>NC_135842.1:9275000-10722500 GCF_029677425.1 Wolffia australiana
AAGAAGAGACCATATTCAACCAAATTCAAATAAGCACAGGCAGAGGCACGAATGGCCACTCCATTACTCCAGCAGGTTAGATCTTCATCCTCCATGCTGACACAGATTTGTGTCTTCATGGGGCTGCTTCTCGACCTCGCCTTCCTGAGCCACCATGGAGCTGTCTTACTTGTGATCGGCTAGGAAAATCACAAGGCAGGTGGTTCTTTATTCTCAATGTTGGAATATGCTAGGAAATGATCAGAAACCTGATTTCAAGGGGCAAGAGAGCCTCTAATGGTTTTAGGTGCAATGATCCACCTCAGTTTTTAGATCCAAGCACCATCAGATTGAACCTAGAAGCTCCCCATGCCATACAAGGTACTCCCTCCAGCCTTGTTGTCTATCTAGAGGAAGATGATGGCTCTAGGTGGAGATTGACTTATCTGTGCCTACCCATCATATCTTTATAATAAGAGGGGTCAATGCCCTTGTTAGCAGCCTAAGTCCCCACCATCAGAAATTATTCTCTATGATTTGTTGGTTGAAGAGAAGATAAAGATAAAATAAAGAGAAAATGGTTTAGGGTACTTGATTTTGCCATCCAATCTCCTTGAGAATATTGGACAGCTGAGATCGTAATGTGTATTTTAAAATAATCCAATTATGACACTAGCTTTTGGCCTGGTCAACTCAAAGCTTGTGCCAAAAATATATCTGCCCTACAAGTCAGTCACACATCCACATCTCTTTCAATATTTGTTTCTATAACATTAATTCATTATAATTCACGTGTGATGAGTATAATTGAAGTCCTTAATACATGCAATAATTGAGTGAATTATAATGAGATCAGAATATGGAGATTAGTTGCCTATAAACACGTATTGTAAACATTCGTATTTGAAGGATTCTTGAGAAGGGAAATTAAATGCATGGATAGAATATCGTTTCTTAGATACACTCATATGATGATTTCAGCTGATCGCATACCATTCGTGTGGAGACGTTAAGAAAAAATAGTGGGTGGTCTTTAGGAAAGAGTTCACTAAACTAATATGCAGAAATCCCTGAATGGTATTTTACATGTCATCAACAAATCTATTAGGTCAGATTGATCCTTGATTAATTAATCCACATGAGATATAGTTCACTAATAAGGCCAGCCCAATAAAGCTTATCGAGCAATTGGAGTTATTAACTAAACTTATACATGGGCCTAGAGGGTCACACAACCAAGGTTTTTGGAATTTAGTGGATATACTCAAAGTTCAATGGATTTTATTAGTTTTACTTTGAACAAAGGATTTTATGAAAATTTCCCCAAAAATTATTAACCGATTGGAACCTAACCAGCCTAAAAATAATGTGATTAAATACACATTTAATCATGTCATTGGGGGCTTAAACTTATGCAATGAAACTTAAAAATCCTCTTTTTCATAATATAGAAAAGACAAAATGAGAAATTGGTTGATCCATAGAGAGGCATTATCCAAGAAATATAAAATTTACTTTATGATGTTGATATATATATATAAATTTAGCACTTAGAGAAAATGCTTAAAAGGGAGTAAGAGGATATGAGATGAGATTGGAATTCAAGCTGATCAAATCCTTTTCCTGATGTTTTAGGTAACTTGAGGGATGAGCGAAGATGGTGATATGTGCTTGGGGCTTGATCCTCCTTGAAGGATCAAATGTAAAACATCAGGAGTGTACAATGGAAGGCTAATATAAAATGGATAGAATATAAATCATGATCCAGATGAAAAGAGAAGCATTACCTTTTCAAAAGATTTTTATATGTAATGATGATATCTCTTAATGCTGCCTCATAGAGCATGAATATTTCACCAATGCTTAGCATTTTGGCACAAAACAAGAAGGGAACAAGAAACTCATTATTACAATCCAAGTAATACAAGAAAATTTGACTTTAGAAACTGGATGTGTCCTTTCTGCCTTACTAAGGATGGGGCAAGTTTGAAGTATTTTCCCCCATCTTCATGATGTAATTTTAACAATCCAACTGTAAGTATAGGAAGAGGGAAAAAAGATGAAACTACCCATAAATATTCACATATCCAACAATTAGATCTCCATATTGTCAAGGTTTAAAAACTGTTGACTTATAGTTATTTGATTTCTTCTACTCTTCTCTATCCTCCAGCTGTCACTAGTACATTTAGATTTCTCATCTCCTGAATCACCCAAAAATAAGCACACAATCATCTCCATTGTTGGTTAGTCTGCTCCTTGAAAATCCGCATGTTTGCATGTTCTCTGTCTAATAATGATCTTAATCATTAGTAATTAATTAATAGTGAAATATACCTGATGAACGGTTGAACGGTTGAGGGAAGGCCACATGTCTAGATATGTTTTGATTATGGTCAGCATATAACAAAAAAATCAAGGTAATTTGTTTATTTTCATGCGCCACATCATTCGAATCACATGTGCATTTTTTTCCCAAAACATACACCTTTTTTTATTGGGCAACGCAGGCTCATGTGATTTTTTTTAAAGAAATGCATATCAATAATATTTTTCTCTCCCTTTACCACATTTCCCTGTGAGACTTAAATATAACGTATCAGTAGGTCATTATTGATATTTTTGGCCTTTCAAATTGTGAGGTCAAAATGACGTGGCCAATCATTTTATACATTATTGGTATATTTAATCAATCATTATAAACATGATTGGTAAACTCAGTCACTGACACGTGATATAATGACGCATAAAAACTGATTCAATTCTGAGAAAAGGGTAAAAAGCTATAATAAAGTTAAAACCATTATTTTTCAAACCGTAAATTCTATTTCTTAGTGTATCAAAATTTATAATTTTATAGAGAATTATGGAAGATCCATAAAAATTAATATATTTGTTTAATAAGTAAAAAAAAATATTCTCTAACTTGTAAAATTAATTTCTTCATGAAGTTGAAGTAAATTACACCAAAGGGTATTCTATCCATTTGATGTGTTATAACATGCAAATCTGAACATCTGGATGCAGATATTTATGATTACACATGATATTTCTACCAGAATTTGCATGTTATCATCATTCTCATTTGATGCCCATGCAAGTCAGTTTGAGTGGCATTCCTCTTTTTTTAATCCTTTAGTTGGGACGCAATGAAGAGAAAATTTGATTTCTAGCAGCAGAGTTCACAGAAAGAAGGGGAGACACAGCACTCTAAACTTTGCTTAGATACATCTAGAGCTCATACACCTGAAAGTCATGAAGATGTTCACTCAAGGAACTAAGAAATCATGGATTCAACCTATGCAAAGGTGGTCTTTTTTTTGGTATGTTCGTCATTTTTAGATCCATTGCCAAATAAATATTCTGCTATGAAATTGAGTTAGTAAACTTGCCAATCAAAGCCCTAACATTTCTCAACAGCCCGGTTTGTCATTATGACTTAGATCATCAAGATTGTGTCCTTTTGATAGTGAGCACATATTCTCTTATTCATACCCACCCCTTGATGAAACTCAAAATATTTATCAATTAATATGATATCTAAATTTTTATACTCTGAAATACCTATATATGTTCCAAAGCTTTGGGTATTTGAATTCTAAGTGACATATCACCATGTTTGTGTGCTCTTTACTCTAACTCTAGGCTTAGTGCCATGGGCGTATTGAGCCCTTCTTCTTAGACTGTCTTGGATTATTAGGTTCTTTTTGTGCATCCACATTAGCACACTATGACTAATTAACATTGTGCATGCCACAAAAGCATAATTGGCCAGAACTGGCTTGAGTCCTGTTGTGCTCACTCTCCATTGGCTGTACTGAATCCCCCTTTTTGCTTGTTATTATTTATTTTTAGTTAATCGATCCCTGAAACTATTTAATTCCAAAGAATAATTATCCTAAAAATCTATTTTACCCTTAGTCATATTATGAAAATTAATATGATTTGTTTAAATTAACTCTAGTAGATTTCTACTTTGTAACCCATGTACAATTCATACTAGAAAATGTAGAAATAATACTATGAACCAATTAATAAAAGAAACGTAATGTTTCTCTAAAATGAAGGCAGTATGAAACATAATTATGTTGAAATAAATTTAAAATGTGTCTAATTACATGCATAATATTAAACTGGTGGCTCACATATTTCCTTTTGTTTCTTTTGAAGTGAGTAATCTTCTTAAGGGCCATAGGGCCCCCCAGATCCTGAGAAACTCACCCATACGCCTAGTTATGCCACTCTAATCCACCCATTTTTTTACATACTTCTAAACAATAAGACACATTATATGCAAAAAATTACTCACATCCTGTAATTTCCATAATGGAAGTTTCTCCCTCACAATCCTTCGAAATTATAGCAATACTTTGAAGTAAAAGCCACAATTTCCCATACATATGAGATGACAACTGTGTAAAACTCGGACTTAATCCAGCCCACCCTATCCTCCATCAAATGGGAGAGGAAATTGGAGTTGGACTACTAGCATTCTGCAATGATCTCAAAAGTTTCACGAGCAGAAATAATGATCAAGTGCATGGTCATACTTTCTTTATCAATAAAAATTATTAATAAACTTTATTTCCATCAGATGTTTCATTTTCTGTAACATTTAATGCCTAACACAAAATTTAAGATACATAATATTCATTTGAGACCATTATTTCATCATGATGAATTCATTTTATTGGTAAAAATTTGGTCAAATTTGATATAGGGTTTTGTTACACTTATCCTCCAATTTATTTTTAAATTTAACTCAAAAAATAATAAATCATATAAACACTCGTTGTTAATAAACTTTATTATCATCAAATATAGTACATTAAAACACAAACATACTTTTCTGTCTCATCAAAAAATAAAATTGTGACAATTGTTACCATAACAAATCTGGGCATTTTATTTCCTGATAGGACGTATGTATGTCACAATTTTTATCTCGTTTAGTAAAAACATTCCATGATAGGACAATGACCAAGAGAAGGCCCAAGTTTCTAACAGTTCACAATACTCTACTTTTCCAAGTGTCTAACGGACTCATTGTGCTACTAATATTAGGCATCTTAAATATAATATGTGTAAAAAGTATTATTTTGTTTTTAAAATATCAGTAATAGTGAATGTTACTATTTTCCACACTTTAAATAAATATTGTAGTCCCTCTAATGGTATAAACTTTTGGAACATATCTTAATTGGATGTTTCAAAAAAATGTTTTTCCAGATTGATTTGTGTTTTGGTCTTGAAATTCAGACAAAATTTAAATTAAAATGTTTTATTATAATCAATGACATTTAATTCAATTAAAATTTCAATTTAATACGTCAAAAGTAAAAATATTAAATCTTGTAAGAGATGTTGATTACATGATACAAGTTGATGTTTGTGGACATAAGTTTAATTGATACATTATTAGTATTATTTTTTATATTTAATGTCTGTACAATTTAAATCTGAATTCATTTAATAAATTTAAACATACTTACAATTGGTTTTAAGGATATTTTATAGTCTCTTCATGTTTTGATCCTCATATTTAAAGACTTGGGGATAAGAGATGGATGGAATAAATTCAAAAAAGCCAAAACTTTATGTTTAGAGAGATGTACTTACAGGCTCCTGTGAGGGAATCTACATGACGGGTAATTAAGATAGGAGAGATAAGGGGAAAACAGATGGTGGTCTTCACCCTACTAGATGCATAAAGGCGTCTCTAGTAGGTTATATACTGGGAAATCAAGAAGACAACCATAAACTTCTTAAGCACCATTAATCATACTTATATTGTACTTGACTCACCCATAGTATAAAGAAACCTTCTCACTCAGTCACATATCATATCCCTCATCCATAAGCACAAGCATGTTTTGTTGGGCTTAATGAACGTATGAAAACTTATGACAATATCCATTTCAGAATGAGAAAATTTTGAATTTATAATGTCTATTGTCACCCCTAAACTAAAATCTTGTTATTATTCCTTAGAATTACTCAACATTACTACATCCCTTTTGATGTGCTCTGTCTCATCGACACCTAGTGCATGATGCCATGTGAGTGGAACTCACATAACATCATGTGAGTGGGATTACCCTAGGCTTTTGGATTGAGTTGTTTCTCATTGGAGATTTAACCTGCATATTTACATTTAGTGAACACCAAAAAGGACAACTCCCAAAGGCTAAATCCATGGGGACATTCAGTGACTTTATATGTCAAGGAGCACAAGTTAAGTCACCTACTAATGGAAAAATTTGGACATGGTGCCAAAAGCCTCAAGCTGGTACGGGTACCTGTGAGCATCTTGATAGTTTATTTACTAACAGCATTGCGTTGATGAAATGTTGTGACATAGTTACGCCTCTACCTCATTATTAATCTGATCATTTAATGATCCCCCTAACCCCATACACATGACAAACGTTATGACATATGTTCCCTAGACTTCTAGATTCATGACACACCGCCTGGTCATAGACAATGAGGGTTGAGCTTGAAGCTTTTCTTAGATTTGTGCACCACCATTGGCATGAAGAAATTGTTACTTCGTCTAAGGAGAACTTCAGGTATCGCTGAGGAATCACAAACTCCATATAAAATGGTATAATAATATTATTTGAGGACATGGACTGATAGATAGACACCCTAAAAACAAATCAAGCCATGGTTACACACCAACTTTAAGACAACTTTACGCACACATATTAGAAGTATGAGACAAAGATTCATGCCCAGTTTGATGAGGCCCAAAGATAGCAAGAGATATGTTATCACCTGGGCTAGACAGGGTGATAGAAAAATATGTGATTCTTTTGCACCTTAATCTAACATAGATCTACAAATTATTACATGTTCCTATAAGAGACATATTATTAAGATCCAGATTTTTCGGCAACAGTTAGTATTGATTACTTTCCCTTATTATCTTAGAGTCAATAGCAATGACAAAAACTAGTTTATCCTCAATGCACACCTGGTGACAAACCAAGAAAACATTACTCTCATGACCGTTTATGCATGTATAGATCAAGAGTGTGGTCTTCTTACTTAGTAGGTACAAGGCCCTAGGGTCTGATGGGTTCTCTGAGAACTTCTTTATAGCTTGGTGGGGTATTACAATCACTGACTTAGTGCATTCTATAAGCAAAAATTCATTTTGAAAACTTTACTTTGAAATTGGAAATCCACTTTCACATTCTTATCCTTAAAGTGGATAACATAGTTTCTTTTGTAGACATTCTTACCGTCATATTTTTAATTATGCCACAGCTTTATCTATGATCATTACCGATTGACTTGGGAATTTCCTTAATGGACTCATCTCTCTTAAGGTGTACAATTCTACTCAGAGTCAAAACATTCATGATAATATTATGTTACTTCACGAACTAGCATAATCATCAGATTTAGAGATGGTCGTGCGGTGCGGTGCGAAAATTCGCACCGTGTGTGCAAATTTTCGCACGCCCAAAATGTCCTGTGCGGTGTGCGGTGCGCTTTTGTGCGGAAAAGCGCACCGCACAGCCCACTAAATTCGCACAAGTCGAAGGGCGTCGCCCAGACGGTGGCGCTGGAGAAGACAGTGCCCGCAAAGGCGGTGAACGCGGCCAAAGGAGGGGTGGAGAGAAGGCGGCGGTCGGCGAGCGGCGGGCGGCGAAAGGGGGGTGTGTGTGTGTGGGGGCGGTGGCTGGGGGAGGAGGGCGGAGGGGATCAGGGCGGCGGGTAGAGGGGGGCAGGCGGCGGCAGAGGTGGGGAGGGTGCGGCGGGGCCGGGGTGGGGAGGGCACAGCGGGGCCGGGGAGGGGGGGGGTGGGGCGCGCGTAGACATCGACACACTCCGGTGGGAAGATCCGGTGGTTTTGATCTTGTGATGACTCTCGGCCGCGCAGACGAGGTACAGAGCTTTGATCAGAAGCAATCCCGCCATGAGAAGATGAATTTTGTGCGTGAAAGGTTTGTTCTTGAAGAAGCAGAGGTAGATCCATAGCCCAATCCCTCATAGGCGATCGCGAAGATGGAGAAGATCGTTGGAAGGCTGGATTGGCCGATGGAGAGGTAATCCCTCGGTCCGCCTGGCGCGCCGTTGTACATCTCCATGCACACCGACATCGACACGCTCACCCCGCGCGCGCAGCTGACGAAGAAGAGATTGTACTCATCGGGATGCATGGTTGGGAAAGTTTTGTTGAAAGAGGGCGGATTTCCGGCCAGATCGGTGAATTTGAGGAGAAGATTGATGTATTTTCTTGAGAAGGGGGAATTCGCACAACAGCACCGCACTTACGCCCAACCGCACGAGCAGGATTCGTTCGCACGGTTTGGACCATGTCTAATCAGATTACCACATTTGTAGATTGAGCGTTATCATTCAACTTGATATGGAAAACACCTTAAATAGAATGAAATGTAATTTTCTTAGTGAAGTGTTAATTTTCTGGTGGCATGTTCTGTCAAGCTATCCCTATTCCATCTCAATCGCTGTCGAGCTATCTCGCGGTGTCTTTTTTCTGATTTTTTTGTCCCTATATCTCTCGCTCTCACCGGCTCTCGCTATCAGTCCGCGGCTCTCTCTGTCTCTCACTCTCACTACATTGATCTCACTCCATGGCTTTCTCCCTATTTTTTTGCCTTCCCTCTCGCTCTCACTCCGTGGCTCTCTATCTAATTTATTACTTCCTCCCTTTTTTTTTGGCTCTCTCTCTCTCTCTTGGCTCTTTCATTTTCTGTTGCTCTCTCTCTCTCTCTCGCGGTCGATCGATCGATCTCTACAGGTGACTCACCCTTGGTCGTTTGGTTCGCTCTGTGCGAATTGTGCATTCTGTTTGGGTAGCTGAACAGAACAAAATTCAATTCGCACAGAACTTCACACAGACCCCTGTGCGGTTTGTTTTGTATGAATTGTGCAAATTTTTTTGAAGTTTTTTAAGGAAAAAAACAATTCTTCCCTCTCTGTGTCAAAATCTCAGTCTCTCGGTCTCTCACTCTCTCTTTAGCCCGTCCTCGATTGCCTGAAGTTGACTACCCTAATCCCGTATCTCACCGTCTCTGTACTCTCTATTCTCCACTCTCAAGTCTCAACCTACAGTCTGTATGGTTTTCGTCAGTACTTGGCAGACTCGCTACTTCGGCGTCGAATTCGACTGAGGAGCATAGGAAGTAGAGTTTTTCGGATTGCCACATTTTTGGTAAGTTTTTTTTGTTTTAATTTCAGTTCATATTAGATTATCTCTTTCTGGGTTTTTACTATCTCTCAAATTCTGCTTGATGGGTCATAATCTCTTGCGTTTGTTACCATCTTGCGTAGAGCATTTGATTCACTGTAATAGTTCATGCGGAAGAGTAGAATTTGTGAACCAATGTGACAAGTTCATTCCTCATAGGTCAATTTTTTGTCCTATAAATCGTGTCATTTTGTGAACAATGTAGTCGTATTGGTAGAGAATATGTTATTCTTCGTATCTCGATCTAAGTTTAAAGCTGAGAAGTTGTTTACTTACTTTGGGAATTAGAGTTTCTTGGGGCAAAATAATGCATGTGGGAGAGTAGAATTGTGAACCAATATCCCTATTTTTTTTTTTGTTCAATAGTTTGTTGTATGCATCGTATCATTTTATAAAAACCGTGAAGTTTTTCGGAATAAAAATGATAAAAGTACAGGTCCTCAAAGTACTGATACTCACAACCTTTATTTCTATGGTAATTGTTTAATTTGTTTACAGATAGTACTGCTACGTTCGTCGGAGCAAAGTGTTACCATTAACGTCTGTTGACTCTATTTCAGAAGCAAAGGAATCTCGATCTAAGCTTGGAGCTGAGAAGTCTCAACCTACAGTCTGTACGATTTTCATTGGCACTCGGCAGACTCGATGCTCCGGTGCCAAATTCGGCTGCGGAGCATAGGAAGAAGAGTTTTTTGGATTGCTACGTCTTTGGTAAGTTATTTTTATTTTAATTTCAGTTCGTGTTAATTTTTCTTGCTTTGATCTATCTTCTTTCTCTACGTTGATGTCTCTCTCTCTCTCTGGCCGAGTTAATTTTTGGTTGCATTGATCATTGCCTGGAAACATTGTCTTACTGATACAAGAAGGATATTCTTCCACAAAAAATTATGTGAAGTTTGTCATCACCTCTATCCTGGTGTGATAATTTTACTGAAGCCATTTTCGGATTTCTTCTCATGTTCAGACTCCCTCAAGAGAGCGTCTTTAGTCATTAAGGAGCTCCTAAGGAATGTAATTTTCTCCAATGGATCGGTGCTCACTATGCCCAATTTTGGATCCTCGACCACTACATTAGGGATATTAATTTCCCAAAATTTATCTTTCCGCATTGAGCGGGAATTTCATTTCCTCATGAGCAAGGTCAGAAAAGGGAGAGATCAATATGAATAACTTCACAAGGATCCATAGAGGTCTTCAAAAAGGTTCATTGCCAGTTTTTTATGCTGCTTTTCTTTGGTTTCAACTTCCCAAAAGGAATTGGCTTGAGCTTTATAGGGCACGTCAAGTGTGATTTGAGCTCCATTTGTAGCACACATGTAAACTTCTAGAGAGTCCCCTCTCTAGAAAAGATATACACCCTTCTAAAAAGTTGGAAGCATTTATAAGCTTCTATAAGGGTCTAGAATACTTTGTGCATCTGTAGAACATTTCAGAGGTCATATAATAATCCAGGAGACTCTACAATATCAAAGAAGAAGCTTACTGATGACATGGTTCTAACTGAGGTTATTCTTATTTTTTTTGTCCATGTGATGACCTTGATCTCATATTCTATTTGTTCAATCAGTGATAGACCTCTATTCGAAAAGTTTAATGTTCTCCAATCTGTTTCTGGGTTTGGTTTACTCTCCCTGTACTTTTGGCTGTTTCTTGAGCTTTGTAGGATTCATGTTTTAGACTCCAAGTCAGGATGTAAATTTTTTGATTTTAGTTTTGAGGGCCTTACTTTAGCCAATGATGAAAATTAACTTTAATAAGAAGATAAATTTAATCTTTGATAGACTAATATGAAAGTTATTTTCACCCATCAAGAACTTCATAAGCACTCGCTGGGATTTGGTAATATATCTAAAGCATTAAGATTGGAAGAAAATTAATAATTGCATGAAATGAGCCTTTCTATTATTCTTTTGTGTCTATCTAATGGGGTGTTGAATGGGATAAAAAGAAAGCTTCTCTAGATTTATGGTCTTTGTTTAAGTCAATGTCTAGGACTATAAGTCTTACTGGAAAGCATTGTTTGATGCAAAAAAACTATCATGTAGATAGTGTCTAATGGAGTTTCCATCAGATATTGTGAAGATTTACCTATATCGTCACCTACATAATGAAAGTTGATGTCAAAATAGCTGAGCTGAATTGAGCTCATCCATTGTTTTATTAATTAACCCCTTTGTACAAACATTTCTATGAGGCTTTTCTTTATGATGAAAACTCCCTTCGTACCCCATTTAATTACTATACATGACATGAAAAACGACCCTACTATCCAAGGACATTTTAGATAAGGAACTCAAATGTGGAAAAATAGAGCAGCCTTATAATCACTTGTCATTCCTTGACTGCTGTATTGAACTATCAGTTTATTGACACATTGAGAACTCTATTATTGATCCTTGCCTTGGTGGACAAAAATTATGATGATGGTGATGGAGAATTCCTTCATTTTTTCATCATGCAGATTAGTTTTCCAACACACGATGCCGGCGACAAAGATGGAAGAAGACCGCGAGCTAGATGCGAGAATCCTCTAGAATTCTTGTTGAAAACTAATCCTCCATCCAATGTCAAGAGTACTCTATAATTACTGTGCCTTGGATGATTGTTCACTCAAATTTCTCGCATATTTGGATCTATCTTTTTGGAATTTAACTGAGTCGTGACTATTTTCCATTTTTAATAATGCTTTTTTCATTAGCACGGTGTCGATCACGTTGAAAGCACCAATCTCACACATAGTTGGCATAGTGGGTAAGTTGCATCTTTTTCTCTTTTGGAGGACCTTAGCTGTATTTGTTTGCCGGATGATTTGGTTATATTTTCTCTGAATTATATTTTCCTGTTTGTCGGCCTGTTCTGCTTTTTCCTGCTAGGGTTTGCTTCCCTTTTAAACTAGTACCAGAGCCTGCATATTTTATGTATTATAAGGCTTTTTTTTTCTAAAAATGAGTTTTTCTTGAGGTCTTCCTTTTCATTCTTGACAACACTTGATAGTTTGGAGGAATGCGGCCGTTACTTGGAGACAATAAAGGTTTATGAGAACAAATCTGATGATATTATCCAAGAATAGATGGATACAGACTATTTGTCTCGGGTAATCAATCATCTGCAATCTCGTTTTAAACTGATTTATTTTAATAAGCATCTCAATTGTCCTCGTGTCCTTTCAAATTTATGAACACTGCTTTTTCCTAACCATTCTACCAATTTTAAATGTAATCTATTTTTGGCATTTCAAACTAACTTTAATGAATTTGGAAGCTAACGCATGCGCTGACATCCATCAGGCATGTCAACAAGGCTGACGTTATCACACTTGGGTCTACATTTGGGGTAACCACCAAATCCTGTCTTTTTTTCCCCTTCTTGTCCTAGTGGGCATTAAATTTTCTCCACCCTCTCGAGACTATCCCTCATCTCTTGATACAAGCTAATGTCATTGATTACCTCGAACAAGCTTCATTTAAAGCATCCTAAAAAATTTGGATAAAATTGAGACATTTTGAGGACTGTGGTTTCCCGTAATATTTTATTGCAAGTTAGAATGTGTTCTTTGTCAAAACCCAGGTCATTGCTTAAAGTTTTTGTAATATCTTTTAGACTGGTTCTGTAATCTCTTGGAATATCTAATGGCAAGTTTGAATGTGGTCTTCATTCAAATTTGAATCTTACGCCTTTTATTTTCTCAACATTTATCTTTAAAATTCTTTCTAAAGTTATCAATTTGAGCATCTATATGGACCGCTCATATTTTAGAGTTTGGATATGGAAGAACTTAAAATTTACTACGGTCATTTTCGGATAGAAAACTTTTGATTTATCAGGGGGAGCTTATGTCGGATTCTTCATTGTTCAAACTCCCAAATAGATGAGAAACGGCGGATTAAAATGGCCCTTGATGTGGTAAGATAAACTTTCAGAAAACTAATTATTTCTCTCTCTCTGTCTCCTCTTTTCCTCTGCCATTTTCTCTCTACCTCCCTCTCTCCCATTTTCTCTCTCTCTCTACCTCATCTCCCCTCCGTTCTCTCTCTATTTCCTCTTTTCCTCTCTCTGTCTGCCATTGTCTCTCTCTACCTCGCTCTCTCCCTTCCATTCTCTCTTTACATCCTCTCTCCCATCCTCTCTCTCTACGACCTCTCTCTCCCATTCTCTCTCTCTACGACCTCTCTCTCTCATTCTCTCTCAACCTCTCTCTCTCCCATTCTCTCTACCTCCCTCTCTCTCCCTTTCTCTCTCGCTCTCCTGCTCTCTCTGTCTCTCTGTTTCTCCCTCTCTCTCCCTGTCCCTCTCTCTCTCTCTCCCTGTCTCTTTCTCACTCTCTCTCTCTCTCTCTGCCTTTCTCTCTATCTCAACCATCTATTTTGTTTCTCTGATTCAGATTCTAGATGGGCAAAGAAATCGGAGTTTGATGATATCAAGCAAGAATCATGACACCAATTGGGTCGGAGATTGCCAAAAAACGTGTTCCTTCTATGGCTCAAGGATGAGCTGCCACAGGCACAAAACAGTTCTCTAAGCGTGAGAAAGAGTTGAGAGCCACAGATCTGTACTGCGGTAAGTGAATCAAGGGCGTATACCTCAGGAACAATATCCAGTTTCCCAATCTCAACTGTTTTTGCCATTGTGGAGAACAAGAGAATCGCCATATCTTATCAAGATGTTTAAGGGTCTCTCTCTCTCTCTCTCTGAGTCACAGAAATCAAGATCTTTTATCCAAGATGCTTGATGGAGAGATAAGTTACTTTTAATAAATTGTGGACATAATTTATCTGTTTGTAGGTTTCAATGTCAATGGCAACTTGGATGACAAAGAGACCATTATTTAACACACGATGTCTACACCTATATCCAAATGTCATCATCAGTGTCCAGATATGAGGATCCAATCAATCGTTTCATTGACTGCATCAATTCGTAACTGATTTGCCCATGATTCTATGGAGGGTCCAGCAGTATGACTACTAGTCTCTAGGGCACCCCCCTTTTAGACAACCAAATCTGGGTTAGCTATTCTAAACTGGATCTGGACCGGTCTTATGCGTTTCTAAACCAACTTGGAATGGGCAAGCCAACCCAAGGGCCCATCTCCAAGCGCTCTCACATCAGCTGACACAATGTGCCGCCGCCGCCACTGCCACCGATCACTGGAAAAGTTAAATCAGGTGTTTTATGGACTAAAAATTGCATAAATTAATGACAAATACCAAAAATATTATTATTAAAATCTAATCATTCCACCCTCTAATTAAATTCTAGAATATTATCAAAGTACACAAATTTTCATTTAAGTCATTTTTAATAAAATTAATTCTTCAAAATCTGTAAAATCCATTAATTCCGTTCTTTTAATACCAAATGAATTCAGTAAAATCATCTAAACTTTTTTTAGTAATTTTTCTTGAGTTTTCGTTAAAACTACATCCTGAATTATATAACATCTCCAAAAGTAATACAAAAGCCCCCAAAATTTTATTTTACATTTTACTCCATTTTTTTTTGTCCAAACCTCAAGATAATTCTGAAATTGAAGTCTTATCTCCCTATAGATTTCCCTATATATTACAGAGTATATATATATATATATAATATTTGTTCTTAAGTCTAAGTTAAAACAATGACATAAACCCCTGACATATCAGGTACGATTAGACTATAAATGCCATTATCACTGGATTCAATGACTGTTAGATTTGTAGTGATAGATTTTCTACTGAAGATGGTGTGTTGTGATATGATATATAATTTTTCATTATGTTAACCACAAGTTCAATTATACATTTGGCACATGAAGACTATATTAAATTTAATTAGAAGTGATGTGTTTATACTTTTGATTCATGTCTCAACAAATAAATAACCCTTAAATATATTATAAATTAAAATATTTTTAGTATAACGTACTTTGGTAGATGCATGACAATTTTGTGCAATTTTGGAACAATTTTATGCAATTTTTGAACAATTTTGTGCAATTTTTGGCTCCACCTGTGAATTTTGTTCCCTTTGTGCAAATTTTGTTCGGTTTGTACGAATTGTTCTAATTGTGTGAATTGTTCTAATTTTGCCAGTTGTTCCAGCTGTGCACATTGTTCTAATTATGCGAGATGTTCCTCTTTGTGTGAATTTGCGAAAATTGATCTAATTGTGCAAATTGTTCGATTTGTACGAATTGTGCGAATTTTGTTCGGTTTGTGAGAATAGTTCGAACATCTGTTCTTATTTTCGCAAAAAAAAGGAACAGAACAACGAGCAGACCCTTGTGCGGTTCTTCTGTGCAAAGTTTTTGTTCGTTTTAAACGAACAGAACAGAATGACGATGTCTACGGGTGAGGTATGACGTTCTGTAACAACGGGGCCATATTATTTTTACATGATGGCGCCATCATTTCTTACATGATGGAAGAGAGTGATAGTGAGTAGAGGCCTAGGCCCTAGAGGGGCAGGGGGAGAGAAAGAGAGACCCAGTGATCGATACATATATATCAGAGAGAGAGAGAGAGAGAGAGAGAGAGAGAGAGAGAGAGAGAGAGAGAGAGAGAGAGAGAGAGAGAGAGAGAGAGAGAGAGAGAGAGAGAGAGAGAGAGAGAGAGAGAGAGAGAGAGAGAGAGAGAGTCAAAGAGAGTTTGAGAGCGAGACAGTGAGGAGGGAAAAAGGTAAGAGAGAGATAGAGGGAGAGAGAAAGAAAGGGACATTAAGCGAGGGGGAGAGATGCGAAAGAGAAAGACAATGAGACCGAGATAATAAGAGAGAATGCGAACATGAGAGAGAGAATGATAAAGATATCCATAAAGAGAGAGAAAGAGAGACAGAATAGAAGAGAAGAGAGAGTGAGAGTAAAGGAGGGCAAGAGAGACAGAGGGAAGAGGGAGAGAGAAAAAGAGACGAACGGAGAGAGAGAGAGAGAGAGAGAGAGAGAGAGAGAGAGAGAGAGAGAGAGAGAGAGAGAGAGAGAGAGAGAGAGAGAGAGAGAGAGAGAGAGAGAGAGAGAGAGAGAGAGAGAGAAAGGGAGTGAAAGAGATAGACGTAAAGACACCGAGACAGAAAGTGAGACAGAGATTGAGAGAGAAGGACAACGAGAACGAGAGATCAGAGGGAGAGAGGGAAGTATGCATAACAAAGGGAAGACCAACAAGCAACGATAAGGGAGAACAAAGATGAAAGAGAGGGACTTGAGAAACGACAGAACAGAGACAAAAGCGAGGAACCTTGGGAAGAAACAAAAAAACAAAAAAACATGTGATAGAGGAGGAATAGGGCACGGCAAAAGAAGAAACGGTTTGTCTCCATCGCTCTTACGCTCTCGCTGTCTGTCTCGTATCTCCATCGTTCAAACTCCCTCGCTGTCTCTTCCTGTATCTCCATCCCTCTTTCTCTCTCCTTCTCCCTCCGTGGTTCTCTACTTTTTATTTTTTCTCTCACTCTCTCTTCATCTCAGTCGCTCTACAGCTATCTGGCTCTGTTTTTTTTCTGTGTCTGTTGGTCTCTCTCTCTCTCTATCTCTCTCTGTTTCTTTGTCTCTCTCTCTCTCTCTCTTTCTCTCTCTCTCTCTCTCCGTATCACGATCCCACTCACTCTATCTCTGTATCCCGATCTCAGTCGCTCTCTCACTGCCTCTCTCTTCATCTCAGTCGCTCTACAGCTATTTGGCTGTCTTTTTTCTGTGTCTCTTGGTCTCTCTCTTTCTTTCTCTCTCTCTCACTCTCAATCTCTATCTCTCTCTCTGTCTCTCTATCTCTCTCCGTGTCTCTCTGTCTCTCTCTCTCTCTCTCTCTCCGTATCACGATCCCACTCACTCTATCTCTGTATCCCGACCTCAGTCGCTCTCTCACTCCCTATCTCTTCATCTTAGTCGCTCTACAGCTACTGGCTGTCTTTTTTCAGTGTCTCTTGGTCGCTCACTCTTTCTTTCTCTCTCTCACACACACTCTCTCTCTATCTCTATCACTCTGTCTGTCTCTCTGTCTCTCTCTCTTTCTTTCTCTCTCCGTATCACGATCCCACTCACTCTATCTCTGTATCCCGATCTCAGTCGCTCTCTCACTCCCTATTGTTAAGGAAACGTGAGATGCCCGTAACCAAGAAGATAGAAGTGGAGAAGAAGAAAGAAGAAGGTAGAGGGGCTATCTCACGATCCTAACTCAAAAAGCCATTCAGGCTGAATCACGAACAGAAAATAGAGAGGGATTAGAGGATAGACAGGGCGACGGGCGGAGCCGCCGCCCTGGGAGACACAGTGGAAAGAAAAGCCTCACTTGATCTATTGTATTACATAGTTATTTATAGGCCCCAATGTGACCGTTGTCTATCCTCTGTTGAGAAATAGCAGGAGTCGACCGTTGCGCCGCTATTTTGAAATAGCGGCAGTCGACCGTTGTCAGCGGAGTCGACCGTTTTCCCGTCTCTTTAAACTGGTGCATTCTTATCTCCTTAACACCTATCTCTTCATCTCAGTCGCTCTACAGCTATCTTGCTGTCTTTTTTCAGTGTCTCTTGGTCGCTCTCTCTCTTTCTCTCTCTATCTCTCTCTGTCTCTCTCTCTCCGTATCCCGATCCCACTCACTCTATCTCTGCATCCCGATCTCAGTCGCTCTCTCACTCCCTCTCTCTTCATCTCAGTCACTCTACAGCTATCTGGCTGTCTTTTTTCTGTCTCTTGGTCGCTCTCTCTCTTTCTCTCTCTCTCTCTCTCTCTTTCTCTTTCTCTCTCTCTGTATCCTGATCCCACTCACTCTATCTCTGTATCCCGATCTCAGTCGCTCTCTCACTCCCTCTCTCTTTATCTCAGTCGCTCTACAGCTATCTGGCTGTCTTCTCTCTCTCTCTCTCTTTCTCTCTCTCTCTCTCTCTCTCTCTGGCTCTCTGTCGCTCTCTCTCTTTCTCTCTCTCTGTATCCTGATCCCACTCACTCTATCTCTGTATCCCGATCTCAGTCGCTCTCTCACTCCCTCTCTCTTTATCTCAGTCGCTCTACAGCTATCTGGCTGTCTTCTCTCTCTCTCTCTCTCTCTCTCTCTCTCTCTCTATCTCTCTCTGGCTCTCTGTCGCTCTCTCTCTTTCTCTCTCTCTATCTCTCCGTATCCCGTTCCCACACTCTATCTCTGTATCCCGATCTCAGTCGCTCTCTCACTCCCTCTCTCTTTATCTCAGTCGCTCTACAGCTATCTGGCTCTGTCTTCTCTCTTTCTTTCTCTCTCTCTCTCTCTCTCTCTCTGGCTCTTTGTCGCTCTCTCTCTTTCTCTCGCTCCATCTCTCCGTATCCCTATCCCACACTCTATCTCAGTCGCTCTCTCACTCCCTCTCTCTTCATCTCAGTCGCTCTACAGCTATCTGGCTGTCTTTTCTCTGTCTCTCTGTTCTCTCTCTCTCTCGCTCTGTTATTCTGTTTCTCCCGTTGTCCTGCAGAGTGCGACGCCGTCCTACCTGCAGACTGCGAGCAGGTTTTCACTTCCGTAGGCCTTTAAATAGGGGTATTGGAATGGAAAGGTAAGTTTGCTTACTGTTTTTTTCATCGATGCAGGAGCGGTAAAAAATCCCAGTGAGGAGACTGCCTGGGAGGCCAACACACCATTGGCGACAAACAGTGAGATATTAAGGCGCATCCTACCGGACATAGAAGAGAATGAAGTCTGTGCAACGGCCGCGAGAGGTAGTAGTATGATATTTTTCTCGTTTGCTTTGGGCACAGCTCTCTCGTTTGTCATCTGATCTCTGGGCTTCTACATTTTTATTTCTCTTTTTTTTGGGGTTTGAACTGGTGAATGGGCACCAGATCTCTTTTCTTCAGTTTTTCTGTCTACATTGCAATCGCACTGGCTCTTTTATCTCTATTGCAATGTATCGAGAAAAACTGAAGTAAAGAGATCGGGTGCCCATTCACCAGTTCAAACCCCAAAAAAAAGAATTTAAAAATTTAGAAACCCAGAGATCAAGTGACAAACGAGAGGAATGTGACGGCACTCCTGCAACTTTCGAAAGCCCTAGTGAGCCGCGTCGCCCTCTCATTCTAAATTGTCATGAAAGAAACCGTAAGCAAAACTTACCCTTCCATTCCACGACCCCGATTTAAAGGCCCACAGAGCGCGAGAGACAGAAAAGAGAGGGAGAGACAAACGGGGAGCGAGAGCGTTTCAATATCATAGTTTTTTACTGATTTAGGGTGTCAGCCGTGTTGATCCATATGGGTTTGTTTCGTCAAGTTTGGAAATCGTAAATTAAAAAATATTCTTCTGTCTGCCTCTGTATCTCCATCGCTCTTACTCTCTCCCTCTCTCTCCGTGGCTCTCTGTTTCTTCTTTCCTTCTCCATCTCAATCGCTATCAACCTATCTTGCTATATCTTTTTTCTGACTCGCCTTGTCCCCAATATATATATCTCTCTCCTCTCGATCTAACCCACACTCGCCCTTAATCCGTGGCTTTCTCTTTATCTTTTCGCTCTCTGTCGCTCTCACTTACTCGTTCTCACTCCGTGGCTGTCCTTTTTTTTTCGCTCTCTCTCCCTCTCACTCCGTGGCGCTCTGTTTAATTTTTTGCTTTCTCTCAATTTTTTTTGCTCGCACTCTCTCTTTCACTATTTGTCGCTCTCCGTGCCTCCTCTTTTCGTTGCTCGCTCTTACCCTCGACCTCTAAGGGCGAGACAGTCACGGGCGACGTTCTGAAATTCCAGTGACGATGACACGAAGATAGAGGAGGGTCCGAGACCGGTGAGGTGATATGATGGCATCATTGATTTCAAAAGGGAAAATACTACGAAAGAGAATGAACTTTCGTTTTTGTCTAAAAAATAGCATGAACTTTCATGCTACGAACTTTCATGCTTGTCTAAAAAATAGCATGAGCTAATAAGAAGACGCCACTTGGCGTCTTTTCTTATTTTTTGTCAGCCATGGTCAACTGCTGACGTGGTAGCCACCGTGGCAGCCAGCTGGACTCCACTGTGGCATCCACGTCAGCAGCCACCGCCGACTCCGCCCGTCTCCACCGCCTGCTACCCCCTTCCCCGCCGCACCACCGCCTGCTCCCCCCTTCCCCGCCGCTCCGCCACCCCCTCCCCCATTCCCCGCCGCTGCCCCGCCTGCATCGGCGGTGGAGACGGGAGGCGTCGGCGGCGGCTGCTGACGTGGATGCCACCGTGGAGTCCACCTGGCTGCCACGGTGGCTACCACGTCAGCAGTTGACCATGGCTGACAAAAAATAAGAAAAGACGCCAAGTGGCGTCTTCTTATTGGCCCATGCTATTTTTTAGACAAGCATGAAAGTTAATGCTATTTTTTAGACAAAAACGAAAGTTCATGCGGTATTTTCCCATTTCAAAATGATGAAAGAGAGAGAAAGGGGGAAGAGGGGCTGGGAGAGAGAGAGAGAGACCTAGTCACCGAGCTAGAGGGATAGAAATAGAGGGATGGAAAGGAAAAGATAGCGAGAGAGAAATAAAGGGAGAGAGAAAGAAACAGACACGAAGCGCGCGCGCGCAAGAGAGAGAGAGAGATAGAAAACGAGAGCGACAAACAAGCCCAGACAAAGAGAGAGAGTGAGAACCCGAGAGAGAGCGAGTAAAATATCGCTAAAGAGAGAGAAAGAGAGACAGAGAGTCCGAAAAGTAGTGAAGAAAAAGAGAGCTTAGCGGAGGGAAAGAGAAACAGAGGGAAGAGGGAGAAATAGAGACACATATATATATAGATAGAGAGAGAGAGAGAGAGAGAGAGAGAACGGGAGTTAAAGGGAGAGACAAAAAGATAGCTCTCACTGTCGCTCTCTCTGTTGCTCTCGCTCGCTCTATCTCTATCCCTCGGTCTCTCGGTCTCTCTCTCTCTATCAATAGAGCGAAGGCAACTTATACGGCAACTATTACGGCGGCCCGACTTGTTTGACCGAAAGGCTGAAGGAACTCAACCCCATTCTTGCGCCTCCTTTTCTGGGCGAAGGTAAAGTTTGTGCTCAGGACTTCAAGTGGCCACCCATAGTCTTTTTTGTCTTTTTTCTGAGTTTGTTCGCGCGGTTTTTTTTTTTTTTTTTGGTGCAAGTGATTGATGGGTTCGATATATGATATGTTTTTGGCTCGATTTTCGTGCGGAATGCATGCATTTTAGTTGTCTGTCTCAGTATCTCCATCGCTCTTAGTCCCTCGCTGTCTGCCACTGTATCTCCATCGCTCTTAGTCCCTTGCTGCCTGCAAAGAATATCTCCATCGTTCTTACTTTCCTGCTGTCTGTCGCAGTATCTGTTGAGAATGCGTGCGCCTCGTGTGCAAAGAAAGAAGGAAGAAAATAATGGAGGAAGAAGAGAAGGAAAAGGTGGCAAGAAGAAGAAAGACGAGGCCGTTAAGATCGTTGTGTTTCCGCAAAAATAAATCCACTTGTTTGTTCTAATTTATGGTAGCTTAATGTTATAACTATATGTAATTTATAAACTAATCAAACGATCCTAGCCGTTATAACAGGCTGTAACGGCTATATCATTTAAAATCCTAACCGTCTATCTGTTTTCCTGTCTGCATGGAATCCTAGCCGTCTATCTTTTATCCTATCTATGTTAAATCCTGGCCGTCTATCTGTTCCTATATTTAATCCTATTTTCTAAGTCTCTTAACGAGTATAGGGTAAGTGTTCGTTTATTACTAGACTACTCTTATTAATGTCCCTATTGGCTGGCGCTTCCCTGACGTGGCTTGAGTGACGAGTAAAACTCCACTTCATTAGTATCCCCGTCGCTCCTAGACATTTGCTGTCTGTGTGTGTAACTCCATGGTTCTTACATGCTCGCCGTATGTCTGTAACTCCATCGCTCTCAGTCTCTCAGTCCCTCGCTGTCTGTTTTTCTATTTCCATTGCTCTTAATCCCTCGCTGTCTGGCTCTGTATCTTTATCGTTCTTACTCTATTGTTGTTTGTCGCTGTATCTCCGTCGCTCTTAGTCTCTCGCTGTCTCTCTCTATATCTCCAGCTTCATCACTCTTATTCTCTCATTGTCTGTCACTGTATCTCCATTGCTCTTAGTCCCTCAATGTCTGCCTCTGTATCGTTATCGTTCTTACTCTGTCTTTTTTCTGACTCTCTCTCTCTCTCATCCGCTCTTGCCCTCAGTCCTTGGCTCTTTCTCAGAAAGTTCAAGATAGTCCGGGACGTGGGCGATGGATGGGACGTGACGAATTTCGTCCGACGTCCGGATTCAGTCCAGGGACGAAGGACGGGATGAATTTTTCATCCTACATTACTAAAATCGTCTCGTCCAGTTCTCCCAGGACGAAAAAAACTGTCCCATCCCATCCCACAAAAAAAATCATCCCGTCCCTTGTCCTAGACGAAAAAAAACCCTTTTCATATTTTTAATATACTAATATAGATTTTTTTAAGGTTTTAGGGAAGTACAGAGGAGAGAGAGAGAGAGATATGTACAGTTATTTCTGAGCAATGTCAGTTTGCAGGCGTGTAAAAATACAGGGATTTTGACCCAAATTGGCATACTGTCACCACATGGCTACATCTCAACCATCGAATGTGAATCTGGCGGTTTTTTGACTTGGATTCGTCAGCCCATCATTTGAGACCTCCGGAGGGATGGTTTTTTCATCCCACCGGACGATAACCGTGACAAATTTTTGTCCCAAAACTTGTCCATACCCTTGACGGGATGATTTTTTTGTCCCAAGATGAAAAACTCGTTTTTGTCCGCATCCCTGCACTATATTTAATGTTTTGCTTCTCTCTCTTTCCATCAGATAGGGAACGACATGTCCAAGACGTGACGCCCCGGATGTGACAGAACGGATAACGAAACATGACGGAAGATGACATGACAAAATTGTCGTCACGTCACCATCCCATCACACGTCCCAGTATAAACAAAAATTCCGTCACGTTATGTCACACGTCCCTCCGTTAGGTGTCCCATCATGTCCACATCACCGTCACCGGTGACGTGAGAAAATCCTCCGTCTATTGCTCCTCTCTCTTTCGTTCCTCTCTCCGGGTGACTCTCTCTTTGATGCCGGACGTCGTCAAGGCGTCGTCCGATCGTCACCGAGGGTAGCGACTCGGTATCGATAATGGAACTCTATCGGACAACGACGGAGAGTGTCGTCCGATAATGATGACAACAGAAAGGAAATATGACGGAATGCGTAAAGTCTATATGTGGTACCTGCAAGTGCCGACTCACGGGTGTGTGCCGTTCCTGGGATTCAACGGGGTCGCCCAGAGGAGGATAGTCCAGGCCTCGCGAACCTCGTCCGAGGGGTCAAGGATGCCTACGCGGCCGAATGGGAATATCCCGCAGAGCTGCTCAAACGCGACAGGCAAACCTGACTCGTACCGGACAGGAAAGACTCTAGGAAGATTCTTCATCGTTTTCTCTATCTGTCTCTTTCACCTACGTCTAACCCGAGTGCAGTGGAGGCAAGTCGAAAGTATACTGAAGCAGATAAGAGACGAGAAGGGCAGTGTAAAGGGGTACCTTTGTCGCGTCCGGCGACTGCTATCTCGATAGCCCGCTGAAGATTGTAACGGAGGGCAGCATTGGTGTGTCGGCGTGGGGGCAGGGCCGGCGGAGAGGGCTGGCGGGGATAATGACGTGCAGACAAGGCAGAGTGTCGGCCGGTGAGCATACACGGGGCGGCACACCCAGGCGCACAGTGGATGGCGCGCGCAGCGCGGGCCAACGCGCGGGCGCATGAGCAACGTTGAACGCGGGCGTGGGTGCGGCACGTACGCGAATGTGCATCGGCGAGCATGCCGGCGCGTGGGCAGCTGCACTCGCGAGCGTCGAGCGTGGCAGGCGTGCCGGTGCGCGGACGACCTGCACAGAAAGCGGCATCTGCGGGCGCCGGGACAATGGGCCGGCCGAGGTGCGGGCGATGGCGTGCGCGCGGGGCTCTGGTGAGGGCGCCCGCGAGCGTAACTGGACATGTGGTGGCTCGGCCGCGGTAGTGGTGGATGGGAGCAGGAGATGGCGGGCGGCGGCGAGGACCAGCGGAGCCGCGGCGGCGGCGGCGGGTCGAGCGGCAGTGAGCGATGACGGGGACCAGCGGAGCAGCAGGGAGCGGCGGAGAACGAAGACCGGTGAGGACGTCGGCGGCGGCGGCTCTTCGGCAGTGAGCAGCGGCTCGGCGGCAGCAAGCGATCCAGATTCTTCCTTCTTCCCCTCCTTTTCCTCGTTCCTCTTCCCCTTCTTCTTTCCCCCCCCTCCTTCTTCTTCTTCCTTCTTTTTCTTCTTTCTTCTTCTTCCTTCTTCTTCCTCCCCTCCTCAACGAAGTGACTTTTTGACTTCCAAACGTTATAACTTTCAATAGAAATTCAAGTGTGTCCAAAGGAGGGCGCCCACCCCTTCCTTTTATAGGGAAATAGGTGGATGGGCCCCTTGAAACAAAAACAGAATAAAAGGGAAATGACTAAAGGGCTAGGGCCCATTAGCGGGAGGGGAAGATATCCTCATACGGGACTTCCCCTCGCTACAACGTAGGTACGAAGAACAGAAAACTACGAGAGGGAACATAAAAGCGGGAAATGAAAGCGATAACGGGGTCGAAGATGGCGCGTCGTTACCTGGGATATTTGAATCCGGGTGCGCGCGTCGTCGCTTTGGCTTGTCGTGCGGGCTGGACGCGAGTCGGTGGCGGGGTCGATGACGATGCCGACTTCTTGAGCGATGGCCCTGCGGTCTCGGACGGTGCCGCGCCATCACTGTTCCTCTTCCTCTCTCGCGCACTTCTCTCTCTCTCGTTCCTCTCTCTCAGTCTCTCCCTCTTTCTCTCTTGTCCCTCGCTCTTCTCTCTCTCTAGCTCTTCAGTCCCTTCTTTCTCTCTCGTTCTTTGCTCTTCTCTCTCTCTGCATCTTTCTCTCTCGTTCCTCGACTCTTCTCTCTCTCTGCATCTTTCTCTCTCGTTCCTCGCTCTTCTCTCTCTGCATCTTTCCTTTCGTTCCTCACTCTTCTCTCTCTGCATCTTTCTCTCTCGTTCCTCTCTCTCCCTTTTTCTCTCTCATTCCTTGTTTTTCTCTCTCTTTCCTTGCTCTTCTCTCTCGTTCCTATCTCCCTCTTTCTCGATTATCTCTCTCTCTCTCGCTCCTTTCTCTGGGGTTCTTCTGTAGCTCTCTCGTTCATCTCTCTCCCTCTTTATCTCTGGCAGTCTTCTCTCTCCGGCACTTTAGTCTCGCTCTCTCGTTCCTCTCTCTCCCTCTTTCTCTCTCGTGATATTCTCTCTATCTCTCATTCCTCTCCCTATTGCTCCTCTTTCTCTCCGGCGCTCTTCACTCAGCCTCTTGTTCCTCTTGTTGAAGATCTTCCATGACTCAGCAGAACTCAACAGAGGACAAGACGGAATATAGAGAATATAAAAGAGGAAGCAGTAGAGATAGGAGGAGGAGCAAGAGGAAAAGGAAGAGAGCCGTTGAAGCTTCTAGAAACTAGTCGGCCAATCTTTCTCCCTCTCTCTTTCTCTTTGTTCATCTCCCTCTCATGCTCCCTCGCTAGTGGCTATGTGTGCCCTTTTTCTATCTCTTTTCTATCTAACTGTTTATCATTCCTCTATGTCTATTCTCTCTCTCTCTATATCTCGATATTTAGTTCTAACTCTCTCGACAAATGCTCCCTATCGCTCTATGTTTGTGGCTCGTTCTCTCTCTCTCTCAATATTTCGTTCTAATTCTCTCTCCACAAACTCTCTCTATCGCTCTCTGTTTGTGGCTTGTTCTCTCTCTCTCCATATGTGGCTCTCTCTCTCTCAATATCTCTTTCTATCTTTCTCTTTTAAATGTATTTATAAATTTAACCAAATGGCCGTCATCCGTGACGGCCGTTTCGTCATGCCACGCGTTCAGGGCACCTCGTCACCATCACATAAACCTCATCACGCATCACCGTCACTACCTCTGGTATCCGTCACTGTCACCATCATGTCATCCGTCACGTTTCCATCACGGTGATGTGTGACGTGACGGATGACGATTGGCGTTCCCTACCGTCAAAGTCCGTGAATCTTTCCAGATTTTTCTGCTCTCTCTCTCTCTCATTCTGTCGCTCTCTATTTAATTTTTTGCTTCTCTCTATTTTTTTTTCTGGCAATCACTCTTTCTCCACGATTTTTCTCCGCTCTCTCTCCCTCAGTTTTTATGGGTGAACTATGACATTTTTTAAGGGGTGTCTCTCCTGCCTTATGTCGCTCTTTCATCGGCCCTAACGCTTGCTATAATTAGCCCTCAAACGTCTATCTGATTGGGTATTCTCAAGTACGTTCGTGTTCTGCTCTCGAACGTCCATGTTTTGAGCAGGTACTCTCGCAGGGATGGTGAGAGAGAGAGAAAAAGCAAGATAGAGAGAAAGCAGAAGGGAGATAGTTAGAGAGAGAGAAAAAGAAAGATAGAGAGAAAGCATAAAGGAGATAGTTAGAGAGAGAACAAGCGAGAGAGGGAGCCAGAGGAGAGAGTGAAAGAGAAAGAACAGGCGAGCAAGGGAGCCACAAGCAAGAGAGAGAACGAGGGAGAAAGATAGAGCACGAGAGAGGAGAGAGGGAGAGAGAGAACAAGAGAAAGAGAGAGCCAGAGGGAGAAAGAGAACATGAGAGGATAGCGAAAGGCAGAGAGAGAGAGAGAGAGAAGGGGAGAGGACGAGAGAGGGAGAGCCATAGAGTGATAGAGAACAAATGAGAGAGAGAGAGAGAGAAAAGGAGAAACAAAAGCCCTAGAAAGAGAACAAGTGAGAGAAAGAGAGAGGGGGATAGGATGAGAACAAGAGAGAGAAAGAGAAAGGAAGAGAGAGAGAACATGCGAGAGAGAGGAAGGTGTAAGGATCTCTATATAAAAGTAAAAGTAGAAGTAGAAGAAGGGAGAAAGATGAGAAGGAAAAGCACCGATAATCAGACTTGAAAGAACAATCAGGTTTTCCACCTTGTCTTATTATCAGCTATTTGGTTTGTATTTATACATTCAAGATATGATTTTAACGGTTAGTATTTGGAAGTTAAAGATCGAGATCTGTAACCATTGGCTTGAATCGTTTTAGGTTTGAATCCTCTTTATCCCCTGCGAGCTCATCAGCGACGGAGACAGCGTTGAGCTTGGCTTGAATCTCCCAAAACTTTTGCTTGGAGAGGGTTTTTGTCAAAGCATCAGCTATCTGTTCATCAACCCGTAACAATCTTGATTTCTAGTGTCTTGGCAGCAACATGCACTCGTACAAAGTGAAAATAGATCTCAATATGTTTCATGCACGCGTGAAAAACTGGATTTTTTTAGCCAAGTAAGTTGCACCAATGTTGTCACACCATAATGTAGGAGCAGATGTTGGTACTATTTGAAGTTCATTGAGAAGAGAATTGATCCAAATAACTTCGGATGCAACATTTGCTAAAGCCTTATATTCTGCTTCAGTGCTAGATCTGGTCACAATTGGTTGTTTCTTTGAACTCCAGGAAATTAAATTCTTGCCACGAAAATCTAAGTACGCACTAGTAGATCATTGATTAGTTTTATTACCTGCCCAATCTGCATCATTAAATGCATTTAAAAATAAGTTTGAATCAGAATAAAAAAATAAGCCCATGTGTAATACTACCCTTAAGATAACAAAGTAGATGCTTAAGAGTTTTCCAATCATCAGCAGATAGATTATGCATTTTCTTATATGCTTTGTTAACAGCAAAACCAAGATCAGGACATGTCAAAGTAAGATATTGTAATCCACCAACTAAACTTCTATTGGTAGTATCATCGGATAAGGTTGATGATGAAGAGGTTATGGATGATTGACTTAGAGAACATGATGATTGACTAAACTTTCAAATGGTTTACTATGTTCCAGATTAGCACGTTGTAAAAGAGAATGTATGTACTTTGACTGAGATAACAGAAAACCATTTGAAAGTTTAATAAGTTCGATACCCAAGAATAAATGATCTGGACCAAGATCTTTAATAGAAAACTGTGTTTGAAGATCTGTTAGAAGTGTACAAATTTTTGAAGTATCAGGATAGATGATTAGAATTTCATCAACATAAATTAGAATAAAAATAGGAATAGTAGAGTCAGATTTTTCAAATAAAGAAGTATCAGTTTTTGATCCAAGAAAACCAAGTGTACTGAGAAAAGAGATTAATTTGTGAAACCAAGCTCTTGGTGCTTTTTTCAGTCCATAAATGGATTTTTTAAGTTGCCAAATGTCATTTGGAAATCAATAATCTTTAAAGCCTGTAGGTTGTTCCATATAAACAATTTCTGAGAGATCTCTGTGCAAGAAAGCATTGGAAACATCCAGTTGATGAATATTCCAATGATTACTAACAGCTAGAGACAAGAGTAATCAAATAGTTGTATGTTTTATTACAGGAATAAAATTTTCAAAATAATCAAAACCTTCTTGCTGAATATATCCTTTTGCTACTAATCGAGCTTTGTATCTATCAACTTCTCCAGATGATTTATACTTGAGTTTGTAGACCCTTTTACATCCTATGACAGGTAAATTAGGATTGCGAGGAACTAAAATCCAGGTATTATTGTCTAAAAGATCATTAGATTCAGATTGCATTTTCAGCATCCAATTCTCATTTTTTGATGCTACTGAAAAAGAGGTCGGTTCTATTAGTGAGTTTACATAGGTATTGAAACATTGAGGAAGTTGATGTTTAATAAAGGTTTTTGGATTTGTAGGAGTACGAACTAGTGTTTGAGATGAAATTTTATCATCATGTAAATATATGTCTGACAACATTCGTATTTTGAAATTAATACCTGGTTGCGGCGCTCTATCTAAAGAATGAAGTAGATCATTGTCTAAATTCATTCTCTTGGACGAAGAGGAAAAATCAGAGACTGAAGTTGGTGAAATGTTCATGAGAAGAGTGGATGGAGTTGAAATAATTGGTGAATTATGCAAATAAAGACTGTTGGGAGTTGATAGATCAGAATGGGATTTGAACATGTTGTATGAGAAGAAGACTGATCTATGGAATTATATGAGGAAGATGAAGATGAAAAAGAAAAAAGAATGTAAGAATTATCTTGCGGATAAGCTCCAAGAAGACCAGGCATTGTAGTTTTAACATTAATAAGAAAAAATGGAAAAATATTTTCATAAAATATAATATGTCAAGATATGAAGAACTTACCAGTATGGAGAGACAAACATCTGTACCCAAGATGGTGAGGGCTATAGCCCATGAAAATACATTTCTCTGATATGTCTAACTTATGTTTTGACTATGACAAACATCTAACTTATGTTTTGAATATGGTCGTAAATAAGGAAAACATAAACACCCAAAATTTCGTAACCAGGAAGAGTTTGGAGGAGTGTTAAATAGAGTTTCACAAGGAGACTTGTTTTTAAGAACTGTGGTTGCCATTGTATGAATAAGAAACACAGCTGTAGATACTGCTTCATCCCAGAATTTTCTAGGCATATGGGCTTGATGAAGTAACCTTAAGGCTGTTTCAACTAGGTGTCTATGTTTTCTTTCAGTAGTGACATTTTTTTCAGGAGTATGTGGGCAAGATACTCTATCAACAGTGCCATTTTTAAAAAATATGAATGAAGAGCTTGAAATTATCCACCCCAATCTGATTGAAAATATTTAATTTTTATAGAAAACTGTTTCTCCACTCGTTTCTGAAACTCTTCAAATTTAGTAGCTACATATGATTTTTTTAAAGTGGATATAACCATAGAAATTTATTAAAATTGTCAATAAAAATAATGTAGTAAAGAAGACCAGAATGAGACTGAATAGGTGAAGGCCCCCATAAGTCTGAATGAATTACTTCTAGGGGCTTATGTGACATATGATTTGTAGAAGTAAACGGAACTCTATGAGATTTTCTAACACAACAAGATTCACACATATAATGGTTACAAATTTGAGAAACAGGCAAGCCGAACTTGTTTATTAGAAACTGTGAAATTCGAAAATGTGGATGACTAAGTCGAGCATGCCAAATGTCTGAAGAAGCCTTCTCTCCAAAGTAAACTCTATGAGTGGAGGAACTTGTAGAATCAAGACAGTAAAGTCCATCGCTAATTGATCCCTGATGAAGGATCTCGTTTGTTTTCTTGTCCTTCACAAGACAACATGAAGAATGAAACTCAACATAGACATCATTATCCAAACTCAATTTTCAAATTGATAACAAATTTTTGGTTATATCTTGAACATGAAGTACACCATTTAAATAAAGATTCTTATCGTTTGTAACAATTTTAGAAGCTCCAATAGAAAGCATATGCATACCTGAACCATTACCTGACTGGAGCTGATCCTTTACATGGTAGTTGGTGGTAGAGTGCAGCATATTTGTATATGATGTAATGTGATGAGTGGCACCACTTTCAGGATACCATCCTTCGTTTGTAGATGTGTTTGAAGCATTTGCAAGATAGGCTTTAGGTTGGCTTGAAGACGGCTTTGCTTTTGAAATTCTCTGTTGATCTTGATTTTTCATGAAGTTTCGTTTCTGTTATAGAATTCACTGCATTCTTGTGCTCTATGACCAAAATGAAAACAAACCTGGCATTGTAATTGGAATCTGTTATTTCTTCCTCTTCCTCTTCCATGATTTTGATAATAGGCTCTATTGTAGTATCCATTTCTTTGTTGTTGAGAATAAGATTGTGCGTTGCAAACTTGAGTGTTCTTTGTAGAGGGACTAAAGAAATCTCCAATGCTTTCTTGTTGATAAGCTAAAAAAGCATCATGGGCGTTCAAATTCAGGATGATATCATCCAGTTTCATATTGTTGATATTAGCATTAATGCTAACAACAAAATGTGAGTATTCTGTTCCTAATCCCCTTAGGAAAGTGAAAATCATAGTAGGCTCACTGATCATTTGATTTGCAATTTCAAGAGATTCAACAATGGATCTGAAATATGCAATACACATATCAGTTGTCATAGTACATTTCTTCATTGTATGGAATTGGCTATGAAATTCCATGATTCTTGATTAACTTCGGTTGGAAAACGTATTCTCAAGCTTCTCCCATGCTTCTCTATAGGTTCGTGCTTTGTTAATGCAGGGTATGATGGATTTTGACAGCGTTGTGTAAGAAGCCAAGAACCTATTGACTAGCCTCCACCATGCCTTGAATGTTGGATTTTCAACAACATTTCCTTCAGAACCTGTAATAGAACTGGGTGGAGACAAACCTTCAATGTATTTAACTAACTCATACCCATTTAGAATCGGCAAGATTTAAATCTTCCATGCTTGATTGTTGTCAGTTGTAAGCTGGATAGCCATAGCTGTTTCCGTAGGAACAAATGTCGGGACTTGTCCTGCGGTGGTTAAAGCTCCAAAACCCAAAGTGTTCATGATTAACTTTGGAGTTGATTCTTAAGATAACTCTGTGTGCCTTCAGGTTAAGGGCTCTGCGGTGTAAACACCGAAATCATTCTTTTCTCTGATGAAGATCCAGAACGAGGAGACAGGATGCCTTCGTGACTTCTTCTTCAAACGACCAACTGATGAAATCCTTCAATATTTGAAAGGTCTACACCCTCAAACTTGCCAATATCTGTGGTGCAAACGCCGATACCACCCTCTTGCTCTGATACCATATAAGGATCTTTATAGATAAGTAAAACTAGAAGCAGAAGAATAATAAGTGAGAAAGATGAGAAGTAAAGCAATGATAATCAGAGTTGAAAGAACGATTGGTTTTTCCACCTTGTCTTATTATCAACTATTTGGTTTGTATTTGTATTTTTGAGATACGATATTAACAGTTCGTATTTGGAAGTTACAGATCGAGATCTGTAACCATTGGCTTTGAACCATTGGCTTGAATCATTTTTAGATTTGAATCCTCTTTAGAAGGGAGATAAACGAGAGAGAGGGGAGCATGAGAGAGAGACAAAAAGAGAAAAGAAGAAAGAGTGAGAATTAGAGAGAATTAGAATGAAAGGGATAAAACAAGAGAGACAACATGAGGGAGAGAATTAGAACAAGCCAGAGAGAGAATACAGGAGAGAACGAGAAAGAGAGGAAGTAAACGAGAGCAAGAGAGAATGCAAGGGAAGAAAGCGAGAAAGAGAGGAATCTAGAGAGAGATAAAGCGATAGAAAGAGAGGGAGAAAGAAGGAAGCAAGCAAGGAGGGAGAAAGAGAGAAAGAGAGAGAAAATAGAGATCCAAAGAAACAATAATATTTACTTTGTTTTCCACAGCTAGAAAGAAAGGGGCCCACAGTCACTTCTACATATTAAACAACAGTTGATCGTGGTATTACCCTAATCATTCGGGTACCACCAAATACAGGTCCGAGATTCCAAGGGACTATTTAATGTAATTTAAGCTACAACTTTCTCACCCTTCTATGAAGGACCACATCGAGTCTCTATATATATATCTCAGCTATGATACATGTTGTATTATTCTATATTACTACTAATTCTATATTACTTTGTTACTATAGAAACAAACATTTCTATTTTGTAGGTATAACCTTCTCAGATAGAGCCAGGAGAAGGGCCCTGATTTCTCTTCTTTCTCTCTTTTGGTGGATATTATGTGGCTTCAAGCCAATCACACTACCATGTTTATTTAAGTTCATTCAATAAAATATTTGTGCTCAATATTATTATGTGTGATTTTTATAATGAAGTCCATGAATATGTGCAATGCTTTAGTGAATTATGATGAGATCATAATACAATGATCACTAGCATTTAATCATGTATTATAAATATTCATATTCAATGGATAGTCGAGATGGACATCAAATTGCCCAAATAGAATAACACTATATGATCCTACTTAATGACAAGTATAATTGACCCTTTGGCTATTAGTATGACGAAAATAAAGACAGATCGTGGGTGCTCTTTGGAGAAAGAGTTCACTGAATTTATCCGTACGAGTCCCTGAATGGTATTATACCTAAATGTCAATCATATTATTCAAGTCACGATTATATAAGTGATCCACTGACTTGAGACACCAAGGACATCTCGTGAGTGGACGACTACATTTTGACCATGACCTACGAGACTCTAATCACGGGGTTCAAATAAGTCATAGCTAGGGCGTAGTAAGAAGCTCATGGAGATGATTGAGTGGTCGAGACAGGATCATCAATCCTTTTTATAAGAGGATACTGACTCAAATAAGATGATGTAGAAAAATACTTGGGCCAAGGTAGTAAGGATATTGAAGAAGGCATTCTCCAGTGATCTCCGTTACGCATAAGTACTAATTGAATGATGGATTAGAGTTTGATGATAAACCATACCTTAAGTTTTTTGAGAGTATCGTGTGGATGATGGATTATATATATATATATGTACGGTAACCGATGACAGCAAAGGTTCCATGAGAGAGTTTGAGACTACTTGGTATCTTCTAAGGCATGAGGTGTAGCTTGGCACCCTACGGGCTGGAAACTTAACCTTTAGATTAATTAAATAAGGATCAATTGAGTTAAATCAATCCTTATTTAATTAATCCATATGTTGATATAGTTAATTAATAAGGGTGGTCAATAAATGTTATAGGGCCACTAACCTTATTAGCTAGAATGATAAATGGGCCTAGAAGGTCATAAGCACAAGGTCATAAGGGCAGTGATGGATATATTTTATTTTGTAGGGTTTTTGTGAAAAACCTTAAGTGAAATATAAAGAGGGAAAGGGGTCTCATTTTAAGCACCCATGCAAACCTGATTTGAGAGCCCCTCCCTTCCTTCATTTTCTGCATCAACCAAGGATTGAGTCTTCAAGAAGAGGAAGAGGTGGAGATCCAAGAGTCGAGTGATCGTGTGGATACTTCTAGAGGCTGGACGCGTGAACGGCTTCGAAATGATCTCAAAGGGAGCATGTTAAGGATGGAATAAGTTCCCCAATAAGGTACATGTAATGTTTTATTTTAAAGATCAATTGTGAATCGATAGACACGCTTCTGCATTTATGGAATGTGTTTTCCATGGACAAACCAAGGAACCAAACCCAACCTTTTTATCTCTCTCTCTCTCTCTATTTATATAATCTAGATATCTATAGGGGATCTCATCGCAGAAACATGTGACAGTGAAGTGGGAGAAGCCCACGTGGGGACGCTCTTTGGGGCCCCCAGAGGGGTAGTAGGGACTCGAGAAGCCTCCTTCTGAGCTGCACTAGGGGATCAAGTCACAGAAACATGCGACGGTGCATAAGTAGAAGCCCAAGTGGGGGCATCCTATTGGGAAATAAATATTCGATAAAATTGCATCGAGCAGGCTCAAGGATCTCTTTGTAAAAAAAAATGATGGTGTAGTATTGTAACCCCCTGTAGAGGCAGTCTCGGGGGCTCACCGTGGGGCATTACGAGTGATAGGCTTTGCTGCCATTAGGGAAGGAGTGGTAGTGGCGCGAACGTGTCTGATGGATCGGATTGTTTACCCTAACACTCATGTGGATCCTAGTGCGATGGTCATCCCACTAGCGTTTGCCCGTATCATCTCGAGTCTCGAGTAAATGCAAAAAGTGTGGGGCATCTGAAGCAGGTTCGGAGGCCTCGGGATGGTGGTTCAAGGTGGAAGGTCCACATTGATTCGAATGCTATGTAATGTGAGGTTTTGTAGGCGATCTTTGATTGATGGGAGCTGATGGTGTCGGAGGGGTATTCTGCCCTAAGTAGATCGACATCGCATATGGTGCACAAGATGTAGGCGCAGCGGGTGATTGAACACCGGGTATCATGTATGAAATCGGTCTGTGGGTTGGGCCTCGGAAAAAAGCGTGCAACATCAAGGGCACACTGGGTGCTAGTGGCACATCGAGTGCAACACCGTAGAGGTGGGGGAGGGGGGGGCGCGGGTAGCGTGCTATACATGGATAGACATGTTGGGCCAAGTGCGCGAGTGATACACCATATGGTGGCAAAGGATACTACGGGATGTGTGGATACAAGGGCACATGGTGGTACCCATACACATGTGGGTCATATGTATAGTAAGGGCCTGGAGACATATATGATCCTGCGGGCGCCAGTGGGTAAGGTGGTATATTATGTGCGTAAGGAGGGTGTGCCTAGTGAGTATGAAAACCTAGAGCATACATCTTCATAGGTGTGTAGGGTTGAGGGGCTGGTGGGGAAAATATTATCGCACCAGTCCAATTTGCTCCATAAGCTATGGTGGCAACTGGCTCGTGAGACTAATGTCGCTCAAAGTGATGCCGACGGTGCCATCTCCGTAGGTGAGGTGTGGTAGAATCACAAAAAATGTGATTCTCTTTCCTCCAGATAGGTGCCTTGATCATCATCGTCAGGGTAAGTGACCATAAGATGGATGTAAAAAACATCTTACAATGGAAGATCATAAATCACATGAACAAAGTCTCATCCTGGTCTTATGTATCGTCATTGCTACCAGTACTAGCCTTATGAACCATCATACTAGCAAGATACTGCATATTATGTAGGGGTTCCTACGAGATGCTGAATGGGAATGTCGAGAAATGCAACGAATTTTGAAAAATCAATTGAAAGAAGTGAATGCAAAAGTGTGAAACTAAGGGGTGATACCACTAGGGGTATCGACCGGCTCTTATATCAGAATTGGTATCAAAATAAGACTACGGGAAGCATGCAACCTAGCCCTGACACCACAATTGATATTTGAATAGGATATCAGAAGCATGCAACCTGGCTCTAACACCAGAATTGATGCAAAATTATGTGTCAAGATTGATAGCCGTTCCAGCGTCAATTGGACCAATGTGATGCAAGTGGATGATTATGCTAAAAACATTGAGAAAATTGATGAAAAAAATCAAATAGGCATCGAAAGAAACTAAGGCTCACATGACAAGGTTGTAAGACACCCCCCTTAGATGGAGAGCCCCACATGTGAGCCCACAAATATTGGCCTGAAAATGCATACTTTTGGCCTACATACAAGGCCTGCAACAAAAATAAACCATGAAAGCATGAATGAAGATAGCGTCAACCGAAAGCGCCCAATGAGTAGGCCGAATACGGGAACGTTGGGCCCCTTCTTCAGCCAATGCTCATCGAGCTAGCTGAGAATGGTATTGGGTGCTAGATGGTCCATTTCAAGTACTCGGAATCGTCTTCCACCTCTATAAATTCCACCCTAGAGTGACAAAAATAAAGCATAATATAGTACATATAGGGAGATAGAAGGGTGGTCGAGAGAGTGATGTAAAAGCATAAAAGAGAGATATACGGGATAAAAGGGAGAGAGACACGAGGCAAAAGATAGTGAAAGCAGTTGAGTGCAAGCTGGTGGGCTGACTATAGCTCCAAGGGAGCCGATCGAAGTGGCTAATTCAGCTACCGTTGTAAAGGCTGGCAGGCCGTCCTGCAACGACAGATAGATCGACCATGGTGGTGGGTGACATGGCTGTGGCGAGTGACGAGATCACCCGCGAGGTCAAAGAGGAAGCTAATGCAATCGCTGCTGCCATTGTCGGCCGTTGCGCTGGCATTATTGGCGATTGTGAGGGTTGCGACGGTTACTGGAGATGCAGAGGCTGACTGGTGATGGTGGACGAGCCAATCGTGGGGGCTGCTGGGTCACCCTGTCTGTTCACTTGGTGATGCTTGCGTCGGGCCAGGGGAGGGATGTGGTGCTAGGGCATAAATGGCTGTCATGGAAAATATTTTAGCCAAGTATGCTATGGCCATACATTTTGTCACCATTAATGAAAATATCAATGGCTTAGAAGCTTGTTATGAAGGATTTTAATCATAGTATCATAAATCCTTGAATTATCATAAGCTTACTCTCTCAAATCTTGGTGAACGTGCATCTGCAAAAGATATTGTTATTTAGGAAGATTAAAAGAGAGATTGAATTTTTGATGGCCCAATATTCAAATTGGATAAGAAGGTACAAATTACAACGTGTCATGTAAAAGTGGTCTTAAGGCACTTTCATAATCACACAGAGCCTCATATAACCAGAAAATAATAACATTCAATTTGTTTTTACACAGCTGGAAATTGAGAGCCGTGGGCAGAGCATGTTGGAGAGAGAGAGTGAGCAAGAGAGAGAAAAAGAGAGAGAGAGAGAGAGTAAGAAAGATAGAGAGAGAAAGAGAGATAGGAAGAGAGAGAAATAGAGAAAGAGAGACAGAGACAGAGAGCAGGAAACAATTTAAAAAGGCCGGGGGAGAAAGCAAGATAGAAAAGGCGGAGACCGGTAGACATTTTTCCTACCAACAGGTAAAAGAAAATTTCCAAGGCAGGTGGCAATGACACCCTTCGATATCTCACAAAGGACATCATATTCCCTTTCTCTCACTTCTAAGGAGTTCATATAGGCAATACATAGTATGAATAGGTTAATAAGATGCTATTTCTGTATTTATTTGCATATAATTTTTTATATATACATGTTATCACGTCTAAAATTATCAAATCCATTTTTTAAAATGGATTTGATAATTTTAAATTTAAAGTATTTTTAGGGTTTTTTCTGATGGCATGTTCTGAAACCAAATAATCTTTTAGTTCATATTATGATTTTTCTGAATTTTCTGCCATTTTATTCATAAATATGAGGCTTTTTATAAGTCAGAATATAACTTGATTTGTATTTTTGGACTTTATATTTCATTTTATACAAATTCTTAATGCAGTTTTGATTTCATTTCCCCCGTGCCAAATCTCACCATTCAATTCATCAAATAAAAAACAACCATTGATTACAGTTAATGGTTGGCAACAACCAATCATTAAACCTCGTAAAGATTGGCATGAAGAAATCATTAAAAGAAAACTATGATGATGATTTACACTAGCGGCTCTCTTTCCTTTTTAATTTCACGGGTGGCATGGCCCAAAAAAAAATGCTCTTTTGCACAATAGATCTGATACAGAGAGCAAGCGATTGAAATAGAAAATGTGTTTATTCTTTCCCTGATCAATAAAGGTGGCGTGACCAATGTGTCACAAGACATATGGCACCACATTTACAGGTGGCACACATATGTCTTCTTTTAATCTTTTTAAGACGTGTTCATGCCGCACACGCTGATGCATTGTTATGTCGCACTTATATTAACTTTACTAAATTAATCTTATTATATAATAAAATTAGATTATAATTTTGTCTTCTCTGAGATGCGACACATGGTATGAGGGGATCCATTTCTCAAGGATGAGGCGTGAAAACTAGAGCCAATTATTGCTTTTAATGCCATGGTAATAGAAAATCCTATAAATGACATGACAGTGTTTACAAGGATGAGAAGAGAGAAATCATTAGATTAAGTCAACTGTTAGGAATTGGCCAACTTCAACGCTTAATATTTGACTATCCAGAATTTTGCTTGTGCTGAAATTTTGAGGGCACCTTTGTTTTTATGCCCTCTTTCCATCTATATGTGGTGGATCTAGAAAATAACCCCCCTCTTTCTAGAAAGATATCTTTATGCTTACTTCCACCAGTAGAGACAAAATGACAGAAAGTGAAGTTTTATTGCCCATGAAGAGTGTTTTTGGTATCTTCAATACTTGGGGAAGATCAAGAGAGAAGTGGAGAGGCTGATCTAAATTAGGGAAATACCTTCATATGGGAAGAATATAGGGATATAAGGTTTGTATCTTAGCTTAAATTAGTTTCTCTTCTTCACATCCCTTTAGTTAGATCTACATATCTTAGTTTTATAATCTCATTCTTATCAATGACTTCCATTGTCTCACCCTACCTCAACCACCTCTGATCTCAATATCGTCACCTTTATCTCATATAAAAATCTTAAATCATATAGTACATTATTTAGAACATTATCACTTTTTCAACCATTATACTCACCACCATCCAGTCACATCCATTCAACATCTCATCATCCTATCTTCTAATTCATCTTCTAATTCATCTTCTACGTCCATCATCACTTCACGTCTCCATTTATCTCACTCTCCCATTTCCATTTGATCCATTTACGCGGTCCCACCTCTTCCTCATATTATTATTCATATCATCATTATAAAATAAATTATTATCACTCTCCAAACATCTCATATTCAGCACATCATAATCTCTCATTTTATATGCATCTCCTCTCACCCTCTTGAATCATCATTTAAAGAGTATTTAAACCTAATGTATTTTCCTTGTCGAGATGATCCTTGCTCATCTATGTTAAATTAACTCCTAAAATATCTATCATTGCTCATTTAAATAGTAAAGGTTTATAAGTTATTATTGATTAACTAAAGTATCTATGATAAATTTACACCTAGAATTTTGAGTTTATCGCACAGTAACAAAGTAGTTTATCCTCGTATGACAAGACATGGCGACTTCCTCCTTTGTAAGGAGAAAAACCTTCATGGTCTAGTGGTTCTCCTATGATGACCTTGATGGATGTTATGTTGCTTTCAAGGAAAATCACACCGCCATGTTTATTTAAGTTCATTCAATAAAATATTATGTTTATTATCATTCCAGTGTGATGTCTATAATAGCATACATGCACACGTGTAATGATATAGTGAATTATGATGAGATCATTATACATTTATCACTAGCATTTAATCATGTATTATAAATATTCATATTCAATGGATAGTCAAGATGGACATCAAATTGCCCAAATAGAATAACACTATATGATCCTACTTAAGGACAAGTATAATTGACCCTTTGGTTATTAGTATGGCAAAAATAAGGACAGATCGTGGGTGCTCTTTGGAGAAAGAGTTCACTGAATTTATCCGTACGAGTCCTTGAATGGTATTATACCTAAACGTCAATCATGGTACCCATGGGTTGCAAACTTAACTTATCGAATGGGTTAAATCGATCCTTAGTAAGTTAATCTATATGTAGGTATAATTAATTAATAAGATTGGACAATAATTGTTATTGGGCCACTAAAGTGATTAACTAAAATGATACATGGGTCTTGGAGGGTCACACACATAAGATCATGGGGACATTGGTGAACATATTTTACTTTATGGTTTTTGAGAAAAACTTAAATAAAATATAAATAGGGAAAGGGCACTCATTTCAAGCACTAAGGCCAGACTAAAGCCCCCCTTTCTCTATTGTGTTCTTTTCTCTACTCAACCAAGGAGAGTGTATTCAGTCTAGTTAATGACTTCACTGGCCATATAGCTTTTAGCGGAGTTCAAAATAGGTAAATTACTTGTGTATTTCTTTAACCCAATCAATATCTTGAGTATCCAGCTTGTGGGTTTCTCACCTACGCCTCATACTCTAGAAGGTACAAAAGAGTGTGTATCAACTTACTCATGGAACATGTCCATCACCAATTATCATGGTAATATTCTCCCTTATTCACTAGATGTGCGCAGGATGACTAGGGTATGGTCAACTATCAAACCCTTATAGATCACATGAGTTAATATTGATGCATTCAAAATTCATCAGAGAACACATCTATGATATTTCACTACCTTCGCCAAGGACTTAATTACATCATCTTCCTTGAACTGTCTCCTTTTATACCACAGGTGGACGATCCCATCTTGACCACTTAATCATATTCGCAAACTTCTTGATTCACCCAAATTAAGAGTGTTTAAACTTCCATGATATAAAGATGTAAGCCATACTCGAAAGTACATCTACTTGTTCACAATATATCTTTTGAGTCTCACGTCAAAGACTACTTACAGAACCCTAACGTGAATCAGCCTGATTGACAATTTTGTATAATACCATTCAAGGATTTGTACAGATCAGTTTGATGGACACTTTATGCTAAACAACATTCACAATGTATCCTTAGTGTCTCCTCGTAAATGGCTGCGAGACAGGTCATACTTATCACACAAGCGAGGCTAGATTGTGATATTCTATCTGGTACTTCAATGTCCTTCTCGAATATCCTTCGACTAAGAATATTTAGAACACATACTTAATGACTAGTGATATCTGTATTTCAATCTCATTATAATTCGATAAGTTCAATCATGTATTCTTCAACTTCATTACAAGGATCACATGTGCATTTCCATGAATATGTTCTAATAATGAATATGAAATGATATGTGGAGTGTGTGATTGGCTTGCTGACCACACATATTCTCATCACTTCTCATCATTTCACTTCTCATTATTTTTATCGCCACTCCATTTCTTATTCTCACTTGTTCTTTTATAATTCTGATTATCAACATCCGCAATCTAATATCTTCCATAATCATCTTAACTTTATCGATAATTACAAAATCTCACATTACATTCTCTTCTCTCTCAGTCACTACATAAATAATACAAAATCCTTAATTAGTTACTTGTGTGGACAATCCATACTCATCTCTAGCTATATTTACCTAAGTGAGTACATGTTATAGTTTTATTAATTAAACTCAAAAACAACAATGGCAAGGCAAAACCCTAATTTTTGAGTTTATCATCTAGACAAGAGTGTATTGAGAATAGGTCATCTACTCAACATCCATTGTTTCCATGTGTGCACATCATGCCTTTGCTTGTGCCCATTCATGTGTCTTGTCTGATCTATCCAAACCTTAGATATCTTTGTTGTCGGCCTCATCACCACCTCAACAGCTTGTCGTAGGTGACATGACCTGCTCTCCATGTGGCCACTTCCTAGCCATGTTTTGTCTACCCAAACCTCAAGCATCTCTCTTGTTCGACTCAAGGAGAGAGTTATCAGGTGCAAATCTCCTCAACACCCTGTCTCCTTGATCATCTATCTAATTAGTCTAAAAGGAGCCTATGAATGGATGTTGCTCGCCTAATGGGTCACTTGGCCTACCTACCTCTCGTGAAGCTACTCTCACAGCAAGTCGAATATCTACTCCCTCATTTAATAGGGAGGGTCATATAGGCCCAATAGCCATATGGGTCAAGCACCAATTCACCAAAACATCTTTTCAAAGCAACTCTTTGTGTATTATCATGTACACCCCTTCATGTACTGTGTAGACTCATCATGTACTCTAATCCTGTATACATGACATGTACCCTCACCCTTCCATTCATCTCAATATATAAATACATAATCTATCTGTCTTACAATTTCTTATCCTAGGATTTCCCTTATTATGGTGCTCTCACTTCTTTTGCATGATTTTTGTAAACATCCTTATGCAACTAGTGCCAAATGATGCATGAAAACAGTCAGTCTCAATTTGAAATTTTGGACTTTAATGATACTTTTGTATGCTCTTCATCGTGTCTTTTGGAATTAGCTCATATGTATTATTTTTGAACAATAACTTTTGAAATATTTTATAAATGAATTGCCCTTATCACATGTTTTGGATAAACATTTGTGTGACGTTTAAGGCCATCAATATGGGGTATTTTTCGCACAAATTAAATGGAAAAATTAATTTAGAGGGTCATTTAAAGTATTTTGCAATATATGGTATCTGTAGCGATATCTGATATCAGTTATCCAATATCCAATATCAGCATCCAGTAGCGTCCATATGGTAACATATTCAAACAGATATCTGATACCTGCCACAGTAATGCGGTATCAAGACAGAAATCTGGCAGCCAGATCCATTCCAAATTTATTGGATATCAGATAATCTTTAATATCGATATCAAATATCGGTGCGGATAGGTAAATCCTACAGAACGATTTCATACCCTTTTATGGGGATATGATCTCTAAGAATACTTCTACTTGTAACACATCTAAAGTAACATGTGGAGATATGGATTAAGGGATATCTAGGGGAAGAACCCTAACATAATTAGTGCATGGAAACTTGAGAACTCTATTGAATACTATTGTTCCTCTGAAGTAACTCTTGAAAGAGATTGAGAAAGAGTACTTTGAAGTTTTTTAAACAGTTTTGATATGAGTCTTTTTAGTACTATTTCTCTCCAGAAGTGGCCACAAAGTTCTTCCAACTAACTTGACCATCAAGTTGTAGTAGCCATCGCTAAGCATTTTCTCTCTTTCTCTCCATGTCTTCTCGATTGGTGGATACACAAAATCAAATCTCGCTCCTTCTTAGAGTGGATGTTGGGTTCTCAACATATTTACTATGCCAACACAGAACGCAAGAAAACCTGTAAAGATTGGGTTTCCACTGTTCTAGAATGAGAACTAAGAATTTCAAATTGAACTAATCAGAACCCTTTATTGAAATATATTGAGTAATCTTACAATCAAGTATATTTTAGCAAACGCCAGAGAATCAGAGGTCAATGGAAATGGCCGTGGTGATGGTGGTGGGGGGAATCGGTTAAGCCAAAACACAGCAGTATCGGATAGCAAGAAGCAAAAATGCATCTTCCAATTCCTCTTACCAGTGAACCCAACATGAAGCAGGGACAGCAGCAGCAAGCCAAGCATGGATCGTTGTAGGGACTATCATTTCCGTGGTGGTGATGGTGACCATGGTGATGATGATGGCTGCCCATTTCCTTCTGCAAGAGAAAATAACATCTAGGCAACATGAGAAAGGAAAACTCATCTTTCAACGAACTATGTTCAAGAACAATAATAATCCCTTTCGGACATCACAGAGTTGCGAATTTCATGTTCCATCTACAGATCTATCGGATTTATAACTCTCGATCCCGACCAAAACTTCATCGGTTGGTACGAATTCCGATAGATCCCGCGCAAGAAATGTCTCCCATGCTCCGAATTGGGAGAATACGACATAAATGATGCTGGATTATTCGGATTTGGCATGCGATGAATAAATTATTTGAAATAGGCACAACATCCAGCGTCATCATAACACCGAGATCTATCTTGCGCACAACAAATAAAAAACAAAAAAGAGAAAATATACGAATAGAACAGCGACGATCCAGTTGAGACGGCGATCGCTCTTCCAGAAGAACACGCCTTCGATTCCGACGGAAGAGATCGAGCAGCAATGTAGAAATTTGGGGGAAAACTCGTTGAAACAAGACAGTATATACCTTTTCCCTGGGAAGGATATGAGCATAATAAAAACTAGTTTTGCGTTATCTTTTGATTTCCTCAAAATACTGGTAAAACCGCAATAGCCCCATTTTGAATGTAGGGTCGGCAGTCGTCATCCGTCCGTCATCCTTCAACGTTTACAGACTGTAATGACGACATCGACAACGATGACGGTCAGTACCTGCCCTATATGACGTCAACGACGACGGAAATGACTTCTTCGATGATGAAGACGACACCGTCATCGACGTCGAAGGACAAGTTTAGAATATGTATTTTATTTTAGAATAGGCAGCATCTGTAGTCTATGTAGACATGAATATCGGATGACGATGTTGGGACGGATACATACTTTTCCTACTTTTATTTTTCAGTATCTTTTTCTTTTACAAAAGTTATATTGTTTCCTACTTATATTTTTTTCCATTTCTTGAACCGATATCTGGACAACTGGATACCCCTACTGGCATCCACCAAGTCCTGACTCCTATGATACCCGTCCCGATATCCTGTACATGGTGTATGTCAGATATCGGTCCGTGTTCTAGACCCAGTATCGTAAATTTTATATGAGCCATATCATATGAGCGAACATTAGCATGTGGACGACGATGCTATAGTGTAGATGATTGTCAACAACGATGACGAATAGAAAAACAGATGACGATGACGAACGTTGGGGACTAAGAAGGCAAACTATAGTGACAACGATGTAGACGCATGTTGATGACGATGACAAATTTTAGGGATTCAGCAAATGAATGACGTTGAGGATACTGTATATGCATGTTGATGAGGATGACAAATTTTAGGGACAGCAGTCAAATGACGTTGACGATGATGTGGATGCATGTTGACGTCAATGAAGAATATTAGGGACAGGAGGCGAATGACTTTGATGACGATGACGAATTTTAGGGACAGGAGGCGAATGACTTTGATGACGATGACGAATTTTAGGGACAGGAGGCGAATGACTTTGATGACGATGACGAATTTTAGGGACAGGAGGCGAATGACGTTGATGAAGAGGACGAATTTTAGGGACAGGAGGCGAAGGACCTTGATGACGATGACGAATTTCAGGGAGAGGAGGCGAACGATGTTGATGACGATGAAGAATTTCCATCGTCGTCATCCGTCGCAGTGATTTCCGTCTTCCGTCAACGTCAACGTCATCCTCATCGTCATCCGCACGTGCCGATCCCTTGTCAGACGGGCCCAATCCGCGACCGGATAGCCCATCTCGATCGGACGGCGCAGAGACGCCGTACGAAATCCGACGATTGGCGAGCCACGGCAGCGCGGGAAACGTTCAATCTCTCTCCTGGTCGTCTTCTTCCTCAGTCATCCTCAACAGTGCGAGAATGGTGGCGATCGAGCCATGGCTGCAAGGGCCGTTCTTCGTCCCCGCGCAGCGCAGAAGACTCTTCTCGCCCCGTTCGAAAGGAAATCTCGCGTTCATCCTCACCGTGAAGATCCAATCTCGATCTCATCTCGAGTTTCCTCGAGAAATTTCTTGCCCGTGCGCTGCCGGAGACGTCGATCTAGGGCTTACCGTAGATGACGATTATCGCGAGCTGAGCAAGACTAGTATCGTCGGTAAAGAAGGCGGGAAGGATCGACGGCGCGCGGTGCGAATTGCTTGGGAGAAGCTGGTCCGTTGGTCCCGCTCTTGGCGTTCTAGGGCTAAATCCGACGTCCTGGAACGCACCAAGAAGGTGGTTTTAATCTCTAATTCTGAGTGATTTCTAGTTTTTTTTCTGATGTGATTGTTTCCCCGGGGTTAGGTTGTAGTTCTTGGAGGAGGTTCTTTCGGAACAGCAATGGCGGCTCACGTCGCGAGAAACAAGGCTGAGATGGAAGTAAGCATGCTTCTCCGGGATCCTGATGTCTGCAAATCTATCAATGAAACGCATTTCAACTGGTAAGAGATACTTCAATCGATGGGATACTGTTTTGTTTTTTACAAAGTTTGTGTTCTTCGATTACAGTAATTTCTGAGAGAAATCATCGGTACTGTGCTGAATTGAATTTTTCTTAAATCAACAGCAAGTATTTTCCTGAGTATAAGCTGCCCGAAAATGTTGTTGCGACGACCGACCCACAAATTGCGCTCTCGGGTGCTGATTTTTGCTTACACGCAGTACCAGTGCAGGTGAGCAAGACCTTTTTTCTTGCGTTTTTGAGGGTTTAAAGATCAGAAAAATAAAATTATCTACCAATGGGTAATCTTTTTTCCAATTATTCTCCAATGATTTCTTTGTAACCTACTTTTTTCTATGGCAGTATAGCTCATTGTTCCTTGAAGGAATTTCTAAGCATGTGGACCCAAACCTACCGTTCATATCACTTAGTAAGGGCCTGGAACTCAATACTTTGAGGACGATGTCACAAATTATTCCACAATCGTTGGGAAACCCTCGTCAGCCATTTATTGTGTTATCTGGACCGTCATTTGCTCTGGAGATCATGAAAAAGTTACCCACAGGTTTGACCAGTGCCAATCTACAGATTCATCACAATTTCAACGATGAATATTTCTTGCTACACCGAATTTAGTGTTATATAGTCAATTTCTCCTGTAACTCTCTACTTAGCTCCCTTTGTTTCATTTTTTACATGGTTCGGTGCTGTTCTTATTCCTGCATTACCTCTTTTCAGCAATGGTCGTGGCATCGAAGGACAAGAAAATGGCGAGTGCTGCTCAGCAGCTTTTAGCTTCTCAAAATCTAAGGATCAGTTCCTCGAGGTGGGAAACGTGTGCATTGTTTGTTTTCCGCACTTGTTTTGCATCTAGACGATGCGATGTTGATGTGGGACATCTAAGTTTGGTTGATGGTTTGCTGATGACATCATCAACAGCATAAGATGATGTTGTCCTCACCGTCAATCGTCCATACTTTAAGAAAGTTTTTATCATCGTCAGCCAGACCATGCGCAAAGTTTTGCCGGGTTGACTATTTTTTAAAATAAAATCTTACTAGGTTGATGGCTGACAGATGGTTTCAACTGTCTGTGATATCTCATCATCATCTTCTGCCATGGTCATTGTCAAGTACTGTAGAATTAGACAGCGTCAATGTCAAAGAGGGTCAGTGATGTTGACAATGAAGTTGTCCAAAGAAACGAATATTTTAGTAGGCCGATTGCCATGACTCCAATTAGTAGAGTTGCCGTTGAGAGGACCTCCTGTTGCTATTTCCTGTATTAATACGTTACTGTTAAGCTCTGATGTGGATTTACTGGGAATAAGTTTTCAACATGTTTGGCTCACAATCTAACTGTATGTCATGGATTTTATGCTTACTGTTGTGTGACCTTGAGAATCTTGTTCTTCAGCGATGTAACAGGAGTTGAAATCGCTGGTGCTTTAAAGAATGTGCTTGCAATAGCAGCGGGCATTGTGGAGGGGATGAATCTCGGAAACAACTGCATGGCTGCTCTTGTTTCTCAGGGTTGCTCGGAGATAAGGTGGCTGTCGACTAAGGTAATCCTAACCTAATATGAAAATTCATTTTCTATCATGTTTTCAACGGCAGAATACGTTTCTTTGATACTGATGAAGAAGATGGTATAAAAAATTGAACAAAACCAGACTCAACTAACACCTGATGGTTTCCTTAAATAGGGATGTGAATCCAAAGAAAGAGAAATGACAAGAATACCCCTACTTGTAACCGATATCATGAACTTCTTTTTTCTTTTTGATTATGAAACGCCCAGATGTACATCATAGCGTGCAACTGATCTGCCCTTGGTTTTGGTTTTAAGATGGGTGCAAAGACGGCGACACTAACTGGTTTGTCTGGGTCTGGCGACATCATGCTCACGTGTTTTGTCAATCTTTCAAGAAATAGAACACTGGGGGTTCGTCTGGGATCTGGAGAGAGACTTGAGGATATACTGAGTTCAATGAAGCAGGTTGATGAATTAAAATCATTTTTTTTCATTTTCTTTTACGTGTTATTAAAGAACTTTATTCCTAGGTTGCTGAAGGTGTCTCGACAGCGGGTGCCGTAATTGCATTGGCTCAGAAGTACAATGTGAAGATGCCTGTCTTGACAGCTGTTGCGCGTATAATTGACAATGAGTTGACGCCAAAGAAAGCTGTTTTGGAGCTAATGAACCTCCCTCAGGTTTGTAATATTTTGTATTTATTTTTTATATTAAGTTAAATGAACACTAACATCAAGTAGTGTGTCTGCATTTGTGGAGAAGGGGAAATCCGGTAGTAATCTTGTTTTGTTAGTACATTACATTTAAAAACGAATTAGTACATTACATAAGAATGCAAACCCTAGAAGGAATCCCATTGCTCGAAAATAGATTTTCAGTACTTTTAGCTCCTTGAGCTGCTAAGTAGTACATATTGACTTTCGCACATGCCTTCTTGATTCATCTTCATTCAGGTTGACTTTTTATTCTATTTTTTCTAAAAGAATAAAAAGAAGTTAGAAGTTAGAAGGAACTTCTAATATCCATGGTTGTAATTTACTGATATTGATTGTTATGGTGGCTAATTTCATTGTATTTTCCTGTTGAAGGTCGAAGAGGTGTAAATACTCCAGAATGAACCAGAGTTGGATATCGTGCCATATCCTCCACGTATGTGAATTCGTTTGATTAAAAACTTGTTCTCATTAAAGTTTTTCATTAAAATAACCTATTTATTTGATGACGATCAATTCAAGCGTTTAAGACTTGACATTTTTATTCTGAGTTATGATCTCTGTGTTCAATAGTTTTGGCCACTTCGAGCAGTTTTAAGTCCTATCGAGATATAGTTAAAAGGTGAGATTGTCAATTTTTGACACTTAACCATTTTGAGCATATCAAATTTCAAATTCAATGTCCCATAGATGCCATCATTTGGTCAGAATCATAATATGAAGTGGTGAGAGGACAAGTAGGTAGTGACTGCCTATTATGATGACATATTTCGCTTGAGAAGGATTAAGATGATACATCAGTTAACACATGAAACATAGTCGTGGATGAACAGAACATATCACTCCAAAACAAACATTCAACCCCACATGACTCAATTCATTACAGAAAATTAGAATAAGTTCGTTGTTGTAGGTATGTGAATGAAATTACATGAGAAAGATAAGATATAATCATAAATGCATGTTGCTTAGATTAAAATTTTAGAATGAAGTTCAGATTTTTATCAATTTTATGGTATTTTAATTGAATTTTTGTAAATAGTTTCATAACTAAAATATCTGATATGTCGGAAAATATATTTTTAGATTTACTTAAATATCTGTATGGTTTTATTATTTCTATTTTATATAACTATCTAGTATTGCATGGAATTTTCTGACATTGACTACATAAAGAAAATAATTTTTGAGTCAGAAAAGTTTATTATTGGATTTATGTAAATACTTTAAAGACGTTTATCATGTTTTTAGAATAAAATTTTGTTTTCTTTAGTTTTGATATTTTTATGGAATTAATTGATATAAAATTCATAAATAAAATAATTTTATAAGCCACACCATATAATTTTTATTTTTATTTTAATGCATTTAAGGAGTTTTTTGACTTTTTGCTGTCTTCCTAAAATGTTGTGCCATGATAGCAATATACCACATGAATCAAGGAGAGAGAAAATTGGATGGCTGGGATTGCTCTAACTTCAAGTGAAGATATGTGACAATTTTGGAGTTTGAAACTGAATTTTCATGGTAGTTCTTTCTTTAATTCCTCTATCTGACCAGCATATCAGAACTATCCAGTTCAAAAAATGTACCCTTGGAATCTGTTTCTGTTTACATTTATTCATGTGTTTGTCTAATTCAAAACCTTGTTTGCTTTGGCTCACGAGGGCAAAGGATCGAAGGGCCGATGATCCGATCAAGACACATGAAGAAAAAAAACACTCCGTCTGCTGGATATGTGATGAAAAGATCAGTGTCATCTTTGTCTTTTTGGACACAGATCTTCATCTTTTTTCCTTAGGTTATTTTCATTAATTACCGGGGTTTTCATAATTACACATGCCACATCTAACTCTGCCGCCCGTTTGCGTGTAAATCCCTCCATCTCTATCGCCACAGGTGACTGTAAAATCCCCATCACTTGCTATACAAATTGTCAGTGGATACTGCAGCCATCTCCTCCACAATCCATGATGTTCAAGTTCATCCTCTCACTCTATTCACACCAACACCATCAAACAGTTCCCTAACGCTATCGGACTATGGCATTTATTTAGAATTAGCTAGTAATTTATAATATGAAAATTCATTAAAATCCTTTTGCATTTTGACTAAATTAGGTTAATTATGAAAATCATTTTCTCATCAATTTAGTATTTTTTTAATTGATTTTTACTAGCTCATTTTAATGAATTAGATTTAATTCCTTAAAACATATAAAAAAATCATACAAAATAGAAAATTAAATTTAAATTTCACTAATTCAATACTTGCTCCATCATCAAGAGGAAATAATAAATGTTATTCCATGATTCATAAGTCTTAAACAATGTTATTCAACCCCAGTTTCTGGTTCATCAACCTTTCCGAGCTTGCAGGATTTCTAGGTCCTACAAATATCATGGCATGGTCATCCCTTATAAATCGAGAACCTTTCTCTTAAGTGGGTTTTGTGTTTAAATGAAATATATTATGTTTCTTGCTCCAAGAAGAGTATTATACTAATCAAGGTCTTGGAGTTTGATATATCTAAACCAATTATGAAATACAAGTTTCTTCGCATGGCCATTCACCATCTCATAATACATCTTTAATCCTATTGATTCATTTTTCTCGTAATTAATCCCAACATACCCTAATCTAAAATTAAAATTTAGTTATCCATTATTTCTTCCCAATTCCAGAATCTTGTTTATTTAAGGATGTTTGTTTGGTTTCCCCCTCTTTTATTTACTCTAATTATTTTTTTTATTTATTCCTCACAGAATAATCCCTGAAAGTTTGACCATTTTGAGCAAAAGGATGAAATTAATAAGACACCTACAGTTCCACAAGAAAGATAAATGAAGAACTAGAGCTACCCCTCTGTTATCAATTATTTATGTCCTAAATTTATTTATTTATTTCTCACGTGTTGAGGAACATGCATAAAGTAATTGGGATGAGTCATTTCAGGTCTTAAATAAATTCTAAATTCTAAATGCATGCATTAACCTAAGTTAGGGGGAGAAAAGCACTTCATGAATTCAAGTGATCATAACAACCCCACTCTAGAGATCCAATTACCATTTATTTCATAGGCATATGTAGAGAATTTAGGTTCGTTGTGGAGGATCAAAGTCATCTTTAGATGATATGAACATGAGGTCCACTACCAAGAGAAAATCAAAGGGTTGAAATACTTTAGGCATCGAATGGAGTGATCGAGTAATTTGATTGGACACCCTCGTCTATATTTAACTAAATCCTGCTTGTGTGTCTAGGATCCTTATTAATAGGAATCTCCATTTTGGAAAGAAGTTATTTCAAGTCCCAAAGCACAAAATTACCGCCTGAAACCACATTTGAAAAATCTAAAAAATCGTACCTTGCCTTACCCTCCTTTCTTATCATTGATCCACGTTTACATTTAAAATTAAGTATCCATTTTCCCATCCAGTTTGCTTGCATGTCCATTGCACAAACCTATTGACACTATTTCACCCATTTTCCTTATAAATTTAATTACATCTGACTTTTCAATTTCTCAAGTTTTTTTCTTCTTCTTATTCCTTTCCTTATTATTATTGTTTCTCCCTTTTCATAAATTTATTCAAATAAAATTCTTATATATATAATGTATCTCATTTCTCTCCCGACCTTTCACCTTGCCTTCTCCTTACCACATTTCTTGCTACCTTACCACATCCCATTTTACATGTATCTATTCATTATCGAATCAATCCTTGTCTACCTTATTTCTTTTCTTGGTACACATTTAAAAATTTTGTCCTATAGAGTATAGAAACTTTTACCTTTTAAATTTTTAATATGAGGAAGGTTAGCTTGTATTCTCTATATGAAGGAGAACCCATTGTGAGAGAGTGATCTTCATTGGGAGATATTTGAACCTGCCTTTCTCACTAAAATTTGTGAGGACATTTGGTTTCATATATTATCTGAAGAGAAGTAATTTTTTCATTTCACTAAATATTTTTTAAACTAGGAGTGATTCATATTAAGAGGTCTGATATAATTTTATAAATGTTGACTATTGACTTGAAAAAAACTTTTCCGAAAAGGACTCAATAGTAAAAAGATAAAAGGTGGGGAATTCACCAAAACCTAGAACAAGTTTAAGCATAGGTTTGGCCAAGCACATAAACCAGTTATTGAAGACTAATATTTTTAAGGATGAAAAAATAGAAACCACATCAATCCGAAGGCAAACACTAGAAAAAGGAGAACAAATAGAGGGTGGTCATACTTTACTCCATAGAGTGGGCTTAAGCATGTAGCATTTGGTTGTCCTAGGTGTGGTGCAATGCTTAGGATGGGTGCAATAAGGGAGGTGGTATTTTTGCATCTTCCTTCAAGATTAGTGGTTAGGCAACTCTAGCTTCCAGTCTGGCTGAAAATGTCATTTTCACTTTTCTTGAGATTTGGGCAGACGTGAAGAAGGAAGAAAAGTATAGAGCTCTTTGATAATAATTACTCATACCACATCAAGTGAGCTCTTAAAAGATGGCTGATTCAAAAAAAATTAACGTAAAAAATGGAGGACTCAGCAATCTCTTAACATAAGACTAGTTTTGAAGGTCTAGAGGATAAATACTGAAATGGCATGGCATAGGGACAAGCATAAATGAGCAAGAAGCTAGCCACCTGCATTGCAAGGTGAACCTTACAGAAATATATATGACTGGAAAGCCAATCACACATTCCATATGTCGATCCATGTTCATTAATAGAACATATTTATTATAGTGCATGTGTGATGCTTATAATGAAGTCCATGAATACATGATCTAACTTAGTGAATTATGATGAAATCGTAATATGGAGATCATTAGTCTTTAAGCATGTGTTCTAAGTACTCCTATTCGAAGCATACTTGAGAAGGACATCAAAGTATCCAAATAGAATAGCACTATCTAGCCTCACTTATATGATGAGTATGAGTGAATGCGTAGCCATTAGTTTGGAGACACTAACCATAGATAGTGGGTGTTCTTTAGTGGAAAGGGTTCACTGAATTGATCCGTAAAAATCCCTGAATGGTATTATATAAAAATATCAATCAGGTTGATTCAGATCACAGTTGTGTAAGTGGTCCTTAGACCTGAGACACCAAAGAATTCTTATGGATGGACATTAATACTTTGACTGTGACTTATGTGTCCCTAATCATTTGATTCTAAATAGTCTTAGTTAGGGTACATCAATAAAGTTCAGGAAAACAATTGAGTGGTCAAGATGGGATCATCAACCCGTGGTATAATAGGTGACAACTCAAGGATGATGATGCAATCAAGTCATTGGGCAAGGCACTGAAATATCAAAGAAGAGGTCTCCGATGATTTTCAAACGCATCAATACTAATTCAGATGATCGATAAGGGTTTAAAAGTAAATCATAACCTAAGTCATCCTAGAAGCATCAAGTGGATGAGGGACTATACATACACGATAACTGATGACGAACAGGTTTCATGAGTGAGTCGATACACATGGCACTTGTCGGAGACTCAACCTATCGATTGGGTTAAAATGATATGACATTAATTAATCTATAAAATGATATTGTTCATTAATTTAGAAGTCCAATAAAGGTTATTGGGTTGCTCGAGTTTTTGAATAGAATAATACATGGGCCTAGAGGGTCACATACAAATGGTCTTTTGGATGCCAGAAGATACACTTAAGTATATGAGAGTTTTTATGAAAAATCCCCACTTAGTATAAATAGGGGAAGGCCTTACACAAAATTCATTTGGGCTAGAATTGTTCAAGGGCCTTCTCCTTCTTCTGTTTTCTCCCACACCTCCTCTCTAGTCTCGATGGGATAGGGATAGTGTATTGACGACGATTGAGATATGACGAAGCTCATCAACGAGAAGGAGAAGATTCGACATGCCACGGACTGCGTGGATACTTCTATAGGCTGCACACATGAGAAGCTCTACGTGAATCGTTCGAGGATCAAAGGAATTATGGATGCTTTCGTGCCGAGGTAATTCATTTAATATTTTAATGATCTTGTTCGACTCTGTTTAAGTCTTTTGCTATGGAATATTGTGATTTTTCATCCATTTATATGCTTGTAGAACCCAACAGGAACAAACAACCTATTAGGAACCATTTTGTCATGTGTATTGTCCTCTAAAGCATATTATGTCCCTTAAGGGGTTATTCGTGCAAGCTTATATTACCTTATTATGAATGAATACGGTTTACACTAGAGAATATTTCAATTGTCTAGGATATAAAATATTATGTGGTTTCAAGTTGGGACAGTCCAGGCCCCAGACCAAGAGACGAAATTAATAATAGGTTAATAAAATAAGGAAGAAGTTGAGTGATGGATATTATGTGGCCGTCAAGCCAAATCACATACCCATGTTTATTTAAGTTCATTGAATAAAATATTATATTCATTATTATTTCAGTATGATGTTTTTAATGAAGTCCATGAATACATGCAATGGCATAGAGAATTATGATTATATCATAATATAGTGATCACTAGTCTTTCAACATGTATTTTAAATATTCCTATTCGATGGATAGTCGAGATGGACATTGAATTATCCATATGGAATAACGCTAACTTATATAAATTATACAATAAGTATATGTGATCCTATGACTATTAGTGTGGCGACACTAAGGGCAATTAGTGGGTGCTCTTTGGAGAAAGAGTTCATTTAATTGATCTAAAGAATCCCTAAATGGTATTATACCTAAACTCTTATCAGGTTGATTCATGTCAAAGTTATATTAGTAAACCGTTGACCTGAGACACCAAGGACATCTTAAGGATAGAAGACTATGTTTTGACTATGACTTATTGGCCACTAATCATGGGATTCAAACAAGTCATATCTCGGATATGGTAAGAAGCTCACGTAGGTGGTTGAATGGTTACGATAGGATGATCCACCCTTGGTATAAGGGGAGATTAACTTAATTAAGATGACGCGTCAAATCCCTGACCAGGGAATTGAGAATATTGGAGAAGGCGTTCTTTAATGATCCCCATTAGGCATCAGTACTAATTGAATGATGGATTAGGGTTTGGGAATCAACCATACATATACGGTAACCAATGATAGTAAAGGTTTCATGAGAGAGATCAAATACTATTCGGTATCTTCAAGAGCACGAGGTGTAGCTTGGCACCCCACAGATTGGAAACTTAACATATTGATTGGGTTAAATCGATCCCAAGTTAATTAATCTATATGTTGATATACTTAATGAATAAATTTGACCAATAATTATTATTGGGCCACTAAAGTTATTAAGAAGAATTATGCATGGGCCTAGAGGATCACACACATAAGATCATAGGGGCATTGGTGAATGAATTTTACTTTATGGGATTTTTTGATAAAAATTGAAGTAAAATATAGATAGGTAAGGGACAGTCATTTCAAACACCTAGGCCAGCCAGAATTGAGAGCCCTCCTTTCTCCACTATGCCCTCATCTCCACTTAACCAAGGAGAATGTTTTCAAGGAGAGTTGGAGAATAAGTGGAGATCCAAGGACAACCTGATCACGTGAATACTTATAGAAGCCGGGCACATGAATGGGTACAGAATGATCTCAAAGTGGGCAGGTATTGTTTTGAAGATTGATTACATGCTTCCGCATCCATGCAAACCATGTTTTCATGGTGAACCAACGCACAAAACCCAACATCAGGAAGACCCTAGACCACCCCAGGCTAAACTTTTAAAATCCATATTTTAGTCTTGGCCATTCAATCCACTTATAAAAAGATCATATGTTAAATGTAAAATCGTGAAATCTTTGGTCTTTCATCATTTGATGAAAACTACATAAAACAATGATGTCAACAATAATTAGATATAACCAATGGTAAATGATACGTGAAATTTTGGTGACTAAGAGTCTTTTATGGCAGCATAAAGAATTTGAAGGTGCACAATAAGAACAATGTGTGAAGTTCATGTTTGCTTCATCCATGATTGACATTTGAGACCATATTTCTTCGATGACAGAAAAACAAAATTAATAAAACCTGTAAAACTGAAACTTAACACTTTGAGGATACAATCACTTTGCATAAAGTCAAATACTTTACCATTTGGTTCCTCAAATGAGTCTTCCCAAACCATGTAGATACCTTGCATCAAAATGATTCCTTGGCATGTCAGACCTCATCTCCTTCTCAATCAAGTCAGATAGAAATTTAAAAGGATCTTCCAATTATTTTATTCGCACTGGGAGAAGATAGCGCTCAAGGAGAAGAGATAATGATGGTGTTACATACAAACAAATCCACATGGGTGTGTATCAGCTAGGACTCTGGGTCCTTCTATAACATAATTTTTCATAAGCCCTTGCACATAATAACTTTTAATAATACATCATCTGATATATTATTAATCTTGCATGTGTGACCCTCTAAGACCATGAACCAATATAGTTAATGACTCTATGATCCCAATAACCCTTTATGGTCTAAGTTAATTTAGTTAGTAATATTTAACATATATACTAATTAATCATGGATTTGTTTAACTCAATTGATAGGTTGAGCCCCCAATGTGTGGGTACCAAGATACACAGTATGTTATAGAAGGTACACGAGAGTTTACTAAATCTTTCATGGAACTTATCCAACATTAGTTACAATGTATGTATGCTCCCCTATTCATGTGACACCCTATAATGACTTAGTGGATGGTTATGTATCATCCAATTTTGGTGTGACGCATTGGGAAATCATCAAAAAACTATTTTTATAATAAATCCACAACCATGGCCAAGTACTTCATTACAGAAAATGAAAGACCAAGGACACAATCTCAGTAAATCATCAATTTCTATCCATGCTCATACGTGACTTGTAACAATAATTAAAATTTATTTTTTACATAATATTTATTTTTTGGAAGGTTAAAAGTAATGTAAGATATCTTCAATTTTTCTGACCATTTTTAGAGGCTAGCGAGAGATCTTTTGATAATATGAAGAGCATTATGATGCCTCCATAGCAAGCTGAGGTCATGATTTGGTTTTCTGTGTCAGGGTGTGCTTGAGGTAAAACTTAGATGATTCACATGACGAAATAATTAAATTATGGAATCATAATATATCGTCAAAAACCCAATGATGAAATCACTTTGGCACAGATTGGATCCACAATTTTATAGTTCTTTGAGCGACACATTGAATAAGTCATGTGTTTAGCCTATAGATGTATACACATGATCCATGGCATGTTCAACCTCATCCTTAGTTTCAATGCTCTCCATTATTAATCTCATATCATCATGACATCATTTCAATAGCATCAAGCGTGGAGGGGAGTCAAAAGGAGAAATGAAGACAAGAAGATACACATGAAAAATTCTGACTTAGTTGAATTTTATTCATGGCCATCCCTTATTCATACTTTATGAGAAGTTCTTACAAGATCTTGAAACTCAACTCTATCTTTCGATGTCCAAAATACTATTTTGATGTGACCTTATGTGCTTATTTACTAGTCTAGTTTAATGTCTTGAGTGACCCTATAACCATCTATATCATCATATTGATTAATTAATCATATATTGATTCAACTCAATAAATAGTTTGAGTTTTCAGCCTCGGGCTGCCAAGCTATACCTTGTGCTTTAGGAGATAAAAATAAATGTATCAACTCTCCATGGAATATCAGTACCATTGATTGTCATGTATGTACAATCCCTATCTTCTTGGCGATTCTAGGATGAGTTACGATGGTCAAATTTTTAACCCTAATCAGTCATCAGAGTTATTACTAATGCATTCATAGGATAACGTGATGTTCCACTACCATGGCCAATGACTTCATCACATCTTATTCCTTGAGATATATCCTCTAGTACTTGATGGATATTATGTGTCCATCTAGCCAATCATACTTCAATCACTGAAAAAAATATTTATTCATCATTATTATTATGTGATGTTTACAGTAAAGTCCTTGAATACACACAAGGACTTAATAAATTCTGATGATATTATAATCAAGTGATAAATAATATTCACGCTTTTATTCTAAAAATGCAGATGTATTAGGTACTAGAGATGGACATCCAGTTATGCAGATATTATAACACTATCTAATCTTACTTACGTGATAAGTATGGCTGATCCTATGACTATTAGTGTGGATACACTTAGGACATATGCTAGGTGATCATTGAATTGAAGCGAAATGGTTATATTAGTGGTTTATACATAAAAGTAAATGAGGTTGATTTATGTCATTGTTGTATAAGTGGTATGTTGACCTAAGACCCTAAGGGCAATCGGTGCATGGATGACCATGTTTTGACTAAGACATATGACTCTCTGATAAGGTCAAATAAGGGTAGTCATTTGCATGCATTCTTCATCCTAACTGCCCTGAAATTTAGTTCAACACTACCAAAAACTATTATTTTACATAATAATGAGATCATGCCTTCCACTTTTTCAAATGATAAAAAAGCTAATTTTTTCTACTCAATGCTCTGACATGTACTTTACCAAGTTATATAGTTTGTGATTTATTTTTAAGAGGATTTCAGGGATATTTCTAAACCCTACTAGACTCAATGAGTCAAGTGGGATATCAATCTAACAATTTCCCTAGTATGTTGACTTTTCAGGTCAAAGGTTGAATTTTTTATGGTCATAAAATTATGAAATTTTATGAGGAAGTCAGGACATGAGTCTTGAGGCTTGGGACAAAGTTTTAGATCAAAAAGAGCTATGGAGAAAAAGATGTATGCTAATCAGTGGAGTTGACTCAATCGATTGGCTTGTTGTAAAGGAGCTTGAAGAAAACCTTCTAGAAGGTCCTTGGAGGCTTTGAGGATGATCAAGACATCTGAGAAGGACTCCCGCTGGCCGTCATTGTTTGGTGGAGAGACCAGGGTCGGGATCCAGTCCAGGATTCATGAGGGGAAACCCATCCGTCCATCTACTCCAGCTCAAATCCAAGGGCTAGGGATGATTTGTAACTAACAGTAATAAACTTGTTCTTTCTCCTCCAAATTCAACCTGAAGAGAAAGAATCTGATTGGTTGAGATCTGATCACCTAGATTGAGGCCTCAAGAACTCAACCCTGGACGTTCATCCATGATCCACCACCAAGAATGACTGAAAAAAATACAAGTAATCCTATAAAAGGGCCCCCTCACCCTCCTTGAGGGCATTCAAGAATTGAGTATTGTTTTGTTCCACTTTCTCCATCTGTTGAGCATGTTCTTGGGTCCATCTTCATCTTGAAGGTGCAAGGAGTTTTCTACGAGCATCCTAGATCTTGAAGCCAATTGGTAGTGAGCGGAAGAGATCACCTTGGGCCTCTTGGGTGTGACAAAAAAGGTTCCTCTCCTCTTCTCATTCTAACTCCTCCCAGTATTTTTTCCTATAGTTCTTGGCTATCTCTTAAGCAGATAGCCAGCGTTATAAGCTTTCCAACGCCTACTTACACTTGTTGAAACAACTAGAACTCTAGATACGTTGCATGTGAGAGCACCTCCGTCGGCGCAACTAGCGGCGAAGCGACGAAGCCCAACGCACAAGTGGACAACTCTCTCTCTCTCATGCGGCTCAACAACTCTGGACCGGATAAGTGAATTACAATCATATTAACTTCAGAATCTTTTCTCTCACTCTAGAGACAATAAAAAATTCCAAAAAAAATCTCAAAAATCATTCTCTGTCTAGACTCTATCTAAATTAATTTCGTGCCTAGTAAAAAAATGCATGCTTTTTCTCTTTCTCTGAAAATATATCTTAAAAAAAAAACCTTAAAGAAGAGAGATAAATAAAATCCTGGAACTTAAAATTCAAAATTCATATCATTAGCTACCTAGCCTATATGGATATAACCCTTTACTAACCTACTACTACTAACTAAAAACAAATTTTTGTTGATTAAGTCCATACTGACCTTACAAACAATCTAGTGAGTGTTACAGAATTTTGGATTTGATCACTCTAAACATGAGATCCAAACTTGTCTCTTCAACAATTCAGATTTTTATATAGTGAGTGGGTGAGTGGTCAAGATGGGAAAGGGGTATTGGTATAAGAGAACTAGATATTGACTAGAAGAAGAGAGTCAGACAAAGAGGCATGCCAAAGTAGTAGGGATATTAGAGGTAATGATCCTGTCCCATCATTACTATCATTATAACATATATAATGTTTTGATGTTTGATAGATAGACAAAAAATATGTGTATTTTATAACATATTTATGGCAATTAGGGATCATTTCATCATTTTTTTATTTTCATTTTTTTTATAATTTTTCATTGCATTAAATTTTAAAATAACAAAAATAAAAATAATGCATTTTAAGAAAAATTTGTGCATTTTTTAGAATCAAGATTTGTTAGTAAAGCATTTTTAGGACCTTTTAATTTTCTAAGGTTTATTTAGTATGTATGTTATTGCAAGGAAGAGAAGAAGTTGGAGAATGAGAAGAGAAACAAAAAAAAGAAAATGAAATGAAAAGAAAAGATATAAAATGAAAAAAGTAAAAATGGCTTGATTAGGCCAAATGACAGGCACCAAACAGTTAGGCCAGGCCAGCGCAGCGGGCAGCCGAGGGCGGCGCTCCAGCGCAGCCAGCATGCTAGTAGAGCGCAGAGCCAGCACCAAGCGCCAGCGTAGCCCAAACTTAAGAAGCCAGGTATGGATTTCATTTTTCATTTTATTTTCCAACATTTTTCAATATTATTTATTTCAAATTTCTATTAACATTTTTAATATGGGATGTAAATATTATGTTATTTTAGTATGCATCGGGCATTCCACATAGTCAGACAATAGTATTTTATTTCCAACAAATCCGTAAAATTAGGAAAATAAGAAGAAAAAGAATAAAACTCGCGCGCGATCTTTGAAGCTGGGCCAGGCAAAGCGAGGCCTGGGCGTATTTAAAGCTGGCAGATATTATCTTCTTCTTTCTTCTCTCTAAGGCGACCGGACAGCAGAGATCTATCTCACCAAATTTAAATTTTAATTTTCTCTTTTTTTTTAGCAAATTTGGAAGGCAGGACGGTGTGGCGGGCAAATCAAGGAGAGCCACGCGGGTGAAAAGATGACTACCGCTGCAAAAGCGGGTGCGCGGGGTAACTGATTTAACTGGGTCCACGGCGGATCGGGCATTTGGGTCGATTTTTAAGTGGTCTACGGCCAGGGGCATGTCAGTCCTCGGAGCCCTCTGGCACCCGGCTCTGGGACCAGCTGCCGGCCGGCGGCCGGCGTGGGCACTCGGGTGGGTGGCCACTGAGATGGCCTTGGGGGTTCCTCGAAACCAGGCAAAGCCCCCCAATTGGGTCAGAGCCCTTTTCTTACCAATTTCTAGCACCCACTTTCCTGAACCCGCGACCTGGATCTTCTGCCCAATAAGGAATTGTTCTGCGTCGATGACAGCGCAGGCGATTGAGAAAGAGGAAGGGAAGTGGAGCGCGGGAGCAGCAATGAGGACTGGGAGAGGGAGGGGAAGACTGAGAAGAGACTGGGCAAGCTGAGAAGCGATGGAACGAGTGAATATGGATCTGCTCTTCAAATCGCACAGGCGGGCAGGCGATTTTCGGTTTTACCTCGCCTTCATTCAGGGAGATTCAGTTTCAATCATACTTTTTAAGTTTTGACTCCAGTGATTTTTTTTTTTTTTTCATCTCCAAGATCTGAATTAGTTTTTATTTCCATCGAATCACCAAGTGATTTGTATAATGCGTTTTTATTATTTTCTATCAAACATCACTATCTATAAAAATAAAAAATATAAAAACATCCTTCTTACCTCACGGGCGTTTGACAGAAGCACCATCTTATATTCTGTTTCCCTTTATAAAATCTATATAATACATATAAAAGACTTACTATTAGTTAAATAATATACTATATATCTCTTCTTTGACCCCCTTTCGGGCATTTAGTCGAACACCTCTCGGGTGTTCGACTAAATCGACCCACTACCTCCTAAATCGACCCATATTTCCTTAATTTGACACCTTAAAATACTATACAAAATACATAAATCACATAAAAATATATATAAGATACCTAAACTGGTGTTGAGGAGTATTCTAAACTTATAGGTCTATTAAGTCCTATTAATACCTCCTTGCCCCTTCTCAATGTCTCTCTATTCCTCTTATTTAGTACATCATAGTTAAATAATTACTCAGTACTCTCTCCATACTTATAATTACTTGGAGAAGGACACATTCCTTCTATCTAACTCCTTATTATTCTCTCTCTTATTAAACTTAGTAGTCTTATTACTACTTATCTATCTTTTCACTAACTAGGTTCTTATCCTTCTTAAATATAATATCTAATTCCTTACTTATTATTCTTAGTATCTCTAGTACATATATATATCATCTAGATATTTTATCTTCTCTACTTATCTCATTAAATTAATATTGCCTATACTTTCTTATTAATTATCACTTCTTATTCTTCTTATCTTTACATTATTACTATATTCTAATAAATAACAACTCGATTATTGAATATATACCTAAAGGCCAGTCCCTATGGAGACGACCTTACTCTAACTATACATTTGAGTAAGTTTCTACAATTGTATAAATTTATTTGATTGTAGGCAAATTAATTACAACGACAAATTAAATTAAAATGTAATTTACCTCCATCATCTATTCATACCCTAAATCATTCGAGTGTTTCCATGAGATGAAGGATTATACATCTACGATAACGGATGATGGACACCCATTTTAGGTGCCCATTTTAGGCATAATAAGGGGGTTTCTCCTTGTTAGACGCCCATTTCATCCAGAAATGCCTCCCCTTTCCTCTATGATACTCTTTTATCATTCCATTAGTGTTTTGACGGTAAGAAGATCAGCTAGATATTCAAGAAGGATTGGAGATGAAGAAGAGGAGATACAAAAGTCCCTGGATTGTGTTGATACATCTAGAGGCTAGTCGCGTGAATGGCTTGAAAGTACTATCCTCAAGAGCAAGTTAAGGGTGGAACAAGTTCCCCACAAGGTACTACGTGATTCCTATATTTTATATACTATTTTTTGAATTTATTTCATCTTCAACTAAGAAAAAAATTTTACATGGGTTTTATTATGGCCTAGAATCCAAAAGTACTGATGGAGGGCAATCTCATCTTGACCATTGAATTATTTTTGTAAATGTATTGCTGCACCCAAGCTGAGACAATTTGGAATTCTTAGCTTTCAAATTCAAAGGTCATAGAAAAAGTACGATCATCCATCCGAAAGACCTCTTTGGTGTCTCAGATCAAAAGACTAATTATGCATCACAGATTTGAATCTGCCTCATTAAAAATTTGGTATAACAATATTTAAGGATTCATAAGTATCAATTCAATAAACTCTTAATGCTATAGACCCTGTATCTCTCTTTAGTTTCTCAATACTAACAACTACAAGATTGGCCATACTCATCATATTAGTGGGAAAAGATAATGTTATTTCATTATATATTTTGATGTCCCCCTAAAGTATCATTTCAATATTAACAAGGGTGATTCCGTATTATGATCACATCATAATTCATTTAGTTGAATCATAAGTTCATTGAATTTATTATAAGCATCACAGGTGAACCATAATGGATATATTACATTAAGGAACACTAAAAGAGATATGAATAGTGTGATTTTTAATCCGTTACATATATTTTTATCATTTGGCACGCAAGAACCTCATCTTCTATTTCTAAACTTTGGTATTATAGAGATTCTACTTCATTTTGGATCATTTAGGATCATTTCGGATGATAGTTCAATTTTTAAGAATTATTTCTTGTCAAAAAGATGTATTTAAAGGGATCAAGATCATAAAACCTACTGGATAGCTTGATCTTTCTTGGATATGTGTCTTGCTCTATGGTTTGTGAATTTTAGATAGATGGAAAGGTTCATTACAATGCTGATCATGGCTACGATGACAATCAAATAATATTTTAAAATACGATGTTCTCGTCTCTCTCAGATATCGCCAATCACATGTGCATTATAATAAATATATTATATTAATGAATGTGGAACAAGATATGAAATGTGTGATTGGATTGCTTGTCACATAAATTTGCATCGGTATCTCCCGTATTCTTCTTTCATATTGATCTACTTATTAAATTATTTATCTAATATATTATAATCCTATTATTTTCCTCTATTCATGTGTCTCTCAAATCACTTTATCTCCCTTTCAACTACGTTTCTTGTATCTCCCACATTAGATCTACAAATTTCATTACATTACTAAAAATAATATTCTCTCATTATTCTCTTATAATAGCTTAACTCCCTATTAATTTATGTATCTACTATATTATCAACCTATTATTTACTTCTCTTCAATCTGAATATTTAATCAATCTACCTCTGATTGCCAGTCCTTGAAGAGATGGACTTATCACCATATGATTGAGTAAGAGAACTTTAAAAATGAAATTTGAAAAAAGCAAAATTAAATATAATGACAAATACTCACTCCTAATATTGCTTCACCATTGTGGTTCAACTATCAAAATTGTGTCATTCTTTTCTTATGTTTTACTTCTTTTGTGCAAATGTTAAGCACTAAAACAAACCAGAGTGAACTTGATGGTGCAAATATTTTCCCGCCAACATTTGATGAACAATAATAGTAATATAATACATAAATATCAATTTTAATATTTCTCTAATTAGAGATGTCTCTAAAACCTTCTCTGAAGACTGTTACTTAGCATGCATACAATGAGAATATATATCCTCTGCTAAGGGGCCTTTAATGCATACATCAGGATCCATTAAGCGACTGTTTCTAAGGACCCCTTAAAGGCATTTGAAATATTCAGAAATGCTCTTGATCACATCACCCAAACAAGGCAAAGCAAATTAAATATAAGATGCCCAAAAAAAAAAAAACAGGGCTTAATCATCCCAGTCTTCCCAATCATTTTTATCAGTAGAAGATCTGGCAGCAGCAGCTGTCCTTCCCTCAGGCGCCCTCGGCTGAGCTTCCTCCTCATCCCAGCCCTCGCTCCAGTGCTCATCCCAGCCGTCAACTCTATGATCATTGATCGAAGTTGCAGGCGGCAGCTGAGACCCCATCTCTAGCTGCTGATAAACCGCTTCGGCACCACCACCCCTTCTCTTCTTCAATTTACAGCAAGCCCAAACACCACCTATTAATATAATAGAGAAGGATGCCATATAGACTCCGTGAAGAGGGGTCACATGGCCCACGTCATACGAAAACACGTCAACGCGCTTGGGTGTTGACGGCGGCGGGGCCACGCTGACCGTACAAGTTTGATCTCCAGCTTTCAGATCAATGCTGACGTTGTCGTCACTCCCCATATTCACCTTGATCTGAGATCAAGAGAGAATAGACAAAGTCAACGAAAGGTCAAAATTCTTGAAAAAGTCAACGCCTGACTAACCTTTGATGTGCTTTGCTTCGTGACTCGAATCACTTGCTCGGAGATCACAGAAGGTGGGGCTTTAACGGTCAGATTAAGAGGAACTATTCCTTTATTCTGAAGAACAAGGTACCAGCCCTGAGACTCTGTAGCCAAAGAAAGGATAACCCATAAGATGAATTCATGAAAATATCACAGAAAAAACACAACTAATCTTGAATTTCAGGCAACTGAGTGCATTATTTTCCTAACATTAAAAAAAGTAAAAAAATATATGAAAAGGTTTCTGACATTTTTTGAAAGAAAAAACGCTGAAAGAAATGTAAACATGACCAACTTTTGAGGCAGTATATTTGTTGTGGGTATAATTCATCAATCAAACTCTAAAAGAAGCGATGAAGAATCCTCCACATCATCATCATCATCATCAACAATATCATCCGTTTAAAAAGAGAAGGCGCCAAAGTAAATGAATGATCCAAAAAGAATACAATAAAAAGCAAAGAAGAGTTACCCTTTCTTAGGCAAGCAACCAAGCCTGCAATGGAACATGGGAAGGGAGAAGAAGACGCACATTCCGAAGAATTCTCAGGAGGGCTACTCGTATTCATACTTTCTGTATTATTTCTCTTCGTCGGCGGTAGCGGACTTGGGGGGGTACCATTTGAGTGATTCAACGGTGGCGATGAACTGGTGGACTGTGGAGGTGAAGGAATCAACGGTGGCGATGAACTGGTGGGCTGTGGAGGTGAAGGAATCAACGGTGGCGATTGTATTGGTGCCGGAATTGTGATATTTCCCGGCGGAGTTGTTGAATTCGACGCTGCGACTGGCGTAGGAAGCGGAATTGATGGCCTGCTCGGAGATGGCGGATCGCCTTGTTTAGGAACTGGCGAGCTCTTTGGCACAAGTACCTGATTCATCACTCAATTTCAGCTTCTTCATCGCTGGGAAATATTCAATAAACGGTACAGAAAGAATTCAACTTTTTTACCAAATCAGGCTCCGCTTGTAGAACCCGAAGTCCCGCGGCGATCGGCGGATCACTTGTCAAGATCAGAACAATAAGAATCGCCAAAGCCGCGGCGAAATTCCTATTGTTCATATCCGCTGGAATCCAAACCGATCTGGTTTCTTTGAAAACCCTATCGATTGTATGATCATGGCGGAGAAACCAGGCTGATTGACGACTCCAACGTCATCCCGTCCGAAGGATGAACAATCGAGGATGATGATGATGATGATTCAGCCGATCGTTGAACTGCAGAAGAAACGAGGAATTGAGAGGAGAGAAGTTTCTGAATCGCGCCGAGGGCGAGGACAGAGCGGCGAAGGAAGAAGACGATCGATCTCTGAAAGATCTCATCGAGAAAAAACGACACATCTGGGCCGTCCATTCGTCCTTCCGGACATTTGACTGCGATGCATTGTCACACAAAAAGATCCTGACCGTCAATAATCAGATTTACGGCTGGCATAATAGAAGAATCTTTCCGTTGACTCTCTTTCGCTGACGTTTTTTGGCGAATTGTGATAGGTCAGACGAAAGATCCTGACCGTCCATCACTGAATCTACGACCACCAAAACATGAGAACATTCTCCCTCCATAGACTTTTTCTTCGTTACCATGACATAGAGTAAACTAATATGATACTCCTCACGGAAAGAACCTTACCATGATACCATTACATTACCAAATCTACTTGAGTGTCTCGGCCCACATACAATGTCAGTATTTCTTGGGCGTGACCAAGGATGCAGACCTTCTTTGTTCGCCAATCATCGATGATCCTGAACCTGAATGTTACTCGGCTTTGTCCTTTGCTGGGACATAATACGAAGATGGTGGCTTGATATTGTCTGTTCAGAGAATATTGATGAGATTATAATACAAACATCATGAGTTTCTAAGCATGTGTTCTAAATATTCTGATGTAAATGATACTCAAAAAGCGCATCACAATATATATATATATATACAAATAACACCATATACTTAATACTAATATGATGACAATGGCAGATCATTAATCCATTAATGTGGAAAACACTAGATAATGGGTTCTATTTTGTGAAAAGAGTGGAATGAATTTATCTGTATGAATGTCTGAATAATATTATATCAAATTGCCAATCATGTGTAGGGTTCCATGACCTTGATCTGGATGAAAACAATTAGATTTGTGCAGCATAAAGACTTGAAATCGAATTGAAATGTCATTTGACAAAATCATTGATCAAATCACCTAGGGCATATACTATGTCCATTATTTCTTGGATCATCGAAATAGACGCGTTGAAATGCTCAAGTCTTCAGAATCTAGATGTATACATGCAAACATTACATACTGAATCTCCTTCTCTTGACAAACTCCGTTCATGCTCCATTGTCATCGTTAAGTCGTCTCGATGGCATCATGAATGGATAGAAGGGATAGACATTTAGGACCGAGGACCGGTCAGACTGGAGCAAACCAGGACTAGCAATCTGCCATTTCATGGTGGACCAGCTAGTTCGTCCGGATCCAGTCTTAAGGTCAAACCGGACTACTACCGATTTGTATTTAATATTTTCTAAAATATATTTTTTGGTCAACCCCACTCCCTGACCATCGAGCGTCACAGCTCACACCCCCCCCTAACCCATACACACTCTTGACTCTCCCGGTTGCCATACGCCTTCCCTCCGCTTGTGGCACTCCCCTCTTCTCCCCTCTCGTGCTTGTCGCGCCCTCCCCACCGCCATCCCGTGCGCTTGGTGCTGCCCCGCCCTCCCCATCACCATCCCGTGCGCTTGGTGCTGCCCCCCCCCCCATCGCCATCCCGCATGCTCGTTGTTGCCCCGCGCGCTTCCCGATGTCCCACACGCTCGCCATCGCCCCATATGATTGTCACCCTATGCAATTGTCGACGGCTGTGTGGTTGCACCTCCTCATGCGTGCGCACACACCCCGTCTGCATGCTGCTGGCCCACGTGCTGGCGGTTGCACTGTGCAATCGCTGCTGCCCTGCGTACTCGGCGATGCTAATGTAACATGACATGCGTCGAGATCGAACAGGTTGTGTTACACCACAAGGAGGGCAATGGCAGTCATGTCATGTAGGGAAGGTGACTAATGTGGACGTCATGCAAGTGATGATGCGACGAAGAAATCACTAAGAAGTATAAATCCGGCGTCGACGTACACCAAAGACCATTCAGCTATGATAAACGTGACTTGGAAATGACACTAGGCTCCTGATGATCCGAACGTCGGGTTGAAGGCTGACGGTGCGAGCTCGGCTACTACCACTTTTGTGCACACCCTCGACGGTCTCAACCAAGGACGTACTGATTAAAATCCTAATCCTCGGAACGTGAATCCTATCTATCACTAATCTAACCCCAGTGGTGGAGAAAACGTTTGGAGGCACTGAAAGAAATAATATAACACTGAGAGGAAATTGATGAGCGTACCGGGAGCGGTAGGCTTGGGCAGTGTCTGATTCGGCAGCAGTGGAAGGCGAGCAACACGTAGGGGCGATGACGACGAAGGTAGGTGCGGCGGCACAAGTAAGCGTGGCAGCACATGTACGCAAGACGACACAAGTACGTGCAATGGAGCAAGTACGCGCGGTGGCGCAAGTAGGCGGCTAGGAACGGTGACGGGCACGATGGCAAGGCACCACGGCAATGGGCATGGCGGCGAGGTGCGGCGGTGGCTGTAGCAATGGGCACGATGGCAAAAGTGCGGCTTAGGGCATGGTGGCAGCAAGGCATGGTAGTGTAGTAGCGGTAAGACACTGCGGCAGCAAGGCGGCGAGGCACGTAGTTGCGGCTGACGATAGGGTTGCGACCTCGGGTGCGGCTGCGGCGACGACTAGCGGACGTGGCAGTGAATGTGACCACGGGGCGTCACGGGCGGCACAAGGAAGCAGCAGTCGCGGACGGAAGGCCTGGCAGCGGCGGCGGCAGAACTCCGTCGGTGGTGGCAGCGGGCTACGGCGTGCGCTATGGTTGAGATGGTTGCGGGATGGTGCGGCAGTAGCGGGCTGCTTCGGTGGCCGCGGCCGGCGCTGCTGCAGCTACAGCGGCTGCGGCGTCTGTGGGCTGCTGCGGCGTCTGCGGGCTGCTGCGGCGTCTGCAGGCTGTTGCGGCATCTGCGGGCCGTTGCGGCATCTGTGGGCCGTTGCGGCAGCTACGGCGATCACGGGCGATGCTAGGCAGCCGCGGGCGGTGCTGGGCCGTCGCGAGCGCCTTTGGTCAGTCTCGGGAGGCGGCGGCCGGAGCTCTGGCAAAGCTGGCAGCGACGGCTACGGCGGCGGTAGTTTTTCGACAAAGACGGTGGCGGTTTTTCGGCGAAGATAGCGACGGTTTCCGGCGAGTTCTAGGAATTTTTTCTCTCTCCTAACTCTGTAGTGTAATTTTCATAAATATGACGAAAACTAAATAAACACTAAAAAAATCAGGAAAAAATCCTTATAAATAACATTTTCTTTCTATATTTTCTTTACTTCCCTTCCTATGGGCGGGCCCTACCTTTTATAGGAGCAAATATGGGCCTCTCCCTTAGAAATAAAGGGGAGAAGGCCCAATTAAGAGTAATTAGGCCCCCTAATAGGAGAGAGAAACTCACTAACACGCCCACACAAGGGTTCACACACGCGCAAACGTGTAGGTCCATACAACGGTCCAAACACGTGCGGACAAACAAAAAACAGGCACATACGAGGCCGACATATAAGGCCGACTAAACAAGGAAAATAAGGAAAGATAACGTCAAACCTTTGTGGCCCATTGACTAGGCTGGGTACTCCGAAGGCTGGATCCCATGTGTGACCCCTTGCTCGACGAAGTGGTTTACCGGGGTCTTCAAAGCAGGATGGTCCCCCATCAGATGCCCTGCTCGTCCGCTCACTGCTGGCCTACTACACGGTCGGGCCACCCTCCCTCCCCCTTCTCCCCACGCAAACACGCCCACATCCCCATTCAGCTGCTCGGTCGTTAGTTATTTATATTTCTATCTTGTTGTTTTCTTCTTTTACTCTCCCTTCAGGTCATCTTCTTCTTTTATTAACCTTTTAATCTTCCTTTCTTATCCTTCTCTTTTTTCTTTTCAACCGTTGCTATTCTCTTATTCTTCTTTTCTTATTTCATTCTTCTTCTCTTCTTCTTCTTCTTTTCATCTTTCTTTGTTCTTATCTTCTTCCTCTTCTTTTTACTATTATTTTCTGTGTTCTTCTCTTCTTCGATGTCTTCTTCTTTTATTTTTTCTCCTCTTTGGCTCTTCATTTCTTCTTCTTTTACTCTTTTTTTTTCTAATTTTCGTCTTCTTTTCTTCTTATCTTCTTTCTGGCCTTCTTCCTTTCTTCTTCTCTTCTCTTCTTGTCTTCATCCTTTTTTTGATGACCATCCAATATATTCCAAGTTCCTAGACTCATGATGCAAATCAGCTGAAAACTTTACACAGGAAAAGTTGAAGCTGAAAGAGGTACTCAAGCCAATGGAAAAAGTGTCACTCATGATAGACACGTGGACAACCTCATAACGAGTAGCTATACTTGGGGTCTCTATACATTGGATTGATACAATATGGATGCTTCGTGAATGAGTTCTTAGTGTTTACCAATTAATTGGTTCTCATCACGGTGCTTACTTGGCGGAGGTAGTGCACATTGTGTTGAAGGATTATAATCTCACAAATAAGGTAAGTTATCATTAATAATTATTATGAAGTAGTTACTTATTTAAACTATTTTTCCTTTGTTTCCTAAGTGTTTTCTGTCACAACTGACAATGCCGGTAATAATATAACCATGGCTGAAACTTTAGAAAGGTTCATGAAGGGTTCTGGCTCAGACTTCACCGACCAATATCACGCATCATGCATGGCATCTGTTCTAAATTTGGCGAGACAACGAGGCCTGAAGGAGCGAGGTAGTTAAGGTTCTTCACTTATTCTAATTCAAATCATTCTTTTGAAAACATTTAGCGCATAATTTGACTCAAACTATAAGGTCGACAAGCTCACATTGTGAAGACATTGACGACCAAAATATCCTCCTCAATAGTTCTCAGCTTTCGTGTAAAGAAATTATATATAGACTTGTTATTACTGCTAAATCTTCACAATATAGAGGTTCACCACTCTCATACTTTATGCCATGATTTGGGCATGGAAAGTCAAAACATGCTCATTGAAGATGTACCCACCAGGTGGAACTCTACATATGAAATTATTGAAACAACATATGAGAAGATAATTGTATTAGAAAAGATGGAAAATGATTATCTAGACACAAAAAGTTAGATATTGGATCATGGCTGAAGAGTGTGATATCTTGAGAAAGTTATCTCATGAAATAGAAGGCTTTCGTGATGCTACTGGCAACCTTTCATAGTCACAAGCCATTACAACATCTACTAGTTTGAAGGTGCATGAACTTCGATTCGACCAATTAAACTCTACTCTTCATGCGCTAGATGATATGCATCATGATATCTCAAGGTCACCAAGAAAGGAACAAACAAGGTCACTTAAAATTACTATGGTGGGATGAAGGATAAGTTGATAGATTATAAACATCACTTGAAGTTGAAGCCTATGTTCCCCATTCTGACAATGTTAGACTGATGCCAGACGTCGTCAGGACGTCGTTCGGCTGTCACCGAGTGGGTGAACTCGGTGCCGATAAGAAGACAGGTATCAAACTACGGTGGTGATTGTCGTCCGACAGTGAACCCTACGGTAGGGATCAACGATGAAATGCGGGGGGTGAATCCACGTATGGTACGTGCAAGCGCCTACAAGCAATGAGCTCTGACTCCCGGGAAGTCGACGGAGTAACCCGGTGCTGGGTGGTAGGCCTCCTGAACCTCGTCCGAGGGGGTCAAGGACGCTACGGCGCCGAATGAGATATTCCCCGCTGGGTTTTGCTCACACGGGACGGGCAAGCCCGACTCGTACCAAACAGGTAAGACACACAAGATATGCAAGTTTTCACTCGTCCTGTCCCGCTCACCTACGTCTAACCCGAGCATGGTGGAGGCAATTCGAATATGCACTGAAAGAGATAAAAGACGGGGCAGAGTGGACGTACCTCGTCGAGGTCCGCTAACTGCCATCCTGACTTCGTGCATCCGTCCTAGCGCTGCAATGTGGAGTCAGTGACGGGAGCTCGATGAGGGGCAGGAGTGGCGTTCGAAGGCACAGCGGTGGTGACGCCGTCGGGCACGAACATAGGTGACAGTCGGACAGACAGGCGCGGTGGAGACGGTTGTAGGGGCCGGTGGTCTCACGGCAGGCCCGGGTGCACAACAAGCCGGATGGTGGGATGGGCGCGATGTGCGTCGATTTCCACGTACGGACTGGCGGAGCAAGGCGCCGAGTTAGGTGTCGATATCACCTGCAGGTGGTGGCCGGGTCAACAAGTCAGGTGTCCGGCGATCCACGGTGTGGGGGGGGGGAGAGCAAGGTAAATGCCTGCAGGCGCGAGAATGCAGGGCAGGGGAGGAGCGGCGGCGTCGGGCGCGAGGGACACGGACGTCGGTAGCTGGCGGCGAGACGCAGTCGCGGCGGAGGAGTGCGTTCGCGCGGGGGACGTCGTCGGGGCTCTAGAAGGCGGCGGCAGAGGCTGTCTGTTGTGGTGTCGCACGAGAAGGAGAGGAGTCAGAGTCACGCACGCGGGCGGTGCGATCGCAAGGCGCGCAGGAGGTCGTGCGGTCAAGCGGCGGAAGCGCGCGAGCTAGTGGTGCAACAGCAGTCGGCGGTGCGTGAGCGAGCGGAAACCCTCCTCTTCTCCTCCTCCTCTTCCTCCTTCCCCTTCCTCCTCCTCCCTCTTCTCTTCTTCCTTGACCGTGAGCGGTGACCTTCCTTGTTCAACGATTCTCTTTGAGAAAAACAACTTTCAAAATAAACGAGAGGTGAGTTTCTTAGGGCGCCATCCTGCCCGTTTTATAGGGGGTATTGGATGGGCCTAAACATAACAGATCTAAGCCCACAAAGGAAATAAAAGAAAAGGGAAGAAAGAAAACCAAAGGGAAGAAAAGAAAAGATGAAGGATGAGGAAAGAAAAGGAGATAGATGGGAATTGTCTTTCCCTTGAATGGTGGTGGAGGGGAATTCCTTATAGATTGGATTCCTCTCACTACAACGAGTACGACGAGAATAAAAGACGGGAAACGAGAGATAAAAACAATGGAAAGGAAAGAAACACGAAAATGATAATGAGCCCGTTACCCCATAATACTTGAATCCAGGTGTACGTACCGTCGCCTTGGCTAGCTGGGCGGGCTGAATGCAAACCGGCGGTGATGTCGATGACGATAGTGATGTCTCTGAAGATGTTTCTGGGGGCTCGGGCTGCGCCACACCATCATAGACCCATGAAAGAGGCTTGAGTTTATTCCCGATGGCAAAATTTTTTTCATCATCCATAATAATGTACAATTTCTCAATAAAGTGTCCACCTCTTAAACTTCAACCAACCAACAAATTATCGAAGAAAAATTGTCTATACTTTCAAAGCGCTCAAAATTAATGGTTGCATTGATGGAGCCTGAAAAAACAATCACAAATCCAAGTAAAAGATCTTCTAGATCTGAATTAGATGAATAGTTAAATGAGCCTTGCATTGGTCCTTATGATGACCCACTCAAATGGTGGTCTGAAGTTGGGTTTGCAAAATATCCACGACATCCATACAGATGACTTTAAAATGGTGGGCTTTTAAAGTCGATAAGGAGAACAAAGAGAAGGATGTTGAAGTGGAGGAAATTGCAATAAGATGATGATGAAGACTAAAGGTGTTTGCGATTGTTTTATGGTATTAATATTTTTCAAATTTTAGAGTGTATTTTCCAATTGTGTTCTTTAACTGTGATGTATGTCTATGCTAGGTTGTAGTGATAAGGTGGTGCCAAAGCGATGTTATGTTGGATGTCATGCGACGATTTAACTTAAGTGAGCTAGGAAGCAACATCAAAATCGTGTTTTTCATTTTTCAAGATGGGCATTCTAAATTACCTTCTAATGCCATATTATTTTATGAAAATTTCTTACCAGTTTTTTATCTTTGACTTTGACTTTGATTAGTCAACATGATTGGACTGAGTCCAGATCGGAACCAGATAGAGACCAAACAAGATCAGACCAGAATAAAAATGAACTTTAGATCAGGTTAGGTCCACGCCAAAAACCCGGACTGGTCCGGGACCGTCAAACCCTAGATAGGAGCTCTAGGGAGAAGGCAGAAGAAGGGGAAGAGCCCTGAACAATTTTGGCATGAGTTGAACTTCATTCAAGGCCTTCCCCTATTTATAATAACTTGGTAGTTTTGACAAAATACTCCCTAAGTTTAACACCAAAATTTAGTTCCAATGTCTAAAAGACCATTTGTATGTCACCCTCTTGGGTTATGTAACAATCTGGTTAATAACTTTAATGCACCAATAACCATTCTTGGGCTTCTAATTAATTAACTATACCATAATATAGATTAATTAATGATAGATCAATGAATCCAATCGATAGATTGAGCCTCTAGTTTGTGGGGTTCCAAGCAACATCTTGTGCTCTAAAAGATACAAGTGAACGTGTATCGACTCACTCATGGAACATGTCTATCATAGGTTATGGGGTACTTATAGTCTCTCGTCCACTTGATGCTCCTAGGATGACTTAAGACATGATCAACTATCAAAGCCTTATCATTCATTAGAGTTAGTATTGATGCATTTGGAGATCATTGGAGAACTTTCCAATATTTCACTACCTTGGCCAATGACTTTAATGCATCATCATCCTTGAGCTTTCTCCTCTAATACCGAGGGCAAACGATCCCATCTTAACTACTAAATTCTATTTGTGAACTTCTTGGTTCACCCAAACTAAGACTATTTAGAATTTCATGATTTGAAACTCGTAGACCATAATCAAAGTACAACCATCTGTCCACAATAAATATTTTTTATCTCACATCTAGGGACCATTTACCCATGATGTGAATCAATTTGATTGATAATTTGGTATATACTATTTATAAGGTTGTATGGATTAATTTAATGGGTTCTTTCCACTAAAGAGCAAAAAATATTTATATTTGTGTCTCCAAATTACTGGATACGAGAGCAACCATACTCATCACATGAGTGAGACGAGATAGTAAAATTCTATTTGGATACTATGATGTCCTTCTCAAGTATACTAAGAATAAAAATATTTACAACACATGTTTAAAACTATCTTCGTATTATGATATCATCATAATTCACTTAGTCGAATCATGTATCCATATACTTCATTATAAGTATCACCTGTGGGCCATAATGAATACATTTTATTGATGAACATAGAATGCGATATGGAATGTGTGATTAGCTTGCCATCCACATATATTTCGATCATCATATTGATTAATATTATGCTTGCATAAGTGGTCAGTATAGGGTTATACAATGACTATGATGAACGATTTCCTAATTACAAAATACCAAACAATCTCTATTTGGGTGCAATAAGAAGTTTACGAAGACAATTGATTTGTCAAAGATGGGATTGTGGTCTCTTGGTATAAGCGGAGATTTCTCAAGAAAGATGATGCAATGAAGGCATTGTCCAAGGTAGTGGAATAATTAAATAAGACTTAAATGATAATCTTAAAACACATTAGCACTAAATTGGATGTCTGAGTAGGGTTTGATTGTGAACCATGCCCTAAGTCATCCTTAAGAGTATTACGCGGATGATGAATTATATGTACATGGTAACCAATTATAAAAAGATTCAAAGATAAATTTAGCGCTCAATTCTATTTGGTGGATCATCAGGTGTAGCTTGGCATATCAATGATTGGAAACACATCACAAAGATTGAGTTAACCTATATGTTGATACAAATAGTTAATAAGGTTTACAAAAAAGAGATTTTTGTACCATTTGAGCTATCAACTAGAGTGATCTTGGCCTAGAGGGGCACACACAAATGGCTTTTTGGACATCAAAATATATAACTTAAAGTTTATGTATTTTTATAAAAAATTCTCATAAATTCTCTTTATACACTGGGAAGGTGATAAATGATTTCCTCGAAAGCTAAAGTTATTTAGGTGCCCAAACTTCTCCCTTCTCCCCTTGGCTCCCCTCCTTTTTCCTATGCGGTCAAAATGACATAATGATTGATTGCATAACTGCTGAGACAAAAGGATGAGATGAAATTAATGTCTCCCTCTAAGAAACTGTTTTGTGGCAATGTGATTAAATTTCACCTAAATCATTGCTCTAGAACCCCGTTCTCGAGGGCATGATGTCCAGAGCTGGGATGCAACCATACCCCTAGTTTGTCTCTTTCCATCCTTCGTTTTAGTTATCTTTTGCCTCTGAGATTAACTTTACTACATTGACAACAATTCATTCGACAAAAAACTAAAAGAAGCTGTAAAGAAACTGTAAGAAACTCCCAACACAAAAATCTACCAATCCAACGCAAAGTTCACAGGCCAAACCTCTCATCTTGGATTTTTCTTCGTTGAAACTTAAAATACAACAGAGCAAAAGGTACAAAACCAACAACGAGAACAACACTTCACCGTTTCTTCCCAGGGAGAGATCTCAGAGGAGCTCTCACGACGAACTCGTCGGCCACGGCGGGAGAATGGTAGACTCTCGCTGGGCCTCCACTATCTCAAGCAGCTCCTCCTCTTCGGATCCGAACGCGGCGGCGAGTTCGGGCCCGGCCAAGGCCCGCAGAACCGACCCGGACCCGGCAAGAAACTGCGGCCGGTTCTTCTTCCCCGAGCTCGCAAACCCGAAGAACTCCATCGCCCCGCTACGCGCCGCCACGTGGCACATGGGGAAGAACCGCGGCGCCCAGAACGCGTCCCCTTCTCTCACCTCCGCCTTCATCGCCGCCGTTCCGTTCGGGAACACGACGTGCACGCTTCCCTCTCCGTTCAACACCACCCCGTACTCCGTCGCAACGGGGTTCACGTGCGGCGCCAGCATCGCCCCAGCCGTCAGATTAACCAGGAAGATCCCCACTCCGGCGCGCATCAACGGCTGATAATCCTCCTCCCCGACGGCCACGCTCCACCCGTAGTCGTTCTTGAAGTCGGGCGCTCTCTCGTAGAGATTGTAAGACTCGGGCGACGTTACTTTGCCTTTGTTTTCCTCCATCGCAGCCCAGCTACGTAACATCAAGCGAATTCTCTTCTTCTTCGCTTCCTCGGCGAAGATGATCGGCCCGCGGCCTCTCCGCATCACTGATTCGACCTCCTCGGACGAGATCTGCACCGTCGGATCAACCCGAGTGAATAATTCCATCGAATAATGAATAATTCGACAGTTTCTTACGTTGAAGGCGGCGGCGAGAGTTTGCTTGTCGAATCCGGCGAGAACGGAGGCCGGGTTGGAGCCGCCGGCGATGAAGGAAGACTGTAACGGGTGAAGAGTTGAGCTGTTTTGGTGGAGTTTTAAGAGGAATTGAGACTGGTTTGAAGAACTCACTTGAAACTCGCCGAGTCCGAGAGTGTCTGCGGTGGAGATACTGGCGATGATGTGGAGACGTTGGCCTTTGCCTGTGTTAGTCATGTAGAAGGTGGATCCTGATGGGATGACGTAGATATCCCCCGTTTTGAGCTTCTTCTCCTCCAGCCCGTCCTTGTACACCCACCCCACCTTCGCCTCTCCTGCTCATCATCCGCATCAATAACGATATCGATAGCAAGATAGATAGACAGATCGATATAGTCGATATAGATAGATAGATAGAAGTTAAGAAGTTAAGATAGCTAGATAGATGATAGATAGTCAGATAGCTAGATAGAGAGCGATATCTTGATAGATAGTTAGTTAGGTGGCTAACTAGATAGATAGAAAGAGAGGTTACAAGGTGTGGACGAAGAGATGACAAGTGATGTGGAGGGGGAGGGGGAGGGGGAGGGAGGGAGGGAGGGAGGGAGGGAGGGAGGTAGCTTACTAGATTGATTGAAAAAGATAGATGACAAGGTGTGGACAGAGAGATAACACGTATATGAAAATAACTAGCTAGCTAGCTATATAGAGAGCTAGCTAGATAAAGAGAGATAGATAGGTACATAATCGAGATAGATGGATAGCTAGCTAGCTAGACAAACAGATACAGAGATTGATAGAAAGATAGAGCGAGAGGTAGAAGTAAAAGTACAGATAGAAAGCTAGCAAATATATTGATAGATGTAAACAGAGAGAGATCGATTGCTAGCTAATCTATGAAAAGAGGTAGAGAGATGAAAAGTTGTGGATAGAGATATATCAAGGTTTGGAGAAAGAGAGATGACAAGGTGTGTAGAGAGAGAGATAACAAGGTGCGTAGTGATAGATGACAAGGTTTGAAGAGAGAGAAACGACAAGGTGTGTAGATAGAGAGATGATAAAGCTTGTCGAGAGAGATGGCAAGTTGTGGAGACAGATATGACAAGCAGTGGAGAGAGATGATAAAATTTGTAGAGAGAGATGTCAAGGTGTGGAGAGAGAGATGACATGGTTTGGAGACAGACATGACAAGCTAAGGAGAGAGAGATGACATGGGATTTAGAGAGAGATGACAATTTGTGTAGAGAGAGATGATAAAGTTTGTGGAGAGATATGGCGAGGTGTTGAGAGAGAGATGACAAGGTGTGGAGAGAGAGATGACAAGGTGTGCAGAGAGAGATGATAAGGTTTGGAGACAGACATGACAAGCTAAGGAGAGAGAGATGACATGGGATTTAGAGAGAGATGGCAAGGGATTTAGAGAGAGATGACAAGGCGTGTAGAGAAATGATGATAAAGTGCAGAGAGAGAGAGAGAGAGATGACAAAGTGTGCTGAGAGAAGATGATAAAGTGGGTAGAGAGAGGGATGACAAGGTATGCGCTGAAAGAGATGATTGAGTTTGTAGAGAGAGAGATGGCATGCCTCTCCGGATGAAGAGAGTCAAGGTGGCGTCCAAGTACTGTGGGACGTAGAGGCTGTTGGGCTCCATAGAGATGAAGCCCAAGTGCATGGGAGAAGGCGCGCCGGCCCAGCCCGAACCCTTCACCACGCGCACCTCCCCCGCCTCCGTCTTCACCACCTCTTTCCACTTCTCCAGAATAAACATTCGTCCCTCTTCTTCCGTCCCCCGCTCGTCCGCCGCCGCTACCGCAACCATGAGCAGGACGAAAAACAACGTCATCGTCAACCTAGACGTCATTTTCCTTTCTGTTTCTTCGTGCACCACGCTGTTGGGTTTAAGTAAGGGAGACGGAGAAGCCGGCCGAGAACGCGTGGAAGCCATGCAAGCAGAGCGAAAGCCCGTTGACATCTGGCCTATTTATAATCAGCCAACGTTGACTCAGTCCACGTCATCCGCTTAGGATGACGGTGACGATGACGGCAATTGTCTATGAATACCTGTTCCCAAGTTCTAATAATATAAGGGAACCCCACGTCCCAGACGTGACAGGACGGATGACGTGTGGGATGGACAGGAGCGTGACGAGCAGTTTGTCGCATCTCTCGTCCCGTCACACGTTTCAGGATTTTGAAACAACCCTACAGATATACATCCATCGTTCCGTCTTTGTTCACGGCATCCCCATCACAGGTGACTAAAATATACGAATAGTCATAAACATGAGTTGTCAGTCGTCTGGTAATAACTGTTTTTCTAAAAGGGAGACGGCGGAGGGACAGAGGACACCAAAGGGCTTGGCTGGATCATGGGGGCAATGCCGCTCTGCAGCGGCGAGATCTTGGGAGTCGTGGAAGGGCGAGGAGGGATGACACTAAAATTTTCATGCTTTAAATTTTTTCGTCACGAAGGCCATCCGTGATGCCAGTCCAGTCACGTCATCGTCCAAGACTGTCTGTCACTGTCACATCACCCATCACGTTTACGTCACTCACTGTCGCGGGACAAAAAAACAATATGACGTTTGTTGTTCCCTAGTTCTATTGTTCAATAAGTATGATCTTACTGATGGACAATTCCTAAGTATCTTGTTCATTCACCGCAAAGTATTTTGTTTATTTGTTCACAAAATATTCAACACAAATATTGTACCAATAGATTAATGAATTTCAAGACAGTGGTAATGAAACATACAATTTGCACAAATCTTTCCATTTTCTAATTGGACCCAATCCAATTCATCCGTAGAGCTATTTACTCCGAATTTCATCTCTCCGGGGCTTAATATTTTTCTCCAAATTTCAATGACTTTGTGAACAAAACATGGCGTATTTAAAAAATCTTCTAATTAAGTACACATTATAAACTCTAAGGCTGATGACGGATGACAGATGACGGCGAGATTTCGTCAACGGTGAATGATGGATGACGACTGCGGATCAATGATGACGTCACGTGGGGGGCGACTGAGAAACCGCCCGGTTTTCTGCGGCGGTTTTCCGTGCGAATATTAATGTGCTGCGCGGACACCAATGCGAGGATATCTGTCTGGGATTCGCATGGGTAGGCGAGCTGCTCTCTTCAGTCACCTAAATAGCGCCTGCGGGACAGCACACCGCCCCAGTTTACTCTTCCAAACTCCTCATTTTCCCAACCGTTCATCCCGCATCGGACGGTCGACAGCAATCTAAAACGAACTCCCGGGGGTTAATTAAAGCGAGCTTGAGCTAACAGTATTTCTAGGCGTAGCTTGCTTCGTGCATGCCGCTATTTCTCTCTCCATCTCTCTTTCTCTCTCTAGCTTCTCTGCATGCACGCCGGCTGCTCTCTCGAGTTCTTCGCCACTCTTCTCTTCCGATCTTGGCGATGGCCGATGCCTGCGGTTTGATGCTTGCGCGTTCTCTTTGGAGTCGACAATGTTGTGAGTTGTTCTTCGATCTCGTTTGGAGTTGAGTGATTCGATCTTGTTTGGAGTTTTTCTTCGGCTTGGAGTGGCGTTTTCGGTTCTGTGGAATGGGGCTGGATTCGAGGAGCTGCGTGAATGCTGAGTGCGGGAAGACGGACGCGGAAGAATGGCGGAGAGGATGGGCGTTGAGATCGGGTGGCTTCGCCAATCTTTGCGGTAACTGCGGGTAATGACTCTTGGATTCTTGTTCATGTGCTTCGTTTCCTAGTTAACCGTGGATTCTTGTTCTTGTATTGTTCTTGATTTACTGGAAGTTCCTGCTTCATTCTGGTTCGATGGAACTCTTTCTTACAAGTTTACATGTTTAATCCTTTGGTGTGAGTTTGTATTGTTCTCCTGAGTCGCCGCCACCTTCACTCGATTATCCCTTGAGATTAACTTTTGTGCGATCGGTTGAGTTTTATTGTGGATGAGACCATGGTCTTGACGAGTTTCATGTTATCAATACACCGGAGGTTTAAACAAGCAAAGCTTGTGTTATCATCTTGTGGCTCTTCAGAATTTACCTGTAGTGACTTATCTCTCTGTCAACTGTTGAAACTTCAATTGGAGTTTCGTTCTGAAGCCTGTGGTCTCACCAATAGGATCACCAATTTGAGCCCTATGGTATTTTTTGCTTACTCCAAAACGAAAAGAAACAGTCATGTGCTGCAATTGGCGGATCTTTTCGCCGTGCTGTGATAAATTCGGTACTAGTCTGCGACCCAGGAGTACCAGATCCTGCAGATAATTCTATCTTCCAATAATTTTAAGTTACTCTGGGCTTTCCATCTGACTTTATCTTGGCAAGTGTTTTTCTAGGATTGCTTTGTTGAGTTATTTTTTGGTATTTTTGCTAGGATGGCTTATGAAAAGTCAGTTTTCTGTGACGTGTTCCATCTTAAAGAATCTGGTTGGCGGGAATGCAATCGTTGTGGCAAGGTAATAAGTTTGCTACACATTTCGATCTGTCACATAGTACTTATATGTCTAATGCAATCCTAAAAAACTCATTTGCAGCGTCTACATTGTGGATGTGTTTCTTCGACTTCTATTATTGTGCTGCTTGATAATGGAGGAGTGGAATGCCTTGACTGCGCAAAAAATGCTGATTTTAACGCGGTAAATTATTTATATTCAGCCGTAAAAATGTTCTTCGCATTCATCTAAAGTTTCTTGATATTAAATTCGAACCATAAAAAGGATAGATAATCATGATTGACCTGGAAATAGATGGAAAAGGATAGATAATCGTCATTATTTATATTGTTATCTTTTCTGATCACAAGCTTGTTGTTTACTTGCTTTTTTAATAGTGTTTTATGTATCCAGGAGAATGTTGATTGTTGTTTACTTGCTCTATTTATTGCCAGATAATAGGACACAATCAGTTAAATAAAGCACGCTAGCACCATCTTTCCACTGACCTTATTCCCTTTCTAGCTGTTCCTCTGCATTGAATATTGTCGAGTTTGTTAATCTGTTCATCTTTGTGAATTTTATTTTTATTTTTTTCCTTAGTTTTTTAGATTTGCTTCCATTTTTCAGGTCGCCGTATAACTTTTTTTGTTCGTGTCAAAGTATGTTTTATGCACTTTCTCTGTAACCTAATAAATCTAATATTCTCATAAAAATATGGCGCATTGTAGGCATGTTATCCTAGGGTTCTGTTACATTTCTACTGGAATTGGCGCTTATTAATGATTCTTTTACAACTCACATTTTCGGCCATGCATCTCTAGGCTCATTCCGAGGTTTTCCTGGATTCATTCCCGCACTTATCTACAATGTCCGTAAGAGCCTCCCACAAAATTACACCTAATCGTTGGTCATCATTAACCGAAGGTGATAAACTTCTTCTGGAAATCTGCGTGGTATTTTATTTTTCTTGATCGACACTCACCATTATGCTAAACTCCATGCAGGAACTATTGACTTTCAAAGGCAGAGAAATGTCCCTGCTATGGAAGCACCTGATTCAAATGGCTCATTGAATCACATGAAACGAGAAGACATTATTCTTTCTGTTCGTGACCTGGGACTATCTAACTTCCCCATATTAAATCAAGCAGGCAGTTGTACCAAAATTCATTCTTGGAAAGAAGTCAGAAGTTTTGAAACAATAGACCTTGGCTGCTTGGGTATCAGTTTGGGGACATCATCCCACCATGTTCAAAAGACTCAACCCAAATCTCATGAGTCTAATCCTCCGCGGTGTGCGGAGGCGTCAACAGAGTCATTCTCCCATTTGAGAATGACAAAGCCGCCTGCCGAAGGACGAAGCCGGAGTAACTTGCTTCCACGCTATTGGCCGCGAATAACTGAACAAGAACTTAAGCAGATTTCTGGAGAGTATCCAAAATGCGTTCTTTTGATTTCTTAGCTATTTTTATATACAATCGCCTAGTCATGAGTTCATGGTCAGTGGGTTCAGCATCACTATATTCCATAATGAAAATGGTCATGATGATGACACACTTAATCTCAAAGGCCAGTACAACAGGCGATACCATAGTCGGGACCAGATAATTATAAATTTGCTTATCATTATCGTTATTGTCATCAGTGTCCGATTTCATTTTTGGTTGCTGTTTATGATTAGCATTATCGTTATTGTTATCAGCATCCGATACCATTTTTGGTTGCTGTTTATGATTATCGTTATTGTTATTGTTATCAGTGTCCTATACAAACCCAAGTGGCTAGTGATCCTTAATTAATTTCATTTAAGCTCAAACTCAATTATCGTGCCATTGTTTGATAAGGTTCTCAGTGCCAGTGATGCTGGGCGAATTGGGCGTCTAGTCCTTCCTAAAGCTTGTGCGGAGGTACACTCCTTGCTTGATTCGTTGACATAACAATTATTTAAATTTCTGATGGCTATGCTCTTTTTGTGGGAATAATATAGGCATATCTTCCACCGATATCTCAACCTGAAGGTCTTCCTTTGAGGATTCAGGACGCCAAAGGAAGAGACTGGGTATTTCAGTTCAGATTCTGGCCAAATAATAACAGTAGAATGTACGTTCTGGAAGGGGTGACATCATGCATACAGTCCATGCAATTACAAGCAGGAGACACAGGTATTTTGAGGCTTCATGCATACAGTCCATGCCATTACGTCGATAGATATTTATGGTATTTGGTGGTGACTTTTGCTTCATGTTTTACTTTGGACAGAAATTGTGGTATGAAATATTCACGAGTCATACTGATCTTGTTTACAGGAGAGTAATTTGGGAAAAAGAATTTCTGCATTTTGATTTAGAAATGCTGTTTACAATGTAGATAAAAGTTTGATGATTCGATGCTTTCATTAGCATCATAGATATTCGAGACTCAACATTTCTGCTTGCAAGTTTTAGTTTACTGGGTCTGAACTACTAGTGACGTGAAAATGTCGTACAATCAACCTGAACTTTTCCGCAGATAAACTTTCAGAAAAATGAATGTTGCATGCTAGTTTAGAAGATCAATTTTACCCAAAAAACTTGATTTTGATGATTTCACACGTAAAATTATTAAATTGTCTAAAGATCTGTTTTGCACGCCCCTTGGATGGTTAGTCTCATGTTTGATCGGGTTCTTTGCAATCTCCTTGTAGTGACTTTCAGCCGTATCGAACCTGAGGGAAAACTCCTAATGGGATTCAGAAAAGCGACAAATTCTCTTCCTTCACAGGTGCGATGGGTAATCTTCTCAGTAACAAAAAAATGTCTTTTATGCCCAAAATCAACAATTGATAGGTAATTTTGAATACAAACTTTCATCACGGAGCTTATGTGAATCACAGGTTCCTGAAAACTAACCGTTGTACCCTATGGGGAGGCATCTGTTTGTCTTTATGTGACCCTCTTGTTCTCAACGAAAATGTCTATTGTTGCTCATTTTGTCTCTAGTTTGGTTCCCTAGCTGGATCTTAAGATGGTATCAGAGCAACTCATGTGTTCGATTGTCGCTGCTATTTTCTCCAACAACTTATTGCTGGAGACTATCTACTACTATCATTCCCCATGCTGTGCTCTGCCGACAATAAATGTGCAACACTTGGCATTTTCATTGAGAATAGCAGTGACGCCTCCCCATAGGGTACAACAGCTAGTTTTCAGGAGCAACTGATTCACACGTTCTCCGTAATGACACTTATAAAAATATTTCTTCAAATATTTCCATAATTGCATTGAGTCGACTCTTTTCTTCCCATTAAATTTTTGAATATCATATTTCAAGCAGGATTCGCCGCTGTCGGCCTTTGCTAATGGCAAAGAAAGCTTCCTCGCTGGGGTCATTGAAAGACTTCAAAGTGTAAGCATTTAATCATTCTTCCCGTCACTATGGTCCAGTTCCTGGCCCAATGATTTCGAGTTCTATTTAATTTTCAGCCATCCCATGCACCTGTGAAGAGAAGAAGCCGCAATATCACCTCCAAGAGGAAGAGATTGCGTATGGAGTGTGAGGATGCTCTAGATCTGAAGGTCACCTGGGAAGAAGCGCAGGAGTTGCTTCATGCGCCTCCCAATTCTGCACCTAGTATTGTTGTGATTGACGATTACGAATTCGAAGAATACGAAGTAATGTCTCCATTGGACGCAAAAAGAACTAGGAAATTTCTTCAATTTTACTTGTATAACCCTTTTTTTTTTTGCGTAGGAACCTCCAGTTTTAGGAAAAAAGACTATTTTCAGTACTAGGACATCTGGGTATTCTTTTGTGGAGTGCCTTAATTAGGCCAGGGGTTAAGCCATTGCATTGATTAATAGCGCTGGTTGTTTTTCCAGGGGAACTGATCAATGGGTTCAATGCGATGATTGCCATAAATTACGCAGGCTGCCGGCGGATGCAGTTGTTCTCTCCAAGTGGGTGTGCAGTGAAAACTTTTGGGACCCAGAACGGTAAGTCATGCCCTCATGTCATGTGCATCTGTCAATAAATCCTATATGAATTCAAATAGGGATTTCCTCCAAATCATTGGTATGGCTATCAGAATTGTGAGATTTTTCTGTATAAAACAAGTATCTGATGATCCATTTTTAACTAGCTAGACCAGAAATCTGTTGACAGGAGCAAGTGATTGAGTTCAATAGTTCCTCATCTACCATATCGATATCGAGTGTACGATGGGGATGATGTTGATGACTTTTTGCCATTATCCTCATCATTGTTATCTATCAGTTGATAGTGAATAGTCGTCGTCATTCCTCCAAGCTCAAACATGGATGAAGATGAGGGTGATAAGATTTGAGGATGACAATAACAACAATGAATTCGTCATCTCCTGCCAACCCTTGTTCAGTATTGATGATGAAGAGCAGAGGATGAATATGAGAATGAAAAATTCGTCATAAACAGCATCCTCGTCGTATTACCATCGATGAAAATTTCATCATCCATGGATAACGATGAGGACAGGCAAGTTAGTCATCATCAGCCAACCCATACTTGAAAGAGCAACAACTCTATTTTTTTTTAAAGTGAGATTGACATTTTTTATCCAAACCATTTCCTCTTATATTTTTTCCTGCCGATAATTCGTCCAACTCCCTCATTCAACATCTGAATTTCAGATCCTCCTGCGCCAACCCCAGCGAGTTGGTTGAAAAAGACTTTCGAGATCTTCTTCTGCAGAGTGCAGGCACGAAATGATGTCTCTGCCGAAGATTGAATTGATAAACTTCAACATCAGATTATCTCTTGTTATTATTCTAAGCCATCAAACCTTCCCATCAACTTCTGTTAATCTTCTTCAGACTTGAGGAGGAAGCACTCGGCAGAGGAAGCCGCCGGGCTAAATACCCTCGCGGCCACGGCTCTACTGGGAGACGACACCGGCCAAGCAGCCCTCGCCGCTGCCGCGACCACAAGGCACCCACGCCACCGCTTAGGCTGCTCCTGCATTGTCTGTATTCAGCCCCCGAGCGGCAAGGGCCCGAAGCACAAACTGAACTGCTTCTGCAACGTCTGCATCACGGTCCGCCGCAGGTTTAAGACACTAATGCTGAGGAAAAAGAAGCGGCAGCGCGAGCAGTTGCCAGATCCCTGCTCCTCCAGTCTGTGTTCCACTGCTCCCCCTTCCGAGCTCGCCGAGATCGACTTGAATTCTCAGCCAGAGAGAGGCGGCAACGGCCGATCCCATATGCTCTATGAATGCCGTGCAAGCTCCAGCTCCGGCTCCGGCTCCTACCCGACGGGCCTACGGTCGTCAGTGAAGAGTGGCGGTTGTGGTGGCGGCGGTAGCAGTGACGACTGGCTAGAGTTTTGCTCCCATGAGATTGACGAGGACGATTTCTCCAAAGATGGAATAGATTAGGATCCACATATCATCTGTATCCGAAAAACTTGGTGTTAGTGGTGAGGATTAATGTATATGTATATTTTTTGCTTGGATGTTAACAGTGATGACAGAATTTAGGGTTGGATAGGTGACATCATGTGCTTGGAGGTGAGAGGAGGAATAATGGTTATCCTTTTTGGCTTCTCCCTAAATTATGTTAGTGATCCCTCATGGAGGTCTCTTCAAATTTAGAAGTGTGAATTCATGAAGTGATCTAATGTGTTTTGGAAGATGCAGTTATCTTAATTCACAGTGTCACAATATGATGTATTTTTAAGAACATTTATTAGGAACAGATAGTAGATTGGTATTTTCGGGTTTGGAACTGGCAAAATAATGTGAGTGATCCCTCATGGAGGTCTCTTCAATTTTAGAAATGTGAATTCATGAAGTGATCTAATGTGTTTTGGAAGATGCAGTTATCTTAATTCCCAGTGTCACAATAAGACATATTTTTGAGAACATGTATTAGGAACAGAGAGTAGATTAACATTTTTGGATTTGGAACTGGCTAATACCGCAGTAACTGAGAACCTGTAGCAATTATATATTTTGATTTCCCTTGGTTACAGATATCAAGAATGATTATCGTGTGACATGCTTAAGATGATATCCATTAGAAGAGAAAATGTATTTACTATAAAGATGGTTGAGAGTAGTGCATACTATCATTTGCTATATTTTTATTTAAGTAGATAGTCATGGGCCACTTTAATATGGAAGGTACCAATATAACAGAACGTTATTTCAGAAAATATTATAGTGTATTGTCCCAAATAAGGTTGATGTTATATTTTCCAATAATGAAAAATGGCCAAATCACTATTATCATCATATACCTGTTCCTTTAATTGTGCAACAAAGTTTCTAATGAATTGTCTTCATGACAAGTCCACATTATGGGTATATTCGTTGATTTAACTCTAACATTATATATATTTCCATCAGCCTACCATAAAATTAATAATGGGTATGTAAGAGCTGACCTTAAACGAGATAGAAAAATAATTTCTTAATTAAGTTAGGAATAGAAAATTTGAAAAAAGTAAGTTAGACAAAAAGTAGGAGAATGCGCCAGAGAGTGAAGGTTGCAACATTGCATTGCAACAAGAGATTAGAGGGGTGACAGTAAGTGCTAAAGAAATATGTCATGATATATAAGAAAAAAAGGGATGGACGATAAGGAGATATGTAATATTTATATCCCTGTTGGTCTTGGTTACTCGGCATTCCCAATGCCTTACTACTTGTAGCCCTATCAGAAAGAAATCTGGAGGACCACACTACCAAAATCAAGTCTAGGATACAATATGTATGTAAACTAAATCATTCTTCAAGATTTTAAACTAATCAAACTTGACATGACTGTTCAGATAATAAGGTCAATGATCATACACATTGATTATCTGTAACGAGTGTCTTAGATATATTTTATAGATAAGTATTACCCAGTAAATATTTATTTTTCATGAAAAATATACTTTTGAAAGTTATACCTTCTAAATGTTGAATTACTGGAATGTTTTAGATTCAAACTTGACAAGTTATTGAAGTTTCTTTCCCGAATGCTTTATGGAAGATAAATTAAAATTTAATGTAATATAACTTTTAAGGGATGGAATTATGTCAGCTAATAATTTCATTTAGTCCCATGCATAAAAAAATGAAATGACCATTCACACAATGGACTTATAGTCATAATTGTCAAATGGTAATCATAACATAGAATAAAATAATAAAGTGAAAATTGAGATAAATTTGAAAGAAAAAATTACCAGTGACCACACGTTGATTGGGTGATATGTATCTTGCAGACTGGATGCAAAAATAAATATACATTGAGTGTTTGGGAAATCAGTCCTATTTCCAGGATGCTCTCTTCTTCCATTATCTGCTTCTTGAACTACATCTGATAAAACAAAGCTATAAAGATTAACTAAGAACTAATAAATTTTTTTACCGGACCAGAAATTTTTTTTAGTGTACCATTCAAGTTATATTAGGTATTAGTTTGTGTTCTTTTATGGTGAATGAGAAAAGAATTGATTATTAAATACTCGTGATGTAATTTGGTAAATCATCACATTCAAATCTAATCTTCAGGGAAAAGGAACTATAAGGAGAATAAAAAATACAACAATAATACTATATGTAAAATAGTGTTTATAGTGAACATATTAATATATATTTTTCTAATTTCAAGCACTAATATCAGCACACCAATGTACCAGATACCATTACAACTCGGGAGTTAAGCGTGCTTGGGCAAGAGCAGTACCAGGATGGATGACTGCCTGTGAAGTCCTCGTTGGTGACCACAGCATGGGCATGTGATCACAGTTCAAAATTTCAAAAAAATAAATTTCTAATTTCAATTTTATATTCCTGGACCAACACTCACTACTTGTCTCACTTTGACACAAAGCGTTTACCCTGGTTTGCTAAGATCTTGGACGAAATTTAACCAGAAAACCAAAAGAACATCTTCATCAAAATATTTGAGTTCAAAGCGGAATAAAACTACTGAGAAGCAATTAAGTATGCTACAATACAAGATTGCAGATGGATTTAATTTTCGTGTTGTTTAAAGTTTTACAAAGTTATTTAATAGCAGTAGCATCAGAAAGTTGTGATTGAATTTTTTAAAGCTGTAAATCTATTCAAAAGAACTATATAGGATACTGCAAACAGTTTTTGGCAAAGCAGATAAAAAGTCAACACTAGAAAGTTTCAAAACTGAATTGAATTTCAGAGAAATCTCAGATTCAAGATTTAATACTGTAGATAATTACAAAATGAGAGATGTTAACTTATCTGCTGTGAAAATGTGTAGAGATATTCAATGTACTCTTATGTAGGAAATTTCAGAGTGAGAGAAAAAGGTCACTAATGTTCTCTATTCTCAATTTTTTACTATTGTAAGTTTAGAGAAATAATTTCATTTCAAAACAGTTGATAGTTCCAGAGTTTAATAATTTTTAGTTCAGTAAAGAAACACAAAGATATTAACTCCTCAAGATTGAATAATGACTGACATGAATCAAGAATTTCAGAGTATATAGCTTAACATAAAATTTGAATTATGGACTGAAAATTTTTGATGAATTTCCCAAAAATTCCAAAAAAAAAGGTACAGTCAGACTGATAATAAATTTTCTAAAATGAAAATGCTTGAACTATGTCAGGATCAACCAATGATGGGAATCTTTGAAACTTGAATGTGATGGCTTTGCAGAGAGCTCTCATTAGATATTTCAATTCATGAGAAATAATCGTAATTCACCAATGTGGTACAGACCTGCAGCTTCCAGAGAGATACTGGTCGTTCAAGAAAAATGCTAAGATATCATCTAGATCGTTCAGGAATAATGCTAGAAATATTAGAAGGACACTGAGTAATATTTACAGAGAAGCATAACATTCAGTTAGATTTTCAGTGATATGAATGGTGTATTCAGGAAGAGTTTCAACCAATCAGTAGGATGTTCAGAAGAATTTCAGAAAGATCTATGTCGTTCAAAAGCTATAGCAGAAAGGATAGAGATATCATTCTTTTTTTGAATAGCCAACTAGAGAGAGCTCGGTGGTTCAGATAAATAGCAGAAGAGATCCTTTAGAGAGAGTGGCTTTGCAATCCATATTGTGAACCAGAAAAAATAATACCAAACCAGCAGATCATCCGTTGGAGCAAAAAGTGTAAGATCATGAAATAAAATGTTCTTCCTTATAACATCAAATTATATGAATAAAATTATGCTTTTATACTTCATTTGTACCACATATTTAGATTTGCACTGGCATCATTCACCATTTTAAGGATGAAATGAGAAATTTGTGATATAATTTTCCTAAACTCTATCTTTATATTTTTATTGAATTTTGAGACTAATCCCAATTGACTCCTTAGAGTCAAGTGGATTTATCACATCTTCCTGGAGTTATATTCAGAGAACAAGACTTAGGAAAATATAATGGTTAATTTGGAATGACAATGGGAGGAAAGTATAAACCTAAGCCATCTCATAGATAATAAGAAGAAACCAAATACATCAGAAGCCCATTCAAACCTACTTCTAGACCAGGTCAACTGAAGGCAAGAATTGTGGAACTAGCCCAATTTGAGTTTAAAAGGGCTTTTTTCAAATCTAGGAAAGAGGAAATGTGGATCTAGGGTGGAAATCAAGTAATCTTAGCCCTCCAGACCCTTGGAATTAAATCCAATGGCTTGTAGAGCTAGGGCACTTCTATTCTTCTACCCTCTCTTTATATCTGATATTGAATTTCTGCTCAGATTCCTTTGATCCATTTTTGCTCTACAAGAATGTGGGAAAGAGATTTCAGGGTGACCAAGATTCTTGAAGAAATTGCACCACCTGACCCTTGAGGGAAGTTATAAAAAGGTTTGTGTGATCTCATAAATATTTGATTCAAAGTTTCTCGACATTTTATCTATAAAAATATCCCACAGGATAGCCTAAACCTCAAGCTTTCCAACGCATCAAATGACACTAAAAACATCTCTTGTAGCAAAAGTTTCTACTGCAATTTCAACGTGGGAAGGGTGGCCTAAGGTTCTATTTGTCCTTAAATTCATGGGGGACCATTCCGGAGATCAAGCCGAAGCACGAGACGATCCCAGAACCGTACGTGAACAGCCGCGTCGGGAAGCTAGAGCCGACGCAAAGGACCCAGAATTCAAGTACACGGCTTGAAGGCGGTCCCCTGAAGACTTTTCCCTTTATTGCATTTTCGTTTCGTGCATGAAGCTATGTTTGTGTTTATTTAGGGAGGCCTTCATGTTTCTGGGGCCCCTCTCATCTGTTTTGGACCTTATTTAGGCCTCATTAGGGGAAAACACCCTTAATTCGGTGAAATCCCCTAATTACCAGCCTGCCACTAGAGCAACCCCTCTCCCTCTATGAAAGGGGAAGAGACGCCCAATTTGGAGCAGTGAAGTTAATTTGAATTTACCTTGTTCTCGTGAGACTGTCTTTTTCCAGGTCGTGTTCCTCACCTTGGAGTCGATCGCCGCCACCCCACAGCCAAAAGAAGCACCCCACGTTAACGCCGCGACATCGAGCGGTCGTCGAAAGACCGGCCCTGATCCCCCTTCCCCCTTGAGCCGACGACCCACCAAGTCGGACGTCGCATGACTGCCGCCATCTGCACGCTGCTATTGCCAAATCTCCAGCGTGGGCTAGTCAATCGCTGCCCCTGGGCCGCTATCACCTTCACGCCACGGCCGCCAGAGACTCGCCCCCCCTTCGAGCCGCCAAGGGGCTGAACTGGGGGCCCCTCACCGGCCGCTAGTGTTGTCAGCACTGCTGGGTTGATCGCCTCTCCAGGCATTCGACTCCCGCCACCGTCGATCACCTCCCAGGCTCCTCCCTACCCTTCAAACGCCGCTCTTGCGCGCCCTGGGCGATCTTGACCGCGAACGCCACCCATCCTCAACCATCGGCAGCTGGTCCCAGCGCTGCCAACAGAACATACCGGTTCTGAGCCTGACTGGACTGGTTCGATCGAGTCGACAGTCTGGACCGACCGGACGGTCCCAGCTTCCAACCCCATCCCGTCCGTCCCAACGATCCCAACTCGGTCGGGTTGGCCCAAGCCGGCCCCAGAGTGCCCAGTACCGGCCCATACTGCGACGGACCGGCCCGAGACAAGCCGAGCTGGCCTATGATATCCTGAGCCGGTCCTCTCAACGACGGGAAGGCCACGGTCCACCGCAACTTTCTAGGTCACGAACACGCAGGTCACTTCGCCCCCCTCTTTGAGTATTATCATCTCTTTCAGTACCTTCGTCGCTTGTTCCACTGCCGGGAACTAGATTTGTAGGACTTAGGCTTGCCTGGGTTTGGGAGGGTTATCATCTGTGTACTGTCCGAGTGTCATTTTCATTGTACAGGTGTGGACTACTCTAGTCGTGGGTTCCTGCCATAGTCGTTTTCGCCGAACTATCGGCAGCAGATTGGGATTACTTCTGATTGTTTTCAAAAATCTGCATCATGATATCACGTCCCGAGTCACATTGGTAGGTATCCGAGTGTATACTATGTTGCAACACGAGCCGTCGATCCCGGCATTGTGTGTTGCATCATAAATGATTTCTTACCATAAAAAATACCAATTTCTTGTAAACATCATAATGCATCATTAGGACTGATTAGAAATAACATAAACATTTATTTCGTCTATTAATAATACTTTTGACTACTTTTCCTTCATATAATTGATTTTCCTCTTTCAAAATAGTTACAAAATTCATACAAATATATAATCACCAAAAAATATTATTTTAAAAGATATTTGAATTACATTTTACTCTCTCATTACTTTCTCCATGTGAATTCGACCTTTAACCTACAAGTAACGAAATTTTATAAATAGTGTTGCATAAATCAGAGCCTTAAAATTACTCATTTAGAGGAAATTCAGGTTTATCACTGCCCAATTGTGGAAGAGAGAAACAACAAAGGAAAATGCCAGATCATTGAGAAAATAAAAAAATACAACACTACACAGTTTCAGGAATCACATGGAGAGAGCTGGATCATTCTTCAGTAATCACAGAGAGAGAGAGAGATTTTATTGCAAGATCTGGTTCACCCAACTCAACAGTGAGTGAGAGGTCATTTTTTCAAGAATAGAGGTGAGAAGGAGAGGTCACTTATTTTACTATTTCTAAATAAGTCATATAGTATTGAAATATTCAACTCATTAGACAATGGTTCCTCAATTCATAAACAACCATTTGAATTATAAACTCAAATTGTTTAACAAACTTTTAAATTACTTGAACTTACCTTTCTCAAAGTGTATCATATTCTTCATACTGTCTTCTCAAGTTTTCCTGAAAATCAACATACATACCTTCCTCATTCTTTGCACAAAATATACACACAATGAAATACTCAAAATAACCCATATTATCTAACCAAAGAATTTCATAAAAATTAACCAATATCATTCTCAACATATACATTTCTTAGTTTCAAGTTAATATATCATAAATTGAGAACTGATGAATAATCATTGTCTTAGTATTGACCCACAGCCTCACGCCCGTGCGTACGGGCACTACTGCTTCAAGCATTTCCTTGAGCTAGGGACCACGTGCCCATGGGCTATGGCCCTTGGTGTATTCGCCAATCTGTTGTACCACATGCCGTGACGTCCACCCGCATCACCCTTGTGCTTGGTACCCAGATGTGATGCTCCACACGCCACCAACACCTATGCTGACTATTGGGTTCGGTGCCTTGGTTTGTCCATGGAAAATACGTTTCCATCGATGCAGAAGTGTTTTGATCAATTCACAATCAATCTTTAAAATGAAACATTGAATGTACCTTTTGGGGAACTTGCTCCGAGATTGTTCTGAAGTCGTTCAGGCATCCGATCTCTAGAAGTATCCACTCGATCACTAGGCGCTTGGATCTCCACGTCTTCTTCTTTGACTCTTCTTGAAATTTCTATCTCCTCACCATGAAGACACTCTTCCTTGGATGAGTGGAGAAGAGAGTGGAGAAAGGGAGGGGCTCTCAAATCAGGCTTGTATGGGTGCTTAAAATGAGACCCCTTTCCCTCTTTATATTTCATTTAAGGTTTTTTCTCAAAAACCCTACAAAGTAAAATATATCCACCAATGCCCTTATGACCTTATGTGTGTGACCGTCTAGGCCCATGTATCATTCTAGTTAATAACTTTTGTGGTCAAAAAATATTTATTGACCAACCTTATTAATTAACTATATCAACATATAGATTAATTAAATAAAGATCGATTTAACCCAATCGATAGGTTAAGTTTCAAGCCCGTGGGGTGCCAAGCTACACCTTATGTTCTAGAAGATACCGAGTAGAGTTTTAACTCTCTTATGGAACCTTTACATGATCAGTTACCGTATAGGTATAATCCATCATCTGCACAAGACTCTTGAACAACTTATGGTATGGTTTATCGTCGAACCCTAAACCGTCATTCAAATAATAATGATGCGTAACGGTGATCATTGGAGAATGCCTTTTCCAATATCCTCACTACCCTGGCCAGGGATTTTTCTGCATCGTCTTCTTTGAGTCAATCTCCTCTTATACCGAGGGCAGATGATCCCGTCTTGACTGCTCAATCATCTCCGTAAGCTTTTTACTATATTCGATCTATAACTTATTTGAACCCCATGATTTGAGGCTCGTAAGTCATAGCCAAAATATAGTCGTCCACTCACAAGATGTCCTTGGTGTCTCAGGTCAGTTGATCAATTATACAGGCCAAGTCTTTTATGGCCACAAGCCAAGGATTTGTGGGCCATGCAGGTTGTGCATGTAGGCCACGTGTGCTATGCTTGCAAGCCATACTAGCGAGAGGCATCCCACTAGGTGACTAAGGAGATTTTCATAAAAGACTTGGCACTTTAAGTATATCCTTTAAGGTCAATAAACCTTTTGTCAGTAACACTCTAGAAACATTTACCATTCTAGTTAATAACTGTACAAGTCAATCGACCTTTATTTGATATCCTACTTAATTAACTATACCTAAAGATATAACTTAATTAATCATGAATCAATTAAGCCTAATTGATAGGTCAAATTATGAACATATGAAGTGCTATGTCCATGGATAAGGCTGACTTAAGAAGGCATGGTGATGTGAAGGATGGAAATAAATTTGATATGGGGACTGTGGTGAAGTGGCCGTATGTGCATGGGGGTGGAAGTCACACACCTAAGAGACTTAATGAGTGGTTATTTGTGAATGTGCTTTACAGATGTGAACTGTAGATGTGACATAGGGAATTGGGAAATAACTTCTCAAAGGGCATTGAGGGAAATGAATTCCAAAGTATTTAAATCATAGAAATGTGTCCTGGGATCAAGAAAAAATTATCTGTACAAAAGAGAGAATGTGAGCTTGGTGAAGCTATAGATCCAAAAATACACAAAACAAAAATGTTAGGCATACATAAGAATTCACGTCTTTCTTGGTGCATAATAATTTCACATTATTACAACATAAGATATGCTTCTTTACTCATATTTTCCGGTTTTCCTCGTTATAGATCTTATGAGAAAAAAAATTCAAAAAAAAAACAGAATGTGAAAATCGTGAAACCCATCATTATATTTTTCTTGTTCTTGAACGATAAAAGTACACGAATACCCATCATTAACCTTGAAATTAAAAAGAATAATAATCTATACAATAATATCCATCATTAACCTCAGGTGGGAAGAAGATGGTGTCACTTGCACTATGAACCTGAATGTGATACACACTATTGTGTATCTGAAGTCAATATTTTCCTCTATATTCTTATCTCAATGAGCTGTAATAATAATCAAAAGTTTGATGACAGTAAGAACATGCAGGCAACTACAAATATTTATACTTAATCTTGAATAAATAATTAAAAATTGATCTTACCATATTGTTTCTAGCGAATAGCTTCATTACGAAATAATGTCAATTTCTGTTGGAAATATAAATACCAAAAGGAAATATATATGCCATTAAAATATGAAAAAAATGCGAAGTCTGGGAGGTACCATTCATATTGCAAGTATATAAATATCAGATTTAGAAAGAAACACATTTACTTTATAAAAATTAAGTCATTTTGTTTTTTTTCTACATGTTCAATATCGTGATTACCCTATTTTTTATTCAGAAAAATAGCTATTATCTTTAATTTGATTAAAATTTTAAAGAAATCCCATTTCTAATAAGGGATGTTGCTATACTATAACAGGTGAAAACTGATAAGTGATAAAGACTTGGTTTATCTTGATAAAACAAGCGACTATTTTTAAAAATTAATGATTTTTACAATTCACTTATTACTTTGAACCATAATTTTGCATTATATGTGTCATCACTTTAGCAGATTTCTACTTGATCAATAAAATGGTGATCAGGAAGACACATATTGAATTTAGTCAAATGTAAAAATTATTTTTTAATATTGGCCAAGGAAATCATGATATCACTAATGATATTTATTAATCTTGAATATTTGAATTCCTATTTAATGTTAATATTCCATTAGGGTGTGAATTTGAGTGTAATTCAAATGTGTAAAGATACATGTTTCCTCAATCAACTAATTTTATGGTGTCTCTGCAACCTCCTTTCCAAGTGCACCTTGCAGCCAGGTTAGAGTTGTCCCATGAAACTCAATACCAACTGATATGGCCAAAAATTTAAAATTAAAAGTCTTAAAGTTTTCATCACAGGCAAAAAAGGGCCCACCTGAAAGGACAAAAAAATTGGCCATTTGCTGGGCTTGGTTATCTATCTAACAAAATATTGTTATTTCCTATCCTGCTACTAGGTCTGTACGTCAGAGGCTGACAAGAAAAACAGTTTTATTCATCATGATTTGAGGTTCCATTTCTGATACCGGGAATTGATACAAGAAAATGATAGTGGTCAATGAACTGTATAATGATGCATATAAAGGGACACAATGTGGTCCCTGTATAGATGGTGAAATCAGATAATGATGCCTTGTTCCATAGTACATACGTTCAGTCATCTCATTCCTTATTCCCTAAAACCCTCTAAAGGATTCCAAATGCTCAATCAGTTTTCACAATTTTCTCCAAAAATATCCTTTAGGAAATATTGAAAATAGTCAACTCAAAATTTGTCATTCTCAATTTTTTACACGTGTTATTTTCTGATGTTGATAAGAACTCCAACTCGACAAGCTTACCTTTGAAATGATCGAGGATCACTTAATGGTGATACCAATATCCCAGCACTTTAGTAGCTTAAATAAGAACTCCATATATTTACATTTTTCATGGTTTGACCAAACTTCTTACTTTCAATCACATTTAGATGACTCTTTATTCTCTCACCAAAACATTTCTTACATATATTTTATAGTCTGTTTTAAAATAAGCTTCATGTTTTTTTGAGGACATCTTCGATTTCAATACCACATCAAAATTTAACATCTTTTTTAAATTACCACTTCTATGTATTGTTTGCCTAAAATGTAAATATATGGAATTCGTCATGTTTTTTTGAGGACATCTTTGATTTCAATACCACATCAAAATTTAACATCTTTTTTAAATTTCCACTTCTATGTATTATTTGTCTAAAATGTAAAATTTTTAATGTATCATTTGTCCAAAATTTAACACTTGTATGTATCTTGAAAATGTATCATATCAATATCACTTGTATGCATGCAGAAAGATATTCTTTCATTCAAGTTTTTTGTATACTGCAATGAATTCATTGAAAAACATAACCTGTCGAATTCTAGGAGCTTTTCAAACTTAATAATTTTCTTCACGTTTTTAAAATAACAATATAGTATATTTAAACATAATTATGTGAGCTATTCTTGATAGAGGTATTAAGAAATTTAGTGCTTACCAATGGAAGCCTTATTGTCTTTAGGAAGATTTCAAACCCAGAGGATATTAAAAAAGCTTTGATTGCAAATTTTATTTAGTCAAGAAATATTCCAAGTCTTACCATAATTTTTTGATACTATTTGTAAGGGCATAAAGTATATTTACATAAAATATTAATTAAAATGATTATAATCGTTTACAATGATATTAGATTATTTTGAATTTTTCCTATCTTAAAAAATTACAAAGAGAGATAAAACTAGATCTGTTTTAAAATTTAAAATTCAAGAAGTTCATTTACTGCCACCCCTTGGAAATATAACTAGAATCCTATTTGTGAATATCTGTATATACCTAAATGAGCTCTAACATGAATGATTCTACCAAGGTCGATGAAGCACTCCAGTGGTATGCTTATGTAATAGACATAATAGTTTCATCACAAGAATCAACCAAATAAATATCTTTGGAGGCTTCTTACGATATTTCATTAACCTAGACATTGATTTCTAATTTTTCCTTCCCCACTTTCAATTCAACAATCCTCCTTTTTCCCAATCTGTGTTTACCCTTGACGTGAACAAGAAAGGTTGACCTAAGATGTTAGGGACATTCAGAAGGTCTTTATTGACTTCCAAGTCGGCCATTACAAAATCTACTGAAAAGCAACCATGTTTTATCTTTACAACTACATCTTCCAGCAACCCATAAGATTACCTACTATATATCCATTTGCTAATTCAAACCCAATGAAGATGAGGTCTAAATCTCCAAGTTGAATTTTATTATATACATCCTTGGGCAAAATATGTATGCTTGTTCCTGAATCAAGTAGTGATTTGGGTAAAATAATTAGTCTATCTTGCATATTTTCTTGGCATCAATCTCATTAAATTTTTTTTACTTTGGTTAGATAATATTTTTTTTAATTGGTAAATGTATAAATTCATTTTTCAGAATTTTCCTATATTTCTCTTGAACTTTTGACTAATTGACAGCTAAAAGGTTTTATAAGGAGGACATACTATTTCTTCCCTTATTTTGATATTAAATACATATTTTTATAGGTAATTTTGGGTAGACTACTTGCGTGGCCATGTATTGGTCGTGTAAATTTTCTAATCGTTGGAAAATGTTGCCATTATGAAATAAAAATTATGATGCCATAATGCACTAATCAGAAGGTGATGTTTTTTTCCCATGATTAGAATTTTTTTGACCAATGAAAATGAAACATTGAAATCACGTTGATTGCAATTTGAAAGGAAGAAACGTGGTGGCTCTAGAAAAGTTGATGACTAAAATTCCAATCAATGCACTATAATGCATGAGGAACATATGGAGTACCTGCTTCATTTCATTAGATGAGATAACACAATACACTAATGTTGCATTCGGAAATTGGATCACCACATATCACATAAAATGCTATATTAAAACACTTTTTATTTCTTTTATTTGTTTCAGGGGCACATGCCATGCTGAGATACTTGAATTTAGAATTATCACAAGTTGAAGCCAATTAAAAATTGAATATTTAGGAATTCAAAATCCAAAAATGATTTGATGGTGGTGCTGATGAGGAGAGAGAATAATTAAAAAAAATAAAATGTCCCATACTGTGCACAATATGGGACATTTCAGTAGATTTAATAATCCAGACCTTGATATCTAACAATGCAGAAGGGATGTGGATCTAAACTTTTGAAGATGGCTTAGTCTTTCTCCTTTTCAACTATTCATGCTATTTGAGTGGATCCATGAAGTGCTTTTTATACCATCTTCTATTTCTTCCTACACTTCTCAACTAAATGAAGAGGGGGTGTTTGATATCCATTAGTGTGTCTTGATTCATTGGTTTATTGAAGGGAGGCAATAGGGAAGAGGAGAATAACATCTGCATTATGAAATCACTGAGGTCCTAGTGGAATATAAAGGCCTAAGGTTTGATTCCTTGCCTTACAATGTTTTTTCTTGTTCATCAGAACTATCGAGCTTGGATCGATCAATTTCTTCCATAAATAGTATCCAAACATTATCTACTTCCAAAACCCTTCCATATCATCATTCATTATCATCCCCTCGTTCCCAAATTTACATAGATATTTCACATCCATATCAATGTACATACCTACTCATATCTGTATGTCTATCCCCTTTCTCATATCTTCATCGTTTTTGCATTCCATTATTCATACATCTGCTTCTGATTCTCTTTATACCACCACCCTTTATCTCCTATATTCTGTATTAATAATTTATATTCTATATATATATTATTTGAAAAGCATTTCCATCTTCTCTCTAGCTCTTAACATATAAGAATCACTTCTCTCCACATAGACTACCACTTTAAGGATATTAAATTCTTGATCATCGTTCATTGTGGAGATGATCCTTATTCAGCACTAACTAGCCATATTAATATGATTAAAGTTTTATAAATATTTTTCATTAAACTCAATGTAGAGAACAAATGAAACCCCAATATTTGAGTTTATTAACATAGATTTGTGATTTGATTTCAGACTAGATAATGCAATCATTGAGATTATTATTTGACAACTTACCTTAATGAAAAATGAGGAAGGAGAACACAAAGTAGTTTTCAACTTCTCAAAGCACACTGGGCCTTTTTCCAATTCTCAAATAACACTTGTAATATTTAAGGAATGACCCACACTCTAAGGAAAGATCATACAATACTTCAATAAATTAAGGTCAGATGTTACATGAATATACAGTAAGCATAATTATGAGAAAGATGATCACATTGATGACCATAATGCATTGACCTTATCAAAGTTATGTCACAAATGTTGATGCTTATTCATTAGTTATTAGTTTTACAAAATGTATTCCTAATTATATGGTTAGAGATTTACATTCTATAAATGTGAGATATGTTATTCCAGAGCAGTATTGCATTTGACTCTTTGACCTTTGAATTCAGTTCCAAAGCTTAACTTACTTGGGAGTGCTTTGGTAGATGTATCTTCATATTCTCACATTATTTTTTATTTAATTTGACTATATTTTTTGGTTAAGTCTCTCACTAGGTATAAAATTTTTTCGAGGCCATATGTAATTCAATGTAAATTTTTTTATATTGTCCTAACAACCTACTAAGACCATTAGCACCAAATAAAAACAGTTCATTTGTGAAGGAGAAAACTAGCATTAAAATAATTAGATTTTTAGACATATATGAATCAAAATATACAAAATTAAAGCTAAGAAATAAATAAATTCATAGTACTGATGATCATATAGGACATTTTTTCAAACAAATCAAAATTAAAATATTAGATGTCACTGACACAGCCTTAATAATTAGTGTCTTGAAAACCACTTTTGAGTTAGTGAGTGAAAACCAGCATTAAAGTAGCCCAAAAGTTTACGCTCTATTTATTTCATTGATATCCTAAATAGTTTCATGGGGTTTTCATTACCTTACATTATTCTACAGACTACGTGTACCAAACCCATATGTGGTCATTCCTTAACGTATATTTTGCATTCATTGCCATTATTACGTACCCTATTGAAACGAACAAAACCTTGTTTTCTTCATATCATTAGTCGAAATGATGACACTCACGTAGAGGGCATCAATGATGTTTGTGCCCACCTAGAAGATACTCATCAGTTATTGTTTCGCAAAAAATCATTAAATTTAATATGAGCTTACTCTATATTTATATTTTACATAGAATTCCAACTGAGTGAAATTAGACATAATCATTTAACAAATAGTATCTACCACTTTGTTATTTATGTCCTCCACTTATTTCTTTTTTAAGTTTGAATACTGTAAAAAGGCGTTCGGATATTTGAGAATCTGCAGGAAATGAGATATGATGTCGCATTGCCATACACTGTTTAGAATGCGCTTGAACATCCTGATTTTATTTTTCTCAAATTTTGTATAATGATCCCATTTCATGCTTCTTTCTTTTTATCATTGGGCATTAAAATTTTATGGAGCCGAGACTGCTGAACTAGATGGACCGCTGCAAAATTTCATTTTGGACCTGACCTAAAAATAGATCTGAGCTGTAGTGTAGAGAAAAGCGTTGGCCCCGTCTGATTTCATATCATAGAACATTGAGAGAAATAGATCACCAAACTCCTACGCAATCGTTAACACAAGAAACCGAACGTCTCTCGTAGCGAAACAGCACGGCCTCAGGGACCTCAAGCACAATTCTTTATTTCTTCATGTTTATTGACGCAGTGCAGCCGTTCCCAGAGAAGCCAGGCGAGGCTTCAAGAGATCCTGCACAAGGGATACTCCAAAAATGAAAAAGTCTGGCTTTCTATACTGAACAAAGAAAATAATAGTAAAATAAGAGATACTGTAAACTTCAGCTTCTCGATGTTAAAAGAAAAGTAAAACTAACGAACGTGAAAATTTAGGAGAAAGTTATTGTAAAGGAGACAAAGGGAAATCAAGAATTAGGAAACTGTTGATACAGGAAACGGCAATGAAAGGGTCAGTTGCTATACGTTGAGCAGTCGATGGAGGGGTCAATCGGGACGGGCGAAACGATGTTGCACCGGCCCGGAAGGCCACTTATACGCCCATAATCCACCCCTGTGTAGGTGCCCTTAAGTCTCGTTAGGCACGAGCAAGCAGCTTGGCGGTCAGCCTTGGTCGTTGCGGCCGAGTTGAGCCTTCCCAAGCCATTACAGCAAGCTGTCGAGGGCTGAAGATCCCTGCCCAAGGCATACCTCAAACAGGGAGTGACAGCGCCGTAGACAGCCCCGCACGTTATCGCTGCAGTTGCGTAGGGGCCGGCCAAGAAGAGACACGAGGCAACGGCAATGAAGAGAAGCCGAGCTCCGCTGACAGCCATGGCGAAGTCTCTCTTCCTGATCTCGTCTTTGAAGCCTGTTCCAGTCTCTACTGACGCGCCAAGGGCTTTATAGAGGTACTGGTTTCAATGCTCCTTTGATGGACGGCGTTGAGCATCAAAGCTCTTAAACGGGGTGGTGAAGCAGTGAGGTTAAGAATGACAACTCAATTAAACCCCATCTGCACTACTTTGACCCTGTTCATCTTCTCTGCATGGCAAAATGATCAACTCTTCACACCGTAGAATTTTTACCCGGAAAACTTTAAACGGGCTCAATTATTTGCTTTTTCTTCTTCTACGTTGCAAGATGCTAACTTTTGAACCGGATGGTCACTGAGAGGGTGGGATGAGACAAGGGTTGGGTCCAGTTTGCCATAATGAGGATTAATGGACCTAGTGTCCCCTTAAATAATAACATGATGGTTGGTATTTGGTAGTTGTCAAGGATTGTTGGCTTCCAGAACATGAAGTGCAGGAGTTGAGATGATAAGGTGGTAGAACGATAACCAACCAAGTACTATCCAGCCTAGGCAAGAGCAATGCCAAGGCGACCAGAATACAAAACAGTGGATGATACGACCATAAATGGTGTAGAAAGGATGATCTACTGACACACCTAGAACTTCATCTCGGCCTCAGATTCTCTTTCAATTCGTCATATAGGTCCCAGCGGCCGCTGGCATGTGTCGTGAAGGTGCAGTGCTACCATGGAAATGTAATATGATGTGACAGCAAGGACTATTGCTTCAAGGCGACTATTGGCCCTTGGTGCGGCGTCTCTCTTTCCTCTAGGGGGCCCAAATTCAGATCAGGATAGCACTTTCAATGCCCATCAAATGTTAATGGGAGATGACAACAATAATGTAAAAACTCTTGGGATTAAAAATCCCTATTGGATGAGAGTGTGTTCAAGGAGCTATCCAAGAACCCCTCTACACACACTCACTCACACAACACTCAAAAGAAAATAAGAGAGAAGAATAAAAAGAAACACTTCACGGTTGATTCACTCAGTAATTAAGATACTGCATAAAAAATACAAACTTATTAGCTTTTATAGGCACACGAACACAAAGCAACTAAAACTTAAATCACATCTGGAGTTTGACCAAGTAACTCACATACGTGAGTAGTCAAACCACTCTCCCGAGTTTCCCGTTGAGAGCTCTTCTTACGGCACTCAACAAGTGCCCGATGATTCTGATGAAGGAGAAACAACCCCTTCAATTCCCATCAAATGTTAATGGGAGATGGGAAATATAATGTAAAATGGACGGCAACAATAATGGGAGAAAAAAGGGAAATATGGGAAGAGTAACTCCCATATATGTTTATTTTATTTATTATTTGCTGCCATTGAAATAGCCAAACAGGTTGATCTATAAATTTGGCTACACACTTCTGCCATTGAAATAGCCATACACTTCTGAAGGAATTTCACCCTTGTCTGCAACACAACGAGCATAGAAAAAACAGAGAAAGAGACAGAGGCAGGAGAACGAGAGAGAACAAGATGAACAACCACACTACTAATGTATTTCACGTAGATCATACATATAAGCATTTCAGTGCGAACTGAGTCACACGTACAAGAGAAAAACTGGGATCTCACTAGTTCAAAGAAGACTGATCCAAAGAAATAAATTCTGATTTATCCACAATTCTGATTTATCCTGCCACGTTCTTCATTCCACGTAGAACAAGATTAACCCCAACAATCTCCTCCTTAATCCTGCTTCTCTTCTTTGATGTTGCAAAGTCCCAACTTTAGACAAATTACTGCAAATTTCAGTCTTCCCAGATCTTTAGTAAACATGTGTGCTAAGTGTCTATAAGTTTCCACATATTCCAGTTCAACTTTATTTTCTTCCAAACATGATCAAATAAAATGATAACGAGTGTCAAAATGCTTTTTATGACTGTGATGAATTGGATTTTTTCTCAAGTTTATGGCTGATTTGTTATCCACCATTAACTTAACTCGTTTTGGTTGTTCACCTGTCAATTCACCAATTAGTCAAGCTAAACCAAACACCCTGCCAAGCAACAGTACTGAGAGAAGTGTACTCAGACTCGCAGGATGATAATGATACAAACTTTTGTTTCTGTGAGGTCCAGCTGATTGATCTAGACCCAAGAAAACACACGAGGCCACTGGTATTCTTATGGTCTTCTGTATCACCTACATGATCCCTATTGCTGTATCCAACCAGGCCTTCACCAGATTTACCCTTCTCATAATCAAATCCAAAATTGAATGTCCATTTGACATATCTAAGGACTCTCTTGACTGCCAATGTGTTCAGTGATTGGATGCTCCATGTACTTGCTAAGAATTCCAATTGAACACGTAAGGTCTGGTTGAGTGTGAGTTAAATACCTTAAACTCCATATCAGACTTCCATAATGAGCAGAATTTACAGTGGAGTGTGTTCTGTCTCTGTTGTATTTTTCCCATGCTTCCATAGGAGTTAGTACAAGATTGCAATCTGCCATCCCTGATTGCTCCAATATCTTCGATGCATAAGCCGTTTGATTTGAGATGATATGACAATCACCTTGAATAACATCTAGTCCCATATATGAATTGAGTAAATTGAGATCACTCATTTCAAATAATTTCATCATCTGGTTCTTGATAATTGCATATGACAGATAAACTCCAATTAGCAAATGAGATTTATCAAAAAGATTGAAATAGATGTCATGTTCATGCACACTTCTACTGAATCAAAGTGAGAATAGACTCTTGTCTAATTTCAAACACCTTGCATGGGGAGCATGCTTCAGCCCATACATGACTTTATTTAATTTGAGTACATGGTGCTCACTGCCCTTCTTGATAAACCCATCCTGTTGTATGACATATATTTCTTCTTCAATTTCACCATTAAGAAATAAAGATTTAAGATCTAAATGATGTAGCTGCCAATAGTTTAGTGCTGGAAGGGCCAACATCACTCTGATGGTTTCCATCCTTGCTACTAAAGAAAATACTTCAACATAACATGTGGCATACCTTTGAGAATACCCCTTCACGACCAGTCTTTCCTTGTGCCTGATTACCTCACATCTGGAATTTTTCTTTGTATTGAATTCCCAGTTGAGATTAATGGGTTTGCAGAGAACTGGTGGTTGAAAAGTTCCCATGTATGATTCCTTTCAATTACATCCATCTCTTCTAGCATAGCACGCCCCCATACTTTGTGATTGTAAGCCTTTTAAAATTCAGTGGTTCTTCCATGGCATTCATGCAAGTTTCAGGATTAATATTCACTCGAGATGTTTCACTGTATATCTGATTGACAATTCTTGAATTTCTTTGCCGATCTTCTTCAGAGGTCGGAATCCCATCAAAGTCACATTCAATTCTTTCTCCATGTTTCAGTTCAGATGTATTTTCATGAATCTGCTCAAAGTCATCAAAAGAAGATCCAAAAAACTTGGAAATTTGTGATGTACCTTCATGCTTGAATTTATTGTCTTCTCCCCAATTGCGTTCACATTCCTGCTAAAAAATCACATCCCTGCTGATGTAAAGTTTACAGGTTACTGGATCATAACTCATGTATGCCTTTATTCCAGTTTCATAGCCAAGGAAAATCATGTGTTGACTTCTGTCGTCGAGCTTTCCCAATCATTTTCCATGTATCTTTACATGTACCAATGATCTAGACACCCTAAGATGCTCAACACTTGGTTTGAACCAGCCCATTTTTCATACAGAGTGGCGCCATCAAGGCTATGAGAAGGTGATATGTTCAATATATAAACAGAGGTACTTACAGCTTCTCCTAGATATCTTGTGGCAATTTTTTTTCTTTAATCATGGTTTTGACCATAATAATAGTGGTTCTGTTTCTTATTTCAACAATGTCATTCTACTGAGAAGAGTAAAAAGCCATCATCTATCATCGAATTCCATGATCATCACAGTATTTGGTGAATGCATCTGAGGTGAACTCTCCTCCACGATCTAATCTGAAACATTTGATCTTTAAGGATTTTTCTGCTTCAGCCAAATACTTGAACCATTTAAAAGCATCAAGGGATTCATATTCTTGTTTTCGAATAACAAGCCACATTAGTCTGCAAAAATCTTTGACAATTAGCATGAAATACTTCCCTCTAATGTTGATGGAGAGATGGGCCCACATAAGTCACCATGAATCAACTCCAGATGTTGTTGCACTTTAAGACATTGTTGATGGAAATGGAGTTTTATGTTGCTTTTGAGCAGGAAAACTTTGAAATATTTGTGTAGGTAATTCAAGAAGAGGCAATCCATTTACAAGCTCCTTGCTTGCTAGTTGTATGAGTGACTTGAAGTTCAAGTGCCCAAAACGTTGATGCTAACACCAGGTCAAAGATTTATCAGCATTAGGAAAAAAACAATTGTTGGAATCCCATAATTTTAAAGGATATAATCTCCCTTGAGTTGTTCTTAGTAATAGAACAAAAATCCCATGATGATCATAGATAGATCACATTCCAGATTTCAGAACAATCTTGTATCTGATAACACACATATTAAGTACTTTAATATGATCATATTTACATGTCTATTTGTATTTAATCACTCATATTTGCATGTTATAAATCTTAAAATTATTAAATCTATTTTAACAATGATTTTCTGAATTTTCTTCACTTTTTCTTTATTTTTTGGGAATCTTGTTTACAATATATTAAAAAAGAATATAGTTTTTGAGCCATAATATGTTTTTTTGGAATTTTTTCACATTAAATTTGGAAAGATATGAATTTTATATGTCAAATTATATATTTCTTTGTAATTTTGGGCTTTTATTTAATTAATATGAATTTTAATTGCATTTTTAGCCCTTTTATTTGTGCCGCCACATGTCACCATTTGATTTGTTGAATGTCGACGAATCGTATCGATCATCGATAATTGGCAACAGCAAATCCTTAGCCAGGCAATCATTGCTTTGCAATTCGTGAAGCGATAATTGCATTTATGACTGACACAAATATTTTTTTGTTTTTTTGGCGTAGGGTGACTTGCCCAATCTAAAAAAGAGGTAATTTTTTTGCAATAAATGACCCGTGGACTGAGATGAAAAAAGAGAAAAAACACATTTTTGATTTACTTTTTATTTGAAATGGCGTGAGGGATGTGGCATGCTCGTGTCCACTGATTTAAAACAAAAGAAAAAAAAGAAAGAGGGTGATGTGGATTTCTTCGTCAACTTTGATTGAGCTGAAATTTTCAGCATTTCTTCTTCTTCTTTGCCTCTTTTCATCCATACCCTCTGATCTATAAATAGAGGCGTGGATCATTGTAGAATTCATCTTGAAATTGCTTCCTACTTGTGTGGGCTGATTGAAAGATAGGGAGTTTTGAGATCCATCAAGTGTGTTGTTGGTGTCCTTGGTGTGTGGGGATAAGTATTGGAGAAGAGGGGGAACTTACTGTCACTTGTAAATTGCCGTGATCTTAGTGGAATGTAAAAATCTAAGGTAAGTGTCTTCTCCTTACAGTGTTTCTTTTCACAACATCATAGTTAGCTTAATTAGGGTATATACTCATGTTATCACTTGCATTTTACTTCTTTATATCCTCTTATCTTGTCTCTCTATTCTACCACTACCATCGTTCACACACTCAACCACCGTTGTGTCTTTCACATTATCTAACTCAACCCCATATTTCTTCGCATAATTCACATTCACTTACTCTTTTCTTTACTGAGTAAATGAACATATAACTTATATCCTTTTACTCGAGATTGCTAGCTCACATACTCTTCTCTCGTCTTCATCTCTTTTTCGTGTTGAACATCACTATAATAAGAAATTAATTCCTTAATCATCGTTCCTTGTGGAGACGATCCATACTCATCACTAACTAAATATTCTTAAGTACGGTGAAATCTATTTTATTGAATAATCTCAATTGACCATAATGAATGAAAACCACTAAATTTGAGATTATGAATTGGCGTCGTTGCCGAGGAACAGTAGCCATTAATTAGTGACTTTGGTGATTTTATTTCTTTAATTTGGTGATTTTCTCTCTATTACTAATCATGAATAAAGTAATGCAATCCGCTCAATGAGACCGACGAAGACACGAAGAAAAGTTACAATTCTCGTCTTGAAAGCTCCTTAACTTTCAGAAATGTTTTTTGGATATATCTCATCATTAACGATAAATGATAACTAAAACAAAATGAGAATGAAAGTTAAGGATATAGAGGAGAGGCTTTGAATAATCAAAATGATCACCCTGAGGGTGTTGTTATGAATGAAGGAAATAGACGACATAGATTAGACGAATTTTCTGCTCCTCTAGGGTACGAGCCACTTACTGAGATTAATGCACCTATAGATGAGGGCTCAAATTTTAAAATTGATCATCATATGATTCAGTCGTTCCCTAACTTTCATTGTTTATCTCAAGAAGAACCATATAAACATTTGGAAGAATTTACTTTGATTTTCCAAACATTTGACTTCCGTAATGTTACAAATGAGGTTATTAAAATGCGATTATTTCCTTTCAGTCTTAGAGATAAAGCTACAAGCTAGTTTACATCTCTATCTCTGAACTTTGATTCATGGAAAGAGATGGAAATCACATTCTTAAAAAATTCTACTTCGTTGGAAAGACAAATTCATATTGATGAGCAATAAAAGAATTTGTTAAGGGCTCGATGAATCCCTAGGTGAAGCATGGGAAAGGTTAAAAGAGTTTCTCTGAAAATGTCCACACCATGGGATAGAAGATTGGGAAATTGTTCAAACTTTTTATGCAGGATTACAAGATCAAGACAAAAAGATGATTGACACTTCCAGTGGAGGTACATTAATGCATAAACATTTAGATGAAGCACTCTGCATTTTAGAAACTCTAGCAAAAAATGATGCTAATTATGCTGATCTTAATCATAATGGGAGAAACAAAAATTCTAAGAGGGGAGGTATGATTGACGTGAGTGCCATTGAACCTGATATGCAAATTGAACAACTAGTGAAGTCTGTTTCCGATCTAACTACACACATTGATAGTTTTGAATCACCTAATTCTTCTCTTCCTTCTCAAATGGATGCTTCACTTTCACTTTATTGTGGTAGTGCTGATCATGTAGAAGTAGATTTTCCAATGTATCAGCAAATCATGGCTATTGATCGGTCAAAGATGAATAGACCTATAGCTCAAAATTCTTGGAATCCTATAGATAGTGGTTATCCAAAGAATAACATGCCGATGATACATATCAAAACCCTATCCCTTTTCAATAAGAATAGAGAAATTTCTATCCGAGACCCAATCACAATAACTTTCACCAAACTACTAACCCTTCGTATGATGAGCTCTATAGGAATGTGCAGGAGAAACAAGATAAATGGAGCAAATCTAAGCTCAAACGATCAGAATGCTCCAAGAATTCAAGAAGGAAATGGAGCGAATGAGAGAAGAAAACAACTCAAGAGCTGACCTCAAACAAAAAGGTAAAGTAGACGAGAATGGATTCCCTTTCCATGAAACAGGTCGAGTTCCAACTCAACCTCATTTTAATCCTAGGAATCCACATTTTAATGAAAGTTTTGATTCATCTTTGCAGGAAACCATGCATGCAATTTCTAAATTACGAAATCGAAAAGTTTTGATGGATATTTATGAAGTTCAAAATGAAGAAGTAGAAGTATCTCAGGAAGATAATGATGATGCCACCAAAATAAAGCCCAATCCAATAGGTTATGTTCCACCTGTTCCTTTCCCCCATGCTTTAAACTCTCGAGTTAAACCAAAACCCCATGATGAAAATCTTGTAGAGATTTTTAAACAACTATCAATATTCCATTGACTAAAGCAATACAACATATTCCTTTCTGTGCAAAATTTTTGAAAAATCTGTGCACACCTTGCCAAAAGCATAAGAGAATTCGATTATCCAAAAGTGTTAGTACTATTTTACAAAATCTTCCAGAAAAATGTGGGGATCCAGGAGCCCCCCTAATCAAGTACGAGATACTAGGAATGATTTTTTCTAAATCATTACGTGATTTAGCAGCTAATGTCAATATTTTGCCAAAAGGATTATATGATAAATCATTACTTGAATCATGAACTAGCCACACTCATGTTCATTGTCCTTAATGCTCCCCACATTTCCTTAGCAGTCTTGTTGATGTCAAATTAGTAGGACATCTTCAGACAGGGTTTGTCAATCCTTCTTCCTTTGCAGGAATTCAAAATGGGAGCACAGTTTTGTTCAAGATTTCTGCCAAAAATGAAAGATTTTACAAACCAGCATCAGTTGTCACGAATACAGCTAGCTCATATCTAACTATCTGAGCATTTTTTATTGGTTCTCTGGCCTTCAAATTTAATGAAAATCTCCTTCTTCTGTCTAAGTTGACTGCACCTCCTGTTTGGCCACATTAGTCTAAAAGTAAAGATAAATTAAAACATGCATCCATCTGCTTTCAAATGTTATCCAAGAAAGAAACATGCCCCCTCAATGACCATTTTCTGCGATTCTGTGATATCAGACGATAGAACACTCTCATATTAACGAGCACTTTTAGAAAACATGTGGTGGCCCTGGCTCCTTTACTATCAGGTTAAATTTCTCAGCCTCACAACTGAACCGAAGCATATCCTGTTTGGACGCTACTTTGGTGGACCCATCCCATGTACCATTTTATTGAATTCCATAGCTTATAGAAGAGAAGTAACCTGTGTATGAGCCAGAAGATTCAAACCAGGGAAAATTTTTCTCTACATTGGCACATGCTCATAAAAGTTAAATGGGCCTGCCCTTGTGGAGACATGGAATGTAAATACCCAGGTCAATATCAAAATTAGGAGACGTCGAGATACATGCCCATACATCAAACAATATCACAAAATCCTTTAGGATATAGAAATAAAATTTAATATCTTATGCACTTTTTTCTCCCATAGCCCATGAGCCTCCAGAACCATCTTCATACACATTAATCACAAATGGTTGTTGTTCTTGGAAAGGATTGGAAGAGAAGTCAAGATAGGTTCACTCAACATTCAGAGTGAGCCATTGCCAGTAATGCCTGCACCCATAGAGGACCCATCGCTTGGCTGTGCCGTCACTTCTCCTCACCTTGGCATCTTCTCACGTTCCATTGGATCAGACTCTCTAATACTACTTGATAGAATTTTTCCCTTGTCTGCAGCACAAAGTTCAGAGACAAACACGAGAAAGAGACAGAGGCAGGAGAACGAGAGAGAAGAAGATCATACATATAAGCTTTTCACTGTGAACAGTAAAAATAATCCAATTTACTCCAGGTTTATTTTGGTGAAATAAAAGTCGTAGAGATATGAAGCTGTAATATTACATAGCTTTATATGACCTATTACAATAGACTTGTTAAACAATACTCTGTATAAATATCTTATGGCTTTGTCATGGATGAAAAATAGGGGTTCATTTTGTGAGTACAGTGTAATTTCATGTTAGTGAAACAATATTTATATAAATTTTTATTCAACGAACATAAGTAAGAGATAGTAGTGTGATTGGCTTACATGCCACATAATATACATAGATCTCCCATTTGGAGTAGAAACAATAACCTTTGTGCAGGGAACCCATGGTTTTGCAGTGACCTCATGAATATCATGGGCGAGGGGCTTTGTTATTGGATCTGCTATGTTGTCGGTTGATGAAACTCAGTCCATCACAATATCTCATCTAACAATGATATCCCTAATCAAGTGAAAAAATTCAGAATGTGTTTTGAATTCTGATTAGAGCATGGCTCTTTTGCTTGTGCTATTGCACCATTGTTATCATAGAGCAAAAAAATAGGTTCCAAGTTTAAAAGAATAACACCAAGGTTAGTGATGAATTTCTTCAAACATACTGCCTCCTTAGCAGCATCAATGACATAAATATTCTAAGATTTTCTTAATGAGTCTAGGGTGGTATTCTGGTTGAAACTCTTTCAAAATACCATACATTCATTCAATGTGAACGTGAATCAAGAGTCACTATATCCTTTTTGCTTTAACCCCCTTCCTCAATGAATTAGAAATAAATCCTTAGTGCTCCTCAAGACTTAAGGAAGCATTGCACAACTTTTCAATGTTCCTCTCTAGGGTCAGCCTGATATCTTCTTGTAACTCTGAGCAAACACCACAATGGGGCATGGACATAGCATTACACACATGATAGACTGATAGTCAATGTGATGGAGGCCCATCCAGTTGATCGCTTCCAGACTCATCACCAGCCACTTCGTGGAGCTCATGCCGACGTGAAGAACCCACATTTCTGGTATCAGGTCTGACGTCAGGTTCCTTCTTCGGTGGTTCTTTCTTACATGATGTCTTGTTTCATGACAATCTCCATTGTTTTATTTCCCTTGTCCTTTCAGGAGGCTCCCCTGTATGTGTTTGGGCCTCCACGTGAATGATGTTTAAGTGTTTGTCTTATTGATTCCCTTTATACCTTTGGGAGGGAAGGTCCATTTGACTTCTTACTCCCCTAACGGACCCCTTTAGGGGGAAGCCAAATAAGCTCCCCCCTTAAAAGGGCCCACTAGGACGTCCATAACCGTTCCCTCCTCTTCTACAAGAAGAGAGGGGAGGGTAAACGTGGAAGTGATGCATGTTTTGTTGTCTTGAAACCAGATCTGAAAATCATGTTGGCAGTTATTTTTGTTTGTGTTGAAGCTTTGTCTTGTGTTGAAGAACAATCTTGGATGGAGAACAGAGTTGAGATTTTCGTTCTAGGATATCTGTTCGACCACCAATCAGTTATTAAGTGCAATTGTTGTGTCGACGAGGAAGAAGACAATTTTGTTGACAAAGAAGCGAGATGATCTCGTTTGTTTTAGATCGTTCCCGATCGATTATCACCCCTTTAGTGAGGGCTTTAACATTCTCCATGACTATCTAGGGCTTCCTGCTACGGGAAGAACTCACGGCGAACTAGAGCCCAAGAGACTTTAGGTCGCTGCTCGCTTGTGTCGATTCTGTCAACTCTCTAGTCACGACGTCAGGATTCCATCAGTTGCTGATTGATAACACCCTAATTTCTGTCTTTATTTCATGTTATTAGCATGATTTTATGCATTTAAAGAGCTTAAAATTGGGCTGTTATCATATATTTACATGAAAATAATGTTTTCAAGTAATTTCTGATTTTCCCCTAATTTTTTGTTAATTATATGAATTTTTAAGGATTTATTGAAGCTCAAAATAATTAATTTTTTAATGAAAATGGCATAATTAATATTTTATTTCGACATTTATCAGCATGGGGATGAATCAGTGAATTTTCTAGAATTTTTTATGAATTTTTAGGATTTTTCTGGGATTTATTTGAAGAGGAAATGCATTTATTCTAAGAAAAAAGGGTATATTTATAATAGAAAAAAAGTATTTTTATAATTTCTGAACTTTCAAAGGCCTTTTTGCAACGTTTAGTTGCAAAAGACCGTGAAAACAGCTCTCGGTCGCCACTGCAGGCGTAAAGATCCAATTTAAAATAGTCCAGGGTTTGATTGCAAATGTATTATTAATTGTTTAAATATTTTAGAGAAAAGCGGAGGAGAGAGAATGCGAGAAGGGGTACCTTTATAAATACATTTTGGGCGGCGTCGGATTGCAAGAAATTGTATTGTAAGGGACGTCGCCGAAAAACGTCAAAAAGAGCCTTTGGGGGGGCGACGTGGCGCATTTATGGCTGTCGGATGCGGATCGGATGGGGCGTGAAGAGAGAGAGGCTGCGGGATGTAAGTTCACCGCCCGTGCGGCCCATGCGATGCGCACGCACGGGCGGTGACGTGGCGCATTTTCAGTGGGAGCTCCAGCGCCCAGACGCACGCAAAGGTGCGTATCGATATGTATACAATTTCTGCTTTTTGAATTTTCTTTTTGTTTTCTTATTTTTGCCAGGGGGTACGTGGCGCAAGGAGAGAGAACCCACCTGAAGAAGTTGAAAAGTCAACTCCAATAGACGGGCGATACGTCAGCGTGGGGTTAAAAAATAAATTTGATTAATAAATGAATTAATCCAATGGTTAATATTGGTTTAACTTCATTTATTAATAACTTTTGATCCAGGGGTCCGATTGAGATGATTTTTTATGGATTTGTTCGTCTTGATCCCCTCTTTCTATCTGTATGGTTGGATCATCAAGATCAAGCTTGTATTTATAGATATAAATCAATTACTCATTAGGGGTAAAATGGTAATTTATTACATTTTACCTAGGTATAAAAGCTGAATTTCGAGAGGAGGGGATCATTCTTGATGGTTCTCTTTCACAGCTGCAAGAAAGAGAGGAGTCCCACCCTGGATCAAGTTATCTGGTACTTTTTCCTTGATTGTATTTGAACTTTGATGCATTTTGAATGAGATTAGTTCAATTTCTTGTTTCTTCTTCTTGGTTTTGATCTGAAATTCTAAATCGCTTGGCTTGAGCGGCATGTACAAGCCCTGATTAGGATTGAGAGGAGAATTTGAGGGATTCAACTAAGCATTCAACTCCATTCCAAAGAAAAACTCTAAAAAATTAGTTTTAATTCTGAGGAGATTAAATTACCCCCATTTCATTTCTGTATTATCAAACTTGAAAAAACAAGCCAAACCCAAATTAAAAAACTCCTTCCAACCTCTCTTTGAATTCTTTGACCATTTTATTGGATCAAAGAATCCAGTTAGAGCTCCCAATTCTTCAATTCATCTCATCTCTTCCACCCCTCTTTCTAAACTTCTCTTCTAATTAGGGGAGTTGATCTTCATTGAAGATCAAATTCACTCTAATTAGAGTTAAAATACCAAAAAGATCACCAAATTGAATTTCTTACTACCTTCCCTTGGACGACACTCGTACTTATCACTATACATCTTAAGCAGAGTTTTTATAAATTTTATTGCTTAAGCCAAAATTCACAACGACAAGGGCTAAAAATTCATAATTTTTACCCCTATTTTGGGCTTATCATTGATGTTGCAGGAAGATTTGCTGCCATCACAGTTCCACTTTTAGTTGCTGCACCACTGGAACTGATCCTCAAGCCAGTTTCAACTTCGTGCCCATAACGGAATTCGATCAGACTTTGTAATCAGTCGATGCTGCTGCAAAGAATAGCCACAGCCTCCGCGGGCATATCCCAGGACCATATTGCCCACTGGCAGCCATCCTCGTCATCCCCTTCTCTTGCAATTTCTCCCTTGTGGCACCGCAGCGACGCTGGACTTTCGCGAACGGGGCCCTTTGCGAACACAACTTTTTTCCTGCAACATTCATGCCACGATGAGTAGCACGGAAGACCACTGCTTCTTGGTGTGATTCTGCGAAGCTTCCTGCGTTCGGTTAATCCATCACGGTTTTCGTCCCACATGACCTAGACGTGGCCAAGTCTCTCATCCTCTTCCTCCGGTCATGGGATTTCTGTTTCGGCTGTGGATTCTTGCTTCCCGACTAATGCCAGTAATATGGATCAGGCGCGTAAAGGATCTCCTACAGTTCGTACGACTCTGTTGACTCTCTAGCGATCTCCCAAAGGTAATTGATAGTGGCGTACCATAATAGCCGGCCATACGATCGTCAACTTGATTCTTTGACTGCCTCTATGGGATCATTCTCCGCTAATACGACCATACTATCCTTGTTGCTCTCTATCACTCAACACTAGACAATTGGCTTCCGGACGCCAAATGTAAGTTGGCTGGTTGCCTAAGCAACTTGGAAGCTAGTGAGAATTCTCCGCTGTTGCCGCTCACTACCTCTCGCACCAGCCTTGGACAATTGTCCTTCTTGGAAAAATGGCAGGTCACGCTTCTTTCCAACCTATATTTTTCCAATATTATTAACTTTTCTTTTAGTGATGATTTCGACTGCTCCGCAGCCACAAGTGAATCTATTAGTGCATAGGAATAACCATCAATTATCGTAGTAGTTATCATCTTTCACGGTACCTGATCTGTTCGTTCATTGCGACGGTGTGGACGTCTTAGGATGAAGATTGTCCCCCATTCCGTCAGAGTTCGAGCTGATCATGCAGGTCATTGGGAGCTTGATCGTGTCATACCCCTTCCCGTGTCGTCTTCTAGTTACGCCCTGGATCACCCAAATTCTGACATGCTCCTCGTTAATTCTCTAAACATAAGCATCATTTCACATCGTCACATTGGATTGTGCATTAATCCCCTGTGGTGTAACATGATTTGCTCGATCCTGGTCATTGTATTACATCACAATGCATATGGAACTTTCTCCATCGTTGCTCTGTCTTCAAAACTCTTACGTGAATGCTTCTTGGATATATGAACTCTATGCCTCCTATACATGAAACCTCCATTGGATTGCTCCATACCAAACCCTTTGACTATGGTATTTATGTACATCAATTGGAACAAGGCTATAAACCTTCTTAATATACCTCTATTGATATGTATTCCCAATACGTAGGTTGCTTCTCCCAAATCTCACATTCCAACTTTGGGAAGCTTTCAAATCCAAAAATAGACCTTTGTAACCTGCACACTTTTTGGGAAAATGGTATGCATAACCCTTAGGTTGTATCGTATACGCCTCACCCTCAAGGTTTCTGTTGATGAAGGTGGTCTTGAAATCCATTTGCCAGATCTCATGGTCGTAGTATGCCGCTAAGGTGAAAAGGATTCTAATTAACTCAATCCTAGAAACCTATAATAACACGTTGTCATAGTTAATACCTTATCTTTGATGATAAAATTTTGTAACTAACTTTGCATTGTCTGTGCCAACTTATCTATCTGCATCAATATTTCCTTTAAAAATCCTCTTACACCCGATGGGTGTTATACCCTTGAGAAGGTCTACTAATTACCATAGTTCGTTTTGGCTCATGGAAGGTATTTAAAAATCCATTGGTTCTCGCCAATTTTGAGAATTAGAAACTTGAACCGCTTCATCATAAGTCAAATAATCATTATCCTTTAGATTAGTGTCTCAACTTCAATCTAATAATATGTCCAACATATCAATCATGTTGTCTTACTATTTTGTATTCTTGAATACTATCAAGAGCTGAGTCCTTATCCAATGAGATAGTGTTGATGTTTGGCTCTGAAATTTCTTTCCAGAAAACTTTCCTCCAATACTTTCGCGTAGAGCATATTTGTCTTTTAAAAGGTGGTCCTTCTTGTAACAACCACTGTTTGTTGTTGAGGGCAATAAAAGTATATGCATGAGTTTTCTTTATATATCCCACAAAACTATATAACTCCGTCTTTGATTCTAGCTTGTCTGATTCATGCATCTTTCCATAGGTTAGACCCCGGTAATCTAAATTACCTAATTTGGGTCTTGTTCCTATCAATATCTCATACTCAATATATATGTTGCTGTTTCAAGTGCACATCCCTAAAGGAATATTGGTAATTTGAAAATTTCATCATGGTTCACACATGTCCAACAAGGAGAAATTCATCGTCTTTTACACACATTTAAGTTATGGTGCAAAGGGACAGGTCAGTTGAGTCGGGACACCGTTATTCTTCATGAATTGTGTGAACTCTAAAATCAAGTATGCTTCTCCAGGATCTGATCAAAGATTTTTAATACTATTTCAAAATTTTCATCTGTTTTATTCCTAAACTCAAATTTGTCATAAGTGCTGAATTTCTACATCATTCACTATACCCATGCAAGTCTAAAAAAATCATCAGTGAAAGTAATGAAGTAATAACAAACACCTATTTCTTAGACATGCATTCAACCACATGCATCATAATTTATCAAGTCAACTTTTCCCTTGGCATTTTCTACACCCTTTTTAAATGGGTATTTGGTTAGTTTACCCATATTACATGATTCAGAAGTCATAAATGACTTAAAATCAAATGCACCCAAGTGTGCTTCTTTATGCAACTTCAGCAATCTTCAATCGCCAAAATACCATAGGTAGGCTGTCTTGAAAAATTATTTACTGTTCTTAAGAGAAACTTATATTTGGAGATTATATCAAGAACCATCCATCAGATATAAACCAATTACCAAATGTGATGGAGCAACCAATTTTTGATAAAATACATAGGACACTCATTATTCACGATATTCAAGGAATATTGGAGTTTGTTAAAAAAATAAATAAGAAAAATGTTCTTCATTATGTCAGGAACATAATAGAAATATTCTAAAGGTAGAAACATCTAAAGGGAATATTGGTGTCCGTTGTACCTACAGTGATAGGAGCAACTTTTGCACCATTTTCCAGCCTCAGCTCCATCTTGCCCTTTCTAAGCTTCTGTCTACTTGTCAGTATCTACAAATCATTAGATATATTAGAAACACATCTAGAATCCCAAACACATGATGTAGAATCTATTAAAAAATTAGGTATCTATCATATAGATGCCGGAAGCATCACCATGCTTCTTTTGAGCTATCTAAGTAAGGTACTTCTTGTAGTTGCTCTTCCTATGCTATTACATGCCACGATAGAAATATGTGCCCTTCTCATCACTTTCCTTCTTCACTAGAGTTTATTATCCTTTTTCCACTTTCGACTCCAAGCATTGCAAACTTTGCAATCCAGTTGATCATCTTTAGTACATGGGTTTGTACTGATGATGACCCAACCATGTGAGCTCGAAACGTATTATTTCCAACCTCATAACTCTGATTTCTTCTCTAGTTAGCAAACATCTTCATTAGATGAAGTAACAAGGTCCTTGGGTCCTTATGTGCATGTTTCCATTGTAACTTATTACACAGAAGCTAAGTAGCATTGGACATTGTAGAAATTTTGATACTCTAAAGCCTACCCTTAAATTACATTCAATGCGGGCTCCATGGGGCCATCATGCTCTAATTCATAGGCATTGTGTTCATAATTAAGAAAAATCTTTTTATGTTCCGAAGCCATTTAGCAAAGTTTGGGCCATTCAAGCAGTTGGTATTCATAATACCGTAACTTGGGTTACTCGATCACATCTTTGCCTACATTAGATATATTATGGATCCATTGTTCAAGAAACTTTTCATTTGTTGAATAATGAATCCTTCTAAACAACTAACGAATTCATGGAAAGGGACAAACTGACATTCTCCTAGTGGGTATCCTAATCTCAACAATAATATTATAACCTAGAGTCTGCTCCACCAATTATTATACATGTGTTAGCACCGTCGTTTGTAATTTGTAACTAATGGCGTTATTTGATCATACTTTGGTCCCCGACGATAATGTGGAGTGGAATTTGCTCCTCCAACCAGTGAGTTTGGTCTGGGCAATACCTTTGTTATGTGACATGAATAAATTTGCGTGAAACCCTGGAGTTCACTCCACCAAACTACAAGGTTCCTCAATCCCATCCTAGTGTAATACACATGCTAAATCTCTCCTGAATAAGCAGGTCTAGAGTCTGCTCCGCATACCCAACTTTTGACCTACAGCTCAGAGTTTTATTGAGGGTTTTTTGGTCTATACTTTTAGAGTATCTCATATACATGATACCATAACATATGATTATCAAAATAATAATGAATGTGCGCCATACACTTTATGTGTGGTGTGTAGATACTAGTGCAAGTTGCAATCTTATCTAGTCAACCTCATAACCCATTCACATTGGTCATCTATAAGATATACTAGCTTTAATAAATCATCAATGATTCATATAAAAAATTTACAAAATCTACATATAATAAACAATTGCAAAATAATGCAAAAATTTAATCACATTAACATTTCTAATAAAAACATGACATACATGCTTATTAAAACGATGGAATAATAATTTAAACTGGTTTCTGAAAATTTATTGAGTTTTAAAAAATCTACTCTTAAATTTTTTCATTTACTAAACCATATTCCATAATTTTATAAATTATGACATAAAAGCTTTAAATTCAATTTAGTCGCATCGGTGAGTTTAGTATATCTATATATTCCTATTTTATCGAAAATGTAGAAGTTTATTTCACCCTTAAGCAATTAATTTGTTAATGAAATAAACAGAATCAAGAACACATATAGTTATTAATGTATGTAATATATTTGGAAACAAAAGATGTGCATCTGGTGTAGGGCTTTCTTCAGGAATTGAGGGGTAGGAAACAATATCCAGAATCATCCAAAAATCAAAACTAGTTTTTTTTATGATCCAATGTGATGCCATATGATTGGTTTGATCAGATTTCTTGATTGTTTCAATGACGCAATCACTCACTGAGTTACTCACTCTCCATATTTTCCATATATTTTATTTATTCTTCCATCCATTTACCCACCTCTTTTTCTCCCTTTACCCAGTTATTCAAAAATTATTTTATTTGGTGCTCTGTTATTCTCCTTCCCTATGGTATAAACCAAAATCTCTTTTGAATGTGTAACACAGTACATTTACCTCCGGAAAGAACAATTTCTCTTTTTATTTGTACCAAGGAAATCCCTTGTCCATTGCTGTTGTAAAAAAGAAAGTTTGAATTTTGTTCAGAATCACATCCACATCAGCTTACAATAAGATATAATTTATCTTTGGACGAGCAAGAAGTTAATGCATACACAATAATCATTAATAGATTACAGATTAGGATTTAATATAATTACAAACATAATGGCTAGGGTAAATTATGGAAATTGTATGCTATGGCTTAATAAAAAAATCAAAACTATATCTTAATTGCACCTTTCTCAATCTCCTGTCTTCCCTTATTTTATGCTTCTTTCCCTTCAATTCTTCTTGATTTATTTTATGGCATAATAACCAAGTCTTGGCAATGTATAAAGATTCATACACAACATGTTCTTCCATGGGTTCCTCAAATCAGTATTCATGACTGCCCTAGGAGAAGTCTTGGCTGCTGTTTCTACATAGAAAATAATGTCATTAAAGCTTATAAAGGACAACTAACAGTCATAAAAGCTCAATTTCGCCATTGCAAAAGAGGTCCGATTTAGTTAATTGTATTGAAGAAATATCTCTGCCCGTTTATGTTACAGATCAGAATAGGAATCTCAAAAATAGGTTTTTAATTTACAATGTTGTCGACTTTTGAGTTAAATAAACAAATTTATAAGAACCTATAATCACATAAATACATCTTGCTAGAATGAGTAAGGTGATTCTTTAAAAGGAATGGTGCTTAAGGGTTTAGAAATATTTAAATCTTGATGATTAAAGAGAGGAGAGGAGTAACATCCAAAGTAGAAGATAGTGGAACGAGGGAAATGACAAGGTTAGAAGGTGATAGTCATCATTCAATACGTTTGAAGTGAGTACTATGAAGAAAAGAAGATTTAAGATTGATATGAGAGAAAGTAGAAGATGTAAAGAAGATCTAACATCAGGATGAGAAGATGGATCAATATACATAAATGAGTGTAAATGTGTGAGGTTGTGAGAGGTGAAAATAATGATGCAAAATGTCAATGAGAAGTTGAAAAGTGGTGACAATGGTAGAATGATATTTGAAGATAGGAGGGCATAAATGTGACCTATTGGTGATGAACATGAGAAAATATGACATAATGATGATGAAGATGATAACATTAAATGCGATAAGACTTACCCTAGGTGATTATGTTCTGCTAGAACCATATTTATTTTCATATGGAGCCATGACTCTCCATTTCTCTATTTCCCCTTCTCAATCACCCTATGACACAAAGAAAGACTCTTTGGGGATCCAAAACCTCACTCTCATTCAGTCAGTCTACTCAACTTGGAAACCATTTCATCTCATACATCTGAGGGTACGGAATAAAGAGAATTCTACCCTCAAGTTAGCAAACATCATATATCAAAACTCAAAGTTGAATAAACCCTCCTCACCCTTGCCCTTGCCATCACATCACTTCTATGGTCTCCTTAGTTTCATCTATGTTTGTTCCAATCGTTAGAGTGAATTTCATCACTTCTGTAATGGTCTGAATCTCAGAAGAGGTGATGAGTCCCTGCTGGAAAAAAGATAAAGAGAATAAAATTAAACCAATATTGAGCATGTGATGTGGTGGTGCATATCTGCTGGCTGCATCTCACATTATGCCATCTACTCCAACAATATGTGGCCACGTAAATTTGTGAGAATTAGAAAACATTGATAAGATAACAAATAATTTGCGTAGTGCTGAGGGAGAAATTCATGATGGGTGACTGATTATGTGCATTTAGTTTCATCATTATTAACTAATTTTGATGCATAAGTGTTGATAATATGATGCACGCTATGATGTTTTTGTGAAATTTTCACATTCATCATGTCATTTCACCTGTCTGCCCATTTTTCATATATTTAAGATTAGTTTGTGCCTGAGTAATTCCTAACATTTTACAAGGGCACGAGGTTAGAAATTAACTATATTTTACTGAGTTTTCATACTTGAAGGCTTGGGTGAAGAAGAAAAGAACAAAACATGAGAACCAAATGAAAGAGCTTGGTTTAACTTTCTAAGTTGAACCAAGTATGATTAAATTCTCATTATAATAATCTCTGTTCATTTTTTTGAACATCAGGTGATATGCGAATGAACAAATTTGGGCATGCCTCAAATGGCAAGGAAATCGTGTCAAAATGATTTATAATTTATGGATTTTTCTCAAAATTTCTGGAATTTTCTATATTTTTTGGAATTTTATTTTCAACTTTGTAGGGGTAAAAGAAAAAAATGTGCCACATGGCAGCGGCCTTATGTGACATGCTGCATTGAAAACCTGTGGCAGTGTACCTGGGATTTGGGTGCATGGTGGCCTATATTACATACCACGTGGCGTGTGCATGGCGTGCATGAGGCATATGACCGATGGTGAGGTGGCAGAGTTAAGAAATCATTAATAGACAGTTTAAAATGACATTATTTCTGGATATATTATATTCTAAGACTTGTTTAAAATATAACCATATGAGACTAATAGGGGTTTCCTTAATGTAGGGTCACATGGCAAGATTGTGCGCCTTTATCTTTCGACGTTTACAGCGGTCATTGGATCGGGTAGGCTTGATCCACCACATCACCTAAAAGAAGCAAAATGTGGCATGATTTCAGTGTAGACTGCATTAACTTTTCTGCATGTAAGGACTACGAAACACGTGGTGCAGTAAAGCATTTTTGCCTAGATCGAATGGCTCATGTGTGCCCCTTGTTTTTGTTGTTTTTTTATTTCTTTTCTCCTCCCTTTAAAGGAGTGACGTGGCCTTCTTGGATGTTGCACCCCACTAAGGCGACGATCGGATTGTCCAAAATGGCTGTGATCTCCCTCTTATGTGTTCTTCATTTTCTCATGAAATGATATTTGTTTCTGATGTAACAAGACTGCCGAGATCAGTTGGCTCATGTTAAATCATAGGAAAAAGGAGGTGAGAGATGTATGTTATGTAAATGAATGAATGCGGAAGTGTTAAAATCAATGAGAAATACTTGAAAATTGCTTAATTGGTCGACAATAAATTAAAGAGTCAGAGAGGGCTAGACCACGTTCGAATTCACAATGATCCAGATCAGATCAACTAGTCAACCTACGAGGCGAGGGATAATGAAGTGTTTTGTGGCATCCACGTCCTCCGCGGCTAATGATCCTAGTTGTTATTGCAATGAAATTCCTATCTCTCAACAAAGGTGGCTGTCCTGAGATTTTGATGCAGGAGAACTAATGAAAGGGCAACTGAGGGGGTGGACACGACAACGACAGATGTGGGGTACTGGAGGGGTTTGAATGGGGAGGATAAAACAGACCACGAAAATCCAGACGGACAAATTCAGAGTTTAAAATCGATGAAATACTGGTGGTGCAGCTCCGATCCTCGTCAAGGAAGGGAGTACTGTCTTCACCCACACTGACGATGTCGAAGCACCAAAATCAATACCCGAATTCACGTCACGATAGAAACACTCGAAGAGAATTTAAGGAAAATCCAAATCAAAACAAATCTGACAGCGATGGAGACTTCTCGAGGAATAATGGATAGAGAACACTTCGATACCAAAGAGTTCAAGCGTACCTCGGCACCGTAGTGTGTGAAGAGGATGCGGGAAATTATGATCGTGACGAGGCTGGATGAATTCGGGCGTTGAGAGGCCCACTGGATGATGGGATCTGGACGTTTAGCAAAATTAAAAGGAAAAAATCTTGAGATCAAGATGTCAGATTGTGCCCAAAAAATCTTGAGATCACCTTCTACGATCCATACATTTTGATTATAAATCGGAGGTAGGGAAGAAGGGGAAAACTGTCGAGGAAGGAATCCCTCAACTTTTTTGGCCAGGAAGGATACAGAATTGGCTTATGAAGTTGATAGATCTTGCTTCAAGAATCAAAGTTATAAGTTTCTTCTTCATTCTTTGAACATCTTCTTGAACAATTTCAAAAAACCAAGGCATGGGCAAAATATGCATGCCATTGGAGATGAATTGAATGGTGTTTAGCATTGCATTTTTTGTTTTGATTTGATGTCTGACTTTAAATTCCTAGCTCTTAACTGTTTATCATCTCATCTTGCATCTTAGATCCATATACCAGAGTTGAATTTCACCAACAACTGATTTTCCCTAAATGTTCCCACTTTCTCTCTCTATGATATCTTGCCTACTTTCTTTCTCTATATCTAGAAAGTGATTGTTGGACAATTCAACTCCACATCTAACATACCTAAATCCAAAATTTTGCTTACAAAATTTGTCCATCTTCAAGCCCAATTTCAAAATCAATTTCTTGCTTATTAATTCCCAAATTTATATAAATAAAAATTGTCTTGATAAATAACCTTTCCTTGCATTTTAGTAATTTGAATTGCTTTGACATAAGGATAAACGGTCATCTCTGAAGTGTTCTGACCAAGAATATCAACGCAAATTAAAAGATTCTATATACATTTTGTAATTACAAAACAAAATTAAACATAACTAAGGCCCATAAAATATTAAATTAATTCATACATAAAAACATTAGGATAAAAATTATTGAGAAGTGCCTCCATGTGGTTTGACCCCTTTCTCATTCTATATTTCATGATTATGATTAAGGGAAACTAGTACAAAGTTTATTGCATAAGCCTAATGCTAATTTTCATTATTACTTAAATGTTCTTACCCAAGTTCAGGCTTATCAGCAATGATTTCATTCTTCTAGCTGAGATGGGCTTGACGCGGTGAATCTGACAGTGTGCGACATGCGGCTTCAATGGTCTACCTCTAGAAAAGTGACTCCCAACGGGAGAATGCGAGAGCCCAGATGTGAATTTCAATTTAAAATGAACTCCAAGGGGGCTCCTTGGTCATGCCTCCCTTTATTTAGGGTACGGAGGATGCCCAAGTGGGCCGAGGTAGGGGAAACTGTCTCGTGAGGAGAGATTTCCCCTAAATGTAAACCAATACATGTAAAAGTAAAATAACAATGGACGAGGCCCAAACACAATGGCCCATCCTACAATTCAGAAAAAAATAAAATACATGAAAATAAAATCAACCATTATGACCTGTTGCCAGGTTGTGTACTTGAAGTTTGGGTCATGGGCGTCGGCTCGAGCTTTGCGGCGAGGTTGTTCATGACCCATTGTCCAGCTGGTGGGATGGTCCCCCATCAGTTTCTACCCTAGTTTTGATGATTTCTCCTTTCTTGGCATGGATGGATGATCCCCAATGTTTCTTATTAATGTAGATACACTTCTTATTTATGGCAGATCCAACCACGGGAATGTAGTTTTTGCTGTTTGAATACAACACTTGAAGCAGGAGATTTGATGTCTGAATTCTCAATACAGAGTTTCAATCTGGCGTGTATTGGACTGATTCTTAGCACGTTATTTCATGAAATTGGGGCTTAGTTTGGTTTCATTTTAGTGTATTTAGGTGGGGAATAAGTATTTAATCATGCTTTCTCTCTCCACATGTATCACTTAATCTATCTAATTTCTTGCTATGATATCTTCTTCGATCTACGTCTGATTTGCAAGACTTCAACTCGTTGAAAAGCTCATTTTTTCCTCTTTCCAGATAAACATTGATATATATATCATCTAATATCATTTCTTTGTACTTATAAATGCATTGCTATGATGTGTCTGAAATCGTGGCAATAACCCCCAATTCCTTGTCAATTTGACCTCAAGTCATCACGATATTTAATTTTGTTTCATACTTCCAATGAATTCATGTATTTAATTTTTAATTGATGGCGGCATATTTATATTTTGACGACTATCAATTAACTTGTACGAAGAAACGATATCAGATGATACACATCAAGATAGATAATCTTGTTGCTTGTCAGTGAGCATGCATGAAGCGTTTTTGACAGGACTCTACCAGGCCACACAATTGTTTCAAAGAAAACATCAACCCCATGATTTATTATTACCAAGTCACATATAAAAATTCTGAGAAAAAATAAATGTATTCATAAATTTGTTAAGTTAAAAAATATAAAAAATGACTATTAATACATGGCAAATAGAAAAAAATCTTGCTATTTTTTAGTACAGAATTTGTTGCTAAAAAAAAAATCTTAACTCACTCTAACATGTATAACCAATTCTGATGATGTCTACAGGTGGAACCTATAGAGAGCTCGGACTGAGTTGCAAACTAGGTTGAATAGAAAATAGATCAGTAAAAAATATTATAAAATTAAAATAAGATATGTTTTGATATAAATGAATCAGAATAGATAAAAAATGAATTAAAAACCATATAAATATTACCTGAGCAAGCTAAGTCATGGATATGTGTTGAACAGTCGGCTCAACAAATGTTTGATAAAAAGTGTTTGATTATTATATTTTAAGAATCTATTTAATCGTATTGTTTTTCAAAGGTGAAGAAAATCAATTGACAATCCGAAGTGTTTACTTTGACTCATCTAGTGACTTAAGGTGAACTGAACATGAAAGTAATAATATAACTTTATTCAAATTATATTATTCGAGAATATTAAGAACATGTAAAATTATCATTTAATTATCTTTTCATCAATTTTGAATAAATTATGAAAATTTTATTAATTGAGTAATAAACTGATAACGACATTGGATGGATGAGGTATAGATGGCAATCTTGTAGAGAAAGGATTTCAAAGACATTAAATTATTCTACTTGAAAGTTGAGCACCAAGGCACAAATCCCAAAAGTCAGCGCCCAAACATTTTCTAACACCATGAGGATGCAGTTATCAAACAAATATTTGAAGCACCAAATCTCAACGTAATTGCAATAATTATCTATCCATGTAAAAATGAGTCAGAAATGTGATTATTATCATAAAAATGAAATATTTTGTAGCAAAAAGAGTGAGAAATATGTGGATGAACGTATTAAAAACAAATCACATTAATCTAAGGACAAACGGTGATGTTTACGCCAAATATCTACAAATTTCTAATTTTATTTGAAAATTATGTCATTCTTGTTCAAATGAAACAAAGAGTACATTTTTCTAAACCAAAACCCAAGAAAATAGGCCAAGTTCAAAGCTCATTAATTGCCTCATTCTTCATTTTGCTTATTTCTTATATTTCTATCACAATTCTTCTCCCTCTTTTATTCTTTTTCTATACTCTTATTAAAATAATAACTCTTATGAAGTAACTCTTATCACCTTATTACTTTAGATCCTATATAATCTTTTTCTGTCAAATGCATCTCGGGTATTCAATAGAATGCCTGAGAGAGGGCAAGATAGGAGAGATGCATATTTTTTATATTTTTATAATGTCGATTAAAAAAAACTTATATAAATCCTTAGTATTCCTCGAACACAAGGAGTTCGATGGAATGCCAAAGCGAAATTGCGGTACTGATTTTGATCGGACTGAACTGAATTGACGATTAAGATAGCTTGATAAAAATGAATATTTATCTTCTGCTCAACAAGTTATGTTTGGAGAACTCTCCTGATCTGCCCTAATTCGAAGAACGAGAGTGGCAGAGTGGATTGGCGCTGCCTAGCTTCGGTATACGAGTTCCCTCTCTCATCTCCTCCATCCGGGCAAAGATCTGAGCTCCCCCAGCTCTTATTGACGCGATCTGGAGCTCCAAAAGTGGTTGGAGGGATGTCACACTCCTTCTCTTTCTCTTGCCGTTGTCGGAAGTGTGTCCCTTCAAGACTTCTGGCTCAAATTAGTGGCTTCAGGCCCTGTCAACAATTTGGGAGGGACCTCTTAGGGCTGTTGATGAAGGTGGACGGCCATTGGGGTCCTCCCAGGATGTTGAATGGCCCTACAGTCCCCTCCCCCTCAGGCCAAAAACCACCATCTGTTTGGTGGCGTCAACAACCAAGGTCAGGGATGAAGGGAGACCCTGCCCGTCCTATCCCCTTCATAAAGGGCTCAATGGCTTCAATTAAATCGCAGCCATGTACCCTTTTTGATTCAGTGCACCCTGCCCAGTCATCATCCTCATCAGCACATTTGTCCTTCGTGTTTCGTCCATTATGGTGGCCCCTCGTATGTGTTAGCTGCAACAATGAATAGGAATGCCTGAAAAATAAATAATAACCATTTAAATAAAACAAGATACATCTCATTGTGGGATATTCTTTAAGAAGATCCAATGGATGAAATCATATCCACCTATTAAAATAAGCCCAAAATGAAACATGATTCGAGTCTGGTTGGCTTGAAACCCGGTCATGGTTTATTTTAAAATTTGATAAGATTGTGGCCCATTGGACCCGATCGATCCTGTTGTTTCTTGGCCCGGCATGGTACAGATCTGAAAATAAGAATAGGATGTAATCCCACACCGAAAATATTTATAATAAAACTGCTACAAAAGCTCAACCGATACTATAGACTGAAATTTAAACACTTCCATCTTTTGCGACTGACCTCGATGGCCCTCTACGGGCCTACTTCTTGGGCATTCTTGTGACGCCTCTGTGTGGGCTCAGTTGGTTCTTTTGTGAGCCAAGCCTTGGGCTTGTGCCGTGTGATAAGTTAAAAAATACGTGTTTATATGTCATTATTTTAAGGGTTTTCTGAACTTAATCAATACAATTTATTTATCCCCTAGTACTCGAGTAAGGTGTCGAACCCTAGGGAGGTGGTGGCGACCTTAAATTTTTGATTGAATAAGGGTCTAGAAATCCAAATGTAAAGGAGATGTGTATTACTTAGGTGAAAGGAAGTGCTTGGATCTGGGATTTGACACTCTAATCTTTCTTTTTTTAGTTCAAAGTATCAAAATTAACCCTCTGTTATTCATCAACAGAGAGTTAAAATGCCTTAATTTCTGTATTTTTTGTAAACCATGAGAATTAAATTTATGTTTAGTTAGGAATTCTTGATAAGATTTGCTAAATACTCACCTAATTTGGATCAATCATGTGCCAAATTGATTTTACAAATGTATTTATAAATTTTGATAAATTCTAATGGTTTTATAAATATGTTTTGATAACTCATGCTCAATGTTTCTCATGGATTTAGAATGTTAAGAAGGTTTATATTAAATTTTTATTTCATCCTAATTAGTTTGAAATGGCAAAGAGGTCCTAAATTAGCAAATCGTGAATATGATTTGCTAATTTGAGAAATAAGGGGCTAATGTGAGTGAATTCAATGTCAAATATCAATCGAAGTGGTCAATCCAAACTCAAGGGATACTAATTGCATTAAAAACAAAGTAAAATTTAAGAAATAAAATGATTGAAATCAGAATTTAAGGAAAAAACGGCGAACATGAATGGAATTACAAAATTGCTACGATTGAATGCAAAATCAAGGGTAAAATCAAAGCAGTAAGAGCCTAGAGGTATTAGGAATTATCAGAGAATGAATCTGGGCTGATTCCGTGCAACAAACACCTGATTTCTCCACGAATTTGGCTTGAGTTTGAAGTAAAATTACGGCGATGGATCTGCGAAATTGCTGCCAAAATTGAGCTCCAAATTACTCCTGGTGGATTCTTAAGTCTTCAAGGAAGCTAGGCGGTCTTTCCGGCTGCTTAAAATCAAGACGGGAGGAATATTTTTTGTTTTCCCCCTTTGATCGCTGCAAAATTGAAAGAACAAGTTCTTTCGATTGCGTTATTAACTTTGTCTTTTTTCGCTTTTCACGCAGGGCACACGGAACAAACCAGTTGGTCCAAGTCGCGCAGTGGAGCGTCAGGCATCGTGCGCACAGTGGTGCGTGCATGTGAAATTCATGGAAGACACTTCACAAGCTTCATCTCGATCTGTGTTTCTATTGGTCCACGTCGGGCATTGCACATGAGGGAGTTATGTCAAACGTGATTGGTCCACGTCGCGCAACGTCTGCTGCGTGTTGTGCTTGACGTGCATGACATGCACGGCTTTGTGTGCGCGCGTGTCATGCACCGAGGCCTTATTCTCGCTTCTGATTTGCCAGCGCGCCGCTCGGTGCGTTTCTTGCGCACTTTACAACATTAGTGCTTAAACCAGCCCAATAAGGGCCAGTTTCAATAAAAAAGAGCAATTATTAAGAGAAACACTTGAAATAGATCATAAACATTGTTTCTTAATGCATAAAAACTATTTTATTGTTTACTTTATTTTTATTTATGGAAATAGGCCAATTAAACATTTGATTTCTTTTAAAATTCATTATAAAAATGTTTAAAATGTATATATTGACTTAATTATTTATCAAACGTATTATTTAACTTCAAATTTAAGAAAATTACTTCTTTTGATCTAAAATCAAGATAACATGCATTAAAAATTAATGTTTTTAAGCATTAAAATCCTTAAAATATGATTAAATTAGATCTTTGTTAGCTCTTATTTGTATGTTATCACCGTGTGCTGCCCCTTGCTAGCTGCGGGTGGACTTGGGCGCCCTGGGCTCGTCCGCGTGTGGATAGCTTGGGCGCTGCTGCGTTCTAGCTCCGCGCTAGCTGGTCACATAAAAAAATTTATTTTACTTATTCTTATACTATATATATATATATATGTATAAACTTCGTCTTCTCCATCTCTCTTTCATTTTCTTCTTCAATATTGATTCCACCTCTGCAACAACATAGATAACATAGTAAATAGATGATTAATCTCATAATAATTAACAATGTTGTAACTACTTTTATCCCTTACTGTATTTAGTTCATGAAATGAAAATCTGTGTATAGTTGAGATAATACACATACATTACACCTAAAATGACTTTAAGATGTGTATGATTGTGTGTCATATTTTGGGTCTATCACCCAACTAACACCAAATGGAGAAAAAACGTGAGAGGAGAGGTTACTTTTAAAAGCATAAATTTTAATTCGGAGCTATGTAGGGATCTGTTCGACCTGAAATTTTGTGCGCATTTCCAATTAGTATAAATATGCACATAAAATTATCACGACTGATGCTGGAGAGTGTTGGCCTCCCCTACATGCTCTGTACCAAACTCTCAACAAATAAAATCACAAGGGAAGGTAATAGAAAGGTCAAAATGATTTCCAGATATTGTAGGCCTCGGTTTGTCCCAAAATTATATATTCCTAGAAAGTTTGGTGCCCAAAGGTTGCCGGATGGCGGAAATGCCAATTCACTAAAAGAAAACTTGCTGGGAGGGAGGTTAATGTAAACTCTGAAACAATTTTCCTAGAATTATAGGGCTCTGTCTAATCTGAAATCTCGTGTGCCTCTCTTGCTAGTTAGTGTGAACCTTCCAAAAAAACTTGGCACCCAAAGGAAGCCGGAGGATGGAGATCCAAATTCACTAAAAATAAAATTGTGGGGAGGGAGATTAACAAAAACTCTGAAACAATTTTCCCAACATTGTAGGGCTTCATGAGATCTGAAATTTTGTGTGCCGATCCAATTAGGTAGTGCAAAACTTCCAACCAAATTTGTTACCCACATAATGCCAGACAATGGAGATCCAATTCATGAAATATAAAATCCAGGGGAGGGAGGTTAATGAAAACTTTGAAACAATGTTCCTGGCACTATATGGTTCTGGGCAACCTGAAAATTGATACCCAAAGGATGAATTCACTTTTAACAGCACAAAACTATTTCCAAAATTGCAGCCAGTTTGGTTCAGCCAATTTTGATATCTCCGCTACACCCTCAACCTCTATGCGGCTCATGCTGTGGTGAGCGGCGATGGAGCTGGGGGCTCTCGTGATCTCGGAGAGAAAGGAGAACTTGTTAGAGATTTTTTACAGGGACACTCTATGCACCATTTCTGCATGTTTCAGAAAATTTGGCGGTGATCTACCACTAGACGACAGAGCTCTAGCTGGACAAGCAAAAGTGGGGATCAAGTCCCATTTGGGTCCACGCATTTTAGGGAGGATAGTTTAAGTTTAGTTGAGGAGAGGGCTATTTTCATCAACTTCCCCCTCCACCCTTCTTCCTCTGGCCCTCGCCCCTGTTGATGCTTCTGATGGGCGTTGTGGGCATCACAGACGTGTGCCATGATTGGCCGGACGACTGGCTTGAGATTGGCTCAAGGGTGGCTCGACAAAACCCTTAACCACGCTCGCGCACGCGCGTCACACCATGTTGCTCTGCACTTGGGCCTGATCTTGGGTCCTAGTCTTGGGTCCTAGGCCTATGGCATATGCCTTGTGCCACTGTGCGCGTCCCATGTTCTCAAAGATGTACTTATGAGATTTTTGCACCAAAATGAGGGTCACAAAGTTAATAATACAAATATCTCTTTTTTTAATTAAACAAACATGACTGTTCATTGACTGATGAAGCATTTCTAAGGTATATTTGCCACAAAGAGAGAAAAAAAGCTTAAATAAATTTATACAACTTGAGAGATCTCAGCCATCCATTTCTTTAACTGAAAATGGGTGAGAGGACCATGGTAGTCAAGCCCGCGCATGCACTGAGAGAAGATCAATGGGGAAGATCTTGTCTCCAAGAGTTAAATAAGCCCACTGTGGCAATACTGAGTACAAGTCATTTTCCAATGCACCATATGAAGTTATATAGGTTAGATATCTTTCCAGGAACTTCAATTTCCATCCCATGCATGACCTACCCTCCGAAATGAGAATATTGGGTCAACGTATTGACAAGTCATCAATCATGCTTGGAAACTGACACTTTTTAAGGATTTATGAAGTCATGTAATGAAACAAACATGCATTTTTATGTTAAATTCCATTTTCATGCAATTATTTAGCCATGATGCAAAATGTTATGTACACCCGCAGCCTCAGCCAAGCTGCAACCGCAGGCGGCACATGCTCAGTGCAGCCCCAACCAAAGCCAGCGCCTCTAAGCGGCCTCAAAATTATAATCACTCCGTACAGTCCCTACCAAGGCCAGCGTAGGACGAACCAAGGTCAGCGCCTCGAACATTATTTGAGTTTATTTCATTTCTACGTTTTAAGAAATGCAGGATTTATATATTCTTTTTTTTGAAGAAGCAATATGGGATATCCATAGCATCATTTTTCAAAAGAGATCGGGCCAGGCCATGTGTGAACGAGGGTAGAATCGCGGCCCATCGGGCCGCAATCTTAAGAAAAGTGAAAACAAATCTGACCAGGCTTAGAGCCTACCCGGCCCGAAACCCATGTTGATTTGGGCCTTTATTAAATATGATGTTATAATCTTGATCGTGAATCTTCCTTCGGAAGATCGAACGGTCAAGATTGTCTTTTAATTTATTTTCTTTTTTTTTCTTCTATTTCAGGCAACAGATCAGCGTGAAGCTCCATCTTGGACGAATCGAAAATGACCACGTGGACATCTGGAGCTGACACGGTGTCACTGACGAAGCAGGGTCCACGGGATTGAAGGTGGGTTCACGGCTACGATTTAATCATAGCCGTTGATCCCTCTCAAGGAGGATCGGACAGTCGAGAATCCTCTTGACTGAACTCCTCCTACCGGTGTCTCCATCACTGATGACGTCACTCTGGTGACGAGAAGGTGGATTTCTACCAATTTGTCACTAGTAACTGCGCCGTACTTATCCCATAATCGGTCAGGAAGGTCAGTGGACCATTCCTGACCTATAAAATTGCTGTAAGTCACCGTAAAAATTATCTTTGGCCACTGGAATTATGAATCAATGTTTTGAAATTAAATTGTCAGAGAAGGTCCCCCGTCTTCGTCTCTTGTTTCTTGGATCTCTCGGTCAATGACTGTGACGGAGCCGTGACCTGAAGGGATATTATTGAGGGAGAGGAGTTGAAGAAGGAGAAGGATCAAGAGTTGGCGCAGAATTCGGTCAGGAACTTACCTGAAGGAGGACAAGCGGCTAGAACGGGTTCTGGAGCCGCCGGCGATCCTGAGTTGGCACAGAATTCGGTAAGTCGCTCAAAGGTTCAGTTAGTAGTATTCATAGAATATTAACCAAGGATTGAGGAGTAATCTTCAATCCATATCCTTAAAATCCAAATCGAAATGATTCGATTTTGAGCATAACCCCAAACTATAAAAAAACCCCATTAAGGCATTTCCACAAACACCTTTTTGTGCAAACATTTTAAACGATTTTTAAACAACCATTTTAAAATTTTTTGAAACCGATTAAAAATCTAAAAAATACCTAATAAAATCTAGGAAGATATACTTCCTGATATATATACATACTCTGATAAAAATACATAAAAAATTGATTTCATTCCTTCTATGAATACATGTAAATCAGACATCTTGTTTTAAGCATTTCATCAAACACTTTAAATTCAATATTTAACCTGCATTTTACGATATAAAATGACCTCTAAAAAATTTTAAAAATTTTCCTAAAATCATTAATACAATCTACTACTTATGTGTAAAAGTTGAGATCTAAATAAAATCTGCAGAGAGGACTTTCTTTATGAACCAATATTAAACACTTCATTGTCCTCTCTTAGACTTTACAACAAACACGTAGCGGTGTTTGTTGATCCTCCAACTCATTAGCTGAATTCAACTCTAAGAGCCAATCCGTGTGGAGAAGACCTTAACTCAACGCTATACATATCTGAGTAAGATTACAAAAAAAAAATTTATTTGATTGAAGAGAAAACAATACAACGATAAAATTTAACACCCGATTTTTTCTTTGTCACTTATCCACTGAAAAGTCCTGATTTCCATGCAATAATGAAGCATATCGATATAGACTTTCATTTAGTTGAGAAAAGAGTGTGATGAAGACTCTGAGCATCAAAATTCTCAACACTGAGAGGCAACTTACACACATCTTGATAAGCCATTATCCAGATCACAATTTGCGGAAATCAGGAGCATGTTCAACATCGTCACTAACACTGATGAGCTTGAAAAGGGGTGGGGGTTGATAAGGAATTCAATTCCAAGGAATGACCACATCAGCTGCATCCTCATCCATTACAATATAACTTAACTTTAGACTAGTAAGATTTGAACTGCTGGCCTATCAAATTTATGAGATTAGTAGTTAGGATTAAAGATATGTTGACAGATGCATTATTGGATTAATGATAGAAAGGACGAGAATAGAGAGATCGGGTTAAAGATAGGAAGGTATATTATAATGGATTAAATATGGAAATAGTAAGTTAGAACTTACGATATATTCTACCATACAAACAAACCGATATGTAGCATATTTATTTTGAGGTATACAATGATCATAGCTATCTCTTATTTGTCTCTCTCTCTCTCTCCCATTTTTGTGTCCCCTCGTTTCTCGTTATTATTACCATTATTATTATTCTTACTCTGATTCTTCTGATACTTCTCCTTCTTCCCTTTTGATTCTTCTCGACCTCTTGCATGAAAAAGCTTTCCTTGATATATGTTTACATGTTGATAATTCCATTCATCTTTCCTGCACTATAAAATAACACGCAATGAGACCAGAAAAGATAATAGATCAAGAAACAATTAACATGACAGGAGCAAAATAAGAGTTCAACGCGTGCTTTTCCTGTTGAGCAAAACAAGAAGTCTAGACATACTTTTTCCTCATTTTTCTGTGGTAGACTATTGGGGAATAAAAAAAAAGATGGCGGTATTGGCGTTGAGACTTAAAAACACAACTGACATAAATGCAAGCATGAATAAGTGTAAAAACCATCAATACCGTTAGTATTTGTTTCTTACCGTGATTTACCATGTCATATATTAGACAAGTATGAGGTGCATAAAATAAAAAAACATGGGCAAAAATCAGATATAATGACGGAAAGAAAGCAAGATAGTATGCCTAGATAATTTCAATCCACATGCATTTTATGTATTAGTCTTTACGGTCATTCCATATGTATTTACTTTGATGACTGATTTCCCAAAAACAAATGAATTACAATTTTTGAGATCTTGAAGTCACAATTACATAACTGAGACGAAATGAGTAAAAAAACAGAATGGAAGGGTTTTGAAGATATTCTTTAATAAGTTAAAACCTTTAATTAGATTAAACTAAATGTGTGGTAAACCTGGACGTGGAATTCGATTAAATTCATGTTCCTCACTGGTGAACGTGGAATCGTATCTGGACATTACATTTTCAAATTGCGAGGTTGCTCTAAATCTGGTATTCTCATTTTTTACCTAATCAGTTGAATCCATTTGCTGCAAGCACGATTTGTCTTGCCCATACGCATTGACAGGGGAGACAATATAAATTAAGTTTCTGGTGCCAGTGTTCATGCTCGAGAGGTGTTCTCGGGTCCGTCATGCAATTTTTATTCGCCCAGTAGACAGACAATTCATGTTGAAGTTATTTGGCGGGTAGTTTGCATTTAATTAGGGTGAAAGAAATATGCGTCACTTTGCGCATATTAGCCTGTATGAGTTAATATGCCAACAAGAAAATAAGTTTGAAAAAGTAGAGATCGAAGAAATTAATAAGTACGCGACCGGAACAAGTCGGCATGTATCTCGGTCAAGAAACATGTAATCGAACTTCTCCCGCCAAGATCAACGAATTTTTTTTTAATTCTGTATTCTAACTATTCCTCTGGATGGGCTAATTGAGACGGGGTCAATCACCGGCCCCATGTGTGCCTGAAGACAGCAAAGCTGTGATCACCACCATCGGTTTTATATTGAGAGATCCTTCGCCATCGGATCTTAGCCTCGTAGTGACACCTAGAAGAACGGATGCGAGGTCAAGTCTTTGAGGTTTAACTATGATGGGAGCGTTAACTCCATCCTTCCATGTAGCCGCCGGCTGCTTCACCTATCCCATTAACCACATAAATGACACGCAGCTTTCGATCACCGGATGATACATGCCTACAGTTCTACATATATTTAATCCATGCATAGCGCTACTTTCTACAGCAGGCTTGAAGGGCGAGAGCGAGAAGGGAAGCTTAGCCATGGTTGTCAACGGAAACTCGCCTTGTCTTCACTGTCCTTGCCCTGTGCCTCTTCGTGACGACACCCTACGCAAGTGCTCAGCCGTTGTGCCCCGCTATTCGCCGGGCAATCAGTCCCTGCTTGACGTATGTTCAGGGCAGGGGTACTGCCCCACCAGCAGCTTGAAGTAATGGCGTGTGGCTTCTTAATAACAGGCCCAATTCCCAGAAGAACCGCCGAGACGGCTGTGCATGCCTCAAGAACCTTGCGAGTGGCATCAGAAGCCTGAATACTACGCATATTAGTGGCCTCCCGGGGGTGTGCAAAGTTTCTGTGCCATTCCCAATCAACCCCTCGTTCAGCTGCGCTACGTACTGTTTTCTCTCATTATTTTCTCTGCTTTATTGAACGCCGGGCTTCCAGAAGTTTTGACATATTTCTTGTGCAGGATTCCTTGAAGCCTCACCAGGACTCTCCGATAGTGGCTACGCCACGTCTATAAACACGAATAAATAAAGGATCGGCGTCATCGTCCATGACATCCTGCTGTTTCCCACATTAACACTCTTTGCAATGCCTACAACTCCGTGCGTGTCTGGGTTTTCATTTGCTCTGTGCTTTGTATTAGAGGATCAGACCCGTTCAACTCAGGCAATACCTTTCTGTCATCTATTAAGGAGTTCAACTCGGAAGCTTGACTGAGTCAGCATCAACGTCGACCAAAAGGAGTTTAAATTACAGTAGTAACAAACTGAAACACCCTATATTAGTTAAGACAACTAGTGGCCGCAAATTAATCTAGGATAGAATATATAATAGGATGAAAGATAAAAAGATTGGATTAAAAAGTAGATAGGCAACACATGGATGGACAGGATCACATCTAAACATAGCTGTTACAACTAGTTTGACTGCTAAGTCTAAAAGAGGAAACGATCCACTAGTCTCTTTTATATTGTAGGTTACGATTCTTACAAATATAAACCTACGTGAGGCTCTATTACTAGGTCGAATACAACAATCTCAGCCAATTCTGGGTTGCCTCTATCTCTCTCTCACCCTCTCTGTTATGTCTCTGTATCTCTGTAGCCTCCCCGTCTTGAATACCGCTTTCAATTTTTTTTCATTATCTATTGTTGGACACCAGCGTTTATGAAAATTTCAAAATATATGTCAATGATTTGGTCTCCCAATCAGCCAGCTCAATACACAATTCCTGTGTGATTCATGTAGCACCTCTCAATCTTAGAAAATACATTTGCATGTACCCTTGACTGTTCAACTCTAACCATTGAAATAATTAACTCTCATTTAAGGGGGCCATCTCCAATCTTATACTATTCAGGCATTTTCTTATTATTCAGTTTTCTTGATGATTGTTTCAAGTACAAGTGACTTTATCATCTTAAAAGAAAAAAAATGATTTGTAAACCATGTTTCTTAAATTCCAAAAACACGGGTACAAAACCAATTATCTTTAAGAATAAAGTATTTTCGGCTTGATTGGGGTTGAGAATATCAGTCCTTAAATGTGTCGTCATGCCTTCACTCTCCAGAGCAACCAGGTTAATAGGTTGTATTGCCCTCAGTCTCCAGAACAAAACAGAACCATTGAGAAAAAACATATGGATCTAGTAGAAACTGCATTTAGAAATTATTTTTAGGCATTCTAGTGAAGATACTTGATAACTACTTCTGGAGATTCTAGTGAAGATATTTGTAGTACACCTGACTGAATATCCAAACTAAAGATTCAACTTAACATAAAAAAATATCCACAATGTTTATCTTTATGGAGTAATTTTGGAACATGTATCGAAAACGAGAGACATAAATCTTCAACAGCTGAAAACCAACTGACCTAATGAATAATCAAACATCCTCTAACAATCTTTCTTACTGAAAAATAATTCTTTGATACAAACATCAAAACATGACTGTTGGATCCATGCTATTCGAGTGAGCTCCATGATCTAATGCTCAATCACACTTGGTCATTGGTTCCTCAAAACATAAATTTCCCTATTATTGGACTCAAATAGGTATATAAACTAAAATTTAAAGCAACAGCTGAAAATGATAGATACAAAGCTAGAATTGTACCAAAAGGTATCCATCAACAAGAAGGCTTTGATTTCACTTACCATTTAGCATTGTGATAAAATACCATGATTCGGATGTTTACACTCTACCATCAATAAGAAGTACTTATCTATACATATTTTTAATCACATGGAATTTATTAATTAGACATCTCAAATGTATTTTTGTATCCTAATCCAATCAAAACTATCCATATGCAACAGCTTCCAGGGTAAAAATCCCACACCATTTGGATCATAATTTTTATTCTAATAAATTTATTCGTGGTCTTTGACAAACACTTAGAGCAGGGTTCACCAAACAGACTTCTGGTTTTCAAGTGCTTGGCTTTACTGATTCCAAAACTGATATTATTTAATCTTTAAATTTCATCACATATTTATTTTATTTTATGTTCATGATATACTGATTGTGTTCCAACACTTGTCAAATCAACTCTCCATTACATCATCTCCATGAACAACTTGCTGATGGAAATATATTAGGCCAGCCAGCCAATCACAAATTCCATATATCATCCAGTGTTCATAAATAGAACATATTTATTATAGTGCACGTTTGGTGCTTATAATGAAGTCCATGAATACATTATCAGCCTTGATAGATTATTATGATATCGTAACACGAAGATCACTAGTCTTTAAGCTTGTGTTCTAAATATTCCTATTCAAAGTATATTCGAGAAGCACTTCGAAACATCTAGATAGAATAGTACTATTTAGACTCACTCATATATTGTATATGATCATTCCCATAGCAATTAGTGTGAAGACACTAAGGATAGATAGTGGGTGCTATTATGTAAAAAGAGGTCTGATGTAACACGTGATCGGCCGGGTTTGTTTGGCACATGTTACAACACAAGGGGTAGTAGTTTGAGCCAGAGTTACAATGTCGATGAAATGCAAAGTTGTAAAGTCAATGAAAATACGCAGCAACAACAATAAACTTGACAATCGATTAAGTTGACGGAGTTTGATTGGTCACAATCAGACTCAACATCCTTTTGTACCAACTAGACATCCATGACAACAGGGGATAAAGTGAATTACCCAAAGGTGTCCAATCCTTTTTGATAAGAACTAGTAGAACCATGAAACAGTTCCCTATCTCCCTCACAATGATGGTGGCTAAATCCTATATGTTGATTCAATCACTAGGAGGTTATCGAAAACACGCTTTCAACAACTCTAAAGAAAATAAATGAACTGCAAATGTAGGGGAATATATAGAACCTGGGGGTGTTGCACGACGTCTGAGATGGTGTGGTCTGTGTGTGCAGGCTTATGTGCGTGACCAGGCATGAAGGGGTGCCTTCGAGATAGCTGTGAAGAAGACATTTGGGCACTTGAGGGCCCAGCGTCGTGTGATGGTAATGGTGCCCTAGTGCAATTGGGCTTTGCATGAAGCGGGGGCCGACGCCTGGACAGCGTGCATGTGGGCAGCGCTAGGGCACTGGTGACACGTAGGCGTTGGCGATTTAGGGCAGATAGTGCAGAGAGCCAGGCGGCACGTGGGCGCAATGGCGCTCGGGTGCTAGCGATGCTAGGATGTAGTGGCACATGGGTGCTAGCAACGTCTTAGCGTTGCGATGTGCAAGCGCTAATAGAGCTAGGGCGCGGCAGCTTATGGACACGAGCGGCACTTGGCGTTGGGCGATAACGGTGCTTGGGACTGACAGCGGGGGGGCACTAGCGGCACTCGACGTTGTGGAGCACAGGCGCTAGTGACACGCGTGACGGTGTTGCGCATGGTTGAGAATGGCCGATGGCGGCATGTGGATGCTGGCAATGGCGGGTGCTACGGCGCTATGGGTTCCATGTGCCAGGTGGTGTGGTGGCATGCTCCCACGATCTACACTAGAGAAGTGTAAACACTCCCAAGGGGGAGGGAAGGTGAGAGCCAAAAATGAAGAAACCTTTGAATCAAATTCAACTCCAAGGGACCTCTTGGGCATGCTGTCCTTTATATAGGGTCAAGGCATGACCAATTGAGCCAAAATGGGGAGGGACCGTCTCGTGACGAGCGGCCTTCACAAATGACAAAATAAGCAAGCTATAGATATGATGAGGCCCAAAACACGAATAGGCCTATCCTTAATTAGAAAAGAAAATTAAACTTGTGCTAATACGAAAGGAATGATAAAATGTCCGCCAACTCATTATTAAACTGAGTACTTAAATGACGGTTCATGGATGTCGACTCGTGCTAGCGTCCGATGGTGTCGATAGCGAGATGGTCCCCCATTAAAGTCACTAAATTGATCTCTACAAATCCCTTATTGGTATTATACCAAAATGCTGATCAAGTTGATTCATGTCATGATTATGTAAGTGGTCCTTAGACATGAGACACCCAAAATCATACTATGGACAAATAGTTGCACTTTGACTATGATATACGAGTCTCTTATCCTGGGATTCTAAATAGTATTTGTTCAGGTGCATCAAGAAGTTCTCGAAGATGATTGAGTATTCAAGACGGGATCGTCCCCCCTATGTATAAGAGTCGACATATCAAGGAAGACTATGCAATTAGGTCCATAGCCAAGGCTCTGAAATATTAGAGAAGAGTTCTCCAATGATTTTAGAATGCAACAGTACTAACTCAGATGACCGATTAGAGTTTCATAGTCGACCTTAGCCTAAGTCATCGTAGGAGGGTCAAGTGGATGAGGGACTTTATGTACACAACAACTAATGACAACTAGGCTCCATGAACAAGCCTATTAATACTTCTTTGTATCTTCTAAAGCACGAGGTGTAGCTTGGCACCCCACATGTTGGAGACTCAACCTATCAATTGGGTTAAATTGATCTGACATTCTATAATCTATATGATGACATAGATAATTTATTTGGAATGTTAGTAAAGCTTATTGGGCCGCTCTAGTCCTTAACTAAACTAATAAATCATCTGAGAGGGTCACACACAAATGGTCTATGGACGTCAAAAGATATACTTAAGTTCCGAGAGTTTTTATGAAAATAGCCTTTTGGTGTAAATAGGGGAAGGGAATGAATGAAATTCACCTAGGCTACAAATCTTTAGGGGCCTTCCCCTTCTTGTCCATTCTTCCCATGGCTCCTCTCCTTTCATGATGACAACGGATGTTGAATGGAGATTGTCAATGTGACGGATGAAAGTTAATGTGCCAAGGGCTGCTTGGAGACTTCTGGAGGCTGTACATATGAGCAGCTCCGCCCGTCTCACTTGAGGACTCAAGAAATCATGGATGGGATTCGTCCACCTTATGTTTTCATTGATGTTGTTGTGATCCCCTTATAGGTATTCTGCTGCATTGTATTATCATGTTCATCTAGATCAAGGCCTCTAGAACTGAACACTTCCCATTGTTCATATACGTCCTGCTCATTACTATCTCAAAGTTGTTTTACTTTTGCACGATCAAGGTCATAAAATAGGACAATAAAAATGTATTGCCTCATTATTAAAAGGTTATCCTTGGAGAAAGGTAAAACATCAGATTCCTCGTATCCATTTTAATATGATTAAACCAATAAAACCGACATTGTTGATCTGTCATCCTATAGATATAATGTTAAGTGAGTACCCACATCAAACCATTGAAATCAATGGGTGACACATGCCCAAATTAAAACAATGATATAAATCCCTCAATTTGGGCTTTTCAGTCAACAAAAAAAACATAATAAAGAGTTGAAGTACTATGCCTTCATAATGAGTGAGTTATAAATACCCATAGTTCACGACCTACATAAAATTATAAAGAAAATCAGATGTAGTCCAATCTTTGAATCTAATGTCTCCTATATGATCAATAAGATCGACTAAATAAAATCATTCCAATCTTTGCAAGTGGTGTGTTTCGCTATAGGGTCTGTAATGAAGTCATCTGGAATCTCAAACAGACGTACCAACTCAGAAACAAACCACCTCAATTATGGAAAATCATGAAGCGTATCTTGGTGCCTAGGAGTAAGATAAACTATAGAAAGGTTTCCGTTATTGCATCTTGCATAAACATAACACCTTGTAGATTTATCAAGATGAAAAGTAATTTATAATCTGATATGGTTATACAGGTTTTGGATTTTTACCCGTCAAAAAACTAACACCTATTCCGTCTTATTGGTTGATGAAGGCAAATTGTGTGTATTTAATTTTAGTGTCGTTGTAATTTTTATTTGCCTAAATAGAATAAAATAGATAAAAATAGAAAGTCACTCAGATGTATAGTAAGAGAAAGGTAGTCTCCACCAGAACTGGCCTCTTAGAGGTGAATTGAATAATTGAGTTAGGGTAATGGAGAATAGAGTATGATCATATTGGTAGTTAAACAATTTTTTATAGTTGAGTAATAAAAGGAAAAATGGTAATTAAAAGAAAGAACTATGTAGAATAGTAAGTAAATATAGGTAGTTTGGAAGGTGGAGATATTAGGCTTATATATGATAATAAATAGTGAGAGAAAGTAGTAGTAAACGGATGAGGTGAGATGGATATAATATCGTTATTAAGATTTAATTAGATAGTGAGAAGTAATTTTCTTCTTAGTAAGATGTAAGGAGTTAATCAATAGGAATAGTTATTGTAATACGAGGTAATAAGAATATTTTAGGGAAGAAGTGTGATGGAGGACCATCTAGTCGAGCGCATCAAGACTCGTCATCAGCCACATCGCGGAGCCCCAGCTGACGTAAAGAACCTGAGTTTTTGCTTTCCATTTTGATGACTTTTGAGTTTTCACGGCATTTTATTTTGCATCCTTTTATTCTGTGTTTGTATCTTCCTTTGGTTTTATGGAGACCCTTCAAGTGTACGGGCCCTTCTTCGTGTCATTTTGGTCATACTTTGTTCGTCCCCTTCGACTATTGCAAGGCCCCACCTGTGTAAGGGCCTCCCCCATGTGTGTGTTGTTCATTTTGTTCACACCCTTTAGAAGGGGCCCATTTAGCTTCTTCCCCTATAGGGGCCCACAAGGGTACCCATACACGCGACCCCCCCCCCCCCCCCAAATCTCTTTTTTACTATAAAAGAGGGGAGGGCTCACAGTAGACATAGACTTGTTTTAAGAAAGAAGCTTTTTTTGTTGAGAATTCGGAATCCCCTCACATGGAGAACAGTCTGCCATTCCCTGTAGGTTGAACGTGAAGGAAAGGGACTCTGATCGAGCTGATCCTTACAGGGTCGTCGCTTTCTTGTTGGAGGATGCCCTCTACCCCTTTTTTCTGTCGAGCTGGACTTCTTCGTCACGAGATAGCCTGATATCTCTGGGATGAGGACGAATTGGCTGCCCTCGTCTGCTTCTGGGATGAACTTCAGCTCTCTAACCACCATTGCTTCAAGGTGGACACCCCTCCTACACGCCGGCCCTGCATGATGTGCCAACTGATAATCGTGTGCGTGTTGAATGATGAGGTTCTTAGGTGTATTTGACCCCTCCACCTTGATGACGTTGTCATGTGACTCCTGATCTGTTGACCGTACTACATCCGGACTCACCCACTCAACAAGGCCTGATTACCTCCCGCTGCACTATGAGTGGCCGTGCGTTGACCATGGCGGTAGGCAGAGGAACCGTTGCACTTGAGTAAAAGATTGTCATAGCCTTAGGAAATCTCCACGAGGCGCCCAACGGCATCTGTTTCCTTCCCACTAGGCCACGATCACCCTCAGTTTGATCCGTTCCCTTGAGGGGACATCTGATCATGAAGCTCGTGGTCGTCCGACCGACTTACTTGCTCGCCACCACGTGTAGCTGATTGAACCAAGAGTTGGTTTCCCTCCTTGTTCGACTAGTCAGTCACCTATAGTTATCGTTGTCAACGTCTGGATCCACAAATTACTCCACCCCTACGGCTTGCCCATTTGCAATACCCCGTCGACGACGAGAGAATTCAAACGTGTACGTCTTCAACTACTTCATCGCCCAAGAGAATTTAAACGTGTGATAGGATAGCCACCTTCATGTGATAGGACTTTTCTTCATCAGTGTTGGAACGGTGTTGCTGGTGTCGACGGACGTGGATGCTCACGGACAGTGAATGTGCACCACCTCGTTGGCCTTTGAATTGAACGCTAGGGTCATCAGGAACTCGTTCGTGCCCTGACCCCTCGTGTCGCTAACCGTGCTTACATTCCAGATCTTTCGGCTTCTTGTCTTCCTTCTTGTCAATTTTCAAACTAACGCCTCATTATCATCATTGCATGATGCTTCTTTGCCGATTCCATGTGGTGTGACACAAGCCGTTTGACCTTGGTACATTGTGTTACATCAAAGTGTTACTTATGATAGAAAAGTAATGAATTATATGTTTTCTAAGGTGTAGGTTAATAGGATAGAGAAATACTTATTTATCAAAAGAGTTGAAGCGTAAGGAGTTGGGCAAGACAATTGGGATTATCTAGGGATTATCTAGTTTATAATAGCTAGATAGAATGAGATGAAGATTAATAGAAGATAGAGAGACTAATAAGAGTTATTAAAATGAAGACAAATGATTAATAGGTGGATTATAATATGACTTATATAGATGGAGTGTTTATTACATATATTTAAATATTTGTTATATCTTTTGTTATGGCAGAAAATTGAAAGAGAGTAGGGTGTTTCTGTCGACATCTTTCAGGTGTTCAATGGAATGCCTAAAAGAAAATTTCGTCAGATTTATGTAAATCTGACATTATGCAAATCTTGTCAGATTTAACAGATTGAATTAAATATACAATCCCCTTTTTGGCGCATGTACGAGCCCTTGTGGGTTCTAGTGTATGGGCTCCTTTAAGAATTGTCGGGCTTGTGCCGCACTCTGCCACTTCCCTGCTATGGGTGGACTTGACCCCCCTGTGTTCACTTGCTTGTGGCTGGCTTGTTGCTTCTATGCCCTGGCTCAGCCCTAGCGCCCCCCTAAAACCATTTGTTACTATATATGCATATATTTATCCTTTCTTCCTCTATCTTTCTCTATTTTATTTATTTATTCAATTTTAATTTCATCATTGCAAAATAAGAGATTGGCATACTAGCGCGAGCATTAGCCTTATTAAAATTAACAATGTTTTAAACAAATTTCTACTAATAATGCATGGACTTCTGAAAAATGTGAAAATTACATTAAAATGGATGATTTTACCAATTGCTACATTTAGTACTTGAGATGAAATTTTTCCGAAGAGGAAGATAATACACATTAATGACCCAGAATGACTTAAATATGTGTATAGTTCCTTGCCTTCATTAAGGCTTATCTCTCAATTGACTAGGTCAATGATATTTTCTTCCTTTTTGAAATCCAATATCACTAGTGTTGTTCCTAAGGAACGAGAATAATTTTGTTTCTGCCTATTATCATCAAAGTGAAATACTTATTTCAAATTACAACGATACTTGGCGATTGTGGTGGGAACGCAAGTTTTATGAAAGCAACATGAGTGAAAACACACTGTCACCGGCAATCAAAGATCAGGTCCAAACTGTTTGAATTATTACAATCTGCTTTTAAAACTTTGAGTTATGCGACTCTCCTCCAAGACCCATTTATGAGTGGATATGGCATGTATTATTTACAGAACTTTTTGAAAATGTTTTTTTAACACAATTGTCCATAGGCCTTCTCTCTCCCAACTCCACTTATTGGCCCTACCTATATTAGACTTGAGAGGGGGAGAATCCTATGTGCCTTTGTCGTCTGATATCACAACACTCCTATACACTCCGCCTTTGTCAACAACCCTTGTTCACTGTTGCTGCTGCATTGTGTCGTGCCAATGCTCCACCACGCTACCTTCTGACACTGCCCTCTTATATTATGACATTGCATCACCCTCCAATGCTGTACTTTAATCTCGTGCATTATATCCATGAGACACTGCATGTCCATTATGCACCACCCTATCTATGCCATGCAACCTGATTTATGCACTGTTGTCTTGTTCCACACTACACCGCTCATGATACACAACCCGTCCAGCTTGTCAAATCATACATCATCTCTCCCACCTTAGAACACCTCCACAGCTTCATAAATTGTGCTTCCCTGCAACATTATTATCGTGCCAAAGGTTGATTCATATGGCTATGGTGACCTTTATTTATCGGTCTAAAGTTTTCCAGTGTGTTTTTTTAGCACCCACAAAATTTTGAAAATACCTCAATAGAATAAGTTTTCATTGTCACATATTTAGCCCTAAGGATTTTGTATTTGGATAGTTGTTTCAGTTTACTAACTGTAACACAGTATTCCTTCCCTCGAGCTTCCAAATTAACTTAAACATCATTATTTTCGACAAATTTAAAACATTATATTGACCATGTTTATTTGTGGCATGTATTATACAATAGTAGATTGTATTCACTCTTATCGTGCAATGTCCATCGTACTCATCCTGCTCCAATATGTTTACGCCTAGATTGAATTTTACGAGCCCTTTAGGGATTGTTCTCTGAAGGAAAAGTATAACATAAATAATATTCAAGATAATAACAATCATCCAATCACCACAATACAATGGACAAAGACAGCTAGGGCATGGGTCATGCCCGTTTGGGGCATGAAGGAAGGTAGAGATCCAAACGATTATAACCATGTCTACTAGGCTCTAATTTCTACCGTAGAGCTCACTTTCCTTTTGTAAAAAGTTTATTGTAACTGATTGCATGATACCTGAAACCAATGGAACATAGTCTATCTAAATTTTACTGATGTATGATCTGGAGTGTTATTTAATATATGATTCATGATGACTAAGGCACCTATTTGTCTAGCACGAGTTCTATATGGATATTACTTATCGATGGCCTACAATAATTTATAATTATTATTGGCAGTTTTTAATCATTACAAATACTCTTTTTTCTAGAAGAATATCTGCTTACCAAGTTAATATTTAGAATGTTGTCTCTTTCATCAATACACATAACTTGTTAAATGTTGACGGTGTATCATCTGATTACACCAGTAACTACACAAAATTGATCTATCTCAATAATCACAAATTTTTTTAGGAGACACTAGGATCAATATGTTATAATACAGTTAACCATCATTACAAAAACGTGTGCATCTATATTAATAGCAATCTTAAAAACCTTAGCCCAAATACTTTCATAAAAAGAAATTATTTCTATAAAAGTAGTAGTGAATCATATTTCAACCAGGTCATATTTTGAACTCCCATGTTAAAAATAAGAAAAAAATACCAAGTGATATCACTTCACTTCAATAAGATTCAATGTTACTTTCAATGATGTAAAAAACGTTCACAAATAAACCTTATACTTTTATTTTACTATCAGTAGTTTCACCGATTCCAAAGGGTGAATTTACTGACAATTCTAATTCTTGCATCTTGATTTCAGTGAAAATTATATGTTTATGGTTATATATTTTATGATAAACGTGAAACAGTATATCTTTACAAATTTCATTCGGTGAAATAGTAGCATTATTCTATTACAGTACAAGGTGTAGGAAGAATATAAATAATGGCATTATTTAAACATACATATTGGTTTTTACTGATGCAGAGAATGCGCAAAGAGAATAATGTAAGTACATTATTTCTACATAACAGGTCAAGATCATGAAAATAATAAAACCAGAGAATCTTGATTACTCGCCAACCTCAAGTCAGATAATAAATGTGGAAATGTCATTTAAAACATTAATCATTTCGCTAAAATTTTGTGGAAAGAACATCCTTTATTACTTATGCTAAAGTTTTCCTTTGATGTAATGACAATAATGTCAGAATATTGTAAATATTTTTGCTTGTATACGATTATGGTCAATATTTTGATAATAATTTTCTTTAAATTAACTGTATTAATTCATATCTTGTAAGTTGACAGATCAGCAACGCTCATCCCTTAGATTGGAATTTAAAATAAATTCATATGAGGATCAGTATCCATGAATATTAATCCTAAATTTGCTTTTAAGATGAGACAATTTCCATAAATTATATGTTAGTAGTATTAATAGACAATACAAAATTTTTTTTATGAATGCTATTCAGGATATCATAACACCCTAATTTTGGTATTTATTTTAAGAAATTAGCACAATTTAATGCACTTAAAGAGTTTAAAATGGGGTTGTTATCATATATTACATGTTAATTTATTTTTCCAAGTGAATTCTGAATTTTCCCTATTTAATATTAATTATATGAATTTTATGAAATTTATTTAACCTTGGAATAATTCTGTTTAAATGAAAATGGCAGGTTCATAACTTTTTTGATGTTAATTAATGTGGGGGAGGAATACTGAATTTTCTAGAATTTCCTAGGAATTTATAGGAGTTTTTGGGAATTTATTCGAGGAAAAAGTGAAATTTTAAATAGGAAAATGATATATTTATATTTATATGGAAAGTATGAGTTTATAAGCAATTTCTGAAGTCAAAGGGATTTCTCTTAAATGTTTGCTGCAATTATGTCCTTAAAACAGCTCTCGGTCGTGATTATAAGTAATTAAAATAGTTACAGGGTTTTATTGCAATTAACCAGTATTTTTTATTTTATGTTTTCAGCATAAAATGGAAGAGAGTTTGGAAAAAAGGATATATACATAAATATTTTTCCAGGCGGCCTCGATTTGAGCGTGCGTATTTAATCATGGATGTTTCAGCAAAATTCTAGGCCATTCTCTCTCCGGGACGTAAGTTCGCCTGCTGTGTTGTGCATACAAAGTGCACGCACGGGAGGTGATGTGGTACTTTGGGATTGGGTTAAACGTTGAAGGCTCACAGGTAAGTGTAAGTCACTTTATATTATGTCTGTTTTTATTGTTTTTTTTTATTTTGTTTTCAGGACAGGGGGTATGTGGCACACCGAGAAGCAACCCGCCATTTTAAGTTCAAAATTCTCCAGCCAATCAGCCATTGACACATCATTGCATCTGAATAAAAATAATAATTAAATAAATGAATTTTCATCCAACGGCTAGGATTGGTCAAAATTCATTCATTAATAACTTTTGATCGTGACGTCCGATTGACATGATTTTTTTATAGATTTTCTCGTCTCAACATCCTCTTTCTATCTGTATGGTTGGATCATTCAGATCAAGCTACATGGATGGATAAAAATTAATTATTAAATGAGGTTAAAATGGTAATTTTTACCATGTGACCTAAGTATAAAAGCCAAATTACGAAAGGAAAGGTTCATTCTGGAGGTAGCTCTATCACAGCTACGAGACAGAGAGGAGCTTCAACCTTGATCAACCCTATTTGGTATTTTTTGCTTCATTGTATTGACTTTTAGTGTAATTTGGATTATGTGTCAGTTAATTTTGTGATTGTTCTTCTTGATCTTGGTCTGCATTTCTAAATCATTTGGCTTGAACGTTACACACAAGCCCATTCTTGGATTGAGAGGAAAAATTATGAAATTGATCTAGCTATCCATTTTCACATTAAGAGCAAAATTATAAAAAAACATTTAATTTTTAGGAGATATTTTATTGCTTTTATTATCTAATAGTTTCGTAATGTTTGAATTACCAAGCCTCCAAACCCAACCAACACCAATAAATGTTTCTTCTTAATACCTCTAATTTACTCCTTTGATCATGTAAATTGGACCAAAGAATTCAATTTAGAGCTCCCTATTTCTTATATTCTTCTCATCTCTTCTACCCCCGTTTCTAAATTCATCATCTAATTAGGGTGGTTGGATATTCATTGAAGATCAAATTACCTCTAATTAGGGTCAAAGTATATATGCAGATCACAATTGAAATTCGTTACTAGCTTCCCTTGAACGACATCTATACTTATCATTATACATCTTTACTGAAGGTTTTCTAAATTTTATTCTATAATCTAAAATTGACAACAACAATAGATTATAAAATTACAAAAAACATTTAAATATGGATATAACTTGATTACACACGACTTATTTAGTAAAAGGTAATTGGTTGTTGAGAAAAATTCCACATGACTCTATAGAAGCAATTGTATTGATATTACTAGTTTTATTAAGAAGCATGACTTAGGTAAAGAAACTACTTTTTATGGATTCATAGAAGAGATAAGAAGAATTCTAAGATATTACCATGATTTGTGGGTGGTCTGTCCAATATTGTTAAATTCAAGTTTTTGTAATAATGCAGTTTTATTGACGACTTTTGCAAGTATTTAACACTCCATCCTATTTAAAAAATGATTTGCTAGCATGGTTCCTGAATTCAGAAAACACGAACAGAAACCAATTCTCAACAAGGTATGTGTATATTTAGCTCAAATGGGGTCCAAAATATCATTCGATTGCTTTTTTCTTTATCTCAGGACACCATTGATTCTGTTCTTCAAGAATTAAGTATTTTGTGCCCTACTGGGTGGAGAGTATCTGTCTCTTTAATCAATCAGGCATGCCCAATAGATTATGTAATGAAGATATAGTAAGCAGCATCACATATAGAATGGCTACATCTGTTCCTAAAAACAAAAATCACTATGAAATGGTGCTTAACTCTTTCCATTTTTACTGCCAGGGACATTTAGATTTAATGTTTTGCATTTATATTACAATATCAATAGAAAAAACTTATATGACAGGCCTGAAAGGTTTGTTTTCCTATAATACACGTCAATAGATTTTGGTTAATGATGTCTCTTATTTCAGGTAATGACAGGCAGTAAGACTTGGAACACATTAACGCCTTCAGGTATATATATATATATATAACATTGTGATATCTAATTATTTTGAAACTCATATCGACAGGTAGCTGATCACTGAACTATGAAATCCAGTTACTTCCCCAATATCGATTGTAGAGGGATGATGGTTCCCCAATATCTTGTCAAGTAGTTGATCGTAGAGCTGAGCACTAGTAGATATTAGGGAACCACCGTCCATCTACCAATCGACTCCTATTTCAACAATCTAATGTAGATATCACTAGAAGTGTTCGCCAGTCTCGATACCGATATCAGATTACACTATCGGAAAGGATGTTATACCAGATACCCAAAATCAAATTTTTGGTATCCCTTTTTTCAAATGATATCAGATATCGGTTGCTACAGTGTCGATATCCGATATCGATATCTGTCTCGATGTCGTCATCCACCTCCGTCTCAGGGGGGAGGATGACGATATCGGATATCGGTGTTGGATATCAGATTCAGATATCCAACTTAGAAGGGTTGTCAAAAATTTTAATTTAATCATTATCAAGCAACCGTTAGATAAGTTAACGTGCGAAAGAGGTTCGATGGGAGCTTATTATTTGAATGAGGGGCACATTTAATATATACACCTCAAACTTTTTTTTCTTCCATATGGGATAACAGCAGAATTCCGAGTTTAACATCAAACTCCGAATCCTTTATCCCATATGGAAGAAAACCAAAAAATTGGACTGTATTTATTGGATGAAGTATTAACATATTAAATATATTATATGTATAACTTGCTTAAAATAATTTATATCTTTATAAATATATTACTTTATCATTTAAAGAATATTATACCTTGATTAATACATATAGAGCACAATTTTTGCTTTCTTCTATATGGGATAACTGTATTCGAAGTCTAATGTAAACTCTGAATCCGGTTATCCCATATGGAAGAAAATAAAAAACTTGCACTGTATAAATTAACCAGGGTTTAAAATATAACAAAATCTTATGGCCTTGGATGTATTTAAATCATTGAAAATGATGATTAATGTTGTTTGTTTTCTGTCAATACCGGATATCGATATACGGATATATCGAAATCCGATATCCGGATCATCCTTACCTCTCTGATATCCGTCAATGATATCCATCCACATCTAAAAGGCAGATACCGACCGATATCCAATATCAGACATTGTCCCAGTTTTCTTGCTGATATGAAATATCGGTTGTCCAAAACCTCTTAAAGTTCAAAATCTCCATGATGTCTCCATTTGGGGAGAAGTCAGTTTTGTGACAGGCATAGGAAACAACACAACTAAATCTTCAATAACTATCAAACAACTGACATATCTCATAACCAAGCTATCTCACTGCAAATATATTTGTTGCGACATCGACTATTGGAGTCTGATTTTTCCTGACTATTGAATGTGAGCTACATCAATTGCATTCCATAATCTAACTCAAAAAATAATTGGTCATTGGTTCCTCACAATCTCAATTTACAGGTTATAGAAAACAAAGGGGCATATACACAAGAATATCAACCACTATGTGAAATCGATAGATACAAAGTTAGACTTTATAAATAGGTTTCAACTAACGAGAAGGCTTTGAGTTTATTAATATATTCAGCCTTTTGATATATATACCATTATTTGATTGTCGTTTTCAACAGCTATTAGCAGTGGCTGGAGACTTCATCGATCGTATGTCTATAATGGATTTTTACTTGGCAATCCAAGCAAAACTACCCATATGGAACATCTTCTAGGATTAAAAAATATAACTATTTGGATCATATTTTTTGTTTAGAGAAATATACTAATGGATCTAAACAATCACCTCAAGCATGTTTCACAAAACTGGCTTCTTGTATTGAAAAAAGTAGGTTTTATGTGTGAAAAAACTAATACCTCAGTATTCTCTAATAACATGATCATACTTATCCCATCTTTATGTTAATTTTCATAGATGATATAATGATTATGTTTGGAAAATATTTTCAAATTAACTCTGTATTACATCATCTACATACAAAACTTGATACCTGTCTTCTAGGTCCCACTTATTACATTCGTAGAGTCAAATTACTTCTTGATTGAGGTTATACATTATAACAATTAAAATATGTTGCCTCATCATTAAGAGGTTGGATATTCATAAATAGCAACCATTGTCCCCCCAACCTAATTCTTATATTCTTCAAAAAGTAAAACTTCCATAGTTGCTAACTCTATAGATAAATAGGTGATGCTATTTCATACTAGTCCCGATAACACGCTTGACATTAATACCAAATATTAGAATTTTGTGCGATAATTCATATGTTCGGGTAAATATCCACATCAAAAATAAAAACTAAAGGTTTGTATAGGTCTAAGTTAAAAATTTTCATAAACACATAAGTTTGGACTTATTAACCTAGCCAAAAAGCCGTATTAGAGCCGAAGGTGATGTCGGACGTCACAGATGGCGTCGCCCGACAGATAATACACTAACGAGAATCTAACTACATGAGTGTAAAAATGACCTAGGTGCAGTGTACGTGCAGGTCCCACTTGTGGGAAATTGCTGAATTCTAAGCTTTGGGGTAACATCCGATTGACGATGATGGTGACCTTCTGACCCGCGTGAGGGTGATGACAACGATCACGGTGTCCAACGGAATAATTTTGTAAGGGCTCACACGTAATGGGCGGGCTCGGTCCGTACCTAGGAAATCACTTGTGATGTAGTTTTCTTGACAACTTCTCTCACCTAATCTAACCCCGAGAGCGGTGGAGTACATCCAAAAATATACTAGAGAACGTAATATAACTGACGAGCAAGGGAAACTGCGTACCTCATTAGTGGAGATGTTCATCGTTGATGTCGTCTGCATCATCGTCAGTGCATGGGCCAGTGCGGACATGTACGTACAGGTGTATCGTTGTCAAGCACGACTTGGCTGGAGTGGCGGCTCAAGCAATTAAGCCATCAGCATAGCTCGGCGAGCAACCAATGGAGTAAATATGGATGCGGCTTCAGTGCAGGTCTAGGCAGGGCAACAGCCATAGACAACGCAAGGCTGCGGGTGTTGCAAATTGTGGCAGGCTCAACTTGCACAGCACATTGTAGGACCAGCGGAGGCCTTATGAGGCACACTAGCAATGGTGGGCGAAGCCGCAAAATAGTGCCCACGCAACGTACTCGGTGGATAGATTTCAAGTCGCGGTTATGAATGGTGCAGGGAGTGTAAAGACTGTACCCTCAGTGTGGGAAGGTAGCGACCAGAGTGGCTCCTCAGCGTCTGCGGTGCTTGCTGGTTCAATGCCCAGTCTGATGTCTAGAGTAGCATGCACAGGGCGCGCATGGTCACCGCGCGAAGATGTAGGTGAGCGGGCAGCAGACGTCCGTCAGAACACAAGGGAGTCATGTGTTTGCGTGATCGAAATCCAAAGTGATACAGAGAAGGCAGTACTGGTCACGCGACAGTCGCAGCCTCCAACTAACGGCATTGGTTATTGTGGATCTTCCTTGCGTTGCACAATCTCAGTCAACCAACACGCAATCGAGTGATTGGTTGGTGTTGTTTTAGCACTCGTGGGAGCCACGCGAGGTGCAAGATGCGCCGCAGTCACACAAAGGACTCGGCTTCCCAAAAGATGGGGGGGGGGGGGAACGTCGGAGCAAACAGTTTGGCCGTGCGTCAGTTGGTATCAATATTTTGACGTACAATCGGACAGTCATCAGCATGGGTGGGGACCTCGCAAATGTGCCAGACCATGGATCACGGTGCCCGGCTTTCACTAGATGAGTCTATGACGATGGGAAGTTCCACCCAAGTTCCCAGCGACGGTGGGAGAGTAGTGCAAACTCCTGCTCATACTCCTCTCAATCTCTCTCTTCTCTCCTTCTTTTTCATCTTCCTCTTCTCCTTCCTTCTTCTTCTTGGGTGGGATCTGAAAACAACGAGTAACGGCAACAAACAATTTCCAGATCTAAGAAAGAACGTGGGCTCATCATGGCCTTATGTAGGGCCATGATGGGCCCCTTACAAGGAGTCCATTAGGGATGCCCATTTGATGACCCCCCCTTTTTACAACAAAGATAAATCTAGATAAATTAAAACAATGCAAAAATAAATGATGCAGACGGATACAGACACAGAAAAACATAACGATATGGAAGTGTCCCGACAAGTACGATGCACTCATCGTGATGAACATGAAAAATGAAATCGGACCAACAAAAAACAGAGAATTACAACACGAGCATGTGCGCGGACGTGCATTACCCTGGGTATTTAAACCTGGATGTCTTCAAAGATGGTTTGGCATGCTGGTTGGGCTGGACACGGAACGACGATAATGTTGTTGACAGTGCATATGGCTGCGATGACATTCCATTGATGTTGTTTGGGCGCGCTCCATCAAATCCTGTTTTGGATTTGAGTCGGGTAACAAAGTTTTCTTCCTCCTTGAAATTGAATGCTACCATTATTTTTTATTAGGGTTTTCTGCCTTTTACCATAAAAGTCAGCTACTTATTTTTAATTTTAGTGATACCTAGTATGTATGGTAGGGTAGACATATCGGCCCAGCATTGTAAGTGGTGGCACCACCTTTTGAGAAGATGCCCCGTGTGACACCCATGTCAATGTCAACAAGAGATCTGTATTGCTTCGTGAAATATTTTATTTGTTTTTTCCACCGGTTGGGTTCTATAGATTAGATTAGTAGAAATGGGTTTCAAGCTTTAAATAGCCACCAAAACAATGATTATAAATTTAGAGACATATTTAATAACTGTTTGTAAGAAAGTGCTCCCCGTTTGCTTCAAGCATTGGGTTGCAAAATCATTTTTTCCACTTTTAAAACTGTGTGTTGAACATGTTAATTTGTGGCTTGGTTTTTCCAATCCCAGGTTGTTTTTTCCTTGTCCAATCCCTTGTCCTTCCCAATCATTTTGCACCAATTATCTTATGACTAGTTTGAAATGCACTAGTCCTTGCCTCTCTCTTCTATAAAGAAAAAAGTCAAATATAATCTTTTTTTTCTAATGCCTAAAATAAAATGGTAAAACACAGACATGGCATGGGTCCTGCCTGTTTGGCGTATGAAGAGTAGTAGAGTGCTGAATAAATGTGAGCCTACGTATGACACTCTAATTCAGAACCAGACAACTTGTATTTCTTTGAGACAAAGTTTATTGTAACTGACACTATGATATCTCAAACTAGTGGCGTATGATCAATCTGACATTTAAATTATTCACATTTACGTTGTTTTAAAGGCTTAAATCTTCTTCAAGATTGGATGACATAGGAATCCAATTTTCTCACCAAATGAGAATTTGTGGATAACTGATGTACCTATTTGTCTAATCAACATTCATCACCAATATGACCGATTCGCGATCCCTCCATTGCGCCCCATACATTTCAGATTTATATTTACTTTTAAAACTGCACTAAATTTGAAAAAACAAGAGTACCATAATGAGATTCCTTGTAAATGGCTTGAAATAATCTATAATAATTACTGGCAAATTTTAATCATCACAAATATTTTTTTTCTATAATGGGATCTGCTTACAAAGTGGTATTACTTAAAATATCATATAATTTATTCGCAGTAAATAGATATTATAATCACAACCAAAATTGTACCATGTTTTACACATGTCAAGATAAGATGCAGCTTGCCACATGCAAAATGATAACCTGCACACATATCAAACATTTTCATATTTTATGGTGGCTGTTATTGAATCTACAATCAAAGTATTAGTGTACTATATCTAATAAATTTATTCTAAACTACGAGTTTAGAAAAATCAACTGAATTATTATATCTTGTTTTAGACATTTAATTATATATATGTTCCTAGTTTTATGAAACTGGAAACATTTATGAATGCACAATCTTACATGTTATGACATGAACTAAATGAGGTTGTTATTGAGTGAATTGATAAAATATTGAATGGAAAAAAGTTTTTAGTATTGTATTTTAACTATTATAATCAAACAGAAAAATCACGCCTGGCCCACACTGATAATGTTTTGATTATGAACTAGACTAAATACACTGATATTATTCATCTCATAGTAACTTTGACGAAAAATATTCAAGCAGATGTTAATAAGTTTCAAATTGAAGTGTTTTTGGGCATGTAAAATATATTCGGAGAGTTGAAAATTACTTAAAATTTTTTTGAGTCATCCTAAATGATAAAAAAGAGATAATAAATGGCTGTGAATTTCTAGATACAAGAAACATTTATTCCCTTACTCCCTATCAATATGAGTTTTTAGATGTCCAATTTGACTCCATAATATGACTTTAGCTCTGATATATAAATTTGAGTAAAACAATAAAAGTAATGATGTTAATTTCATCCAGCCCATAGGCTTGTAAAATGTTAACGGTATATCCTTTGATTGCGCCAATTACTTCATAGTTCAATGATATATCACAATATTACTAGAGACATGAGAGCTAGGTTCAATATGCTATATTATAATTAATCATAAAAATAGAAATTTATGGGCCTGCATTAATATTAGTCTCAGGTTAATTATTAAACACTTTTACTTAAATAACTTCACATGAAATACTTCCATTTATATGAAACTCAGTCAATACTTGTTCAACCAAGTCTCCTATGAAAAATAAGATAGTAACTTCAGACGAGTCTAATCATAATATATTGGTTTCATTCAGCATGCTACATTTCAGGCTCACCAATATATTGTTTACTAAAACTTTAAAAAAAATTCCTTACCAATTTCATTAAGTGAATTAAGATTAAAATTTAATGTTGATATGTACGTAATGACATGCACAATTAATTGGAATTTCGTCATTCCATTGGTAAGATGTATTATGTGCATATAAATTTTTCATATGTTGTGGTTTCTTTTACCTTTTTGTCTTGTTACACGATTCTTTAATTATAGTCATTGGTACTTAAGAATACATTCATTTAAAAAAACAACAGTATTGAGGCGTAGAGGCATCAAATTTGCATTTTCCCATAAAAAGGGAGAATTACTGAAATTGCTCAAAAACTTTTAGAACAACGTGCTATATGTCTCTTAGGTTTGAAATATTTTTTATTTCTCAGGTTTCATGGTTGGCTATTCGTGGGCCTGTAAGGGCATGTAGGCCCATAGTAAGAGGGCAAGTTCCACAGCCAGCTGCCGAGTTGGCTCTTCATGCCTCAAGTGCATTATGGGTATCAAGTGGTATTAGTGTCCTAAAGTAGCGCAGTCAAGATTACTATCCAACAGTGTTTGGTGTCAAAGGCCTGAATACTTTGTGTATTAGTGGCCTCCAAGGATGTCCAAATTCTGTGCCATCCCTACTTAGTGCCTCAAGTCTGATTGAAGAAATCTAGAAGGACAATCATTAGAGAACAAATTTTCATTTTCCTGTTCAATGTTCGTTACTTCTGTTTTCCCTTTTCTGAATGGATGTCTCAGAGGATCAACATATGTGATTCTTCCACCGTATCAGCCAAACTTTCTCCTTCTAAGTGAACAAGAATCGTTCTCGTGCTTTCTCCTTATATTCTTTCCATCAGCTCGTATCAAAGCTACATTGAAGATCAAGAGAGCTATAGAAGATGCTGATGACAGTGAAGAACTCCTTCATGGCCTAGGAAACCATTGCTCTTAGGAAACCTAAGAACTAGAAGATTAGTGTCAGAGTTGTTAAGGCCAATGTTGAGGATATTAACTTAATGGAGAATAAAGTATGTATCCAACGAAGCTCAAGAATCTACCAAGCGCATAGGGATGAGAGTAAAAAATACCCACAACCACTATGGTAGAGAAAATATCCTTCTTGAATGGGATGATAAGTGTTCACAATAGAGGTCCAAAATATCAAGTCCAAAAGGAGAAAAAACAGAACAAGTTAACCAAAAGGACTAACCAATAAGAAGATACACGCTCGGTGTCACCTTTTCCCAAAAGCCTCTTTACAAGATGCTATGCTGTCCCCAACTCTTCTCCAACTCTCCAATTAGCTAAGCTTGAATCCTCCAAGGTTGCTTACAGGATGCTCTCAAGAGTTCCTTCCAGAACTCCTGCAGAACTCTCTCAAAACTCCACCACCACAAGATGAGGTAGACGCCTCCTTTTACAGAGCTCCTTGGAAGCTTCAAGAAACCTCCCTCTCTAGAAGGTTCCCACAACTTTCTCGAACACCTGCATAGTCCCACAAGCTTCTTGAAGGATCCATTAGCTTATAAAATAGTCTAGAGAGCTCCATAAGATTCTAGAAGCATCTAGAAGGCTCAAACAGAGTCTTGATGGTTCTAGAAGCATTTAGAAGATTCTAGATTCGAGAAGCTTCTAGAACATTAGAGTTGAACAAGTAAACCCTCGCAGCCAACCTTGTTATGATTCTGAAAAATACAAACTATCCTGTTTGGTCTAGGAGGATAGAGGTGTTTCTGGAGGTGCATGGACTCTGGGATGCTATTTGCGGTGCCATAGTGGAAAGGAATATTAATGGTATTCTTGGATATTTAGACAACAAGAGGACTCCAAAAGAAATGTGGGAGGCACTTAGGACCATGAACCTTTAAGCTGATAGTGTGAAGAATGGAATAATTCAGTCTCTCAAATGGGAATTTGAGCTGCTGGTCATGGGTGAAGATGAACCAGTCTCGAAGTTTGCTGGAAAGCTCTGCCGGTTCGTGAATCAGATGTGAACCATGGAAGAGAAACTTGATCAAGGAGACATCATGCAAGGCCATCCAAATTTGAATCTATAATGTCGTTGGTAGAGCAATTCGATGACATGGACTCTTTGACATTTGAAAAAGTTTTTTGGTCAGTGAGAACTCATGAAGAGAACCTGCAAGATCAACAAACCAGAAGACAAGAGCAGGTTCACTTGGTAGAAGCCCTGGTGAAATCAAATAAGGAAGTTGAAACTGAAGCACTCTGTGAACCAAGAAGAGGGTGAAGCCATTGAACAAGACGTGGCCAGGAAAGATCTACACGAGGTTGCAGTACAAAAGATGAAAAAAAATGAGACAGGTCAAAATTGGAATGCTATATTTGTGGAGAATATGGGCATTCTGCATTTGAATGTAGATCAGACAAGGAAAATAAAGAATAAAACTTGTATGATATAGATGAGAAGAGTGTGTCTGCCTTGTTGATGTTGAGGAATGAAGATGTTGAACATATTCTACTACAAGACATACACATGCATTGTGCTTAAGATGAACTAGGGTACCTGGATGTTGGAGTTAGCAATCACATGACTAGAAGTAAGGAGATGTTCCATGACTTAAGGGAGTCCTAGTCAGGAACAGTAAAGTTTGGTGATGGGTCTAGAGTGGAAAAACCAATGTCAAGGTGGTGGAACCATTACTCTAGGTAATGTTATTTACATTCAAAAATAAAATCAAATATTTTGAGCTTTGGATAGTTAGATGAGCAGGGTTGTAGAACGATTATAGAAGCTAGAGGCGGTGATCAAGAGAACTTACTATGTAAGGTGAATAAATGAAGATAACACTTTTATCTACTGAAGTTGAACACTCTAAAGTGTATGGTCAGAGTCAACTGAAGATCAACTACATGGCTGTCACATGAAAGGTTTGGAACTTCATTTTTTAGTCACTAAAGTCTTTATCATAATAGTAGCTAGTTAAATGTAGGCCAAGAATAGCTCCTTTTGATCAAATATTACGAAGTTGAGGAGTTGGAAAACATATAAGATCTTCATTTCCAGTAGTAGCTGAGTTCAGGGCTAGCAAACTATTCTCTTGGTGCATGGTAACCTGTGCGGACCAATTACTCCATCTACTATAGAAGATAACAAGTATTTTTTTTTATTTTAAGTAATGATTTCTCAAAGTCGATGTGGGTTTCAGTTTTTAAGGAAAAAACAGATGCTTTTGGTGCCTCTAAAAGGTGAGAATTTTAGAAACTCAGAAGAATTTCAAGATATAGATACCTTGGCCAGGTATAAAAAGATTCACAAAAAATAGATCTCCTACCTGAAATGCTGCAGCTCATCTCCACAAATGAACCTTTTAAGTTCCGACAAAAACCATAGGAGGATGCATGGAGAAAAGCTATGAAGAAGGAAATTGAGTTCATTGAAGAAACTAGGCATGGATTCTGATGCCCTTGAAAAAAACCAACAAACCTATAGTACAGAGAATGTAATCTACATGTAGGCTCCACTATTGGCTTTTCAAGATCAAGAGAAGTCCATTTGGAGAAATATTGAGGCATAAACCCATGTTTGTCGTGAAAGGGGTATGCACAACAACGTAGAGTTGATTTTAAATAAGTTTTTGCCTCTATAGAAAGAATGGATATTATTGGTGTTCTGACACGTTTAACTGCACATGGAGGTTGGGAAATGAATCATTTAGATATTAAAGCAACATTCTTAAATAAATATCTCATGGTAAAATTCTATGTAACTCAGCCTGAAGGTTTCTTTGACAACAGAAAATAAAGCCAATATCTTAAATTGAAGAAGACTTTTTGTGGACTTAGACAAGCTCCAGATGCTTGGAAAATAATGTTGTACAAGCTTCTAGTTTGGAAGGGTTTTACCAAAAACAGTGAAGATCATGTAGTGTAAATGAGATTCTGAGATCCAAAGTTTTGGTAGGCGATAACATGCATCGTAAGTAGCTTAATCTGACCATATTTACACGTTTATTTGCATTAAATAGATGACTATGCATGTTATCAAGCTTAAAATCAGTAAATCTATTATGAAAATGCTTATCTTAATTTTATGCATTTCCATAGTTTCAGATATTTTTATGACATCAGATTCTAAAAGAATATATTTTTAGTCAAAATATAATATTCAATTTTAATTTATAATTTTGGGGTCTATAAGATGAGATATGGACATGATATTGATTCAATCAATCTTCTTAGATATTTGATTTTATTTTGGCATTTAAAATTTTGGCATTTACCTTTGACGCTCTTATATTTTGTTTTCAATTTCATAATCACTAAAAGACTATCATATGCGTAGCCTTAATGACCATCTAAATATCTGTCTCTGGGAAGTATAATATTGATAGAGCTCCAACAAGGTGATAACAAACTGAACAGAGCAAGGATTCAAAAGAACAAGTACCAACTTATCCTAAGCTACATGATCTATGGAACCATGATTTGTAATATATTTTATCTCTCTGTTTATTAGATTGCAGTGTGGACAATGCATGTTTCTAGTTGGGGGGGGGGGGAGCACAAATAGTTTCCAGAAATTTATATTCCTTGCATCCTTTCAAGTTGGGGTTAGCATTCACTTGTATGAATTTAATCAAGACCATCTTGGATAATCCCTCACCCTATGTCTTAGCAACGTGAGTATAGAAGTTAGGCTGGTGCAGCGGATGAAACCCTTGTTTCAGGACATGATTATAAAGATTATAAATATTATTAATTAAACCTATGTTCACGATGACATAATTTTACCCCTAATTATGATTTTATCCCTAGGAGTATATGTCAATGACATGATTGTGACTACACGTGAATGTCATCACATTGAAGTTTTCAAGAAGGACATGAGGGACACTTTTAACATGAGTGATCTTGAATTCCTAAGTTCCTATCTTCAAACTGAGGTTATCCAATAGTATGAAAAAAGTAGTTTGCGCCAGAAAGCATATATGCTGAGAAGCTTTGAAACAGTGAAATGCTAGTCTGTAATCCAATACTCAGCCCACTTGAGACCACTAAAAGTTCAAAATGAAAAGGCACACATGTTAGCTGCATTGAGTATAGAAGCATAATTAGAAGTCTCAGGTATCTCACATGCACAACCTGATCTTACTTATTCTATTTATTTCTTGAGCATAATCATGGAATCTCCTTACTCGGAACACTTGCAGCAGTCAAGAAGACCTTGAGCTATATGAAAGGTGCCCTACATATTGGGATATGCTATGAGAAAGGAGAAGGATAGTTGATGCTCAAAGGTTGAGTGACAACGATCACGCATGTGACCCTGATGACCGAAAGAGTACTATATGTATGGAATTTTTTTGGTCAGAATTTGATCAGCTAGGGGTCACAAAAGCAGAGGAAAGTGGCACTATATTTTTGCGAAGAAGATTAGGTAGCCATATGTTCAACTGCTTGCCAAGGAATTTGGCTTGCACGACTCATAGGTGAACTAACAAATCGGGTGCACAATAAGTCCACAATCGCACTGAGCAAGAACCTTATGTTTCATAGTTGTTCAAAACACATAGGCCCAAAGTCTCTCAGAAACCAGAAGTTTATTGAGTTGAGAACAAGGATGACTGTTCAGTGCGTGACTATGCTTCAAGCTTATGCGGAAGAATGATGGACATAGTCTAGAAAGATGATCATTGCTGAAAAAATTCTCATTTTTTTGTTCAATGTCTGCTACTTTTGTTTATCTTTATTCTGAATGGTTGGCTCAGATGATTAAACGTAATGATTTGTACTGGTCAGAAGTTAAGTGGCTTGCCATGGAGGCAGCCACATAGATTGTATAAATCCATGTCTCAGCCAATGATAGTACATAACGGTAAGTATTTCCTTTTTTTCCACCGTGTAAGCCTGGCTTTCTCATTATGTATAAACTAAAAACATTTATGTGATATCTTTTTGTATTCTTTCTATCACGGTTAACTTTGCTAAGTGCTCCATTTTTTTCGAACATGTTATGTTTTTTGTAAAAAAGGGTATCTGAACATCTGACTTATTTGTATTGGAGGATTTTTGGAAGCCTAATATGGAGTCTCTAAGAGTAGTTCCACTGCGTGAATAAATCCGAAGAAGTAATGAGTGGACATCATCACCCATGACATTTTTCTGCTTCCCATGATAATATGGTTTTGTAATGGTTACAACTCTGTGCAAGTCTGATTTTTCATTTTCTCTATATCATATATCATAGTAGCAGTCCGTTCAACTTATATTATACCCCACTCTTGTCTATTAAGGAGTTCAACTCGGAATCCCACCAAAGTCAGCGTCAAAGTCCACAAAAAGGACTTTAAATAACAATATACTAGTAATAAATTGAGACACATCCTATAATAGTTATGATCAAAGTTCTTGACACACATCCTATAATAGTAATGATAAAATATGTAAATGATGAATATTTTGAGGATTTAACCATAGATGGGCTCTATATGGATGCATAGAATGACGACCGATTTAACGGTCACGAATATAGGACGAAACAATTTATTGAAATTTTGTCATTATAACTTCATATGCGTGATATAAATGCCAAGTTACGTATGTATCTATTACTTGACGAAAGAGCCAATTCTGGCCTCTTCCTTTCCTCCTCTTTCTTTCTCTCTTACTCTATCCGTTCTATCTCCTTACCTATGTGGCCTCTCCTCTTTTCATTATCTATCAAAACATAATTCAATGATTTAGACTCCAAATCAGTCATCACCAGTAGCATGCTCAAATCCCAGAAATTTCCATTTGCTTATATTTTTAAGTTTGAGATAACAATTGAATAATTCATTTTAATTTTTTACATTAAGGTTTTTATATAGTATAGTTATTACAGACAGTTTTTTAAGGTATAATTGACTTTATACTCTAAAAGAAAATGTGCAATTAACCACATTTCTTGAGCTCCAAATATAAAGCCAATTATCTTTTAGGATTAAGCATTTTTAGCACAGCTAGGGTCTATAATATCTTTCCCTTCATTCTGGATCCAAAAATCAGGGCACTAGTCGTAGGGTGTCTTGCCCTTAGTCTCCCAAACAATGGAATAGCTCATAGGACACATAGGTATCTAGTAGAAATATCACTTGTGTTGCTTTATCAAGTAAATAAGCCAAAGAAAGTAAGCATGGAGCAGTAGCAAACAGCTGGATATACCTCTCTGACATTAAATTACTTTGTCGAGACATAAATCAAAACATGACTATTTGATGCAACCTACATTGACTGAGTTCAATGATCTAACATATGGTACCACTTTGTCCTTCATTCCTCAAAATTACAATGTCCATGAAAATGGAGGTATGTAAATGGAAATATAAGCCAACATTTGAAGCTTATAGTCACAAAGCTAGAATTGTAGCAAAAGGTTTCACACGACAGCAAGGTTCAAATTGTGGAATTCTCTTCTCCATAGAGTTAAAAGGAAATAAACTAGTGCGAAGTCATTTGAATCGGTAAAATATAAAATATTTAATACAGTTAAGATTTTCTACAGGAAAATGTTAATCTAATCTCTACAGATAAATCTGAGTTTTTGGGGCTGCATTTTGTCTCCAAACAAGACTTAAACAGCGAGCTATAATTTTACTAAAACAGTAGAATGAACATTGTTTCTTTTGTCCAGTCCTAATACTTGTTAAATGTTGGCGATGTATGTATTGAGTACAACAGTTACTTCACAGTTCAATGATATATGACAAGATTGATTAACTTACTACACAATTTATTAGGTGCACCTGAATTAATATTGGTTTTGATCTAATATTGAAGACCTTAACTCAAAATATTTGCACAAGAAGTAATTAACTATGTACAGTTATCACTAAATAATAGTTGAACCTAGTAATAGATTGAAGGCTCGTGTAAAATAATAATTGAACATATCAAGATACGACACTTCTGAATGTTTCTATCAGAGTACAAAGTTTATATCTTTAGACTCCAAAAAATAAATGAAAACAAACTGGTCAAATATATTTCTAAATCTGTATTATTGATCCTACTTACTATCAGGATGTTTGCAAGTTTGAACTAAAGAATGAGCAGAAAAATCTAACTCTCAGATTTTTATTTCATTGAGGATTTTATTATCACAGCTTCCTGTATTCTCTATTCTAACTTGAAAAAATACAGTTTTTCAAATTCATTAAGTAGGGTAATGATGAAAAAAAATTAGTTCCAATAATAATTTAACACTACACTCAAATAGTTGGACTCTGGAATTCCACTATAAAATTTCATTATAGGTCTATAAAATTATCATCTTTATTGATGAACATACTTTTCTTATGGTGTTAAAAGATTTTTTAACTACAAATATTCATATCAATGCGTATAAGCATTGCAATAATACAATAATATTGAGGCTCATAGGCATCAAACATGCATTTTGCTGGAAAAGATAATAAACTAAAATCTCTGATATATATTTTATAACAACATATCATTCTGTGATATAGGTTCAAAATTTTTTGAAAGATGCGATAGAGAAAGTTACACTAAAATTCTAGAATGTCGAATAGGGCAACAAACAAAAGGATACTACATCACTTGAAAATGTATAGGTGAGATAATTGTGGGATTTTTAAAATTTAATATTCTGGTAATAGTGATACCTACGACGTGCCTATGTGCATTTAGTTAATTTTAACACCATCCGCTTGGTGGAGTAAACAATAAAAAACAATAGGACTCTTAATCAACTTAAAAAATAATAATAAGGTGAAAAAATACTTTCACTATCCTTTTGTTGAATGATGTACTTAGCTTATACTAAAAGTTTTTCGTTCGATGATGATGCATATACTGTTATTGATGGATATTATGTGGCTGCCAATCCAAATTACACCATTCAAATAAATATTTAATTTATTATTATTCTAATGTGCTGTTTATAAAAAGTCCATGAATGTGTGCAATGACAATGAATCATGATGAGAGCATAATACGATAATCACTAGTCTTTAAACATTTAATCTCAATATTCCTATTTGATATATAGTCGAGACGCACATCAAATTGTCTAGATGGAATATAACTAACTTATCCTACTTATTCAATAAGTATAGCCGATCACGTGGCTATTAATGTGGCGAGGCTAAGAAGAGATATTAGGTGCTCTTTGTAGAAAGATTTTACTAAATTGATTCATACGAATCCCTAAATTTTATTATACCTTAACCTCAATCAGGTGGATTCATGTCATGGCTATATATGTGATCTGAGGACCCGTGACACCAAGGACATCTTGTGGATGGACGACTACATTTTGACTACAACTTACATGCGTCTAATCATGGGATTCAAACAAGTCATAAATGGGATTGTGTCAACTTACGTGCTCCAATCTAGTAAGAAGCTCACTGAGATGATTGAGTGGTCTAGACGGGATCATCCGCCCTTGGTATAAGAGGAGATCCACTCAAAGAAAACAATCCAGTACATCTGTTGGGAGAGTAGTGAGGATATTGGAGAAGGCATTCTGCAATGATACCCATTACACATCACTACTAATTGACTGGTGGATTTGGCTTTGATGATCAACCATACCCTAAGTCATACGTGAGTCTCATGTGGATGACCAGTTTTACATATATGGTATTCGACGATGGTAAAGGTTTGTTGAGAGAGTTCAAACACTACTATGTATCTTCTAGGGCACAAGGTGTAGCTTGGCACCCCACGAACTGGATATAAAACCTATCGATTGGCTGAGCACATGAGCAGCTTCTGAACATTCTAGAAGATGGAAAGTCAAAAGATGAAAAAGTTCCCCACAAGGTACAAATGATGTATATACTTTATAGATCGATTGAGAATCAATTCACACTTCTACATCACGAAAACCATGTTTTGATGGTTGAATTAGTGCATAGAACCCAACAAAGGTATGAGAGCCAGGTTTTTGATAGCTTTGGTTCAGAAAGAAAAGAAAAATATCCAAAAAGACATTTGGAATTTATATTTTGGATGTCCATTAGAATGTGTCCCTGCGCTGGCAACGTTAGTGCCAGCACCAGCAACGCCCAGCATCATGCACAGTTCCACCGTTAGGCACAAGTGCGAGCCACATACGGCCAAGCACGGTTGGGTGCAGGTGCCTCCAAGGCTCCGCGCGCACACCGCGGCCATATGCTCGGCCACCCGGGGGCCCGCACGGATCGCTACTCATAGCCAGCAATGGCTGCCATGTGCGATCAGTGGCAACCTCTTGCTCCCAGTAGTCGCCCACACGGCACAAGGGAGCGTACACAGTTGGGCTGCCATTTGGCCACGGATTAGATCACACTCAAATCTGGTTTTGGGGTCAATCAAATTGGACCCTAAACGGTGGGTCGGCCGAGTCAAACTTGGGCTAACCAGGTCAGATATGGTCAGTCGGGTCTATCTGGGCAAACTCAGACCGACTGTATTTGATCCCAATAGGTCGGGTCAACCGGGTAGACCAGGTGGGATCCCGATCGATTGAGTGAGATCCATAGACCAGACTCATCTAATCCAATCAGATCGGGTAAGATCATATCGAGTCTACAAAAATGAACTTGAATTTAATGGAAATATGAGCGCCAAGTTTGGAACCGGGTTCTCGCAGTTCTGCCCATTGAAAGGGGGTGGCCCTACCACCTCTCAAAGAATTACTATATTTAAATGCTTTCATACTAATTCAAATCATTTAAAATAAATGATTTAAAGGCGTAAAAAAAGCCAATATTTCTGGAAAATTCAAAAAAATACTTTTCAATTTTCTTAACTCAAATAAATCAAACAAAAACAATTTAAGGTTGAAAAATTATCAAAAATATCATTTTTTATTTATTAAGTGTAATAATTGAAGAGTTAAGTTATTACGGCATTCAAAAAATTTCCATAAATTATTTAAACAGTTTAAAAAATTATTTCTTGAATTTGGAAGCATGAAACTCATGTTTCTTTAATAGAATTTTAATAATATTTAAATAATTGTGTTTTATAGCATTTGTTTATGTGATTTCATTTGTGACATAACTATGCGGTATGAGGGTTGTGTTGTGGAAAACCAAAGCTATTTTGGTTAGGGTATACTTTAGGAAGCGTGTAGTTTGGTTAGGGTATACTCTAGGATTATACCCAAAACTGTTTTCATAAAGTAACAACGGTAGTGCTCAGAGCAAACTCGGTGGTTGGTGCTTATACTCCAGGCCGCATGAGCGTTGCAACTCCCATGAGATAGGTGTTCAATAATGTGTAATATGATTAGTGGGCATATAGTCCACGTTGTAGGAAATTCTGATCCCCACTGGGAGATAGTCAGTTTTTCCACTTCTGTGTACTCAAGGTTTGTATGAAATGATGAATTTTAGTGGAGGCTAAATATTTTATGAACTTAGAATTGTCTTAAACTAGTAATTCATTAGATATATCTCAAGCAGGAAAATATGTCATTGAGCAACCAAATTCATGGTATAATAGATACCAATCATCTGATTGGAGCAAAAGTTACTGTCTAACTCAAAAACTTAAAGATCCTCCTTAAGTCAAAACACATAGCATCTGTCCTTGAGACTGATGGCTTGGGAGATCTTGCATCAGATGCAACTGAAGGGGAGATACTGGAATATCAAAAGGGGAAAGATGATTCCAGTATGGTCCAATCCTTCATGCAAGCTTATATGTGCATTGTGTTGTAGAGGCAACATGAAGATATGGATCCAAGCCCAATGTTACTTCAATTGATTGAGTTATTTGCCTAACAAAGTAGGACTCAGAGATATGACATGTCAAAGAGCACATTCAGGGCTCGTATGATGAAACCGTCTTTGTTAAAAATTGACGTAAAAAAGATGATTGAGTGGATAGAAAGCTTGGCAGTGCTAGGAGTTGAACTCCCCAATTGGATGAGCACGAACCTCATTCTTCAATCCTTACATGATTCATTCTCCTACTTCATTGTTAACTTTAACATGAAAAAAATTCAGACCACTCTACTAGAGCTGCTTAACATGCTTATTACTACCAAGTAAATTCTTCAGAAGGAGAAGCCCCATGTTCTGTTCGTTGGTAGGAACAACAAGAAGAGAAATGTGATGTCTACTTCAAGGCAGGACAAAAGGAAGAAGCAAGTGAAAGCACCAGTGCCAAAGGAGGATAACGATGAGAAAGGCATGTGCTTCCATTGTGGAATAAAGGGCCAGTGGAAGAGGAATTGCAAGAACTACCTCAATGAGATAGCTAAAAAGAAGCAAGGCGATGCTTCAGGTATCTATGTGATAGATACTTGTCTTATGTAGAGGAAGAATATCAAATTTTATGTAGGGGGATGTCCTGCCCATGTGAAGACACATAACCTAGGAAAGCTGGAACCCAGAACTGAATTGTGTAGATTTGTGGGATATCTAGAAAGATACATGAATACTACTTTTGCTGGCCTGGGGAACGAACCATTTTGTTTCAATAAGGGGCATCTTCCTAAAGGATGAATATATTCTAGGAAACAATAATGGGAGTAAAGTAGTGTTGGAAGAAACTCCAAGTCAAGACACAAATACTATCTCATCAGATGAGGGATCAGTTCATGAACATGTTCAAAAAAATACATTAGAGCCACATAAGTTAGGAAGAGTTGTTAGATAACCTAATTGTTGTATTGGACATATTGCACTGAGACAACCTAATTTAAGGTTTAATAATTTAGGTCTTAGTGAGACAACATAATTGACAGTTAAATAATTTATGGATGAATAACTTGGGGTTTAATAAAAGATATTAGGGTGTGAAGGTGAGACAGGATGAAAATTACGGTTTGAGATAGGGTGGTGTAAGTAGTAGTAGCAAGAGTAGACTGATGAATGAAATGAAGGAAGAGAGTGGTTCAGGGTTTTTTTTTATAGTATAGGGACATCGTAGTGATACGTGAGGAGGATGGTAGATGGCGAGAGATAGAGGTGGATGATGATGGATAGCTATAAGGAATATGACCTATCAAAATGAATGTGTTGACAAATGATGAATGAGAGGCAGTATACTAACCTTAAACCCCAATGTGCCGCCATGATCACGGTTTCTTCCAGATGCAGATCAGCCTCCTCATTATCTATTGATCCCCTTCAAGCAGTCATGATGCCAATAACACTCTTGGTAGACCCTTAAAACTTCACTCTCTTCCAATCTGCCTCTCTAGGAGTAAGTGAGCACAAAGATAATTTTTTACAAAGAACGGGGTCAATTTATAGATCTAAATATATGTGATGAGGGACCATCTAGCTTCGAATACCCGTTCTCAACCGCTCCATCGAGCAAGGGCTGACACTTGAGACCCGACCTTCAAAGTACTCAGCCTTGTCAACAGGCCACAGAGGTTTGACGTTAGATGTCCTTATATTTTCCTTAGTTAATAGGTGTTGTATGTTGATCACATAGGTGTTTGTGTTTCTTTGCTTAGTAGACCTTGTATGTCGGCTGCATAAGGGGGGCCTAGGACCCTTTAAGTGGGTCTTCTCATCTTTATTTCTAAGGGTGAAGGCACATCTTTACCCCTTTAGGGGGGGGGGGGATCCATATGAAGAGTGGGAAGAAGAAATTTGAAAATATGTTATTTTTGGCTTATTTCTTTTTACTTTTACGTTATTATTTATTTTATTTAGGTTTTACACTTATTTATAAAATTCACTGAAAATTTTGAGGGTGTAAAAAAAATATTTAAACCCTAAGCCATCGCCACTCTCGCTCGGCCACTAGTCATCGTCACCACCTGACCATTCGTCGCTTTAGAATATGTAGGAAAGTATAGGAATTTAACTGAATCTGGTGAAGAATTTGAAGAGAGCTTTGTAGTATGATGAGATTTACATTCCTAATGATGTTAATAGAATGATGAGATTAAGGGAGGGAGTCATATGAACCAGCCGAGAGCATCATTCATCCTAGAATCCTTGGGGTTATAGATGTGAATGTGAATTTTAAATTAGATCCCCAGCTTCGTCAAAGGTTTCCATGATTTTATGGAAACTTGAATGGGGATACTTATGACTACTTATATGAATTTCTGGAGAAATATGACTCTTATAATATTGCAGGAGTTACTTGACATGCTTTGAAAATGAGAATGTTCCATCATATACTTAAGGATAAGGCAAACAATTGATTGCGAATAGTGGGTAAAATTTTTCAAAATTGGAGTGAGACTAAGAAGTGTTTTTTTTTTGCACAAATTCTATTCAGTTGGAAGGCCTAATGCTTATAGACAAGCAATTACAGATTTTTCCCAGGGAACTGGTTATTTTAGTGGGACATGGGAAAGGTTGAAAGATCTTATTAGAAAATGTCCTTATCATAGTCTTCCTGGTTGGCAAATAGTCCAATTTCCATTATGATGGGTTGGATGACCATGAGAGAGAAAAGTGGATAGTGATGGTGGTGGTACTTGATTTGATGAAGCCATTAGTATTATTGAGATTTATTAGATAGCTGTGAATATCATCGTGGGCTTGAGTCACAGTGAGAGAATTGCAGGACCAAAGCATGGAGGCTGATAGATGTTAGTGCAGTACAACCTGATATGTGTAAAGATAATGTGGAGAGGAAGATAGGGAAGGTTGGTACGCCCGTGGAGAAGCATACCCAAAATATGAAGAAAGATGAGGAGATTCTCTTTTCCTCTTTGTTCCATTCATGAGAGTTTTGATCGTACTGATGACCTTTGTGGTACTCTTGACCAGGAGAATGCATTGGAATGTAATAATCTCATCCAAAGATCTTAGAATAAGAGGGACAGTTATAGAAATAAAGGATGGACCATATATGGGAATAATAACTTCCAGCCACGTCCATATCATGAGAAGAACAATCAAAATCATTAGAATTTTGCTTCCAACACTCCCCTCGATTTTGTTTCAAATTCTCAATATTCATCTTCGAACTAAATGATGGATATGTTGGAACAGATGATGCTAAAATAAGAAGAATTTCTGGAGAGGCAGAGAAGAATGGAGGCTAGAATGGAGAATTTAGACAGGAAGAACATTGGACAAGGAGGGCAAAATTTTCAAGAGAACATCAAAGGTGACAATAATAAAGATAAAAATAGATGAATTTGGCACCAATAGCCAAAACTCAGGTTCACTGCCAACCCAAACAAGTGTTAATCGAAGAAATATTTCCCTTATTGATTCTGAATTTGATGACTCATAACATGCCTTAACTAGTAAAAATTTGGAATATCATGAAAATGTGCATCTAAGTGGAATTCTAAATTGAAGGAATTGTCTGATCCATATGAGAAAAAACCTTGTGAGGAACCTGATGCCGAGGGAGAAAATAGATGTGTTGGTAATTTGAGAAGAAATCTAGAGGAATCCCCAAAGAAATTAGAACATAATCCAAAAGATTTTGATAACCTATTCTACTTCTCCAAGGGTTAAACTTTCCAAAGTCCCCCTTGTGATAATAATTTATAATTTATAAGTAACTCACTACCAGTATTCATTTGGTAGATCCAATTTACACCATTCCGTCGCACTCAAAAATGTTGAAAAACCGTGCACTCCATCGAGAAAGGATAAGATGATTCAACTATCTGAAAGCATCAGTTCCATTTTATTGAATCAGATTCCTAGGAAGAAAAGATACACACGAGCTCCATTGATTCAATGTGAGATTGGAAAAATGATATTTAGTAGGTCACTTTTGGACATCGGGGCAAGCGTGAAAATTATGCCCAAAGCTATTTAGCATTACTTTAAATTTAGGGAATTAGAGCCAATTTTGATAGAGTTGCAACTAGCCAGTGGATCCATCAGACAACCATATGGGAAGCTCGAGGATGTGATTTTAAGAGTGGAGAATTCTTTTTTCCTGTTGATTTCATCGTAGTAGGTATGAAGGTTACAACGAATTCAAGTCATACAACCTTAATTCTTGGCAGACCTTTCTTAGAAACCACCCAAGCCACAAGTGATTGGGGTAAGGGGACACTTGAACTCAAAGTTGGTCAAGAGAAGATAAAAATTTAGATTTATAAGTTTCTAAAATTTTCTGAAAATTCTGGAAATGATGTATGTGTGTGTGATCAAGTTAATTAAAAATAACTTGATCTGAATGCATCTCTTTTGAATTCAATTGCTCCTTAAAGGTGTGAGAAAGAAATACATGACATTGAGACTAATGCTCCATCTCACATGTGTATTCATGAACCAGAATTCAAACCTCTGCCTAGCTCTCTAAAATAGAACCTTGTAAAATTTATCCAGTTATTACTTTTCATTTTCTTCATATAAAGAAGTGGCATTGTTAAATAATCTGCCATTTCACAAATCATTTATAGGATGGTCTATTGATGATATCCATGGGATTAGTAGAGATGTCCGTGAGCATAGAAGTTTATTGATGCAAACATCAAGCCATCTAGAGAGGCCTAGAGGCACCTAAACCCTCATATATTATAAGTAGTTAAAAATGAAAGTATTAAATGGTTTAAGGTTGACTTTATCTATGCAATCTCTGACAACCCATGGGTGGGCCCTGTTCATGTTGTGCCTAAAAAGTCCAGGATAAATGTGCAGAGAAATGAACAGGGAGATGAACTCCAAACAAGACCTCCTAGAGGACGTTGAGTTTTCATAGACTATAGAAAGGTGAAATTAGCAACCAAGAAAGACCATTATTCTCTTTCATTTATTGATCAAATTTTAGAAAGCTTACACGGAAATGATAGTTTTGCTTTTAATGGGTATTCAGGTTATAACAAAATTGCTGCACATGAAGATGACCAAGAAAAAATCACATTTACTAGCCCAGTAGGAACTTTTGCATTTAGCAGAAGGCCGTTTGGTTTGTGTAATGCACGAGCCACCTTTCAAAGATGCACGAGTGCCATGTTTTAAGAATTAGCAGAGACTGATTAGAGATTTTTATGGATGGTTCCCCTATTTTTAGGTCTTTTTTAGATATATGTTTGTCTAATTTATCTAAGGTTTTGTGGATATGCATGGAGAACAAGTTGGTATTCAGTTGGGAGAAGTCCCATTTCATGGTGCAAGATGGAATAGTGCTGGGCATCAAGTCAGCAAACATGGGCTAGAGGTAGACAAGGCTAAAACAGAAGTTGTCAAGGGCCTTCCTCGTACAAATCTCAAGCAACTATAAGGTTTCTTTGGCCATGCAGGATTCTATGGGATCTTAATAAAATACTTTGCTATATTTTCAAACCCTTGACAAAAGATGTTGATGTTATTTGAGATGCTCAAGCTAAAATCTTCTGTCTACAAATCAACGAAGCCCTCATCCAAGCTCCATTTCTATATGCCCCTAATTTGGTTGAACCATTTGAACTAATGTGTGATTCTTCTGATTTTGTAGTAGGGGCAGTTTTGGGATAAATGGTTGAGAAGAAGCCGATGGCCATATACTATGCTAGCATGACATTGGGAGAACACACAAGTCAACTACTCCATTACTGAAAACGAATCGTTATCAGTTATTTTTTGATTTAAAAAAAAATTGTTTTCATTTATTAGGAAGCTAGATAGTTGTTTCTTCTTATCATGCAGCTTAAAAAATTCTACTCAATAAAAAGGAAGCTAAATCTAGACTCATGAGATGAATTCTATTAATGCAGGAATTTGATCTAGAGATTAAAGACAGGCGTGTGTGTGACAATCCTGTCGCCAATCACCTTTCTAGGTTTACATTTGTCTCACCATGACCCATTTTTTATTGTTTTCTTGATGAGCAAATATTGGAAGTGCAAGCAACAAAGATACAATGGTACACACACTGAAATAATTATTGCATTTCAGTTGAACTACTTAATGATTGGGATGGAAATTCCAAGAAGATGTTCTACAACAAAATAAACCATTATTTCTTGGAAGAGCCTGAATTATTCATCAAGGGGTCAACCATATACTTAGGCGGTGTGTACCCTCTGAAGAACAATGAGAGATTTTAGAATCTTGTTATTCTTCTCCAAATGGGGGGGCATTATTCTCCTCAAATCATAGCTTCTAATATTGTTTAAGCGAGCTTTTGCTAATCTACATTGGAAAGAGATTGTTTTGAATTATTTAAAGTGTGTTTAACATACCAAACTGTAGTTGATGGGGGACCATCCAGCCTTAAAGGCGTATCTTATGTTTTTTTTCACATGCGCGTGTATCGATTTATTTTTTTCCATAATTTGGGCCCTCCCTTTTAAACTTTTGGGCCTTCTTTCCTTTTTCTGAGGAAGGCCCATATTTCCCCTATAAGAAGAGGGGTGTGTCCATAGTAGGAAAAAAAGAGCAAGTGAAAAAAAGAAAAGTCAATGTGTAGTCCCTTTGTTATTTTCGGGTTATTTTTAGGTCTCTTTTTATAGTTTTAGAGTTGGAAGGAATCATGAAAGTGCCCTCGAGATTAGGGAATCATCTTATCATCGCCGGAGTGTCGCTGCCGCTGTCTCCGCTGTCGACATCGTTGGGCCACCACCTACGGGTTCGCCACGCCGTCGCCGGAGGAGACCCCAGCCGCGAGCCGCAGCAGCGAGTGTGGGTGCAACCCTCGGCCCCACAGGCGCCGCCCGCGATGACATGCCTCTGTTAGTTCACCGCCCCGAAGTACATGCCACCAGAGGATATACAGCCATCGCTCTACACCACCGACCCCAGTCTTTGTTGCCTATAGCGAGCCATAGCCAAGGCTCAACCCGTCACAGTTACTGATGCGACTGCCCTATGTTGTCGCTCTATCGATCAGCCCTCCTCTCCTTGTGGTGTAACACGAGCCATTCGATCCTGGCGCGTCATGTTACATCAGTAGTGAATTTGCAGAAGCAATATCATATGCCCTTGTAGACAAATGTATAAGTTGAGCTATTTGATATGTGGGGAGTTGACTTGATGGGACAATTTATAATTTCTAAGGGATATGAATATATCCTAAGGGGAATCGATTATGTTTCTAAATGGGTGGAATTCATTCCCATTAGATCAAATGATCACAAAGTGGTGGTTAAATTTATTTTACAGAATATTATTAGCCGGTTTGGATGCCCAAGAGAAATCATTAGTGATGGTGGTAGCCACTTCAACAATTTCCACTTCAGGAAATTGTTGAAACAATATGTAGTCCATCATAAGATGACTACCCCATACCATCCTCAAGCTAATGGGCAGGTAGAAGTTAGTAACAAAGAGACTAAAAAGATTTTGACAAAAGTTGTAAGGACATGAAAGAAGATTGGGCAAGTAGGCTTTATGATGCTTGATGGGCTGATAATAGATCTGTCTATAAAGCACCCTTATGCATGTCCCCTTATAGACTAGTCTATAGGAGAGGTTACCACCTTCATATTGAAATTGCAAATAAGGCATATAAGGCTATTATGAAAATTAATCTCTCTCTTGATGATACAAGAAAGAGTTGCATTTTGCAATAAAACTAACTTTAATAAAGGAATGAAGCATATGAGAATTATCTCATGTACAAATCCAAAATGAAGCACTTTCATGGCAAGGCCTTTAAGAGGATAAACTTGCATAAGAATGAAAGAGCTTGGCTTTATGATTATTGTTTGAAGTTATTTTCACAAAAATTGAGATCACAGTGGGATGGACCTTATATTATTAATAATTTTTTGGATTCTGGTGTGGTCCTTATCACATATCAGAAGAAAGAAAACGTCTTCAAAGTTAATGGTCAAAGGTTGAATTCTTACCTTGTAGGAGATCAAATAGATCAACCTTCAGCCTCCATTCTTGTAAACCTAGCAGATCCAACCTCAATTCCTGATTCTTCCACTATATCTTATTATTTAGCTTTTCTTAGCTCTCCTCTTCTTAGGTTAATTTCAACATACGACTTTTTTTATTTTTGCTCAATTTCTTTTGAACAATCATTTGGCCACTTGTTTTTTAAAATTATTTTCATACTTAATTTATACATGAAGAAGGTTGACAGCTTAAGTACAGTTAATTAGTCCAGTGGCAGCCAATTCCAATGAGATGATCAAAACCTGGTCAAGCTCGGTTTGCAACCCCTATGTTCCCTCCTTTGTATTATTATTTGCATTGGGAAATTGATGTAACACGATGGCCGGGATCGTTCGGCTCGTGTTACACCATAGAAGGCTGAACACGAATACAATATGAAGATGTAAAATGTTACGTGTATATTTAAGAAAATTAACTAGAAGTATGGCAGCCGTTGGATGACCCGAGACACAATCAATTGGATGACACCGGATGGGTTATGACAGGGTTAAGGCTCCCAATGATCCGAGTGTTTGGTTTGCAAGCCAACGTGATAGGGAACGTTCACCATCTGTGAGCGTCCTCACCGTCCCACGAACAAACTGATACAATATCGACAAAGGAAATCATAACTCAATTTTTGTGGATGACAAAGTTTTGTGGCAATGAGCAATCAAAGATCTATACTAGAAGAAGTAATACTGTTGTAAGGAGAGAAAAGGGGTCGGACTTGAGGATGACGATCTCAAGGGAGAAACGATCACATTTGTTGTAGAACTTGATAGAGCAGCACTAGTGGACAAGAATAATTTCAGCTTCAATGATGATGGAGGAAGAGGTTCGCGTCCAAGATTAGGTTCCAAAGATATGCAACATTGGTTTACCCTCAGGTTGCACCCTAATAAACGAATGAGCACGGCAGATCATAAAATGCCCCCACAGGAATATTATCACAACCGATTGGCAACGATTGAGTAGTGGTCTTAAGCAATGATTAGTGCCCAAAAGGCCTTAATCAGATAAAAGTATGATAACCACACCAGGGGCAAGCAGACCGAAGGATGGTGTTGGTCAGACAATTGTAGAAGTATTCTGGAGTTATAGACGATGACAGCTTCAATGGCGCTTTTGTGGTTAATACGGGAGATCAATTCGATAACCAAACACAGAAGAATGTCCCGTAAGGGGACGTTCAGGAAATCAATATGGGGAATATTGTTGTTTGGAAGGTCAAATTCTACCTCCACCGCATGCGCTGAAGTTTTGAATACTAGGGAGTTAAGGACATTGTACCGACTGCACCACGGATTGACAATAAAATATCGTGATTGCACAGGCTACTATGATGACGTGTGGAAATGTTTTACTTTTGGGGAATATTCCACGACCCAGTAATTCACTAATCGAGTGAGGATTAACAGACCAAGCGTTCTCATCCTGGGTATCTTTATTTTTAACTTGATCTCCGCGAGAGAGAGGAAGTGGACAACCCAAGAGAATAACAGATCGCCGCTAGGACAATCCGTCCAGTATGCAAACTAAGTAAAATCCTCCTCTGTGCAGGATAGATGGAATTCCCAAAAAAAAAGGTTCTTCTCCTCACAACACGATAACTCCAAAAATAATTTCCCTGGCTGATGGTGCCTCGGCCGTTAGATTGACAGACAATCTAATATCAGCATTCGTCAGGCTTGAGAGATCATGAACAAGGCAATCATCCTCTTTTGAAGAAAGGATTGAGGAAATACTCAGGACTCAACAGAACATAGTGTTTTTTTCTAGTCTTCTAGCAGATTTTAAAAGACAAACAATCTTTCTTCAACCAGAGTAAGGACGCTCGACAGCAGAGAGAGCCCAAGAACAAGAGGCGATCTTATTTTCTTCCAAACAATGATTTCAAATTTTCCAAGAACAAAAAACAACAATAACTGCCAAAATACAACTTCAGATCTGGATTTTCATGATAACATCAAGCATCCTCTCGCACGTCCGCCCCTCCCCCTTATTTATAGAGAGGGAGTGGCAGTTGTGAGAGGCCCAATTGGGCCCCCTTTTAAGGGGAAATCCGATTGGGCTTCCCCTTAAAAGGGATCTTTAGGGGGAGAAGAAGCACAATATGGATTTCCTCCCCCTAAAGATGGCAACTAATCATATTTAAAATAAAAACACTCGTAGGAGGCCGGTCCTCTTGATAATCCAAAGACGATGAAAAAGAAAATTACATAAAGACACACGACACAAAGCAAGGCGATGATGGCGATTCTGAAACTTGGTAGTGGAAGTGTGGGTTCTTCACGTCGGCTCAGACTCAGCAAGGTGGCTGGTGATTGGTCGGGGCTCGATCGCATGGATGGTCCTCCATTTGCAATGCATATAGCAGTGTGGGGAGTTACTTTAGATGTGAAAATGAAAGTGCAATTTTATCACTTTTGAATTGCATACATCCCATATAGCCAACCCCACTTTGAGAAGTTGTCTAAACCATGATCCTAAAAGTATATAGAAGTTAGGCTCTTTTAGCAGCTCAAAAGCATCACTAGATGGTATGAAACATGAATCTAGACAATCTTGGTTAGCTCAAAAGTGGTTAGGATACCAAATAGGGTAATAAGCATACATGAAAAACAGAGGGTATAAGTACTATCATTGTGGAAAGGAATGATGAGTGCATTTTGTACCCATATCCCTGCCTATTAGGTTGATTTGGACCCCACTATACGGTCAAGGATATGAATTATGAATAACTCAATGTAGATGGATAAGTGGTCATTTCTTCAAGTCCTTGATGGATATTATGTGGCCATCAAGCCAATCCCACTACCATGTTTATTTAATTTCATTGAACAAAATATTTGTGTTCATTATTGTTATGTGTGATGTCTATTATGAAGTCCATGAATATATACAATGACTTAGTTGATTATGATTAGATCATAATACAGTGATCACTAGTCTTTAACATATATTATATATATTTCTATTCAATGGATAGTCGACATAGACATATATTTATTTGGATAGAATAGCACTAGCTGATCCTACTTATACCATAAGTATAGCTGATCCTTTAGCTAAATGTGTGGTGACACTAAGGACATATAGTAGGCTCTCTTTGAAAAAAGAGTTCACTGAATTGATCCGTACAAACCCCTTAATGGTATTATACCTAAATGTCAATCAAGTTGATTCAAGTCACAGTTGTATAAGTGATCCATTGACCTGAGACACCAAGGACATCTCGTGAGTGGGCAACTAAATTTTAACTATGACTTAAGCGCCTTTAATCATGGGATTCAAATAAGTTATAGATCGCATGTAGTAAGAAGCTTACGGAGATGATTAAGTGGTCAAGACGGGATCATCCACCCTCAGTATAAGAGGAGATTGACTCATGGAAAAAGATGTCAAAAAATCCCTAGCCAGGGTAGTGAGGATATTGGAGAAGGCATTCTCTAATGATCCCCATTACACATCAGTACTAATCAAATGACAGATTATGGTTTGTCGATAAATCATACACTAAGTTCTTCAAGACTCTCGCGTGGATGATGGATTATACTAGGTATCTTTACCGATGATACCTAATAAATCATACCTTTACCGATGATGGTAAAGGTTCCATGAGAGAGTTTGAGACTGCTAGGTATCTTCTAGAGCACGATGTATAGCTTGGCAGCCCACGAGCTGGAAACTTAACCTATCGATTGGGTTAAATTGATCCTTATTTCATTAATCTATAAGTTGATATAGTTAATTAATAAAGTTTCTCAATAAATGTTAATGGGCCAGTAAAGTTATTAACTAGAACTATGCATAGGCCTAGAGGATCACACGCACAAGGTCATAAGGGCATTGGTGAATATATTTTAATTTGAGAAAAATCTTAAGTAAAATATAAATAGGGAAAAGGGTCTGATGAAAGGGGTTTCATTTTAAGAACCCATGCAAGCCTGATTTGAGACCCCCTCCCTTTCTTCATTCTCAACATCAACCAAGGAGAGAGTTTCCAAGAGGAGTTGAAGAGCAAGAGGTGGAGATCCAAGCACGAGTGATCGCGTGTTTACTTCTAGAGGCCTAACGCGTGAAAAGCTTTAGAACGATCTCAAAGTGAGCATGTCAAGGGTGGAATAAGTTCTCTACAAAGTTACATTCAATGTTTTTTTAAAAAGATTGATTGTGAATCGATCGACATGCTTCCACATCCATGGAAACCTGTTTTCCGTGTCCAAACCAAGGCACCGAACCTATCAGTCCTAAGAACAGAATTACCTGCGATTGAGCCACTTAAAACTGAATTTGAGAACCTTGTCTATTATTTCCACTTCATTACTTACCACCCATTTTCCCACCACAATACCTGTTACCATTTATTTTCAATCTGTCAGATATTTTCCATGTTACTTATGACATGCCCAACTCCCATGTCTCTCTCTTCATCCCCTCTATGATATCATTTCTTGATGACATATTTTTATTATTATTCACCTCTTTGCTTCTTCAACATTTTCTCATCTTATCTCATCTTATCCTAAGTAGCATGGGATGACTTGCATTCCTTTCAATTGTAAGACATCAATGAGGTTGTGCTTCTGTCATTTCATTCCCTTCCTGTTTTGGAGAATCAAAACAGCAAGGGGAGGGCATTTTGGTTGATCCATATTCTGCATGCCATGACACAAATGCTGCCCATGCCCCCTAGACATCCAGAGCTCCAAACTAGGCCAACATTTCATTACTTTTATTATAGAATAGGATCCTATGCAATGTGCCTTGTTTGTTCACCCATCTAAAAAAAATAACAAAAAAGGAGAAAAAAAAACTATTATTTGGTTTTGTTTGTCTATTTCTCCATTCCAAATGTTCGTCTCTCATGATATGTTTGTCATTTTTATCATCCTTGCTTTATGTGGATACATGCTTATCTGATCTACAATTTTGATGAGACTCTACATCCTCACTTTTGACCACATTGTACTTAAGTATTCTGCTGAGTCGTCTATCATTGAGAGTGGGCTAGTTTAAGTAACATCTACCTATCCATGATCTATCATTTTTCCTTTAACCCAAAACTTCATATTTTTAATGGCACTCAACTTTATCTTCTATTCCCCACCTATAGGTTCCCACGTTTGAATTTAACCTCACCAAACATTTATTTCTTTGGTACACTCTTGATGTTCTATGCTAAAACTTCGACGAAAAGAATGACTGATTTCAAATTTCAGATGGAAGAGTGGCAATGGTGATTTCTAGATATCCAGTAACCACACAAAGTGAGAAACCTAGCATAGGGGACATATAAGGGCCACCTTGTTTTTAAGGGTGATATATTTTCATGGTGATAGTACCATGCCTATAGAGAAGTAAGCTTCCCTCCTCATATCCTCTAGCTCTTTCCAACACTGCAAAGCACTTGATCATTAGTGCTTTAGTATTTCATGCACTATTTATACTAAAAGATGTGATTTATATTCATAACACGTTGTAGTTGAGTCTGTTTCTTTCAAGGAATAGATGGACTTCTCAAAGGAGAATCTAAATTATATTGCTAGGGGAGAAGAAATAAATCATGCCTGGGGCATTGATAACACGATAAATGCATAGCTATTGTCTTGCATTTTAGATAATTTTGTCACACATTGTGAATATACTATGTTATTATCTGGTTTGACTGAATATTCATGCACCGGCTATATAATCCAGTATATGCACATTATAATTATCTTTAACTAACCTCCTTGACCTCCTTGAAGTGACAAATTTTTTTTACTGATGAATACTTTATAGTTCCACATGCATAAATTTACATCCATGAAAATAGTCAAGTAAAAAATTTATGGGACCTTATTTTTTTATGCAATTATACCTGAAAAGGTCAAATGGTGTTGCCAGTCTTCAAAAGATTAATCAGAGGAGAATGACCTGACCTGCCCATTTTGTACCTCAAATACTCTACAAATGACTGAAGCTGAAATTCACAAGGAAAAGCTATCAACCAATGGGAACAAGCGGCAAATGACAATAAAAGAGGTTAGAAAATCTCAAAGGGGTGTATTGGTAATTATCCTAATGTATAATACTCTCTTCCCCTCTCTTTTTTCTTCAATCTGGATGTGCTCTAGCAAGTGGCTCGCTAGCAGGACAAGACATTTTTTAGAATCCAGATTTCTCAACCTACTTTATATGAGTTTGTTGAAGTTTTCAGTCAATCTCAACTCTTGTTTGCATTGAAAAATGTCTTAGCCTAGAAAAGTATAAGGATCCAAACTCAAGAGGAAGAATTAGGGGATCAATAGACTTGCATTAAGGTTGTAGAAACTTAATTTTCCATTTTCCCATAAGTCTCTATCTATTTCCCCCATGATTTCATGGCTTGTTTTACCCTCTAGAGTCATCTATTTGTGTATTTTGACCTTCATTCACACCTTCAGTTTGTTCCCCGGCATTTTTGTTAAAAAAACCCAACAACTTCCATTCCAATTCCACTCCCAAGACCTCCTACACCATTTCTTCACTTTCTCTCTCTTATTCTCTTCATTTTAACCACTTTCTATCATTAACATCCATGTTTAGCGCATGTGTGGCAAGCACGCCTTCAACCTGCCAGTCTCTGTGTGGACAATGCGCACGCTGACCGGATAGAAGGGTGCCTTCTATTCACAACTTAGCAAAAATTGGCTAAGTCTGGACCGAATTGAGCCAAACTAAATGGGTTCGGCGCCTAAGCTAAGCTGAACCGGGCATCCTGGCCCAAAGGCATAACGATGGGCATCCACTGCAAGCTAAGGTTGCTTGCTGCCTGCAGCCACTGCCAGAGATCGCCGGATAGGTAAATTTCAATATTTTACACATTTCTAATTTTCAAAAAAATAGGAAAAAATCCTAAAATTCTTTTATCTCGTGATACAAATTTTAAAAATTCGGCTACTATCCTATGTATTATTGAAATGGTTTTCTTTGTGAATTGAATTCCAGAAAAATGACAAGTCTATTATTTCTATTTATTGTTATAATTAAAATAAGAAAATTAGTATTAAATATTTTAATGTTCTTATTTGCAGGTATGCTTAAGTTTTAATTCTAGAGAGTTATATGATTGAACCAAAAATCTCAGAAATTATATTTCTCACTTTAAACTTCTTTCTTTCATTTTCATTTTCAGGAAAACAATCTGAAATTAAATTTCTGCCTCCCTGCAGACCACGGAGCTGCATCCCTACTCACCTGGTCCATGCACATCGCTCTCTCCAGGAGGTTGGCCGCCTATCCTAGATCTTCCCGTTTCCAAGAAGATCCCGGGCTCGATCCGGTTTAGTATCAAGGTGATTCTCTTTCTGTTCCTATATATATGGGTCCGTGCAGCGGATCGACCACTTACTTACCCTATATTAAGTATAGAGTATTTAATTGAAGGGTTCCATAAATACTCTTGGCAAAAACTAGATTGGAACACCGACATAAAACCCCCAAACTTGGACTTATCAAGCTTCATCTAGCTGATAAAATCGACTCTTTATGCAAGTCATGTGGTTGGTGCCCCCGTTATAAAGGTACCACATATCAGGAATCTAAGGATCTCCATCGCTCCCCTATAGAAATGCATGATCTGGAAGCTCTGTCAATATCGTCAACAAAGCCGATTTACCATCCTCCTTTGTGTTTGCCAAATTGAACTTCTCATCTTTCTTGTCCTTGCAGCATTCATAAGAAAAAATACCAAATATATTGTAATGTGTAACATTTATTTTTTGACTTATCTCGACGCTTGTAGTATTCAACTTTGCTTCATCCACTGCCTTCATTGTTGCAGCCATGACCTATTCCTCTATCACACCCACAACAACGCCCAAGGGGGCTTTCTTCGTGCTCTTTGTGTTGGCATATGCAAGAGGAACTTAAGAGAAATATCCTCAACAAATGTTGTGAAGACTGCCCAATAGTGCTTATGCTGCATGAAAAAATTTTGAAAAATAATGGACAAGTCTCGTAATCTTTGGAATTCACATGTCTAAGTACGGTCTGACGGTCCCAGTCTAGTTCATGTTTTTAGCAAGGACAAAAATTTTGTCCGGTTCTGGTCCAGTTTTGTCCGGGCATGGTCTATTATTTTCTGGTCCAAATCTGGTCTTGGTTTGATCATGTTGACCATCTAAAGACAAAGAGAAGCCAAAAAATAACATGACTTCTACTAAAAGCAGACAAGAATTGCATACTAATCTCTGGTCCATCTTCGAAGATGAAAATAATGATAAAACAAAAAACTAAGAAGAAAGGAATATTAAAAGAAGAATAGAATGAGAAAACAAGAAGCAAGGAAGATGAAAAGAAAGGGAAAAAGTATAATAAGAAAAAAGAAAACCAGGAGAAAGAGAAAGAATGAAAGAATAGTAGGAACATGGACACAGAGAAGAAAATGAAAAAGGAAGAGAAAAATAGCAGAAGAGTATGTATACAAATCGAATCATTACGTATTTCTACGATCTTATTGGTCAATGTCACGACTGGCGTCTAGAAATCTACGAATAAGACTCATCAATTAATTGTTGTTCCTCTTTAATGTTTCAGATCGACGATGTTTCTTTTGATAATGGCAACAACTTATTGTTGTATTATTCTCGTGAAAGTCTGTCATTCATCCAAAACAAACCTTGCTGCCCTCCTTATGAATAAAAGACAAATAGGAAATACCTACTAATCAAGACATCCCTATTTCTACCATGAGGGACATAAGTCAATATTGATATGATAAAATTAGTGCACCAAAAGTATCCAAATATATTTTTTATTCTATGACTGAAAGCTAGAAACCTTGTCAAAAATGGATGTAAAATATCAAGGATATTTCCTTCAGAATATCTTTTTTTGGGGAAAAAATATGGTGCCGTGCATGACCTACCTCAGGACTCATAGACCAATCTACCAATGCCTAATTGACACTCAGGATGTTTATATATTATAAGGCTTAGTGTTTGCAAAACTTCATGGGTGTGCAGTGAGCTAAATCATCCCACTTTAGACACAGATTCTACTTATCCATGATAAAAATAAAAGCATATAACCCTTCATACCTTGACAGCTCCTGGCACATCCCTTGGAATTTAAAATTAGATTCACATCCCCAGCAAGCGATGATGGTACATAAGAAACAGGCGGTACTGTCATTGCCTTGATTCAGTATCATCTCGGAAGCTCCTTGAAGTAGACATCACAAACGCTAGTTTCATGCATGAGCATCACCTATATCCCATATTATGACCAATACGTGAGTTCCAACGAGGACATGTATGTGTCCGACGAGAATAGGCAGCATATAGGCGCTCTCAACAGGATAACTGCCACATGCTTCCCAAGGTAGATTTTTCCAAGTGAAGAAGAGAGAGTGAGTGCAAGGACATACTCCACATTTGGTAAATGTACCCAATGTATGTTCCATTGGCGTAGATGGTGACGGATACTACTAAAGTCACCCTTTAATTTGTGATGTCATTACAATTTTTCTACATATGCTAATAGAAGCAATGCAATATTTTGAACATGCCAACTAACAATTATGAGTTAGATTATATGATGATACCATGAATGCTCCACTCCTCAAAGGAGTCACCCATCATGTATCAGAGCCTCTGATGCCACCATGTTACTTTGAACCCCATAAAAGTAGGAAAACATAGAATATGATGTACCCTATGTCATTCCCAAGGATGATGATCATACATTTTAAATGGGTCAATATGACGATACTTGTTTATTTACCATCAATTCATTAGTTATGCATCATATCAAGCGTATTTGATTAAAATTAATTTTAGAATAAGGTTCTAGATGTGTAGAGTTGTGAGGTGTTTTATTGATTTTTTATTATACTTAATTGAAAAGAAATTTAATTTTTAATCGAAATTTGGCTTTTCCAAAAAATGTTTGACACTAAGTTCACAAACATATAATATGTCCATATCAAAAAGTATATTTATTATATGTTGGGGCTTTACATCTAATAGTATACGATCTTATAGGGGGTTTTAGGGTTTCATTGAACTGTGATCGAAGAGGTTTAGTCATTTGTGCCCTCAATCACTGCAAAAGTGTGCTAAATGGCATCACTAATTGCCATATTATGGCCTATTCTTGATTGACACACATTTTTTAAAGTGCAAGGCATGTCATGACCTGATTAAATAAAAAAGGATTTTATTTATGTGTTTCAGTATATTGGTTCAATTAGATGGTACCCTCCACGTGTCATATATGGCATAATTATACACATACACATGGTGTACATGTAGCGCCTAGGTTTCTAGGAGTGGCAAAGTGATGAAGGCAAATCAGATATGAATATTGAATGTCCTTCAGTTTTCATTTGACTAAAAAATGAAACTTTTAATTGTAGAAAACTCACTTAAATATGTAAGTTAAATGACGATGAGTAATTAGAAATTGTGAATATGTAGTAAGAGCTAAAGACAAATATGGAAAGGTAGAGGCAATGTATTTGTAACAGAAGGTCTTAACTATATGATTTTTATATTTAATATTATTTTAGATTGTAAGTAAAGGATAAAATGAAATTAGTTTATAAGATTATCTTAAATTAGGAAGATATCAAGATAGGCAGTGCAATATATATTTTTGTATTTTAATTGAAATGTAGGAGAGAAGGTGTATAGAGATTAGCAATTATACCACAATAAACAAGTGGTATACTTACTAGGATAATTTGTATTATTATTGTCATGTTATTTGTAAGATAGAAGGGATATATATTTTATGTAAATAGATATTAAGATTCGGGTAGCCAGTAAATATGGTTATTTTATTTTGGTAAGATATAACAAGAAGGATAACTGAATGATTTGGCGATAAACATTTTAATGATAATAAGAAATAAAATGTTTAGTTATATATAAATACATTAATTAGGTTATTTAATTATAAATATATAAGGGTAAGAACTAGGAAAATAAGATGAGATTTGTGTTTATTTATTTATAAATTATTTAAGATAGGAAGACAGGAATAATATAAGGCAGTGAGGATGAGTTGAAGTAATTAAGAGTTAATGATATGTATTGATATATAGTTAGTAAACATCATCCAGAAGCACAATCCAGCTTATCTAGTTTTTATATTTCATACAAATCATGAAAATTTGAGAAGGGATCAGGATAAATCAAGAAACAATCAAAATACGCATCAAGTGTTCAACAAAATGCATGAACAAAGCTGATTTGTGAATCTCAATAAAAATCAAAAAGTAACTTGGAATTGAACCACATTCAATTATCCAAATGAAATAAATAATTAGGAATCTACTCTATGGAGTTCAGAATCTCAACTACATTTCCCTGGTTTAGGTGAGCGGGGAATGGGTGCTCCAATCTTAGCACCCTAGTATTAGTGTGTATCTCTTTTGTCCTTTTTTGTTCGCATGAGCTCAAGGTGCTCTAAAAATCTTATGGCACTATCATGGGCCTTCGGAGTAATGAGAAAGGTTTATTTCTCTCCCCTAGCTCTTTTTGCCGACAAAAGGTCTCCCACCCCTAGTCTGTGTTTAGGCCAGAAGATGAGAATTTCAGGGTCAAAAGCTCCTTTTAAGGCATCAGGAGGATTGCCTTCAGCGGTAGTTAGGGTGATGTAGCTGTGGGATTCCTTAAGGGGCCATCAGATAACTTCTGATTGTTCGTTGTGCAGAGAAACACTCTAACTAATGAAGATTACACCTAGGGATAGAGATTAATGAATCTGCCCCTAGCCATTTGATCTCGTATAGAGAGGATCCAAGGGCTACAGTTTGATCTTGGCGATAGGCTTCACTTAGAGTGGTGTGCCCTTTTAGCTACGTCAACCACTCTTCAAACATCCTGCCAACAGCCGCCCTTCTGATTCATTGTGGAAAGGCCCGCTTGTTCCCCTCATATGTTGTGGCCCATGGAAGTCCTCCTTACCACAAAAATATGTTTTAAAAATTTTGTGCTGTATAAACATTCAACCTTGTTGAATGGGGAATAAAACCTTATCCCTTTATTGTGTCCAAGCCCATCCAATGTATGTGGCGACTGCTATAAGTGGTATGCATGGCTCGCTTCATTGAGCCCATGTGTGTACCTATTAGGGAACCGAACATCCAGGATGTGATGGGACGGTGATGTGTGGTGACGAATGGGGAGGTGACAAGAAGTTCCTAATGTCTCTCGTCCCATCTCACGTTTCATGATTTTAGAAAAATCTGCCACATTTGTGTCACGCGTCACTAACTACATCTTGTCATCGTCTTGTCACCAGATGGTGTCATTGTCACATGTGATGGAAATATATGCTCAAAACTTTCCTTCTCTTTTTGGCACACAACGTCTAAGTACTAGTCTATCAGAGCTGCCTTCGTTGGATGTGATCCATTGCGTCATCCATGGTGATGCATGTTATCTGCCTCCTTGAATGGCATTTAGTGAGTGTCAGATCTTTTCTCCACTTCTAGTTGAGATGGCAGCAACTTCCTCCTCGCTGGGGGCTCCCCATTTCCGACCGGCTGCATCCTGCTCGCTTCATGAAGATGTTCATTCCAGGAAGGTTTCTTCCCTCTTATGGATTGTAAAGAATCTCGTTTGATGGAGTACAAACGGATCTTGCTGAAGTCATCTCTATCTATGTTTGGGAATAGGTTTCATGGAGTCATCGCTGGGGTGAAACCTGCCAAGCATCTCCAACTTTTTCACCTTGATCACCCTCAGGGTCATTCTAGTGTCAGCTTCAGGTTATCTCCAATGTCTCCCTCCCTTCTATTGTTCCTTCGAAAGGAATCAATAATTCGAGGAAGTAGATCTCAGATATTCAAAATGTTTCGTTGCCATTTAGTAGGAAACATCTCAATATTTTAAAGTAAAAAAGTATTAAAATTTAAAGCGTACACTATCTTAAGATTTGTTTTCCCTTTAAAACATTTTTACAAAATATTCATCGACGTCACATGTGACGTTAGTCCCACCACATCACGCATCCAAGGACCTCCGTCACCACCACGAATATTTCATCACCATCAACATAATAGGCCATCCATTTTTTCAGCGTCACGTCATCCGTCATGGTGCCTCATCGTGATGTGTGACATGATGGATAATGTCTATCTGACCCGGTCGACCCAACCAACTGTGACCAGGTCGACCCGGTTGACTCATCCGGGGCTGACTTGATCAACCCAACTGATTCTGACCAGGTCGATCCACTCGACTCGGCTGGGTCCCAACTGGTTGCCATGGCTGGTTCCTACCAAGTCAATCTAGCCAATCTGGTCGATCCTGAACGGGCCAACTCGTTTGGCCCGGATGATTCAGATTGGGCTGACTCGGTCGACCCCGTTGATTCTGACTGAACCGACTCGATCAATCAAACCGGGTGCGTCTCAAGAAAACCAGTTGGTTATGACCGAGTCAACCCCCTTAAACTGGCTAGACGCAATGTGGTTGACCCGACTGACCTAGGCCGAGTCAGCCTAGCCAAACTTGTCAAATCCGACCCGATCGAACCAACTGACCTAGTGCGGGTGGAATCAGCATGGATCGACCCCATTGACCAAGCTGACTGATGACTCTCAATACGTGATCAAATGTTTAGAGTTTTTGAGCATAAAAGCATCAATCATATCCACCTAATCCATATTGGTTGTCATTCATATGCATTATTTTACAAATTCACTAACCCCACTTGATTCATTGAATCAAGTGGATTAGATCTTACATTTTCGATTAGTGAGTTCAGATACAGATTAAGGCAGCCAAAGAAAGAGGAACTTGATCAAGAAGAGCTGGCGAAAAATCAAGAAGAAAGAAGCCCTAATTTTCCCACTAAGCATGTTTTAAGAGAAACCTATAAATAGCCTCTTAAGGGCTCATTGTAGGTTGTCCAGAATTTCTCTCAAGGAAGCTAGGGCTTGGAGAGGAAGGATTTCTGCAGACCCTCCGAGGCTGATGAGCATTGGAGCTGGGAGAGAAGCAAGCTGAGGAGTAGCTGGAGCTGGGACACAAGGTGGTGTGAGAGTTTCAGTTTCAAATGGTGCATCCTCTCCTTGCAAAGACAATCAAGGTTGGAGGGGAAGGTGCTGAGTGGTACCTCCCTGTTGTTCCAAACGAGATTGTTCATCTTCTAGTTTGATCTTTGAGTTCTTTGTTTGTTCAGATTGATTTTCCCTCTCGTTTTTCTGAAAACCTAAACTGTTCTTCAGCAAATTCTGTGAAATCGACTCCTGCAGGAGGGCCTAGGCAGCTAGCAACCTAGGCCACCGCTAAGGTTGCCAGCAGGCCGAGCTTCCTGCAGCCAAGGCTGTGCGCAGCACCGCCGCACGCAGCCAAGGCCGCGTGCAGCACCGCCGCACGCAGCAGAGGCCGCGCGCAGCTAGCTGCGAGCTGCCTAGGCCGTGCCCGCGCATAGGTAACTGCCTGCGCACAGGCCAGCCATCCTGCGCAGCAAGCAACCACGCCGCGATTAGCTGCCTCGCGCAGGCAGCGGCGCTGTCTTAAGCAGCGCCTGCGCGCCAGGGAAGCCATCCCGCGCGCAGGTAGCACTTGCGCGCGGGCAGCAACCCCGTCGTGAGCACTCACCTGCGCCTGGACCGCGCACTGCGCGCAAGGTGTTTGCTCCTTTGCCTCAAAGGGCAAGAGCACACCGTCAGCAGGAAATTCTCTGCTGACGGCTCTGTTCAGTTAAGTTTTACAAAGAATAATTTGTAGAACCTAACTAAGGTTAGTTTAACTGAACATTAAAGCTGAAATTAAAAATCTTGAACTGATAATCTACAGTAAACTGAAAAGAATTTTCTGTTGTTTTCTCTGCTCCCTGTGGATCGACCCTTACTTGCCCTAAGGCTGTGAGGTTATAAGTATTGTTGCATAAGCTCAATCCTCACACGATTTAACTGATAAATAACCAGTAAAAACACCCAAAATTTGAGCTTATCACTGACCTAGCACGAGTTGACCTAGTTGACTTTGTTAGATGCGACCTGGTCAAACTAACTGAGCCTTACCAGGCAGAACCTGTAGTACCGGTCCATGTTGACTCGATTGACATGGAGGGGACCTCCCTAGTTGCACTAGCCGACCCAGACCAAGCTAGCTTGGCAAGGGCCCATATAGTTGATTTGTTTGGCCTTAGCCTGGTAGACTTGACCACCTGGTGATGCCAGATGTCATCGGGGATGTCGTCCGATCGACAACGAATATGATGGTATAGGACTACGGCAGTGTCGTCGTCCAACAGTTCAAAGCCCTAAGAGATCGATGTAACTACGATGTGTTGAATGCCCTACGTGTCGTACGTGCAGGCTCCGACTCAAGGGAGCGCTGAGCTCCAAGATTGGATGGGTCAGCGGGAGGGGCGACGGTGGCCTCTCGAACCTCATCGGAGTGACAAAGGCGTCTTATTCGAACGGAATCTATCCGTAGGGCTCGCATGTAACGGGCGTACTCGTCCATATCGGTAAGCCACTCATTTAATCGTAGTTCTCTCAATTTGTCCTCTCTCACCTACTTAACCTGAGCACGGTGGAGTCAAGATGAGGATTTGCTGCAAGAGGTAAATAAACAAGCGATGGGAGAGGACGGCATACCTTGTCGGTGGTGGTTCGTAGTGTAGTGTCGTCGATGGTTAGCGGTGATTTAGAACGGGTGGGGTAGAGAGTCGCCGAAGATATCACGGCGGCTCGACAAGCGAAGTAGCACTAGAGCTATTCGTAAAGGTCGGGGGAAGATTCGTTGAGGACGTCCTGCGCTCGGGGCGACAACCTCTTCAGGGCAGCGAGGAATGGTGCCCTGAGGCGTTGTCCATCGAGGCGTTGCGGTTCGGCGACGATGGGCAGGGGCGCAGGGCGCAGGGCGCGGTGGAGGTGTCAAGTAGCGGCGCCTAGTGAGGTGACGACACAAGAGGCAATGGTGATGCCCAATGGCGGTGTTCAGACATCGACGGTTGCAGCCGCCCAACTGGTTGCGACTGCTCCAATGGCTGCGACGGCGCCCGGTACATGCGGTCAGCTAGGACGATTGAGGCCGCTTTGGTAATCGCGGCCAGTCTGGCGGCTATGGTCGATGCGGCGATTGCGGGCACTCCTACGGTTGCAGCCGCTCCGGCAGTTGCAATCGCTCCGGCGATGGCGGCCGCTCTAAACAGCTCCAGCTGCCCTAGCGGTGGCTCGAGGCCGCGGACAAAGAGGCCCACAACGGGGGGGTATGTTGGCCGCCAATTGGGCTCTGATGGCGATGACGAACTCTGGGGACCCGGATCCGGCCTTGGGCTACCCGGAGGCGTCCGTGGGGCAGTGCAGTGGCGATTGAAGGGCTCCGACAGCGAGACTCCGGCAGCGGAGATCTGATGGCGGCCTCGCGGCCTCGGCGATGTTGATTTGGCGATTTCGGGCTGGGCTCCGACGGCCACGAAACCGGCGGCGGCCTTGAGGGTTGCGGCGCTGATTTTGGGCAGTCCAGCGGCGGCCATGGGGCCGCGCAATGCCGGTTCGCCCGCGGCGGCGACCGCCTTGGGCTCTGACAGTGGCTCCGCCAGAGTCCTAGAATAGGTGCCCGAGCGGGACAGAACAGGCGCAAACCCGACCCGTTCCATTCCTCCCATTCTCTCTCCCCCTTTCTTCTTTTTTTTTCTTCCTTTTCCCCCCTTTTTCTTATTTTCTAAATGGTGAGACCAAAGATAGACTTAAACAACTTTTCTCTTCCTTGGTCTGATTTTCTTAGGGCGCCCCCCTCTTCCTTTATATAGGGGAGAGGTTTAGGCCCCCTAAATGGGTCAACAAAAGGGGAGACAAGGTCCATTAAGGGGGCCCTTATAAATTGGGCGCCCATTACTAGACAAAAAGGGGAAATTAAAGAAATAGAAGAAAGAATAAAAAAAGAAGAGGGGAATCAAGGGAAAAGGGGGCAACAGGAGGCTCCTCCCCCTTGACGATAAAATGGTGGACGGACAGAACACGTCGCGAACACGACAAAAACACGAAGGCGAGTATGGGAAAAGACAAAACATGCGAGAAAAGAGTGATGAAACAAAGCGATTTTTCGAGCGTCTTTCACCCAGTCGTCGACGTTGTAGGCGTGCGGCGCGGATGACATCGTTGACAATCGTTGATGGCGTGCGCCATCATCTGGCCCACCTCGACGAACTTGGGAGGAGTTGGTTTGGTACAGCTTGCCACCCAGATGGGACCCACACATGATTGAAAGAGGGGAACTATGCCTGAAGGGCAACCATTCGATGACCTGATCCGTGAGAGTGGTTGGATCTTCACAAAAGGCTGCCACCCAACTACTTTGAAGACCACACTTCCACCCCTTTATGATGATAGGATTCCAGTGCCCGGTTACACCGAATTCGGGGGAGTGCAGCTCGTTGCATTCTCTGAAGAGGAGGTGTTGCAAATGGCAGTGTCATTCGCTTACTCCGTAAAAGGCATATATATTATTAAGCGCCCCCCTATCAATGACATTACCCGGATATACCTAGCACCATGGCATTTACTCAAACTGGTGGTCATCAGAGCTCACAACCACAAGAGTGTATTTATCCGCTTCCAATTGAAAAATGCCTTCCGAAAGGCTTTTAGTCACACCACTTGGATGATAAGTGGCTCCATTATGCACACCTGTTGATGGATGGCCGAGCAGATGAGCAGCTCATGGGATCACTGCCCCCACTCTATCCCAGTGTGGATAGGTTTCCCTAGATTACGACCACATCTCTTCACGCCCACTGCCTTGGAATCCTTGGCTAGTGTTGTTGGCACATTTATACATCTTGACAAAGACTTACATTTGTTCAACCACCTAGGATGTGCCAAGGTATGTGTAGAGATAGAACTACTCGAGCCCATTCATTGTATGACACTCATTCTCAATGGCGATGAGATGATCTGCCAGCCCATTGTGTATGAGACCCTCAAATTGTTCTGTACACACTGCACCCTTTTGGGTCATACTCTCCATATGTGTCGCCAGATGGCGTCGCAGGCCACCTTGCCCTCCTCCGAGTACCTTCTTCCCTTGCCCTACGATGAATACATAGTAGCAGCAAAGTCCACATGCCAAGGGCGTCTCCCTAACCAAAAACTTACACACCCCATCCCCACACCATAAGGTGTAACTAGTGTACCATCTCCCCTATCTCGGCATCCTACATTAGCTAAGCCTGCTCCGGTCAAGCCTACACCTTCACCTACAATGGGTGAAGAAGGGTGTTGAGAAGCACCCTCATACCCTACCCTGGGCTAAGGATGTTCTTTCTATTAGCACGTAGTCAGGTAAGGGTAAAGAGGTTAGGGCACACATCCTCACCTCAAATACAGTTATCCATTTGGACATACTAGAAGGACACAATATGGGGGATTGCAAGGAGAACGGACTCTCCTTTACATCTACCCCCACTTGTCCCTCTCCATCCCCTCGGCCTACATCCCCCCGCCCCTCATCTTCCTATCGGTCTACAGCCTCTTGCCCCTCATCATCCCTTGCCCAATATCCTCCTACCCCTCACTAACTTCCCCTGTTCTTCCATCGACCGACCATCATCCCTTATCTCATTCCCTCCACCATCCCCTCGTGCCACCTCATCATCTCGTTCCCCTCTCTTAACCGCCCCACCTCCATCACCTTCACCTCCACCCTCTCACAGCCCAACCTGCCATCTCATCCTAGCCATAAACCACCTCCACCCGATATACTCCCCTCCATGCCTGGCCTCCATCCATCCCATATCGTGTTCAATCGGTAGGAATGCATGACTTACCGTCAAGCTTCGCACACCACTTTTAAAGATACTTGTGGGGATACTAGCGGTCACACTTCCACGGGAGAGGAGGATGCCTCCATCTTAGAGGATTCAGACATGGAGACCTCTCTTCCTTTGGAATTCGGATGCCCCTTATAAATGTCACATATATAACACCCAATCAAGGGTGCATCACGCGAGCCGAAAGCTTTATGATCCCAAGTATTTTTTGGAATGGTAGAGGGATCGACAACCCTCTAACCCAGTCACATATCCTTTCTCTAATCAATAAGCAAAACCTAGGGATAGTTGGGCTTATTGAGCCGATGACTACATCAGATCACTCACATTCCATTACGAGGAAACCCATAATGTACCATGTTTATTGTCATCCTTTGAATGAGCTTTGGATTTTTTGGAAGTAGGATTATTTGTTAGAATTACTTGCTAAAGGGACACGGTATGTTACTTTTGCTGTATCATACTCCCCGAAGCCCTACACGCTCACGATAGTCTATGCCTCTCATAGACAACTAGTGTGGGAGGCCCTCTAGGAGAACTCAACATATCCATGCCTACATGCGGCTTGTTTATCTCTTTTGGTTTATAGTCAGGGATTTCTGCTGCATACAGGCAATCAGTGAATGCCAGGGAGGTCATCCTCCCAGGTAACGATCTATGCAGGAGTTCAATGGTTTTATTCATCAGGCATCACTTGTGGATCCTCCCACTATTGGTGAAAAGTTGACATAGTGCAATGAGCACCAAGCAGATGCACGCATGTACGAGCAGCTTGGCCATTGTTTTACTAATAGGATTGCGCTAATGCATTGCACTATTACAATTTAGATCCTACCGAGATGCTACACGGACCACTCATTGATTCTCCTTCTCCCAGACTCCAACTACTCGAGTTCACCGCCCTGCATTCCGATTTCAATGTATGTGGCTAGAGTATGAAGACTTTCATAGATTTCTGCACAGTCATTCGCATGGAACGATGTCTGCATCGCCTATGGAGAACATCAGTTAAAGACTGATGAACCTCAATTTTCATTTGAAATGGTAGAACCGGGATGTATTCAGAGACGTGGACGCACCATTCAAAGCACTCAAGATGGAGCTAGCTGCTATTGAGCAACATCTACATTGTGGTTGGACAGATAGAAGGGGGAGAGCACAAGGTTAGGCTTAGTGAAAAGGCTTAGAATGCCATGCGACAATAGGAGATTTGCTATCTCTATAAATTGCATATCCAATGGCTGAGAGAAGGTGACAGAAAGACACGTTTGTTTCATGCTACGATTTGACAAATAGATGTTCCTAATAATTTGACCCTATTACGGATGCATAATAAGGACCCAGCCCATCTAGCGGCAGCCGATGTCACATATTATAGTACACTCCTTGCCTCACAGCAGACTATTGTGAGTGAGGGTTTACTCGATTTCATCCCTCACTTGGTGAGCGACCACGAAAACACCATACTTATGACCCTTCCTACGAGAGCAAAGATCAAGGATGTGCTCTTCTCCTTTTGTCGAAACAAAGCCCCAAGACCAGATGGGTTTTCTATAGAGTTCTATATAGCATGTTGGGATATAGTAGTCACGAACTTGGAGCTTGCTATCAAGGAGATATTTACGCGTAAAGTCCTACCTAGAAGTTGCAAATCCACTTTATTCGTGCTTATTCCAAATGTGGACACTCCAACTTCTTTTAAAGACTTTGGCCGTAGTAGTATTTGTAATGTATGATATAAAGTTTCATCCAAGATCATTACAAATTGACTAGGGACCTTTGTTTGATAGACTTATCTCACCTAAACAGTGTGGTTTTGTGAGGGGTCGATAGATCCATGATAACGTCATGCTAGTTCACGAGTTAGCCTAGTCTCTAGACACTCATATTCAGGGCTCAAATGTCATTATCAAACTGTACATGGAGAAGGCTTTTGATCAAATTTAGTGGAATTTCCTTACCAAAGTGTTACATCGCTTTGGGTTTCCTTGTGCACTCATAGCTCTAGTGGATGCATGCATTAGAGAGAATCATTTCTCTCTCCTAGTGAATACAAAATCCGCTAACTTCTTCATGGCCACGAGAGGTCTTTGGCAAGGTAATCCCATCTCACCCACCCTTTTCATATTGATGGACGAGGTCTTCAACCAATTGCTCACACGAGCAATCGCCGGCGGCCTCATTCAACCATACTACACGAAAAGGGGGCATGCCCCATCCTCTCGCACTCTCTATTTGCAAATGATGTCATCCTTTTCCTCAATTGATCTAAAAATCTATTACGGGACATATGAGTATATTCACTACGTATGAGCAACTTTATGGTCGGTCCGTCCACCACCGCAAATCACTCTCAAATTATCCAACAATATATCAGATACTCGCAACGATGTCTCCCTTTTGATCATCTTAAATTCCCTATCTTTCTTAGACCCACTAGACATCAATATTTTGATGCCTTGGTGTCCAAGCTAATACAGAAACTAAATGGATGGAACCTTCATTTTTTTATCATCTAGCGGGCGCATTCAACTTATTCTACATGTCCTCATGAGCATCCCGCTGCACACCCTAGTGGTCAACTCAATGCCACTCAGAGTCCTCCGCTCTATAGAGCGACTTTATGCATGTTTCTTATGGTCTGGTCACCTTGCGGGAGAGCGTCGCCGCCATCAGGTTGCTTAAGAGAAAGCCTGACAGTCGACAGGATGAGGGGGGTCTAGGGATTAGACGCCTTCGAGACATCCAAGACATGCTTCAGAAGAAGTTCGTGCGGCATATGTATACCACAAACTCCCTATTGGGGAGTTTCATCTTAGCCAAGTATGACAAGTGGGCTCGTAGAGAGTTGGACATTCGAGGCCATCGTAGACGGTGGGTTTGGTAGTGCCACTTGATAGAGATAGCCAATGTCACCCCTTGGCATGTCGGTGAAGGTATGACTAGTGCATGGTATGATACATGTCTTGCCGATGAGCCTTTAACCTGCCAACCCCACTTTGCACCTAACCGTCTATGATTGATTGTGGCAGAACTGCTCACATGCAACACGCGCCTCCTTTGGTAACAGCATGGCCTCCCCTTAGACATGTTATCACAAGCCCATAATACTCTCACTGGGACCACTCACAGCCATCCTATTTTGATGCTTACCCTCGATGGATCCTTCTCTTGCCAATCCTCTTGGGAGCATTTCCACGAGAAATTCCCCCATCCAGCACTAGGATTGCCGCGATCATCACTCAAGTCTCCTTCTTCCTTTGGAGACCCATGCATCGTGGCCTTGCAACTGATGATCGGGTGACTCGTATCGGTGACTCCCTTCGTACGCGTTGCTAGTATTGTCCCACATCTCCCCATGCTAAGACTATGGAGCACCTTTTATTCCATAGTAAGACAACCCTAGACTCTTGGTATCAAATTACACATCATTTGGGCCCATTGCTGTGTACCCATTCTATTCTAACACTGTTAGAGTATTTTTTCTCGCCACCATGCTTTAAGTTGAACCCATTCCATCACATCACCATAGCTTACTATGAGAGATCTAGAAAGGGCAAAATTCTTCTCATTTTGAAGGGACCCCCATGCAAGCACCAGATATCATGTGACGAGTTCAATAGTGTATATGACGCACTCACCATCTTATACTGCCCTCGCCCGTAGCTCAACCCTCACATGTGATCTTCTTTGTACTTTGGGCATATCCGTGACCCTCGCCTCCATCACCATATGGCTACAGCTTGTCTATTGGTACCCACCGCCAATTGGCATCCTCAAGTTGAATGTGGATGGCACAGTCAAAGGGAACCATGGGCTAGTAGGAAGGGGTGGTGTCCTTGCCAACCACACAGGGAGTATCAAAACTCCCTGTGTTTTTGTTTTTTATGGTATCTGATAAGCTGAAAATAGGGGTGAAAATTACGCGAGTTTTTAGCCCTTGTCGTTGTGAATTTTTGGCTTATGCAATAAAATTTATAAAAACTCAACTTAAGACGTATAGTGATAAGTACGAGTGTCGTCCAAGGGAAGCTAGTAAGAAATTTATTTTGGTGATATTTTTGGTTTTTTTAATTCTAATTAGGGTGAATCTGATCTTCAAGGAAGATCCACTCACCTAATTAGAAGAGAAGGTTAGAAAGGGGGGTAGAAGAGATGAGATGAAAAGAAGAAATGTGGGCTCTAGATTGAATTAATTGATCCAATTGGATGGATCAAAGAATTCAATTAGAGAGGTTGGAAGAAATTTTTGATTTAAGTTTTGGTTGGTTTTGAGAATTTGCTAAATCAGAAATAAAAAGGGAAATCTTAATCTCCTAAGAATTAAAACTAATTTTTAGAGTTTTCTTTGGAATGCAATTGAATGCCAAGGTAAATCCCTCAATTTCTCCTCTCAATCCTAATCAGGGCTTGTACATGCCGCTCAAGCCAAGCGATTTAGAAGTTCAGATCAGAATAGAGATGAAGAAACAAACAACTTAACCTAATTCATTCAAAATGCATAAAAGTTCAAATACAATCAAGGAAAAAAGTACCAGATAACTTGATCCAAGCTATCGCTCCTCCCTGTCTTGCAGCTGTGATAGAGCACCATCCAGAATGAGCCCCTCCTCTCGAAATTCAGCTTTTATACCTAGGTCACATTGTGAAAATCACCATTTTACCCCCATTTAGTAGTTAATTTTTATCTATCAATGTAGGCTAGATCTGAATGATCCAACCATACAGATAGAAAGAGGGGATCAAGACGAGCAAATCCATAAAAAAATCATCTCAATCGGACTTCAGGATCAAAAGTTATTAATAAATCAATTTTAAACCAATTTAGTCCATTGGATTTAAAATTGATTTATTTATTAATACACGCAATGACGTGTCGACTTCCCATTGGCTGCGGCGTTTCAACTCCTTTGGCGGGCACTCTCTCATCGCGCCACGTACCCCTCACGAGAGAGTAAAAAACAATTAAATTTTCATTAGTGCGCATTTTGCGTACGTTTTGATACGCACGCACACGTGCATTATTTCGTTCCTTTGCCTACTTGTGTGTCGCCACATCACCGCCCGTGCACGCACATTGTATGCGCCGCACAGGCGGTGAACTTACCTCCTGCCACATACACATGTGCGATCGCCGTTGGATTTTTATCCAACGGCTAAAGTTGCGCCACGTCGACAAGGCGGGAGGCTCTTTGCGTTTTTTTTCAAGAAAGCCCTTAATAAAACAAGCAATTGTAAACGAACGCCGCCCAAAAATATTCGTGTATATGCCCTTTCGGCACTCTCTCTCCTCCGATTTTCTCTAAAATTAATAATGCAATTGCAAATAAACCCTGAATGATTTTAAATTGGATCTTTACGCCTGCCGTGGCGAACGAGAGCTGTTTTCAGGGTCTTTTTGCAACGAAACGTTGCAAAAAGGCCCCGAAAAGTCCAGAAATTGTGTAAATACATTGTATTCTATTATAAATATGCCCTTTTTTAATAGAATAAATGCATTTCTTCTTGAAATAAATCCCAGAAAAATCCTTAAAATTCATAAAAAATTCTAGAAAATTCTAGAAAATTCCCTGATTCATTCCCATGCAGATAAATGTCGAAAAAAAATATTAAATATGTCACTTTAATTAAAAAACAATTATTTCGAGCTTCAATAAATCCTTACAAATTCATATAATTAACAGAAAATTAGGGAAAAATCAGAAATTACTTGCAAACATTATTTTCATGCAAATATATGATAACAGCCCAATTTTAAGCTATTTAAATGCATGAAATCATGCTAATAACATGAAATAAAGACCAAAATCAGGGTGTTATCAGTATCAAAACTAACACAGCAGCCGATGCCATAATGATTCGTAATGGTTTGCTCCTCTACGAGGTGCAAAACCTTAACAATGTAGTTCTAGAATCAAACTCAAAAATGTTATTAAACATGCTCCGTGCAGGTACGTGCTCCCACTGGCAGCTGCATCAAGTATGGCAGGACATCATACGGTCCCACCCTCGCTTGATTAACATCTGACACCAGTTGCGCGAGGGCAACTAGACTGTACATGCCCTTTCCACCCATGCGGGATGCACCCAAAACCCTTCTACTCTTTATTCCTCATGGCAGGAACTCTCTCGGGCAGCTCATGGTTGCCACCATGTTGAACTCCTCAGCTTGTCGGCTCTTCATACGCGTCACACTCTATCAAAGGATAGACCCACAACTAGTGTATTGCATGGAGCACTAGAGGCGGGAATGCTTGCCCTCTCACCTAACTGATGTCGCGCCACGCCTTGAATGAAGCCAACTATTAACAATGGGATGAGCTCCACACACTCCATGCATCATCACTACTGGGAGGGGACTTGGTGAGAGGTTGACACGAGTGTCCTTCTCCAAGCACCTTCCACGTATCACTGATGTACCTTTTTCTTTTCTTGCACATGGGGTGGACATGTAGGATCTGAGTGTAATTGAGATATTTATGCTTGCTACACACCTATAAACATTGATAAACAGTCCACTTCAATATATAAAATCCCTTGGGTGGCTTCCAAGGCACGGTTAGGTTGGTCTATAAGCACAACCGCAAGGTTGGATGTACCCGGCACTACGGTGCGACCGTTTAGATAACAGATACAAAACTAGGCACTGGTATTTGTTATGAAATATGTTTTGTTCAAATTTCATTAGACATCTGCTGTATTGTAATCGATATTCGATATTCGATATCCGTTGTCGGATATCGATGTTGGAATACGGAAAAAAATTTGGACATTATCTGTTATGGGCATGATATCCGTCCCCATTCAGCAAAATTATGCTTTCCCATGTTTTGTTACCTGATATCGAGTATGGATATCGGATAACGGGAAAGATATTGGATACAATAATGGGCCAACAATATTTTTATAGTTTGTTCGCACAATACATGCGTCCATAGTTTGATTTTGACTCGGAGACTCCGAGTCGGAGTCTTGAACTATGACCTTGATTTTGTTGGGGAAGCTAGAGGTGGCGAAGGAGCTGGAAGTGGCTAAGGATTTTGCTTGCGATTTTTCTTGTCATCTGATATCGGGCATGTGAGAGGCAGAGAGCCATCTAGTTTTGCTTGTCAAATATTTTGCTTGTCGAGGATTTTGCGTTTGGTTCATAAACCCCTATTCGCAAAGAGACGCCATCTCCTTTGAGCTGCCAAACCCATAGCAAAAAGGGAAGAAGGTAGTTCCCAACGCTCAATCCCTGCTCTTAATCCAAACTCTTAATCCTTCTTCATCTCTCTCGTTCTTTAATTTTTTTGTAAAACCTTCATTTGTGATTTTGCTGGCGAGCAGCTACCGGCGCCAGACCCATACAATGACAAGGGTTCTCCTCGCTTCAAGTCTGTCCTCCACCCGACAATGGTTCATCATGCATCGATCTGTACATATGAATATTTTTTTTTGCATTATTCATAAGTTGCATTGCTTGCCGCTGCACATGCATCAATCTATTTCATTGTTTATATGCCAAGTAGGTGACGCGGGTTTCTTTAGCCATTGTTTCATCGATCTATTGCATCAATATTTTTCATCGATCTATTGCATCAATCTATTACATCGATCTATTGCATAAATCTATTGCATCGCTCTATTACATTGTTTATACGTCGGCACTATATCCATACAATGTAAACCATCTATTTGCCCTTATATAGTAAACAGATTCATACAAAGTAAACCGCTCCACATGCATCGATCTATTTCAGCATTGTTGATTGAAGGATTTTTAAATTACTCTGTATTTCATTCATTCACACTCTCTCCCTCTTACCTACGTACCTATATACTGCATTATCTATTTGTCCATCAAATGACGCAAGTTTCTTTACAACCATTAGATGTTTATGTAATGAAAAAGCATCATCTACTATTTGGTGTGATTTATCTGTCATCAAATTACAAATTCCAAGTCATAGGGTACTAATTAGTAACCCCTATGTGTTATTTTGAAAAATTATTTATGTCGATGTTTTATTTTTCAAGTACAATTCAGGGTCAATTTTTTAACATCCGTACAGTACAATATTATGCATACACCTTATGCTTCGCCCAAGCTGCTGCCATGTCAATGGCAGAGAGCGCTTTACCTCAAACAGATGAGGAGTCGACATTTGAGGAATTATCATTAGAGCATATTGCTGTTGTGTCAGAGTCTCATGGACGAGAAAAGAGATCAACCATTCTAAAGTACTTCACGGTTGTTGGGCATTCAACATATAAGTGTGAAACTTGTCGCACGAAGAATGCGCCAAAGGCGGTTGATCTTAAGTGTCCAATAGATGGTAGTACAAGCATCTTTTGGCGTCATTTCAAATTCGTTCATCCGAAAGAACGTGATGGGCTGAAGGGCAGCACTAGTATGCAACGATGTATAGATGACATAGCAGACGACAGGACATCATGTCTCTTTGGCGGAAGGTGACCATTGAGGGGTCAAACACCGGAAGAGACCAAGGACATCATTAGTCAGCTAGTTTCTCGCACAGACTTGCCATGGCGTTGGGTTCATACAAATGCTTGGAAGGAGACATGGAGATTTCTGACACAGAGTGAGATACCCTCACCGATTGCCCAAGTCATCAAGGCATAGACGATGAAGTAGTTTGAGAGGATGATAGCGGAGATCATTCGCACATTAGCAGATGTCAACCATGTGGCGGTGACAACTGATGGTTGGACGGCAGAAAATGGTTGTGGACTTTTGGGCATAATATTTAATTGGATTGACGCGCATTGGACATATTGTGAACTTGTCCTTGCTATTTGCAAGCTTTGTGGGAAGCATGATGGGGAGTCTATGGCAAAAATTCTTGCCAAGGTGCTTGAAGAGTATGGACTCAACTCAAATGTGAATAATGTTAGGACTATTGTGTTTGATACTTTTCAATGCACGCTCTAATGTGGAATGTGCTTTCCATTGCAGTTATCTGTCGTTACCACAGATAACGCATCAAGCAATAAGAGAATGATATGGTCAGATTAGGAAGAAGACTACTTGGAAGGAGCATATATTTAGTGCTAGGCGACACATTCCATGCATCGCACACATTGCGGCACCCATAGTCCAGGTGGAGAGTGATATCGGCATGACTGATGATATGTATGACACTGAATTAGACGTGGAGAGGGTGAAGAGGACATCTCATTGCAGCGGCGCACTGGTTTGCTTGGGGACATAGTGACTTACGTGAGAATAATAGTTTGAGCTATACATCGATCAACAAAGAGATAAATACATTATGCTGTATTATGCAGGACACATAAATTGAATCCAAGATTGCCCTCACTTGACTGCCCGACGATTTGGAGTAGCACGCACGAGATGCTAGAAGATGCTATTTTCAAAAGGGATGTCGATGATGTAGGGACTACATTCTTTACGACAAGGGGTAGCTAGACGAAGATCTCATGTGATGAATGGGAATTGCTTAAGGAGTTTGCCTTCTTATTGGGACCTTTCGCGTACACAACCGATCATGTTAGCAGGTCAAAGGAGTCTGTCATTGGGGATGTCCTCCTCCTCGTGCGAGCATTACTTTGACACATGGACGACGTCATGAAGCCAATTGCTGAGTCCACGCTATTCACAGGCAAGAGACTGCCACTCGATGAACGCACATCATTGCTGCATACAGTCGTCATCATGGAGACGAAACTAGCCGAATATGAGAAGTTGTTGTGGAACAACGATGCCTCATTACTCGACCCATTGTTGTGGAACAATGTTTGTCGAGGCATCATATTTGAAGGCCGTATCCTTTGTTCGTGGAATTCTCCTTTCTACACCAACATCTATCCATGACCGATGTGATACAGCCATGCCCCCATAGCAACAACCATCAAAGGCTTAGGTTAGTCAAGCCCTTAGATCCGAACCGTCTACAAGAACAACCTCACCAGCTTTTCCTTTGGAGGAGCTGGAGACATTCTTATGTACTACACACTAGGGAGGGGGAGACTTTGCACATGCCTACTAGGAACTAAGGATGTTCTTGTCTATCCTGCACTATCAAAAATTACACATGAATTTCTAGTTGTGCGTGCTACAAGTACTCTATCAGAATGGTTGTTCTCCGCTGGTAGAGCAGTTGTCACTTCTTAGAGATCGTGTTTGGAGGGGATGAGTATTGAGGCACTTGTTTGTGTTAAGCGTTGGTGTCGAGGAGGAAAAACTAAATGATATGACATTTTCCTTGAGAAGGAGGAAAAACAAATTGATGTTGACCTAGATACATCAGGTATGATTCTTTTTTATCTTTAGTTATGTCATACATATGGATGGTAAATTGAGATGGCTTTTTATTTCAGATGTTGTGCTAGATTCCAAGCGGTAGGACTCCTGTGATGTGCATTACATGGGATTTACGATGAAGTTCGTGGGCAGCGTTGTGAAGATGAATCTAACCTTTTTCTCAAACACGGAGAGACACTGTTTTTCAGAACTCTTTCCTTAGTATAAGTGCATTTTCTATATCATGTTTGACGTATGATAATTTTTACTTTATATTTGAGTATTTATTGTTTATTATAGCCAATATGACCTAAGCCATATAGACCATGATAGGGGCCATGATATCACGTGATGAACCAGCAACAGAACATCGACGCCTACCACGTCAGTGTATGCATCTTCTCATTCAATACCTGGTGAAGAAACCACAAGACTCAATTGTGCACATCTTCAGCTCTAACTCTGAAGATGACAGGGATAGTAATGGAAGGTCTGGCAAAAATATCAAAGAAAACACAAACAATGCCCCTCAATTCTAACCAGAGCAAACAGAATTGATTGATGCCAGTACGGTACGAATCGTTGCAAGCCTTTGCTCTACCCCAACGAAGCCAATACTACTGCACATCGCAGTGAGTCGTGATCCATTTTATGAGCCATGGGCAGACCACACCTATCGGGCCCACCAATTTCACCTCAGCAATGATTAACTTTGTCGAGTTTCAAGTCACCCATACCATCTACAAAAGGCAACATCCATCACGGAAAAGTGACGTCGGGGGAAATGGATGGCTTGTGGAATGAGAACATATGAAGTTTGTTATGTCTAGTTGTTTAAGGACCATCTTCACTTTTATAATGTACGTTTGGTTGACTTCCCCATCTTTACATTAATGTGGAACATTAAGTTACCATTAATCTTTTATAATGTGCATCACCTGTTGTCTGTTGTGTAATTCATTATCCACAACAAGTAGTCTACGACTTTCCAAAAATCATCTCAAACTCGACAATGGCATCCATACTTCATCATTTAGTATGATTTTTCCTACACAACTTCGTATAATTAAGATGATTTTTTCCTACACAGGAGAACCATCTTCGTAATCCTTTATCCGGTATGATGTCGTAGTCGATGTCATATCCGGTATCCTTTTACCGATATCAAAATCTGATATCGTTATCACACGAACAATGTCTGGAACCGTTATCCGTTCAGTAAGCCATACCAATATCTGTTATCGATATCCGATATCGATGTCGTCCACGTTCGACATTATTTTGCGTACGGACATCACATTATCATATAATGGATGATGCATATGGATATCGTTAGTCACACCCTACCCGACACCGTGTATTTTGCCATTAAAAAAAAACTTGTGTGGCAACCCTACTTGCACACTGGGTTTTTGTTGGCTGCACGCACCCTTGTGCATAATGTTGCTCATCAACGATAAGCAGACACGACCACTTTGTGCTTGCTTTAGGCCCTACTATGCCTAAGTCACTCTACAACTGCTGCTAATAAAAACACCCACTTCTTCTGTTTTTGATTTTCTTGCTTCTCTCAATTTTTATTTTTTCTCAAAAATTTACTTTTTATCTGCACAATATAAAATACCACAATAGAGAGAATGATAAAAGCAATAAAAATTAGAATGTTTTTAACATAAATGCAAAGAGAATTAAGTGGATTGAAAATCATGTTAAAATTGTATAAAAATTATTTCTTTATCAAATATCCACTTTAATGCAATATATGAGAATTCATTTCAAAATAGATACAATTTCTGTGAAACGATGCCAAAAGTTACCTAAATATATTAGGAATATATGCCTCATTTGGGTTCATCACAAAGCCCCATGTCGCAACATATGACCTGGTGTGTAAATGGGTGGCGACGTCACATACATAGTATTTAATAATTTTGTATTTTTTGTGCACATGGACATGTGTTAGCCCCCTCATTTTAAATACATAGTGACACATGAAGATTAAGGAATATTCTTGAAAAATAATCATGCAGAACCCTATAAGTCATATGCTGGTGGTGGCAACAAGAGTGAAATATTTGGATTAAATCAACCTATGTAAATCCTCCAACTATAGGGCTTGAATGATACTATCAAGAAGGCCTATCAAATTGAAACTTTGATGGTATCCTCATATTTCTCTCCTACATACATAAAAACTCTGGATCTTTAAAATGATCCCATGATCTTCATAAAAACATCGCCAAACTGACTTACTCATTTCAAAGGGTGATAGAAGGAGAGTAAGGTTTTGAAGATCCATCACCCCTTTGTGTTGTCAATGCTTAGAGAATATCATCAAAGAATAGGTGGAACTCGCCTATATCAAAAACTTATTGTCGTCACGGGGAATAGGGTATGGTCGTTCACATAGGAAATGGAAAAGTTGATTTTGGCTATTGATAGGGGATGTGGTGGTGGCTAGGGTTCAAGGTGGAGAACAGCGTGAAGAGGGCAGGGCAGGAGTAGTGGCTCAGATAAGGGTTAGTTGACATGCTAGAGAGTGGGCATCAGAGAGAGGGAGCAGCTAACGGTAATAGGGAAGGGTGAACTGTTGAGTGGGGAGAGTAGATCCACTGCATAACTTAGAATAATTTTCTAGCCTGAATCATTGCATAGATCATTCTCTAATAAAAGTCACTATATATTATTGACAAATCACACTTCAACTGCTGCAAATTCTTATCTCTCTTATTGCAAAATGAAGATTCCTACGAAGCATTATGTTGCTAACTTAATGAGAGATCAGCTTGCCTCTAAAGTGATGACAAATAAGAGTAAAATGATGTCATATACTTTTTATCTTTGATACAGTTCATCTTTGTATTCTTTCAACAAACTCAATTAACTTCGCAGTGCCCCTGCTTCCCTTTCAGCTCTATTGAGTGTATGCATCATTACATCTCTAATGGAATTAATTATGTTTTCTCAGAAAAATAAAAATATGCTTAGATAATAATTTTTTATAAGAATTTTCTGTTTATTTGAATCATTGTGTCATATTTTCTTTAGCCTTTGATGTTCTCACCTTCATTTATTCTCACTTACAACACCTTTCTCTATTTCCTGCAGATAAAACATACAAAATAGAGATGAAATTGGTGTACAAAGAAGGCAGCCACTTCCAATTTCTTCTCTTTACAACGTAACACAATAGAAGCGATGACCACCCTCCATTGGAATGGAGGATATCTTTTTTCACTTGGTTTCTCTTATTTGCAGCTAGCAGTAGTTGAGTGTCGGGTTCTAGTACCATGTTTGAAGGGATAGAAAAGTATGTTATATGCATTAAAAGTGATGATTGATTCCAAATTGATCTCTATGACATTAGACATGATTTGTACCGTTGACTTGCTTCTTTGGAATCGTTACAATGTCGTTTATGTGTTCATCCACATGAACTATCCACGTGATCAAGGAGAACTTTGATCTCCACTTCTTACTCTCTGACTTTTCTTAAAGCTCTTGTAGATCTTCTCACTATCAAGACAACACTCTTGGACAAATAGAGAAACTGAGAAGGAAAAAAGGGGGCCCAAATATTTGACCAGCCTGGGCACCTAAATGGGTGGCCCCCCATTTATACTTAACACACAATTTTTCATAAAATCCATTAGCGAAAAATATATCCATTAATTCCCCCATAATATTGTGTACATTGTCCTCTATGCCCATATATCATTCTACTTAATAACTTTAACCACCCCATGACAATCAATAGTCAGCCATATTAATTAAATATATCAACATATAGCTTAATTATAAAGATTGAGTTAACCCAATCGATTGGTGAAGTTTCCAACTTAGAGTGTGCCAAACTACTCCTCGTCCTCTTTAAGATACATAGTACTATTTCAACTCTCTTGGAACCTTTACCATCATCGGTTATCATATATGTACTCTTTTTAATTGATACAAGACTCCTAAATGAATTAGTGTATCATTAAACATCAAGCTCTAATCCGTCATTCAAGGATCCTTAGAGAATACTTTTCTAATATCCTGACTACTCTGGCCAGGGACTTAACTGCATCATCTTCCTTGAGTGAATCTCCTCTTATTTTGAAGGTGGATAATGTCATCTCAACTACTCAATCACCTCTGTGTGTTTCCTACTATATCCAAGCAAACACATGTTTGAATACCATGGTTAAGGACTCGGAAGTTGTTGTTGTCAAAACATAGGCACTCATCCACGTGAGGTCAATAGATCAATTCAGTCTAATATCTCTCAAACCACCTGTCATTGGTGTCTTCTCAGTAACGGGTCACAAGATCAATCATAATTTATGTCTTAGTGGATTTAGATAGTGCAGTTCAATCCAGATAAATCCATGTCCATCTCAACTAACCATTGAATATGAGTATTTATATTACATGTTTAAAGACTATTGATTATTCTATTATGATCTTATCATAACTCACTAGGTCATTTGGCAAAAATATGGATTTCATTACAAACATCGTACCTGAATTATAATGAAGAAATAATTCTTAAATGAATTTGATGGCCACATAATATCCATAATTGAGACTGAAAAAAGGCTTCAAGAGAAGCCTATTGTGTCCAAGGAATGGGTATAAATGGAAGGGGACATCCTTCCTCTTCAGAGAGAGAGTTTGGTAGCCTCATTCAATGAAAACAAATTTTGAATTAAAGTATTGACGATGATACTCTTACCCTTTTTCTTTCTTATTTGAAATTTTGAGAACCCACTAACACCCCCATGATGATGTCCCACAATCTAGAACAGTAAGAAAATATTATAAAAAAGTGTGTGATGTGAAAGACTTAAATGCTTGAATACTCGTCAGACATTAAAAAATAGATTTTTTTAATTCTTAATGAAATTATCACAATTTTGATGCTGACATTATGCATTGTTATGAAATATATGAATACACAAAAATTATTCATTTAATTCATGCATGGTTTCCCCAAATCAAAAAACAATGATCCGTTTAGGCTTTATACACCTATATATATCCACTTTTGCTTCATACACTTCTGAATTAAAATTTTAAAGATTTTTCATCAATGCATATGTTTATTTGAGGATGAATTACTGATTTGACTTGTAGGATCATGAAAAAAGGTGTTATAAATCATTCATAGGTGACCTGTAAACAGCTGTTGGGAATTGCTCAATGTTTTTGAACATTGAATTGCTCAAAAAAATGTTTGATCAATCAAAAGCATTATTGAGTCGAACTTTTCTGAAGCTGTAGGGTTTTCCAAGAATGTAGGCTATGTCTGGGAGTCCAAGTATGTTTGTTTAACTATTATCGTTATATGCGAGTCAACAATTGTCAAATCATTCCATGAGATGGGTGATATGCACATGTATTAGCTGGCAGTACTATGAGTGTGTCCTCTATGTTTGAGAGCTATATGGGAAGCATGATGGGATGTCTATGACTGAGATCCTGTTAAAGGTTATTAATGAATTCTTCTTGAACACAAAGGTGAGCACAAAATAATGCCATTGTCTATCAAGCTAAGGTTAATGGAATGACAATTTGCATATAATGTTTTCAATCACATATTTGCATAGTTATGATGAACAATGCATAAAGCCACAAAAGAAGGACGACCATACTTAGAAAAAAACAATACAAACAAATCTAAGATTTAGTGCAAAACATCGTGTTCCATGTGTTGAACACATGAACATCAACATTCAATCCATGCTTGGGAGTCTTCTTATCACTTTTGTAACATCCATAGTGAAGGTGAAGAGCAACACAGAAAAGATTGACTTGCCTAACAATGACCTCAACTTGGAGGATGGGAAAAACGAGGGCAAGTCAATGCATCAACGCTCTAATTCTTTGGGTGAGGTGGTGACAATTTTCAAGACATTAGTTTGGGACATTTGTTGAACTCCAAATTGATAAAGTTATTGAGAAGAACTCTAGAGGATGCAGAGATTGAAGCCAAAGTTACCTATACCAAAATTCTCAACTCAATGGAGTACCACTCAAGATGTGTTGGATGAAGCAATTACGGAGAAAGACGTGTTTAATGCAGATGCTACCTTATACAAAACAAGAGGGAACCATAAGAATATCTATCCTGAGAAGTCTGAACTGCTAAAGATTTCACCTTTCAATTGTGTCAGTTTGCCTACACAATAGGTCATGTGAGCTAGTCGATGAACTCGGGTACTATCATGACATATGGACGAAATCATCACATTTCTGTCTAACACCTTTTTATTCACAAGGATGCAGCTACCTTAGGATGACAAGGTATCAAACGAGTCTATGTGTAATCATATAGAAAAAAATTATAGTCTACAAGATACTAATTTGGATTAATTATTTCATCCTCGCAGTCGCCCTACTTGATCCATTTCACAAGGGCATGATGTTTGATGAGTTGACATACCAAAGAAGTCTCTATATGTGAACTAAATTTGTTGTTACTTCATCCATACAATTCAGAAGATATGCAAATTATGTCAGCCATCAAGACCCATCATAATGATCTTCGATTAGTTAGGCCCTGATTAGTGAACCTCTAATATGAACAACAACATCGTCCCAACCTTTGATTTGACATCTTCCTACATATGGCACATTAATGGATGGCAAAACTATGCAACTATGGTGGGGCTGTCAATTTTTTTCCTCCTACCTTATGGTTGAAATTTGGTATCTGAATATTTTTCAGTGTTCATGACAAGAGCTCCAGTAGAATGGTCTCTCTCAACAATGTGTTCAATTGTAACCTATGAGTGATCTCAGCAAGAGGCTCCTAGTATCAAGACACACATGTGTGAAGTTTTGTTGTCGAGGACAAAATATAAATTTGTATCACACTGGTCTTGATAGTAACATTGAAACTGAACCAAAATCTTTATGCAATACATATATTTTAGATCCTTTTGTAATGGGTATATAGTTCACACATTAATTTATTTTCCTTTCACTTTACTACCAGCCCCCATGGCAACTTGGAGGGCAAAAAAGCATATGCGAGAATAAATGTTTGGCTTCATCAGGGCATGAAAATATAATCTTATATTTATTACAGACTTACCTGAACATGTGTAATGCTTAACACAGATGTTTCCTTTCCTCACAGAATAATAAATTTCACTTAACATATGTCAACCTCCTATGTATTTTTGTCTTTAGACAATGTAAATGAGTTCTTGCATGTAGAATGGAGAATGTTGTATCTACTGTTGACAGCTCACCCCACAGCTTTGATGCCATCATTCAGCCACTGGAGACAGCATTAGCTCAACCATAACGCACAATATGCCAAACTGTGCCACTACTCCTTCCGCAACTGGTGAAGCCAACCCGTGACTCTAGTCTTTTATGTTCAGATAAGATTTTGAGAAAGATGATTGCGATGATGACAGCACTAAAGCAATGAATGATGGACGAAGACTAAGTCCTTGTAATCTCTTTACAACAAACGACACTTTTTCAAATGAGTAACAAGTGCATCCTTACACATATCTCTTACTAGGCTCTAGTAGACTCCCTGCTCAAGCCCCACATCTTGGTAATTTGTGGAAGCATACTTCTCTATGGAGTTGATGCTCACTTCATCAAGTGGGTTAGTAGTATATTATGGATTTGTCCCAACTTTTTATCATTAATGGCTACCTTTGTTTCATCTTCAAGAGAATGAATTGAACCATTTAAGGAGCTAAATACAAGTGGTAAAAGATGGTTGGTTGAATGAAGCAGGTTCAGGCCTTGGTCTCACCTTCCCAAGATTCTAGTTTTATGCAACTCTCTTACAACTAAATTTATTAGTTTATCTCTTCTAAACTTTTTATTATTCTAGTACTTCATTTATTCTATCCTAGTCATCTCCTAATATTTCATTTATTCTTATGCATGATAAATGGATGCAAATTAGAATAAATTGATGACATTGTATCATAGAAATCTCAATTTGAAGAAAAGGTTATGACGTCAAGGAAGTCAACGCAATGAAGTCTTTGGCCAAGGTAGTCAAATGTCAGAGAATATCTCTCCAATGATTTTTTAATACATCGGTACTAACTTGGATGACCAATTAGGGTTAGACAGATCACCATACCCTAAGTCATCATAGAAGTGTCATGTTATTTGTACATGGTAACCGATGACACAGGTTTTATGAGTAAGTCCATACACACTCCGCATCTTCTAGAGCATGATGTGTAGCTTGGCACTCAACAAGCAGAAGACTCAACCTATCGATTGGTTGGATCCATCCCTCATTAATTAATCTATATGATGATATAGTTAACAATTTGGAAGTCAAATAAAGGTTATTGGGCCCCTGGGATTGTTAACTAAACTCATAGATGGCCTTAGAGGGTCACGTGCAAATAGTGCTTTGGACATCAAATATATGCTAAAAATTTAGGGAGTTTTATGAAAAATACCCACTTAGTATAAACAGGGGAAGGCCTTAAACTAAATTTACTCAGGACAAAATTGTGCTAGGGTTTTCCCCTTCTCCTTTCTCCCCATAACTCCTCCCCATTCTCGGTACGACCGGAAAGATGTAACAACGATAATGGATGGTGATAGAGCTCGTCAAGGAAAAGGAGGACATTCGACATGCTGAGGATTGCGTGGATACTTCTATAGCTTACACAGATGAACAGCTCTGCATGATTTGTTTGAGGATCAAAGGAATCATGGATGTGATCCGTGTCGAGGTGATTCTTTTGATATTTTTGTTGATGCCATTATGATTTTGTTTAAAGTCTTGCACTATAAATCATTTTACGTTTTTCATCTAGAGGCCTTATAAGCCAAAAATAACTTTGGTCAACTCCTCTTGAGGGGGTGATGTCGCATCAGATGGTGGGGCGTAGTCGCGTGCCTCACCAATGAGATAAAACCTAGAAACATTTATTTGTTAGGGTAATACGAAAATTATTTAGAAATAACTCTTCATCTTTTTCACCCTATTTTTCTATCGCCTATCCCTAATAGCAACCACATTCTTACTAACTTTTCCACTAATTACTACAAGTAGTAAGAGGCTCTGCTCCTCATATTTGGAACAAATTATCAAAATTTGAGCTTAGTGAAGTATCGGCGATGAAGACGAGTACCAAAAGTATAACCAATGATACATATGAGGATAGAAGGAAGAAAGGCTTAATAAAAGATGATAATATGGACGGGTGATGGTTCATGAAGTGTGATATCAGCCACCGAGGTAAGTCCCAACAATAAGATGACTACAAAGGAGATATAAATATTGAGGGTGGTAGACAAACGAGTATAGAAGTCATTACTAGATTCATTAAATATCTCAATTGCTCTAACTATTTAAGAACGAATATGCCAATTGTGATGATAATTTAACAGTCTAGATTTTTATACTTCAGAAGCAAGCCACTTTTACCTATTTTTCATCGTGAACCATTAGTTGCGTTTTATTTACATTTGGTGTTACCCAATAAAATATTAAAAATAAAAAAGTAAAAAGGTAAAATTTGAAAATAAAAAATTAAAATAAAAGGATTATATTTTTCAAATGAATGCCTATTCAATTTCTATGATTTCTAGTTAGATTTCAATAAAAACTCATAAAATAAATCTTTGAATTCATGATTATTACAAGCATTCTTCACTTAGTTGAGGTTATTAATTTTATGGTCCTACATTTTCAGTAAGTTTATAAAAATAAACTTATGTCTTTTCTAAATTTAAATAAAGGAATGGATCTATATGATACAACAGTTTAAGATCTCTACATTTTATTAAGGCAGGATAATAAAGCTTAATGGATATACCCATTAAATGATAGATACAAGTATAGGCCTTGAGTAGACCTATAAAACTTATATTTAATGAATAGTAATAAATTTAAAGTGTAATATGATAAAAATGATGTAAATTTTAGTAGTTGATGCTTTACTTTAAAATTTCTAAATCTGAAAAAAGCAATAAAAAAGAGAAGGGATAATGCAGCGGATAAATTGAGTGAGAAAGATATTTTATTTTAAGGTCTAGAAAAATAGACAACCAACGAAATCAGGTCATATTCTAGAAGATGATGCACATCGGTGAAAATAGTATAGATTTAGCAGATGAATTAATGATATGTTGATCTCCTATAGGGTTTTTCAAATGTTGATCCATCATTAATTAATCCATGTGAGGACATACAATATTAATTTTTATTCCCATGATGGTAATTGAGCCATTGGATTCATGCGCTAGACTAATGAATCAGCCTAGAGGGTCACACACAATAGATATTTGGAATATTAGAAGGTATACATTTTGATATTCTTATAAAATGCCTCTCTTAGGATAAATATAGGAAGGTCATGGACAAAATTATGTGATGCCAGAGTTGTGTGGGGTTGAATCTGAATGGTGCAACTATTATGGTGGAACAAGAAAGGGACTTGTCAAGGAAAATGAGAAGATTCAACATGCTGAGGATTGTGTAAATACACTAGAGACTGGGAATATGAACAGATAAATTTATCTTAGTGCAGAATTCAAATACGGAAATTTATAGTTTTTGAGAAAATAAAAACATATAGTGTGTGTTTTGATATGTTGGCAGTATTTCAGAGTCTTTGTGCTTAAGTCCAATAAAAGTGAATTTTGTAATACTTTGAAAATATTAAATAAAAATTGTGACAAATAAGCTCATTATAAAATATTTTATAGTTTTCATATTATTATTGACCAGGATAGCTATTTCAAATGAAAAAGAGATTGTGGCCTCTTCCCTACTACATTGGAACTCTAGAAGTGAATAATTTTGAAATCTATTTTGGAAGGCATAAAGAATATTTAATATCCATATCATGTGATGCACTTTTGATCATATGGTCTGCATCCTTGGACTTTATTTAAAAAGAAGAGGCACATAATTCTAAATAAACATTCCCATTTAATGTATGTAGATCATTAGATGATGTAAAACTGCATGAGTTTTGTTGCATTGACTTCACAACTAATATTGATTAAATCACAGCTCCAATTTATAAATTTGACCATATATAACTGTATAAATTTCCTTTGACACAGTTCAAAATCTATTGTCGATCAAACAGGTATCTGTGTTTATATGTATAAAAAACAAGTAACTAATTTACATCTCCGCAGAGAATTGTTTCTTACGTTTTAAATAATCATGAATGTAACCATTTGTAATTTGACCAAAATAAATCATATGCATTTATGCATGAATTCTTTCTCTTAAAATATTTTAGAAATATGGCAAAGGTAAATCTGTAGTCTTAAGTATATGATCATTCTATCTTCGACACCATGTATATTCCCCTCAGATATTCAAATATTTGATGTTATATTATTTTGGAATCCTTTTTAAAAATCACTATATAAAATAAATGTTTTCACATAATTAATAGATTTATGATACAAAAAATGTTTCACTTTCCCTGCCTTGAGTTTTATTACTCTTTGTCTTTATTCATACCTATTTCATAAAGTTATGAATAAGAGTTTAACTCAAAAGTATAGATAAGATATTTTCAAATCTTATGATTAAGCAATGAAGGTAATTGTACTTTACGAATATAGAGAGAAACCAATAGATACTTACCTATAGTTTAGCCTATACATTTTTTGGTGTTTAACAATTTTTTAAAGGATTTATTAGTCAAAAACACATACTATTGCAATACTTCAATAAGGCGGACATCAGAAAGAATAATGATATTGGGCAATAGCAGGTTTACAGACGACCGATGTTTAATTCTATGAATTATATCTATCCTCTGAAGCACCATATTTTATTGGGTCCATATATTTTTGTTATACCCTGCACTTCAAACCACACAACAAGGAAACAACACAAAACTGACAGAACAAAAAAAGTTATTGCCTAATCATGTCTTTTACTTTATTGACTTCCCATTTCACTTTTTTTGTGACTAATAAAATCTTCAAGAACATCTGCAATCTTTGTTTCTGGTAATCATTTTTCCCATAATATTGATAGGAGTTCTGATAGTCATACATTGTGTCAACTTTCTTTCATAACTTAAGCCAAGTGTTGTTGATCATAAAATTTGTGAATGATGACCCACCTTCAAATTGATCCCATCAAATTATTCTGAACCCTGGAGTTCCTTACTCAGGATATCCACATTGACAGTACCATTAAATAGACAATATAATCCACTTAGATTTAGGTTAGAATTTCCAGACTTAGAGATTGGGCTTTTTTATTTCGAAACCTACCTTTCCTGTAGATAATGAATTGTATCACCCTAAAACTGTAAATTGGAAATCAATAACGTTTTTCATATATAATATATCAAAATATTTGAAAGATAATGTGCGGAGTGTGGTGAATTTCCAATCCCTCTAAGATCCCAATAAACCGTTGGTTATCCTCATGTACTCATTATGTATTTCGTTATCGTATGTTCCCTGTAAAGTTTCCCATCAAATAAAATGGATTGATCACCGTTTTTAATTGTATAGAAAACAATAATGGGGAACAGAAACATTAACCTAGAATAGCTTTTCGCATAAACACGCATTGCAAATTGTCATTTATAACATATAATTGAAGATAAAATCTTCAGAAAATGTATTTATTATGTGCAATTTTTTTATCTAATATGTGGGACGACGAAGACATAGAATAATTTTAAGGGCTGAGAGTGAGCTAGAAGGAGATTCATGATGAAATTGAGATGCTAGTGCCTTTTCTTTCATCCTTACCATTCGATATATATATAGGCCCCTCTATTGTAAAAATCATAATAAAGCTGCTAGCACATTCTTGGTGGATGTGGTGAAGTACAAGGATATAAAGCAAGTATCTCTGCAATTACATTGTCATTTTATTCTAAAAAACTATTTATATAAAATCATGCATTTAAATCCATATATCCACATCCACCAATCCACATTTATCATTCTTAATCATATCATCCATACACATCACCCATTTACATCTAATTTACGTTTTTCCCCATATTTTATTTTATGAAATATTTAGAGTTCGTAAATATTCTATACTTATGTATTGTCCTTTTTATGGCTATTAGGTGTCCTGTCTAACTGATCACACTTTCTATTATTTAAAGTAACATAAATAAATTTGTATGCAATCTTATTCTTGTGTAACTTATGTAATGAAGTCCTGATACATGTAGTGATTTAGTGATTTATGACGAGGTCATAATTGAATGATCACTAGTTTCTAAACATGTATCCTAAATATTCATATTTCATAAAAATTCAAGATTAAAATCAATTATATAGAGAGAATAGTACTATGCAATCCTCCTTATACAATAAATATTGGTGATCCTAGGGCCATTAGTGTAGAAACCCAAAGAATACAGGTGGGCAGGTTTTAGGTCAATCATGTTGATTCATGTCATGGCGTAGAACTTATCCATTCACCTGAGACACCACGGAAATCATGTGCATGGATGGCAATGTTTTGACTAAGACATGTTGACTCTCGAATTATAGAGTTCATAAATGTCTTAGTGACGGATATTACCTCGCTTCAAGCCAATCACACTTTCATGATTTTTTAAAGTTCATTAATATTCTCTTTTGATGCTTATAATGAAGTAAGTGAATCAATGCAATGACTTAAGTGAATTATGATGTGATCATACTTCTATAGTTACCAGTTTTTGGGATAGAAATTGAGTTGTCTAGATATAAGCATACTATCCGATCCTACTTATATGAGAAATGTGGCTGGTCCTCTATAGCCGTTGGAGTGGAGACACTACGGGCAGACTGTTGGTCCTCTTTAGAGAAAGAGTTCTCTAAAGTGATATGTGTGCTTAAGTGTTAATGAGGTTGATTCAAGTCGAGGTCGAGTAGCTAGTCCATTGACCTGACACACCAAAGATATATTGTGTATGGATGACCATGTTTTGACTGAGACATATCAGGCCCTAACCATGGGATTCGAACATGTCTTAGCTCGAACATGGTAAGAAATATAGGAAGATGATTAGTGGTCAAGGCAAACATGTTTAGCTTGGATATAGCAATAAATAGAAAGAGACGATTGACCTAAGCAAGAATATGGACCAAATCTCTGGCCAGGGTTGTAGAGATATTTGAGAAGGTATCCTCCAATCATCCCCATTGCGCATCAACAAAAATTCAATAAAGGATTAGGGTTTTGATGACTAACCATACTTTAAGACATTCATGAGTTTTGTGCATATTTTGAATTATATATATGATAACCAATCAAGGTAAAGGTTCCACGATAGAGTTAAAACACTATTATATATATTTGAGATCATCAAGCGTGTTGATTGGCACCCTACAGGCCAGAAACTTTACATATCAATTGGGTGAAAACTCATGATTAATTATTCCATGTCATGATATGCTTAAATACTATGGTTGGTTGATAAATGTCATTGGGCCTTTAAAGTTATTACTAGCTTGATATATCGATATACAGGGTCACACGCATAAGATTAAAGGACGCTGGAAAAATATGCTTTAGAGGTCCCATTTTCTACAAAAGCTTTCTTAAATCAATTCTGTGTGACCACTATTTTCTAAAAAAATCTTATCAATATTAACTAACGTGGGGCACCCATTTTGGCTTTGTATGCAGAGAGACTTAGGATCTCACTTATATTGATAAATTGGGGTATTATTTTTAAATTTGGTAAATTTAATTAACATAAATCAGATAAAATTGGTAATTATATAAAACCACTTAAATATCGATAATATGACTAGGGTCATCCACACAGGGGCTCGACTTTGGAGATAAATATCATATCTCAAATAATATTAAAAAACAATGCCATGATAAGTAGTGAAAGGAATTAGGTATGTAGTAAGATAGAGAAGAGATAGAGAGATTATAATGAAGAATGATTAGGGTTGATCATGGTTTAATTTAATATCTTAATATATGACTTGGAAATATCATATAGTAATAGAATGTGGTTCATAACTTTATATATCTATTAGGCAATGTTTAGGATTCATTCTATTATAACTTTAAAAGTAAATCATATAAAACACATGTGCATAGTGCAACTTTATCAAAATGCCTCAAAGAAGCCAAACTACGAAATTCAGATAATATGTGGTCATTGTTTCCTTTCCAATGTTAAGGAAATGTTGATTTAATTCCATGATTGTGGATTGATTCCTTCCCCCAAAAGTGCTTTCCAATTTTTCCTTGGCTTCTCTTGCAGATTTTGCTTTAATGATGCAAGGTAAGACTGACTCTGAGATATTTGAATGCAAAAAATCCCAGAATTTGTTGATCAATTCTCCGCCAGCTTCCAAATTCAGGATTGTCTACAATGTTTCTCTATCCATATGAAATAGAAATCGGAGGCGGTGATCTATCTATAAACTTGTTTAAACCATACCCGTTCAATAGAGGTAGAATGTTGTTCCTCCAAATCTGGTAATTGTCAGATTGAAGCCTGATTGAAATAATCATGCTCATCATGTTGGCTCAATAGTAGTTATGCTCATCATGATGGAGGGGTACATGACGATGGTGGCAGTGAGCTTTTCTTCTGCCATGCTAGATGCGACCTTTGTTGTGATACCATGTAAAAGCTTCTTGAAGCTTTAACTTGAACAAGAACAAGAATGGAGATAAAAGAGGAGTAGAGAGACCAGGAGTAGACACACCAAGATAGGTGATTAAAAACATTGATTCCGAAAATTAATTCATCATACATTGGTTCATATGTATAGTACGCTATATAATGTAATAGACGTTTATCTAGACGTTTAATCCTAGCCATTATAATTTGTTACAACGGCTAAGACCAAACTGATCATGTCCGTTACTTTGTTGCCTATCTACAATTTGTTCCTGGCCGTCTATGTTTAATCCCATCTATATTTGAACTTACACTTAATCCTGACCACTAATTCTCTTGATGAGTATAGGATACGTGTCATATTTTTATTAGCTAATCTTTATTAGAGTTCCTGTAGGCTGGCACTGCTGCTTGGTTGCTGAGTTGTTGACTCTGAGCTTAGTCTTCATCTTCCTTAACATGCCACTGTCAATAATGGTGGGGAAGATGGTGACTTCACGGCGGGAGTTATCAGTGCCTGGGTCCTATGTCATCTAATGGTGAGGAAGTAGCTCATTCATCCCTTGGTATGTAAGCGTCGTAAGAGAAACAAGGTTTTTGTAGCAAAGACTGATCTGGGTTTTGTCATGAGTTTTCAATTCAATCAAATTAAAAGTTGAAAGGTTAGGTCAAGCGATTAACAATCAAAGTTACTAGGTAAAGACACTATTTTCATATAGATTCACGACAAAATTGAATAAAATTTTGGCATGCCCTTTCTACATCAAAGCTTCATGAGGAAAAAATATTCCACAAAAAAATAGGTTTTAGATTTGTTAACCATATTAACTTTTATATTAATATTTTCACGTGCACTGGTTCTCTGGTTAAGTTGATAAAAGGGTCTTATGGAACTTTAGAAATGTCCTAAGGTTCCAAACTCAGCAACTGCAATTCTCAATATGTTTTTTTCCTTTTCGCACATAGTTCTGGCTAGGGTTTAACGAAATAAGGTTAAAAAATCTCGAGTCCTAGCTGTCGACGCACAAACGTAGGTCCATCTTTTAATTTTCAAGTGCATAGGCGTTTCCCGTGGTAGGTTGGAGGCCTAACACTGTCTGTTGAGCATTTATATTTCAATTTCTTATTCTCCATTTTCTTCTCTTTCTTTTTTTTTTGATAAAAAACCCTCAGCTTGGCAGTGAGAGAGACCCTTGATCCTTAAGCCCTCGCTTTGGTTCGTCGGATCTACCCATTGCCTAATGCCGAACATTCAAAGACCACAGAGCGAAGAGAAGGTAAACCTTCCAGAAGGACAAAACACGATCGGGGCCAAATCGTAGTTGTAGACCTTAACATGCCCTTGATGAGCGCATTTAAGACGGCGTTGACAACTCCATCTTGCCTTCTATATCGCCGCCCACTTCTGCACCTGTTCGGCTGAGAGCATTAATGTTAGGCTCCAACCGGTCAATGGGGGCAGGCACCTTCAGCACTATATAATTCATGCATAGCGCTACTTTCTTCAGCAGGCTTGAAGGGCGAGAGCGAGAAGGGAAGCTTAGCCATGGCTGTCAACGGAGCTCGCCTTGTCTTCACTGTCCTTGCCCTGTGCCTCTTCGTGACGGCGCCCTACGCAAGTGCTCAGCCGTTGTGCAACGCTATTGCCGGGGCACTTCGACCCTGCGTGATGTATCTGCAGGGCACGGGTATGGCCCCATCGGTAGCTTGCTGTAATGGCGTGCGAGCTCTTAGTAGGGGGGCGAGTTCCCTGAAGAACCGCCGAGACGGCTGCGCATGCCTCAAGAAACTTGCGACTGGCATCAGAAACCTGAATACTGCGCGTATTAGAGGCCTCCCGGGGACGTGCAATGTCCGTGTGCCATTCCCAATCAACCCCTCGGTCAACTGCGCTACGTACTGTTTTCTCTCGTTATTTTCTCTACTTTATTGAACGCCGGGCTTCCAGAAGTTTTGACATATTTCTTGTGCAGGATTCCTTGAAGCCTCACCAGGACTCTCCGAGAGCGGCTACGCCACGTTAATAAATACGGAGAAATAAACGATCGTCATCGTTGTCCTTGGGATCCCCATATCTGCTTCCTTCGTGAGGAAGCCTTTTGTTATATTTATAGTTATTTGTGATTTTGGTGTTTGATGTCTCTCCATGGTGACGTGATACGATATCAGACCCATCTAACGCACTCTCCACGCTGGGGTTTCTAGCTTGAAGTTAAAAAGAAATACTCATCGACCTATTGTTCCGGAGGAAAATGACCAAAAATAACCGAAAATTTTCCATCAATCTAATGGCCCTGTTCGTAATCGAAGTATCCGGTATGCTCAATCGGGTCAACAGGATCATGTGACGGTCTGTCAATCAAACACTATCATTTGGCACGTAATTTGGTTCTAAATATCATTGAAATCAGAGGGTTTTTAAGGTTGTGAGTTCTTGCAAAAAAATGATTCCTCGTTGATTCCTAATGCAAAACCGTGAGACGAAGTGAGGTAGATCAGATAGAGGGCAGAACACTTTTTTATTTTTGTTTATTCTTTGATATTTCCTGTCGATGGACATTTCAAACACCTCTCCCGACACGTTTGTACGTGCCCAATGCGTTGCAAACCTCTATGATGGTCGTTTGGACTTGGCTAGGAAGTCAGTTTGTGTATGATAGAAAAATCAGCTGCTTTGCCACTGATTGTGATGACCTGCCCAAGGTCCCGGCCATGTGGTGGATCTTGCGCAGCCCTATCTGCGCCGTCGCTCTTCCGATGGACGTTCCCCAAACTTTTACGTGTTTTTTTTTTACAACGATGTTCCTCAGTAATTTGTCCGGATCGTAATGAGATCTGGTATTTGTTTTTGTTAAGTTTGTGGTGTATATCCCTTCAAGTAGTCTTTCCGCGTGAAGGAGAAAGAGGAAAGATTTAATATTTGAAAGAATCTTTTTTTGACCCATGGGAAAGAGAAAGAGAAAGAGAAAAGGAACGGGGACGGCATGTTTAATGCACACTACGGGCATTGGAGGCGATAGTGACCTAGAAGAATGCAAACCAGAGCATCCCCCCCTAACGGGGATCAAATTTCTTTTTTTTTTTTCGCATTGTTTTATCTATCGAATTGATTAGATTCTTATTTGAATCAATAAATCATACTGAATGAAAAAACGATAGATTGAAGATGACATTGATTAAAGGTCATTACTGTTTGTCGGCACATTAACTGTCTGTCTGTGATCCGCGTGCCGCCCACTCACTTCGAGAGTAAACAAATAGCGGAGGACGCGGAGAACGCATTAAACAGACAGAAAATCTCTCCGTGTTATTTCATCGAACTCATGCTGTGTTTTTATAGTACATCGGTAAGAACAAGTCGAAACGGCTTCACAAATAAATTGGTACGCGACGCCCACTTGTACAATGCATTATTAATCCTAGCTAATACAGATTTCGAATCCACTGGCAAGGATTACAGCAAGGGAAAAAATGTTGAAAAAAGAACCAGTGCATAGCCACTTGGAAGGGCATTATTGTCATTTCTATGTTGACCCTCACACACTTGAGGTTTATTGACGTTGTGGAGGCATTATGGCCTGTCCTATATAATAGAAAGCATAATTAGGGATTGTAACATCCAGACCTAGCTGCTTACCTGGACATCCAGGTCCCTAAGCCTCTTAGGTAACTCCTTTTCATGCTAGAGTCATTGCATGGCCATCAGAGATAATCCACAGAGCAAGGTTGCATGTTTCCCTGTTATGACACCTTCAGGTACGCTCCTGATTCATCAAATGGTATCAGAGCCATGAGTTCTCCTCTAGTGATGTTGCTTCCATTCTTTAATAGTGTCAGCCTCCTTTCTAACAAAAATGTTACCATGTGGCCTTCTTTCAAACATCTAAAGGGAAAGCCACTAGGGATCCCCATTCATACACAGCCCAGTGGGCTATCCCATGAACAGGGGCCTTTTTAATTACGAACGAGCATGGTCCAATAGGGCTCACTCTCAGGCATGGCCCCAAGGAATCCTGCTTGAGCACAACAAATTAGCGCCCATGCTCGAACACAGCCTATTAGGGACCCTGCTAAAGTAGCTCCCTTAGGGATCCCACTCGAGCCTAGCCCACTAAGGCTAATGCTTGAGGATGGGCCATTAGGGAGACTATTCAATGAGGCCCATAAGGTCTCCAGCTAGATTGTTATATTCTAGATCCACTTGAGCACAACCTTTTACTCATCTTGATCTGCACACCCTCTTTTGCTACCTCAACTCCAAGGTGTTACCTGAATAGAAAGAATATCAAGTGGATAGTGATAGTGTTTGCTTAACTATTTGATTTTAGTTATAAATATATATACCCTTGATTATTTATTAATTAGGAATAAAAATATATCTAGAATTTACTGAATTCATGGGTTTATCATACTGACCCCACTTGATGCTCTTCAACCAAGTGGATTATTCTCTTTCTCAATAGATGTTTTCTAAAAATACACAAGGTGTGTAGTGAAATAATTGAGCCTAGAAAGAAACGAATATTTAAAACATCCCAGACCACGTTCAATCCCATGATTACATGCCAAAAATAAATTTGAAGGATGACCTATGATAAGGCGTGCCAATAAATTTCTTAAACAGGGGCAACAATTTTGGGTCTAGAGACAGATGACTTACCTCAAGAGATGGCAGGCTGCGATTTGGGGCACTAGCAGAATTATTATTGTCCATTCATTCTAGATTTCTCATATGAGAGACCTAAACGGTTAATTGAAGTCTATCCCTCCATCTTTTTATCTCATCCTGCTTCTTTCAGCACATTAATGGCAACCCGAGCACATTGATTTTTGGTGGTTTCTCTCTTTCACGTGTGTTTCATTTTTATATAGCAGTGATCCAAATCCATTAATCTGGAGTTTATATAGAAATAATACTGACTTGGACACTAAGTGGTGTGGCAAAAGGGTAAGTATGTTCAATCCACAAATTCACATGTTTTCTCTCATCTTTTTGGCTATGTATCCTTCTGAATAACATCTAGGGCCTTGAGCTTTACGGTTCATGAACCACATTCAGAAACTTATCATTAGCCATCCTCAATACTTGTTCATTAATTCTTTTTTTCATAAAACTATTTACCATTTCAATGCTTTTTCTTTATGTTTTGACCCTTAGCCTGTTCTAGGCAACTTATTGTACATATATTTAATCAATTCGCAATATAAAATGACTATTTTAATGCCCCATTTAATATTTTATTAATAGTCCCGTTGATTTAATGAGAAAGGGTTATTTAACTAGTGAATCTAATTTTTTTTTCATTTCCACATAGTTCTTAGTGCAGATTACATCAAAGGAATCATAGGTAGACCTACTTACTCATCATTCTTTGATTATTTTCTGATATAATGAATTCACAGTATACAATGTTAAAACCGTATGCAGTGTGATGCATTTGAACCATATTGTTGCAATTTCAACCTGCTTCAAATAATTTTGTTGATTTCCCTATAGCTTTAACTTAGGATTTTATGAAAGATATACTCATAGTTATCTTAAGTTTTATCATCAAAGTCATGATAAGATTTTTTAGCTCAAATTAGAAGCAATAGTCATGATGATTCCTCTGAGATAACGAATTACTAATAATATGTTTTATAAATAATCATTATAACAACTCATATGAATGTCTTACCTTAATTCACTTGTTTATAGGAAGGGCTGTTGCACAAAATGTACTTCTAAGTAATTTCCCCATAGATCCTATATCTATCTATATGAAGAAGAAATCATGTAATGAAAGGGAATCTTATTTGTACAAATGGTACTTTAAACTTGGAACCAGCATAAAGAAATTAACGATACTTCTTTATCTTTTGAGTTGTTCTGCTATGTGACTGGAGATATCCTTTGAATCAATAAATGTGAAACAAGTAATTTTTCAAAAGTTTTTTAGCGAAGTGTAAGTCTATGTGATTTATAGTGCACTGTATTTAACCAATGCAATAGTTCATAGGATTTATATTTACAAAATACGGGGATGAAAAAAAATAACTCTTACGCATTTTTATTCACATTTTTATAAACATGAATCATTTGAAAAATTATGATAAATATGCATTTTTTTTTCAAAACTGTGAAAAGAGTGAAGAGGGAACTCACATAAATTGTGCATCTTCCTTTATGTGCAGAAGTGATGATCATTACTTTACTGTGGCATAAGAGCATGTGTTTGAGCATGATTATGAAGGCTAGGCCAATGTGGATATGTAAAATTACATTTCCATTCATCAGGTAATTATGTTGATTTTCTAAGGATGTGGAACCAGATCTTGATTCAGTGATGGGATGGAAGAGAGAGAGAAGAGAAACAGCCAGCGTGGTCCAACTTCTAGATGATACAGAAGTTTGTAGATAAAAATTTGAGGTCATGTATACTTTTCTATCCAGTAAAAATTCATGTTCTATGGTCTATTATGCTAGGGGAAAATCCTCTAATCATCTATTCAATTCATCGACATCCCTATCTTGCTAGCACAAGAGGCTAATGAATATTATGTGGCTGTCAAGCCAAATCACACCACCATGTTTTATTTAAGTTCATTGAACAAAATAGTATGTTCATTATTATTCGAGTGTGGTGTTTATAATGACATCCATAAATACATGCAATGACCTCATGAATTATCATGAGATCATAATACAGTGATATTTTAACATTTATTATAGATATTCCTATTCAATGGATAGTCGAGATGGACATCAAATTAGTCAGATAGAATAGCACTAACAGATCTTACTTATACTATAAGTAAATCTGATACTATGGCTGATGGATGAACATTCAGTCAAGCACATCTAGACTCATCACCAGCCACATCGCGTAACCCGAGCCGACGTGAAGAACCTGAGTTTTTGCTACCAAGCTTGAGAGACTGCATGCGAGACGTTTCATTTCATGTACACATCTCCTTTTGGTTTTCTGGAGGCCTTCCACATGTGCGGCCCTCCCCACATCATTTTTTTTGGTTTTATCTTGTCGTTCCTTTTGACTACAGGGGGGCCCCTCATGCGCGTGTACGGGCCTCCCCCATTTGCATTTTGTGTTTTTTGTATGGGTTGTGGTTGGTTTTATTCTTGGTGGGGTAGGGATTTCCTTTGAACAACTTCATTAAGAGGGCCATTAGGGCACCCTAGGATTATTGACCGACCCTTCTTCCTCCTCCCTCAACGAGCAGATCGATCGAACATTCACTTGTGGAAACACATTGCTGGAATCCCTCGCTGGTGTTGACATTTGGCCCAGTGATTGCCTGTAAGCCCTATCCCTCTCTCTTGCAATCGACACTTGAGACTTGCCAGGAGAACCGTCGTCGTCACTCATAGTAATTACAGCGCCCGTCGCAAGATCAACTACGAACCAGCGATCTTCTTTGCGCACATCATTTGAAGTTTATCAAGAAGTCTGTGGCCCAATGGTGGGCCGTCAACAGGGGGGGTTCTCAACAGGAATACCCTTGTCACCAAGGTCAACACACCCTCAACGAACGCTACCAACTATTTTTTTCTTCCCCCCCCCCATTATCCATAGCCGTCGCTGCCAGCAATCCCCCGTCCGCGACAGAGTCAATCACAAATCAGTCTCACCTCTTCGCAGATGGTGCTTGGGGCTCGCTAGGAAGGGCATTGCTTCTTGTTGGGTCCTCAACCAGGAGTTTTCCTCCATGAGGTTACTTCACAGCTAGTGTTAACACAATCTCAGCTTCTCGTTGCACCTTCCAATTGTGCGATCAGACGTGTTACCTCTCGGCCACATCATCATTCCAGTCCTCTTCTATGTGGTCACAACTCGAGCGGTACTCCCCAGCCTTTGACCATGACCGACGCCTCCTCGACTCCGCTCTGTAGCAGGCCAAACCAGAACATACAATCATCCATCGCTTCCACTATAGACGGCAGTCTATGTGATTTTCTGTTCATCTCTCTATTGAGCAATTCACGGCTTACGACTGAGCCTCAGCCCAAGGTTCTATCCTCTCCTTCCCTCTTTACAGTATCATTACTTCTTTCAGTGATGGTCTTATATTGCTCCATTGCCACAAGAGAATTTATCCACGTAGTAAGATTAGCCACCAAATTAAAAATTAGGGATTTCTTCTTGGTGTCGAATCTGCTCGTTCTCGTCGACAGTGTGGACGCCCTTGGACGAAGATTATCCCCCATTCTGTCGGCCATCAAGCTGATCACGCGGATCATCAGAAGCTTGGCCATGCCACAAATCTTCCCTCTGTCATCATTTGGATTATGCCTTGGATCACCCAGATTCTGCCGTACTTCTCGTTGATTACAATCATACGCATCATTTCACCTCATTGCATTGCATTCGCGTCTGTAACTACCCCTGTGGTGTAACACTAGTCGCTCGATCCTGAAATATCGTACTATATCAATGGCTATTAGTGTGGTGACATTAAGGACAGATGGTGAGTACTCTTTGAAAAAAGAGTTCACTAAATTAATTTGAAGAATCCCTAATTTTTATTAGACCTTAAACGTAAATGTAATTGATTCATGTCATGATTGTATGAGTGATCTATTAACCTGAGAGACCAAGGACATCTCGTGGATGGACAACTACAATTTAGCTATGACTTACGAGCCTCAAATTGTGCGATTCAAACAAGTCATGGCTCAGATGTAGTAAGAAGCTTATGGAAATGATTGATTGCTCAAGACAAGACCGTTCTCCCTTAGTCTAAGAGGGTATTGACTCAAGAAAGGTGATTCAGCAGATCCCTGTCTAGGGTAGTGAGGATATTGGAGAAGGCGTTCTCCAATGATCCCCGTTACGCATCAATACTAATCGAATGACCGATTAGGGATTGAGATCAACCATACCCTATGTCAATCGAGAGTCGTGTAGCTGATAGATTATACATATATGGTATCCAATGACAGTAAAGGTTCCATGAGAGAGTTCAAACACTATTCAGTATCTTCTAGAGCAAAAGGTGTAGCTTGGCATCCCACGGGCTGGAAACTTACCTTATTGATTGGGTTAAATAAATCTTTAGTTAATTAACTAATATGTTGATATAGTTAATTTATAATGTTGGTGAATAATTATTATTGGGCCACTGAAGCTATTAACTAGAATGATACATGGACCTAGAGGCTCACACACATAAGATCATACGGGTATTGGTGAATATATTTTACTTTTTGGGGTTATTTGAGAAAAACTTGAGTAAAATATAAATAGGGGAAGAAGAAAGCATTTCAATCACCCACTCCAGCCAGAATTAAGAGTTCCCCCTCTCGCCACTCTGATCTCTTTCTCTAGTCAACCCAAAAGATTGTCTTCATGGTGAGAAGATCCTAGAGACTTTCAAGGAGAAATGAAGGAAAAGTGGAGATTCAAGTGCAACATGGTGGCATGGATACTTCTGGAGGTCGGGCACTTGAACAGCTTCAGAACAATCTTAGAGTGGAGAAAGTTAAGGGTGCAAAAAGTTCCCCATAAGGTACATGTGTTATATAATTTAATGATTGATATAAAATTGATAAATGCTTCCACATAAATGGAAAACCTTGTTTTCCATGATTGAACCAAGGCACAGAACCCAATAGAGGCATCAATAAGTCATTAGTTGTGTTGCAAAGTTCATTTCTAGTTACTTTGTTCTTTCCTTGAGATTATACTTCTTGTTAGTTTGAGGAAGCTTAGCTTAGAAACAATGTGGAGTCTACAATTTCTTCAAAGAACTGATTTAACCAAGAGCATTAATAACGGTTTGGATCACATCAAAACCATAAAAAGGTATCCATAAAAAAATGAAATTTTTGGTATTGTCATCTGTTGTATTATTATCAAATTCCAACACATTAATTTCTTAGTTTCTCTAAAATATTCTATTACTGCATAGAACTTTTTTTTATTGGGAAAAACACGGTGTCGGGTACGTCCAACCCTGCGGTTATCCTTGTAGACTGATCTAGCCGTGCCCTGGATGCCAACGAGGGGTTTTTTTATATAAAGTAGATTGTTTATCAGCGTTTTACGCGTAGATTGTTTATCGGCGAGCATAAATATCCCAATTACACTCGAATCCCACTTGTCCATGCCCATGTGCAGGAAAGAGAAAAGATACATAAGTGATACCTGGAAGGTGCTCTGAGAAGGTCGCTCATGCTGGCGTGTCTCTAGATCCCCCCACGGCGGTGTGTGGAGCTCTCCCCGCCGTCGAGAAGTGTCATCGATGAGATGCGTGGCGGGGATATCAATAAAGCGGGAGAGCGAGCGCACCGCCTCCCGCGCTTCATGCAAGACACCAACTGTGGGGGAAAATCTCTAGGAGATGTACACGTGCCAGCAGGAGTATGGGGAGCCGGCATAGTAGAGTTGATTGATGCGTGTAGCGAAGTCCAACCCACCATCTGCAGATGTCAGTGTTGAGGTGCTCGGCAAATTGGACGATCAAACAAGAGGGTGAGTTCTCCCGCTGTCATTCCTCCATGCAATTTGCCACTCTCGCGGCCTCTCCTTCGATAGTGTGCAACACATGCGAAGAGCCGTCAAGCCAAGGTGTTCCACGCGGTAGCATCCACGAGCTGCCAAAGGGAGTTCCTGCCAAGAAAAGAAAAACAAGGCAGGGGTACATGTGTATACCGCGTGGTTGGCAAGATCATCCGTTGTCTGATATCTCTCGCGTAGCTTGTGATGAATACTAGGTGTGCGAGGGCGGCACAACATAATATCCTACCAGACCTGCTGAAGCTGCCAATGGGAGAATTTACCTGCACAAAGCATGTCAACTAATACCTGTGAGTTAGATTCTACGACAATATTATGAAGGTTTCGTTCCTCGTAGAGGACCAAACCATCACGTATCGCCATAGCCTTGGCTACTGTATTAGTTTGAATGCCATAGAAGGACGAAAAAGCAAAGATAATACTCCCTGTATGGTCAAGGAGGATACCGCCCCCTTCAACTGGACCAGGATTCCCTTTCACCGCACCATCCACATTTAACTTGAGGGTGCCGATTGGCGGTGGATGCCAACAAACAATCTATAGCCGAATGCTGGTAGGGGCGAGGGTCACCCGGATGCCCCAAGAGCGAAGGAGGTCACATGCGAGGGTTGAGCTGTGGGCGCGAGGAGGTATAAGATGGTGGATGCGCCATATCCATAGCTTGACTCATCACATGATATCCAAGGCGCGCATGGGAGTACCTGCAAAACGAGAGGAATTTTGCTATTTCCATATATCCCATAGTAAGTAGGCTACGGTGATGTGGAGGAAGGGGCGAGAGATACATCTTGCCAAAATACTCTAACGGTGTGAGAATAGGGGAGGTACCGAGAAATGGATGCCAATGATGTGTAATTTGGCACCAACAGTCTACGGATGTCTCACTATGGAAGAAGAGGTGCTCCATAGTCTCAATCTGTAGAGATGTGGGGCAACAATGGCAACGCGAACTGAGGGAGTGACAGATACGGATCACTCGATTGTCAGTAGGGAGACCACGCTGCACGAGTCTCTAGAGGAAGAAGGAGACCCGATTAGTGATCGCCGGATGCCATATGAGACAACCCCAATGCTGGATGGGGGTTTTCTCGTGAAAATGCTCCCAATAAGATCTACAAGAGTAGGATTCGTCAAGGTTAAGCCTCCAAATAGCATAGTTGTGAGTGGTCCCGATGGCAATACTCTGGGCCTAGGATAAAGTGTCTAGGCGGAGGCCATGCTGCTCCCAAAGGTGGCGGGTGTTTCCTGCGAGCAGTTACGCCACTATGAATCGAAGGTGATGTAGTTCGAAGTGGGGATGGCGGGCTAAGGGTGTGTCAGCGAGCCATGTATCATACCATGCGCTAATCATGCCTCTACCGGTATGCCAGCGTGTGACCTTGGCGATCTCTAGCGAATGTCACTGCCAAGTCCACCATCTGCGATGGCCCCAAATATCCAACTCTCTATGGGCTCACTCACCATATTTCGCTAAGATGAAACTTCCCAGTGGGGACTACGTGGTACGCATTCGCCACACAAGCTTCTTTTGAAGCATGTCTTGGACATTCTGAAGGCATCTGATACCTAGACCACCCTCATCCGTCGGCTGACAAGCTTTCTCCCGAGAAACGCAGTGGTGGCGACTATCTCCCTCGAGGTGACCGGACCATAAGAATCGGGCAAATAGTTAGTCCACAAAGCAGAGGACTGTAAGGGATAGTGAATGGACCACGAGGGTATGTAGCATAATACTCATGAGGGTGTGCTGGACAAGTTGGATGTGTCCTCCAGGGGATAGAAAATGAAGTTTGCATCCCTCAAATTTCTTTCTCAATTTGGCCAATATGGCATCAAAATAATGATGACGAGCCTGTTCGAGAAAGATAGGGCATCCGAGATAATCAAAAGGGAGGCATCCTCGAGAGTATCGAGTATACTGTTGGATAATTTGAGAGCGCTTTACAGTGGTGGAAGGACCGACCATAAAGTTACTCTTTGAGGCATTGACGAGCTGGCCAGAAGCCCGCTCGTACGTAGTGAGGACACTCATAAGGTCCTTAATGGATTTTTTAGATCCATTGAGGAAAAGGATGGCATCATCTGCAAATAGTGAGTGCAAGAGGATCGGGGATCCCCTTTTCATAAAATATGGTTGGATGAGGCCTCGAGCGATCATTCGTGTGAGCGATTGGCTAAAGACCTCCACCATCAATATGAAAAGGGTGGGTGAGATAGGATCACCTTGTCTTAGACCTCTCGTGACCGTGAAGAATCCACTGGAGTTTCCCTCCACCAGGAGAGAGAAGTGGTTCTCTCTAATGCAGGCATCGACGCGATCGATGACTACATCAATGAACCCAAAATGACGTAACACCTGGGTAAGGAAATTCTTCTCAACTCGATCAAAAGCCTTTTCCATATCCATTTTGATGATGACATTTGAACCTTGAATATGAGTGTTTAAGGACAAGGCTAACTCATAAACTAGCTTGATACTGTCATGGATCTGTCGACCCTTGATAAAACCACACTATTCATGTGAGATAAGTCTATCAAGGAAGGTCCCTAGTCAATTTGTAATGATCTTAGATGCAACTTTATAGCATACATTACATAGACTGATAGGGCAAAAGTCCTTAAATGAAGCTGGGTTTTCCACTTTTGGAATAAGTGCCAAGAAAGTGGATTTCCAATTTCGTGGTAGGACTTTGCGTGTAAATACCTCCTTGATAGCAAGTACCAAATCCGTGCCTACGATATCCCAACATGCTATATAAAATTCCGTTGAGAATCCATCTGGTCTTGGAGCCTTGTTCCTACCCAAGCAAAAGACTACCTCCTTGATCTCCGCTCGCGTAGGAAGGCCTATGAGTAGTGCGTTCTCTTGGTCGGTCACCAAATGGGGAATGGAGATGAGTAGGTTCTCACTCATGACAGTCGGTTGTGAGGAAAGGAGCAAGCTATAATATGCAACGCCTGTAGTTGCCAGTTGGACGGGGTCCTGATTATACATTCCTAATAGGGTTGTATAATTAGGACGGGCTCTGTGGCAAATCGAGGCATGAAAGAAATGTGTGTTTCTATCACCTTCTCAAGCCATTGGATACGTGATTTCTGGAGATAGAAAATCTTCTGTCGTCGCACAGCATCCTTAAGCTGCTCGCTAAGCATAGTCTTGCGCTCTTCCGCATTGTCCGTCCAACTATCTTGTAGTTGTCGCTCAATAGTAGCTAGCTCCCTCTTGAGTGTTATGACTGCTGCATGCACGTCTCCAAATACATGCCGATTCCACCATTTCAGGTGTAACTTGAGGTTCCTTAGTCTATAACTGAAGTTCTCAAGAGGAAAATCAGAGATCGTTTTGTGATAGTGACTGTGCACAAAACCCTGAAAGACGTCATGCTCTAGCCACATAGCACGGAATCGAAAGGGAGGGCGACGGACATGAGTAGTAGAGTCCGGAAGGAGTAAAAACAGTGTGTGGTCTGAGTAATAACGTTGAAGTATCTCAATGGTAAGGGTGTAGTGCATCAGTGCAGTGTTCTTACAAAAACAGCGGTCGAGCCACTAGTACATACGCACATCTGCCTGGTGCTCATTGCACCATGTCCACTTCTCAACTATAGTGGGAGGCTCCATGAGGGAAGCTTGGTGAATAAAGTCATTGAACGCTTGCATAGATCGTGCCCTGGGTTGGCGGCCTCCCTGGCGTTCACTGATTGGCCGTATGCAGTTGAAGTCCCCGCTATAAACCAAGGGAGATCAACAAGTCTCGGATGGGTCTCGATATGTAGGGTGAGTTCCTCCCAAAGTGCTTCCCGCACTAGATGTCTATGCAAGGCGTAGAGGACCGTGAGCATGTATGGCTTCTCGAAGTACAGTACTACAAAAGTGATGTACTATGTCCCTTTAGCAAGAAATTCCAACGAATAATCTTGCTTCCAAAAAAGTCACAACTTATTTGAGGAATGACAGTAAACATGATCCATTCCGAGTTTCCTCGCAATAGAATAAGATTTATCCGGTGTAATCATCGGCTCAATAAGCCCAACTATCCCTAGGTTGTGCTTATTAATCAGGGCAACAAGGTTTGACTGGGTTAGAGGGCTGCCTATCCCTCTACAATTCCAATTGAGACTTGGAATGATGAGGCTAATGGCTCGCGTGATGCACCCTCAATCGGGTATTGTATATACGGCATGTATGGGGGGCATTCGAATGATGTCCTGGAGGGGGGGAAGGTATCCATGTCTGAATCCTCAGAAAGAGAGGCCTCATCCTCCTCTCCGTGGAAGCGTGATCACTAGTGCCTCCACTAGTATTCTCAGAACTAGTGAGTAAAACTTGACGGTCAGTCAAGCATTCCTCCAGCTCAAATGGGATATGTGATGGATGGAGGTCGGGCAGGTAGGCGATTATATCGAGTGGGTGGGTGGGGGGGGGGGAGGGGCATGTGGCTAGGAGGGGATGGTGGGATGGGGTTGTGAAAGGGTGGAGGAGATGGAGGGGATGAAGGTGGAGCTGGGGGTAATGGAGGGGAGGGGTGGGGAGGTGTATGCCGAGGTGAATGGGAAGCTGTAGGCCAAGGGGGTGACAAGGGGCGGGAGGAGATATGGAGGGGCGATGAGGGATAGAACAATCTTATCTTCATGACCATCTTCCCACCTTCCTTCTGCTCCTCTCACGCATTTTACTCTCTACTTCTACCTACGTGATTCCTTCATTCACTGAAATATTAAATCAATTTTTTATCTATCATCCAACTCCATCTTGTTTGATACCTTAAAATCTCTGTAAATCAGAATTAGTGATATATATTTAATTTGATCTTATATTTATTATTGAACGTGTGCATTTTATACTGAAAAATTTCACCCATTAAATAAACTTGACCATATATTATCAACATTTCTTGGAGGAATTATTTTCTTGAGGGGTATTCGGTTATAAAGTTAATATTCACATGGCAATCAAGAAAATAAAACTTTTAAAATGTGGCTAGAAAACTTTGATTTTAAAATATTTTCTTCAAGATTATGTATTGATGATTCCACATATTAGAGATGTATCAATTCCATTTTTCCTTAATTAGTATGAGACTATCTTGATTTTTTATGGATAAATGTTTGACATTTGTAGCCTATTTTTGGTATTTCTATCTAACCTAATGAAATAAATTCATATGCATATTGAAAATTTACTTATTTGGGGAAAATATCTTTTTACAGTACAGAAAAAAAAATTATGATTTCATAGAATGGGAAACAAATTCACTACATACTCAATAGATGCATACTTAATGATGAATAGGAACACCTCTTAGAATACTTCCGTGATTATCCAGATGGGGCTCACTTCACTTCCAAGATCATGTCCCATATGGTAATAAGGACTCAATTTTAATGCTTTAATATGTATATTAGGATGCTTATTATTTGTTTCTTACATGTCATCATGTCACACATACTTAAGTATAAGGAATAAGGGTCCTAAGCCCCAAAATCCCATCATTGAGGTTAAGATTTTTATGTGCGATATTGATGTATGGGACCCATTGGTTACTCTCATGGGTGGGTATAAAAATATTTTCACGGATTTGGACTATGTTTCCAAAGGATGAGAGGCAATATATACTAGAACCAATCATGTTTACATGGTGACTAAAATTCAGTCGTAATTTCCTTTTACCATAGTTAGATGTCACAGAGCTGTTATTAGTGATTCTAGAGCTGGGTTCTTATGCTTTGATTGATTATTTGAAACCAAATTTCATGCAGCCTAAAATTGAAAATGAAATGATAACTGAATTATAAACTCTATGAAGGAAAAAATTTTATCATCGATTATAAAATGCCTGTAATATTTGTATGTTCAAAACTCCAAAAGGGCTTAAGGTATGGTTAACCGCCAAAATATATCTGGCATTTCATTAAATACTAAGGTTTATAGAAGATCAGTAGAAGATGCCTCATCCAATATCTCCACTACCCCAGACACAGATTTAATGCATCTTATTCGTTGATTCAATCTCCTCATATACCAAGGGCAGATTCTCCCTTCTTATCCAATAAATCTCCTTCTTTCTCTATTTGATCAAAGACATATTTTAATCTTGTGATTACAGGCTTTTAAGTCATATTCAAAATATAACCATTCAACTTAAGGGTGTCCTTAGTGCCTCAGGTCAAATGACCACTTATATAGTCGTGACATGAATCAACCTAATTGACATTTAGGTATAAGACAATTCACGGATTCGGACAAATTAATTCACTGAATTAATCTATACAACTGGACATATGATCATCCATACTTGTCGTACAAGTTAAATTAGATAGAGATATTATTTACAGATATGTATAGGGGTATCCATCAAATATAAATATTTAGAATATATTTTTATAGACTATCAAGTCCTATTTAGTATATCATTATAATTCACCAAGTCATTGCATGTATTCAGGACATCATTATGCATATCACGCGAATAATAAGGAATAAAGTTTCATTTTAATGAATTTAAAATGGCATAGAGGTGTGATTGGTTTGGTTGTCAGATAAGATACTATGTAGCTTAAAATTGAATAAATTTGAATTTATACGTGATTCACCATGCCAAGCCATTGACAACTTAACGGGCAGGTTGATTTCTGTAAAAAGTAAATCAAGAAAGTTATCAAAAGAATGATACGTCATGATGGTAAATAATGGTATTGATTACATGAAACTTTATTGGAATATAAAACTGGATTTAAGAATCTTTGGTTTTGTCAGAAATTATTTGGGAATAATGTCACTTAATAAGAATAAAGGAAATTAAACAATTTTGTCATGATGGTCTCCATACCTCTTCATCAAGGCCCATTACTGATCAAAATAAGTGAGATCCTCCACTGATGATAGCTCTATGATTTTACCATCAATGTTTTTGCTAGCAATAACTTCTACACATCTAGATACATAGTTCAATGTCATCAAAAGGTCTTTATGTCATTCAGATAATGAAAGGAAACCCACAAAGTTGATTGACATACATCACATATCTTTACATCTAAGATTCTAGTTAGGGTTACGGTATCCTACTTATTCAAAAAAACATTTGGCACTTTCTGAAAATACTCAAAAAATGAAGGCTGACAAAATCCACTTTAAAAATATAAATTGAAGCGACTCTTGAAGAGTAACCACCACCATAGGGAGAATCATGATGTAGGTCTTAAAACCTTAATTTTTTCAGAAGATTTACATCCTTTCAAAATCAGATCCAGCCCCTTATCAAATAATTAAGGTTTTTCCAAGAAATAGAGTCATAGTTGTTTAACAAATTTATTCCCCTCATTCAATTCTTAAGTAATATTCTTATTATTAAGTGTGTCTTTAATGGGAAAGTGATGTGAAAATTCCTAGATAAATGATCAGATACCATTTTAAAAAAATTATTATGTTCTTCATTCAAGTATAAAATTTTTTTGACAGTAGAACATGTATAATAAGTCTAGGTTTAGCGTCCTTATTTTTAGAAAAAAACAACCTTAAACCATAATAAAAAAAAGAACAACTATCTCGGTACCTGATGATTAATATATTATTTATTCATTTCAAAAAACTAACCTATTAACATGTTTTGTGTTTTAGAATCAGTCACCTAAGCATCAATCAAGATTTTCCAAGCATAACACGTCACCAGAGGCATATTTTTCTTTTCGCATGTGTATGATTTTCCTGAGAGAAAAATATGAAACATCACACATTAGATTAGAGGATAACATCAAACATGGAACCTTTAAAATAGGTCCTTGTACAAGTGGATTTTTATACAACCCAAGGTAAGCTTACCTGGATCCTATAGAATAAATTCAAAATATTTAGCAAGGACATTTGTTCACAAATTTGAAAATTTGTTAGTTTAGGTGGCCAAGGGATAACCTTAGAGGGGGCCTGGATTAGGTTATCCATTTATATTTTATTTTTATTCTAATTAGCCTAGGATTTTTCTACTCAATAAATGAGGTAGGGGATATGGGAGACACAGTTATTTTTTTTGGACAGCTTAGGCTAATCCTTAATGCTGTTCGGGGGTATCCGTCTCGAGGTGATGATGTGCCCTAACCAAGTTTGTGTGAATGCCCCCAAAGAAAATCACTTAGAAATAGGGCTGAACAAGGATACCAAGAAAAAAGAAAAAGTCGATGAAGCTTTGTCGTCCTGAACCATCAAAGGCTTCCACAGAATGACATTGCTTAATCTACTTCAACTTAGCGCCCAAAGCCTTCTTCTTATGGCCCCCAAAGCCTTACCTGAGTGATCACAAAGATCTATCAATAACAGTATATTTCTGAATAATGTATTCTCCTCGAAGAAGCGACGAGCAAAAGGGGCGAAGCAGAGGCGCTTAGGAGCAGAAGGGACAAAGCGAAAAGAAAACCCTCTGATCCATTCACTTCTGCAAGTAGGCGGGATCCAGAATAAAGCCCCCCTCCTATTTGAGCGAGGCCAGGTGGCCTCCCTTTTCCTTCTTCTTATTTTCTTGCTCCGTCACACCTGCTCATAAATTCGCACGTCGCCCCCGCTCCTCGCTTGGTTATCCGAAGTAACAGAAGAACTGCAAGAAAACAATCCCAACTCATATTAAAAAAGTGCTACTTCAATTCAAGCGCTTGAAAACAACCTTGACTATAAGAAGCAAAGTACCCAACGGGCACTTAGTATTGATGGTTACTGAAAATTATATTCAAGACAATGATCAATTTTAAGTATTTCAACAAGAAAACTTTTATGTCAAATTTTATTAATTCAGAATTAAATATTGATAAATATAACTATTACTTCCCTTCAGTAATACCTCCTTGTTTGTGGTCATTCTTTCTTCAGTCCTTTTCTCCTCCACGTTTTTCTTTGGATAAATTCTCGATTCGTGTTTGACCTTTGATGCTTAAAATTCCAATATCTTTTTCAATCCTGCACCAAATGCAATGGTTTGACCTGGAACGGTTTTGTAACACAATTTTTCACTACTATTATCTCAAACAATGTATTCACAAACAAATCAGAGAAATCTCCAGAGATCAATCTTTCACCGTCCTTTGTTTACCGCTCGATTCCTCCGTACCCAACTTCAAACCCCTATAACTCTTTCCAAACTCAAAAAAATGATGTGATTCAAATTTATTTAGTTTTTTATGTATGTTAGCAACAATATATGTTTAAAAAAAGCTCAAAATCAGTATAGAAAATATGCTAAAATTATAAACTTATCACAGGGTCAAGAATGTGCGAAGTTCGGATCCCAGCCTTCTTTTCTTTGAATCTTGAAATACTCTGCACCAAAAAACCACAATTTCAAGTTCTATGGACTTGGAATGATGTTAGAAACAAATGATCTCTTTAAAGAATGCTCAAAAACTGCTTGAAAGTGCTCCACGACATGAGAGATCTCTTTAGCTTTTGGATTGTGACTTTCAAAGGGCAAGGAGAAGGGAGTTTGAAATTAGGGCTCAAAACTGCATATATGGACTCGGAAATCCAAAAGGGCATAATGCTAATCTGTCAAAAGTCCAACAGTCATATTTATTGATTATGATCAAGCAATATAAATAAAATTCATTTTAATTTTAATTTTTTATATTTACAATTTTCCCATCAATTCAAAATACCTTTCAAGAGTTAAGAGCAAAAACTAGCCGTTATTCTAAGGACTTGAGATTTAACATAATATTAAACTTTTAGATATTTTTACCACAGAATTTGAATAAAGATATCACCATTGGATAATAGTATCTGATGTAATTAATTTTCATTAAATCATCAATAAATTCAGCTGTAAATACTCGAAGGTAGTAATTAAGATTTTGAATAAGTTATTCAACAAATCAAATGAAGAAAAATTCACAAAAATACCTAAACAGTGGTAAAAACTATGTTTATCTTCATGTCATAAAATTACAAGTCCTAAATACATGGTTTGAATTGTTCAGTGTATGTTCAAACTAAGTAACCTTTTAATATATCTAAGGCTTTTATTTTATCTTCATATACAAATTAGTCAACTACTTCACTGAGGGCCTATTGGTCTTTGATCACAACCCATATTGAGGCATGCATCACTTTGAACATTCATCAAAATACATATCAAAGCATTGTGCTAAAAATACCCTTAAAGATTAATCTTCAGTTGTAACGAATTATTCAATTGATATCTATTTTAAGCACAAAATTCAAACAAATCACTTAGATTTCAATAGGATAGTGAGAATAAATAGGTTCATGAACACTTCAATCTTTGCCTTGTCAATCCTATGCCCATTCTTTTTAACTTAGTGTCCAACTCATTTCCTTCCTGCTGCATTAATGGAGTAGGACCTCACTGTCTAATCTTCTTTAAGAAGATCAAATGGCTAAGATTATATTTGCTCACTTGAAGGGACCAATAAGACATGGGCTATGGATGCGTTAGACTTGAGGCCTCAGCATAAGTGCTCTCTAATATCTTAATGTCACAGCCAACAGGCCATGATCCATTTTGTTGTTTGCTGGCTTGGCCATGAGTGGAGCTAAAAGCAATGGATTTAAATTCTGTATAAGGCTATCAATTCAATAAAAATAATACTTCCCTTCTCATGCACATCCGTTGGCCGTGCTACCTCTTGTGGGCTTTCTACCAATGGGCCAATATGGGCTCCGTCTGGTGTCCAATTAGGGATCTTTAGGCTCTATTTTGGTCTCAAGGTGCCTAGGCAGTGGCACTTGCTGACTGCAGGTGGGCTTGAGTGATACTGCACTCGCTTGCATGCAGATGCCTTGAGTGTTGGCGCGTCGCTTCCTCAAAACAGCCCATTTTTTATCTCTTTATTTACCTTCATCCCTGTAATAAAAAATGTGCACACTAAAAAACTTGGATCAATTAATATTATAATGTTAAAACATAATTTGCATGAAAATATAGGGGCTTCTAAAATATGTAAATAACATGTTTTTTACACAATATGTTAATTAAGGCATGAATGGTAGTGTTTCAATAAAATGAAACTAATATCAATGAGATAATGCAAAAATGATTTTAGGATATGTATTTTTCTATGCTTCTTTTGGATTCATCATCCAGTCCCTCTGGAGACGACAACCTCACTCCCCTTACACAAACCTAAGTGAATTTATATTTAACAAATTTATACCATTTAGGTAAATTCAATTTACAATTATACTGCAGTTAACATTTATTTTTCTCCATAAACTCAGTACCATTAGGAGGGATTGGTGTCCCTTAAAGTGGATTTGATTTTTGAGTTATTACTCTTTTATATATATCTTGAAAGTGTTTTCTGTTTCTTGAGCTCTACATAAGAGGAAAGTAAATTCCTTCTTATGTCAACTAGCTAGGAGGAATTTGGCGTAGTATCTTATCTCTCATAATTTAAACTATTTTAAATGATATATTTTTACTTGCTTGTGTTATTAATGACCTTTTTTTAGGTATATGAACTAATTAAAGGTAAGGTGAAATTTTATTATCTAATTTCAGATTTTTATATTTTCTTATATTTTATTTTATCTAATTTCTATTTTTATTTGTATTCATTTTATATCCTAAAATTTTTAAACAGATGTTCTAGAGAATCCCTATATATGTACCCTCTTATGATCGATCATGGATGGAGAGTATTGTTGGAGATGTTCTTATTCAATGTACGATGCCCATTCTCAACTTGGTATGGGCATTATTCATCAAATGATTATTGGATATCACGCTCATACCACACATATCTAGATATTCAAAGCAATAATGACTACTCCACCCCTTTTTTGGGTATTGCAAGAGACGATCATAGCCAGCACCTATCACATCACAACTTTCCTCGAGATTTTCAGTCAGATTTACAGTCTAGAGATGACTTTCTCCATAACATTACGTATGATCACTTTTATGGGACGACTATTCCTACCCCCATCACACCGTTGGCACACCATACGAACATGATCCAACACAACCCAATCCACAACACTCATGGGATCTGTTGACCTTTGAGGCTCATAGAAGACCATAGTTTTTCATGTCATTTTATGATTCATACACATATGTTAGTGAGTCAAGCTATACGAAAAAGTGGTAATGTTAATGAACTGTATGTTGTAATGACTCATATTTTACCTTTGATACGTAGGGAATGTAAAGTCCATGAGATGTCAAAATTTAGGAGATTGCACAGAAATCTTGAAGGCACCATTCTTAAGGATCACATGGAGTTAGCCAAGAGAATACAGGAGACCACTTTGTGGAGAAAATAAATATGATTTTAGGGAAAGTTTGAGGAGGGTCTTAAAGTAATTTTTTTTGAAGATGAATCACGATTTTTCCCTAGTAGGCGTTAGAATATCTCATGAGAGGAGTAGACATAGTGATTAAGCCTCCACTTCATCAGGAGATTTATGTAGATTTCATAATGATCATCAAGGAAAAAGAGGGTGTATATAAGTTAGATGATCATATGTTATTGAGGAGATAGCACCTTTTCAGAGTTCCCTTGTGCTACATTAGAAAGACGACAGGGGGAAGATGTAGGATTCAACTTTGAGATTGAATCTCCAGTTTTCGAGGATATTGATGAAATCTCCATAACAATTTCTGGTGAAAAAAAAAGCATATTTGACTTCGAGGACCATATAGGTAAAGGAAAGAACACATGTGCATGTCATCCTTGGGGTGAGGTGAATGAGACACCAAATTTAGAGGAAACACATGAGGATGAAAACCCTAAACCCTAAACCCTAAACCCTAAAAACCTAAACCCTAAAATCCTAAACCCTAAACCCTAAACCCTAAAGATTCCTTGAAGATCCTTAAGAGGACAAAAAGCACCTGGACTTCCCACTGTTATTGAAATCATACATTTGAGAAGTCAAGGTATCTTTAAAGCCAACCTTGATGTATAAGTACATACACATGGGAATAGAATGTCTTTTACGCAATTCTATAACGTTTGGCTGAAGACTACAAAATTGGCTCTTGCTCGGAGATGACCTAGCCCATTATCTTGATTATTTTACAAGTTCATAAATAAATCTCAGGTTATACTTAGACTTTCTCGTGTTTTATAATAAAATGCCTAGGAGGTGAGCTCATGGGGACATATCATGAGTTGTCAACCATGCCGACCACTGAAGAAACCAGGCCCATCTTGAAATCAAGGAACTTAAAATCCTAGGTTCTTACTATCCCCATTATTTACTACCACAATACATTTTTATAATGAAAATTGATATATGGGGATAGAGAACTTAATTATATTAGCTGTGCTACGTAACACACCCATTCATGTGCATACACAACGTGCCTTTCGAAACCCAAAAGCCAGGTATTTCTTAGATGTAAAGTGACCAAGAGATCAAGCATTCTCCGCAACAGTGTGGTGAAACACCTAAAAAGGGAGAGGGGTGAAGCTGGAAACCTATCACCTCTATTAGGATCAACGTTTCTTGGTATCTCATTTGAGAGTAGAGAGTTACTCAGTGTGTGATACTCTACAGTACCTAGTGGATGAACATGTTCAACCAGCTCTTCTGAACATATTATTCAATTATTGAATCTCACCCAATAGCTTTGAGTTGTGTTGTAAATTTCTCGGCCTATCCCCAAGCTCCTTACATGCATATCTTCATCTTTAAAATTTATACCGCCCAAACACCTACAAAATGGTAAAAACTATGGAAAACTAGTACAATAAGTGTGATCTATATGCATTATATGTTCAACCCACATAAAAAATGCCAAATCAAATTATGAAGGGGACAGTTTTTTAAAGAAATTGTTTCACAGTCATGAAGTTTATTCATCCACAATTTCTCACAAATAGTGCACGATAGCATGCATGCTCAGCTAGATGGTGGGACCAATGGATGTTGGATAATAGCAAAATAAATGAGCAGTGGTATCCACTTTGTATGCCGAGAAGCTCGTAGAGGATTCAAATCTTGAGGCGCCCAAATGAGCAGAGTGACTGATATGGGGTGAGAAATCCCACCAGCATATTCCTCACTACAAGGATATCTTACTGACTTCAGGAAGAACTAGACTTGAAAGTCAACATACATAAAAAGAAAAAAAATTGTCTTAGTTATGCATCATTGCTTAGGGACTACCAATGTTTAAATAGGGGGTATTTGATGAACCCAATGAGATTCATGAAAACATACACATCTTAAGACCATTTTTTGATCATTTTACTGGTATTATTTTCAATTTATATGGATATTTTATATCGTGCATTAAATGGACCAGTTTTTTAAAACAACATTGTTTAATGTAATTTTTACTTACTTTACATGATCATAAGATCTTATTGAAAATATGCTTTAATATTATTAAATTTAGGAGTTTAATTCTCACTCTATTATGTTAGTTTATATTTTGTAGGGCTGAAGTCAAAGTAAAAGAGAGAAATAAAAAGAAAGATAGATGGAAGAAGAAGAAAATATATTAAAAATAGTTTTTTTTAAGTGAGGCACCTATGATTGAGCCAGGACACAGCAGCGTTCAAGGCATTCATAAGCAGGTGAGTGTAGGGTGCTTAAACCTACCAACAGCCGCCAAGCATCAGCAACCCAAGAAACAGTGCCCAAAGAATGCCCACTAAGGGATCCCACACATGCACACTAGGGAGATGGCATGTTAATTCATATATGATATTTGAATAGCATTTATATAGTAATCATCTTTCTAACATTTTCTGATATGGGATCATATCTTAATTTTTCTTTCAGCTTAGGAACAGGTCAAACCAACAAGTGAAGAAATGGATCGCCGCCTGTTGGGCCCCAATCTTAAAAAAATTAGAAAGAAATCACGATCAGGCTTTTGGCCCATTCCTCCTGAAGCTCGTGTCATATATAATCAATTTAAGAAGATTCGACTATGAGATTTTCTTCTTATTATTATTCTTAGTATTCATTGTTTCTTTTCTTTACTTAGTTTTTATTCATCAGCAGACGTTGATGAGGAAAACACGGTCACACGAAGGATGAATCAAATTATGGAAGACTAATGGAGCAGATGACTTAGCATCAACAAGGCTGTTGATTTAGCATTGTGGGTGCAACATAACTAACAATAGTCTGTGGCTACAACTTAATCACAAATGTTGGACCCTATGTGAGGGGGATAGGATGGCTCGGGGCAGATCCATCCATCCCTGCCCCTAGCCATCGATTATTTTGGTTGCGTGGTGGTTCTCAGCTTCAAGGGACTACCAGGGGCAATATAAAAACCCATGGAGAAATCCCATAGCCAGACCACTCCACCTATGGCCTCTAGAGACCCTCCATATTCCTTAAAAAGGTTTAATTGCCCCCGATTCAATCATCTTCTTATCCCTCTTCTCATTAACATTAAGAAACCTCGTCGGAGCTTGTCCAGCCAATACAGAGGCCATGACACATCCCGGAAGTCTGGGTTCTCTCATAAGGCACCCAAGAAGGTCCCGAATGTCTCCAAACCATGCCAGCATAGAGGAGGACAGTTAAAATGCATGTCAAACTCATGAGGTAGTGAACAATCCTCCATCCTCAGTGATAGAGGACCATCCTGAAGATCAAGCTCAAGCTAGTCAACAGCCATGTCGATAGGGGAGAATTTGTGGCGCGAAGCCCAAGCCGACTTGAAGAATCTGAACTTCAAATATCAGGTTTTGCGATAGCTTCCTAGCATCATTTCTTTTCTTACATGTGTTATTCCCCTTGACTTTAGGGAGGCCCCCACCCGTCTAGGGGCTTCACACATCTCCAAATCCATCGTTGCACCATGTTTTTTTTTTTGTTCAGCTCCTTAGGGGAGAGTCCTTGTAGGACCCCTCCCCTAAGGTGGCTAATTATGTCAACCACACCCCCCCTTACAATTTAAGGGGGAGGGTGATCGCACGATGGATTTGGAGATTCAGAGGAAAAGAATTAAATGTGCCTTCTTTTGAGTCTCCAACTTTCCCACCAAGCGGGGCTATCGGTGTTATCCTTTTCTAGGTCAGGAATGGGAAGAATGTTTTCCTGAACACCAGAAGTCTCTCAGGTCTTCTCCACTATTAGACCCTTGCCAAACCTTGCACTATGGCCTCCGGGAAGATCATCGCTGCTGCCTCGCTGATATTTGATTGTGTTCGCCCATAGAAGCTTCAATCATCCCTCATCGTCAATGCTCAACGGTGATTCCCGCTGGTCGTGAAGCTGTTACTATTGGGTATGCAACATAGCATCAACACAGAAAATGGAATGTAAAAACCATTTTTTATTTTCAAACTAGGTACATATATAGGGACTTATGTTGTAACCAACATATAAGTCTTTAGAAAAGTCAACAATACTAACATATCCTCCTTAATGTTGACTTCTTGACTCCTACATGATCTCTAAATTTCTCAAATCCTCCTTGAGTGAAGGCCTTGGTGAATCCATCTGAAACTTGATCAAGAGATGAACAGCATTTCAAAATAATTACTCCGGCATTGGTTTGTTCTCTAATATAATCATGCTTGATCTCTATGTGTTTGGTTCTTCCATTAAATACTGGATTCTTGGCCATAGAAATTGTGGACATGTTATCACATAACAAAATAAAAGCTTTTTCTAGATCTACACCAAGATCCTTCAAAATCATTTTGAGCCATATTCCATGTTGACTTGCACTTGATGCAGCCACATACTCAGCTTCTAAAGAAGATAAAGCCACTGTCTCTGGCTTCTTTGAACTCCATGAAATAGCTCTTGAGCCAATGAGAAAAACATATCCACTAGTACTCTTTCTTTCATCTCTATCTCCTGCCCAATCACTATCCACATATCCTCTCAACTGAAGATTAGATGATCGATCATATAGTAATACATACTCTTTAGTTCCACATATATAGCTCATAATTTTTTCACTGCTCCAAAATGATGAGTAGAAGGATAACTTAAAAATATTGAAATCAAACTCACAAATAGCATTATATCTGGTCTTTTATTTGTCAAATAAATTAAACCCCTCACAATGCTTCTGAAAATTGCTCATCCACCACAGTCATACCATCATTCAAAGTCAACTTTTCACTTAAATTCATAGGAGTAGTGCATGGCTTGCATGATATCATATTAATTTTTTTTACATTTCTGTCACATACTTTTCTTGAGGGATAAGTATTCCCTTTTCATTTTGAAATATTTGAAGACCAAGAAAATGATGAAGTAAACCAAGATCAGTCATCTCAAATTCAGACATCATTGGGTTCTTGAATTCTTGAATAAGAGAATCAGACGATTCCATATAAATCATATCATCAACATAAAGTATGTTCATTTTCACTTCTTTGAAAACCATACTTCATCAAAAAATAATGTAACCTTCCATACCATGCTCTTGGTGCTTGTTTTAAACCATATAAAGTTTTCTTCAACTTGTAAACTTTGTCCTCTTTTCCTTTAACCACAAATCCTTCAAGTTGTGTAACATAAACTTCTTCATTCAAAATATCATTCAAAAAAGAAAATTTAACATCAAACTGATATATCTTCCATGCATTTTGAGCTGCAATGGCTAACAAAATTCTTATTGTGTCATGTGTTGCAACAGGTGAAAATGTTTCAAAATAGTCAATTCCATAATTTTGTGCATAACCTTTGGCTACTAACCTTGCCTTATACCTCTATATACTCGCATCTGCTGCATGCTTGATTTTGTAAACCCATTTTACTTCAATAGGTTAAATTGAAGATCTAAAGTCCACAAGCTCCCATGTGTCAGTTTTCTCAATTCACTTAATTTCATCTTTCATTGCTTTCTTCCTTTCTTTCTTGATTTTAGCTTCTTCAAAACTTACTTGTTCATCATGTGACAAAAATACTTGTCTCATATAACTCTTTTACTGACCTCGTCTTTCTTTGTGGTGATGGGGATTCGTCTACAAATACTCTTGATCCAGAATCTCTGTCTGAATCAGGGATAAAAACATACTCTCTCCATTTTATTCTTCCTATTTCTGAATTCCTTTCTCCTTCCTGATATTTAGGCTTTTCACTCCAATCCCAAAAGCTTTCCTCATCAAAAATAACATCTCTTCTAATAATCACCTTTTTTAAAGCATCATACAATCTGTAACCTTTGCTTTCATTACTATATCCAAAAAAAATGCATTTCTCACTTTTCTTGTCCAACTTCCCACGCTCACATTGATCAATTAAAGCATAAGCAATGCTTCCAAGTGCTCTTAAATGACCAAAAACTGGTTTCTTCTCATACCAGGCTTCAAAAGGTGTCATATAATTTACGACTTTCGTAGAAAAATATTTTGAATATAAGCTGCAACAGAAAAAGCTTCAGCACAAAATTCAGTAGGCAATTTTTTTTCACGCATCATGCTCCTAGCAGCTTTAACAAGTGCCATGTTCTTCCTTTTAGCAACTCCATTCTGCTGAGGAGTCTTCCTCACAGTCAATTTTATACGGATTCCAACTTTTCTGCAATAGTCCTCAAATGGCTTTAAAAGAAATTCTCCTCTTCTCTCTGTACGTAAAATTTTCAAAGCAAGTCCACACTTTTTGTCAGCCATTGGTTTAAATTAAATAAATTTATGAAATACCTCTGATTTCTGTTTCAAAAAATAAACCCAGCACATTCTTGAGTAAACATCAACAAATAGTAAGAAATACTTACTTCCACTCAAAGATGTGGTTTTCATAGGACCACATACATCTGCATGAACTAATTCCATGGGTGTTCTTCCTCTCCATGGATGTTCATTTGAAAATTTAATCTTCTTCTGCTTGCCATTGATGCAACCCTCACAAATATCATTTTCTTCAGAAATTAACGGTAAGCCATATACAAGCTAAAAATTTACCCAAAAACTTTAATGCCTTGAAATTCAAATGACCAAACCTTTTATGCCATAACCATGCATCATTCATCTTTTCTGAAATCATTGCATGATTGAGAAACTCTTCTATTTTCATAGGGAACATCCTATTACCAATGCTGTTAATATACATGACTGGCTTCTCCTTCCTCTGGTTCTTAAAAATACATGTACTATGCTCAAAGTGAAATTTCATACCTTTATCCATCAGTTGTCCCAAACTCAATAAGTTATGATGAAAATTTGTAACAAAATATACATATTCTAGTCGCTTCTTTCCTCCTAAACTCTGAACTTCAATTTTTCCTTATCCTTTAATCTTTACTTTCTTTCCATCACCCACTTTAACTTCTCCCCTTGATGTCTCATCTAATTCAAAAAACATATATTTGTTGAAAACCATATGATTGCTGCAATCTAAATCAAGGAACCATAGATTTTTCAAATCAGAATAAGATGTAATATTAAACATAAATGCATTATATTCTTCAGCTTCCACATAATTGGCTTGGTAAGTTTGTTTTGAATATCAGTATGCTTCAAGATGCCCATATCTCTTGCAATAGTTTCACTGAAATCTTCTTGTTTCTTCGGGATTTGCATTATCCCCTCCTCTATTCCATTGATATCTTCCTTGACCTTGACCTCGTCCTCAGCTTAAACCCCTACCTCTAGAACTTTTTTCATATCCTCCTCCAAATCCTCTTGTTTGATTGTCTCCTTGCTGATTGTCTTGTCTGCCTCCTCTTGTCAATCTTCCTCTACCTCCTCCTCTGTAGAATTGACTTGAGCGTAACAACATAGCTTGATCTTCTTTTTTAGACAAATCAATATTTGCCTTAAATGCTTCTTCAATTGATTTTTCTTTTGACCTGTTCATTCTATCTTCATGAGCAATCAAAGAACCCATCAAATCATCATGAGTGTATGTATCAAAATCTTTTGATTCTTCAATTGCAAAACCAACATGATCAAACTTACTAAACAAACTTCGTAGGATCTTCTCCGCTATTTTTCTCTCTAAAATATCTTCTCCGTATCTGCTCATTTCATTCACAACTAAGAAAAATATTCTTGGACAGATTGTTCAACCTTCAAACTCTCTTCTCAATGTTTGTAATTTTACTATTGTTACTTTATCAAATCCATAAAAATATTTCTTCAAAATATACCAAGCATCATGTGTTGTAGTTTCCTCAGAAATCTTTGTAAACACTGTTTTAGTAACAGATTCATGAATAAAAAACGATGCCTTTGCATCTTTTCTATTCAAGTCTCTAAATTCAGTTTTCTCTGTTTCATCTCGTATAGAACCATTTTCAACAATATCCCATAAATCTTGACTCCTAAATAGAGACTTCATCTTGGAACTCCACATAGAGTATTTGTCTCCATTAAAAGAAGTTGCAGTAATGATAGACCCTTCCCAGGGTGCTGTCCCAGCCATTTAAAATAAAAACAACACCAAGTCAAAACAAAAGTAAACTCAAATTCAGCTTACTTTTTTAATAAATCAGTAGTCTGGACTCTTGGAGCTTTGCTTTTACTTCTCTTCCACAATCCTTATGAAAAACACCAGCTCTGATACCAATCTGTTGGGGCTTGGGAACAACGCTCACTGCTCACTTGGATATGCAACACAGCATCAACACAGAAAATGGAATGTAAAAACCGTTTTTTATTTTCAAACTAGGTACATATATATATGGACTTACGTTCCAACTGACATAGTAACCGACATATAAGTCTTTGTAAAAGTCAACATTACAAACAGTTACAGTACATTCCCATCGAGCTCTGATAGTCAACCTAAGTGAACTTCGTCGTTAACGGATGGCGGCCACTTCTCAACGAGGTGCTGCCCTAGCCTCTCGGTCATGGTCTCAATGCCACCTAGGAGTCACATCGACCTAGGAGATATTCCTTATCGATCCCTACCATGCGATGTCTTGTCACGGCGCATGTACAATGCCGACCACTATTGTGCAATGTTGCACCTTCATCGCTTGCCTCTCGGTCATCCAGAAGTTACTATTGAGGCTAGACGATTGTTGCACCATGCTGCCACCAGGTCCGCTTGACCAACCACGGCTGTGAGTGCGAGGTTTGTTGGCCCTACATCTGGTTGCACTCTCGCCCATGTCAACCTCATGCCTCCCACTACGACAAGCCTCCCGATGGACCCCTCATTTACTCGGCCTGTCGTGAGTGGAATAATTGGGTGCCCTCTTGCCCGTTGCTCCTGAACGTTCCTGCCTCAAAGTGCCGTCGCCTGTGCCGACTCTGGTGATTTATTCTCAAACAGAGTCGCATGCTTCGCCACCTTGGCTTTGGGCCCACAGGTCACTCCTTCGTTTTCACAGTATTATTATATTCTTCATTGCCATCCTCCTGTTCCCCTCTACCAATAGTATCTTTGTGTCCTAGGACTAGCCATCAAAATTTGAATTTGGGATTTTATTCTTTGGTGTAGGGTCGGCATCGCCCTCAGCGACGAACGTGGACGCTCACGGACGGTGATCGTCTCCCACCCCGTTGGCCTTCGAGCCGATCATCCAGGTCATTGGGATCTTGACAGTTACCAAGACCCCTCATGTCAACTATCAGGACTACCATCTCGGGTCAGTCGGTTTTTCGTCGTTCTTCTCATTGATTTTTAGGCAAACACATCACTTATCCACGTTGCATCACGCCCTCTCGCCTACTCCCTGTGGTGTAACATGAGCCATTCTATCCTGGCACGTCTCGTTACATCAGTCAGCTGCCTGAATCAGGGTGCTACCGGTGCTCTTCTGAAATTTCTTTAGTATATATATAGTTTTGCATGAGTGAGTCCTTGCTAAGATTTGGTAGAAATCTATGTTGCAATCTTGTACTAAATCTCATTTTCCTAATTTTCCATCTTTCAGAAAATTTGAAAAATACATTATGGGCATCAAAAAATTCACCATATTTCCTCCTATTTTTCCTAACAAAAAATACCAAAAAATATCTATGAATAGTTGAAATCATATAATTGCATTATCTTAGTATATTGTATTCCACAACCATACATTGATGTACATATAATTATATCTAATTACGTCTATTATTCCTAAAATATTATATTATACTCTCTTTAAATAATTAAACTCTTATAAATGTCAACAAAACATATTCATTCCCTATCTTTATTAATATAAAATGGTTCTCGTATATATTTATATAAATAAATATATACCTTTCTCAACCACATTAGTCTACATATAATTAAATAATATATCTTCCCTTTCTATTTCTTTTTTATCTTTTATATCAGTAAAAACAAATTATTTATCCACCACGTACCTAAGATTTAATATCCATCATAAATACATTTGTCTCCTAACTTACATATAACCTAAATATCACTTAAAATATATAACAATATTAATTACATCCCCTTCTAAGGTTAATATACTTATTAATTTTGCTACATATTAAGTACCCTACATTCACTTCAATATTCTACTTCCTTAGTATCTCTAATATATATAAAGATATAACAAATATCTTCTATTATCTCTCTCTTTTCCTTGTTCTCCCTAACACTATCTACAATTACTTATCATTATGTATTATCTAAGGTCTCTCATCCTTCAATCACTTCCTCCCATTTAATGACTACTTATCTTTCACTTCTTTCACTATCTTTACTATAATTCCTCATATCTTATATAATCTTATTATATACTTAATAAAACGTCGTACAAAAGGCATCCTATATATGATATTCGAGGGGATAAAAGGGAATGTTACATTTGAAAGGAGAGAGAGAGAGAGAGAGAGAGAGATCATGGACCTGATGTGGGATCTAATTTGAAATCTAAACAAACTTTTCAATGTTTTGACTTAAGATATTAAATAGGCACAAGGAGAAAAAATATATGGATGAAATAACATTTCCAGAATAATATATCGTACAAGTAAACTTTCAATTATACAGTTTGAATGGAGAATGTCAAAGTTGAATCAGACAGTGATTGCCAAAAAGTTTTATTCAAGTTTCTACTATCAAGATGACTAGTTCATTTATAATTAATATCATCCCTAAAATTGGATGTCACCTCTTATTTGCAAGTAGCAATACATATAATACATGCATTTTATAATTCAAAAAATTAATATATTTTTCCATTTTAACACCAAGTTACCAAGATATTATAAGTAATTTTGACTCCCAAATTTGTAAACACAACATTTGCCATACCTGACTTTCACCACCAAACGTTCTTCAACTTGGAAGATGAACACTGAAATAGCTTATTAGAATTATGCAATATTCTTCATTTTGATTGAAATTATATACATTTAATGCCGGCTGCCGATTCAAACTATTGATTGCAGTTTTGTAAAATATTATTCCCCATAAAAATTGAGATCATTGTACATCCAAAGTCAGTGAAGGTTTAAGCTATCAATTTTTTTGTTTTATTGTTTGCATGCAAAAGGGATATCTTCAGTAGGTTGGCTTGAATTAAATTTCACACCAGCTTAACCACTAAGTATATGAAATTCATGTTTACTTTCCAAGGGTATGAATACTGTCCGAAAGTCGAACCCCCAGCTGACCTTCACATGAAAAATTATTCACCTTGTTTCGCAGGTTAGGAATGAAATAATTATTATTAAATCATTTCTTATTAAAAATGATCTTCCTCATTCAGATACACATCTACCGTGTGAATGACCTTATTTCCAGAGTAGAATTCAGATACCTATGTCATGCTTAACTTTGACTACTTAATCACTATGATGGGGAACGTCTGGGGAAACCGAAGGGTTACCATAATGGCCCCCATTATGGAACCAAACAGAGTGTAACAAAAGTTTAAATTTCTTTTTAGCTATTTCTATTTTTAGTTCTAAAAGTCACATGGGAAAGGCAGTAAATGCCACCTCTCCTTATGTAGACATTAGTGAATTTTGGATTGAGAAGCTCTTCATTTTCACCCTGGGAGTTGTCTCTAGATTGCCGCCACTGCCACGTGTAGCTGACGTTGCTACCACCATGCTAAATTGGGTCCCTCCCTATATCACCAACCAGCAAAGGATTTTATAAACATTTGCTCTTGTGAAAAGAGAGACTGATTGTTTAACCTCAAAGTGGGCTTTCAATGGACAAAATATGGCAAAGATTCAAGGAACTGTCCCTGTGTCTTTTGAGGAAAGATCCCCATTGTTTTCCTCGACACCTGGTCTCTGAAACATACTTGAATTCTGGACCATACATGTGACAGGCACAAGCAGCCTTGTAAGCGAGACGAGGGGGATTCCCTGCAATAACCAACATATAAGACCAGCCTAACTAATACTCGACAGAATGGTACCGACGGAACAGGATGGAATGGCCTTTCAGTCAGCCATCCATCACTGCGCCTGCAATTTTGTTCTGTTAAATTCCGAAGGGCTGGACAGAACGGACAGCGGACAATAGTAAACTTAGTCTAAATCAACTGCACTCGATGACAGAATGGAATGAAACGGAATCTACGAAGCGTTTCATTCTGTTCCCGTTCCAAGGTCAGAACCACGGATGACAGCAAGGGACTGATGACGGATCATCATGCCTATGCAAGCCTCAAGTATAATTGCTTCTGTATCTCGCATGAAGTACATAGTCATGTCATTATGAGAAATGATGATGAGATATAAGACCAGATAAGAAAAAATATTGAGACAATAAAACGCTGCAACAAGAAGCGGAACTGCAAGAAAAAAAAAATTAAGAAAATGGAGTGATTAAGGTTTAAGGGCAGATGGAGAGGGTTATACCAGCCTGAATATCTGATTTGTGGATTGCCATGCTAAAATGACGTTTGCACCACCATTTTATGCGATATATCCATGTGGCCCTTGACTCTGCTCTGGTCAATGCCTTTGGGATTCTTCTAGAAGCCGTTGCTTGACTGGTCAAGTCATCAAGATGAGCCGGCCTCGTCGTTGACTCATCATCATCTTTGTATTCAAATGGTTGAAGAGATTGAATTTTAAGAAAACATGAAGCAAGCTCTTCCCATAGCCCCGTGTCCCCTTCGGTGTGATCAATATGAATCGCTAGGTATTCCATGAGTTGTACAGTATGGTAATTTCCTATGATGCAGATAAATTCTGAAAATCAGGATTTATTACGAAAATGAAATTCAATTGCACAGATATTCAGTAAGATGTTAGTCTTATGATCTGATTAATGTCTTTCATGAAGTATTATATTTTTCAAATATACATGGCATTCATTGGGAATAAATAATAATTCTAATTAAAATGTATTTTCAAATATCTGGGACATAAGGATAATCGATGAGAATGATCCATTTTCCAATCATGAAAGAAACCCAGCAGAAGTGTTAGCCTGGTAAATAAATATGAACAGATTAAAGTTACACCAACGTTTTGGCAAAAACATACCTTGTGTGTGTAAATCAACCAACATCTTCAGAGATTGGACGTGACTTGGGTCTGTCTCAACAATTTGTTCATAACATCTGGCAAGTTCAGAATACCGCCCCTCATTGAGGCACTCGAGCAATCTTGCTTTGTACCTACATGGAAAACGATGAATATGATATTTCTGCACACAAAGATTAACAAATATAATAATCCACTGCGAATTTGCCACAATTAATCCCAGAAGTGACTCAAAACATGACCAATAAATTTGATTCTGAAATTATAATCGTAGACTACTGAAATTCATATTCAAATTAATAATCATCGCAGCATTACCTATGAATATTTCGTTAAGAAAACAAACAAGAATGATTAGAACAGCCCTACACAGTAATATGATATTGGAATTTCAATCTTCCGGTATGTTTAGAACATTGAATGGGATCCTCTGGCTATGGTTAAAGATTGCTGGGGCAACAAGTGGAATCTGATCTTTGAGGGCACTCTGTCAGACCAAAGGGTGGAGGATTTTATGCACATGCAGCATTCTTTAACCCATCTTAGGATGACTGGGAGTGGAAGGGTACCTCTTTTTCTGTTTGAAGAGTTTATGCAAAGATAAGAGATGGACAGATTGAGGAAGAGCTAGCTACCATTCAGCCCTGCAGGTTCATATGGAATCAGAATGTAGTTTTGTGACGCGGAAGGTGGTTCATACTGTCGGCTGCTACTTAGGCGGAGACTTGTGACATGAACCTTTTAGAAGAAGCGACTTAGACCTGTCAATAGAGTGTGTTCTGAGCATAGGGGGTGAAGAAAAATGCTCTCATCTGTTCTTTGAGTGCCGTTCACTTGGGTGGTTTGAGCATTCTGTGCCTATCTCAATGATGAAATATTTAGGAGGGAGGCAGAGTGGGGAAGGCTATGGACCATCTGGGTGCATTGTACTGAGATTGTCTCCCAGGGGCAGATGGCTTTGATGGACAGCATTGTTCACCAAGTGGAGGGTTTTGTTTCATGCTAGTTTAGAAGAATGTGAATGGTAAGGGGGACTAGTTTGGACCTCCTTGTATCTCATCTTTATATATATGTAGTTAGGGACATTTAGGACCAAGGACCAGTCAGACCCGACCGAACCGGGACTGTAGGTCTGCCATTTTAGGGCAGACCAGTTGGTCGGACAGGTTTAGGTCAAAGGGTCAAAATGGATGGGAACCGAAAATAAATTATTATATATGTATTTAATATTTATCGTAAACTTCTTTAAAATATTAAATCCAACTCGCCAAAGATGTCTCTATTTAGCACCAGCACATTTGACTGTCCACGGACACCTACTTGATGAAGAGGAGCTATTCTTTGAAGGTGGACAGCAAGAAGTTTCTTTGAACATTTCTTCTGTCTCTATTCGCCCCGACAATTCTTCATGAAGAAGATGTGGAGGGAGAAAGACCAAGAGAGGGAGATAGAGGAGAGGCAGGAAAGCAGGGAAGGGAGGTGACAGGCATTCATTACCCTCTAAAGTAGGTAATGTTTATAATCAACATAACTAACAACATGAATTTTCTACTTTGACTTTGACATTGGCTAGTCAATCTGACCAGACCAGGATCAGAACAGACCGAACAAGAATGGACCAGCACCGAACCAAACTTTAGGTAAGGTTTAGGTCTTTGCTAAAAACCGGGGCCAGACAAGGACCGTCAAGCCCTATCTATAGTATCCGGCTGATCACCGATTTTGGGTGATCTCCGTTTTCTTTCATAATAATAAATAAAGATAAATTAATAAATTGTAAAAAAACCGAGTGGAACAGTTGGTTTGATAGAAACCTTAATGGTAGCAGTGATTTATACTTATGTATGAACTCATCAAGCTCCTTAAGTGCTTCTCCAACTTGATCACCGAGCAACAGCAGCTTTAACAAGGAAAATAATAGAGAAATAACAATATAAATAATGAAACCAAAAATTAAAGAATCCATGGCTTGATAGCTTGAAATATAATGGACCGAAGGACAGAAAATCACAACATTGAACTATGCATCTATTGTGATTTCTCTATCAGTCTACCTTCCATCTGTCTTTCAGTTTATGTATCTATATACCTACATGCTTATATTTCTGTAACCTTATCTATATTATTATTTATCAATCTATGTATCAATCCATCTATTTAACAACCTGTATCAAAGGATGCAATGCGGATAAGATAGGTGGATTTGAGTGGAGTGCTGCCCTTGTATGCTTTACTGCATCCATATAATGCTGATTCAGCAGCTTTTGGTGTGACAAGATCCTGGACTCAAGATCTTCAACCGATTCCTGAAATTTAATAGGTAATAAACAAGCGTCCAGTCCTGGGGACGATCAAAGGAAGTAATCAGGAGTTATAGAAATAACTAAGAACAAAACAAGGTCATTTATGAGAAGAAAATTCTCAATCCTACAATGCAGCCAAAAAAGATGGCAATGAAATCCACTTAAAAGAGACCATACTTTGTGGTGGGATATAATTATCACATTAAGCGATAAATTACAAAGGAATGTTTCTAAGTGATCCAGGTGGATCTGCATTTCACATTAATGTTAGATCATATGGCCCAAAAATGAGGCCCATTAACTTATGTTATATCATGTACTACCGGGCCCATATTCTATAAATGGGACCGATCATCGTGAAATATGACCGTTGATTCCAACGGTCATATTTTCCAACGGTCGATATGTAGTCCCTCTAAAAGGGAACAGGGCGTACTGTACCGTGGGCTCTGTGTGTGAAAATAATACGATCATTCTTTTTCTTTTCTTCCACAAATCCTTCTCTTCGATATTCAAGAAATCACATGGTATCAGAGCAGCGATCGTAGGCACACCAAAGGCGACGATTTCTTCCTCGGCTACTCCTATCTTTTCGCTCGGCGAACTCACGATTTCAGCAATTTCAGCGATTTTGCGATTTCGCAATTTCGCGAACTCTCTCGATTCCGGAGGTATCTGTTCATTCCCGGAGTGCCTGCTGATTCGCGATCCACGCGTTTCAGAAAGGAACTCCGTGCTCGGGGCAAGTTACGACCTGTGCAGACGAATAGAGAGGTTTGTTCTTAATCGGCATTTCTCCTCTTGAAGCTTCACACTTCGGAATCACTGGATCAGTATTTGTTGTGTTTATTTTTCGGAGAAGTTTTTCTCCGATTCCGGTGAAGACTTGCTCCGTCAAAATTCAGATCAGCAGCCCTTATTGGCAGTCGGCATTACATCTATTCTTCTCTAGATGGGAAAGTCCAGGATGGCTGAGAAGGAATCCGAGATCACCTCCTCAACCATCGTTAAAACAGCTGAGACACCTGCTCAGACAAGGTTGATCTTACCAGACCTTGATATCAAATATAATGGAATCAATGGGCAGAAATGGATAACTTTGGTCCAAAGGTCCCTTAAGGCTATCTACTTGGGGAATCACCTAACAGAAGATGCCCCTTCGGAAGACGCTCCCAAGCTCGAAAGAGTAATTTGGGAATCTGAGGAAGCTTTTATCACCAATTGGATGATCAAAATTATGGAATCAGATCAGGCAGACGACTATCTACTTATTGACTGCGTACGAGACTTGTGGCAAGAAATTCAGAGATCATGTGCAGAGACCCACAGCGACTATCGGGTCTATGATCTTCGAGAACAAGAGAAAGCATTGAAACAGGGAAATCTATCAATTTCTTCTTATTCTGCAAAATTAAAGGCCATATGGAGGGAGCTCGACCTTCTCTGGCCCACCGGTGACAAGAACTCACCATCTTATCTAAGAGAAACCAAATTCAGAACTCTCACCTTTTTGATGGGGTTGAATTCAGAGTATGAGAATCTTAGAAACCAATTGCTGCACAGAGAGAGGTTCCCCACCTTGGCAGAAGCTATCTCTGAATTACAAGGGGCAGAGCGGCGGAAGAAGCTTAACTCTAAAGATGGCGAGGCTCCTACCCCTGTCTCAGTGGCCCACTTGGCCAAGAAAGGAGAACCAAGGAGCAAACGTGAATAATGCAGCCACATCCTCTACCCAGCACCAGAAGTCCACTCCACAGGAAGGTAACTCCTCAGAACTTACTTGTGGCTATTGCAGTAAACCAGGCCACCTAGAAAGGGACTGCAGAAAGTTAGCCTGGAAGGAAGAACAGATCAGGAAAGGGACATGGAATCCAGGGCAGCACAAGAAAGCCTATGTGGCCAGTGAAGGAGAGGAACTATCTGCCGCAAGGAAGGGGGAGGACGGAGGTGAAATTCAGAAACTTATTCAGTCAGAAGTAAACAAGATCCTTCAGAAATTTAGCTCCACTTCACTCGTACAGTCAGGTAAGAAATTTATTTTTACTACGGTTACTAATAATACACCCACTACAGTTTCTTGGATTTTAGATTCTGGGGCGACAGACCATATGTCACCCCACAGATTGCTATTTAAAAATTATGAGTTAGAAACTAATAATCTCAGAGTTTTTACGGCCAATGGGGGAATATTAGAAGTGGCAGGAAGGGGATCAATTGAGATCAAAGGGAAATTGCTGAAAGATGTTTTGCATGTACCTGAATTAAAAGCAAATTTACTGTCCTTAATTCAGTTAGTAAATGATACTGGATGGCGATTTATCTTGGACTCAGATTCTTGTTTCCTATGTCTTAAGGAAACCGGACGGAAGATTTCATCTGTTAAGAGGAAGGGAGGACTTCTCTTGCTAGATGGATTGGAGGAGGATGAAAAGAAGAAAGCCACCTATACTGCCCAGAGTGAAGAACGGATCACTCTCCTGCATAGGAGATTAGGACACCCCTCATTCCACATTTTGAAACATTCTCATCCCAATTTGTTTAAAGGGACTAATTTTGATCATTTGAACTGTGAAAGTTGCCAATTTGCTAAACACAAATAATCTTCTTTTCCAGCTTCAGATCACAGAACACAATCAGCATTTGAGTGTATTCATAGTGACGTATGGGGACTGTTGGACTGGGACTCCTCAGATCCCTATTTTCCCCTTCTCCCTCTTCTCTAAGTCTGTTGTAAGTGGGCCACAGATCTATAAGTGGCCCACCCTTTTTCCCCCCTCTTTTCTCCCCTTTTTTCTTCTCCTTTTTCCTTCTCTTTCCTTCTCGAACTTACTCTCCTTTTTCCCACGTGTGGCCCACTGTTTAAGGAGTCACACGTGGGACTCTAGTCGAGTAAGTGGTCCCACGTGGGAGGCCACTTAAGGACCTCCCCACGTGGGACAAATGTAATCGGGGGGCCTTTTAAGTGCCCAAACCCTAGCCGCTAATGAGAGCTTCTCCTGTTCATTCTTTCTGTTCCCTAAAGGCGCCGCCCCTGGGCTGGAGCTCCTGCAGCCTCCTTCTTCCTTTGCTTTGGCCTCTTCTGCCCTCTCAGACACATCTCTGTGCTATACTCGACTCAGATCCACTTGCTGGGAACAGTTTGACATGGTATCAGAGCCAGGTTCGAAGGAAGATTCAGCAGCAGGTTTGTTCATTGAACAGTTTGAAGGAAGTTTTGGTTCAGATCGAACTCTAGAAGGGTTCCTTCAGGGCCGCAGCAGCAGTTGGAGTAGCTCCTGACCGTTTTTTGGCCCAGATCGAACCCTAGAAGGGGTTTCTTTAGTCCCCTACAACAACTTCAGGACTCTTCATCAACTTTTAACAAGGATGTCAAGCTTAGGATGAGAGCTCGACCCAGGGTAACCCTGAGTTGTCCAGGAAGCCTCTGGGGCCAGAGGAGTGGAGACAAGCTCATTAAATCCAGAAGTTGGAAGGCCTGCTGTGGTATTCCCAGCAGAGGTAAAATTTGATGGGGGGAATATGTTCGAATGGACAAAGATGGTGACACTCACTGTCTACGGTCTTTTTCTGGGAGATCATCTGACGGATCCTCCCAAAACCACAGCTGATGCCGATTTCAAGAAGTGGAAAGCGGAAGAATCTCTGATCTTGGGCTGGATGCTCAGATCCATGACCCCGGAAATGAGGAGAGACTTCCTCTATTGCGAGACGGTCAGAGATCTCTGGGATGAGATCCAGAGGTGCGCTTCAGAACAGTCTCACGACTGGCGCTCTCTGAACTTAAGGTGCTGGAGGCATCGGCACGCCAAGGAGGAGAGAACATTCGTCAGTACTCATCCCGACTTAAAGCCATCTGGAGAGAAATTGACCATCTTTGGCCGGTACAATATCCACAGTCCATGGAACGACAACTCATCCTCAAGCAGAGAATTTTTACATTCCTCATGGGACTCAATCCGGTCTATGAGTCTGTGAGGAGCCAACTGCTACATCGTGAGAAGTTGCCTTCTCTGGAAGAAGCCATTAGTGCCGTTATGCAGGCTGAGAGCAGACTTGGCGTTACTGGTGACTCCCAGGCTCAAAACTCAAACTCCGCTGCGCTGCTATCGAAGAAACCTGAGAGCAAACCTAATTCCACTGGAAATTGGACGCCACGCCCATCTCAGCCGAGTCAATCCGGGGGAGGCGACGGAGAGGATAATCGTGACGCTCTTTTCTGCAATTATTGCAAGAAGAGGCGCCACACAAAGGAGACTTGTTGGAAGCTGGCCTGGAAGAATCAGAACTCCGGGAAGAAGGCCATGGTGGCGGCCTCACAATCACAGAATTCAGAATCCGCTGGGGTGAGTCCCGAAGTCGAAGAGTTGCAGGGAAAGATTAGCTCTACCTCCCTGGCGAAATCAGGTAATTCCCTATCCAATATTTGGGTTGCGGACACCGGAGCTACGGACCATATGTCCCCAAACGGGTCTGTTTTCAGTCATTACTCCTCTTCCAAGATTAATCACAAAGTTCAGACAGCTGGAGGGGGAACCTTGCCCGTAAAAGGAGTTGGAAGTGTCCACCTGGACTCAGTTGGCCTCCTTAAGAATGTTCTGCATGTGGAAAATTTGATGACTAACCTTCTCTCTATTCAAAGGGCTGTTGATGACTTTGGATGGAGGTTTATATTGGACAGTGATGACTGTTTTTTCTGTGATAAGGTATCCGGGACGAGGACTTCATCCTTTAGGAGGGAAGGGGGCCTACTCCTCCTGGAGGGCAATGTGGAAAGATGCATGGTGTCGCGAAGAATGAGCCCCAAGGAGGAGAGGGTGATCCGTCTTCATCAACGGATGGGTCATCCACCTTTTGATTTACTCAGAACTTGTTACCCCTCATTGTTTAGGGGTATTTCGGTTAAAGAATTTTTTTGTGAAGCCTGCCAGATGGCAAAACTTCGAAGGATTTCTTTTAAATCTATGGATGAACGCTTTTATTCTCCATTTGATTGCATACATAGTGATGTGTGGGGGCCATCCCCCGTTGAAAGCTTGACTGGATGCAGATACTTTGTTGTCTTTGTGGACGATTATAGCCGTACTATGTGGTTACATTTGATGAAATCAAAGGCCGAGGTACCGAAGATAATAATTGAATTCTGCGAGATGATTGAAAATCAATTTGGGAAGAGGATCAAGCGATTCAGATCCGACAACGGAACGGAATTCCTCAACTTTGAAGTCAGATCGCATTTCTTGGCCAAGGGGATTATTCACGAGACCTCATGTGTCAACACTCCACAGCAAAACGGCCTAGCAGAGAGGCGTCTTGGCTATACTCTCGCAACTGCCCGAACTTTGCTATTCCAAGGGAATTTGCCAAAGAACTATTGGGGAGAAGCCGTGTTAACAGCCGCTCATCTTATTAATAGAATTCGATAAAAGTAATTGGATACGAAAGTCCTCTGAGCTGTCTGAAGCAATCATTCCCGGAAGTTCGCTTTTCTCCGGACTCCCGGCTAGAACATTTGGGTGTGTGGCGTACACCCATCAAAACAGCGGCAAGTTAGAACCGAGGGGAGTACGCTGTGTCTTTGTGGGTTATTCAGGCACCCAGAAAGGGTATAGATGCTATCATCCTCCCTCACGAAAGTTTATTGTCTCTGCCGATATCACATTTCAGGAGTCTGAATTCTACTTTCAGAAGGAAAGTTCAGTTGAAAGCGTTGTGAAGCCGTGAGGAGACAAACCTGGGATTCCTTCAACACATGGGAACACTCCAGGAACTTCCCCTACAATGTCCATTTCGGTACAGCTTCCTGAAAAGCAAATCTCAAAGAAGACACCGTGATGAAAGTCCTGTGAATCGACCTCAGGTGGAAGATAATGGGCAATCAGAAATTGAACACCAAGTTGATACGGAAATTGAGGAAAGCCGGAATGAGCCAGAGGAGTTAGAAGACAGACCACCTATCAGTGCTGTGGAGGATGACCTTAGTTGGCCCATAGCACTTCAGAAAGGGGGCGTGAGCTGCCGGGCCAGAGCTAAGTACCCTATTAGCCAATATGTCAAGTATGAGAAGTTCAGCGATCACTACAGAAGTTTTCTCACACGGTTGGGAGAAATTCAGATTCCAGTCAAGGTCGAGGAAGCCCTTCAGGACCCTGGATGGAAGTCTGCCATGGATGAGGAGATGAACGCCCTCTTGAAGAACAATACATGGGAAATTGTCACCTTGCCCAAGGGAAAGAAAGTGGTGGGGTGCCGCTGGGTGTACACCCAAAAGTTCTCAGCAGGCCGTACACTAGAACGCCTCAAGGCCCGGTTAGCTGCCAAGGGATACACCCAGACGGAAGGCATTGATCATGGGGAGACCTCTGCTCCGGTGGCCAAGTTTAACACAGTGCGAGTGCTGATTGCGCTTGCTGCTAAGTGTGACTGGGATATTCTTCAGCTTGATGTGAAGAATGCTTTCCTTCATGGAGAGCTAGAAGAGGAAGTTTATATGCAGCTCCCTCCGGGATACACACTCACAGACCAGCCAAATCAAGTATGCAGACTGAAGCGAGCATTGTATGGGCTTAAACAGTCCCTCGAGCCTGGTTTGGGAGGTTTACCAAGGCGATGGTTGAGTTGAACTACCACCAAGCTAGAGGATCACGCATTATTCATCAAGCAGGGACTAACGGAAAGGTTACTATCTTACTAGTGTACGTGGATGATATCTTGATCACTGGGGCAGACAGAGAGGAAATAAGCCGACTGATTAGTTCACTATCAAAGCAATTTGAGATGAAAGAACTTGGTAAGTTGCAATATTTTTTGGGAATTGAAGTAGCATATTCCAGTGGTGGTATACTGCTGAGCCAACACAAGTACATCCTCGACCTCCTCCAAGAGACGGACAGTTGGGATGCAAACCAGTCTCCACTCCCCTCGATGTGAATGTTAGAATCGGCAGAGACGATGGAGGTGCAGCAGTGGACAAGACGGCTTATCAGAGGTTGATCGGAAAGCTAATCTATCTTAACCATACAAGGCCAGACATATCATTTGCCGTCAGTTTGCTTAGTCAGTTTATGAGTGAGCCACTGGAAGTTCACCTTCGGTCAGCCCATCGCATCCTTGCTTACCTGAAATTCACTGTGGGCCAGGGACTTCTCTTCTCACGTGAAGGGGGCTCGCTGGAGGCTTACACAGATTCTGACTGGGCAGGGTCCGTGACCGATAGTCGATCCACATCAGGGTACTGCACATTCCTTGGGGGAAGTTTGGTCACATGGAGGAGTAAAAAACAGAAAGAAGTATCGCTATCAAGTGCTGAAGCGGCTGCGTGCATTAAAGAGGGTGTCTCCGAGTGGCGGTGGCTGAAACACCACCTAGAAGACAATGGGGTCTATGACAATAATGGCATTTGCCTATATTGTGATAATCAGTCGGCCCTGGCAATAGCAAAGAACCCGGTTCAGCACGACAGGACTAAACATATGGCCTTAAATCGACACTACTTAGCCGAAAATATTGATCGTGGCGTTATCAAGCCGAAGTACATTCCTTCTGTAGATCAGAAAGCGGACATCTTCACTAAGGCTCTTCCGGGTCCCAGGTTTCAACAGCTGGCGTCCAAGCTCGGCATGGTCAACGCCCACACCTAGCTTGCGGGGGGGTGTTGGACTGGGACTCCTCAGATCCCTATTTTCCCCTTCTCCCTCTTCTCTAAGTCTGTTGTAAGTGGGCCACAGATCTATAAGTGGCCCACCCTTTTTCCCCCCTCTTTTCTCCCCTTTTTTCTTCTCCTTTTTCCTTCTCTTTCCTTCTCGAACTTACTCTCCTTTTTCCCACGTGTGGCCCACTGTTTAAGGAGTCACACGTGGGACTCTAGTCGAGTAAGTGGTCCCACGTGGGAGGCCACTTAAGGACCTCCCCACGTGGGACAAATGTAATCGGGGGGCCTTTTAAGTGCCCAAACCCTAGCCGCTAATGAGAGCTTCTCCTGTTCATTCTTTCTGTTCCCTAAAGGCGCCGCCCCTGGGCTGGAGCTCCTGCAGCCTCCTTCTTCCTTTGCTTTGGCCTCTTCTGCCCTCTCAGACACATCTCTGTGCTATACTCGACTCAGATCCACTTGCTGGGAACAGTTTGACATGGACCTTGCTCCACACTTGGACTATCCCATCACAAATTGTTCATCTTATTTGTAGATGATTTCTCTAGATATACATGGGTATATCTACTGAAATCCAAGACTGAAATTCCATCTGTTATCATTAAATTTTGTGAAATGATTCATACACAATTCGGAAAGAAAGTAAGGATATTTAGATCAGATAATGCAACAGAATTTTTTTGTGGAAGAGTGACTAATTACATGGAAGAAAAAGGGATAATCCACCAGTCCTCATGTGTGAATACCCCTCAGCAAAATGGTCTTGCTAAGAGAAAGATTGGCCATATAATGTTTTCAGCCAGGGCTCTTTTATTTTAAGGAAATTGTCCCAAGAATTACTGGGCTGAAGCAGTCGCAACAGCCACTCATCTCATAAATAGGACGGCTTCAAAGACACTAAATTATCATGCTCCTATTGATCTTTTATCTGCTGAATTTCCACATTTATCTTTAAGACTCAGGAACTAACCTCCCAGCCAAGGTGTTTGGCTGTGTTGAACTAAATTATCATGCTCCTATTGAACTAACCTCCCAGCCAAGGTGTTTGGCTGTGTTGTGTATGTTCAAGTTCATCATGCAGGGAAATTGGACCATCGAGCCCTAAGATGTGTGTTTCTGGGATATTCGCCAACCCAGAAAGGTTATAAATGTTATCATGTAAGCTCCAGGAAGATCTTCATTACTGCAGACGTGAAGTTTGACAAAGTCCGAATGTTCCATGCCCATTTGGAGCAGTCAGAAGCGTATTTAGAGTCTTCGGAGCCAGAAAATGACAGTATGCAGCGAAGTCTCTCTTCGGCATCAGAAACTTATGATAAGGACATGGCTATAAGCACTCCTCCAAGTCCTCCTGAGGAGGAGGAGGAGTCTTACAGACCACGGGATGACTCAAGTGAAGAAACTCTGCCAGCAGGTGAAGAAGACTCAGGAAACGATGGTTGGTCCATTGCTATAAGCAAGGGAATTCGTAGCTGCACGAAGACCAAACTCTATCCAGTCAGAAATTACATATCTTACTCCTGGCTCTCTCCAGAATATAATCAGGTGGTTCAAGCCCTGATGCAAGTATCTATTCCGAAGAATGTGACAGAAGCTATGTCATCTGCAGAATGGAAGACAGCTATGGAAGAAGAAATGGCAGCACTAAAGAGGAATGACACTTGGGAGATGGGCCCACTCCCACTTGGAAAAAAACTAGTGGGAAGTTGATGGGTATTTACTGTAAAATATCACTCAGATGGGTCAGTTGCCAGACACAAAGCTCGGTTGGTGGCACAAGGATATGCCCAGTCTTACGGCATTGACTACAACGAGACCTTTGCCCCAGTTGCAAAGCTAAACACAGTTCGGGTCTTTATAGCACTCGCAGCGCTATTTAATTGGAAACTCTATCAATACGACGTGAAAAATGCCTTCTTGCATGGAGAATTGAAAGAAGAAGTGTATATGGCACCTCCTCCTGGGGATTGTCTAAGTCAAAATTCAGGGGACGTATGTCATCTCAAGAAATCTTTATATGGACTGAACAATCGCCAAGAGCGTGGTTTGGAAGATTTTCAACAGTAATGTTAGCAGTGGGATTCTTCCAAAGTGAGGGAGACCACACGTTGTTTATAAAGCATGACAAGGATGGGAAGATTGCAATCTTAATTGTGTATGTGGACGACATCATCATCACTGGAGATGACCACACTGAAATTCAGAATCTGGAGAAACACCTTTCACTATCCTTTGACATAAAGGCACTAGGTTTAATGACGTATTTCCTGGGAATTGAAGTGGCCTATTCTCGGTCAGGGATCGTACTTTCTCAGCATAAGTACATCCTTGATCCGCTAAAAGAAACCGGAAAATTGGATTGTCGACCAGCAGCTACACCAGTGGATAGTAATGTTAAGTTAAAAGCTGAACAAGGTGAAAAAGACACACCAGTAAACAAGACTTCATTTCATCGCCTCATTGGCAAGCTACTTTATCTTAACCACACTCGGCCGGATATTGCTTTCGCAGTCAATTCTCTAAGTCAATTCATGAATGATCCTCGGGAATCACATCAAAATGCAGCAGATCGCATTCTAGCTTACCTGAAGGGGTCAATTAGACTTGGCCTACTATTTAACAGAGGAAGTGAGCCAAGTGTGGTCCTCTACACGGATTCTGACTATGCAGGATCGTTTGAGGACAGCCGGTCTACATCTGGTTATTGCAGTCTCATAGGAGGGAACCTAGTCACATGGCGTAGTAAGAAGCAGAAAGAGATCTCTTTATCAAGTGCAGAAGCTGAACTCCGAGCACTGAAGAAGGGAGTATGTGAAGGAATGTGGCTTGAGGGTATCTTATAGGATTTGAAAATTTTTCCTGACAGAGGGATGATTTTGTACTCTGATAGCAAGTCAGCAATTGCTATGGCAAAAAATCCAGTTCAACACGAAAGGACGAAGCATGCACGGGTGGCACGACACTATATCAAACAAAGCATTGATGAGGGATTCATTATACCTCACTACATTCCTTCTCTGGAGCAGATTGCAGATATTTTCACCAAAGGCATTCCCGGCCCGCAGTTCCAAGCCTTGGTGTCCAAGTTGGGCATGATCAACATCTATACCCAACTTGAGGGGGGGTGTTAGATCATATGGCCCAAAAATGAGGCCCATTAACTTATGTTATATCATGTACTACCGGGCCCATATTCTATAAATGGGACCGATCATCGTGAAATATGACCGTTGATTCCAACGGTCATATTTTCCAACGGTCGATATGTAGTCCCTCTAAAAGGGAACAGGGCGTACTGTACCGTGGGCTCTGTGTGTAAAAATAATACGATCATTCTTTTTCTTTTCTTCCACAAATCCTTCTCTTCGATATTCAAGAAATCACAATTAAGATACAAAATTCCAAGAAATTATTATGGGGAGAGACGAGAGAGAGAGAGGGAGAGACACAGGAGAGAGAGAGAGAGAGAGCAAGAGAATCACGTCTTGACAACACTTATAATTCTCACCCTTCAGAACCAAAGGAGGAGTGTACCAGGATTCATGTTTAAACTAAAGGATTATAGAGCTCCCAATCAACACTGAGAAACATCACTGGGCAAGAAGTATTCATTCACCATTGAACGGAAAGATGTTTGCGACAATTAAACAAGGAGTTACCATATCCAGAAAGAGCTATATAAAAGCCACAGTTTCAAAGAAATAAGAATTCTTCCCAGTGAGAAATAACAATAACAAGACCAACGAACCATTAAGATGGAAAATTGATCTATTCTTTCTGTCTACTGAACTGTTCGAACAATCCGGCTTATCTTCATCCGCAGATTCATCCATTTGGGCCCATTTCACTCGGCCCTTCAAATTGCCTTCTGAAAGTGCCTTTTTGTCGCCGATTGAACTCTCTGAGTTGCTCTGCGCGAATATTTCGGCACACTGGATATTAATCGAGTCATGGGTGCTTGAAGCTCCTCGTAATCCAAAGTATTGGGGTGTACCAGGTGTCAAGATGACGCCAGAGTGTTTTGGTTGCATGAACACATCAAAATCCTTTACTTGCATCTCTTGGGGAAGTTCAGAGTACCAAAGCTGGAACGATGCCAAACCATGGATCAAGTGAACATGAGGATCACTCGAAGACTCCCGGTCCTGTGAAAGGCTGCAAAAATAGCAAAGTGCCCTATATAAATAGAAATAACTTTTAAAGATAATCTAAAAGCTCTGTCGATGGTTTCCTGTCAGCGCAAAAACATCACTTTCTATATTTTTCTCCTCACTTTCTATATTTTTACTCTTTGAGAGGCTGAGGACAATGATGAGCTGTCATCATTGCCATTTGTCAGTGGCTAGAATGTCAATGCTGATGACGATCTTGTCCTCATCATTCTGGTAGCAGGCGAGTACAATGATGAGGATGACTCGTTATCGTCCTCTGTAGACAACCAACTCGTCATTGTTGGAGAACTTGGCCAAGAGAATAATCCAGAGGAGAAGAAATTTAAGAAATACAATGTGTGGGCATGCCTTCACTGCACTCCTGATCACAGTGCAGACTACGAAACCCCACTTTTCAACTAAACCTTCTACATTTGTGAAAAGTGGAAAAAAAACTGGCGTCAAGTGGAGAAACTGACAATTTTATGGCCTGATGAGCTTCTTTAACGTTCCCTTGCATAAGGCAGAAGATAGCAAGCTCCATCTGGACTACTTGCTTCTGTAAAAAAAAAATATGTAGGAAAAGAGAATTGAGAAAAAACTCAATAGATTGATGGCAAGACCCAAAGACCCTACACCACATGAGAAGAGTTGACTAAGGAAGTAAGCCACCAGCCACATTTATTGAGTTTATTAATGATGATTGGCGAACATTCTATAGAAATTCTTCAACTCGGATACGTGTCACATGAATGACAGCGAGCAGGAAAAATCAACGGACAGGCTAACTTGAATCTTTGAATAGGAAGCACAAAGAAAATAAGGAATAGCTTCTAACAATAAAGCAGAAACTATACAAAGGAAAAACAAAAAAAAATGTAAGAGATATGGTTTCTCAAAAAAAAAGGAAAAACCAAGTCATCCTGAATTAATATCTTAAGATAAATGCAAATGCGAGTCCCTAACTTAAACAATGAGCTTCTTAGCTGGATAAATTCTTTTTTAAAGAAATATCTAACTGAATAACAGGTAGGCGCATCAAACTATACAAAGATATGCTTTAATATCTAACTGAACCAAACAACATGAACCTAGACTCGGCACACCGGACCTGCCAATATCGACAGAATTTAAATTATTTTCATTGCAATAGTAGGCAAAAAGAGGGCGAGTAAAGAGATAAAAGAAAACCTTCATAGGACACTTTTTTGCCCACGGAAGCTTGCCCATCCATACGTCAAATATATGTTTGATTCTTCTGCTATAGTCAACAGAACTCGGGAAGCGTCGGATTACTTCCATGGCAAGCTAGGAACAACAAGCAAAGAGACATTTAAAATGAAAGAGCGCAAAACGGATTCTTGATGCAAGAAAACGAAAAATATGAAAATAAATAAATATATATATGTATATATTTCTTTCACCTGCGATCTACCGTAATTTTTGCAAAATGGAACAAATGAAAACTTAGAAAAACTGGAAAATCCCTTATTTTCCCCGGAGGAAAGATCATACCGTGAAATGTTTCCGATCCTCCAGGAGAGAGCAGCCGCGGGGAGTTCCTTTAAGCAAGACGCTTAAAGCGCCGCTCACATCTCGCCATTCATGCTTCATACACAACTTATCTAACAGTAAAATCAGCCTACGCTTGTGCTCATGCAGCAAGGGCTTCAGACACGGGCGCTTTTGCAACCTTCTATTCTTCACACTCAACTTAGCGCCATGAATTCCACGCTCTACTTTGACAGACTCCACATTCATCGTCCCGATATCCTCTGTTGCCCTAAAACAGTCGTCGGGCTCAGTTTTGACGGTTGTGTTTGAAGCTTCTTTCAAACTCCATGCCGCCATGATGTCCGACGATTCTCTAAGGGAAGGCCAAAATTTCCTAGAAATTTGTCTGCATCAGATGATAGATAAGAACACAAGATACTAAATAACAACAAAACGATTCAAGAAACAGATATATAAGAACTAACAGACAAGAGTAGAACCTTAACAAAGTAGCCGTCTTCCTTCCTCGCGGCGTCGAAATCGCCCGCTGCCCGAAGTAAAAGCCGCTCAACTCTACAGTTAGAAATCCTCAGTATTTATACAAGTTGGAGCCACTGAAGCGCATATTTACGATAATAAAACTAAAAAGGAAATAATAGTTAAAAATAAAAAATAATTAAGAAAATAAAATAAATGATTTACCTTAAGTGAAATGCATGCAAGTACCCCAAGTTTCAATCACAATAAAGAACTAATTTCAAAATTGAAAACTAGAGTCAATCATCGAATCACAATCCAACTATCCAATCACTAAAACACTGAAGCAACTTAAGAAGAAATAAAAATTTTCTAAATAAGTATACTAATTATAAAGTTAGTTGTATTTTTGTAATGTTTAACAATTAGCTTTAATTTTGTAATAATTAAATTGATATATATATATTAAAATATATTTAATATAGCATAAATAGTGTAAATAACCATTATAGAAATGATGTTTAAATATGCACGTATAAAGTAAAAGCTAATACTTTTTATGAGAAGTGACGATATTTTTCATATTATATTGCATTGAATATTGATAAGGTAAAGATAAGAAAGATAAATATAAGATACTTTGTATGCTTGTATAATCGTGGCATAATGACAAATGTGTGTGTGTTATTAATATGTTGGATACAAGAAAAGGTAATTGTCTATATTTTATTTTGTAATATAATTAAATGTGTATTACTTTAGCTTTTATCATATAAAAAAGAAGAGAAAAGCATGCGAGAGAATAATATGTATATATATATATATTAGAATTAATGTGTTTCAATATATACATACTATATGTAAATCATCTAATTATATTTTCATATTTATATATATATATATATATATATATATATTAATTACTCCATACAGAATGATAAACGAGAAATACGAATTAAAATGTCATTTTAGGCTCGTAATTCATGCAGAAATAGTTCTAAATTTCCTCATGAGCATAAATGGACTAATGCTAGAATTGACAAAGAGTAAGTATCAAAAAGGAGAATCTTCAGTTATTTGCCTCTTGGATATTTTTCTAAAATCACTTTCAATGCAAAGGAAATCACACAACTCAATAGTAATTTAAATAAATCAAACATTTTTTTCAGTGTCTGATAAACAAAATGAAATGATTTATGATCTTCAGATATATTTAGAATTTCTAGGGTGAAAAATAAATTAAAAGTGGCAGTTGCTAGTGTCAGTAGACTAAACAACCAGCAACGGAGGGCTGAAACATGTGTTTTGGACAAAAAACAGTAAAACTTTTGCCATATGAAATTTTTTTGGACATTACTGAAGAATTTCGAAAGCTAAACATCTAGAATATCTAATTTCACAATAATCTAGAAAATGCTAAACTATTATGACTGGAAAAGCTGGAATATATCATAAACTTGGATGCTTCTCCTACAGATCTCCTCCAATTTTTACACCACTTGACCTTCTGTGACTGAAGAATGGAACACAATGAGATTTTACTGAGGTTTTCCACTCCAATAAAATTTGGGCATAAAATCTTAGGTTTGATCAATCAAGGAGGGTAAGAGGGAATTTAAATAGAAATATTCAAAAACCCCAGCACATGGATGAACTCTAGGATTTCAGAGACCGCCATTCCTTCGTATCCATATTCTCAATCTATTTGAAATGGTCAATTGAGTGTCCATTAAAAATTGTAAGAGATTCGTAAAAAGGGTGGCATGTAAGACGATGTCTTAAACTCCTAAATTGGGCAATCTCTATGGAGCTTAAAATATTCCAAATTCTCTCTTTCTGCTTAATTTATTCCACAAAACAAATTTTTAGATCTCTTAATTCCAATATATTAACTAACGAGATCTGATAATAACTCTGTTTAATTAATTCTTAATTCAAAAGGTCCAGCTCATGGACTAACTCTTGGATTTCAGAGACCGTCATTCCTTCTTATCCGCATTCCAAATTCTCTCTTTCTGCTTAATTTATTCCTCAAAACATATTTTTTAATCTCCCAATTCCAATATATTAATTAAAGAAATTTGATAATAAATCTGTTTACTTACTTCCATAAATCAAATTTTAAATCTGCCAATTCCAATATATCAATTAAGGAGATTTGATAATAAATCTGTTTAATCACTTCCTCACATCATATTTTAAAATCTCCCAATTCCTATTTACTAATTAAGAAGATTTGATAATAAATCTACTTACCAAGATGAGTCAAGTGAGGTAGTCATAAAACCCTAAATGATAACAAGAAAAGATAATTCTGGACTTAGGGAATGTTTATAATATTCATTGAATTTACACCAAAGATGATTTAGACACGGTCTTTTTCACCTTCAGATGATAAATTAATTTAATTCAGCTCATAATTATCATGAATTGTTTGATGTTATCTCATAGCTAGACATATATTTCCATAAATTTAATTTTCTAGGGTTTCTAAGATAAATTACATCAAATACATTCAGAAATGTTGAGATTAATAAAACTTGAAAAATACATAAATTTTGTAAATTAAAAATATTGAGTAAATAGGGTTATGGGAATATACCTCTTCCCAAATAGAGCTCGTGATATGATATGGCTTAGATGCATGTTAGATAACTTGGACATCACCCCTTTTATGCCTTCGCCACATAAGCTATGATAACAAGGCAGTTATCTTCATTACTGGAAATCCTACCTTCCACAAGCATAGAAAACACATCAAGGAATGCCACACATTTGTGAAAAGGTGTTTTCTTGTTCACTTGTAGTCGATTTAATATTATTAGAAGTGGACAAGTTGGTATGTAGATATTGAATTTATATTAGCCATCATCACTCCTCCCTCCCAAAAGGGTAAATCAAAGACATTCAATTTTGAGTCTTCATTATTTTTTTTTTCTTTCCTCTGCCCGAACGTCCATATTTATTCATTAAATAAGATGTCAAGTCCTTAAGTTCATCCTCCCTCGTGAATCAACCCCTCATCGTGTGTTCATCATCCTTATGGTGTTTTAGAGTTTATAAAAGTTATTGAGGGTGATTAAGCTTTCACTGTAATAAGAAAAAGCATTTCATAATATAAATTTTAACCATATCTTGATTTTCTTAATGATATGTTAGGTTTTTAATTACCATGTTATTAAAAAAATTAACCATATATATTCTTCTTCCAAGAATTTTAATAATACGTAAAGTTTTTAGTTTTATGTGTTCCGTGGAAAATTTAATATTATTGATGTATTTGATATTTTCCCAGATCAAGATTTTTTAAAAAAAATATTTCAAACTTTTATTTGAATAATTATTAGTGAATTGAGCATACATATCATTATGTTCAAATCAAGCATAACTAAAGTACATTCATTTTCTCTCCAGTTCTCTTACACATTTATATGAATTATTTCAACCAATCTACATGTTATATTATTTAAGCCAATCATATTGATATGTTATGTTATTTCATTTTTTCTATTCCTTATTCTCTTGTATTTTTATACAGGTTCAAATTTTACCCATTTCACTTGGTAACTGATGAACAAAAAATGAGGCACAAAGTTATACATATTTTAAATTAAGTTGGAATCATTTTACTCATATTATCTCCATTTTTATATGAATGATCACTTTTAATATATTATTTGGTATATTTTACAAATCCAATTGTTTTCATGCAAAATGTGTTTTAATTTTAATGGGTTCAATTCTTATATCTAGTGTTATTCTATATTTTAAGGGGCTAAAGTAAAATTTGAATTAAAAAATGGATAGAAGAAAGAAGAAATGGGGTCTAGCAAAGCACTAACGGCTCATCCATGTGCAGTGGCACTCAATCCAATTGCAGGCTGGCGAACGTAGAGCGCTCAAGCCTGCCCACAAATGCTGAGTGCTGGCATGCAGGCAACAATTGACAGACAACAACAGAAGGAGTGGACACACACAATACCAGCCCACGAAGCCCCTTATATCAAGGTCACGCACAGTGATATCTCGTAAACAAGAGGGAGATGTTAATTTAATTTGAGCTTGGAATTTATATATTTGTCATTTTCTAACATTTTTTGATATGGAATCAATATAATACTGATTATTTCAGCCTAGCATGGCCAGGGCCTACAAGTAACAAGAAGGATCACGTCCCATCAGGTCGTGATCTTAAGAGAATTAGAAAGAAAATATGATTGGGCTTTGGGCCAACTGGGCCCAAAACACGTGTCACGATGGGTCGAGTTAAGTGTGGCGATTTAATCTAGGTCTTTTAATCTTCTTCGGGAATATTACACTATGAGACTTAACACACACAATTGTATAATTTTATTTTGTTTACTAGGCGTTTGATTGGTCTTGGCTAATGAGGACGATGGGGCCACAGGAAAGTTGAATTAAGAATGAGATCACTGTTGGGTTGGCTGATGTGCATGCTAAACAGGACTGTTGGCATGGTTTGGGGATGCACTAAACGTTGATTAAATCAAAAAATTTTACCCCTTGTCACATAAGATTCAATGGGTAGGGACAGATGCATCATCTGCATCCCTAGTTGCCTTCCTCCTCTTGCCGGGCAGTGGTTTTCGACCAAGGGGGCCCACTATAGGTAATCTAACGGACAGGGAGGACCCCTAAGGCTTATCCATGCCATCTATGGCCACATGAGATCCTTCCTAGGCCTTAAAAGGGGCTTGATGACCCCTCTATTTGCCATCCATACTGACGAGGGGAAACCCTTTCAGCAACAAGGCGCGCAAGAAGATGGGTGTGACACCTCCACGACAGTGCCATAGAGGGTGCATGAAGGCAAAGGTCTGCAACAACACGGAGGACAACAGAAGGGGAAATCTAATATCAAGGTTAGGTAGCTGCGATTGGTGCCCACAACACTTGTTCTTCAAATCTGGTTGAATCTGAAATTTTTTATGTCTTAATCAGGGTTGAACAAAAGTTTATGATTATTGGGATTGCAAAAATTTCAGTTCAATTCAAAGTTAGATGAATGTCATCAAAATTTAGTATCGCGGCCTTGTTGTCACATTTTGACAAACACCTACTTGGTATCCCGTGTTTTTTCCAAATTTATCCCATTTTTTGTATTTCATTGTATAAAAGATATTAAAAAATACTTATTAATTATACCTAATTAGATAAACCAGATTTATATTATTCTAATATAGACATAAAAGTAAAATAATATAAATACATATGTAAAGTCCTCATAATTACTCTCATTAGTCCTATATAGATTCCCTTATCCTCCTCTGTATCAAATCAATAAACTCTTCTAAGATTAAATGAAATGTTTTCTCTATCTCCCTTACTCTTAAACTCTTATTATATATAAATACTTCTCAACTTCACTAAGCTATATGAAAGTAGATAACATCTTTCTTATTAAAATAAAAATTATTATCATCACATCTTTCAGTTATCTTTCTTATTATACCTTACTAAAATAAATACTGTTATTTAATTATTGCATACATAATCAGCCTTCTTCATTAAAATATCTTTCTGTCTTTCTTAAATGAAATCCACTGCTAATTAAAAAAAATCATACTGAGAATCTCACCCACTGATCATAGTATCATTACTAATCTCTCTTCACCTTATTTCTCCAACATCTTAATTAAAATCTAAAAATATAACCTCCGATACCTATCTTACTATCTTGCTTCACTATAATAATATAGACAAATTTCCTTCTCCAGTTACTCATTGTCTCTAATATCCATCCAAATATTAATTCTAAGAAATTAAAGAATTAACATATTATCTTACAAACACCTTACATCTACCTTCTTTATTTCAATTTAACTTGTACAACTTATTCTCACGTACTAATTACTTATCTTACACCCTTTTCACTATCTTCATTATTATTACCACTTTTGTTACTCAGATTATAAATATTTTATTTCATCATCATTATTATCATCTTACTTTCCATAATTTTAACTCATGAGATCTATTTTTAAAGGCCAGTCCATGTGGAGATAGCCTCCCTCCTATTACAGGTATTTGAGTGAGTTTCTTTAATTCAAAATTTTATTTGATTTAGGAAATTTACTTTAAAACGATAGTAAAATTTGTCTCCATCAAATTTATCTATTCCTTATTACATTATGTTTAAAATATGTTGTACTTTTACTTAGGCAACAATTTTCCCATTTCACTTGTTAAGCTACATTTTTATAATTTTCAATTAAGCTCTTAAAACCTAATTTACCATGTTCTTTTAAAGGGGAAAATACTAATCTGATTTTTATATTAAAAACTAATTAAAATATTAGATGTATTTTCTAATTTTACTTAAAAGTATATCAAAGTGTTGTAAAAGGGAATATAATAATAAACATGCTAAGATTTGCATATGTCCTTCTACCTTTATCACATAATTCAATTCAACGGGATTGATATTTTGAATCATTTATGTAGAGGATGACACACTTGGTATTAGATTTATATAATTAACTTTCCACATTGATTTGTACTAAAATGCTTATGCATGTTATTAAACTTTTAATGATTAAATCTACTTTCAAAATGATCAAAGTATTTTTTTCTACTTCTCAGTAATTTTCTTTGTTTCCAACATGATAGTCATAATAAAATAATTTTCCAAATCAGAATTTATATATTTGAAGTTTTTTTACAGTAAACAAGCAAACAAAACTATTGTCTACATCGAAATGTTTTTTGTAGAATTTATTGACAATGCAGAGGATATTGTTATTTTTAATCTTCCTATTGGTTTTAAGCATTTTGATACATTGATTTTTTTTCAAATTATTTAAAATAAAATTTGAATTTTTTGTGTTTCCTAAGTAATTCTGATAGGATTAACGAGGAGAGAGAAATTCCAACGGCTGAGAATGATCCAATTTCAAATCAAAATATATGATAAGTATAGAGTTTCAGGCTAAAACTTTGTTGGTGAATTTGTCTCCCTCTCCTATTGCCATTACTACCATCTGATGTATAAATAGACCTCTTATGTAAATAGAAAAAGTAAATTCTCTAGGTATCCATCTTTGACTGAAGTTAGAAAACAAACAATAAGTGGAGGGGCTCTAAACTGATTCAAAGGGCCTGAATCTTGTTAGAATAAAATGATTTTATGGTGAGTAATCTTGATCTTAGTGTTCAGAGTTTCAGGTCCTCCATTGAAAGAATTCAAACTCAATTGTAGGGAAAAAAATGAAATTGAAGACATATTTGAAAAAAAAACATCACATTTTCACGAGTCAGATATGTGATTTCTTGTTTCCTCAAGTGAATATCTTCAAGCCATCTAGATGTCAGCTTCTAGATTTATCCACACGACCTTCAGAGCACTATATCTCCTCCCCTTTCTGCAAAAACTCCTGCTAGAAATCTGAAATCCTCTCTGTCTAATCTCCACTAGAAGTAACACTAAGGGAAGAGGAAAAAAAAAAAGAAAGAGGCACTCACACTAACTTGCAAGTGTATCAAATGAAATGCCCCTTCTATTTTGCCTAAAAATGTTTTCTTAAGAGTCCCCAAAAAGTTTCACAAAAGTCCATGTCTTGGAAAACTAATAAAAATCCCCAAACTTAAGAGTATTGTATCTCCAACCTTCAAAACTATTGCACCTTGTGACCCTCTAGGCCCATGTGTGACTCAAGTTAATGGCTTCACTGACCCGTTAACCTTTATTGGTATGACTTTATTAATTACATATAGGTTAATTAGTCAATGATCAATTTAACCCAATTGATTGGCTAAGTTACCAGATTATGGGGTGCCAAACTACACTTCATGCCCCTTAATGCTATTAGTTATCATGTAGGTATAATCTCTCATCCACAAAAGTGTCCACAATGACATAGGATATGATTAATAGGCAACCCCTTATACTGATGGATATTATGTGGCCGTCAAGCCAATCACACTATCATGTTTGTTTAGGTTTGTTGAATAAAATATTTACGTTCATTATTATTCCGTGTGATGTTTATAATGAAGTCCATGAATACGTGCACTGACTTAATGAATTATGATGAGATCATAATACAGTGATCACTAGTTTTTAAACATGTATTCTAAATATTCCTATTCGAGGATAGTTGAGATAGACATCGAATTATCCGGATAGAATAGCACTAGCTGATCCTACTTATTCGATAAGTATACCTGATCTTGTGGCTATTAGTGTGGCGACACTAAGGACAGATAGTGGGTGCTCTTTAGAGAAAGAGTTCATTGAATTGATCCGTATGAATCCCTGAATGGTATTATACCTAAATGTCAATCAGGTTGATTCAAGTCACGGTTGTATAAGCGATCCACTAACCTGAGACACCAAGGACATCTCGTGAGTGGACGACTACATTTTGACTATGAATTACTAGCCTCTAATGATGGGATTCAGATAAGTTATAGATTGGACGTAGTAAGAAGCTTACGGAGATGATTGAGCCGTCAAGATGGGATCATCCGCCCTCGGTATAAGAGGAGATTGACTCGAGGAAGATGATGCAGGAAAATCCCTGGCCAGGGTAGTGAGGATATTGGAGAAGGCTTTCGCCAATGATCCCTGTTATGCATCAGTACTAATCGAATGACGGATTAGGGTTTGACGATAAACCATGCTCTAAGTCGTTCGAGAGTCTCGCGCGGATGATGGATTGTACATATACGATAACCGATGATGATAAAGGTTCCATGAGAGAGTATCGAGACTACTCGGTATCTTCTAGAGCATGAGGTGTAGCTTGGCACCCCACGGGCTGGAAACTTAACCTGTTGATTTGGTTAAATTGATCCTTATTCAATTAATCTATAGGTTGATATAGTTAATTACTAAGGTTGGTCAATAAATATTATTGGGCCATTAAAGTTATTAACTAGAATGATACATGAGCCTAGAGGTCACACGCACAAGGTCATAAGGGCATTGGTGGATACATTTTTCTTTGGAGGGTTTTTGAGAGAAATCTTAAGTGAAATATAAAGAGGAAAAGGGGTTTCATTTTAAGCACCCATGCAAGCGTCATTCGAGAGCCCCCCCCCCCTTTCTCCACTCTCTTCTACACTCATCCAAGTAAGAGTGTTTTCATGGTGAGGAGATCTTCAAGATTCTCAAGAAGAAAGAAGAAGACGTGGAGATCCAAGTGCCGAGTGATCGCGTGGACACTTCTAGAACGATCTCGATTCGGCAAAGTCAAGGGTGCAATGAGTACCCCCAAAAGATATTTTCAATGGTTTGTTTTAAAGATTGATTGGGAATCAATGGACACGCTTTTGCATCCATGGAACGTGTTTTCCATGGCCGAACCAAGGCACCGAACCCAACAGATACATCGTCCTAGTTAGTACTTATGTGTGGCAAAATCATTAGAGAACAACTTCTCTTATATTTCCATTACCTTCATTAGGGATTTTACTACATCATCTTCCTTGAGTCAATCTCCTCTAACACCAAGGGCAAATGATCCCATCATGACCACACAATCAACTTTCTGGACTTTTTGCTGCATCATAAATGGACGGATTGGAATTTCTTGATTATAGACTCATAGGTCATGGTCAAAACATGATCGTCCATCTATAAGACGTGTTTGATGTCTCAATACTAATGACCACTTACATAACTATGACATGAATCAACTTGATTGATAATGGGTATAATATCATTAAGACATTCATATAAATCAGTTCAATGAACTTTTTCCTAAAGAGTACCCAATATCTATCCTTAATGTCTCTACACTATTGGCTAAGGGATCGACCATACTCATCATATGAATGGTATTAGATAGTGATATTCTATTTGAACTTTTCAATGTCCTTCTTAAGTGTCCTCCAAATAGAAATGTTTAGAACATATGTTTAAAGACTAGTGATCATTGTATTATGATATCCTCATAATTCACTTAGTCATTGCATGTATTCATTGACTTCAAATATAAGCATCATACATAAATTCTAATTAATATAATTGTTTCATGGAATATTGAACAAGATGTGGAATATGCAATTGACATGCAGTCCACTTATTATTCCAACATGAAGATCATCGTCATCTTCTCGACATATATCCATATCTACCCATCTACATCCAATATGATGTAGCCCAAAAGCCCATCTTCTAAAGCCCATTAGCAAGATGGGGCCTAAGAAGGAGATTCTTCTAGAACTGACAGGATCTGCAGAAAGATACCTAGAGCCCCTCAAAATCCTCTGACAGGATTTTCTCTGACAAGATCTTTTGACAGGATCATCTCTAACAGGATTTTCTCTGACAAGATCTTCTGACAGGATTATCTCTGACAAGCTTTCCTCTAACAAGATCTTTTGACAGAATCCTCTACCAGATTCTTCTTCTGCCAGGATCTCTGCTCGAACTTTTCAGATCTGCATATCTTCTGTTTTGTCACATCAGGATTTTCTTGAGCCACACAAATATCTCCTGACAGCTTCTACAGGCCCCAGAATCTACAGGATATCTCTGCTCAGGCCTGACAGGCTACTTATCCTATATTTTAGCTTGTGAGATTTGTTTTTCTCAATGCTTTGATTTGTCTTGTCATGGGTACAGTCATTATGGACGACCCTACACTTCTTGTGGCCTATATAAGGCCCCCATGTACCCCTGACTGAGCATTATTGAAATATGTTTTCTTGTTGAAACTGTTGTTTCTTCCCTCTTAGTGTTCTCTTTGTTAGAGAGTGCTTGTGTGCTTGTGGATTCAAGTACAACCCTTTGTGGACTCAAGGGTTGGAGAAGCTAGTTCTGTGGACTCAGGACTTAGCTACTTCAAGTAGAGCAAGGCTTGTGGACTCAAGTCGTGTTCCTACACCGTTCATGTGCTAAGGCTGCGTCACAATACATATCATCTGTATGTGTCATCCATCCATATATAACTCACCCAACATAGTTATTCAACATACCCACTTAATATTCATTTATATACATTAACTAATCCATAAATGTATATTTAATCAATAAATGTATATTCATTTATTTTGTCAAATAGCTCTTATCATTCCCTAATTAACATTTAAAAGGCATTAAATCCCTATTATTCATTCATTGTGGAGAACCTTGCTCAACACTAGCTAGCCATATTATATAATGAGTCAAGATGCTATTTTCATTGATTAACTTAAATACCAGTGAAACATTACCTCACCAAGTTTGAGTTCACTTGTAGATTCTTCTAAAATTGTTTGGCGAGCTCAAGTATAATTAGAAAACTAGAAAAGTTTCCAATTAAATCTGTGATCTTATCCACATATTTTGTAAAGTACTTTACATAAATATGATATAAATTTTACAATACTTATACTTAATCTGTTTTTTCCGCTTTGTAGTTTTAATTTATCGCATTTTTTTGAAGAAATATTTTATCACATTTTATTTATAGCTTATAGTTTTCAGCTTCAATTTGGTAATCTTTATGCATATCTTTTCTATAATACTTTGGAAAACAATCATATTCATGGAGTCATGACAAACATCATCTCCATATAGAAAGCTAAAATGTATACATTCCCCCATAAAACTTTTTTGGATGTAACTGATGACAAAACTTTTTGTAATGACAATATGTTTGAATCTTTGTTGGAAATTAAGACTTGTATAACGATCTGTTTCAAATCACTTCACATATATCTTCTCCCCATCAAAATCATTTCTAATTGTTCAATTAAATCATTGAAAGTTGAGTGACGTTAAAAAAGCGTACAAATAAATGAACATAAATTTTTAAAAGACAAGACCTCAACAGAAAAAATATTGGAAATATATTTTTTATTGGACAGTGGGAATTGGGTATTTGCCTAAATATCCAAATTCATGGATAACTGGAAGAAACTCCAGATAATGGAGGGTTTAATGATATGCAAATGTCTTTCATTTTCATCTCACATGAAATAGGGCAAGGCATGGAAAAATGCTACATTTATATCTCAAGATGCCAAATCCATAATATGGTGATGAGATATCAATGCATTCCATCTTGGCTCTGTAAAACATGTCATTAAATCTTGGTGATTCATAAAACTGTCAATTCTATTTGAACATAAATTGGGAGGGGGGTGTGAAACAGTCCTTTTATTTAGCTCATTATCATTATGATTAATTTGCTAAATCCCAAATATAACCGTTGTAGACCGACCCTAAAACCTCTTCACTAATTTAACCGGTCGCACGGTCGTCGCGGGGTGAGGTTCAGATTTCGAACCACCCTTCGCGCACACCCCGCGGTCTCTGGGGCAGAGCGGTTGAGCAATCCTGGGCGGTTTTTTATAAGAAAAAAAAAAGGTGCCGGGCCGCTGGCCGCTGCTGCTCGTCTCCTATTCTTTGAGTTACGAGAATTCGCAAATCTCCCATGCTTTTTTTTCTCTTTTGGAGACATAGAAGGGAAAATCGCTAATACCCAAATTTAAGAGGGTTAAGCTCAAAACCCTCTCCAAACTTAAAAAAGCTAAACCACACATCCACTTCTACAAGGGTACTATGTCAAATCCTAAATTCAAGAGGTCTAAATCTTAAAATCGACGTCTCACGCCGTCACGCGTGAGACGTTGCCAACTAGCCGTTGGCAATTCTAAGACCCCGAAAATCCGACCGTTACCTCCCCACCCCACTTAAAAAACCCTCTAGAGATTTCGCAACTTAGAGAGAGAGAGAGAGAGAGAGAGAGGATGGTGGCGAGGACGCCGCAGAGCAAGGACAGAAGGCGGGCGGCGCCGCCGCTGAGCCCCTCGGTGGTGAGAGAGACGGTGAAGAAGGTAATAGCAAGCAAGAGAGAGAAAGAGAATAATCGACTAAGATATAGAGAGAGAGAGCTGACCTGTTCTTCGCCTTCCCCGGTCGCAGGTGGAGAGATGCGTGGCGAGGCTACAGGAGCTCCAGTCGACCGTCGCCGGCGTAGACAAGCCGTTAAAGTCCAGGTTAGCTCCGCTTTTCCTACTCACCTGAGTTAACCATGGTTAAGTTAACCGGACGATGAGTTGACTCGGATTTGAAATTAAGCTCGCCGGGCAAGGGCGGAGAGTGGCGGAGCTTGTCGCTGCCGGCGATGTTGCTGGGGGAGACGGTGACGGAGATAATGGAGGCGAGCGGGTTCGCGAGAAGAGTAGACGGTGGAAAGGAGATGAGGGCGAAGAGAGCGAGGGAGAAGACGTACCCGGCTAAGTCCCCCCCCGTGAGGTCGGCCAGGGCGAGGATAACCTTCAAGCCGGCCGTCTCTGCAAACGATAAGTTCCTCAAGGCGGGGTCTCCGGTTGTTTGTAAAGGGCAGAGGCACAGGTTCATGGTTAAGTCCCCGGCGGCGGCGGCGGCGGCAGCGGCGGCGGCGGCGAGATCCAAGGCGGCGGCGCCGGCGAGGCAGCGGCGGTCGTTTTCCCCGGCGAGGCTGGCCACGAGGTTGGTTTCCATGTCGCCGCTGAGAACCCGGTCCTCCAAGAGAGAGGCGGCAACCCCAGCCGCCGCATGAAAATTTGACGTGTGAATTCGATAGAGAAATCGGTTAATTGTTATCTATTTAATTCCGGTGAAGAAATAAAAAGATCTATACAATTACATAAGGATTATTACTTACGCGTGGGTATGACTGCGATTGTGATAAAAAATTTGGGAATTAGTGATAATTCTGGAGATCGCCAGCTACGAAGCGTTTCACGAGGCTGCAGAAGAATTGAACATGGAATGTTGGGTAGAATGAGGAGGAAAAGCTTCCGGTGGCGAAATAAAAAGATCTATACAATTACAAAAGGAATGTTAGTTACGCGTGGGTATAACTGCGATTGTGATAAAAAATTGGGAATTAGTGATAAGTCTGGAGATCGCCAGCTACGAAGCGTTTCACCAGGCTGCAAAAGAATTGAACGTGAAATGTTGGGTAGAATGAGGAAGAAACGCTTCGATCGGACTGGCGAAGAGACGCTTGAAAATTTCGCTAAATCGCGTAGTTAATTCTTATTTCTGAGGGGGAAAATAGTAGATATATAGCAGGAAAGGGCAAGAAATATTAGAGAACGCTCCCGTCGGCGGATTCGGAGACCTGAGGAGAGCGAAAGAAATATTAATTACGCGAGGGTGAAGTTAATTAGGCATTGTAAGAAAAACAAGGAGATTATTGAAAATTACGCAGTATAAGAAAGGACTCAGGCGACCGCCTACTCCAGAGCGCTTCACCTGGTCGAGCTTCACGAGCCTGCAGAAAAATGGAACCACAGTCGTTGGATTGCGCTATAAGTTGGTGGATTGAAGATGAACGGCCGTGATGGCTCCGATCTAACATGCGGAGGGCTTTGCTGGTGTCTGGACTGTCGCCGAGGACGGCTCGGATCTTGACCTCAGAGGTGGAGCCCTTCTTGCAGAGTAAATCTAGTATGGCTTCTGCGCGTTTCCGCAAGCCGCTACTACGGCAAATTGTGACACGGCCTCCCGAGCCGTCAACCGAGGCTTCTTTTCCCGTCATCCGATTCGTCTTCGTCATCGCACAGCCGCTGTTTGCGGTTCCGGAGGAGGATGAGGCGGAGAAGGTAGGGCTGTTCGTGGAGACGCCTCCAACGGCCAGACTGACGGTTGAGGCACTAGACAGATAGGAAGGTTCTGGATCTTCGTCTAGATAGAATGTATCTCGCGGTCGTGGCGTTCGCTTCTCGTTGGTTTCGTTGTTGTTGCAGATACTCCTCGCGTAGACTACCGCGGAACGAGCCTTCCTTATGACCTGATGATCAGTCGTTGAGCGCGTTGTTATAAACGCTAGAGAGTGTTCTCCATGTAGAAATGTAAGCAAGAGGGAAGGATATATGAATTTGTAGAGACATATGTTAAGAGGCAATCTATATTTTCGTAAAATTCAAGGACTAACGGTGAATAGAGAGCGAATAGACACATCGGAGATTCAGAAACAGCTCACTGATTTGGCGAGAGTGATTAATCATTCCCGTCGGCGCGTATTTAAAGTCGCTAAAATGAGCATTCAATGTAGGAAGACGCGCGCGAGAGGAGGATATGAATTTGTATTGCTGAATGTTATGATTGCAACTGTATTTTCATAAATTATCATGATAAACTACAATTCGAGAGCGACGATACACATTTGAGGTTCAGAAACAGAGACAAATTCAGAAACAGCTCTCTGGATTGGTGAGACTGCTTAATCAGTCGCGCCGCACGGTGTTTTTAACGCTAGAGAGAGCATTAAGAGTAGAAACATGCGCAAGAGAAGTAAACTTCTATGTTAAGATCGCCTATATATTTTCGTAAAATTATACGGATAAACCGCAATTAGAGAACGTTGAGGAAAATTCAGAAACAGCTCACTGAATCGGATAGCCTTACCTTACGCTTGATGCTGACGTATCGAGCAGCCAAAGCGAGGAGGCGCAACGGATCCGCCTGGAGCTCGCCTGAGACAACACCAGCGGCGATCTCATGCGAAGAATACGACACAGTCGAAGAGGATAAAAACCGAGTTAACGGACAAGATGACGTTGAAGCAGAAGAAGGACACTGTTCTTCAGCAGAATCAACTGTAGCTTGGCTAGGCGACCAAAATCCAATGCTGAAGAAAAACGCAGTAAACATGACTAACAGCTGACAAAATCCTCGATTGAAGAAATGAATAACGTAAAGTTTGCATGAATTACCTCGCAGATGACCTCGAAGCAGTGGATGTGGACGATGAAGGCGCTGCAGTTGGGGAGGAATTGAGGAGCAAGAGGCCAGCAGCAGCAGATCTTTCGTCGGGAGAGGAGAAAATTCTTCTTGCTGCTTCCCCTGCCGCCATCTCCACTTCTGAGTCCCTCGCAGTGGCGGGAAATTTTGAATTTGACTTCGGAAGGCTAATTATCATCATCTCCTTTGCGACAGATCTCTCTGATACTTATAGTCGTGTTATAATTCAAAGTTTCAGGGGCAAATGAGGAATTTCGTCGCCTCATTCGGCAATTTGGTCGTGAAGAGGTTTGAATTAAAAACCGCAATTGCCTATAATGCCCTTCTACGGATGGCAACAGACTTTAGATGGGGATCACGTGGGGCCCGCGTTTTCGGTTCTGGTCTAGGGTAAAAGAGTAATTTGCTTGAAATGATTCCTTTCTAATCGGTTTATTTCGTTCGATAGCGACTTCTCAACGGAATGGCGACACGTCAGCTATGAAACATAATTCCACGTGGCATCAGCTCATACTTCCACGTGTCATCAGCTTGGGCTTTTTATGATGTAGTGGAGAAAGTGCAGATTTGTAATTACCATTGAAGGCAAAAATATGCATTATTTTAGCCATTATTTAATCCCTAAGTAAAATAATTCAATTATGACAAGTACAACTCCGTTGAAGTGATTTAGTTATGGGATTATGATATCCCATTATTGAGACTGGGATTAATTTAGGCGACCATAGGCTACTAAGAGGCCAAGTCTGTCCTTAATATCATGATGGCACAACTCATGATAGACTAAAGTGGATTACAATACTTCCATTGCCTATAAAAAGGGAGGGCCCTGTCCTTGAGTGATGGGTGAGGCTTTCTTTGAGAAATCCCATTTCTCCCAAGACTAAGGTGACTACTGGATGAATATCTCATTAGAGTGGGTCTTGATTGAGTTTGACATCCCAGTTGACTGCCTTGTTGATGAGGTAGTTGCCAGCCAACCTAAGATGGTCAAAGCACAAATACTACTCTTCATCTTTAAAAGAAAAAAAAAACTGAAACCCAATTATTACTTTGACCTCGATAAATCAATCCAAATGAAGTCCCAAAATTCTGAAAAAGGAAAAAATAATTAATACTTTGAGCATTATAAAACATATGTTTCATTTAGTGACCTGTTCAATAAAATTGATATTTTATAGAATTCACTAACCAATTCAAGGATTTATGGGGTAATTAAATGAGTGTAGTTTTTGCACTAAAATGAGTATTTTATGTTCCGTTCAGACACTAAAATACAATTTATAATTTTGTGAATTATTTAAGAGAACACAGTTCTAATTAAGGCTCAGAATGAATTATTGTGGTGAACAGGTCTATTGTTACTAGCATTACTGATGGAAATATATGTGGCCGGCAAGCCAATCACACATTCCACATCTCGTTTTATATTCATTAATAGAACATATTCATTATAGTGCACGTGTGATGCGTATAATGAAGTCCATGAATACATGCTCGAACTTAGTGAATTATGATGAGATCGTAATACGGAGGTCACTAGACTTTAAGCATGTGTTCTAAACATTCCTATTCAAAGGATACGCGAGAAGGAAATCAAAGTATCCGGATAGAATAGCACTATCTAGCCTAACTCATATGATGAGTATGAGTGGTCCCGTAGCCATTAGTGTGGCGACACTAAGGATAGATAGTGGGTGCTCTTTAGTGGAAAGAGTTCACTGAATTGATCCGTACGAATCCCTTAATGGTATTATACCGAACTGTCAATCAGGTTGATTCGCGTCACGGTTGTGTAAGTGGTCCTTAGACCTGAGACACCAAAGATGTCTTGTGGACAGACGGTTGTACTTTCGCGATGGCCAACGAGTCTCTAATCATGGGATTCTAAATGGTCTTAGTTCGGGTACATCAAGAAGTACACGAAGACGATTGAGTGGTCAAGATGGGATCGTACATCCTCGGTATAAGAGGTGACAACTCAAGGAAGATGATGCAATAAAGTCCTTGGCCAAGGTAGTGAAATATCAGAGAAGAGCTCTCCAATGATTTTTGAATGCATTAATAATAACTCGGATGACCGATTAGGGTTTGACAATTGACCATACCCTAAGTCGTCCAAGGAGCGTCAAGTGGATGAGGGATTATACATACACAGTAATTGATGACGAACATATTTCATGAGTGAGTCGATACACACTCCTTTGTATCTTCTAGGACACGAGGTCTAGCTTGGCACCCCACATGTCGGAGTCTCGACCTATCGATGGGATTAAATCGATCCGACATTAATTAATCTATATGATGATATAGTTAATTAATTTGGAAGGCCAATAAAGGTTATTGGGCCACTGGAGTCATTAACTAGACTGATACATGGGCCTAGAGGGTCACACGCAAATGGTCTTTTGGACGTCGGAAGATATACTTAAGTTTTGGGGGTTTTTATGAAAAATACCCACTTAGTATAAATAGGGGAATGCCCTCAACAAAATTCATCCAGGCCAGAATTGTTCAGGGGCCTTCCCCTTAATGGGGGACCATCCGCAAGCTGAAGCGCCAGGTCAACCCGTGCTGACACGTCAGCAACCACGTCGTGACGCTCGAGCCGACGAGAAGGACACGAAGTTCATGAGAAGGCGTCCCCACTTTACTTTCCTAGCGTTTTTCTGAACTATATGGTTGTGTTTTTGTTGGGGAGGGCCTCCGTGTTTTGGCCCTTCCGACGTACTTCGAACTGCATTTTACGACCCGATTAGGGGTTTTCCCTAATTACGGGCCTCCCCTAGGGTTCCCTCTCTCCCACTATAAAAGGAGAAGAGATGCCCTAGAGGAGTTTGGAGAAGATTGATTGAGTTTTGATTAGCAGTTGTTAGAATGGAGACCACTTGAGGGAGTTCTAGAGGAAGACGTCGCTGCTACGCTGCCAACCGTCGACGTCTGCAGATCACTTCTACCGCGCCGGACTGCACCGCTGCCGCGTTGCTGCCGTTGCCATCGTCTGGCCGTTTGTTGCCCCTCACCATTGCCGACTGCCCATTGACGGTCACCCGTCATCACCGCCTGCCCTAGGCCACGGCCGCCCACCAAGCGCCGACACTCGGCGCACCTGCCGGCCCCCATCGCCGGCCGCGCACGTTCGGCGCCCTCCGCAGCGCAGCCAACGCGCCTGGCCGAGACCCCGTCGGACCCCTAGGCGCCCAGCCGAGGCCGAGTTGCCCCAGCGCCTTGGGCCGAGTTGACTCAGTGGAGGGGAGGGGGTCGATCGATTCCCGCACTAAGTCGACTCAGCCCGACTCGGTTTTAAGTGACCGGCGAGTCACGACCGAGTCGACTCAGTAACAACTCAAATTTAAGAAAGGGCAACCCAGTAAATACTGGTACTCGGAGGGGCATGGTCGTCATTTTCCCACCGAAAGGGGGCTAGGGCATTCGACGATCAAGCGTCGCCGCTGTCGCCGTTCGTCGCCGCCGCCGCTGCCGCTCACTGCCACCGACACCGACGCTTCTTCTGCAGCCACTGTCGCCGCCTTTGTACACCCCACTGCTGCTGCCCCGACCACCACCCTTCGCCGCTCGCCGCCGCCACTCGTCACCGCTCGCTCACCCTCTGCCGCCAGACGCGCCCGCTCGACACCCCCTTCGGCGCCACCGACGCCCCGGCTGCCGCCTCCCGCTGAGTGTCGATACCTGGCGCAGCCCGTCGCCCTCTGCCACCGGACGTGCCAACCTGGCACCATCTTCGGCGCTACCAGGCGCTACGATTGCCGTCGGCCGCCGAGCGTCGGAACTCGGCACGTCTTCCCAACTCACGCTGTCCAACGCGGCCGCTCGGTGCCCCCTTCGGCGCGGCCAGACGCCTCGGCTGCTGCCGCCCGCTAGCACTGTTACCCGGTGCGCCCGCCTACCCTCCTGTCGTCGATGGTCCCGCCCCGGGTGCACCACGCCTATCACACTCCCGGACGCCCACCGCTGGATCCTCCGTGCCAGCCATCCCGACGACCGTTCCAGCTCGTCCCCAGTCTTGCCGCGCTGGTCTGTCACGCCCACCAAGGCTCAGCTTCGACCACCGTGACTACCGGACTCCCGTCCGCAGGTCACGCCGCTATCTCATCTCACGAGTCATTATTTCTTGCAATACTTTATTCGCATGCTCTACCTTCGGGCCTTGCCTTCGTCTTTACCGTATACCGCTTTCTGGGGTAGAAACTCCTCTTGTTTTCCCTGCCCACTTCCTTGTTTCCGAGATAGGTAGTTGGGTCGAGGATGCCCTCCACCTCGGTGTCTGTCGATTGATCCATCGGGTCATTGGAAGTCGGATCGTATGCGGGACGTACGAGAACTCTTACTGAACGCTCGTCTTATCTCAGCTGCTTCGTTGTACTTCTCGTTGTTTTCCTATAAACGTTGCATCATTACATTAAACATCGAATTATACTCGTTGACCGTTTCCTGCCCTGTGTTGCAACGCGCGCCGTCGATCCTGGCCGTACGTGTTGCATCACCCCTTCTTCTCCACTCTCCCCACACCCCCTCTCCATCCCTGATGTGATCGGGATGACGTAACGACACCGACGGAGAAAGAACGGGGCTCGTCAACGAGAAGGAGGAGATCCGACATGCCGAGGACTGCGTGGATACGTCTAGAGGCTGTACACTTTTGCACTCAACTTGTCTCGCTCTGGGATCGAAGAAATCACGAATGAGATTCATGCAAAGCTACCTCGTTTCAATGTTTTTATTGATGCGGTTCGATTCGTAAAAGTCTTCCGCTGCGTATCATTTTGTTTTGTTCATCCATGTCAAGGCCTCAAGAACCCAACAATTACCACCAACTTTATTTTAAATTTCCTCTCCTCTGTGCTTCAGACTCTATTGCCGCTGCTTGTGCCCGTATCCACTATGACACATGCTGTAGTCATTAAGTATGTCATTTTTGCTAGTTGCCAACAGCCAGTCTACAGACTATTATTGACCTCGTGTACTCCTCTTGATAATACATACACCAGCATTGATTTATGTTCTAAATAATTCCCCATTAAGGTACTATAAAGCCAAAAATATTTATTTTCTTTCTAATTCCTTCCAAGTACAAACTCCTAGATTTTCTAAAATGGTGTCCTCTTTTATTTAAATTCAATTTGGGGAGCAGCATTTGAAGATTAATGCCTAAGAAGTACTCTTGATATTTGGTAAATTTTGATGAATTTACAACAATTACATCAAGGCCAATCAGAAGTCAACCATAGCATGGGTTAACTTGCAACACTAGGTCAAAGTAACTTATTGTCTATGTGCCTGCAAAAGTTTATGAGAATCTAAATTCAACTAAGAAGTAAGTTTAGTGGTCAAAGGTAGAAATTGAATTTTAGGCCAAAATTGCCTAAAGTGATTCCCTATTCATTATCTGATAATCTATAATGAGTATAAGGAAGAGTTCTACACGAAAAACATCCTAAGTCATATCTAGTTTGCAAACATAAAATTTAGGAATTTTTTAGATGCATAGTTTAATATTTATAAGGGTAAGTTTGCTGGTTTAGCTATAAAGATTATTTATTTTTAATTAAGTTTTTTATTCTTACTTTTTTACCCTCAAAATAAGTAGCCATTAAGTTAAGCAGTACAGGGGCATTTTAGGCATAAGTTGAAGATTGATGGAAATAAAAGGAACCACGAAACGACAACAAAAATCCCCACTTTCTAGTGATAGGAAGAACCTCTGTGTTCAAGAAAAACATAAGCGTTGAGCAACATTTCTAGAACAACTGTTGAGCTGATCGTTCGAGATTATTTCTTGAACACGTTGAACTCTGGAAATCCAGATCTTCTGGAAGAACTCTAGTGAGATCAATCTGGTTTGTTTTTGGTTGCATCTTGATTACAGGTTAGCCTAGGAATCTCTTGACAAGGTGCTGGGACATACAGTATTCTTCAAAAATCCACTACCTATTTCCTAGTAAGAGTTCCCTGGGTAATTCTGGATTACCATTGACATACTCTCCTAGTTAAACCATAATATATATATTGTCAGAGCGTCATTATATCTTATGATCTTGAAAATAAACTCTAATAGTTCAACTAGATTATTAAACTGATTGAAATTATCAAACCTTATTAAATCCATCTGAGGTTTAAATGTGTTGCTGTCAAACTAATCTTGTTGAAATCAATTATCAAAGTCACTATTTAAAACTCTCTCAAGCCGAATTTGATCCACTACATAAAATTTATTCCTGAAATATACTATTGAAATCTCAAGAGGTTTGTTTCAATTTAGGGTGTTTTTGATTTGGAGATATAATTGAAATTATCATTAGAAATCAAAGGGAACAGTATAAGTTAGATTGGAGATAACAGGTACTTCTTGAATACCTATCTATATATGCTGATTTTTTATTGGAGATTATTATACACTGATTAATATCAGATGAAAGTGTCATTTCTTGATTAAAACCACGACCAAAATCAACCAATAATCCTTGCGTCTAAGTTGGATGTCTAAGAATTGAATTGGATTAAATTGAATTAAATTTGGATTGAGGCAAACAAGTATAATTGAATTGGCTTCATAATATTTCAAACTTAAATAATATTTTTTGATATTGGTGAACAAGATTAATCGTGAATAAACTAAGTGATCCCTGCGCACTTGTATCATGGAATTTTGTTTTTTGTTTGGTCCAAATTAACAATGCAAGAAAGTCAACGTAAATCTGCCAAGGAAGAAGAAGGAAGTATACTGAAGGATTTGCACAGATCCTTTTAGGTTTGGGTTCATGTTTTGATGCCTTTATGTGTCAAGCATCAAATTATTTCTGGGTAGGTAAACATTAGAAGTTACTGAAATACAGACGAGACTTTGCCAAAATGTTCAGTGATCTAGGTCAATTGTTGAGGGTATTTGAAAGACTAACATTTGATTATTAAAGGAAACCTTATATTTGACTAATTGAATTCAATATTTAGGATAAAATAATATAGTTAACGTGAATGTGAGGAGAATGAAGGAAATTGATTGAATTAAAGTAACAATCAAATGTTAGTCTTTCAAATACCCTCAACAATTGACCTACATCACCGAACATTTTGGCAAAGTCTCGTCTGTATTTCAGTAACTTCTAATGTTTACCTGCCCAGTCTTGGTGATGTAACACAACGGGGCCGAGATCGAACGACTCGTGTTACACCACAGGGAGGGGCAGATAATCTGAGATCCAAATGCGGATAGATGATGCAAGCATAGTAAAATTAATGAGGATATACGTCAAAAACCACTGACCAAGGGTGAAAGACCAGATAAATGACACAAGGTTTATAGGGTAGCAGACAGGCTCCCAATGTTCGGATGGTCGAGCTTGACAGTCGACTGGGAGGAGGACAATCACTGTCCACAAGCCTCCATGACCGTCATCGAGAGTGACTTGAATCCAACACCAGGAACGAAATTCCCTAACTCTCGATGTAGTGGCTAAACCTATGACTCAAAAATTATAAGTAGAGGAGCAAGCGAGGACAACATTGAAGAAAGTAATAATACTACAAAGAACAAGGAAGAGAGGTGTGACCTATGGGCCTGGGGCTCGAATGCTCAAGGCGTATGGTGATCATCGTTGTCAAGGAGGTCAGGGACAACCCCAGAAGCGTTCAAGATGGCACGATTGTAGGGCTGGCGACGATGGTGGAAGACGTATAGTCATACCAAACTCGGTTGGCCTGGTTGAGGGTGATGGATATATGTGGCCGTCAAGACAATCACACTACCATGTTTATTTAAGTCCATTGAATAAAATATTTACGTTCATTATTATTTCGTGTGATGTTTATAATGAAGTCCATGAATACCTGCACTGACTTAGTGAATTATGATGAGATCATAATACAGTGATCACTAGTTTTTAAACATGTATTCTAAATATTCCTATTCGAGGATAGTTGAGATAGACATCGAATTATCCGGATAGAATAGCACTAGCTGATCCTACTTATTCGATAAGTATACCTGATCTTGTGGCTATTAGTGTGGCGACACTAAGGACAGATAGTGGGTGCTCTTTAGAGAAAGAGTTCATTGAATTGATCCGTATGAATCCCTGAATGGTATTATACCTAAATGTCAATCAGGTTGATTCAAGTCACGGTTGTATAAGCGATCCACTAACCTGAGACACCAAGGACATCTCGTGAGTGGACGACTACATTTTGACTATGAATTACTAGCCTCTAATGATGGGATTCAGATAAGTTATAGATTGGACGTAGTAAGAAGCTTACGGAGATGATTGAGCCGTCAAGATGGGATCATCCGCCCTCGGTATAAGAGGAGATTGACTCGAGGAAGATGATGCAGGAAAATCCCTGGCCAGGGTAGTGAGGATATTGGAGAAGGCTTTCGCCAATGATCCCTGTTATGCATCAGTACTAATCGAATGACGGATTAAGGTTTGACGATAAACCATGCTCTAAGTCGTTCGAGAGGCTCGCGCAGATGATGGATTGTACATATACGATAACAGATGATGATAAAGGTTCCATGAGAGAGTTCGAGACTACTCGGTATCTTCTAGAGCATGAGGTGTAGCTTGGCACCCCACGGGCTGGAAACTTAACCTGTCGATTTGGTTAAATTGATCCTTATTTAATTAATCTATAGGTTGATATAGTTAATTACTAAGGTTGGTCAATAAATGTTATTGGGCCATTAAAGATATTAACTAAAATGATACATGAGCCTAGAGGTCACACGCACAAGGTCATAAAGGGCATTGGTGGACACATTTTTCTGTGGAGGGTTTTTGAGAGAAATCTTAAGTGAAATATAAAGAGGAAAAGGAGTTTCATTTTAAGCACCCATGCAAGTGTCATTCGAGAGCCCCCCCCTTTCTCCACTCTCGTCTACACTCATCCAAGTAAGAGTATTTTCATGGTGAGGAGATCTTCAAGATTCTCAAGAAGAAAGAAGAAGACGTGGAGATCCAAGTGCCGAGTGATCGCATGGACACTTCTAGAGGCCAGACGTGTGAACGGCTTCAGAACGATCTCGGAGCGGCAAATTCAAGGGTGGAACGAGTTCCCCAAAAGGTACTACAAATATTTTGTTTTATAGATTGATTGAGTATCGATCAACCACGCGTCCGCATCCATGGAACGTATTTTTCCATGGATGAACCAAAGCATAGAACCCAAGCGAGGGATGGTGGTGACCGTGTGGTAGGTGGCGGCTGCTGTTAGGCAATGGCGAGCGTCCGCTCATCGGCGGTGGTCGCTGATACTACAGTAGAGGGCCGGCATCAGTTGCCCATGATGATAGTAACGGTCTGCGGTTGCAGCATCCCCACACCCAAGCAATGGTCGTAGAGGTTGATGACGTTGAGTAGGCAGGCCACACTCTGTTGGGGTCAAGCGTAGCCAAACGGGCATGCCGATTAATGCTTGTGGCAGACCTTGGTTCATGCTATGTAGGGCATGGACAAAGAGGGAGCAGCTCTATGTAAGGAACACTTGCTGGGCATGATCGTGTGCAGATCAGCAACCTATAAATGGCGTGCGTAAGGGCCTCAAGTGAGCTCTATGTAAGGAACACTTGTCGAGGCTGGCCACGCAACCACAGACACGGTCGAGAGGTTGGCCATGGCGTGAGGGCAGGCGTTTGACGGGAGGCGAATGGTCCCACGACAGTGGCAAGGTGGTGTAGTTGCATTGGCGACAGGGTGCTGGTTAGGGGCTCACGGGCGTGAGGGCTAGTGCGGTAGAGATTGAGCCAGTGGCCGCGTCGGCAGTGTGATACAATGAACACTAAGGAGTTCTATTGACAAATGAGGATTCACGACGTTGGTCAATGACAACAGCCTATCTTTTGATGGTGACAATGGCTTTGGCGGTAGTGTACTTGGCAGCGATGGGCCGTCTGGCGTCGTCCTTCTCAAGTGTACTCTAGGAAGCAGCAAGATAGTTCTCTATGGGAAGAAGGGTGGGAACCCCAAAGAAAGAAAAACAACTCAAATTTTCAATTTCTCAAATGGAATTACAAGGGTCTCTTTGGGTATACCTATTGGATTCGGTGCCTTGGTTCGGCCATGGAAAACATGTTCCATGGATGCGGAAGTGTGTCAATCGATTCACAATCGATCTTTAAAATAAATCATTGAAAGTACCTTTTGGGGAACTTGTTCCACCCTTGACTTTGCCACTTCGAGATTTTTCTGAAGTTGTTCAGGCGTTTGGCCTTTAGAAGTATCCACGCGATCGCTCGGCGCTTAGATCTTCACGTCTTCTTCTTCAACTCTTCTTGAAAATCTTGAAGATCTCCTCACCATAAAGACACTCTTCCTTGGATGAGTGTAGAAGAGAGTGGAGAAAGGGAGGGGTTCTCCAATCAGGTTTGCATGGGTGCTTAAAATGAGACCCCTTTCCCTCTTTATATTGCACTCAAGGTTTTTCTTAAAAACCTACAAAGTAAAATATATCCACCAATGCCCTTATGACCTTGTGCATGTGACCCTCTAGGCCCATGTATCATTCTAGTTATTAACTTTAGTGGCTTAATAACATTTATTGACCAAACTTATTAATTAACTATATCAACTTATAGATTAATTCAATAAGGATCGATTTAACCCAATCGATAGGTTAAGTTTCCAGCCCATGGGGTACCAAGCTACACCTCATGCTCTAGAAGATACCGAGTAGTCTCGAACTCTTTCATGTAACCTTTATAGTAATCGGTTATCGTATATGTATAATCCATCCTCCGCGTGAGACTCTCAAATGACATAGGGTATGGTTTATTGTCAAACCCTAATCCGTCATTCAATTCATACTGATGTGTAACAGGGATCATTGAACAATGCCTTTTTCAATATTCTCACTACCCTGACTAGTGATTTTTTTTTTCATTATCTTCCTTGAGTCAATCTCTTATTATACCAAGGGCGGATGATCCCGTCTTGACCACTCAATCATCTCCATAAGCTTGTTACTACATCCGATCTATAACTTATTTGAATCCCTTGATTAGAGGCTCATAAGTCATAGTCAAAATGTAGTTTTCCACTCACAAGATGTCCTTTGTGTCTCAGGTCAAAGGATCACTTATAAAACTATGAATTAAATCAACCTGATTGATGTTTAAGTATAATACCATTCAGGGATTCATACAGATCCTTAGTGTCGGCACACTAATAGCCATAGGATCAACTATACTTATCATATAAGTAGGATCAGCTAGTGCTTTTCTATTTCGATGTCCTTCTCGACTATCCATCGAATAGGAATATTTAGAATACATGCTTAAAGACTAGTGATCACTATATTATGATCTCATCATAATTCACTAAGGCATTGCACATATTCATGGACTTCATGATAAACATAACACGGAATAATAATGAACGCAAATATTTTATTCAATGAACTTAAATAAACATTGTAATTTGATTGGCTTGAAGACCACATAATATCCATCAATACCTTCCCCTATATAGGTTTGGGCGGGTGCCCTAATTGGCCAACTTAGGGAAAACATCAAAAGTGACCAGGATATACCCTAATGGCCCGAATCAAATCTAAAAAAAACATGAAAAATGTGGGGATCCCAAAATACGAGGCAACCCATAAAATCCATAAAAATAATGCGCTAAAAAGAAAACAAACTCTGGAGACCCGTTGTCAAGCCTGATACTTGAAGCTCGGGTTCTTTACGTCAGCTTGCGCTCCACGGCGCCGCTGCTTATGAACTCAGGCCTGGTCTTCTAGATTGTCCTCCATCACTTGGATATTGTGACTTACATGTAGTGATTGAGTGATCACATAAATCAAAATTATATAAGTTGATAAGTTGTATTTATCTGTCAAGCATTATTGTTTTACTACTTGTGAGGATAATGATTTCTCAATTATTGGTATTAATGATATACACTATCTAAAAACCTTACAACATCAAATATCTTTTGACATGATTTATCTTCATAGAGGTTTATGGAGGCATACTAATACATGTAATTAAGGAAACATGCATGTTACTGATAACTCCAATCTTTGATTTTTGTGTCAATATTTTAATCTAAACTTGGCCAAATCTGGAAGTGGGGTTTCTATGGACAAATGGGCGCACCACTACCCTGCACAGACTTGCGTGCGATAAGACGAGCCTACAACTAGCTTACTATGAAAAACAAGTGAATATAGCAACAATGGATGGAAAACCATAGTTTTGAAGGGTTAAATAAATATTTTGTGTTTTTTAAATAGATAAACTAGATATAAAGATTTGGGTTAAGAGAAAGGAAGTGGTGAAAAATGAGATGGAGAGATAAAGTGAAAACTAAGGTTACAAGATAAAATGGTTTATCTTTTTATGAAATTTAAGGAGAATAAATTAGAGGTGTGGGGAAAGGCTTAAAGAGAGAAAGAGATGAATAGAGTGAGAGAAAACGGAAAAAACAGATATTTCGAGAGAGAAAATGAAGGGAGAAATGAATAGGAAATAGTAAGAAAATTTATTCCTAAGTTCATGTAACCTTAATGCACATTGCTTTAGCCCTTAATGCTTCCTCCAAAGTCCAGATTTCCATATTCCACTAGGAGGATGTATTTTTCATTGAAAACAAGAGATCATTCTAGATGAAAACTTTAAAAAATTTACATTAAGAAACTTACTAGCCACTTGTTGGAGGACCTCTAGAATGAGGTCAAATAATGAGAAAGAGAGTATGCATAATGCACATTGCTTTAGCCCTTAGTGCTTCCTCCGAAGTCCAGATTTCCATATTCCACTAGGATGATGTATTTTTCATTAAAAACAAGAGATCATTCTAGATGAAAACTTTAAAAAACTTACATTAAGAAACTTAAATAGCGTGCACCTTGTAGAAAGCCTTTTCCTTCTAACTAACCACTTGTTGGAGGACCTCCAGAATGAGGTCAAATAATGATAAAGAGAGTATGCATACATATGGGATGATTACTAAAATACTATTATGTGATTTATAATTCTCTTTCCTTGCTAGTTCATGTTTTTTCTCGATGGTTTTGAACCTTGTTCTTATAAATTTCATCTTCCCTTTTTTAGAAAATATTAGAGGGATAAATGGTCAGGCTAAGTTATAACCCATTCTCATCTAATTATTTCTTTGAAAGTCAAAATCTTGTTTGACCATCTTAAGTCAATTTTTACAATAAAATAACATCAAGATATGCTTTGGCTTACTAATATCTGATTTTTTCATAAAGTATTTATCAGTGATGCATGGATATTCAATTCATACACATAATAGCATGATAAACTCAACGTCATACATGCTAAAATCATATGAAATGTATGAAAACTGCTATGGATTTATCATGCTGTCATGCAAATACAATAGTATTTAATAGTTGAAAGGATTGTCAAGTGAAGTTGATGTCAGAATGAAGCAACATTCATATATTTTTCATAGGTGGAAATGCTTTATTCCTGGAAATTAATAAGACCTAGTGAAAATTTACAAATAATTCATCAAAATGATCAAATTTATTTCCAACTACAATAATAGATCATCAACTAATCTGTTAGGTCAATGAACATCATGTGAAGTTTCTCTAATCCTCTACAAATAATGATAAATTTAAGACATGCCAATTTGGATGAGGAATGGATGTAAAAATTAGATAAAATATAAACAAGTTATAGATAAACATATAGAAATAATAAATAACTAGCTCTTTTAACATCTAATAGATTTGATTTAGGGAATCCAAAACATACCTAAATTTTTTACAGAAATTACCATTTTTTCATCACTTATTTTTCAAAAATGTAATGAGTCCAAAGTTGATATAAGTAGTTTTTACCCTTAAAACACATATTTATGAAAGAATAAAATTGTAAAAATAAAATGCAATGACTCTGAATAAAATTAAAGTGGATAGAAGAAAATTCGAAATCAAATAATATAGTCAATAAAAAGTAGATCCTCTATAGTCTGATTTTACATAGTAAAACCCCAAACCTTAATCATGATTAATGATGGAACAAACACATAGGAATTAGGTCAAGTCTCCTTTCATTTTTTCAGCCATTCAACCCCTAGTGTTAAATATATGGTTTTGATGGTAAATTATTATTCCTAATGAATTCAAGTTTTGTGTTTCTTCCAAATGGAGTCATAGTAAGTTTTAGATAAATAAGGCTCATAGAATTCTTTGAAAAGGTCAAGTTCATCTGACATAACCAGAGGTAGCTTTAATATGGGATAATATGGGAAATAATTGGAAAATTGGGGTAGGAAGTGACCTCGGCACCTGTTAATCATAAACGGACATCATGCTAATTTGACTCCAGAAAGACCGTAAAACGGTATGCCCAAAGTACCCGGCCTCCACAGATTCCTACTCATTATATTCATCTATCTTGAGGGTTGGGATTCACATCGATGTCTACTTTGATTGATCCACCAAGAAATTATTCTTACATTGCTTCTTTATGATGCAGCCCATATGGGTTATGTCTCCTCGGTCTAGAATTTCCTCACCATATATCTCCAAAAAAAATAAAGTTAGTTTGGATATTTCTCAAAGGACATGGGGAATATAATGTGAAGGGTGATAAGTCCATTTTTAGGGATTCACAAAGATCATTGTATGGAAATGAGCTGATGTAATTAACTTTATAATTTTCATCTTAATAACTTAACAAACACTAGGTATGTATGGAGTATGGGTTAAATTGATTGTGGGGGGGGGGGGTAGGGAGATGTTTAAATCTGAAATTTAACCCTGACTAAGATAGAATTTGACAGTTTAGGAGATGAAACAGCTAGAAAAAGTGGATGGTTGTGCATATGTGGACGCTCACATGTCTGTATGTGTACGCACACTGGTGAATGCATTTGTGATGCAACAGTTTTGCAAGAAATACGCATTTAGACAAACGCTCAAGATATGTTATTTTCAGGAAGTTTAGATGCTGGAATACACATTGGCAGACATGGGGAGCAAAGTGGCCGCATGAGGATTGATGAGGTGCAGATGCTGCATGAAAATAGACAAGTGAGTAGCTATGTCATGGCACCTGGCCAAGCAGGCTGTTCTGGGACTCAAAGATGTCTGGGCCAATGCACTTGTATGTGATATCCCTACATGATCAGGAGACACGTGGTTTGGCACCACAAAGGAAGTTCCCTAAAAGGCTAGGGTTCATATGATCTGTCGATATGAATCGATATCTGATGATGAAGGATATCTTGATATTATATCAAAGATTAAAATTTCAGGGTAATTAGAAGGAATAGTTTGTGATTAGGGTGAATTTTAACGGATAATAAAATGAATGAGAGGAAGGAATATGGAAGGATGGAAATTTTCTATGATTTTTTTAGGGATGATGGAGCGGGAACTTGTAATACTTCTGATCAATAAAACATTAGCTGGCCCTATAATTTCCTCCTAGGCTAGGTATTTAGCATCAATATATCAACTATTCAAACATCAATATATAGAATATGCAGAATGAATCTCCAGCACGATTTGGAGTTAAGGAGTTCTATCAATGAAACTCTTCTGGGTATTTTCTGGCATGATTTATACTTGAGGATTTCTTGTCTCATTCAGAATCCAATACTCGTAAATATCTTCAAAATTAAGGAGAAAGAAATATTAAAATAGTTTATAATTAGATATTGGCTTTCCTAATTTCCTTCTCACTCTACTAAATTATGCTAAATGCCTCTCATCCTAGCCCCAGTCTCCTTACTCAATTGGTCCATTTTTTTACTATTTTAATTCAAATACAGTTCCTCATTTTTGAAATCTGACATTTGATTATAGTTTTTAAGGTGCAAAGTAATACATTGTTTTGGGAATTTGGATTAGTTTTATGATCTAAGATGAAGGGATACAATGAACCATGACCAAAATGTGGTTATTTGGGTTGAATATTGGCCTTATTGTGGATGCCTTTATAGAAATTCACATGCTACAAGCTCAATTTTTTCTAATACAATGGCCATATGGCTCATGTGCCCAAATAGTTATGAGGCCTACCTTGTGTTGTTCACTTGCAATAAGGAGATATACATGCATTTACATATGTTAAATGTTGGTCCCTCCTGATTCTCATTTTATACCTTCTCTTAAATTTGGAATATTATTATTTAATCATTCTCCATCATAACACCCAAAAATTTACGAAGAAGAAAAATATAACAAATGTTAGACATTACATGTAAAGTTTATACCTCAAATTCAGTTAAAATACCATGGAATAAATTGTGGATTAGCGAGGTACGGACTCAAAAAAAACTGAACAGGTAGGTGTTTGAAGTTATTTTAGTCAGCCAAAGTCCAATAATTTTGGGACGATGAAAATGCAAATTTGAGTTTATCAAGAATATAAAAATTCCTAACTAAGTTATAATTTCTAAGTGATCTCAAATGAGCTATGAATATAAAATTAACATTATAGTTGATGAAAAAATATTTTTTTGTTCTCAGATCTTAAATTCTGACTGGTTCTTCTTTCGGGCATAGCCGTCAATTTAAGATCAAATTCATACTCAACTCTTAAGTGAATGCAAGTGCATTCATGTCCGGAGCACAAGTTCTAAATCTCAGATTTCCAAAGCATCAAATATACACTATCTCAGGGCACATATTTTTTGAAATGACACAAATAATTTGGAATCCGTCGTTGTGTGAAGACGAGAGTTGCATTCAATTTTATAAACAAGATTCTTGCTCATCATTTTGAATAAGGTGGTACTGACTTGGGACAATAATATTTCCCACGTATCCCCATGGGAGTGACGATAATGATGCTGCTGATGATGATGATAATGACAATGATAATGATGAAGTCGATGACAATGAGAATGGCAATCAAGATGACAATTTCTGTGTGAATGATGATGGCGATGAAGATGAAGATGACAATCGCGATGAAGATGAAGATGATCGTAGCGATGAATGTGAAGATAAAAATGACCCCAAGATATAACTTTCTATCAATTAAATAAAAAATCTCCTAGCTTTGATTCATAATATTTTACTATTCTTGTGTACTTAATTAATCTTCCCTACTTCTTCCACTACCTTTACTAACATCATCCTTAATTCTAACACTATTAATCCTCTTCAACATCCAACTTTTTATTATCTTTAGTATCTATAACTATTATAATAATATTTGGTATCCTCTCATACACTTAATATTTTCCGGGGGGTAACATTACTGTAACACTGGACCTTCTGCAGTGCCTAGCGCCATTTCAGGGGGGTGCCCCGGTCCAGTAGGAAGGTCTGAACCTCTTGCACGTCCCGGTACTGATCAACAATAAACCCGCCATGGCCATGGTCAATGTGGGTGGCGACGGACAATGTCTTCACAGAAGATGAGGCAAAAAGACTCGGCATGAAGCTCTCCCCAAGTACGGGGAAGATCAAGGCTGTCAACTCAAAGGCGCGAGACATCGTTGGCCTAGCCAAGGGGGTATTGCTGCAGGAGCAAACATGGGAGGGTTCGACCAACCTCATGGTGACCCCGATGGATGACTTCGTGGTCGTCTTGGGTCTCAACCTCTTGATGGGAGCCCGTACGGTTGTGCTCCCCCAATACCACGGTGTATTGCTCTCAGAGGGATCTCACCTATGCATCGTGAGAGACCAAGGGGCCTAGAAGCCGTGAAACACCACTCTTATGTCCACAATGCAAATTAAGGATGACTACAGGAAAGGGGAAGAAATCTTCCTTGTCACCATATGAGGGCTAGCACCTTGGAAAAAGGGTGGAAGGCAAGGGTGTACACCAGCCCATTTGGCTGCACTTAGTTGGGGTGACGATGATGACAATAATCTTGATGTTATGATGGGTGGACTACTGGGGCAGATAATAGACGTGCTGCAAGAGTTCGTCGGGATGATGCATGCACAACTCCCAGCAAAGTTGCCGCAAAGGCGTGACGTGGACCATGAGATTGAAATACTACTTGGTACTCGTCCGCCTGCGCGGGCACCTTATAGGATGTCACTCGCCTAACTGTAGGAACTGCGAAAGCAACTTCATGAATTTCCGGAGAGCAAACTGATCCGGCCATCTAAGGCACCCTTTGGCGCACCAGTCCTATTCCAGAAGAAGAAGTGATGGAGCGCACCATCAGAGCTGTCTTCGCCATCATCAACATCACCGCCGGTCTGTATCCAGCACGACCGGCATGCCAAAGCATCCGTGAAGACGCCCGGGTTTAAATACCCTGGGTAGAGCACGCCCGCACACATGTTTGTGTTTTAATTATCTGTTTTCATTTGTCTAATTTCTGTTTTGTGTTTGTCACGACGAGTTCACCGTACTCGTCATGACACATCCGTATTGTTGCATTTTATCCATCATTTTATTTCAATTTTTTTTAAGTTTTCCCCCTATGTTTTCATTTTTAAGTATTGTAATGGGCCCATCATGGCCCTATATAAGGCCATGATGGGCACGTTCAGAGACAGATCTGGTTTATTTTGTGGCAGTTATTTTCTTAGAACCAGGTCTCATCGAGAGGAAAGGAGAAAGGAAGAAGAAGAAGAAAGAAAGAAGAGGAAGGCACACGAGAGAGACTTGAAGTCCTTGGGGACCATACACCGCTGCCATCTTCGAGTCTTCCAATTGCGCCGCTCTTCACTCTATGATATTGTCAGGAATTGCTGAGGTGTTGCCGCAATGCTTGACACCCTTGCCAGGCCAAGACCCTGTCCATCTAATCCTGGCTGCGTCCAAGTCAATATATCGCGTCCCCGAGGTGGGATGTTGCACCGCCGCGTCATGAATCTGTGGTTGCATGCACCATCCCTGCCTCCCTCGTGGCATGTACTCATCTCATCCCTCATCGCCCCATGATCCCATTTGATCTTCACCCATCATTGCACCCCCTATGCGAGTTCAGTCCACGCAGATCCTTGATCATGTAGTAGTTTTCGTCGACAAGTACAGTCAATGACTGTGCAGTCCTTCAAATCCAGCGACGCCCGGGTTTGACTAGTTGGATACATCAAGCACCTGACATCGCCCCGTCTTGTTCGCCTAGCGGATCTGAGTCCATGTGACTACGGCATTTCACGCGGAGAGAGTGGTCAGTGGTGTGCCGACTGAAGTGGAGCGTCGTGCCATCTTTGTGGACTGTTATCTTCCTCTCCCCCCGCCGATTGGACAGCGGCGTACCCACCAACTCATCATCGCGCCATCGCCATCTTGACTGGTTGTTCCTAACCAATCCACCCTACCGCAAGTGCACCGTTGTTGATTGATTGGGCCATTCGATGGTTCATGACTAAAGCCATCTATAGGGGTTGACGATCTCGCCCTCAACGACCAGTTCGACGGTTGGAGAGACTTCTTGGTATCCCTGATGATCCTGCATGAACCTAGCCGTAATGAGTTGTGCCCGGTTGTCACTGTGCTCATGACAACAGTTTGTCTCCAGTCACACCGATACACCATAACATTGCGCCCGCCGAGCACAACACCGCTTGAGCCATCCGCACATCGCATTATCTCCTTTGAGCATAGCTACCTTCGGACAAGTGCACCGCCAAACACAACCGCACTGCTCCCTCTCTTCTCCTCTAACTTTCAACATCGCTCCAACGTCACACCAACGACGACTATTGAGCCACTCCATGCTACCTCCGAAACACATCCACCGCTCCCTGTCTGCAGTGGTCCTTCGCACCAATGAAGATATCGACGACGAATGCCACCACTGATGAGGTACGCCGTTCCCCTTACTCGTCTGTTATATAACATCTTCTAGTGTATTTTCGACTACACTCCATTGCACTCGGGTTAAATTAGGTGAAAGAATCTATCGAGAAAAATTACGAATTTAGTGAATTATTTGGTACAGGTCAAGCCCGTCTATAACGTGCAAGCGCCAACGAAAAGTCTTTCGTTTGATGACGTAGTCCCACCGGCGTCACTCTGACAAGGGTCAGAAGGTCACCGACATTGTCACCGGTTGCTCTCCTGGAGCTTGGAGCTCGGCGAATCCCCAAGAGTCGGGGCCTACACGTAGGTCTGCCTAGGATTCATCGTATCACATAGTTACAACCATTAGAGAATTACCTGTTGGACGACGTCGTTGACGATGTCCGACATGAGGAAAGATAGGTCACTCCAACTTTGCATGGATTGTCGAGCGTTGAACAAGGTAACAATGAAAAAAAAATATCCTGTACCGAATGCTGAAGAGTCGTTTGAGAGGCTCGGAGATGCTCGCTTCTTCTCACAAATGGACTTCAAGGAGGAGGACGAGCCAAAGACAACATGCGTGACGCGCTATGGATCATTTGAATTTTGTGTGATGCCTTTCAGGCTCACAAATGCTTCTACTACATTTTCTTGCTTGATGAACAATATATTTCAGGATTATATCAATGATTTTGTGGTAGTGTCTTGGATGGTATTCTTGTATACAACCAAAGCTTGGATGACCATGTGAGGCACCTGAGGAAGGTGATGACCAATCTGAAGGAGCATGAGTTCTACGTCAACCCAAAGAAGTGTGAGTTTGCCTTGTAGGGGATTGAATTCCTTGGACACCTAATCGGGAAGGGAAGTATACACATGGATCCCTCTAAGGTGAAGGCCATCAGGGATTGGATAGCACCGAAGGGAGTACCTCAGTTGAGATCCTTTCTCAGGCTTGCCAATTACTACCGCAAATTCGTCATAGGCTTTTCCCAACTAGCTCCTCCCTTAACGGACTTGTTGAAGAAGGATTCAAAATGGCAGTGGACAGACTGTTGCTAGAAAGCATTTGATGAGTTGAAGAATGTAGTCTCCAATGAGTCGATGCTTTGATTGCCCAAATTTGACAAGTCGTACGAGGTACTACTGATTCTTCTAACTTTGCACTCGAGGGTGTCTTGATGCAGGACGAACATCTCGTGGCTTACGAGAGCCCTAAGCTAAATGACGTGAAGAGAAGGTATTCAATACACACGAAGGGAATGACGATAGTGGTACATCGCCTGAGAGTATGGTGCCATTATCTCCCAGAGGTAAATTTGTGGTCTACACTAACAATGTGGCCGCTAGTTGCTTCGAGTCCCAAAAGAAGCTGACCCCAAAGCAAGCCAGATGACAAGACTTCTCGACAGAGTTTGACTTCGACTTGAAGTACAAACAAAGGCGTGCCAATCAAATTGTTGACGCCTTGAGCCGCAAAGAACCAAAATTTTTTGTGGCCGCACTTTCAGCAGTCTAAGGAAGCATTCTAGATGACATCAAGTTGGTGCCGAAAGATGGTCGAGAAATTGTTCGCCTTATGAAGTGCATTGTTGCAGGCAAGATGAGGAGATTCTAGATCAAAGGGGATATAATCTATGCTAATGGGAATCGGCCATATGCGCCGCATGCGAGTGGGCTGCCCAGGACAAGCTCCTCTATGTAAGCTCCTCTACATAAGCTCCTCTACGAAGCACACGACGCACCCCACGCTGGACACCCAAGACAAGCTCTCATGCTTGCACTCCTGTCCAACAGCTATCATTGGCCGAGAATGGGATGTGGAGGCATATGTCCGTTCATGCTTGGTGTGCCAGCAAGATAAAAATGAGAAGGCTAAAGTTGCCGAAACGTTGGAACCTCTCCCAAGGGTGAGCAGACTGTGGGAGTCCATCTCGATGGATCTCATCACTTATCTTCTGCGCGTGGGTGGGCACGATGCTATCTTCGTGGTTGTGAACCATTTTTTCAAGTATGCAACATTCATCCCTACCTCGTTGGAAGTGCACGCTGATGGCATGGCTTGACTCTTTATGTCCCATGTGGCGAAGTACTGGGGTCTTCCATTAGACATCATTAGCAACAGCGATACAAGATTCACGGGATATTTTTGGAAGTCACTGTTTAAATACATGGGCTCGAAGCTCAAGTTTTCAATGAGCTTCCACCCCCAATTTGATGGCTAGACGGAGCATGTAAATGCTATGCTTGAAGAGTATCTACGACAATACGTCTTGGTCAACTAAGAGAATTGGGTGGAGCTGCTCGATGCAACGCAATTTGCACACAATATCAACAAGAGCTCGACTATAGGGCATTCGTTGTTCAAGATTGTGATGGGAAGGCAGCCGCTAACCCCTACGAAAGTGGTGAAAAGAGAAGGGAATGGTCATTTCCCACATCCTTCTACTTTGTGCGTGGTTATCATGCCTGCATTGAGGAAGCCCGTGAGGCACTTGAACGTGTTGCTCAGAGAATGAAGAAACATGAAGATCAACACAAAAGGGATGTGGAGTTCCAAGTGGGTGATCTGGTCTTGTTGAAGACGAACGCCCAAATATCAGAAACAAAACAGGCAAAGCAAAGGCATAAGGGTCTGAGACCACGCTATGATGGGCCTTTCGAGGTGGTAGTGAAGATCGAACGAGTTGCCTACCAGCTCAACATACCCCCTTGGTTGGCGGTCCATCCATTCTTTAATGTATCGATACTGAAAAAGTATATATCAGATCTTGAAGAAGTAGCGAGGAACCAGCCCCAAAGAGCATCGCCGAATGTGCGGGCGCGTTTCAAATAGGAGGTAGATACCGTCCTAGCAAAAAGGGAAATTGATCGGGGAGGACGTCACAGTTGCTACCACAAGATTGAGTACCTCATCAAGTGGAAGAACAAACCAGTCAAATCAAGGACTTGAAGCGGCCCAGCTAGTGTCGACGAGGGCGTGAGAAGTTCAGGCTGTGGGGGCATATTAGGCCCCTAACTAGGCAGGTTCCCTACCCAGGGGCATGCGTGCTTATTGGGAGGGCATGTTCACGTTTTGACTAACTATACTTGATGAATGTGTCCTATCTAGTGTGATGCTGTAGTGCACAAAGGATGGTGCCACCCAACCCTAATCTTTTAGGTTATCGCCTTTATAGTGGTAACACACTATGGATGGTGCGCGTGCCCACCGGTGCTATGCACAAAGGATCAGGGTGACCCGCGTGCATTGGAGCGCGCAGGCTGGCAAGAGCGTGCGTGTGTGCGCGCTGAGTGTCGCGCATGCGCATGATGCTCAAGTATGGCGGCAGTGCCATAATATGGCGCGCGGAGCTGTGCCGGGAGATGGCAGCTGTGCGTGAGCATTGCGCGCATTACGTGGGCGCAGCGTGGGAAGGGAGACATCTGGTCAGGAGACTAAGACATTCGCGCACAGTGAGTGCCTTGACAACTTGGGGCGTGTGGCGCCCTTGCTGGTAGTGCTAGGCGTGTGACATCAAGCTTGAGGCACCAAGCAGGATGATGCCCGAGCGGACCGAGTGAAAGGTGTGAGTGCGGGTACTGCAGCGTGTGTGATCACCCAAGGCTGGGATGGTGTGTGTGACTGCCACTCCTGCGGGTGCGCAACACCCAGCCCGGGGGCACGCGTGTAGCACCAGTGCTGGTGGGGGCGCAGGGGTTGTGAGCCTTAAGGCATGGAGTCGCCCCTACCAAGGTGCGCGGTGCCTCGTCTCGTTACTTCGGTATCAACCTTGGTCTTCCCCCATGTAATGCTTGTGATGACTATGTAACCCTTTTATGATATCAATGCAATGCCCGTATTCCTCGACGGGGCTGCGTACCCACCCTCTCCTCTAACCCCTTCTATGCGATCTCAAGCTATTGCAAGAGACTTCGGTTGCAAGAGATCAAGACTGCTTAGTGTTCTGCTCCAAGCACTGAGGTTGGCACACTCAAGATTCGAGCAATTGTCCTACCTCGGAATTTGACTGCGTGACACCAGGACGTAGTACAATTAACTCATGCCCAGCTGCACTACCAAACCAACAAGGAATTATCACGCAATTGGCATTAAATGAGGAATTACTGCAACCACCATCTTTAGCAACATTCATCCCACCAAGCAATCAAGTATTCAAATTAATGTAAAACACCCACCACATTCTTCACTCCTATCTCCAAGGTGGTTGCCCAAGAGGTAATATACTCTGTAACACCACGTTCATATCAATGTGAAATGTATCATTTAAGAAAGAAAAAATAGATAATGGATAATGAATACAAAATTGTCGCTAACAAATGAAATCCAAACTAAATAGCTTCTGATGTCATATTCATCATTTGACTCTGTAGCTCTCTAATGGTGATGATGAGATAGATGATGGTATCAAAGACAATCACCTTACAGATGATAATGGTATTGATATTGAATGGGACGGCCAACTGTGATGGTTTTGTCTTGTTGACACTGGTGTTAAGTGTTAACCTCGCTCAGATGACGGAAGATGAAGATACTTTCGTGATCGTCTCTTATGTCAACTTCATCCATTGTGTTGATGATAAGTACATCAGCGTCATCCTTACGCTGACGTAATTATCATCTACACAATGGATAATGTTGATGTCTTCGTCATCTTTCTAGATACTATGGATGATGTTGACGACTTCATCATTTTTCTGGATACTATGGATGACGTTGATGTCTTCATCATCTTGCTGGATACTCATGATGATGTTGAAGACTTCGTCATCTTGCTGGATACTGTGGATGACGTTGACGTCTTCTTCATCTTGCTGGATACTATGGATGACATTGACGTCTTCGTCGTCTTGTTGGATACTCATGATGATGTTGACGTCTTCGTCATCTTGCTGGATACTGTGGATGACGTTGACATCTTCTTCATCTTGCTGGATACTATGGATGACATTGACATCTTCATCATCTTGCTTGATACTCATGATGATGTTGACGTCTTCGTCATCTTGCGGGATACTGTGGAGGACGTTGATGTCTTCGTCATCTTGCTGGATACTCATGATGATGTTGACGTCTTCGTCATCTTGCTGGATACTCATGATGATGTTGACATCTTCGTCATCTTGCTGGATACTGTGGATGACGTTAACGTCTTCGTCATCTTTCCAGATACTATGGATGACATTCACATCTTCGTCATCTTTCCAGATACTATGGATAACGTTAACGTCTTCATCATCTTTCCAGATACTATGGATGACGTTAGCATCTTCGTCATCTTTCCAGATACTATGGATGACGTTAACGTCTTCGTCATCTTTCCAGATATATATGAATGACGTTAACGTCTTCGTCATCTTTCCAGATACTATGGATGACGTTATCGTCTTCGTCATCTTTCCAGATACTATGGATGACGTTGATGTCTTCGTCATCTTTCCAGATACTATGGATGACGTTAACGTCTTCGTCATCTTTCCAGATACTATGGATGACGTTGATGTCTTCGTCATCTTTCCAGATACTGGATGACGTTTTCATCTTCTGCAGTGTGGCTTTTGCGCGAGATACTTCTCTTTGTGGTACTTGGCAATAAAGCTTCAGCTCGCGCTCTTCGCCCCGGCAAGATCTGCAAGAACAGACATCACAGCTCGAATTTGAGATCCGTGTGGCCAATGTCGAGCGGCGGCGATTGCTGTAGTGTCAGAGCAATCTGGATTCTCAACCCTCAGGACTCGGTGATCTTCTCCAGGTTGGGCTTCGGTGAAACTTTCATATCATCTTTGTAGAATCTCATGATTCCTGCGATGCGTTTGTAATTTGATCTCTATTGCCTAAATTTCCGAGTATTTTTGTGTAGGAGATTCCCTGTAGTGGAAAGACGCTGGCGCTTGACGTGTCAGGGAGCTGGCAACGATGGATCATCTTCTCAATGGATGTTGCTTCCATCCGACGAAGAATTGGCGTCGGCTTTTTCAGAAAGAAGGAAAAAGTTCGTTCGTTTCTCTTGACCTTGCTTCCTAAATCCAAATTTTGATTGAAAATTTTGAATTCGTTCCATAAAATTGATTCTAAAGCCAATTCGATCCAAGGTAGTAGGACGTACTGAATTTTCCGCTCTCTTAGGTCATTCACACGTTCATACCCTATCTTGGAAATGCATTTTATCCTTTGAAAGACTTCAGACAGAATTAAATATTTTATCTCTCTGTCAATTTCGAATAATAGATGAAATACAGACCATCATTTCCTTCGAGGAAACGATGACGTTTTAATTTGAAGATGTGTCCGTCCATTGTTGAGGAGCTTGTATTAGGAAACACATTGTTGATGGGTCCTCATCTTTAATTTTACCATCTATCTCCTTGTGTACCGGTCTTCATCTAATCAGGATTGATACTGGCATTTTGGCTTCCTTTTCTAAAATAATCGTAATTACGGATCCTACTATGTCGTGTTCTCTATTTGCATTACGCAAGATCATAGATATTCCTTTTTTTCTTTCATAGATATCCCTTCTCTTTCTTCTTCGTTCTGTCCCTTCTCTGAAACAATCTTTTCCTCTCTCTCTCTCTCTCTCTATATATATATATATAGACATATTTCTCCCTCCCCCTTCTCTTCCCTCCCTCTCTCCCTCTCTTTCTCTCTCCCTAACACATTCTCTCTCTTCCCTCCCCCTCTCTCTTCTTTCCCTCTCTCCCCCTCTCTTATTTCCCTCTGTCCCCCTTTCTCTTCTTTGTCTCTCTCTCTGTCTCTTCTTTTTCCTCCTCTAACCTCTCCCCTATGCTCGTTCTCTTGCACTATCCCTTCTCAACCATCATACTTGCCTCCAATGTCTTTTTTCTCTCTGCGTCCTTATTTCCTATTGTTTTTCTCCCACTCTTCCATGCTCTCTCTCATTCTCTTCTGATTGCTTCGCACTCAGATTTTATTCTTCCTCAGTTCCTTCTCTCACCCAGTTTATTTTGGCTACGATGACTATGTAACGTTTTTATATACTATTGTATCTATGCTGAGTTCCTCAAAAAATTATCTTCGTACTGACAGGGAAGGTCTTTCTCAAGTCTTCGGCATTCGCAGTAGTCAATCGGCACGTGGATCAGACTCGTGGCTTGATGATCCAATTACACGTCACTTAATATCACTTCCAATCAATCAGAATGGGGGAAAAGTGTTTCAACTGTGGCCATTAGTTCTACATAGCAAAGGTTCTTTTCATATTATTGTGCTACCATTGATCCAACCTACGCATCTGGAAGCTTATGAGAGGATCTGTTATCAGTCTGATCATGGAAGTTTTATCGGACATGGAGAAAACCTCTCATCTCTTCTTCTCGACCTGCCTTGCATCACAGGGTATGGTAAGTCACTTGATATTCTTCCAAGTGCAATCAGCTTTTTTTGTCTTTATGCACAACGGACATCCAAAACTCGCATTCTAACTCTAAAACCACTGGACTTCTAGCACGGACTATGTATCATCTTTGCTCCCCGCATTTTTTTCTTTACTGCCTTGCATCACTGCACATTTTGGAATATCTTCGATGCCGGCAATGAAGAATCTCTTCTTTAATTTGGTCTGGTGGTACTATTTTTGTAAATCAATGTATAAATGTTCGTGTTACTTTTGTATCATACACAGTTTTAGCTTGCCTGATTTATTGAAGAATCTTAGCAGACATGCATATGTTTTTTGATTTTTTTATTTCCACACAGTTAAATTAGAAATTTTTCTATGCTTGTGGATGATCTACTCTTCCCTCTCCTTAATAAAAAATGTAAAAACTTGGATATTCATAGAAAATTGGACATTGTTATCATTGTATCGATTTTTTTGTGGAGTGTTGGCGTTTCATTATATTTTAATGTTTAATTGTTTTTCTTGGTTGAGTATTCTAGCCATATTTTGCCTTTGCTCCATTCGTTCTATTTTTTTTTTCTGCGAGCCCAAGAACTCTGATCTAAACTGGAACCACTCTATAGAGAAATTTTTGGTGGCTAGGGACCATTCAAAGTTAAACTCTAAATACGAATAACCAAACTTGAGACTATATCTTTTACCTGAAAGCGCAAACATCAACATTTATTCCCTAATCCTTTAATAACTTCTACCTAAAATAAATATAATACTGACCGATCTCCCTTTTTTCTGATACTCTAATTGATTTTTTATTGATTTCATTTAGGGCATTATTGGTTGCGCATTCCATTGGAGACGTAATCACTGGGGATTTTGTTGACCCAGAGGTGGTGTCCAATTCATCTCCATCTGTTGGAGGATTGCTTGATTCTCTCACTGGCACAATTGGAATAAGTGGGTTGTCTGCAAGAGCCAAACCCGCTGCAACACCAGTAACTTCTACTGCATCTGCCTCTTTGGCAGTTGGTGCCTCAGCATTCGATCCTCCCAAAAATTCATTAAGGTCTATAGACAAGGATGCCTTGCGTTCTTTCATCAGCAGCTCTATGCCCTTTGGTTGGTAATTTTTAGCTTCCATGCTACATTAAATTTCTTTCCTTTCTCTCTGTAATGTTGGATCATTCCAGGCAGGGTATCATTTTCTTACGTTGGCTGGTTATTTCATGTAATTGTGCAGGGACTCCTTTGGACCTCAACTATTCAAACATTGCCACCATGAGAGCCACCGGTTTTCCTCCTTCAGACATTCTACTTACAGACCTCAAACAGCCAGCCTGGAAGCCATATTTATACAAAGGAAAACAACGGATTTTGTTCACATTTCATGAGATAGTTCATGCAGCCATGTATGATAGGGACGAGATTCCAGACATTATATCAATATCTGGTCAAGTCAACTGCAGAGCAGAATTAGAGGGACTGGTTGATGTCTCTTTCCCTTTGACTGGACTGCAAACTGCTAATGCAGAAGTCATGTCTTTTCATCCATGCGCTCAAGTTCCAGAACAGGGTATGGACAAGCATGCTGTAATGTTCACCCCACCTCTGGGAAACTTCACTCTGATGAATTATCAAGCCTTTTCTGGGCTAGGCCCAGCTGTGAAGGGCTTTTATCAGCTATCCATGGTTTCAGAGAATGAGGGGGCCTTTCTATTTAAGCTGAAATTGATGGAAGGGTACAAAGCTCCCATGACCATGGAATATTGCACCGTTTGTCTGCCGTTTCCCAGAAGAAGAGTGGTGCATTTTGATGGCAATCCTTCTATTGGCACTGTCTCGACCACCGAGCATTCTATTGACTGGAAGATTGTGCCCACTGGTCGGGGCTTCACGGGGAAAATGATTGAGGCAACATTTCCCGGTACAATTAGGTTTTCTCCAATGTCCAGGCAAGCGTCAAATCCAGCCTTCCGGCCCATGAATGAGAGCTTGATAGATGATGATAGTGACTTAGAGCAAGAGATTTCCAGTAACACAATCAATATGGAAGAATTCTTGATGGAGAAAATGAAGAAAGAGATGCAACCAGCAGATTTGGGGGAACCGTTTTGCTGGCAGGCGTACAACTATGCAAAGGTAACAATTTCCACTATAAGTGCACAATTTCTATTGTTATGTTGATTAATTGTATCATCATGCACTGTTAATTCATTAATGTTCTCTTTGTATTTTTAGTCTAATATGTTTATGCTTATGGAAATATGAGGTGAGCGCAATACCAGATGAGTGAAGATAGATGAGTCCTGGGAAGGCCACTTGGGTCTGATTGCACTACATATGCAGCACAAATCAACCCATGTTAGTGCATCTCTGAGTGCGACTGCGGGCAGGATCTATTATGTTATTGGCACCCATATCACTACGCTAGGGACCCCTTATACTGTATCCCAGATTTGGCATAGCAGCAGCACCTCAAAAAGTGCCTCGTGTCACAATTTTCAGGAACCTAGCGACTGGATCAGTACTTAGGGGCTTGTCAATTACGGAGATCAAGCCTTGCAAAAGCCAGCGTTCAATGGGTGCACTGTCCATACCAAAGTTCTCCGTTGGCCATTCTTACATGGGCAGCCTAAGAACTATTACTGGCCACAAAGAAGCTCAGCCTGACTACTGTAGGCACCACATTCTTGATGGATCTTGGGAATTCCTTGGTTTTGGTCAAAATTGTATACTCTAGGACTTGGTTGTGGCTAGCAGGTAGTGAGAGAAGTATGAATTTTTTTTATAAAATTAATGAGTTCATGCACTTGCCATTAGTGGTATCTTTAGACATGTATCACTCTTGAATAAAAAAGTGTGCATGATCCTTTTCCGTCTCATGTTGTTTCTTCTCTGTGAGAGGCTGTATATTTAGGTAGAAAATGCTACCAGTTACTTTCTGTCTAAACTATCTTAGAAATCAATATGCCAGATATCATTTAATTTCCCTGCGCATGACTCTCAATGAGTTGAAAGTGAGATCGTTTGGATTGGTCAGAATTTATTTCTAAAGAACAAATGTTTAATCTGAAGCCCAGGTGTGTACATGCTCCTTTTGGTTTTAAATCCTGAGCATCAAAAGTGATCGAGTCAGAATCTGCAGAGTGTTAAAATGACATATTTGGGCAGTCATCCGACTCGTAATGGATGAAGAGAGCTGAATGAATCTGACTAGGGATCCAGTAAAAGATGAGTGACGATAGATGAGTTTCTGTCTCTTCTTAGACGAACAAGTTTTGGCCTTCTCAAATTGTCTGTGGCATCAGGCTGAGTCTCCTGAGAGGCTTCTAGAGCAAGAAGGGTTGGGAATCGTTTGAAATATTGATCTTATCAATCAGATCAAGCAGATGATCGGATCATGCTGCAATGGTATAGAATCAGATCAAGCAGATGATCAGTTCATGGCGCAACGGTATAGAATCAGATCAAGCAGATGATCAGATCATGGCGTAATTGTATAGAATAAGATCAAGCAGATGATCCTACCCAATTCAACCGCAGCAAGAAATGAGAGCAAGTTCTCTGAGGCATCAACCCTGGTTTTCTTCTCCTACTGCCTGTATTTCAGCTGTTATGGCAACAATATGGAGCATCTACTTTCAAGTGACTGCTCCATCCAAGTCCTGTACCAACATTAAAATAAGATGGCTGGAGATGATCCAGTTGTAATTTTGATAAGAGTTTTCACCTCAAGAGCACCCTTGTCACTGTTCATCATTAGGGGTATTTTAGTCATTTTAGGTCTGGGTGCTTCCAGAATCCATTCAATTTTCCTACATTTGACCTTGTACTCTATATGGTCACCTTGTAATCCCCATTCGTGTAGGTTGGTTATCTCCTTTCTATATGTAGTTTTTGAACATTTATGTTTTTATCGATGCAGATCACACATTGTTTTGTTTCATAGTTTGTCAGTCTTGTGGTGTCAAGACAACTGTCATAAACAAGATAACCATCAATTAATTCGATAGAAGTGGGTTCTTTTAATCTTATTCCGGCAATCTAAGCTGTCATGGAAGGACATCATAAATGTTTTACGGAACTCCCGAAGATTTTGATAGAAGCCCAATGTAGACTTATAAAGGCCTATAGAGGCATCTGATACGTCTATTTAGTTCAAAGAGAAAAATGGTTATTTACCTTTCTTGATATCGTAAGGGTATAAATACTCCTGTATGTAACAAATACGTAACAAAGACACTTGTGAAATGGGATTTGATGTTCTTTTGGGAGACATGGAGTCGCATCTGTCTCAACTGGGACCTCCATCTTATCTTGCCTCTTTCCCCCTTTGTTTTCCCTACCATTCTTGATAACTGATAGATTTCCACTCAGGCATCTTTAAGGCTCCTAAGGAACATCGTCCAAGGAGTTAGTAGGACAGGTGACAAATCCTTGCATTTTAGATTACAAAATAATAACAGTCAGGGTTAATACCTTTGTGAAAGATTCTTTGGACCTATTCACTGGGATTTGTGATTGTGGAAATCATTGGGTGATTTGCGCCAAAAAGGAAGACCCAAAGATTGGGGCCAAAAATATTGGGTTGAATTTGTCGATTATAAGATATCAAATGGGATGGATTTGCATAAATCTTGCCTGTGGCGCCTCTGTTACCTATTTGTCGTTAATTGACCCACCAAGCTATGGATCCCAGTAAATAGTAATCAATGATATTCTCTCACACTGGAATACGAAGCAGACCTTGTAGTCTGAGCTGATCAAGGGGCGTATGATATTTTTAGCTTTGTGTTATGAAAGAGTTGTAAGAGCAAATCTGATGATGAATATCTTCCAAATTTGGGTTTTTACAAATTCTTTTGACGTGTGGAGAAAAAAATGAAATTGTGAACTGAAACTCGTTTGAAATGACTAATATCTCTCTATTGGTACTGCTAATGAAAAACTGAGGATTTTACAGAAATGAATCCCCTGCCCCTTGCGTCAGTTCTTGTGTATTTTCAAACCTCGTTCCCATAAAATATCCATCTATCATTACTGTACTGGAGTTCGTTCTACCGGAAGATGTGACATCAACCACGCACTGGAGGGCCACACGGTCCCACTCTTTTAATCGATCATACAGAGGTTCTGACTTACAGTAGTTTTTAAGAAGTACAGTATAAATATACAGAGAACTGTTTACGGGCTAAAATGAGCTCCATTTCATTAACTGGTATAGTTATAGAAAGCCTGGGGGGGATGCGTGTCTCCACTATGGTTGCATCTTGATAGAAGCCTTGGTATAGGTTTCTGATAGAGACCTTGGAAGGGATGAGGGAGAAGGGCTGAAAGTTAATATAGACAAATTAAAATCTCTTTCCGTAACTGTCCCGATTTAGCTTCTTAACTACCCTCTGCCAAAAGTACGCCTGTGAGCTTCTGTTAGGTCACGGACAATAAGAATGAGGGAGACGGAGTGCTCGTTAGGGTACGGGCAGGTGAGAGCCGATAGAGAGATAAAAAAGAGAGAACAAAACAATTAAACTTCAAGTCAGCTAGTTTTGACAAGAGTTACATAGCACTTGAGTCCCACATGCTCCGTCCTAACAAGCTTCAGTATTTAAAGGGAAACTACCCTTAGGTCAACTGACAGTAAAAACCTTGTAGGGGGTTATGAATCTGTTAAGGCCCCTTCCTAGATCGAACAGGCGAGCAATTGTGTGAAAGTGAATTCAAGAAAGAGTCCAGGTAATTCCCGTCCAATAACAGGATTCAAGAAAATAGTCAAAATGTGGAAGTGTTCCAAGAACAAGAAAGGTGGTAGAAGGAAAAGGAAAGAACTAGGAGATCGGATACGTCGATCTCCTCCCTCTGGGTCGGGCATCTCCCGCTCTCCAGGCTCACAGCTTCTGTAACTGAAATTCAAGAATGCCCTTCTTTCTCCCTGGGCATTTATTTATAGGCAGCTCTGTTGACCAACTATGTTTTGGTTGACTGACAACGCTTGTTCCTCTGATGTGTCCGAGGCAGGACCGTATCAGAATCCCATCACATCTCCCTGGTACTTTCTCATTGTCGATGTGTTTTCTTATTGTCCCTGCAGGTATCGTTCAAGATAGTCGGCGGAACGCTTTCCGGAGCAACAATGGATCCGAAATCCGTCAGTAACAAGTTTTAAAGATATTTAAAACTTTAATCTTCTTAAGAGCCCTGATCTTTACTCGATAAAAAATACTGTAGGTGAGCATTTATCCTTCCGTCAAGGCTCCAGTCGACCTTGCGATGCAGGTTCATTTTAATTAAGTACTGAACACAGATTCTCATCTTTTTTGATGGCAAAATAATCCTCCGGATTTGTCGGGTGATCATCCCTTTCAATCTTCAAAAAAAAAATCTCTTGATTCCGGATTTCTGGATACTTTATATTTTGCTGACTAGTTTCAATTTGACTTGGAGTGGTATTTGTATTGGCAAACTGATGCTATATTTTTACGTACAGGCTGTGTCAGGAGATTACATTCTATGGAACACTTTGAGCCCTTGCCCTTCTGTGGCTTCTCTTAAGTGATGCCCATAATGGGAAGGTATAAAAGCTCGGCTTCAATAATATACAGTTTTCATTTCGTTCATTTCATTTCTTTCCTTATTTTTTGAATTGGGGGGCCAAGAAACCGTGTTTTGTGTTCCCTCTCATGTATTTTTTGGATATTTTTAAACCTTTTGAGTGTTGTTTTTGTCAATATTGAACTAATGAAGTTCAGCAGATAATGAAAAAAAGGAGAAAACAATATGGTGCGCGAGGCATTGTTTTTCTGTTTCTTGTCAGCTTTATCCCTTTCCCTGCTGCAGCGCTAAAAATTTCACCTTTGCATGGGATATCCATCGTAAACTGTGAGGAAAATTAAAATGAAGAATAATTCTAGTTATTTAGGAGTGATGGAGAACAGTAACAAATCAATAAGCAAATGGAGCGGCAATCTATTCATCCAAGAAAAGTCCAGTCAATGACAAATAAGAAACATCCATCTACAGAGAGACACAGATACTTGAGAGGTAGACATCCAGTCCAAGCACAGGAGCTGTCAGTTGTAACTATAGTTCAGGGACGCGGACGGGACGATTTTTTCATCCCGGGACAAAAAAATCGTCCCGTCCAAAGATACGGACGAATTTTGGGACGAAAATTCATCGTGGGGACCACCAGACAGGACAGTTTTCATCCCGTGGAACGAAAAAACTGTCCGTCCGGAGGTCTCGGACGATGGACGGACGGATGTGGACGAAAAACAGCTGGCTTCACATCCGACGGTTGAGATCTCATCACGTGGCCTCGCTATGACAATTTGCATCAAGGTCCTTGTGTTTTTTCGCGCGTGCAAACTGACGCCACTCAGAATTATTTGTACATATGTTCATTTGCAATCTCTCTCCTCCATATTTCCCTTAAAATACTTAGAAAAATCTGTATTAATATATTAAAAATATAAAATGGGTTTTTTTCGTCCGGGACGAATTTCAGGGAGGACTGGACGGGATGAAAAACCGTCCCGAGATTATTGGACGGGACGGTTTTTTTGTTGGTGGACGAAAAACAGTCCCGTCCTTCATCCCTGAGCTAGCATCGGACGTGGGACGGGACAAAATTCGTCCCGTCCCGTCCTTCGTCCACGTCCGGGACGATCCGGAACTATAGTTGTAACCATTTATGCCCAATGAGAGAAAAATGGATGCTTCTCTTTAGAGAAAACTTTATCTCCCCCCCTCTCTCTCTACCTCTAATATGAAAGATAGCGATTACAGTGGCAAACACGGACAGATAGAGACCAGAGGTATCAACCCTATGGTCTAAGCAGAGGAGCTGTGAGCTTTAACTATTTCTGTGCAAGGTAAGAAAATGGGATTTTACTTTTTAGAGATGTTAGCAAAAATAATTTCTTCAATTAAAACCATGTCTCTTTCTCTCTACCTCAAATATGAGAAAGAGAGAGATACAGGAGGGAGATAGAGAGACCAGAGGGGGTAAACCCCCTGGTCCAGTCACAGGAGCTATCACCTGATACTAATCCTGCACAATTTGAAAAAAATGGGATGATATAAGAAAAGGGCACCGAAGAAAACTATTTGAGAAAAAATCCCTCGAGTCTCTCTCTCTGCCTCAAAGATGTATGAGAGAGAGAGAGAGCATGGAGGTGAACCCCGTTGACGGATGCCATCACACGAGCTCCATCAACAAGGGGTCACCATTCGCCATCAATCTTATTAACCGGACAAAGTCCACCTCGCCGCCGATGTGGCAGGGGTAGACCCCCGGTACCTTCGCAGAGTACAAGTCGGCGCAGGTGGAATTAGAACGCAGTCCCTTGTCGTACACAACTCCGCTCAGAACCCCCGAATCAAAGTCGGCGATCTTGTCCATGGCCATGAAGAACATGGGCACTGCCGCCATCTGATGGAGGTCAACGTCTTTGACCAGGTCGACGAGGTCAACAAAGTCGCCGGCAAGGCGGCTGGGCACATAGAATATCTCGCTCCCACACAGAACCACGTCCCCATCTTCGCCCTCGCCGACAGCCTCCTTGTAGTTGACTGAGAAGTGCACGGGCAATGTGTTGACTGCCTGTTTGACCAGCTTCGCCTGGGCTGCGGCCCACTCGGAGCTGTTGCCGCTCGCGTCTGACACACTGAACCACGAGCTCGGCACCTGTAAATTTGAGAGAAATTTCAGAATAATTAAGAGAAATAGATTTCTTCAAAAAAAAGTGAAAATAAGACATGTTAGCTTTCCCAGAGTAAATGAAAATAAGACAAGGAAGATGATCAATTCAAGAAAATTCATGTTACGAAGTCGATTCAGATGCATCTTCATGTTACAAAGTCAACGAATTGATTTTTGTAGAATGATTTAATGCAATACCCTTGGTCGGGATAATCATGGGGAAATTGATGAATGATATGAGGTGCAATGGTGCACCTTGTTTGTAATCCAAAGTTTAGTTGTGTCTGCATCGAGGAGGTTCCAGTAGTTGAGAATCATGTCATCTTGGAGGAACAGAAATCCTTCAGTGCTGGTATACTGTTGAAAGATCTTCGGAAGATACCTGCATCACCACGCAAAAGAGAGAGGGCGATGATAAATATAGAGAGAAGTTACGATGTTCAATGATGGATATACCATATAAGAGAGAACGAGAGATTAATAATGCAGTAGATTGAGGAAAAAAGACAGGGAGAGGAGAGAGTGAAGCTAAAAAGATCAACGACGAAGCTATAAAGATCATAACACCATAGCAAGCTGAGCTATAAAGATCAACGACGAAGAAATCATGCAAGGGGGGCAAGAAGAGAGCGAACGAGGGCCAGAGGAGAGCAAGCCGGAGGATAATTGAAGAAACAAGGAGAGAAAGAGAAAGGTTGATCATAACACAGGAGAAAAAAAGCAATAAAGAGACTAGGAAGGAGAGAAAGAGAGAGCAATAAGGACATAGCAGAGAGAAGCAAGATAGAGAGAAGCTGATAATAACACAGGAGAGAAGCAATGAAAAGAATAGGAAGCAGAGAAAGAGAGACCAATCAGGATACAGGAGAGAGAAACGAGAAAGAATGAGGTGGATCACAACACATCAGAGAAGCAATGAAGAGACTAATAAGGCTAAAAAGAGAGACTGGTCAAAACACTGTAAAGAGAGAAGCGATGAAGAGGGAGTTTGATCATAACACAGATGATCGGCAATGAGGACACTCAGAAGGATAGAAAGAGAGACTGATCATAACATTCTAAAGCGAAGCAATGAAGAGAGAGGTTGATCATAACACAGCAGAGAAGCAACAAAGAGATTTGGACAGAGAGAAAGAGAGACTGATCATGACATTGTAAAGAGAGCAGTGAAGAGAGAGGTTGCTAATAACACATCAGAGAAGCAATGAAGAGACTAGGTAGGCTACAAAGGTAGACCGATCAAAGTATTGTAAAGAGAGAAGCAATGAAGAGGGAGGTTGATCATTGCACAGATGATAAGCAATGAGGACATTCAGAAGGATGGAAAGAGAGACTGATCATAACATTCTAAAGCGAAGCAATGAAGAGAGAGGTTGATCATAACACAGCAGAGAAGCAACAAAGAGACTTGGACAGAGAGAAAGAGAGACTGATCATGACATTGTAAAGAGAGCAGCAATGAAGAGAGAGAGAGAGAGAGAGAGAGAGAGAGAAAGACCTGTAGGCGTAGGCGAGTTGGGCACGGCCAACACCAAGCTCCGGACTAGTTTCCTCTGCGAGAACAATGACTGTCTTAAAGATGCGACCATAGAGCAACCTCCACTCAAGTGCCGCCCTCTCTGGCAGCGCCGTACAGAACACCACCAGCACCACATTCCCAAACTTGCCCCTCCACCGAATCAAGTTCCCGATCTCGAATCCGACGGTCCCTGTCTCCTCCACGTCGAGGTGCACTGAAGGCATCTGTTTTGCCACATACTCCTTCCTGTCCCCATGCCCGATTGTCGCCCTCATCCTGTCCAGCTCCAGTGACATCAGCCTTGGCTCCTGGTACCCCACTGCCGCCAAATCCTGCAACCATGCAGACGTCATCCTAACCTCCTTCTCCGTCCAGAACCCCTCCTCTGCCATCCTGTAACTCAGCTCCAGAGCCCTCTCGAAGAATGTCAACTTCTTCGACCGCCACATCAGCAAAAACTCTATCAACCTTCCCACATTCACATGCAAGTCCTTCTCTTCTGCAAATGGATACCCCCCTGACGTGTCCACCCTGTGCACCGTTGGCGGGTAGAAGGCCACGTAACCGCCAATCTCCCACAGAAGTCGCTGTGCCCAATACCCACGGATGACGTCTCCCGCCATTGTGCTGACATCAGCAGGGAGCATCAGCCCCCAGAATGCCTGGTAGTGGAAGAGGGTGTTGAAGGAGTTGACCGGCGCCATGATGCCCTGCGGCAGTGCCACCTTCGGGGCATCGCCGTCGAATCGGATGTCAAAGGTGGCAGTGGTTGACTTGCGGGTGAAGTAGAAGACGGCATCGACGTCAGGGAGGCCATCAGAGAGGCCTTGCTGGATGTATTGCCCCCCGCTGGCGACCTCCGTGTAGAAGTCCTCGCCGTTGACTGCACCCACTTTCTCTAATGGCAGCCCACGTGGCCAGACCGACCTGAAAATCATCATCAAAAACCAGTCATGAGGGATGATGGTCTGGTCATGTGCAGTGCACAATTGTGAGGGTCCTTGTACGCTGCCGCTTTAATTTTTTAACCAACAATCTTGGTGAACTCTCGGACAAGGAAATCTCAGATTCTTGAAAACAGTTTTGATTTGAAAACTTACTCTCTTAGCATGAGGAACGTGGCCCCCCTCCCAAATCCCTCTGAGGGGGGAAGACAGTTTTTCTTTCAATTAAAAAGTCACTCTGAATCCAAAGACTAAAAAGATGCAAGATTCCTGCATCCCTTTTGTAACAGACTTCTGCTTTCAAGTCCAAGTCCAAGTGCACAGTACTTCCGCATGTTGCGCAGCCTGCAGGCCCTCAGGCAGAGCGGTTGTGCAATTCCAGTGAAGTTCTTTAGGGTTTCTCTCTCGTTAATCATTTTTTTTGAAGAAAAAGAGGGAAAATCACCCGAAACCAGTGTCTCTCCTTGATTCCAGCTTGAATCTCTCTCGTTTCTCATCTCTCTCGAACAGTTTTGAGCAGAGCGCAGTTCAGATTTCCGCTTCAGACAAGACAATTGAGCTAGTATCCCTACCCATCATCAAGATCTGTAACGTCATCCACCTTCAGTATTCGAGGGCGATGACGCAAACCCACCATCAAATTCGACCATAGGCGAGGATGACCACAACAAAACCATCATCCTCATCCCCAACCAGAAGATCAAATCAAAGATTCACAGACTCTCAATTGTCATCTGGGGGAACAGCGAGTAAGTACTAGGCATGGGTGTTCTGTTCTGTTCGTTTGAGACGAACAAAAAATTTGCACAAAAGAACTGCACAGGGCCTTGTTCTTTAGTCTGTTCTTTTTTTGTGCAAAAACGAACAAAATTCGCACATCCGAACAAAATTCGCATATCCGAACAAAATTTGAACAAAACCAAACAGAAGGAACAATTCTGTTCGGTTTTCCGAACAGAACAATATCAAATTCGAACAATTCGCACAAATTCGCACAAAAGGAACAGAACAACCATGTCTAGAACTAAGTACCTCTGGCCGAAGTGGACGTAGGGGTTGACAACGGTGCGGTTGGGGTCGCGGTGGGTGTACTGGAGGAGGGAGGAGGGGCCGGCGAGGAGGTCGAGGTCGAAGCGGCGGGCGAGGTCGTCGGCGAGGACGGCGGCGCGGTCGTCGGCGTCGAAGATCTGGCGAGCGCCGTGCTGGATGGCGAAGAGATAGCCGGCGGGCTTGCGGAGGAAGGAGCGGTAAGGGAGGAGGTCGACAACGCGAAACCCTAATTTGGACTGGTCCTCGAGGGAGAGGAAGAGGGCGCCGCGGAGGGACCAGTCGGGGGGGGTGGAGGAGTCGCCGACGACGAGGAGCTGCCAGCCGCGGAGGCGGGCGAGGCGGCGGAGGGGATCGGACGGCGGGGATTTGGGGGCGGAGACGACGATCCAACGGTCGGATTTGAAGGAGGCGGTGGGGCCGGGGAGGGGGGGGAGGGGGGGGATGCGGGTCCAGGCGACGCGCGGGTAGGGGATGCGGGCGGCGCCGGGGCGCGCGGCGGCGACGCGGGACTCGAAGCAGAGGAGGGAGGCGGCGCCGCCGCCGAGCCGGCGGAGGAAGACGACGGCGACGAGGGTGGTGAAGAGGAGGACAAAGAAGGCGACTTTGGCGAGGTTGTCGCAGACCCACGTCGAGAAGTCGAGGCTGCGGGCCTTGGAGAAGCGCTGCCGCCGGAGGTGCCCGTTCGGGACGAATCGCCCGTCCTCTTCGTCATCCGACGGAGGAGGATGACGAGGAGGAGATCTTGGGGGGAGGGTGCGATCTTGCACCTGCATTTTGTGGGGGGTGGGGAGATCTGGAGGAGCTTCCCTGGGAGGATCTCTCTCTCTCTCTCTCTCTCTCTGGTTGTGAAGCAGAGAGGGGAGGGTGGAGAGGGGTGTGTCTTCTCTTTCTGTCTTCTTCGGGGTTGTCTTTGTTGTTGACTTGTTAGGTTGTGGTAGTTTTACCCCGCTTGGTTGAGTTGGTTCTCTCTCTGGAGTCTAGATCGGTTTGTTGTTGTCTGGGCTCTCTCTCTCCTTTTTTTTTTTTTTTTTTTTTTTGGTTAGGTTGTTGCGTGGGGATTGGGGTGGGGGGAGGGGGGGATTTGTTGGCGCGTGTTGATTTCCTTGACATGGAAGTTTTAAGCTGTTTTGCTCTCTATACCTCTCTCTCTATACCTCTGTCTCTCTCTATACCTCTCTCTTTCTATACCTCTGTCTCTCTCTATACCTCTCTCTTTCTATACCTCTCTCTCTCTCTCTCGCTATACCCCTCTCTCTCTCTATACATCTCTCTCTCTCTCTCGCTATACCCCTCTCTCTCTCTATACCTCTCTCTCTCTCTCTCTCTCTCTCTCTCTCTCTCTCTCTCTCTCTCTCTCTCTCTCTCTCTCTCTCTCTCTCTCTCTCTCTCTCCCTCTCTCTCTCTATACCTCTCTCTCTCTCTCTCGCTATACCCCTCTCTCTCTCTATACATCTCTCTCTCTCTCTCGCTATACCCCTCTCTCTCTCTATACCTCTCTCTCTCTCTCGCTATACCCCTCTCTCTCTCTCTATCCCTCTCTCTCTATACCTCTCTCTCTCTCTCGCTATACCCCTCTCTCTCTATACCTCTCTCTCTCTCGCTATACCCCTCTCTCTCTATACCTCTCTCTCTCTCGCTATACCCCTCTCTCTCTCTATACCTCTCTCTATACCCCTCTCTCTCTATACCTCTCTCTCTCGCTATACCTCTCTCTCTATATATATACCTCTCTCTGCACCTCTGTCTCTCTCTATACCTCTCTCTTTCTATACCTCTCTCTCTCAATACCTCTCTCTCTCTATACATCTCTCTCTCTATACCTCTCTCTCTATACATCTCTCTCTATACCTCTCTCTCTCTATACCTCTCTCTCTCCCTTCCTTTTGGCAATGTCTTCCTTATTTTCAATTTAATTTGCAATAAGTAAACTGTGTCGGTGACAACCTCTTGGAGGGTCTCAAGCTCATAGAAGGATCCAGCCATGCCCTGGACGCCATCCTGGAATATTTCATTAATGTATAAGTTTAGTTTTCGTTATTGTCATTTTTATACACTTACCCTCTCTTACTCTCTCTCTCTCAGTATATCACTTTTTTCTCTCTGCCTTTTTATTGGGAAATGTTTATCGCTTTATTTGGTGTTATTCATTTCCTTGATTAGAACATTGAAAGTGATTTTTATATTATTGGAAAGTGCTATTTTCTGGTGGTAGCATCTTGTTACATTTTACCACGTCCGATCGCCCAGCTAAGGCACGTGCCAAATCAAACATATGCGTGTCAGCGTGGGCAAATAACTTGCAATGTTTAAATTGCAAAATCAATTAATTGTTTAGTACGACATCAGAGAGTGCCATAAGTCGCCATAATTACGGTGGGCCACCAGAGTCGTCAATATCACAAGTTATCTTATCAAGAATTGTTTATAACTTTGTTCAATCCGAAAAAAATGACATTGTTTAATTTGGCATGAATAAAGAAATACAATTAAGAGGGAAAAAAAGAAGAGAATAAGTTACTTGAATAGCGAACGAGTATTTACTGAGAATTACTGACTCGTCGATGAAAAAAATGGTAATAGAGACAGCCGTGGAATATATTCTAGAGGAGAAAATAAATAACGTATTCACCAAATTATGTACTTAAATAGAGATCCATATGCTATTTTCTATAGTTGGCATAAATTTTCCAAAAATCTGTTTGTCGAGATCCAAACATATCTCTATCTTTATCTCTGTCTCTGTCGCTGCCTCTGTCTCTGCCTTTGTCTGTCTCGATCTGTCTCTATCTCTGCCTATCTACCTCTCCCTGAACAGAACGAGGGATGGAGAGAGAGAGATAGAGACTCCCTGAACAGAATGTTGAGTTTGCTTCTTTCAGTACTCATCCTCGTCATTTGTCTGAAGTAAAATGATCATCGCAATGCCGAATTCATCATCCTCACTGTCATTTGTAGATAGATAGGATGCGGATAACGAGACTGGCACCCATATCCTATCAATGGACGATGACAATGATGATGATGATGATGATGACAATGACTATGACGATGACGATGACGATGACGATGACAATGACGATGACAATGACGATGACAATGACGATGACAATGACGATGACAATGACGATGACAATGACAATGACGATGACAACGACGATAATATTGACAATGATGATGATGATGATGATGATGATGATGACTATGATGATGACGATGACGATGACAATGACGATGACAATGACGATGACAATGACAATGACAATGACAATGACAACGACGATAATATTGACAATGATGATGATGATGATGAAGAATTTGCCATTGTCCTCCAACCCAAGTTGTAATAGTGATGCATAATTGTTTGCATCCCTTACATCAAGCAAATCATGCATTTGAATGGGGAGAGGGGGATGGGAGAGAGATCTGAGGGGAAATCCAGATAAAAGACGGATACAAAAGAGATATGGAGGTGAGTCATACATCGTCCTTCCCTAACGTCTCAGACTTTAACAAAAGGGATTTGATAGAGAGATGTAACAAGAAGATGAATGAAAAAATCAAAGAAATCTACTCATCGCTCATTCATAGAAAACAGCACAGACATCTAAGATATGAAAACAGTAAATATCAAGCAAAATTCAATCAATTTCCAGATAATTAAACGTTCAAACAAATACCTTTAAACCCATCAAGCCTTTTGATAATGGCGAAGCTTGTATAACAACACCTTCCCCGCGGCATTCCCCACCGCCATGAACCCTCCATTTGGACTGAAGTCCAGGCAACGAGGATAACCCAAGTTGCACCCCAGAGCCGGCCAGTTAGAAAAAACAGTGAATGATGGCGCATGAACTAACTTCAAGCTGTTCTTCTTCATCGACGAGCAAATGGCAAGTATCTGTGCATCAGGACTAAACTTCAAGCAATCAATTTTCGTAGTAAGATTCTCAATAGTCTTCAAAGGCCTCTTCTTGCCTCCCAGAAACTCCCCACTAGAGTAAACGTTCACTATCCCGCTACTCGACCCGGCCGCAAACAATGCGTTGCCAGGAGATGTGCAGAGGGCTGAACCAGTCAGACAGCCTTCATCAACGCCCTTGTGAAAGCATCTCATCGTCCGAAGATCCCAGTGATAGACGTGCCCATCTCCTCCTCCACTCAGAAGCTGCCTTCCATCATCCGTAAACGCCAGAGATCGAACAGAGCCGTTCATCTTCAACGTGCCCACAAGATTCTTCGTCTTCGACGACACCAGCAGAATATACCCTTCATTGCCGATGAAGGCAATCGTGCTCGAGTCCGGGGACACTTCAAACGACTCCAGGCTCTTCTCTTCCCGGCCCAGTAACGGGCCCACTTTGTCGATCCTTGCTTTGACCAAGTCAAAGCAGTAGAAGAACTTCCTTCTCCCTGAGATGATAGCCTGGGAGCCATCTGGGAGGAAAGAAGCTTTCCTGATTGGGCAATCTTCCAAGAACACACTCTCGACTCGAGTGTTGTGCTTGCCATCGACTTGGAAGAACCGCAGCCGCCTATCCAGCCCTGCGGTTAGCAGCAATTGGGCATTTCTATGGAAGTGAACAGAGTTGATCGGCCCGTTAGAGGATTCCTCTTGATTTGCATCCATCAGTCTGGAGTACTCTAAGATTCCGGGGAGAAGCCTGGAACTGTCTTTCACGATGAGATCATCAGTGCTCTGAAGAATGCCAGTGCCTTTGATTTGGTCAGATTCTTCGTCGTCAGAGGAGTTGTAGTCGTCGGCAGTCGAGCCAATTCTTGCCCAGTCTGTTGCAGGGTTGAGTTTGATGTGCTGGGCACGCAGCCGAGAAACGAAGTCGCTGCCGGAGATGACGGTTTCGTCGGCCTTCTGCCGAAGTTTTCTCAGTCTGTTGACCTTAGTGACGTCGACTCTCAGTTTCTCCTCTTCATCGTCAACCCAGACAGATTCCCTGAACTCGATTACTTGTCCTTGTTCATGATCTTGAACTTTGAATTCTGATTCGAAGGGGATTATGCTATTGCTTCCTGATTTGTCAATGTAGAATTGGGGCCCAGAGGTTGCATCAATGACCTCTCCATCTCCATTTCCTTCCTTGCCAAATTCTGGAAACGAGTACAACGAGCCAAACAAGAGATCCTCCAAGTTTTTCTCTTCTGCTGCATCTGTCCCAGGTTCGTCTTCTCTTCTACTGACATCGACATCTCTGTTCTTCTTCTTCTTCTTCCGCCTCAACTTGGTGGAATTAGATACTTTGGTAACATCAGCCTCTTCTACGCCAAGAAATCCGGGAGATTCTTCAAAATCAGCTCCTTCGTCGACTTTTCTCCGCTTATCCTTCTTACTCGGCGCATTCTGCGAGATTAAGCTCATTGCCACGGTAGAATCACTGAAACCAGAGAGGAAATTCAGCTGAGAAAACCCTAGTACCACCGAAAACACTAAAAATTTTAATATAGGAACAGATAATGCAAACGAAAAAATCGATAAAATTCCGAGAGCGGGGGAAAATACCGCTGAAGATGAAATCGACAGACGCCCACTTCTTAGAACAACTAGATCAGAAGATGGGCTGATTCTTATACCTCAATCAAAGCATAGGAGGAGGTCGCGGCGACGGCAAGAGAGAACGCGCTGAGGACGACGGCGCCAATTGCAAAACGTACAAATACGAGGAGCAAGGGTTTTGGGAGGCAATCAAGGGGAGAAAACTTAAACCGGTTCTAGCGGTCGAAGATGTGGAACCGGGTTAGACCGGCCGGTTTGCTTTTATATTTGCCAAGAAGTTTCTGTTGGTTTTCATTGAATTTTACCATGTATGATAATAGATGGGATGCACTGTTATTCACCAGGAGCAACAAAATTTTTAGAATTTTTCATTTTTATCTTCCATTGTTCATTGCCAATAATTGCCGACGCATGTTGGGAGTTGATGATGTGGTAAAAAAGTGTTGAATTATAAAGTGTTTTGGTGTTGAGAAAAATGAATTATAAACATTGTGTAAAGAAGATATTATATATATATATATATATAGATATATTATGGCATTAATTAAACATTAATTAGATGATATATAATAAATAATGGATACTGAAGAATGTAGAGAAAGTGGACCACGGCCGTTGGTCAGTAGTATAGTGGTAGTGGTGGGCTACATGCCCAAAAAAAGTTGGAGTGAGATTTCCAAACAGTTGCTTGCACACCTGTGGGTGCCTAGTTATGCTTGTGCAGAAAACATTGATTGGTCCCCTAGAGGGCAAGAAATGGAGGGTGAATCAACGAGTCAGTGAGGCTGGCATTTGATAGAGCGAGGAGGGTGATAAGTCCATTCCAGGAGTGAAAGATAGTCTTATTATTGATAATATTTCTAATGTTAACATATAAACTTAAACTTAAGGAGTGAACAAGTTGTTGAACCCATGTGAATGTTTGGGCACTAATTGACTTAGTTTAAATAAAGGAACATGATGATTAGATATTGAAAATGGCCAGAATATAGAATGGAGAAATGCAAAGAAGTTGGCCCAAAATTAAAGTTGAATTGGTGAGAAATTAGAGAGAGATTTAGTGAGGAAATAATGCCCAAAATTTAAAAGAGCAACAATAAATGATTTCTGTGAGCCTAAGAAGGATCAGGAGGTGTTTCTAGCTAAACTACTCTCTCTAGGATATGAATCTTCTGCCAAGACAAGGTGCTTAACTCAAACAAGCAAGAACAGACTGAAAACATGAAAGATCCATCAGAATCAATGTTGAGGAAAGCACATTTTAATATCCTAGTCATAACTGGGAGCAAGTTCTAAATAAAAGGAGAGTTATATAGAATGATATTTTATACATAGGGCTTTAGTACCCCATACTGCATCTCTCCTTCTTAAATAACTAATAAACTTTGAGGTTGAATTGGCAAAATCTCCCATTGCACCAACTCCTTCAGTGGCAAGAAAAAGTATTGTTGTACTTGTTTTTTGAGGCACCTACTGAAAAAATATCCTTTGGACTCTTGGATATTTCTCTAGACTTGACATAGATGGCCCCAATAATAATCACATTTTACAAGGCCAGCACAATAGTATTAGCTTGGACTTTAATGTGCCACGCCCGATACAAAATGTGTCTGGACCCACCAAGCCTAAATGTGCACCTTGGGACCAGTTGCATGCAAGTGAGCAAGTCATCGAGCATGACATGGGCTTCTAGAAGCAAGCACCTCGATGCATCTAAGTGGGCACAGTGGCTTGTGGAATGAGACCCAGCCAATCATCATGTAGATGTGCAATTGTTGAACCCAGGGTGGGCAGAGTGGGTGCAAGCTAGTTTTTGCATTTGAGGGCATATCAATGTGGTGTTTTGAATGTGGTTGCATTCTTTTGGATGTGCCATGAGAAGTCCTTGGGCTCCCCATTCATCTCACGCAATGACCAATCCATATCACATACATACAACAATGTGGTGTGTGGCACTGGTTGCCAGGGTGTATGACCATTCAACATTGTGCTTCTCCCCTTGGTTTTCACTTACTTTATCTCCATTTGTACTGCACCTAAGTCCTGCACACATTAACATTCAAGATTTAATTTTCAAGCATCTACTTGAATTCATGGAGGTCAAGTGGGTTTCGTAGAAAACATAATTCATGATTCATGTAAAAATCAGGAGAATATAGGCAAGGTAAATCTTGATAATGCACTAACATGATTAAATCATATGATAACACATATATTAAGATCCCTTACTTCCTGCATATATCAAATCAATATGATACATTTTTTTCATAAAGATATGTGTTTTAGGTCGGTAATTGACATTCGATAAAAGTAGGCCAGCACAAATGGTGGCAAGTGTGGGGAACCACACTGGTGCCCTACAAGTGTTGATGAAAATCAGGCAAGTAGTGGCAGCAGTGTGTGTCCAATAAATGCACATTCTAATGAGGGGTATCCCTGAAAATTAGATAAGCATTGATAGTGGCATACATGCTTGCAAGATGTTGGGGGTGTGATAACATGCATTGATAGCATGCATTTAAACATCACTTAGCATCACTTTATGCTTGTGAGTTAGTGAAATAATGTATGCTATCATTTTAAAATTTTACATTTTTCATGCATGAATAAGTTTTTTCTTATTTTATATTATTTTAATATGACAAAAAATAAATGACACTGCATGACAACAAACCACAAAATCATTCTAAAACGAATTTTTACATTTTTAAGAGTTTTCCAAAGACTTGGAACATTTATTTTACAAATAAATGATTTATTTAAGTCAAAATTATATAGTAAAGGATTAATCTGCATTTCTTCTATGATATATGGTTTATTAAATTAGTGTACCAAATCCTAGAGTGGGCTTAGAGGGTCAGTGTGGTAGACCATGGTTAATTGGAGGAACACAGGGTAGCAGATCAAAATAGATGGCTTAGAGGCCCAATATCAGCAGGTCATCATTCTGGAATGAGAGAGTTAAGATGGAGGTCACATGATTAGTGAATTGGCATATCGGATTGCAAAGTAGTGGCAATAGAAATTAGCTGGCAGAGCAAGAAAAATTACCAGAATCAGTTAAATTGACTTAATCACACTAAGTGATAAAAAAATATTATGATGTGAAGCTTTTACATTTGCTCCATATTTATCTATAAATTGTTATAATGAACTTAAGTTTATGCATAACTGTTGGTCAAAATATTATTAATATGACCTCGCTACTTAAGTTATCAGATGCATTATTTTCTTTGGATTTATTGTTATTAAGATACCCCACTTGACTTCGTTGAAGTCAAGTGGATAATTTTTTATATCCTTTTGATTTTTTTTAAATGCAAGGACGCAGATTAAAGTAACACTACTGATTCAATTTTGGGAAAATCAGATGTCCAGATTCCCTCCAAAACATGAAACGAAAGCACATTCTCAAGCTGGATTAGGCCCCCATGGCTGCGTCAAATGATTTCACATTATGAGGAATGGAGTCAAACCTAGATTTTGACATTCCATCCATGTTTGAGTGAAATAAGGATGTGTAACTTAGGATCAGAATGATTCATCCTTGATATTCATTCTTAGGTCATCAAATTAGAAGCAAACTGGATAATTGAAGACTACTATTTGATCTTCTTCTCCCATTTCTAAAAGTCACCTTTAGTTTGCTAATAGTGGCTAGACTTGTGAAAAAAATTTTCGCTTGGTCCATTCTTGTTTCACAATGAAGTGGAAATTGGATGGAAACTTTAGGGATTGAATTTCCATGGTCAAAAACTGATTTTACAATGGAATATCAAATAAAAAGTGGATCTAAGAACCAAGAACATAGAAAAAAATTTCACCTTTGCACAGATCAAATCCGTGATTTCTTGGTTCCTCAAGTGACCATCTTCAAGCCGTTCAAATGTATCCACATGAACTTTTGAGTGCTGGATCTCCTTTTCTTTCCGCAAACTCTAATACCAAAAATTTGATTTCCTCTCCATCTAGTTCCCACTAGAAGCAACACGCATGGAAAAGGAAGAGAAGATGAGGGGGGCACTGAAATTGACTCACATGGTTATCAAATGAGGGTGACCTCCTCTATTTATACTGACTGTATGGGCAAATTTTCAAAAAACTCCCTGTCCTGGGGAATAATTAATAGAAGTCCCCATTTTTTTATTATATCCACATTCACCCAAAAACCTTGTGTGTATGACCCTCTAGGCCCATACAAATCATGTTGCCTACACAAGAAAGAGAGAAGAGATAGGGAAAAGAGAGAGAGTCCACATCATGACCTATCAGAGCGGGCCGGGCAATTGTCGAGGGTCCGATCCGCCATAACACATCAAATCGACGGTCGTGATCCCTCATGAAGAGAGATAAACTGTAAGGGGAGAGAACAAAAGGAGTACATGCCCCCCCCCGTGTGTTGCATGCAAGTCATGTCCCTCAAAAATTCTTTCACACCATGTACGCTCCTCGAACACTACATGTGCCGATGAATCGTTGATATGCCACCCACTCATAGCATTCCACATACCCTCTTCATTTAAGTAATCAGGTGGATCTAGTCCACTCTATCCAACGATCATCGTCTATCACCGTGATTGACGTCTTCATGCGGCCCCATCACCTATAAAAGTCACAAAAGGACATAAATCCTACATTTAAACCAAAAGAGAAATACATATGCATAAAAGAGCCACTCCAATCTCTCTTTTAAAATCATTTAAATGTTTCTCTCATGCGTGCCACACATGCATGCCACTTGTATGGTCATGCCTACATGGTGCCCATGTGGCAGTAACCAAGTGGCACCATAAATGATTTTTATTCATTTTTTATTTTTGCAATATTTATCCAAAAGTATTAATAAATTCATAAAATAAAGACTTGAAAATATAAAAATAAACAAACTATGGAGAGAAAACCCTTAAAGATAGAGTTAACATTGGATTTTTGCCTGACTTTGCGTGGGCATATCTCCCTATTGATTGCATCGAATTGGGCGACATTTTCACCCAATTCTTCTATCTTCACAAGGCTTTAAATTCATTCATCCTGCATTTCAAATAAGAGTCATTCAGGCACTCAAAGGCAGTGCAAAAGTAGGCACCTTGGACCTGAAATGCGGCATGTGCTTGGAGTGCAAAGACTGTCTTGATGTGAATTCTATTAACATGTATCCTTCACATCATAGAACTCAAAATAAATTATTAATTCATTGAGTTTTGACCGATTGAAAGGCCAAACCTGCAAATTACATCATATGAACTCTAATTTGACAAACAAATGAGCAAACACATGATGACATGTGATGAATGCTGAAATGATTAAAATACATGATAATATGCATCGAATTCGAGTGAATTATGAGTTTTGAATTGGTTATAAATGGGAATAATACATATCATTATAGCCCATTATCACTCAACACTTTGCCATATATAAGAATGTCGGACCCTTCTTCCAGTTTTTGGGTGATTGACTCTAAGTTTTTAGAGTTGGTAAAAAATATACATCAATCTATAATAAAACTTTATGATATTTGGGAAGTTTTGTTTCAAGCATAAGTTTGTGTAAATTGATCTAGAATATAGCAAAGAAATGCTGCCCGAAATACAAGCTCTTAAGTTCAAGTTCTTTTTGGATGAGCCACAAACATGGCATATATAGGATTGATCCAGCTAAAAACCAGGCCAACCATTAATTTAACTCATTCTTTATCAATTTAGACTATCAATTCATAATGAGAATAGATATTGATTGACTGGGCCCCCAAATTCACATGTGACAGATTATAGCCAATTAGATTTCCATTTTAATGAGGTTTCTCATTCAATCCTTTTCCTATTCCTTTTACCAATCTTCCCACCTAAAGAAATACATAAAAAATGATTTGAAGCCAAAAAACCTGTGTACAACCTTGGACTCTCTATTGCATAAAATTAATATTTTTTCTAAAGTGATTTCAAGATTATAAATTGTTGTCTATGTTCAATATAACCTGATATGATATAATGAGATACAAAATATCAAAGTTCAACAAGTGTATGTGGAAGTGGAAACCCAGATTGAGGATGGTATGGGTCTAGTTGATGGTTTTGATGAACTTGGAAATGTCGAGGTATAAATTTAGGTTCCTAAATAGGTTATTGTCGAAGACGATAGTCAATGTGAAAGAGGGAGGTGCATAAGCCTCAGTTTATAGCTATTTATAATATAAGTGATGCACAGAGTCGAAAAATATGTGATCAAGCTTCTCAAATTTTTCTCTAATGATCTTAAACAAGAATGGATATTTTTTTTGCATCAAGAGATCCAACGCAATGAAAAATCCAAAAAAGTGTAGATGAGAGAGAATAAAATATAGAATAAAAACTAGTGCCTTTTACCTGTCATTTGGAGAGTAGGAATAGCTGTCCAGGTTAGATTTTAGGCAGTAATGTGGCCATTATATAAATGTGATTTTACTCCTATATATGTTCGTTTAGAATCCTCATTTAAGGCTCCTATGATTCAATTTAATGGGCTTTGGGTGTCCTTTGTTTGGACTGGTTACCCTTGGACATCCTTTCATCTCACATATTGCATTTTAGTTCATGAGAAATTTCCTCATATACCCTTAGATTAAATAAGAATTAGAAAAAATACGAGTCTTGTGCATCTTTCTTGAATAAAGACAAGTGGGGTTAATTTAATAGTTCAAATAATAATATGAATTTTGGTCTTTGGAAAACACTGCATATTATGTATATTTAAATTAAGTTAGTAAATTAAATAATTCAAATAATAAAGTAAAATTATTTAGATTCATATGATAATACATTAATGAACCAGGTGTGGATGACTCTCAAGGCTGACATACCAGTTTGGTACATGATTCAATTAGCCCAATAAATTCTTGTTGATAACCAAGTTAATTGAAATTATATAATATTTTTTTATCAATTTAATCTGATTTAATAGGCTGAGTAGCCAACACATGAGGTGCCAAGGTAGGCTTCATATCCCATAAAGTATTAGGATTTTAATCAACCATTGACATAATCTATATATTCAAACTTATTATAGAATTATCATTGGTTGAGAAAAATGCACTCATACCTGTAATTTTTTGTGCTCTTAGCCTAGTAAATGGGTAATGTGTTATAAGTGGCGATGTGTTTTTTCGGTTTCCTTTTTATGTTATAAGTGACCAATCTGACTGTTTGTAAGTCATTTATGGTAGGGGGCCCATTACTCAGTTTTTGTATTGGTTAGTACTGAAACCAGATTGAACTGAATGTGTCATAGGAGCATCAAGGGGAGGAGAATAAGGTTTAACATGGTATCTAAGTAGGTTTACTAATTGCTGATATGACTCTCCCTGCACTCTCTTCACCATAGGTTATTTATGATTTGTTGTTTCTTGGTGGTTCACTCTAGGTCTCGTAAAAAATATATTCACATTCATGTAAAAGCATAAAAAGGGGATTCATGTACAAGAACTGTTGCCGCAAGTTCTGACATTTCTGGATACCAAACCTAAGTTTGATAGGTTCAATATTTATGAATAGAGAAAGCTTGTGGATCTGGCTATTGAAGGAAGATTTCTAGTAGATGATCTTAGTGATGATCTAGTCAAGAAGGGGCAACAAATGTATATAATGTCATGTTTTTAGGAAGCCCTTATTTGCTTGTGCATTTTGGATAATATGTTGCAAGATATAATTAAAGAATTTCTCATATATTGATACAGTGAAGGAGTCATAAATACAGTGGGAGAAGATTCAGAATGATAGTACCAAAAAGACCAAAGATGGGAGGCTATATGATCTTAATGTGAAGGCTGCTCAAGCCAAACAGGGAGAAATTTTAGTAATGGTGTATTCCTATCAAATGAAGGCAATTTGTATGGACATCAAATACTTTTGGCCCTTGAAAATCCTCTCTCTACTGAGAGAGGTTATACTTTGAAGCACAAGCTATTTTCCTTTTTCATGAGGCTCATCCTTGAGTATGAAATTATAGTAATGGTGTTAATAGCTTGATGCTTAACTGAGAAAGATATGGATCTAGACTGTGCTATCAGCATGATATCTGAAGAGGAAACTTTCATGAGAATTAGATCTAAACCTCAAAACTCCGCTCAATGCCAAAGGGAAGTCCTTCAACAATGCAACAGGTGTCCAGGTGAAAATGGCCATTGGGCAAATATGGGATGCTGATCCAAGAGATGAGCTGTGTTTTAACTATTGAAACAAAAAACATGTAAAAAAACATGTCATAAAATGGTATAAAAGAATCAACAGACAAAAAACATGTATGTCGCTATCTCTTCAGAAGGAGGAGAGCTAGTGCAGACCAAGGAGCTGACAAAACTTTCCCTGACTTGCTTAGTTGATTTTTACATTTTTATAGTTCATAAAATTTATCTATTGCAAATGGAGCTTACTAGATCTTGGATACTTGAGCGGCAGCCATATGACTTCTGATTGAGATAACTTTTCCAACTACATGAGCATTTAAGCACCAAGGAAAGTGCTGATGGATGGTGGCCAATACCTTCAGAAAAAAGGAATTGGTAGGTCAAGTTCAGCAAGCCATGAATTTTGAAGGTGGCCTGCTAACATGCAAACTATTTTAGACATATCGTGCACAATCATAAATATATGCATCTAAATGTCCATATTTGCATGTTATCATGCTTTAAAATGATTAAAATTTGAATTTATAATTTTTCAAGATTTTCTGAAATTTTTACAAATTTGTTTGACTTTATTCATTAAGAAATTAATTTTAGAAGGCAAAGACTATTTATTTTTAATTACTAATGGTGTTTCCTAATTTTTCTGGATTTTTTTCCACATTTTCTCACATTTTCAACACTAGATTCGCAAAGAGATTCCTTTCTTAATGTGCAAGATGAGCTGGCGACAGCGGAGGACACAGAAAGTGAAAAATTTGGATGGCCATGATTCATGAAACTTGAAACCTTGTGATAATCTCAAATTTAGGGGTTTAATTTTTTGTCGTTGGTAGTTGAGATTATTCAATAAAAATTATATTTAACAGTACTTAAGAATACTGATAACACCCTAAATTCGGTTTTTATTTCAAGCAATTTAGCACAATTTTATGCATTTAACGAGATTAATATGGGTTGTTATCACATATTTTTACATGATATTAATGTTTTCAAGTTATTTCTGATTTTCCCCTAATTTTCTGTTAATTTTATGAATTTATAGGGATTTATTTGACCTTGAAATAATTATGTTTAAATGAAAAGGCAGGTTTAAAATTTAATTTCGAGGTAAACTAGTATGTGGATGAATTACTAAATTTTCTAGAATGTTCTGGAATTTTCTAGATTTTTTCTAGGATTTTATTGGGTTTTTGGGAATTATTCAAAGAAGAAATGAATTTTTACATAAGAAAATGATATATTTATATGAAAAATATGAGTTTAAGAGCAATTTCTTAAGTCGGAGGGGCTTATCGTAAATTTTAGTTGCAATTATGCCCTCAAAAACAGCTCTCGCTCGTGTGTGCAGGCGTAAAGCTATTATTTAAACAGTTACAAGGTTTTATTGCAATTACTTAGTATTTTTTAATGGTTTTCAACCATTAAAAAATACTAAATATTTTTAGTGCGGCATTATTTTGCATGCGCGCTATTGAAAGGGGACTTTTCAAAAAATTTCCAGGGAATTCTCTCTCCCTTGTAATGCCTACACAGCGCACATACCGTGGATGACATGGCACCTTGGGATTGGGAGAGACTAGTCCAAACGCACATGCACATGCAAAGCGCTTTGTATCATGTTTATTTTTTTCTATTTTTCTCTTTATTCTGATTTCAGGAAAGGGGTACGTGGCGCAACGAGAATGAACCCGCCATTTGAAGTTTAAAATTTGTCATCCAATGAGGAATCGACACGTCATTGCGTGTTTCAGAGGAAAATAATTAAATAAATAGATTTAAATCCAATGGTTAAAATTGGTTTAAACTCATTTATTAATAACTTTTGATCCGGAAGTCCGATTGAAATGATTTTTTTATGGATTTGCTCGTCTTGATCCCCTCTTTCTATCTGTGTGGTTGGATCATTTAGATAAATCTTATATTGATGGATAAAAATTAATTACTAATTAGGGGTAAAATGGTAATTGTTACCATGTAACCTAAGTATAAAAGCCAAATTTCGATAGGAGGGGGTCATTCTTGATGGTGCTTGATGGCGCACGCCATCAAGGATCATCATCGACGTCATCCGCGCCCCGCGCCCACGACGTTGAAGACCGGGTGACCTTGCTCCGGTTATCTTCCTTGCTTTCCGTTCTCTTTCGTTCATGTTTTGTTTTACCCCGTCTCTTCCAACCACTTTTATCCTGTTTCGTCGCTCCCGCGACGGTCGTGTCTCGTTGTTTTTCCACCGAGGGGATGGATGTCTCCATCCACCCTTCTCCCCTCGTTTCTTCCCCCAAATTCCCCTCATTTCCCCTTTATTTTCTTCAGTTCTGTCTTGTATGTGTTAAGGGGAGCCCATTTAGAAGGGCCCCCAAGTCGGACCCATGATGGCCCACTTAAGGCCCAACTCTTCTCCCCGTTATAAGGGAAGAGAGGGCGCCCTAGGTCAGTTAGAATCATTGAAGCATTTTATCGAACAGTTGGTGGGTCTCGTTCCTCGTTTTGAGAAGAACAGAAAGAAGAGGAAGGAGGAGGAAGAGGAACGAAAAGAAAGGAGGAAGAGAAGGAGAGGAAGGAGGAGGGTCGCCGCCGCCGCCGTCGTGCGCTGCCCCTCACGCAGCCGCCGCTCGCGCCGCCTCGAGCACCGCCGTCGCTCGAGCGCCGCGCCGCCGCCGATCGCGAGCTGCCTGCGCGCCGCCCGCGCCGCCCGCGCGCGCTCACCGCGCGCGCGCACCTGACGTGCGCGCCGCCGCGCGCGCCGCCGCACACGCGCTGCGCGCTGCCGCGTCGCCCGCTGCCGTGTCGCCGCCGCCGCCGCGCGCCGCGCTTGCCGCGCCGCTGCCGCCAGCGCGCTGCCCGCCGCACCGCCGCTGTATCACCTGCGCGCGCGCCGCCATCGCATCCGCGCTGCCGCCGCCGTAGCGCCGTAGCGCTGTGCGCCGCCGTGCCGCTGCGCCGCTGCTGCCGCTGCCGCCTCGCCGCTGCCACGCCATCGTGCCGCCTGCCGCCGCACCGTCGTGCTGCCGCTCCGCTCCCGCCCACGCCAAGCCGTCGCCCATGCTGCACCCACCGTGACCGCCGACGTCCGACCATGGCCACATCACCACCGTGTTCGCGCCGTCGTCCCACTGCGCCGTTCGCTGACGACCGCACTGCCCTGCACCGCTCCGGCGCCGTCCGCGCGTCACCACCACTCCGCTAGATAGGCGCTCCGACGCCTAGACCTCGATGACTGAACTTTGCCAGCCACTCCGGCACCGTCGCTGCCCGTCGAGCCACCATGACCTCTCCGGCGCTCGTCACCCAACCCGCTCGAACGTCGGCCGTCTTTGAATACTGCACTTCGAGCTCGTCGTCGAGGTACGCCATACTCTCCGACTCTCGTTTATTTATTCCTTGCAGTATATTTTCGTCTCGACTCCACCACGCTCGGGCTAGGTAGGTGAGTGTGGTAGAACGAGAGAAAAACTACGAATCTGAGTGTCTTACCGGTGCGGACGAATTCGTCCGTCACGTGCGAGCCCTACGGACTGAGTCCGTTCGGCCGTAGTCGCCTACGTCCCTCCGACGAGGTCGAGTGGCCCCCGTTGCCGTCACCCGGCAACTCCCGTCCAAGCTTGGAGCTCGGCGCCTCCCTCGAGTCGGGGCCTGCACGTACGACACGTAGGGCATTCATCCCGTAGTTACATACCCGTTAGGGTATCGTCGGACGACAACATCGTCGCTCCCGATACATATCCTTTATCGTCGCCGAGCCATCATACTCGGTGACGACGGGACGACGTCCTGGGCGTACGTCTTGCATCAATGCTCTATCATAGCTGCAAGAGAGAGAGGAGCTCCAGCTTGGATAAACCTATTTGGTACCTTTTTCTTCTTTGTATTTGAAATTTTAGTGTATTTTGGATGATGTTTTAGTTAAATCTCTTCTTCGTTCTTCTTGATCTTGGTCTGAACTTCTAAATCGCTAGGCTTGAGCAAAATGTTTATGCCCTTACTGATATTGAGAGGAGAGATTGAGAGATTTACCTAGCTATTCCAACTGCATGTTAAAAAAACTATAAAAAAATTTCAATTTCTATGATATTAAATTTCCCTTTTTATTATCTAATACTGTAGTTATTTCTGAATTATCAAACCTACAAAACCAATGAAACCAATTCAAAATTTCCCTCTCAACCTCTCTAATTGACCCCTTTTACCTTTCTCTTTGGATCAAAGAAGCCAATTTAGATCTCCCTATTTCTTCTATTCATCCCATCTCTTCTACCCCCCTTTCTAAATTTCTCATCTAATTAGAGTGATTTGATCTTCATTGAAGATCAAGTTAACTCTAATTACTGTCAAATTATTCAAGTGTATCATCAATTGAATTAACTTACTAGCTTCCCTTGGATGATGCCCTTTACTTATCACTATACATCTTAAGTTAGGGTTTTATAAATTTTATTGTATAAGCTAAAATTAACAACAACAAGGGGTTTAAAAATTGCAAAATTCACCCCTATTTTTGGCTTATCAAATATTTAGTAAGTGATGAGTACGGATCGTCTCCACAGGGAACGATGATTAAGGAATTAATTTCTTATGATAGTGATGATCAATGAGAGAAGAGATGAAGACGAGAATAGAGGATATGAGCTAGTGATATCGAGTAAAAGGAAGTAAGCTATATGTTAATTTAACAACGAGTAAGTGAACGTGAAGGATACGGTGATGGTTGAGTGTGTGGACGATGATAGTGGTTGAATGTAAACGGTGTGATGGAGAGGATAGAGAGACGAATTAAGAGAGTACAAAGGAGTAAAATGTGAGTGAAAATATGATGAAGAACACTAATTAAGTGAATTATGATGTCGAAAAAGAAACAGCGTACGGCGAAGACGCTTACCTTAGATCCTTACGTTCTGCCAGGATCAGGGTGATTTATGAGTTCTGGTAAGCTCTCCCTCTTCTCCAATGCTTAAAAGAATATTTATCTGTTTTGTTTACTTAGATTGACTTAAGTACTCTTTTATGCAAAACCTGTCAATTGGTGAATAATAAATAGTCTACTTTTGAATTGTGTAATGTCAAATGCTTGAACCTTTTGAGTTTATTCATAACGGTGTGTGGGGGTCTGATAACATGCATATTTAGCACTTAATATGATCATATTTACATGTAAATTTGCATTAAATCACTCATATTTGCATGTTATCAAGCTTAAAACGATTAAATCTATTTTTAGAATGATTTCTGAATTTTATGCATTTTTTGGGATTTTTCTAATAATAGATTCTAAAAGAATACTATTTTTGAGATAGAATATGATTTTTCTAGAATTTTTTGACATTAAATTTGGAAATATATGACTTTTCCAAGTCAAAATATATATTTATACGTATTTTTTGGGCTTTTATATTATTTGATACGAATTTGTAAAGTATATTTGGTTTTTTTTTTCGCAGGGTGACGTGGCGCACTCACATCCACTCATTTAAAACAAAAAAAAGAAGAAATAAAAAGAGGGTGACGTGGCGCGTTGACGCGCCGCCATGTTATCCTCGAGAATAGGAAGGGCGCCCGCACGTAGCACGGAATACGAAGGGCGCCCGCCTGGTATACGAGAAGCATGTAATATCAAGCACTCTGACTTCTCAATGGGCACGGAAAATGATGAGGATGATGAGGAGAGAGAAAATTTCAAGGGCTAGGATTTCTTCAACTTCAAATGGCCATAACTTTTGATCTACAACTCCGAACGAGCTGAAATTTTTAGCACTGCTTCATCTTCATCTCTTCTTTCCATCCATGCTTAGATGTGGTTAGATGTGGAGTGGTACAATGGAGAGAATAGAGAGACCAGATAATGGGGAGGTAAGTAAGTGAAATGATAAATGAAAAGTTGATAAAAAACTATAATTATGATAACGATGATGTCAAGAGAGAAACAACGTAAGGCGAAGAAACTTACCTTAGATCCTTACGTTCCGCCAGGATCATGGTAATTTGCGAATGTCGGTAAGCTCCCCCTCTTCTCTTATGCTTCTTCCCACACACCCAAGACACCAAGAAGACACTTGATGGATGTCAAAACTCACTATCTTTCAATCATGCCACACAAGTAGGAAGCAAGTTCAAGATAAATTTCACAATGATCCAGGCCTCTAATGCCTTCCTCCATAGAAAATCAGAAGTTATGTATATGCCTTCGTCCATGGTTATAAGTTGATAGATCAACATAATAGTTTATGTGAGTTATAAAAAGTCATTTTATGGTCTCAAGCATTATCCTAGAAGCTGGTTTGGGAAACTTGCTGGAGTGATGAAGGGCATGGGCTACAAACGAAGTAACAGGGATCATACCAGGTCTTTTAAATTGGTCTTGATGGTTACAGTGTGGATGATATGATTATTACTAGAGATGACGCAGACGGAATCCATGTCCAGAGGCAAGACCTGTCTGAGAAGTTTGTTATCAAAGATTTGGGGTAGTGTGGTATTTTCTAGGAATAGAGGCATCATACTCACATGAGGAATAGTCTTATAACACTCCAACTATATACTTGATTGACTCAAATTTAAGGCGTTAATTTATCATTGATATTTGAGTTAATCAATAATAATTCATTAACCTTTACTCATAAAATAATTTAGCTAGTTAGTGATGAGCAAAGGTCATGTCCATAGAAAACAGATCTTACGAGATAACTCTCTCTTTAGGGGGAATTCAAGATGGTGAGAAGGAAAACGTAAGAGATAGTGATGGGACAAAGATAGTGATCAAAGAAAAGGATAGCAATTATTTAAGAAGAATATGAAGAGTATCATATGAGTAGTGGATTATGATCAAAGTGACTGAAAATGAGAGTGAAGGATGCAGGAAGTTGTGATGAAGTGAGGACTAGACAAGACGAGAAACTAATGTGCGGATAATAAGGGATATATGTTTTAGTGTTTAGTAGTGAAACTAGGGTTTATTATGATATAGGTGGGTTTGAAGGTGAGATGTGATGACCTTAGGAGACATGGTGATGAAGGTGGTGGAAATGGGAATAGAGTAATGGATAAAATGGAGGAAGTTAATGATTTGAGTTTTCCTAGATAAATAGAGAGGGGACACGTGACGAGATCATGATAGTGTAGGTGATATGTAAGGTGATGGTAGATGACTATAGTTAGGGATGATGATAGATGTTCATGGATATGGATGATGGATGATCTACCTAAATGTGTTGAATATTTACCAATGTAAGGCAAGAGGCTAATCCTAAATCCCTACATTATGCTGGGATCAAGGTGCCTTCCTGATGTAAATCAGCCTCCCCACTTCTCTTTTGATTATCTCCAAGCACTCAAGGCACCAACATTTTTTACCAATCAAAGGGAGAAAATTCACTATTTTAGGTCTTCCAACCTCACTCTCCGCATCACATTTGTTGCAAAATAAGTGCTCCTTTTCTTGATTTGGCCACATCACCCTCACGATTTTTAAAATTAGAAAGAGAATGTAAAGCATTAAATGCCATTATGATATTACTAGTCGTGACTGATGGATATTATGTGGCAGTCAAGCCAAATCACACCATTGTGTTTACTTATGTTCATTGAATAAAATATTATGTTCATTATTATTATAGTGTGATGTTTATAATGAAGTCTATGAATACGTGCAATGACATTGTGAATTATGATGAGATCATAATATATTGATCACTAGTCTTTAAACATGTATCCTAAATATTCCTCTTTGATGGGTAGTCGAGATGGATATCAAATTATCCGGATAGAATAACACTAACTGATCCTACTTATTTGATAAATATAGCTGATCCTTTGGCTATTAGTGTGGTGACACTAAGGACAGATAGCCGGTGCTCTTCGGGAAAAGAGTTCACTGATTGATCCGTTCGAATTCCTGAATGGTATTATACCTAAATGTCAATCAGGTTGACTCATGTCACAGTTTTATAAGTGATCTAATGACCTGAGACACCGAGGACATCTCGTGAATTGACAACTACATTTTGACTACGACTTACGAGCCTATAATCATGTGATTCAAATAAGTCATAGCTCAAATCTAGTGAGAAGCTCACGGAGGTGATTGAGTGGTCAAGACGAGATCATCTACCCTCGGTATAAGACGATATTGACTCAAGGAAGACAACGTAGAAAATCCTTGTCAGGGTAGTGAGGATATTGGAGAAGGCCTTCTCCAATGATCCCCATTACACATCAATATTAATCGAATGATGGATTAAGGTTTGACGATCAACCATACGCATTCGTTTATGGTAATCGATGATGACAACGATTCCATGAGAGAGTTCAAACACTACTCGGTATCTTCTAGAGCACGAGGTGTTGGCTTTTCACCCTATGGGCTAGAAACTTGACCTATCGATTGAGTTAAATAGATCCTTAGTTAATTAACCTATATGTTGATATAGTTAATTAATAAGGTTGGTCAATAATTGTTATTGGGTCACTAAAGTTATTAACTAGAAAAAAATTACCTAGAGGGTCACACGCATAAGATCATAAGGGCATTGGTGAATATATTTTATTTTATGGGTTTTTTGAAAAAAATTTAAGTAAAATATAAATAGGGAAGGGGTACTCATTTCAAGCACCAGGCCAGCCATAATTGAGAGCCCCTCCTTTCTCCATTCTACTCTCTTTTCCACTCAATTAAGGAGGGCGTCTTCATGATGAGAAGATCTTCAAGATTTTCAAGGAGAGTTGAAGAAGAAGAGGTGGAGATCCAAGCGACAAGTGATTGCGTGGATACTTCTAGAGGCCAGGCACATGAACGGCTTCAGAATGATCTCAATGAGAGCAGTTCAAGGGTGGAACAGGTTCCCCATAAGGTACATATGATATATGCTTTCATAGATTGATTGAGAATTGATTCACATGCTCCTGCATCATTGAATTATGATTTCCAAGGTTGAACAAAGGTGAAGAACCTAACAATGATGCCATATCGGGTTTGACGAATGATTGGTTGATGGCTGATAATCTCAAATTCAGGGTTTTAATTCATTGTTAGTATTTGAGATTATTCATAGTTCATCATTTTATCTAGTGATGAGTACGGATTGTCTCAAGAGGGAACACTGATTAATGATCTAATATTCTTAATATGGTAATTTTTACATGATAAGCGATAATTACTAATATGAAATCATGTGATGTGAAAATAGAAGGCAAAATAGTGATATTCAGTCAAGGAGAGTAGTTAGTAGATAATGATAATTAAGGTTTGAGAAGAGTGTGTAAATGCGAGAGTGAAATAACAATGATACGAGGAGTGACGGGAATGGGGTAGAAAACAAGTTGAAGATGATAATTAACGAGTAAGTTAATGTTACAACAATGATGTGAAGGTGGTAAGATGTGATTTGGAGAACATATGGAGGTGATGGAATGCGAAAATGTGTAGTGAAAATGAACTAAACAACCGTCGGTGTTGAGAAAGAACAATATAAGGTGAATATGCTTACTGTAGATCCTTATGTTCCCCCTTTTTTCTATTGGTTCTTCCCACACAACAGGGAACCAAGAACACACTTGATGGATCTCAGAAACAGATTATCTTTCAATCAGCCCACATGAGTAGGAAGCAAGTTTAAGGATAATTTTGACTGTGATCCACTCCTCGATGTATAGATCAGAGGGTATGTATCGAAAAAGGAGGCGAAGACAAAGCACCCCTAAAAATTTGATTGTACACTCTCAAATATCATTTGATTAAAGTAAAGTTAGAAATGACAACATTAACACACCCAAACTTGCTTTATCAAATTGGCACCCTTGTCGGGGATTGGCATCCCATGGAGTAGATTTAGCTTTTTGCTTCATTGCTATAATAGAGATATCCTGTTTTACTTGTGCTTGCGTTACATTTAGTATTTATCTTTCGTGCTCTTGGGTCAATCATGCTCTAGGAAGAAAAGGGACAACAAAGAACTACAAAAAAGAGAACCTAGGTTAGAAATTGAATTATTGCTCACATTAGGGGATAAAGTCAACGAGTCTAAACTCTTTCCTCACTCCCTCCCTAGAGGTTAATTGTGTTTGAATGAGAGGAGGTTGCTACAAAATCCTCTCATGAATCTCTTTAGCTCAACACATGAGGAGTTGACTTTCGATGACATCTCTATTTCAACATTGCCGCTTTCTACTATGGATGAAGATAACAAGAACAGCAAAAGGATGTGATTATGAGACCACTCAACTCCAATGCAGTATAGGCCAATCACAACGCTTCATGCCCCCATTGTTGCGGGGGGTGCACTTTAGAATTAATGGTTACACTATGAACCTTCTACCAACATTTTTAGGTAAACCTTCGGAAGACCCTTATAGGTTAGTTGTAGATTTTTCACGAGTCTGTGAGATGAAAAATTACCAAAATGTTCGTCTCGACATAGTGCAAATGTGACTCTTTCCTTTTACACTAAGGGATAGAGCGAGAGAATGGTCCCTAAATTTAGCTCGAACGCTTGATTCATGGGATGAGATTGAATAAGCATTACTTATGAAATTTTACCTTGTAGGAAAAACAAATGGTATCAAGAAATCCATTCAGGATTTTGACCAAGATGTTGGGAACCTTCAATGATGCTTTGGAGCAGTTCAGAGAATACACTAGATCTTGTCCTCATCACGGAATCCCTGATCACGAGATAGTACAGATCTTCTATGAAGGCCAAAACAATTTAGATTGACTTATGCTCAACGCAATTAATGGTGGAGCATTCATGAGCAAATACAACGACGATGCATTTGAACTCATAGAGTTAGTGGTTGAAAATACAGCCCATCATGCTGATGGAAATATATGTGGCCGGCAAACGAATCACACATTCCACATCTCGTTCCATGGTCATTAATGCAACATATTCATTATAGTGCACGTTTGATGCTTATAATAAGTTTCATGAATACATGATCGGACTTAGTGAATTATGATGAGATCGTAATATGGAGATCACTTGTCTTTAAGCATGCATTCTAAATATTCCTATTCGAAGGATTCTCGAGAAGGACATCGAAGTATCTGAATAGAATAGCACTATCTAGCCTCAATCATATGATGAGTATGGCCGGTCTCATAGTCATTAGTGTGGAAAGGGTTCACTGAATTGATCCGTACAAATCCCTGAATAGTATTATACTAAACTGTCAATCAGGTCGATTCATGTCACGGTTGTGTAAGTGGTACTTAGACCTGAGACACCAAAGACATCTTGTGGACGGACGGTTGTACTTTGACTATGGCCAACGAGTCTCTAATCATGGGATTCTAAACAGTCTTAGTTCGGGTACATCAAGAAGTTTACGAAGATGATTGAGTGGTCAAGATGGGATCGTCCACCCTCGGTATAAGAGGTGACAGCTCAAGGAAGACGATGCGATGAAGTCCTTGGCCAAGGCAGTAAAATATCAGAGAAGATTTCTCCAATGATTTTCGAATGCATCAGTACTAACTCGGATGATCGATTAGGGTTTGACAGTTAACCATATCCTAAGTCGTCCAAGGAGCATCAAGTGGATGAGGGACTATACCTACACGATAACCGATGATGAACAGGTTCCATGAGTGAGTCGATACACACTCCTTTGTATCTTCTAGAACACGAGGTGTAGCTTGGCACCCCACGTGTTGGAGACTCAACCTATCGATTGGGTTCAATCGATCAGACTTTCATTAATCTATATGATGATATAGATAATTAATCTATCGATTGGGCCACTAGAGTCGTAAACTAGACTGGTACATGGGCCTAGAGGGTCACACGCAAATGGTCTTTTGGACGTCAGAAGATATACCTACGTTTTGGGGGGTTTTATGAAAAATACTCACTTAGAACAGGGCCTTCCCCTACTTCTTCCCTCTCCCAACACCCCTATCCATGCCCAATGCGATCGGAATGGCGTAATGACGCCGGTGGAGGTAGAATGGGGCTTGTCAATGAGAAGGAGGAGATTAGACGTGCCAAGGATCACTTGGATACATCTAGAGGCTGCACACTTGAGCAGCTCGACTGGTCTCGCTCTAGGATCTAAGAAATCATAGATGCAATCCGTGCAAAGGTACATCGTTTTATGGTTTTTATGATCTAGTTTGATTCGTAAATGTCTTCCACTACGTATCATTTTGTTTTGTTCATCCAGATCTAGGCGTCTAGAACCCAACACATGCAGCACTAACTCAAACAAGGAGTGTCATACCCTAGAAGGGAGGTCTGATAATTGATGCTAATGTGGTATAGACTGACATGATAATGGATAAGATTTACAAATTGGTGGAAAGACAAAGGAGTCTAGTAAAAAAAGGTAGAACAAGTGAGTACTTATAGACATACTATAAACAGGGTAAACAAAGACTCGCCCCCTTGTATAATCTGCTCTAGCTTAGACCTTGAGGAAGATGATTGTCAATTGAATCCGGATGTGATGGCTATTCAGGAGCAAAGCCACTATAATCAGTATAAAGCTTCAATGCAAGCTGAAAGGCCTCAGTACTCGAATAGGTACAACAATACTGATGCTAATAGGGTTAACATGGATAAAAACCTTGGGTTTAGAAAGGGGCCATATCAACAGTACCATTTAAACCTTGGGATCAAAGAGGTGGATGTCATGGAAGTAGTTGAGGAACAACTTCATGATTTTAATGAGGAATCTCTAAATTATATGGGACTCGTGGGAAATGAAACTTACGAAGTATGCATAGATAACATGCATAGAAAGACCATTAGATCTAAAGACATTTCCATCCACTCTCAAGTATGCTTTCCTTGACAAGCAGGGAACCTCACTGGTGATCATATCCGCTCAACTTACTCCAAACGAAGAGAAATAACTTTTAAATGTGCTACGAAAACATCGAGACGCCATAGGATGGACACTAATGGACTTGAAAGGTTTAGATTCATCTGCGTGTGTGCACAATATTTATTTAGAGGAAAATGCAAGACTCGAAAGAAAGGCTCAAAGTAGACTCAATACTCAAGTATGGGATGCAGTGAAAGAAGAGATAATGAAATGGCTACATGCTGGAATTATATACCCTATTTTTGATAGCCCTTGGGTGAGTCCAATTCATGTAGTCCCCAAGAAATCAGGTATGACCGTTACATTAAATCTACTCTTCTCATGTCTTTAATGTATTTATGTTATTAGATTTGTAAATGGGTCACATCACTATGAGGCTCATATGTCCTTTCCCTATTCTTTTTTATGTTATTAAAAGGCAACATGTTATAAGTGGCCCATATTTTGGTTTTTAAGTCCCCTATGGTAGTGTGGCCACTACTCATTTTTTATATTATATGGTATTTAAACCAGCTCAAATAGAATGGAATTAGGTCATCTTATTTGATTATAACCTAGCCACCACTAGAGCTCCATTTTCAGGTGTGATAGGAGCATCAAGGGGACGAAGATGAATTTTAACATAACTCCCCATCTTCTCTGCGCTCTAGGAATGATTTGGTGCATGGCCAATCATCAAATCCAAATCATTCATCCCTTAGGGGAGTGGTGAAATGCTAATTCTTAAAAAATCTTGTGATAATATTTCCAATACTTTAACAGATGACATAATTTAAACATACTTAAATGTGTTCGACTCCTCTCCTATCTAAGGTGGATAATCCTATCTCACATGTAAAATCACATATGTATATTTGTTGTTGTATTTGAGATATCATCATTTGGAGTGATTAGAGATTCATAACTCATAGTCCAAAAAAAACTTCCCACCATAATATTTCATTGGAATCATAGGTCCAAGATAGATTGACAGTAATGTGAGATACCAACCAATGATTCAGATAGATAAATTCATTTCCCTCTTATTAAAAAGACCACTCGATATTTTCATGATTACTTGATAACCTATTGACAACCACAAATAACATGTGGTTATCTATAAAATTAAGTCACTAACTTATACATTTTATCTTCAAAGAAATGTTCACATTGTCTAGTAATAAAAATATTTTTAAAATTTTTAAAATGTTCTGATTTTCCCAATTTTCTGAATCATAATTTTAAGTCATAAATTTAATAGACTTATTTAAAAAATTTTGGGGTTTACTATATTTTAAAATGATATTCTTTTTTCCCATTTTTGGTATTTTTATGTAATTTTATGACATTAAACTCGTAAAGAAAACACTTATAAGTCGGAATGTTTGCATTTAAATTTATTTAAATAGTTGGAGTTTTCTTGAATTTTCCAGTCTTTGGATAACTTTATGGGACGCTGGCAATCTGCCTCTTAGATTAAGGCGGGTAGCTTCTCCCACATGAGCCATTTCTGGCTCTGATACCAAGGTAAGGATTGGAGACAGATGGATGCAGAAATGAGAATAAAATCATTCGCAGAATTAAAATATCTTGTAAAAGAACAATTAAAGATATAACTACTTGTAGGCAGACAATCAATCAACTTGAATTTGAGTTGATTGACTGTCTCTTAAGGAGTAGATACTCTTATCTACAAGGTCTTTATAGAGAAAGTTCTAAATCAGTATAGTTGACATATTTCCAGAAATATCCATTTTATTTATTCTGCCAGATATTTGGAAATAAAATTTATTTCATATTGCAAAAGGTTTTGCAGGAGAACGATAATAAATTTTATTTTACTCATGTTCACTACTATATAGAGTTTCAAAAATAATTTAGAGTTCACTGATGTATAGAGTTTCAGAAAAATATTTAGATTTCACTGCATTTGAACAGAGAGGTTGGTATGACAACTTCATAAATCTTTGTATGGTTCGTTCAAAAAAAAAGTCTTTATATGGACTCAAACAAGCATCTAGACAATGCTATTTCAAATTATCTTTATCCTTGGCTGAATCTAGCTATTCAACAATCACATCCAGACTACTCTTTCTTCTTGAGGCGAGAAGGAGGTGTTATAATCATCCTTCTCATGCATGGTGATGATATCATCACTGCGGGGTTAAACATTAATCACATTGAAAGTGAGGAAGTCTTCTTGAGCTTCAAGTTTTCTGAGTCACTGTTGGGCCTAAACAGACCCTTCCTGTATTTTGTTTTAAGGTGGGTGAATCTCTTACTACATTTTCAAGTTAAGTTTTAAGGTGTAGAGAGTGCTGCAGAGGATGGAGTCATGCCCAGGATATAGAGAGATAGAGAGAGATTGAGACATGAGTGAGAGGGTGATGGAGGGATTAATCATAGATTGATGAACAAAATAGAGATACTGGATGCAAAAGAAACAACACCTGAGGTGGCAGAATGAGAGGTTTTAGAAACTTTGATTTTCAGAACCTCGAAGATTTGGTGGCGACAATTTAAGTGGGACAGTGGTGATTAAAGACGGACATAGTTGGAGGCCAGGCTGAAGAATCAAAGAACTAACTGAGGTGAGAACTGTATTTTAGGGACAATTTTTTAGACTTCCCCCAACTACATGCGTCATCATCTTCAACCATTTTATCTCTGTTGTCCCTTCTTCCGCAGACCCATGACAGAAAACTGGTAGAATTGATGCATTTTGGACAGACCATGATTGGGACGCTCTCCAGAAATTATGAGACTTTGGGATAGATGACATCCATTCAGTTATGCTCGCTTCATCCCATATAGTCGTCCATGCACCAACAACGAACCTCCCCACATGTTCTTCAAATGCAACACATAAGAATAAGTGGAGGTTTCTTGAATTCAAGCCTCCAAGCAGTACAATGGCCCTTCTTGGGCTTCACTTGAGCCACAAAATCTACAGGTCCAGCCCAGTATTGGGCTGTTAATATTCTTTGGGGTTGTGACATAAAAATAAAGTTACAAATGGCTAGATACAATTTACTCGTGGGCCATGATATTTTTATTGCAATAATTTTCTTTTAACTGGTCACAATTTGGTCTTGGACTCTGGGTCCGAGGCCGCCAGCTCAGCATACATGTCAGCAATAGCCTTGTCAAAGTATGCCCTTGCTTGGGGCCTCTTGATCTAAGAAAAGCCAAAAACATTTTTCATTAAATTTGGTATTGAAATTTTTTAAAAAGAACAATAAATGTCAAAACTAGAGGTAAAGAGAAATAATATAAACGACAAAACTGTTGACTTATTGAGCATAAACCATAATTAAAACACCGTTTTAAAATGAAAGGAATACAAAATGAAAAGTATCACACTGGTGAATTGAGATAAAATATAATCTGATCTGATTAAAATAAAAACAAGTTATAAAATTGGTTGGCTTCTCATTCAGAGGAATTCTCCTTTTTCCCAAGTTGGTCAATTGTTTTTCTTGCAGAACCTAACTGCACTAGTTATAGCAGTTTTCTATGTGCGCGTGGGAGAACGAGGGCTGATCCAATCTGACATCTATTGAACCAATCAACTCCCGAAAAAAATTTATAGAATTATGATGTTAAATGGAAATGCTATAAACACAGTTTAGTTGTATAAATAAATTTAAAATATTTTTATATTAAAGAAAATGGTTAAAATTTAACTACCGCAGAATAGCATCCAAGAAAACATTATCCAAAAATATTTAGATTCTATTTTTAAATAAATAAGATACTAAAAAATTTATATAATTTTATAATGACGAATAGAAATGACAACTAATGGATAAACAAATAAATCAGAAATGATAACTGAGTTGAAAACACAACTATAATTTAAAAGGGTGTCATAAAAGAGAATAGAGAGAAAATATGACAACAAACCATTGAAAACATACTTTTAAAACATAAATAAAATGCAGATAAGTAAAAAAATCATAAAATTTACTATGAAAAGTTAAACTAAACTTTTTAATAAAGAGTTTAAACTAGAACTAATCAGCAATTTATTTTCCACAGAGTGGCCTGGTGGGATAGGAAGGTTACCTTGAATGTGGGAGTGAGAAGACCATTCTCCAAGGTAAACGGCTCAGTCACCAGGGTGACTGCCTTGACGAACTCAAATCCACGGAGCTGCAAATTGAAAATAGAGTTTTATTTAAAATATTTTATAAGATAACTGGGATCAGAATGGAAAAATTCATCTGGTAAGGTCACCTTCGACTCTCTTCCCACGGCATCCAAATCTGCCAGAACAGCAGCTCTAGCCCTGGGATCAGAGCACAGCTGCTCTAGACTGCCATACTGCGATGATAAAATTTCTTCGAGGTTATTTAATTATATTATACAGAACGGTTATGCTTGAACAAAAAAGTCAACGACAATGCCCACCTGAATTCCATTAGCTGATGCCCAGTTTCTCATGACGTCGGGGTCAACGGAGATCACCGCCACCAAGCTGGAGTTGAAGCTATCCCCTATTTTTTTTTAGCAGGCATCCATATCTCGCTTAGATTCGAACAAGTATTCATGGATTTTAATAGTAGATGTTTATTATTGGGTATGATTATTTAACATGAATACTCTTTTAATTGGAGGGCTTACCATAGACGAAGCACTGGGCGACGAATTTGCACTTGGCGTAAACGTTCTCAATCTTCTCTGGGGCTATGTACTCTCCCTGAGCCAGCTTAAATATGTTCTTCTTTCTAAAGATGTAAAAGATGATAAAATACTTTGAAATTAGAACGGATAATGGACTCGAATTGGGTGGAATAATTTGAGAAGAAACCCATCATTAATCAGGAATATAGGGGCAGAAGATTGTCCGCCAAAGGAATAAAAATTTTGATGGTTCCAAGGAAGACAGACTTTTCACCTAAATCACACACTAATCAGGATTCAAATTTTTTATGGTCCTATGGAAGATAGACTCTTCATTTAAAAATACTTCTAAATTTAGAATGAAAATGGACCCAAATTGGGTGGAATAATTTGAGAAAAAACCCATCTCTTAATCAGGGATATGGGAGGTAGAAAATTGTCCAAGAAAGGAATAAGAGAATTGTCCAGCTTAAAGATGGTTTCAAGAAAGATAAACTTGCCAAATATTCTTCCGAGAAGATCAATAAGACAAGGACCTTACGATTTTCAAATGATCAAGATATTTGTATAAACATCCATAGCTACCGAGTAGTTTTACTAACAACAATTTCTCCAAAAAATAGAACTGTGTCTTGAAAAACTTAAATGACGCCGCCAATCTTGGTCGATTTATTGTACCTGTCTATGATCTTGAGACGCCCACCAGGTAGCCAGAGTCCAATGTCCCCAGTATGTAGCCACCCATCCTCATCAATCACCTCTCTCCTGCCACGTCATTTCCTGTTAAATTATAGAAAATGATAACTGAAAATGACCTAATAATAGATTTTTTTCCACATTACGTTTGCATTTCATCCTTAAAGTAGCCCTTGAAAATGGTCGGGCCTCTCACACAAATTTCACCACGTGGATATGGCTGGTCATCAGATGTGTAGTTCATCTCTGGAACATCAACCAACTTGATTTCTGAATAAATAAATAGAAATTAAAATTATATAAACAAATAAATCATCTGAAAGAAGAAGTAAAAAATAAAAGCTTACCGCATGCAGTGTTTGGGGAACCAACGTGGCCACTGAGCTTGTCACCAGGATCCATGGCACTAATTACACATGAAGTTTCCGTCATCCCATAGCCCTCAATTACCTCACAACCAAAGCATCTGCACAAAATGATAAACACTAAGATTTAGATAGGGAGAAAGTTTATGAAAAATGTAGAACTTGCGATAAATTTTGAAATTTAACGAGCTTACACTCTCAAGAAATCCATGACATCAGGGGACAGTGGGGAAGCGCCAGATCCCATGAAGCGTACACGCCCTCCCAGCTTTGCTTTGATCTTATTGAAAACCAGTCTATCCCACAAAGGCGATGGGTTTTTGCCTGATGTTCGATTCAGGGATTTAATTCAATGTCGAAGAAATAAAATTCACGGCAAATAAAAAAATAACAGAGAGCAGAGGAAAAGAATAAAAAAAATTTCAAACATTAACCCTAAGATCTTTTCATAACCAATATGTGAATAGGAACATTTGGGCAGCGACTATCCATCAAAAATTGAATCTTGTTTGGGTTCGATCTAAAATTTAAATCGATAGAACAACCCTTATTCGCCTAATCTGATCAACTTGATCCGATCAATCAGAAGGGCTGGATCATGATAGGTTAGATAGATCCAATCCAATCGGCCCAGTTAGTGTAACAAGCGGTCAGATCATGATAGCTTGATTAATCGAATATACACAGTTTCTAAAGTTCAGAGAGGTAAAGGTTTATGCTTCCTATGGCTTACAACAAGCGAGGAAATGAGTAATAGAAGACAGAAAGCCCTGGAGAGTGACTACTGGCGGAAATTCTAAATTTTGATTATTTTTAAGAAATTTTCAGTTGCTTTAGGAGGGAGACACCATTAGAGGAATTAGAGAGAGAGAGAGCTCCTTTTTCTTTCTTGTTAATATTTTTACTGTCGATCACGAATCGATTCAACTGCTTAAATTTGAACAATTGATCATGATCGCTGGATCAGGAGCTGATCAAACTTTCTGACTGATCGTATATTGCTAGCTATATCTGATCTATCAATTGATGTGATCAATCTGATCGTAAAATAGACCGATCCCCAAACCTTAACAAGGAAAAACATTAAAACCAAAGTAACTACAGGAAAAAATTTAGAGAAAGCATGTCACCATTGGCGATTGCTTGCTTTTTGGAGTTGAAGGCAGTGAAGAAAAGCTTCTCTCGCAAGGCACCAGATGCTTTCACGGCATTGATAATGCTACAGAATTCATAGATTTTAATGTAAATTGAACAGGTATTTTCTCAGCAATGGAACGAATTAATGTCATAGAATAAAAGTCACGGAACTTACCCTGCATAGATTCTGTTATACAAGCGGGGTACGCTGCAGAAAACTGTTGGTCTCAGCACTGCCAGATCATCCATTAGCTTCAAGTTATCCTGTTTGAAGACATGCACAAATCAAACGTGTAAGATAAATAAATGGATGACAAACAAAGGAAAAAATAAAGTGATGACAAAATTCCAACTAAGGCATTAAGAAGGTGTTTTTTCATGGATATTACTCGTATATACACAGAGGTCGTAATAAGATGATTTCATTTTCAGACTCAGCAAGATGGAATAAAGTAACTTCATTAATTTCACGGAGAGATGATTATAGTATTCTGCTCGTAGCAGGTACGTGCTTCAATTTTCAATGCAGTGTGTTAGCCAAAACATGTAGTTTAATGTGTTTAAAGAGGGTCTTGAAAATATAATTACAAGAGATTTGAAAACGAAAATATCTCACGAACCCCTTGGTAGAAGCCCACAGAAACTCCGTAGTATGCTAATGCCACGTGGTTGGCACGCTCGTAGATGTGTGCCAAAGGAAGATAAGAGATGTAACTAAAAAAAATGTTCATAACGTTAATCAACGATAAGTCTGCAGTCCTTAATGAAAAGGAAAATTAATATGGGAGGATTATCTCACATATCAGATGTGTAGAAGGGAACGTTTGTGTTAAAACCAGCAACGCTCGCGATCATGTTCTTGTGCGTCAACACAACTCCCTGAAAAAGAGAACGCAATCCATATTTATTAACTCTCAAGAGAAAAGGCAAGGGATGAAAGAAGAATCATAATATACAAATAAGAAGTTCAATCCGTCCCCTACGAAAATTTCAGCAAAAATTTTCCCTACTCAAAATAAAGTGACCGTCAAAGGTAACCTTGGGTGTGCCTGTTGTCCCACTGGTGTAGCAGATCGTGTAAACATCGTCAGGTTTTGGAGGAATAAACGGATGAATGTTTCTCCTTCCCTGAAAACAGACGAGTCAAAGATGAGATTGATACACGTGGCATAATGAAATTTTATCACATTTCTTTCAGTCTAACCAAAATCAATGAACTTCAATTTGTAAATATTAAAAATAGGCAACATAATATGAACAATATGGAACGAGGGTTTATTTTTAAAGTACACTAAAACTAGATTCTCTCATTTTGAACTTTTTGTACCACGCTCTTATTCTATCTATAATTTTCCATATTTAAATATTTCTTTCACTTGTGGACTTTTTTTCCAATAATCTCTCTCGCGCCCACGTTCAATCTCCTTTCTGAATTTGCTGACAGAAGATTCAATATATAGTCAGATTATCAATTTACAATCTGTTCGCCAGCTTTTTCCCTCGGATGACAAAAAAAGACGTCCATAAGAATTACGATTATTTCCCGAAAGCTACCACAGAGTGAAAGTCCCGATATTTGATGAGTTGACGCGTAAAAAACCAAATTTGTGAAAGTGAGTCAGCAAGAAAAGACACCTGTTCAAGAAGCCTGGAATACGATACAATTTTCACGCCGGCTGCCACTGGAAGGGATGGTATCTTTTCGTCTTGCCCATCTATCACCTATTCAAAATAAGATAATATAATCAATAAAATAAATGCATAACACTGAAGCTATTAAAAAGAAAACTTGGAATCCTCCATACCACAATTAAACGCACAGATGGAATCTGAGACAAGAAGCTAAGGATCTGCACAGCGAGCATAATGTATCAAAAAAATTGACAAAAGCTTATCATCAGTTCCCGTTGACGAAAAGTCAAAAAGATTAGCCATTTTATCCCACAGTAAAATGGAATAGGAATGTTGGCCGAGTTTTACAGAAGCATAGACTCACAATGTCCAAAGTTTGGGGAAGACAAAAAATGGCCTGCACTTCGGCGTGATTTACAATAAAACTAACAGCATCAGGCCCTGCAGTGAATGAAATAATTGCACGTAAACAAATTACTGTTGCATTAACACAGGAAACAAGCATTAAGACGTTTAGTAAACTTACCAAGTGTATCATATAGGGGCACAGAAATAAACGAATACGCAGAACAGGCATGATCCACGATAAGCCACTCTGGCCGGTTGATGAAATAAAGTCCTACTGAAGCCCCCTGAAAGAAGATATCGTATTAATAGGGTTACAGAAAAGAAGATATTTTAATTTTTAGATAAATCGATTGATCAATAACACACTTGAGGGATTCCATGGTAAACAAGACCGGAGCCTATGGCAGTTCTTGCTGTGCTGGCTTCTCCGTATGTCATCCACCTGTATCTGCGATGCAAAAGAACAAAGAATCAAAACAAAAATTCATTTTTTATGAGGTTCCCAGAGAAGGAACCAGAAAATAATGACATGATTTTTCTGAAAACTTGACGGTAGAATAAAATAGAAAGTCACGAAAAGCTGTTCAAAAAGGCAATAGCACCGGAATCAACACACACATTTTTTTCACATGTTAATCACATAAAATGATTGAGAAACTGTCATATCCTTCAAACATGAAACGGATAATCCACTTACTCTCCGACTGTTCCGTCTTCTCTGATCCGCGAACCCAAGTACTTGTAGTCTCGAAAACTCTCAACTCCGTGCCTTCAGATACGACCAAGTTCATCGGCGTTAGATACAATTGAGTTTATGGTGAATTATACCCCGAGTTACCCATTGTTAAAATCGCTAAAAGGGACTCACACAAAATTTTCGTGGACAGTGCTAATTTCTGGATGGTCGGAAAACCTCGTTACCAGCTTTAAAGGAGAGCGTACAGATCTGCATACCGGGATTGAATATCAGAGAACTACGAATTTAACTCAGAATTGTTGGAGATTTAGCCGCAAAGAATTTGGGCTACCTGTATACGTTCCATTTCCCAGTATTGAGCTTCTCTGGAAGAACAACGCTGTACCCTTGATCTGTCGAACAGAAAACCAGATCATCAGAATCAAACCGAAACGTAGAGATTCTTTCCTATCATTATTTCTTTTCATCCCTTCTGATGAAAAAAATCTCCACACAGAGAATTCCAATGGAATTTCCAGAGAATTTAAATTGGAAGCGATCTCCATCTCTATCGCTCTCTATCGCTATCTCAACCTCTGCCTCCATCTCCTTCTGACAGCTTTTCATCGTTTCCGAAGAAAAAAAATCGTCCACAACGAAAACTCCAAGGAGAATTCAGGAAAAAATTTCTTCGAAATCGATCTCCATCTTAATCGTGTTCCACCAGAATCTCCATTTCAATCTCTACCTATCCCCACCTTTTCCGGTCTCCATCTATATCTCTACCTCTGAATCCACAAGGAAGAACCGTGAGCCGGCAACGATACAGATTTCTCGAGCAACAACAAATCTTCGCAACAACGTTCAAACGCACGAAAAGGATTGCGAAGATCCATCAGCTAGATACTCACTGTGAACGAATTCCGCAGCAGTCGGATTGAAGAACAAAGAGCGCGCCTCTTCCCGACAAGCATCATCGACGGAGCTGAGCAGGTGGCCGGAGATGGCTTTGAGCCGCCGCTGCGCCGCCGCGTGATCCATCTGCTCCGCCGCGAATTCCGCTCCCTCTTCTGCAAATCCTTCCTCTCTCTTCCTCTTCTTCCCTCTTGCAGAGACTGTTCTAACCGATGACTTGAGCAGGCAGTTATCTCTACGTATTTATATGGTGGCGACGAGACTGTCCGTTTCGGGGGATCGAAGAGGATCGAGGCGGGCGCGCCTTTCGAAGAAATCGATCGATCGATCGGTCGGTTGGTGTCGAAGAGAGGGAGTTGGTCAAAAGGGAGCGGCGGGGGGGTTCGGTTCGGGTTCGTGTCGAGAACGCCAGCGCTGAACGACCGGAGGCGCCGGACCTTGTTTACGTGGTGGTCGTTTTCGGGGTAAGCGGAGAAGCAAGTAGAGAGAGGAAACAGTGGGAAGAAAGGGGGAGGAAGAGAGGGAGTGTGTGAGAGGGAAAGAGAGGTAGAGAAACGTAGGGGGAAGGAGAGAGGTAGAGAGAAAGAGAAGTAGAGAGAGAGGGGGGGTAGGGAGAGAAAGAGAGTTAGAGAGAGAGAGGGGGAGGAAGGAGAGAAAGAGAGCGGGTGTAAGGGAGAGAGAGAGGTATAGACAGAGAAGAGAAAGGAGAGAAAGAGAAGGGAAGGAGAGAGAGATATATAGAGAGATAGAGAAGGAGAAATAGAGAAGGGAAGGAAAGAGAGAGGGGGGGAAGGAGATAGAGAAGGAAGGAAAGAGAGAGGGGGGGAAGGAGATAGAGAAGGAAGGAAAGAGAGAGGGGGAGGAAGGAGAGATAGAGAAGAGAAGGAAAGAGAGAGGGGGAGGAAGGAGAGATAGAGAAGAGAAGGAAAGAGAGATAGAGAACGAAGGAAAGAGAGAGGGGGAGGAAGGAGAGATAGAGAAGAGAAGGAAGATAGAGAACGAAGGAAAGAGAGAGAGGGAGGAAGGAGATAGTGAAGGGAAGGAAAGAGAGAGGGGGGAAGGAGATAGAGAGGGGGGAAGTAGATAGAGAAGGAAGGAAAGAGAGAGGGGGAGGAAGGAGAGATAGAGAAGAGACGGAAAGAGGGATAGAGAAGGGAAGGAAAGAGAGAGGGTGGGAAGGAGATAGAGAAGGAAGGAAAGAGTGATAGAGAAGGGAAGGAAAAGAGAGAGCGGGAAGAGATAGAGAAGGGAAGGAAAGAGAGAGAGCCGGAAGAGATAGAGAAGGGAAGGAAAGAGAGATAGAGAAGGAAGGAAAGAGATAGAGAAGGGAAGGAAAGAGAGAGGAAAAGAGAGGGAGGGAGGGAGTTTGCCCAGGGAAACTCAGAGACTGTGATTGATAGATAGAGAGAGAGCGAGAGAGAGGGTATGCTAAAGGCAGACTTGTACAGGAGAAAGAAAGAAAGAAAGAAAGAAAGAAAGAACGCAGAGAGAAAAAGAGAGAGAGACAGACAGGGTAGGTAGTAAGAGAGAAACTCAGCACATAAATCAACAAAGTCGGGCGGGGGTTATCCGGGGCGGCCAAGAAGAGAGAGCCGCCCCGGGTCCCGGCAGAGGAAGAAGAGGAATGTTACAAGTGAAGCAGAAGAAGAAGAAGCAAAGAGAGAGGGGTGATAACACCTATCGATCAGCGGTCGATGCCCTCGATCTTGTCCTCGACCTCGGAGTAGAGCTCGCGCAGGCGGTCGAGATTCTCGTCGGAGGTCTCCCAGTAGCCCCTCCCGCTGGCCTCCAAGAAGGTCTGCACCAGCTTCCTGAACGAGTTCGGGTTGGTGTCCATGAGCCGCTTCAGCATCGCCTCGTCCTTGATGAACGTCTCGTTGGCCTCCTCGTACACCCAATTATCCACCTGCCCGGACGTCGCGCTCCACCCCACCGTGTTCGTCAACCGCTTCTCGATCTCCCGCACCCCCTCGTACCCGCTCTTCATCATCCCCTCGTACCACTTCGGGTTCAGCAGCTTCGTCCTCGCGTCCAGCCGCACCGTCTCCGCCAGCGTCCTCACCTGCGCGTTCGCCGTCGTCGTGTCCGCGATGTACGAACCGGGCCGCTTCCCGTCCTTGCGCAGCGACTGCACCAGCTTGGTCGGGTCCGAGTCGAAGTAGTGGCTCACGTCCGTCAGCGAGATCTCGGACGAGTCCAGGTTCTGGAACGTGGCGTCCGCCGTGGCCAGCGCCATCTCGAACACCTTCCGCTTCTCCTCCATCCCCGCGCCGGGCGCGTCGCAGTCGAAGGCGAAGCTCTTGCGGCTCAGGTACATGTCCTGCAGCTGCTTCTCGTCGTTCCAGGTGGAGTTCTCCACGGCCAGGTTGACGTTGGAGGAGTAGGACCCGGACGCGTTGGAGAAGATCCGCGTGGCCGCGTCCCGGACCGTCGTCCCGAGCTCGGCGGCCTGCTGAAGCGCGTGCTTCCGGACGAAGTTCATCTCCTCGGGCTCGTCCAGCTCGGCCACCATCTTCACGGCCCGGTCCAGGAGGTTCATCTGGTTGATGAAGAGATCGCGGAAGACGCCGGAGCAGTTGACGACGACGTCGACGCGGGGCCGGCCGAGCTCCTCCAGGCTGACGGCCTCCACCTTGTTGACCCGGCCGAGCCCGTCGGGCACGGGCCGGACCCCGAGCATCCACAGGACCTGAGCCAGCGACTCGCCGTAGGTCTTGATGTTGTCGGTCCCCCAGAGCACCAGCGCGACCGTCTCCGGGTACCGCCCGCCGTTGTCCTTCTTCTGCCTCTCCAGCAGCCGGTCAACGACGACCATGGCGCTCTGCATGGCGGCGGTCGTGGGGATGGACTGCGGGTCCAGCGCGTGGATGTTCTTCCCCGTGGGGAGGACTTTCGGGTTCCGGATCGGGTCCCCGCCAGGCCCGGGCTCCACGTACTTGCCCTCCAGCGCCTGCTTCAGGCTCCCCAGCTCGTTGTCCATGACCACCAGCCGCAGGCACTCGCCGAGGAAGGTGAACACCACGCGGAGCTTCTCCCGGTCGGCCCTCAGGAACGGGGTGTCGGACAGGTACTGCACCCACGGCTCGGAGATCCCGAACCCGAACATGGACCCGAAGAGCTTGTCCGTGACGTCGACGACGAGCCCGCGGTCGTCGGTGGTGCGCTGCACGAAGGCGGTGATGGCGCCGCGGGACGCGTCGGTGATCTGGCGGAGGAGCTCGACGTCGGCGAGGACGCCGGCGTCGTTGCCGCGGTAGACGTCTTCGATGCGGCGGCCGACGGTGGCAGCGAGGATGGAGGGGAGGGAGGAGATGTTCTCCTCGGGGCGGTCCAGGGCGGCGATGTTGACCAGGGTGGCGACGGCTTCCAGGGCGGAGGGGGGCTCGCCGATGACGTGGAGGCCGCAGGGGAGGAGCCGGGACTCGATCTCCATGATCTTGGCGTAGACCTTGCCGACGACCAGGTCGCGGTCAGCGGGCTTCAGGTCCATGGTCTGGTCGTCGGCGGGGAGGTCAACGTCCTTGTCGAGGTTGCACTGGCGGGCGGTGCTGACGATGGAGCTGACGATCTGGGGGCCGCGGCCGGTGTCCTTGAGAGACTGGTAGGAGGAGATGAGCTCGGCGAGCTGCTTGAGGCCCTTGTAGAGACCCGCGTTCTCGGCGGGCGGGGTGAGGTAGCTGATGGTGTTGGCGTAGCTGCGGCGCTTGGCGACGGTGGCCTCGGAGGGGTTGTTGGCGGCGTAGTAGTAGATGTTGGGGATGTTGCCGATGAGGCTGTCGGGGTAGCAGACGTCGCTCATGCCCACCTGCTTGCCGGGCATGAACTCGAGCGAGCCGTGGGTGCCGAAGTGGAGGACGGCGTCGGCGCCGAAGATCTTCTCGACGAAGGAGTAGTAGGCGGCGAAGCCGTGGTGGGGGCTGGCGGAGCGGGAGAAGAGGAGGCGCATGGGGTCGCCCTCGTACCCGAAGGTGGGCTGCACGCCGATGAAGACGTTGCCGTACTGCTTGCCGTAGACGAGGAGGTTCTCGCCATCGGAGTTGAGGTTGCCCGGGGGCTTGCCCCAGTTCTCTTCCAGGAGCTGCGCGTAGGGGGTCAGCTTCTGGTACTCGCGGACGGGCATCTTGTACGCCACGTTCAGGTTCGGGCTGCTGAACTTGGCCTCCTTGTCGTGGATCACGTCCTCGATCAGCTGCTCCGCCGATTCGGGCAGGCCCGACACGTCGTAGCCGTCGGATTGGAGGTCCTTGAGCACGGAGAAGATGGAGGAGAACACGTTCAGGTACGCCGCCGTGCCCACGTTGCCCTTGTCCGGGGGGAAGCTGAACACGGTGATGGCCAGCTTCTTCTCCGCCTTGGTCTTCCGCCGCAGCTCCGCCCACCTGATCGCGCGGGTGCACAGCTGCTCCACCCTCTTGTGCAGCGCGTGCGATTTACCTAGTTTACGAGAGCACCATTCAGAATCAGAGAGATATAATATAGAGAACCAACGTGTAAAAGAGAGTTTACCCATGTGAGATCTACGATAGGAATAGCGAGATGGGTATGTAGAATTGTAGAGAGAGGGAATGCTAGAGATTGATGTTTTGAGATGGAGACTAGAGAGGGAGAGTTTAGCTGGGAGTCGCGTCATTCAGATACCACCGTAGTTGGAACGAGAGAGATGTATAGATAACAAAGAATAGAGAGGGATAGAGACCGAGAGAGAGTTTACCTATTTGTTCTCATCAAGAGAGAGAGAGAGAGATGGATAGAGATGGATAGAGATGGAGATAAATTGATAGAAATAGCGATAGGTATGTAAAATTCTAGAGATTGATGTTTTGGGATGGAGACTAGAGAGGGAGAGTTTAGCTAGGAGTCGCGTCATTCAGATAGAGTTAGTTTACCTGCGTATTTAGAACGAGAGATATATATAGATAACAAAGTATAGAGAGGGATAGAGACCGAGAGAGAGTTTACCTATTCGTTCTCATTAAGAGAGAGAGAGATAGAGATAGAAATAGCGATGGGTATGTAGAATTCTAGAGATGGATGTTTTGAGATGGAGACTAGAGAGGGGGATTTTAGCTGGGAGTCGCGTCATTAAGAAGGACAGAGAGAGAGAGAGGGTTTACCTGTGCGGGGGTCGCGGCCAGAGAAGACGATGGGCTCCATGCCGCCGTCGAGCTCGGGGAGAGCGACCTGGAGGGCAACCTGAATAGGGTGCAGGCCGAGGGTGCTGTTGAGCCACTCCTCCGTGGTCTGGAAGACCAGCGGCAGCGCCACGAGGTACGGCACGTCGAGCTTGCGCAGCGCCTCAATGGCCTTGGGATGGTCCTGCCTCGCCGGCCCACCCACCAACGCGAACCCCGTCAACGACACCGCCGCGTGAATGAACGGCTTCTTCGTCACCGGATCGACCAAGTACTTCTCCACCGGCCCGGAAAAGTCCAGCCCCCCAGCAAAGATCGGGATCACCTTCGCCCCCTTCGCCTCCAACTCCATGATAACCGCGACGTAATGCCCGTCATCCCCGGTAACAATGTGGCTACGCTGCAGAATCAACCCGATAATCGGCGCCTTGTCGTCCCTTAGCTTCTCGGTCGTGTCCCTTCTCGTCCCGTACCAGTTCAAATACTCCTTAACGTCCTCGAACATGGAGGGCGCGAGAGGGTGCCAGATCCCGGTATCAAGAAACAGAACCGGGTCCGAATAAGGCACCTTGGTCCCCTTCAATGCCGGCACGTACGACCCGGCGATCATCTTCACGAAGTTCTGCAAGTTCTCGGGCGAGCCCCCCAGCCAGAATTGCAGGCTAAGTATGTACAGGCGCGCGTCCTGGGCCTTGTCGCTGGGCAGGTACTTGAGCACCTTGGGCAGAGTCCTCACCAGCTTCAGCATGTTGTCCGCGAAGCCCGCGGACTGCTTGGGCTTCTTGAAGAGCTGGAAGAAGGGGGACTTGGACTGGCCCAACTGCGCCATGCTGAACGAGCCCAGCTTGTTCAGCCGCATCACCTCGGGCATGGACGGGAAGACGAGGACGGCGTCCATCCTCTCCCTCTCCTTCTCCACCGCGTCCTTCACCTTCTTCGCCAGCTCCTCCACGAAGATCAGCGACCCGATGAACACGTTCGCGTCCTCCAGATCCTTGCAGAAGGTCGCGTACGTCTCCGCATCGCGGAGCTCTTCCACGAGATAGCCGACGACCTCGAAGGAGGCGTACTCCTTGGCGGCGTTGAGGGCGCGGACGGCGGCGGAGAGGGAGGACTGGTACTGCGCCTCCAGCACGACATAGACGATCTTCACGCGGGGGAGCGATCGCTGGAGCTCCAGGGAAGGGACGATGCGGCGGACCTCGGGCTTGGTCTGGGTGAAGAGGCCGTTGCCGGCGACGCTGCGAATGCGGAGAGAGGAGGAGCCGGCGGCGCCGCCGCGGCGCCGCCGCGGGAGAACCGGCTGCAGGAATGTGCTCTTCTGCCCCGCCGATGATAAATGCTCCGCCGCGGAGAGAGAGAAGGAGGCCGCCGTGAGCGACGCCATTGCCGAGATCAGATCTGAGCTCGCCGCTTCTTCTTCTTCTTCTTCTTCGTCGTCGTCTTCCTCGGGGGGAGATTTGGGCGTTTAGGGTTCTTTGTTCTCGGCCGAGAGCCCGATCGGACTAAGCTTCTGAGAGAGGAGGAAGGGGGCGGAGTTTAATGGGGGAGTGAAGGAAGGCGAGCTTGTGTGTGGCCTGTGCAGAGGGAGGAGGACTGGTGGTGAAGCGGAAGGACACGTCGGCAGGCTTTTTGCCGTCGCCGTTATCTCGCCGTTAGTTTGGGGGGGAACGTACGGCGGGGGCGAGGATTGGGTGGATTTTGTGGGCCCCGGAGATGGAAGGATTCGCGCTCTGATTGGCCGGCCCGGATTGCTGTCTCAGCGGTTCGCCGATTCTCGGAGGATCAGGGGGGAGGGGGTTTAGGGGTAGGATGGGGAATTCGTGCGGGTCGGGGCGTGGGATTTTTGTGTCGACTTGTGGACGGGAAGGGGGCTTGACGCCGATATTTAGCGGGGAGGGGGGGAAATGACGGGGTTGGCCCCTCGAGGCGGACTTTTTGGCCACGAATTGGGGGTGAAGGAGACGTGGACGAATTGGGCCCAGGCAGACGTCATGTGCTCTGCTCGAGTGGGGTTTGAAAGTGAGCCCGGGAAGGGGGGCCCACGGGTTTGATTTTTTCGGAGTTTTATTATTCGCTTCAGAGTGAGCAAAGGAATAATGCCAAGATAGGTCAACTCTCTCTCTCTCTCTCTCTCTCTCTCTCTCTCTCTCTCTCTCTCTCTCTCTCTCTCTCTCTCTCTTTTCTTTCTCTCTCTCTCTCTCTCTCTCTCTCTCTCTCTCTCTCTCTCTCTCTCTCTCTCTGTCTCCTCTCTCTCTGTCTGTCTCCTCTCTCTCTCTCTGTCTCTCTCTCTTCCTCTCTCTCTGCCTCTCTCTGTCTCCCTCTGTCTGTCTCTCTCTGTCTCCCTCTCTGTCTGTCTCTCTCTGTGCCTCTCTCTCTCTCTGGCTCCCTCTCTCTCTCTGTGTCTCCCTCTCTCTCTCTCTCTCTCTCTCTCTGCCTCTCTCTCTCTCTCTCTCTGTCTCTCTCTCTCTCTCTCTCTCTCTCTCTCTCTCTCTCTCTCTCTCTCTCTCTCTCTCTCTCTCTCTCTCTCTCTCTCTCTCTCTCTCTCTCTCTCTCTCTCTCTCTTTCTCTCTCTCTCTCTCTCTCTCTCTCTCTCTCTCTCTCTCTCTCTCTCTCTCTCTCTCTCTCTCTCTCTCTCTCTCTCTCTCTCTCTCTCTCTCTCTCTCTCTCTCTCTCTCTCCCTCTCTCTCTCCATCTCTCTCTCTCCCCCTCTCGCTCGCTCTCGCTCTCTCTCTCCTCTCCCCCTCTCTCTCTCTCTCTCTCTCTCCCTCTCTCTCTCCCTCTCTCTCTCCCTCTCTCTCTCTCTCTCTCTCTCTCTCTCTCTCTCTCTCTCTCTCTCTCTCTCTCTCTCTCTCTCTCTCTCTCTCTCTCTCTCTCTCTCTCTCTCTCTCTCTCTCTCTCTCTCTCTCTCTCTCTCTCTCTCTCTCTCTCTCTCTCTCTTTCTCTCTCTGTGTTTCCCTCTCTTTTGTTTCCTTCTCTGTCTCTCTGCCTCTCTCTGCTTCTCTCTGTGTTTCCCTCTCTTGTGTATGTCTCTCTCTCTTTCTGTTTCCCACTCTTTCTGTCTCTCCCTATTGCCATCTCTGTCTCTCTCTCTCTATTTTCATCTCTGTCTCTTTCTTTGTGCTTTCTTCTCTTTGAGGGTAAACAATCACATCTTATCATTTAATGACCTTCGTGGACTTGTTGTATCTGAGCTAAAGCTTGAATCTCATAATTAGATACTTATAAGTTGTGCTGAAAACACAATAGTCTATCCACAAGGTGTGTTCAGTGTATGGGGTCAAAGAACCACTTATACAAGTGTGACATGAATTAGCATGATCGATAGTTAGGAATAATATCATTTAGGCATTCATAAGCTTCAATTAAGTGAACTCTTTTTCCTAAAGATCACCCACCATCTAGCCTTTGTGTATCTACAGTAGTGGCCACTGGATCAGCCATACTTATCATATAAGTAAGATTTTGTACTATTATTCTATCTTGATATTTCAGTCTCTATTTTGAGCATCCTTCAAATAGGAACTTTAAATATGTGTTTAAAGACCGGTGATCATTCCACTGTTATGTCATCATTATTCACTTAGTCATTGCATATCTGTAAGGATCTCAACATAAACACCAGACAAGAATAATAATGAAGAAACGTTTATTTCATGATCTTAAATGAGGCATACCTAGATGATATCCATCACACATACCTATCATGCCTCACTCAGTGATACTCAATCACACCAGCATGAAGCACCATCCACGAATCTATTGGGATGGGCGCCTAATTTTTGGAGTGCTAGCTCGTGCTTGGTAGAATGCATGACATATGGGGTTTGGTATGGCATAGATGAGATGAATGTGATGAATGGTTATGGGTGGGATTGTGACAAGCGATTTGTACATGTTCCACCCATCAGACACCTCTCATTTTTAGAAAAATTCTATCATAACCCATCACGTCACATGTTGTCACATCATGCGATCATTATGACATCCCAACGGCACCACGAGCTGATAATCTCAAAATCAGGGTTTTAACTCATTACTGGTATTTTTGAGATTATTCAATAAAAAAATAAACGTGTACTCTCTTAGTGATGCAAGACGTCATCCGGTTGGTACCGAGTTGATGCTCGGGTAGCGAGATAGTGATGTCGGACGTCAACGGCATCATCGCCCGACGGATAAACAAACCCTTGCAGGTAATGTAGCTATGATGAAATGAATGTGTACTACGCGTCGTACTTGCAAGCCTCGATTTGATGGAGAGTGCCGAACTCCGAGCTCCAAAGGAGTCATCGGGTGATAGCGAGGGTGGCCTCTCAAGCCTCGTCGAGGGGACGAAGGCGACCGGCGCCGAACGGAATCAATCTGTAGGGGCCCGCACGTAACGGACGGGCTCATCTGTACCAGTAAAGATGCTCAATGATATAACGAGCGCGCGGTGGAGTCAATCGAAAATACACTACAAGGGATAATATAACGAGCCGCGGAGAGATGACGTACTTCGGCGGTGTGTGATTCGCTGTGCAGGTTCCTCATCACCGCGGCAACCGGTGCGAGTGGCGGGTGGAGAGGAGCCGGAGAGGATCGGCGATCTTAACCGGCGGCGCGGCACAAGAGCAATTGGTGGAGTATGGAGGCGACGGATCGAGGGATATGTGGCAAAGGGAGTGGTTCGACTGGCACCTGGAGCTCAACGGCCACGTCCGTAACAGGGGACTGATGCGGTCGGAGCGGGTCGGGGTGCCGTCGGCCGATGAACCATCACCACTAGCAGCTTGGTCACGTCTAGCGGCAGTCATGCAGCAGCACGGTGATCAAGAGCTGCCATGTGTGCCACACACACCCAGAAAATTGTCGCATCCTGCCACCGTTCACCCAGCTTGCACCTCTAGCGGCTAACCCAGAAGGGACCGTCGGCTAGCACCGTTGAGTAAAGGGCTCAGCGCGCTTGCCGCGACCAGTAAGGCCGTCGATCTCAAATGGCGCGAGATCGGTCGTGGTTACTGCAGGAAAATGGCGATCAATTGAAGGGTGGTATTGCCAGGAGGGGGGGTCAATTTCCCAGCCTCCACCAATCCCGGCACACGCGTTGGGCGGATAAGTGCTATAGGACTTCCGTCGACTTGGTGGCGCCGGTGAATTAATGACTTCCGACTGTCGAGAAGATAGGATTCTCAACAGTTGACCGTAGTCGATCAAATTAGCAGCTCAGATGTGTGGTAACTCCCAAGCATCGAGATTATCGACCTCAATTCTGAACGTAGCCAATCGATCTGACGGCGCCGGTGCAACTAAATCTCCCGCGGACTGATAAAGCGGGGAATCAGTAGGGATTGGATCGGTTGCTCTGGGGCAGGAGAATTAGAACCGACGGATTGGGGGGGGGGAGGGTGGCGGACTAGGCAGGAACGAATCAGCCAACCACGTGGTCTCCCCTTCTTCTGGTCTTTGATATCCCTCCTTCCCTTCCGATTTCCTCTTCTCATGGCTCTCCTCTTTCCTCGCCTTCTCTTCTCCTTTATTTTCTTCAAGATGAGACCAAGACTAACGATAAACAATCATTCCATAAATTCCTGGTCTTAGTGCATTAGGGCGCCACTCTTCCCTTAAGTAGGGAAATTAATGGGCCCTAATGGGTCCCTAGGAGGGGGGGGGGGGGGGGAAGGGGTTGTCCAATAAGAGGGGCCCTTATATAATGGGCCCCCATTACAAAACAATAAGAGAAAATAAAACATAAAAAGAAGGGGAAAGGGAAGGGGGTCCAAACAACTACGGACCCTTCCCAACATTACGATAAAGACAAAACCGACAAAACGACAGATGGTTCTCGACTCGACAGAACAACTGGACGAGACCGAGAAAACAGAAGCACGACTGAGGAAGAAGACGAAAGAAATCAAAACATGATAAAAGTGAGCATAATTCACCCAGGCTGTCGGCGTCGGGTGCCTTCATTGGTGCCTAGGTGTACCGGTTGGCTGGACGGGAATCAACAGGCAGTCGACGACGATGGTTGCGGCTTGGATGACGCCTTTGATGGGTGGAGATGGCGTGCGCCATCACTTAGTAATCTTAGCTAGAGATGAGTATGGATTGTCTCCACAGGTAACAGTGGTTAATGATTTAATATTCTTAGTTTAAACATTATTGAGATGAGTTGAGATATGTAATAATTACAAAATGGAGTGACAAGGAAATGCATGGTGAGATAGTGATATTAAGTTGAGGAGAGTAATTAGTAGATTGTGATAATTCAGATTTGAGAAGATTGAGCAAATGCGAGAATGAAATGATGATGACGTGAATGAGATAGAGAATGAGTTGAGTATGGTAATTGATGAGTAATTTAATGATAAGATGATTGTGTGAAGGTGGTAATATGTAACTTATAGAATGTACGGAGGTGATGTGATAGTGAGACATGGTTGTGATATTCTAAGCCAACAATGATGTTGACAACTAATGACTTACGGTGAAGATACTAACCGCAGATCCTTACGTTCGACCACGATCATCATGATTTGCAAGTGAAGGTAAGCTCCCCCTCTTCTCTGTTGCTTCTTCCCATACACCCAAGACACCAAGACCAGACTTGATGGATCTCAGAAATTCATTATCTTTCAATCAGCCCACATGAGTAGGAGGCAACTACAAGGATGAATTTGATAGTGATCCATACCTCTATTTATAGATCAGAGGGTATGGATAGCAAGAGGAGGTGAAGACAAAGGAACCATGAAAATTTCAGCTCAATCAAACTTTGGGATCATCAAATATTGAGCTCTGAAGTTAGAATGAACCTAGCCCTCCATTTTTTCCTCTCACTGTATCATTGGTGCTAGTGCTTCCTCTTTTTCCATTTTTGGTTAAGTCATCCAATCATCAATTGTTAATCATTAGTGTGATTGCCTCGTCTTTTAGGATCGTGCGCTTCGACGACAGCACTTGTACCTGCGTAGAGGGAGAAGACAATAAATTAAATCCTTTTTATTATTTAATCATTGTGCGATGCGGCACCGTGCTGCCGGACGCCACATCACAAGAATCCACTGCGTATCACGTCAATAAATATGGAATATTTCCCACTCATTACCTGATGTCTCACACGTTTCTGCATGTCGCCTCATCTTTTTCTTCTTTTTAATTAATTGCAAGGGTACATGTGTGTGTCATGCGTACTGCCACAATAGTTGACTTTTCTCTTTCCCTATTTTTATTATTCTCTCTTGATTATCACATCACATTTATTGCAATTTATATAAATTTTTTTTTCTATTTATTCACATCAAACCTACGAATCAAAATAAATAGAGTGTCAGATAATGATTGCCTCATCATGGCATTAGGATTCACAATGCCATAATTGCGCCTTTTTGCAATGACTATCATAGCTAATAATTGCAAATAGTTATGATTATACATCATTTGATGAATCGAACGGCAACCCGTGGGGGATGCATATTCAAGTCAAAAATATAACAATAAATCATTATAAAATAAATAATAATTCAGAAAAATGTAGTATATAGATGTGTATTGATTTAAAAATATGCATATTTCCATGAATATAAGGTCAACAAATTCATAAAAATATATATTTTGAATAAAAAAATCAAGTTCTTTTAGAATTCTATGTCATTAAAATCCAAAAAAATATGATTAAATCCACAAAAATCACAATCTGACTATAAAAATGAATTTAATCATTTAAAGGTTTATAAAACTCATTTATAGTTATGTTAATACATAAAAGTGTAAATTTCCCAAAAATGATCCAATAATTTATGTGTGATCACCAACCATCTCCCATATTCATCCACTATCTAGAATTACAATGTGAGCATCGGTTTATAAATTTTATTTACACAACCAATAATATATTTAACCCTAATGTTTGAGCTTATCGACTAGCGCCGTTGCCTAGGACTGGTAACCATAACCAGGAAACTAACCTTATATCAATATCTTCCTTCAAGGAAATACTGTGATGCATGCAAGCTTTTCCTATTATTTGGTAAAATTCTGCAAACACTCAAGACACCAAGAAAATCTTGATGGGTCTTATGAAACCTCACTTTCTTTCAATCAGCCTCTCAAAGAGGAAGAGTTCAAAGATGTTTTTTACAAAGATCAGGTGATCCTTTTATAAATTTTTATCATATGGATGGGATAGGAGAGAAAGACAAAGTTGCCCTCAATATTTCAGCTTCATCGGCCTTATGGATCATCAAATATCAAGCCCTGAATTTGGATTGTTCTCAAACATTGATTTAATCCAAATATTTCTCTCTTGTCATTGACAGCACATAATCTGTAAGATTTATTCCTTAGTATTTCCCAAATTTCCTCAATGATTGGCCATTATTTTTCCTTTTCCTTTTTCTCCTTAATCAGTGGCCCATGACTTGCCTTCTCTCCTATGTGTAAAAACAAAACAAAACATAATGAGTGTGAGATGTTACATTGTATCAATGTGTGCCACATCCACATTTTATTTTTTTCAACCAATGAGATTTTGATGCATGTACATGAGCTCCACGCGTATTCATAGACTTGCATATGTGTTGCCATGAGGTCAGCACTGTAAATGTTAACTAGTAAATGACTTGCATATGATAAAAAACTTATCAATTATTTTATTCCTCTTTCTCATTTTTGAAAATCACATTTATTGAAAAAAAAGTCTGGTCATTTTTCTATTGGGCCACGTCATCACCTGCGATAAAAAATAAGATTTCATTACTAATGACTGGCCACTATGGGATCCTAATTTGTGAGATGCCATAAGGCCTTGTGCAATGATTAGCTGAGATAACTATAACAGAAAGGGAGGATTGGTTGCCTTCCGATGAATAAAATGGTGATGTGTGGCCAAGAAAAATAATAAACCCTAAAAAAAACTGTATAAATTCAAATTAAATAAAATATAAAAATATGTTTTCTGACTTTAATGAAAAAAATTTAATCCTTTTAACCTTTATAAAACTCAAATATAATAAATTTAATAAAAATAAACACATAAATATGGTCATATGAACCCACTGGATATGTGTGTTATTTCTATAATCTTTTGAGGAGCTATCTAGAATCCATTTTTTGGGAATAATCTTAATATGTAAATGAGAGTTGTTTAAGAAATATTTTGATATATATATGTCCTTTGAATCCAAAAAAGCTGCTCAAGCATCTTGTATTCAATAAGGTGTATTTTTTCTTGATGAAGTTTTGTTTCCTATTATTATTTGTTAGTGACATCTTAGCGTAAAAAAATTTATGAACCCCTCCCTTTACCAGATGACCAATCATCATGTGTCTCTGACACAGTTTGATCTACCATAAAGTTTCGTTCACTTTTTTTTTACACTCCCTCTTTTCTTACAATAATCACAAAAAAATTTTTGCCCAAATATTTTTTCTTGATAAGTAAATATAGAAGTCTTGCTTTCCTTATGATTTTAACGCAGTAAATTTATATGATGAGATAGAGTTTTGTCCAACTTTACATGGTTTACTGCACTCACACTTGTTGCAAATATATGTTGGCCTACAAGCCAAACACACATTCCATGTCTCGTTCAATATTCATTGACACGAGATAGATTCATTATAATGCATGTGCGATGTTTATAATTTCAGTACATTAATACATGCAATGACTAAATGAGTTATGATAAGATCATAATACATAGTTCACAAGTCTTTAAACATGTTTTCTAAACATTCCAATTTGAAGGATACTCAAGAAGGACATCAAAATATCTGGATATAATAACATTGTCTAGTCCCACTCATATGATTATCATGGCTGAACTCGTAGTCGTTAGTGTGAAGACATTAAGTACATAGTATTGGTGCACTTTGGTGAAAGAGTTTACTAAATTGATCCATATGAATCCATGAAGGGTATTACGCCTATTATTAATCAAGATGATTAATGTCACAATTTTAAGTGTTTATTACGCCTGATACACCAAAGATGCTTTGTGGTTGGGTTTTGACTATGAATAATGAGTCTCTTAATAAGGTGATTCGAAACCTTCCTAGATTGGATGTAGCAATAAATGATAGTGATTGTGTGGTTAAGATGGGATCATCGACCCTTAGCTGGAGGATATTGACTCAAGGAAGGTGATGTAGTTAAATCATTTGCAAGGGTAGTGAAAATATTTGAGTTATTCTACTACTACGCATTATTACTAAATAGAATGACTGATTATGGTTTAACGATTAATCATAGCCTAAGTCATTTGGGAGTCTTATGCAGGTGAGGAATTATAGATACATGGTAATTGAAGATGGTAAAGGTTCCATGAGAGAGTTTACATACTCCTTAGTATATTCTAGGACATGAGTTGTATCATGGCATCCTAGTGGCCAACAACTTAACCAATACACTGGGTTAAAACTATCATTGATTAGTTAATCAATATGTGATATAGTTAATTAATAAGGTCAACCCAATAAAGGTTATTGGGCTATTAAAGTTACTAACTAGTCTAATACATGAACCTAGAGGGCCACATGCACAAGGTTGTTTGGATGTTGGTGGACATGCATAGGGACATTGATGAACAGAACGGGCACTTTCATTTGATACCCATATGTGTTAGTTTGGCTGCCCCCCTCTTTGTTCTCTTCCTCTTCTCTGAGTGGTGCTTCTAGTGGGGACATGATGGAGAAAAAAAACATATTTCCAACAGCAAAGTTTGTGGAAAGAAGAGGATATTCGACACTCTGAAGATCACATGGATATATTTAGAGGCCAGACATCACAAAGTCTTAAATATACTCACTTGAGAAACCAAGAAATTACAGATTTGATACGTGCAAAGGTGATGTTTTTGGTTTTTATATATTCTTGATTTCAGATATTTTTTCAATTTGATATTCTGCCACACAATCAAGTTCAGGTCATGTTAATTGAATTTATAAAATTTACAACACAAATATTACATCATTAGATTTTACCTCTGATATGGTTAATCAGTTATGTATTCCTAAACTACACCTATTTTTTATTTATGAGTGAGCAGATTATTCTTAACTATGATTTGACCTTCCAATATGCTAATATTTAGGATTTATTCCAGCAAGATATACCAACAGTTTCTATCTTATGAATCAAGATCATGGGCTAATATTATTCAATTTATTCACATGGGTTAATCTTATTGACATTATAATATGCTAATATTCAGGATCAATATTATTAAAGAGGGATATCGATCTCAGGACTGATAAAAAAGACAAAATTGGTATTCTCATAAAATTTAAATTTGATATCATATTGTGAAAGTCCAAAGAAATCAATTGAATTTTTATGGATAGTTTCAACCAGGAAAGAAATTCAGGAGCGCTTGACAGATTTGAATATTTATTTTATTCTTTTTTTATAAATTTATCAATAATTCTATGAATTGGAAACATATAAGATCTTATTAAGTAAAAAAACTCAAGTCATTTAGAATAAAGTTTTAAAGTCCAAATAAAAAAACACCAATTATCAGGATGAAGGCAGTCCGCATAAAAAATTCTCAGAGATCATAAGCTTCAAATCAGTCCAAATTATTCATTTATGATTTATTGATAGATCATAATCTATCAAATTAGTTTGAAATCATAGTTCTACACAAGCATTTAAATAAATAATTACAATAATGATGATAAATAATAAAAAAACACTTTTGAGTTCACTTAAATTCTAAATTTTACAAAATATTACCAAGAACGATGTTTTATGCAACACATGTTTGAATTGAAGAAACAATTACCCACCATTCATATTAATAGGTATTGTTGGTGTTTTATGATATACCTTCGACAAATAGCAGGAAAAAATAATTCTTAGTAAATCTTAGAAGGAGGTTTCGAGGGAGCATTAGATGACTAAGCACAAATTATCTGAGCTATATGGGTGATTTGATAAGACAATTTCTCCTATTCTTATTTTTAGCCAATTCTTAGCCAATTTCTTATTTTTTTATGATGTTTAATATTTTTCAAAGTATCCTCATTTTTTTATATCCTATATGGAAGATTTGACTTGACCCTTTGATAATTCACATCACATCATGCTTTTAAATCAACATATAAAATATTCAATGCCAATAGGGTAAAGCATTACATCGATTAATTTTAATGATTATGAATTTGCTTAATTATATCTGGTTATATGATGGCGAGGACGCCAACACATCACCGTCGAACGCGTCACCACGATCAACCGGAGTCAACATGCCTGCTATGGACCCGACGATGAAGTCAATCGAAGTCAACCCGCCACAGTCAACCGGAGTCAACACGCCGCAACCGTCGACTAGCACGTCTCCACCCGCGCACGTCCCTACGTGCGTCATGACACAACGCCAAAGGCAGATCCACAACTGCCCTTTGGCATGACACAACGCACGTCTTTACTTTCTCGTCAATTTCTCTTTCCTCCAAGGCCTATATATTGGTCATTGTTTTCAAGAAACAGTAGGCAGTCATAATTTCAAGAATTTAGTTTTGTTTAACTCTTCTTGGAGGACTGCCCAGCCTCCCCTATCCCTCTTAACATTAGCCGTCGCCGCCGCCGCCGCCTCGCGACGTCGGCCTTCCATCCTCTCTCCTTCCTCTCTCGCCATCCTCTCTCTCTCTTACTCTCTCTCTTTCTCTCTCTCTTTCTCTCTCTCCCTCTCACCCTCTCTCTCGCCCAAGGCCGCCCAGGCAGCCCCACTAGGGCCGCCAGCCGCCCAGATAGGTCGCCCAAGGCTGCCCGAGCCCGCGGGCCGCCAGGTCGCCCCAGCCAAGACCGCCCAAGGCTGCCCAAGCAGCCCAGCCAGGTCCGCCCAAGGCCGCCAGGGCCGCCCATCCAAGGCCGCCCAGGGCCACCCCTGGCCGCCCGCCCCAGACGTTGCGTGCCTGTCATCCACGCTTCGGACGCCCTCGAAGCTTCATACAGCGGGGTATACTGTTTAGATTTCGGGGCGCTGCCCCGAACCTCGCGAGGGGGCGACTCCCCCCTTGACCCCCCCGCCAACTGACCACGTAGTTGGATCCGTGACACCCTGTCGTAGCGCACGTCAATCGTCCCGCCAATGACGCCCACGCCCAAGCACTCCGCCCTTTGAGCAACCAGGTCGAGTCTCCACCAGGGCCATTCAACGCCCAGAACGTCCAGATCCCATCGTCTAGTGGGCCTCACAACGCCCAGATTCGTCTAGCCGCGTCACGATCAGAATTTCCCGCATCCTCTTCATGCACTACGGTGCAGAGGCACGCCTAAACTCTCTGGTGTCGAAGTGTTCTCCGTTCAGTATTTTCTCGAGAAGTTTCCACCGCCGTCAGACTTAGATTTGGTTTGAATTTTTTACCTCTTCTCTCTTCTTCTCGAGTGTTTCTTCGCGACACAAATTCGTCATATTGATTTCGGTGCTTGGCATCGTCGCGGTGGGGGAAGACAGTACTCCCGCCCTTGATAACGGTCGGAGCTGCACCACCAGATTTTCATCGGTTTTAAAGTCCGAATCCGACCGTGTGATTTATGTGGCTGTTTTGTCCCTCAAATATCCGCTCCATCCTTAGCTGTCCACCTTCTCGTAGTCAGCCCATCTATCCCATCATCCCATCCTTCATCATCTATCCCATAGTCGTACACCCTGTAGTCGTCCTACGTCATTATAGATGTGGAATCCTAGTATAATGTGGAGAATCTTTCCTTTCATACATATGACTTTGTAAAAAATGTACTTTATTTTCTGAGGAACTTCCACTCATGATAGATTTCCCTATCAAAACTAACTAAGAAAATATCTAATTCATACAAAAAGATTTGTATGATATCTGCAACACCTATAGACACCCCATGAATATTACAGTATCTCTCACCATTTTTTACGAGTATGATAACCCTGTTTTTTTTCTAGTATCTGGTTCAGTGACTTGGTTTCATTTGAGGAGTAGATAGGCTTTTACCAGTATGATGGCGCATGCCAGCTTGCTCCCTCGGAGCAACTTCAGCATTGTCCTTCTCATCATCGACGGCCCGTCGGTTAGTGTTCCGCCCAACCGACACGCCAAGTTCTTTCTCCCCCATTGATGGCTCCACATTGCAGCCGATTTCATGGGTGCGAGTGCAGCTGGTTGACCAGGCTCACCGATCGATAGAACCCCACCCCTCCCTGGGTGACTGCATCCCAACGTGCCCACCGGGGTAATGTTGAACTTTGTAGAGGACTGTCGAGAATAGATGGAGAAGAGAAGGGAAGATGTAGATGAAGAAGGGAGAGACGAGATAATGAAACAAGTATATTGATGAAGGGATTCTGAAGACAATGAAGAATAACGGAGGTGTTATGTGGTGTTTATAGCCGTTGGAGGTGCCTTGGAGACAGATGCGTGTCTGGGGGCTCGCGACGTGATGATGTCTTTTATCTGGGAACCTGTCGCTGATAATGGCGGTGCTTGAGTATTGGAAGACGTTTTGGCAGCGTTAGGTAGCTTGGACGATGTGACAGTAATGATGGTCTTGACATCCCCCGGCAAGCTCAGCCAGGGTGTAAGGTTGAGCTTGGACCGCACGCATAGAAATTGTTGTTTGGGAAGGCTCTTGGTCAGAAGGTCAGCAATTTGAGTTTGACTTTAGGTAAATTTAATCGGCAGTTGCTTCGCAAGACTTGTTCACGAACAAACTGGAAGTCGATTTCCACATGCTTAGTGCGAGCATGAAAGACCGAGTTCCGAACGAGGTATGCAGCACCAAGGTTGTCGCACCAGAGAATGGGTGTCAAAGTCGGTTGTAGTCGAAGTTCTTGCATGAGAGACAGAATCCAGATAAGTTTCGAGGTCGCATTGATGAGGGCTTTGTATTCGGCCTTGATGTTGGATCCTGAAACAATAGCTTATTTCTTGGAGTTCCAAGATATTAGGTTAGTGCCAAGATAGATAAGATAACTGCTGGTGGAGCGGCGATCATTAGGGTCCCCGCCCAGTTGGCATCCCTGAGAAGGCTTAATTGGGAATGTTTGGTAGAATGCAATGCAAAAGAGTGATGAGAGGTACCTTTGAGGTAGCGAAGAAGATGCTGGACGGCTTTCCAGTGGACGGGTTGCAGGTCATGCATATGCTGGCAGGCTTTGTTGATGGCGTAGCATATATCAGGATGAGTGATGGTGAGATATTGGAGAGAGTCCACAATCTGACGGTAGAGAGTTGGATTGCAAGATTCAGAAGTTGTGGAAGGAGATGTTGTAGACGCAGGGGTAATAGTAGGATTACAATTGTGCATTTTAGCTTGATGAAGAATGACGGAAAGATACTTTGATTCAGAGAGAAGAAGACCATGCGAGTGAGGAAGGAGTTCCAAACCAAGGAATTGATGAGCGGGTCCGAGATCACGAATGGCGAAGGCTTGGAGGAGCGAAGAGAAGTGATTGAATATGCAAAAAATCTGAACCTATGACTTGGAAATCATTGACATAAATTAAGAGGTACAGGCGGGAAGTGGGGGTGATTTAAAAAAAAAAGAGACGAATCAGTTTTAGAGCCAGAAAAACCGAGGGAGATAATGTAGGTGGACAATTTTAAAGACCAAGCACGGGGAGCTTATTTTAGACCATAAAGCAATTTTCGAAGTAAGCACAAGTATGAAAGGAAGCAAGGATGTTGGAAGTGATAACTTGCAAATTAACATGATTAAGTAATGAATTTTACATTATATTTAAGTGTTTTAATGACTATATTTGCATGTTATCATATAAAAATGAAGATAAATCCTTACACTTTGATTTTACTATTATTTCTGATTTTTTTTCACGGAATTTAACCTCATTTCAGTGAAGAAATATTTTTTACAGGGCCTTAAATACTTGGTTAGAGGTTGGTAAGGACTTTCTTAATTTTTCTGGAATTTTTTTCCATATTTTTATATAATTTTTTGACCATTATATAGCCAAGAAAGTGTTTTAATGACCATTATATATTTAAATAATACATATTTAATTTATTTGGCATTTTATAATATATTTATATATATATCAAGGAGTGTCCACATCATTCGCCCGAAATTCGGGCGAATAAATGGATATATATAAATATAAATTAAGAGAGAGAAAATAACATTATTATCTCATTATGGCATCGTGAATCGCGATGCCATAACGAGCACATGATTCTATAAAAAGGGCATCAACGTGGCGCACTCGGCGTGTCGGCGGAAAAGGTAGGTTTTGATTTTTATTTTATATATATATATATCTACCACGTCGGTTAACCGCGTGCATTAAATGCACGCAGCAACCGACACACGTGCTCTACTTTGCATGCGAATTGGTTAGCCGCATGCATTCAATGCACGTGGTAACCGACACGCACCTGCACAACATATTTTATTCTTTTTTAAAGTCAGCGCGTGCATTTAATGCACGCGCTAACCAACATATTTTTTTAAAAATAAATTGACGCTTTGCGGCGTTGATTCGCCGCGTGCATTTAATGCAGCGTAAATCGATGCCGTAAAATATTTAAAAAAGCTGGACGGTAAGCTTACCATATTTTTTTATTATTATCGACAATGCATAAGTCCAACATTGCGGCTCCTTTTGTCTTTTCTACTTATTTTACACAAAAATTTAAACGAAGGGCGACGTGGCATTTTTTGGGCCATTTAAATAGAACGTTATTTCCAAATGATTGCGCCCAGCATACGCGGACAAATACGTGTCAGAACGCGATCCGAGAAGGGGGAAAACGAGGAAAATTTTGGCAACCAATCGAAAAGCACCATTTCCAAGCTTCTTGGAGGAGAGATAAATTAATCCAACGGTGGAGATTAAGCGCCAGTAAAATGACGATATCTTGAGATCCAACCGTCCGATTGAGCTGAAATTTTGAGGGCATGTTTGTCTTTTCATCCTCTACATTCCATATGGTTGGACCTTTAAATAGAAGTCAGGAGATGGGTGAAAATCACTTTTTGAAGCTCTCTCCAAGGATTTGGCCAGGAAGGACACAAGGGATGCTTTGGAAGTCCACAGCTCTTGATTCTGCACTCAAATTTGTAAGTTTTTGATTTGTATTTCAATCTTCTTCTTGAACAATTCTAAAACGCCAAGGCATGGGCGAAATGTACATGCCCTAGAAGTTAGTTTTGAATAAAATTAGCACTGCAATTTGATTCTGATTCAAGATCTGATTTTTGATCTTTAATTCTACATCAATTTAGAACATCTCTGCATCATTAGATTTTTAATTTAGGGTCGGATTTCATCTTTTCCCCAACTTCTTCACTTTCTCTCTCTAGGTTAATTTGTTTAGTTTCTCTCTCTAGATTTCGATTTTTATTGTTTAGGAATTTAATTTAATATATTAAAAATCTAAAAATAAAATTAGATAAAAAAATTCATCCATCTTGAAGTCCAATTTAAAAATCCCTTTCTTGATTATTTAATTCCCAATTTTAATTCATAAAAATTGTCTTAAAATTTTATAATAACTGGGAAATTAATAATCCAATTAATCTGATCTTATAATTGAAATACTTCTATCTTGAGCTTTCTGAACGAAATATTTAAAATCAAAATTAAGTTTTACTTGATTTTGATTAATTAAAAACACTATTAAGCATAATTAAGATTTATTAAGTGCATAATTAATTCTTCTTTGAATTAATTCATTAAAATTTGATAAAAATTCTTACTTTCTGCCTCCCTGTGGTTCAACCCCTTTACTTGCTCTAGATTTTATATTTAGTGATTAAGGGAAATTATAAATTTTATAGTATAAGTCTAAACGCCAAATCAACGACATATTTATACGCATTCTTAGGCTTATCAATTGGCGCTGTTGCCGGGGAGGCACGGTTTGAATTTTAAAAATTATGTTCTTGAGTGATAATCAATTTTTATACATTCTTGAATTGAAATACAATTTTGAATTTATTTTTGGGAATTTTACATGTATAGTGGAAATTGCAAAAAAATTGTCATTTCTCTCTATCTTTTATTTGAATTTTCTTGTTCATCTAAGCTGATTGTCTTGCTATTTGTGTTTTTGACATTGCATGGTAGGAGATCCTTAAATCCCTATCTAGTGAACCTTGAGACAATCAGTAGAAGTCCTAGCCTTGATAATATTTTTGAGAGCTCCGAAGGGGAAAATCAACAAATTTGTGAGAGAATGGAGGATAACCAAAATTGTAGAGCTGAACAAGGAATGAGAAGAATGAGATTGAGAGAGTTTTCTGATCCTGCAGAGAGTGAAACTTACGCTAAAATTTCTGCTCCTTTACCTGAAAATGTTTACTTTAGAATTGACCCGAATATGATCAATCAATTACCTACATTTTACAGACGATTTAATGAGGAGCCTTATGAGTTTTTAGAAGAGTATAATCAGATATGTTCTGCTTATAGTTATGCAGGTGTTCCTCAGGAAATCCTCAAACTCATGCTATTTCAATTTGGTTTGAAAGATAGGTCAAAGAGTGGTTCAAAGGAGTAGGTCAAGAATTTCAATCATGGAGTGAGATGCAATCTAGTTTTCAAAAGAAATTCTATTCTTATGGAAAGACCACTTCAATTAGGAAGGCTATGAGAGATTTCTGTCAAGGAACTGACACCCTTGGAGAAGCATGGGAGAGATTTATGTCACTTACTAGGAAGTGCCCACATCATGGAATTCCATCTCATGAATTAGTTCAAATTTTCTGTGGTGGATTGAATGATCAGGAACGGCACCTAGTAGATATATCTAGTGGAGGAATGTTCCTTGACACTCATGCAGATGACTCCATGAAACTTATGGAAAAGTTAGTGGAAGATTGGACATATCGTCAAAGTTTTTCGTACACTAACCGAAATGCAGGTCCAAAGCGTGGAGGAATCATTGACGTCAAAAGAGAGACACCCAAACACTTTAAGGAAGGTATAATTTGGTGTAGAATTAAATAGTACCTGAAATGGTGATTTTTTGCCGAGAAAGGGTGTTGGCATTTGATTGATAAGAAAGGCAGCGGTAGATGTGGCCTCATCCTAGAATTGTGAGGGTAGGCATTCTTGGTGAAGCATCGAGAGAGATGTCTCTATGATGTGTCTATGTTTGCGTTCGGCTGCTCCGTTTTGTTGCGGAGTGTGTGGGCATGATACTCGATGAATGGTGCCATTGTCTTGTAGATGCTTCGTGAGAGCTTGGAATTCTCCTCCCCAATCGAACTGTAAGGGGCACACTTTGGTGGAGAATTGACGTTCAACTAGTGCTTGAAACTGAAGGAACGTGGGGAAGACGTTGCTTTAGGCTTTGAGAGGGTAAAGCCAAGTATACTTGCTAAAGTCATCAACAAAAATAACATAATATAAGTAATTGAGGTGTGATCTAACAAGAGTTGGGCCCCAGAGATCGGAGTGTACAAGATGAAGCAGAGCACTAGAATGATGATGAGATGTAGTAAATGGGAGTTGATGCGCTTTAGAGATACAACACGAAACACAAGTAGATTGTTGTTTTGAGAGATGAGTGGTCAGAAGATCATATTGTTTGATAATACGATGCAAAATTTGGAATGACGGATGTCTGAGCCGGTGGTGCCATGTAACAGGGGAGCTGCGTTCGCTGAGATGTGCTTGCAGAGGGTTGTAAGGTGGTAGGGTGTACAGCCCAACATCAGTGCTGTCCTGGAGGAGGACCTGACCGGTTGCTTAATCCTTCACAACACAATGGTTAGGAAAGAAGTCCAAGGAAACCATATTATCATTAGTAAATTGCCTTACGGATATATTTAAGATAAACTACAAACAACTTTCTTTGGCCTTATAGATTCTGTACTATTCCTTCTAATTACCGGCATATCTATTCTTCTTTTCTCCCAGATGAAGCAGCAGGCATCGGTCCATAGAACTTATAAAAAAGAGATGGTTGTGGCACAAAGTACTCTTGTGCACCTACGTCACTCGGCTCGCGCGTAACCCCGCCTCTTATGGAAAAATTGAGCTTATTACTGGGCTACTTATTCAGAGTGGTTATGAATGAACTTGCTAACATGGATATAAAGGAGTCAACATTCAATCAAGAATTGTGAGATATTTAGAAACTAGCATAGAAGATAATATTGGATTCTTATTACATGAAGCACATTTTTTATTATACTATAGAGATAATCCAGAGAGTGAGGTATAAGAGGGGGATGAAGGTTAGATTTTATTAAAAAAAATTTACTGTTCAAGAGTATAATATGACAATAGAATCTTTTTGGAATAAAGTATATGATGAATTAAGAAGTAAGGTATTAGATGGTCAGAAGGATTATAAAGTGTATAATAGAGTGTATATTACAGGAATTTAAGATGTCCCTTGCTCTAAATAACATTAAGGAAGAGGATTTATTTGAGTTACAGGAAAAAATTGAGGCTTTAAGTATATCATTTGACGAAGATAATATATATTTGCATACATCTGAAATTATAAACATATTAATTAATAAACATAAGTGTACTGCTAAAGATTATTTAAAGACGCGTATATCAAAGGACTTATATTCTAACTTAATTCATCATTTAGGTCATTATACACTGGAAGCCATTATTATATATGTACTAGGTGTTTGATATAATAGTAACAAAGATACTTCTATGATTAGACTATCTACGTTGATAGATAGATTAGAAAGTTTTGTAATAACACATCCAGATTTAATAAAGATTAAATTATTGGTTAACTCTAAGAATAATGTGGATATAAAGATAAAAAAGGTAGTACGATGTATAAAATAGGCGTTAATTTGATTCATTTTATGTTGGAAAGAAAATTGATGCTGATTTATACATTAAAAGATGGATCACCTGTTATTATGAACACAAGCGAGGGTTATCTTAAATCTAAGTCATATGTTGTTTGTAGTTTAGATTTGAAGACTAAGAACATGTAATACGTTAGTGAGTTGAAGATGACATGACATAGAGGAAAGTGTAGAGGATCCAGAAGAATTAATTTGCAAACCTGTGCCATCATCAACGAATAGCTTGTCTGATCCAGAGTAGAGTTGGGGATCCAGGATGACGTTTGGATCTGGATTAACGTGATGTTTCGCACCACTGTCGGGGTACCAATAAGATGAAGGCGTATTGGAAGATGCCACACCGTACGCGTGTGGTGAACAAATTGTCTGCTCGAAGGAGGGACTGAGGCTGATAGTACGTGATTCGCGTATCAGGCTGGCTCCGTTGATCTTGGGGTATGTAGGTGCGATTAAAGCGTTCATAACACTCTAGAGCACGGTGTTCATTTATGGAGCATATTTGACAACGAAGAGGATGTCACCCATTTTGATTATTTCCACGACCATTTCCTCTGCCAAAACCACGTCATTCGTTGGAGCTGCTTGTGCTTGATTGGCGGTGGTTGGGAAGTCGGTTGCGGTTTCCCTGATGCCTTGATGTCGCACGGGCATCGCATCGTGGTCGCGCAGGTGAGAGAGAACTTTTCCGAAGGTCATGGGACACGGTGTAACATGTACTGTGGTGATAACTAGGGCATACTGAGGTCCGAGTCCTCGCAATAAAGCTCAGACAAGAGAGCGTTGGTCAACGCATTCTCCGGATGCTGCTAGTGCATTAGTTGTATTCCGAAAAGTAGAAATAAATTCTTCAAGCGCCCGAGTCCCTTTGTTGAGTTTATGGAGTTTGCCAAGCAATTCCTGAATGCAGGCCTCTATTGAAGATGAAAAATCCTTTGCGAGGATATCCCACGCAATTTCGCTGTTGTTGCTTCACTAACGCATCCTATAACTGAATCCGTCATGGATGTCACCAGAAATGCAAGAACATGTTGATCAAAGTAACCCCAGTCGGTGTCTGAATCGGAAGCTTCATCTGGAGGATCATCTGTAATATGTGTTAATAACCGATGGGATTTCAATGTGGGTAGTACCTGGGTATTTCATGCAATATAGTTTTCCTTTGTGAGTTTGATGGAGGGAGCCATTGCCGCTGAAATCCACTTCTTGGCTTTTGCCAATAGTAACTTCTTTAGAACTTCACGAAAGGAACAATGTGAGGATTAGACATGGTATGTGCGAATCTGTGCGAATTGTGCGTTCTGTTTGGATTTTCGAACAGAACACACAAGAAAACAAACTGCACTTCGCACAGACCGCCGTGCGGTTCGTTTGTGTGAATTGTGCGATTCATATTTAAAAATTTAAAAATAAAATAAAATATCACTCCCTCCCAGTCTCCCACTCCCCAGTCCCCACTCCCCCGTCCCCAGCCCCCGACGCTGCCCTCCTCGTCGCTCTGCCCCCAGACCGTCTAGACTCTAGCGTCCTTGCCGTCAACCCGGTTGTCGGATCTTCATCTGCGAGGTAAATCTTCCTCACGCTTTCTCGCTCTCCATCTCCCTCTTCTTCTCCTATTCTCAATCACTCCCCTTCTCCCTCTCCCTCTCCCTCCCCCGCTCCCTCTCCTTATTCTTATCTCGTTGTCTCTTCCTCACACTCACGCTCTCCTTATTCTTATCTCGTTTTCTCTTCCTCACGCTCACGCTCTCCTTATTGTTTTTCCTTTTTTGATCTCCCTCTCCATTCCCGCCTCCTCGCCGTCCACTGTATTCTTGGATACGAGGATAGATAGATAGGATTTCATTGGATTTCCTTTTTCCTTTTTCGATTTCCTTTTTCTGTGCATTTCATTGAACTGTTCTGGATGAATCTTTCAATGCCTCGATGACTCTTAAATCTGAGCACGTTTTTTTATTTAAATTTCTTGATAAATCTTAACATATCTGGATAGATATTTTAATTTATGAATTAATACATTAACTCTGTGGATAAATCTTGTAGTTTCTGTGCAGTTCATTGGTCTATGAATTTGACATTTGAACTATTCTGGATGAATCTTTCAATGCCTCGATGAGTCTTAAATCTCAGGACGTTTTTTATTTAAATTTCTTGATAAATCTTAACATATCTGGATAGGTATTTGAATTCATGAATTAAGACATTAACTCTGTGGATAAAGCTTGTAATTTCTGTGCATTTCATTGGACTGTGAATTCGACATTTGAACTGTTCTGGATGGATCTTTCAATACCTCAATTAGTCTTAAATCTCAGGACGTTTTTTATTTAAATTTCTTGATAAATCTTAACATATCTGGATTTACTTTGTGGATAAATCTGGTAATTTCTGCGCAGTTCTTTGGACTATGAATTCGACATTCGAATCTATGGATGTATCTTTCGATGCCTCGATTAATCTTGATTCTCAGAACGACTCTTACTTAAATTTCTTGATAAATCTTAAATTATCTTGATCTTAATTTTTTGAGTTAGACTTCACATCTTAAGATAAATCTTCTGATTTCTGCACGTTCTTTAGATTTAGGAATGCATCTTTTCAAGGATGAATCTTTCCATTTAATGGGCGAAAAATCAAATCTATCCATCTATCTATCCTTCTATCTGTCTATCTATCTATCTATCTACATATCTATCTATCTATCTAACTCTATGTTTCCCCCTTTCAATTCCTCTTCCTCTCCCTCTCCATCCCCCTCTTCATGTTCAATGCTCAGTCTGCACAGTTGGTCGCTAGGTTGTCGAAACTCTCACTATTTTTATGGTTGTGGAGTAGGCTGAGCATAGCAAGCGTTTCTGGAGGCATGTGGGAAATTGGTTGCTCAGTTCCTGGTACCATTTTCTTCTTCAGTTTTATTAATTTTTTGTTCTATTTATCTTGGATATTCCAAACAATCCTCGCCACTTTAGATTGTTGTGGGGCACTGTCCATGTTCGTTATTTTCTGCTGGTTTAATTTTCCCTTACTTAATACATCATATTCATCTGAAAGTTATAATCATCTAGAATTTAAATTTTTGTGTTCTACAGTCGTGTTGAATTCATTCTGTACTAAGCTAAAATTCATTCCCGTGGTATTTGAGCTAGAACTATGACACAAAGATTGAGCATTGCTGCACTGTAGTTATCTATGTCAATCTTAGCCTCCTAATTGATGTGTTTAACTTTCTCATAATTTAGGTTCGAACTTGTAGCCTAAGATGCCTAGAACACATGAATCACATACATCTACTTCATCCCAGAGCTCCGCATCAGCGGAGCGGACTGTTGGCCAAGTCAAAAAGAAGAGGAGGAGAAAGAACGAATGCGCTGCCCGGGTACACTACACCGAGGTAGCGCCTAGGGTTTTCACATGCAATTTATGTGCTGCTCGGCCTAGGGGTTGTGGAGTGACAGTAGAGCAGAACAAATATAGCTGCAGTACAGTGCTATGGCGTCATTTACAAAGTGTGCATCGTAAAGAGTATAACGCACTCAAGGCTCATGAAGGGAGCTCTTCCAACCAACCATCTGTGGCGAACATTTTTGATCGACAGAGTACAAGAAAACTGTGCTTCATTGGGCGCACGGCGGAGACGACGAAGGAGGAGCTTGTACGGTTCATATGCCAGGCAGCCGCACCGTGGAACATTGTCTGCAAGAAATACTTCATACGACTACTGCGCTACATCGCACAAGAGGAGATCTCGATCCCATCGACAAGGGCTGTGAAGGAAAAGGCTTTCAAGCTATACAGTGAGTTGAAGATTGGTATTCGCGCCCGATTGGAGGGCGTCGAAAAAGTGGCGATTACTTTAGACTGTTGGACTTCTGCAAATCGAATCTCATTTTTAGGACTCACTGTGCATTGGATTGACGCGGAGTGGAAGATGTGTGAGTGTGTCCTCGCCATACGTCAGTTGGAGGGCACGCATAGTGGGGAGTGCTTGAGCAAAATTGTGTTGGAGGTTCTTTTTGATTTTAACTTGAGCGCAAAGGTATGCGCGATGACGACGGATAATGCGTCGAATAATACAACAATGATGGCGAAATTGGAGCGAGAGTTGTGCTCCGTGAACCCCCATTTCACTGCAAAGAGACATGTGCTGTGTATTGCCCACGTGATCAATTTAGTTATGCAGACCGGACTTAAGGCGCTCGATGTCGTCGACGAAGCGCCCGAGGCAACCTTCGTTGATGAAGTCGACCTCACTGATATCGTCAATGACTTTGCTGTAGAGGAGTCGGCTGGCTAAGCGATTTCCTTAGGTGACGTTGTTCGGCGCCTAAGAGAGGTGGTTGTTGCTATAAGAAGATCGTCCAAGAAAGAGGCAAAATATTTCTCCTATTGCCGACAGTTGAATATGAAAGACACGAGTAGGATCCCGATAGATTTCCCCACAAGGTGGAGCTCAACTTTCAAAATGCTCCGTGGATGCATTGGCAAGAAATTCGTCATCGATATGCTGCTGTCAAATGTGCTTTGCAAACGACCGTTACTAGACGCGGAGTGGGACCTCATTGAGAAATTTGTTGACTTGCTGACACCACTACAGCAAGGTACCTCCGTCGCAATCGGAGCAAGGCACCAATGTCAAATGAGGGCATAGTCATTATTAAGGGTCTGATGAGGCACCTTGAGCTTATTAGAGTGGGAGTTACGGAGTCCTCAACGGTTCACGCTAGACACGCTATGTCTGCCAGGCAACGTAATGCCTTATCTAATGTTTGTGCCGCTATGCGGGTGAAGTTAGAGAAATATGTCTCTGTACTTACACGAAATGAGGCGTTCACTATTGCCTCTCTATTGGACCCATCCATGAAGCTTTGCTTGATTGATCCACATGCAAAGAGTGAGGTGCTGTCTACCGTTCGCAATATCATGCAGTCCCATTTGGTATCTAGGAATGATGGGAGCCGACCCACCGAACGATCCGCTATAGCAGCGAATAGTGACTTCATACAAATGGAGCTAGTAGAACTGCTGGATCCCTCTGAACTACAGCAAAGAGTTGATCCTATTGAGGAGCTCGACGTGTATGCGACGGCCCCCCCAGCTTTTGGCACAGAGGTGTTGCATTGGTGGAAGACGACAGGTAATATTTAATTTGCATATATCATAGTCTTGATTGCGTACATGATTAACAGTTCTCTCATAACAGGTTAGATTTCTTACCCATCGTTAGCGTCGGTTGCGAAGGAGTTCCTAGCTGTGCAAGCGACGAGTGCGACGTGTGAGCGTCTATTCTCAGAAGGCCGTCGTGTAATCAACTACAGGTGATTGTGACTCACAACAAAGAGCGTGGAAGTCCTAATGATGCTGAAGTCATGGTACAACAACGAAGATTTGAGAGCGGATGAGGACGAAGATGGTGACGAAGATGACGGCCCAATCAACATTCGTGTCGACGCATCATAGAACAACAAGGTGAGTGCGTCTTACTCGTCAACTACCGTCTCACTTAAAATATCCCATGAATCTAAACTTTGAACGTCACTGATACGTTCGTCATCGATGTTCAAGCACATAATGGTCCACAGAAGTTATTGCTCTTACAATTGAGAATTTCAATATATCCTCGTTTATTTCTCCTTTAAATGCGCGTTGGTTGTTATGTTTCTCTATTGAAGTGTGCTCCACTCTCTATGTAACCATTTCGTTGATTCATGTGCCGCTCTCTATGTAACCGTTTCGTAAAACTGAGAATTTCCGTGTATTGTTTCTGTTGAAGTGCAGGTACATCCATTGCAATGGAGGGCGCATGAGCGATAGGTAGGCGCGCCCTTCGGAGAAGTGTGCGACTTCTTCGACGGCGAACGCAAAAGCAACCCAAGACCCCACCGTTACAGTCATCAACTCGGACTCCGAACCGAATGGCGATGACGTCGACATTCGCATAAACAATACGGATGGGGAAGCGCCGAACAGTTTTCCCCATAAGTGATCGGCTACCAAAACATGCTTACAAAAATTGTTTCTGCGGTAACAGAAAACTTAAACACTACGACATATGTCGAAAGAATTTGGAATGCTGAGTGGGATGACAGCGAATTTTGGGAGGGCTACAACTTAACTCCAGCAATGATTGATGCCATCATGAAACGCGTCCGTCATTTCGCCTCCCTGCGTTGATGTTTATCAACTAGTTTGGCACTTGGCATGTCATCTTTTACCTTCCCTAAATGAACTTGGACTTTTTCCTATGTAACCGTTTCCTAACTGCACTTGGACATCTTTTAAGTAGTAACTATCGTTGTGTGTGCCACCATTCATTCTGTCACTGTACCTTCAAGTGATTAATAACAACTCAGAACAGAACTTTTTTGTTCTAAAAAATTAAACCATAAGAAGGCCACATTTAATTTCAACAATTAAACGACTGCCTCATACTTTATTAGTGGGGTTAGTTGCCCCTCACTTTTCTTAATTTTTTTTTCATAACCCTCAACTTATCTAAACAAAAATTAATCACTACCTTATACATCAATTATTCTTCTACCACTAAAATGTCTACTCTTCCAATTAAAAATTTTAATTAATTTTATATTCCCAATGCTCATCTGGATGATAACTTATCAATTAGGGTATTATTATGTCATAATACTAGCCGACATATATAGCAATGTTCTCCCAACTATGCACAGTTTTATGCAGTTTGCAACCAAATTATTTAAATTTTCCAAAATTGTGTGCGAATTTTGTGCGATTTGTGCGAATTTTGTGCGGTTCGTGCGGTTGTGCGAATTTGAGAAAATGTGCGAATTGTGCGAATTGTGCGTTCTTTTTTTCGCGCATTAAACGAACAGAACAAAGAACAGACCCGTGTGCGGTTCTTTTGTGCGAATAAAAAGAACAGAACAGAACACCCATGTCTAGTGAGGATGAATCAGAGGATGCTTCGTCTTCTGTTGGTCCTTTTGAGAGATCCCTGATCTTCAGCTCCGATACCACGTTGAACTTTGTAGAGGACAGTCGTGGACAGATGGAGAAGAGAAGGGAAGATGTAGATGAAGAAGGGATAGACGAGATAATGAAACAAGTATATTGATGAAAGGAGTCGGAAGACAATGAAGAATAACGGAGGTGTTATGTGGTGTTTATAGCCGCTGGAGGTGCCTTGGAGACAGATGTGTGTCTGGGGACTCGCGAGGTAATATGTCTTGTGTCTGGGAACTTGTTGCTGATGATGGCGGTGTTTGAGTATTGGAAGACGTTTTGGCGGGGTTAGGTAGCTTGGACGATGTAGCAGCAATGATGGTGTTGACAGGTAGATGGCGACTCCTGCGTGGCCGAAAAAGTTGTCTCTCCGATCACCGTTGAAGGTGGATATCTAATTCGTTGGCCAATCAGGGCACAATTTCTTCCCACGCCACCGGATCTGTCTTGGGCTCCCTCTCTAGCATGACACTACCAACGCTGCTCTCTGCCCTATTGCGCTTGTGCGCTCCTCGCAGCCGCGTTTGCCCTCCAATTGCCACCAAAAACTGCTCGTGGCGCCTCGAACCTTGATTTGGTGCAGTCGGCACCTCACTCACCAAGTTGGTCGCGTCCCGCGGCGTTGTGGCCATTGACTGTACCGTCCTGTCAGCAGTCTCCTTGTGATCGTCTTCTCTTCGACCTTGATCTCTGCTAATCCGCTCCTGCGCGGCTGCCAGTCGAGATACGCCGGGTCCTTCTCCGGCACGTATCCTGCTCATCTCTGCCTGCAAGCTGCACCGGCTGCACTCGATGAAGATCTTGTCGACAAGCTACTCACATAAGAGGTACATCATCTGCCAGCTCGCTCGTCACATTATCCTTTGCAGTATACTTTGATTGCCTCCACTGCGTTTGGGCTAGTTATAGGCGAGAGAGAATTTAGTAAACTACGAGAATTTGAGCGTCTTACAGGTACGGGTCGAGCCCGTTCGTTACGTGCGAGCCCCTATGGATTGAATCCACTCAGCGCTGTAGATGCCGTCGTTCCTCTAACGAGGGTCAAGAGGCCACCGCTGCCGTCATCCGGCAACCCCTTCGGAGCGCAGAATCTGGCACTCATCATCGAGTTGGGGCCTGCAAGTACGCCACGTAAGACACATCATTTTGTAGTTGCATTCTCGTAGGAAAAATTATCCGCCGGACGACGTCATTGACGACATCGGACACCACTATCTAGGTAACCGAGCATCATCTTTGGTACTGACCGGACGACGTTCTAGACGGTGTCCGCCATCACAGTACCTATTTCCACAAGTTTTTATTCATGCAAAAAAATGGAAAGGAATATGTTAAAAATTTCTACCAATTTTTGTAATCTTTGGATGAACCTATATTCATAAAACTAGTTCCCCGAATAAGATGTATTTCTTGAGAGTAGTGTTTGTCTGTCCCAAGCTGGATCTCGGATGACGATAGCGGTGTTGGGTTCTAGAGGCCTTGAGATGGATGAAAAAATCAAAACGATGCGCAGCGGAAGTCTTTTGCGAATTGAACGACATCAAAGAAAACATTAAAACGAAGTACCTTTGCACGAATCTCATTTCTGATTTCTTCGATCCCAGAGCGAGACGAGTCGAGCTGCTCAAGTGTGCAGCCTCTAGACGTATCCACGCGGTCCTCGGCGCGTTGGATCTCCTCCTTCTCGTTGACGAGCCCCGTTCTTTCTCTGTCAGCGTCGTTACGTCGTCCCGATCACATCAGGGATGGAGAGGGGGTGTGGGGAGAGTGGAGAAGAAGGGGACAGGCCCCTGAACAATTGTGGCCTGGGTGAATTTTGTTCAGGGCCTTCCCCTATCTATACTAAGGGGATATTTTTCATAAAAACCCCCAAAACTTAAGCATATCTTCCAACGTCCAAAAGACCATTTGCGTGTGACCCTCTAGGCCTATGTATCAGTCTAGTTAACGACTCTAACGGCCGAATAACCTTTATTGGCTTTCCAAATTAATTAACTATATCATCATATAGATTAATTAATGTCAGATCGATTTAACCCAATCGATAGGTTGAGATTCAGACACGTGGGGTGCCAAGCTACACCTCGTGTCTTAGAAGATACAAAGGAGTGTGTATCGACTCACTCATGGAACCTGTTCATCATCGGTTACTGTGTATGTATAATCCCTCATCCACTTGACGCTCCTTGGACGACTTAGGGTATGGTCAACTGTCAAACCCTAATCGGTCATCCGAGTTAGTACTGATGCATTCGGAAATCATCGGAAAACTCTTCTCCGATATTTCACTACCTTGGCCAAGGACTTCGTTGCATCGTCTTCCTTGAGTTGTCACCTCTTATACCGAGGGTGGACGATCCCATCTTGACCACTCAATCGCCTTCGTGTACTTCTTGATGCACCCGAACTAAGACCGTTTAGAATCCCATGATTAGAGACTCGTTGGCCATAGTCAAAGTACAACCGTCCGTCCACAAGACGTCTTTGGTGTCTCAGGTCTAAGGACCACTTACACATCCGTGACGTGAATCAACCTGATTGATAGTTTGGTATAATACCATTCAGGGATTCGTACGGATCAATTCAGTGAACTCTTTCCACTAAAGAGCACCCACTATCTATCCTTACTGTCGCCACACTAATGGCTACGGGACTGGCCATACTCATCATATGAGTGAGGCTAGATAGTGTTATTCTATCCGGATACTTTGATGTCCTTCTCGCGTATCCTTTGAATAGGAATGTTTAGAACACATGCTTAAAGACTAGTGATCTTCCTATTACGATCTCATCATAATTCACTAAGTCCGATCATGTATTCATGGACTTCATTATGAGCATCGCACGTGCACTATAATGAATATGTTCTATTAATGAATATGGAACGAGATGCGGAATGTGTGATTGGCTTGCCGGCCACATATATTTCCATCAAGCGGGAGGGATGTTGAACTAGATGTCACAAACATGCTATTTGATATTCATCATTACCGATATCCAGATACCGAATGATGATATCAGATGTTGGTTGCAAAAGTACGAGTACCTGATATTGTTATCCATACTGATATCCATATCCGTCTTTGTGTCAAGGGTTGCAAGAAAATTTTGGATATCTTTTTTTAAAAAATTAGACATATAAATAGAAATACATTTTACATAATTTACAAATGCATAATTAAGCTATAGGGAGAAGTTTATATATTATGCTGAAGCATTTTTTATATTTCTTAAAGGTTTTCAATGAATATTTCGTACTTAGTCTAGCCTGGTCCAAGATGGGCCCGATAGCATATATAGTGAGGTCCAATATATGTCTGACAATATGTGTACAATATGGTCCCGCAAGAGAAATAGTGAGGGAAAGAGTGGGAAAGAGAGAGAAATAGCAAGAGAGAGAGAGGGAGAAATAGTGAGAGAAACAGCGATAGAAATAGTAGAGAAAGAGTGGGAAAGAGAGAGAAATAGCAAGAGAGAGAGAGGGAGAAATAGTAAGAGAAACAGCGATAGAAATACTAGAGAAAGAGTGGGAAAGAGAGAAAAATAGCAAGAGAGAGAGGGAGAAATAGTAAGAGAAACTGCGATAGAAATGGTAGGAGAGAGACATTAATGTGGTCTTTTGGCGAGTTACAAATTGACACCGCAGAGGGGGTTAAGTTGTGCATGGTTGAATTGTTTCTGACGATCAGCAGCGGCGAAATTTTGCGTTTGGAGAGGAGAACAGGCGGATTGTTACGGCCAGATTGGTCGGCCTAAACCATGTCTTTTTCGTTCTTTAAGCCCTCCAAAGCGAGAGTAACGCCGGTGGAGCTCGCGAGGGCTTTGAAAGAGAGCCTTCTATGCCTCGACCCCGAAACTGCACGTGATCCGAAATCGCGCGAGAAGGTTAGCCGGCGTTTTTTTCGGCTTAAGTTGATCCCCAGAATTCGTGATTCTCGCCGGTTTCGTATTGTTGCGTAGGATTTTTATGATGGGTATTCGAATTTCCCATAAAAAATGTAGCTTTTGGTTTCTCTAATTTTGTTTATCATGAGCATTTTTTTTCGTCCACCGCATGGTGTTGTCTTACTCGTTGGTAATTTTCTCTTCATGCATCTTAATTTTGAAAATTTATTCATCACTGGAGTACCTTTCAACGATCACCATTAAAAATACAACTTTTATTATCTATTGGACTTATTTTATAGTTGGTTACTCTCCTTAGTGTAATTGAACTATTGTCTCATACAGATTTTCCTACCAGTGAAAAAAATGTTTTGGGCGTTCAGTTTCGTCTGTTTCTATAAGTGGAATCAGTTTGAAAATTGGATGTGAAGAATAATGGAAGCAAGGCAGACAGTAGGACTTACAAAGTTCTGGCAGATAGGTGAATCAGATCCAGATCAACTTGCATGTCTTTTGCCGAAATAGAATTTTGTAAAAACATATGCCACTGATGCAGTTTTTTATCAGTTCTTTCATTGTCCTATTGCTGATATAATGGAATGACACACGAAGGAAGGGGCTGAGGATGGAAGTTTCTAGTTTTTCCCTTCTTTTTCTCTTCATATTTTCATCCATGATTTTTATTTTGCTTATGCTCTGTATCAATCACCTGCTTTCGTTCATCCTCTGCTAATCTCGATGCTCAACATAAAGAATTCTGTCATTCATAAACAGCTGAATCATCTAAGGGAACTGTTTCCGTTGTGCTGGCTTCATCAAGCAATGGAAAATGTAACCGGATTTGATTACCTTTTTATTGGGATTTCAAAGGACGATGCATCCAGATGGCATATGATATCTGCATGCCATCAGTAGTATATTTTTTGGCCTTTTTGACTCATTGAATTCCGATTCTTCTTTTATTCCATTAATTTATTTTTCCTGGTTATTATTTGCCTTTTTAAAAAAGAACATGGGAAATTATGTATGTGTTTATGCACTGTGGCAGTAGAGTACCGTGGTGTATTTCTAAAAATTATATTATGTGTTAATATTTACTGATATTCCAACTTCCCATTAAAATTTCTTGCGAAACCTGAATCTCCCTAACTGCACTTAAACATTTGGTATATTATCTGTTCTTAACTTTTCTCGATCCCGTGGAAGAAAGATGCAATTTTTTTCTTGATGAGATACTCATCCATATCTCTGAAATGAAAAAAGTAAAGGCTTAACGGAGGATCCCTCATATCAGATAATTAATTTGGTTCATTGCCTCCATGGCCTAATCCTGGACTCTATTAAATTAGTCATAGCCTTCTATCATTTCTTTCCATGTAGTTTGCTTTGAGTCTCCTCTTAATTAACTTTATTGCCTCTTAAGGTTGTCAAATTGAGTAAATTAATTTGTCTTGGCATAACTTTCTATTTCATAAGGCCCGTGAAGATGTTGACAAGATCATTGTAACGATGAGGCACTTTCTCTCTGGGGATGGGGATCTTGAACCTAACCAGGAGCAAATTTCACAGTTTGTTCAAGAAATCTGCAAGGAAGATATCCTTTCTCTATTTGCTTTCAAGCTACCAGTTATAAGTTGGGATGTAAGTCTCTGCTTGTGAGCTTATTAATGAGTTTACTAAGAATATATCTCTAACATCAGAGATACCACCTTGGAAACAGGCTAGGAAAGATTTAGCTCATTGCTGGGGAATATTTTTGAGGCAAACGGTTGGTTCTCATCACTGCTGTGTCGACTACATTGTGGACCATGCTGACCTGTTAGATTTTGTTGTGGGTTGGTGAGATCTCATTCTTTTGGTTAATGACTGCCAGGAATTTTGTCATTTCTTTAAGAAAAAACTACTGCGTATCTCAGTTAATTCCCTTCTATTGCCGTATGATGTTTCTTTAATACCAAAAAATATGTGCGTAAGTTTTTATATTTATTGAGAGCCCACAAAAGTCATTCTTGCTTGGTTCTCGTCACTTGTCTTCTGTATTTTCACTTCAATTTTTTCTTCAAACCTTTGGATTCGTCATTTCATCTCTGACAAATCCTCCATTGCTTCCACTCTTGCTTCAAATTACTCGACCGTCATCGTGTGCCAGAACTGTGCCTCTGACACCAATGATACATCTCAACCAATAAAATCCGAGTATCGTAGAAAAGAACCACTCACTGTGTTGCAAAATCAGTTTGCCCCTCCAAGAACAAGCCCAATCCTACAGTATCTATTGGCCGAGATCTGCAGTAAATGCAGCTACCGCTCCTGGAGTCATGTTCTCATGAAACGGCCAACATCCCATTCAATCCTTTTTCTTTCCACTCTCATTCGTATCTGTTGACAGGAAGTTAGTTAGGCCTCTTTTTCTCGTCAGATGACTCATGATCCCACATGTGACTGTTTGCTTCCTTTTTCTGAGATTTAGGGTGCCTGCTTCTTTCTATTTTTCAATCTTTTCGTATGTTAGGCAGACATGGCATTGTAACATCATCCTCCCCCAAGGCTTGCGTTGACTGATAAAGGGTAGAGACTACACTTGAATGATGCTGAATATCGAGCAAGATGGGATTTAAGGCTTCCATTTCAGAGGGAATGAGGAATTTGGCCATGGGCACCACTGCTATAGTGAACTCAGCATCATGATTATATGAGGACAAAAAAGGATCAACTCTTGAGCAAGGAAGAAGTCACCTGGATGCAAGTTAATGAACCCTTTGTACCCACCGGTCCTTGGCTGTGTTGCAATGTCACGGTCGATGAGCTATTGGACACATTGCATGTGTTGAAATAGGCTGTAGCCTATTGATGTCTTATTCTCCTACTTTGCTTAATGGGCAAATCGTTAGAACTTTGTTGGCTTCAACATCGTCTGTTGTCTCGTTCTGTGCCATCCACCATGTCCCAACTACAAGCTGTCTGTAAGTACCAGCATCACAGACTGTGCGCCTATTGACGCTACCTGCCCTGCCTCATCCGCTGTTTACCAGTTCCCAGGTCTTTTGTTTATTGTTCATTTATACCATGGTCTTCACTGACTTGAACGGCTCTTCTGACATTCAGGCTCCTGCAGCTCCAGCTCCTGGTCAGTCTAATTCGTTTGTATCATCGGATTTTGGTGGTTGGCGTTATCCTCTCCCATGGATTACCCCTGAATTTTGACTCGTGGGATTGAGTCTACTGCAGTGGCATCAATATGTGCAGTGGATTACAGGGACGCCCACTTTATGCCATCTGATCCATCCTTTATTGATCAGGGATATATACTCCAGCTTCAGGTGTATAGTTTCTTATGAGACTTAATCCAGAGTACTAATATCACAGGGGAAGTTTATTCATTGCCAAAAAAGCTTAACCTTCAAAGATGCTCTCAGTATTTTTGATTCTGAGTCTACATATTGTTCATTCCAATCTGAGGAGTCACACCTGCATATTTTCATTCCTAGTTTTCATCGGCTATGGCAACATCACCATCCCTCACCTGGTCAGGTTGTTCCCTCAGCCACATTACCGTCCCCTTTGAAGTGTGTGGCTCATGGACCAACCGTCAAAAACGATCTCTCGTTATTCTGAAACTACTGCGAGACACAGGGCACTACACGGAGGAATGCCTACAAGTTGTAAAAGAAGGCAATTCATCAGGCTCGAATTGCTGCTATTGTCTCACCCTCTGCAATTCCACCACCTGCCTTCTCTACTACGGAGTCTACTCCGATGCTTCTTTGGACACTTTTGCCTCTGACGATTATTTGAAGCAGGACAAGATTGAGCGGCTTTGATGTTTATTCGACTCCACTGATGTAGGTTCCGCTTCCTTGGCTCATGAAGGTATGAACCCACTTTCCATTGAGATGCTTCTTTGACTTCTCCTCCATCATGGATTGTCGACTAAGTTGCAAATGTGCATATGGCTCCCGATTCCTTCCATTTTGTTTCCAATGATCATTCTCCCTGCAGTCTTAAACTCCACATCACCTCGGGTGATTTACATACAATGGTGGGGTTGGCTTTGTCCGCCTCCCTTTATGTACCATTATCACACACATCCTCCATATCCCTTGGCATACAGATCGTCTTGTTTGCAGCTCTTGTGTAGTCGAGGACTTGGGTCGCAACCTTATGTTTAACCCTAATGCCTGTTTTTATCATGACAACGTATTGGAGAAGTCCACTACACTTGCTGAGGCACATGGTTTTCTCCACCATATCCGGTATTATCTTGCTTTTAATGTGGACCCCACTTCCTTATCTGCCTCTCAAGACAATTTGCAGCTTCTCCATCACCCTTTAGGCCATCCTTCTTTTTCTATACTTGAGTTGATGTTTTCTCGTCTCTTTCATGGGTGCTCTGCGGAGGGTTTTGTAAGTAAACCTTGTTGGCTTGTGAAATATTGTGAAGACCCTGATCATTGGAGCAGAGACGGTAGATCGTGGAGGCATTGTGACTTACAAGCAACAGACTTCCTTATTCCTTTTTCCACTTTTCTTTTGTTTCTATTCCTCTGTGCTACTGCCTGGGACATTTGCCTTGGATATGTCATTGAGTTTGATTGTTTGAGAAAGGAGAAGGGTCTAAACATATCATCACATAACTTATCCCTCTTATACTTCTAATTCTTGCAGTACTCAATTTTCAACTGCTATTCGATGTGTCCTCTTCACCAACGTTTGAGTCAGTTCCCACCTCTCTCATTTCTTTTAACTCATGACATTATTCATGAGACTACCTGTGCTTATACACTACAGAAAAATGGGGTGGTAGAGTGTAATTTTAGCGCATCTTTGTTATGAATATGTAATTTTACCTGTATCCTTCTTTTTCATATGAATATGTCAAAATATTCTGGGGCGAAGCAGTCTCTGCCGTTGATCTCCTCAACCACCTCCCTTCTTGGATCGTTCATATTTTAGCCCCCTTGGTTGTCCCGTGCATTCTTTTCCATCAATTTCCTTGAAAACTCATCTCACCCCTTTGGGTGCGTCTGCTTCATCACCAACCATCACCTTGTCGAGATAAACTTGGTTCTATGGCACTCGGGTGTGTTTTTGTGGGTTACCCTCTCCCAGAAAGGTTATTCATGTTACCATCCCTCTACTCTTTGCTTCTATTTTAGTAAATCTCTCTTCCAGGAAAAAAACCCCTTTAACTTTCCTTCCTGCCCCTTCCACACCTCAGGAGTTCTCTTCAGATACCCTTGACTTTTTTCTCCCTCATTCTCCTTTGGAGCTCATTTCTTCTTCTTCTTCTTCTTCTTCTAATTCTTCTTCTAGTTGTCTTGGCGGACCCAACTATGTTTGGCATCCACAATACGTCCTCCAAGTCCTGTCCCTCGTCCACTGCCCATTAACCTTCATGCTCCTATGGCCTTCATCGCTTCTTCTTCCCTTGATCTTCCCATTGTTCTTCACAATACTACTCGTTCTTGTACCTCCACACCTTTTTAGCTCCTGGCAACTTCATATCTCCTCACCATCTTTCTTCCTTCAATCGAGCTTTCCTTACTTGCCTTGATTCCAATTTCCTCACTAAGATGGTGAATGAATCCGTAGCTTCTCGTGGCTGATGCCTTGCCATGGAGGAGGAACTTCAGGACCTTGCCTAGAATTGCACTTGAGATCTGGTTCCTCTTCCTCTGGGAAAACATTCAGTGGGCTCTCTTCAATGGTCGAAGCCTCAATTATTGGTGAAGTGCCATACAAAGAGGTTTGGGGTCGTTTATCTGGAGAAACACTGTCTGGGTCCTTCCTCTTGTGGCCCACCACAGTTGGCTTCTGCGATAATTTGATTTTAAGAATGTCTTTTTCTTTGGGGATCTCAACAAGGAAGTTTTTATGACTGTACTGCTGGGATGTCTGCTGCTATAGTCCTCTTCTCATCCTCTGGTTTGCAAACTAAAAGAGCTCTGTTTGGATTGAAGCAATCTCCTTGGACTTGGATCGGCTGCTTGACCACTTTCATGAAGCTGTTTGGGTACTCTTGGTGCAGTGGTGAGCATACCCTGCTTTTTGTCATTCCCCATTGGGGGGAGTGACCATGCTGCTTGTGTACATGAATGTAGTATTGTCACCAGGAGTGACTATTCAATTTTGTCATATCTGTCAAATATCTTATGAGTAATTTTGACGTCAGGCATCTCAGACCACTGCATTTATTCCTTGGTATTTAGGTGGTCTACTTGTGTACTGTGATATTTCAATGCTAAAAGAAGTAAATCCTTGAGCTCCTTCACAACTTTAGGAAAGAAGACTCACAGCCACTCCCTTCTCTGAATTAGGCCAATCATTAGTTATCCTCAGCTAGTGAAAAAAATCAATCTGTTGACCAGGCATGGTATCAGAGGTTTGTTGCCAAGCTCATCTATCTAACTTATATGCACCCTGATATTTGAGATAACACAATTTTTCTCAGTCACTTTATGCATGCCTAAGGAGGATGTCATATGCATGTGGCTCATGGGGTCTTCGTCATCTGAAGGGTACTATTGGCCACGGCCTCATGTTCAAACGTCCAGGTGGTCTCTACTTGGAAGTTTATACATATGCAGATTATGGTGGGTCCCTCGAATTATTGCTGTTCAACAACTGCATTGAGCCCTGTGGATTGAGAATCTCCAGGCTGAACTGCATCTGTCCATGGATCCTCCTGATACAACAAATCTACAGTTATCATTGCTTGTGATCCAGTGTAGCATGATGGCACCAAGCATATTGAGGTGGACCATTAAGCTGGACTCAAGATAGTTCTGTACTCCATATATTCATTAAGGATCTCTCATCGGCAAGCTTCCAGGAGTTGTGGCAAGCTAACTCAGGACCTTCACATTCTGTTTCATGTTTCCCTTTCTTCTCCTCCTGCAGCCCTTGGCTTCTTCAGCATGCAATGACTTGTTTGTCCAAGTTGAATCTTAAATCTGGCGACTCTGATGTCTCGAGTAGGCTTCATAAAATGACATTATCTACCAGTGCAGGATAATTCCTGGAAGAGTGTATCCCAGGTGCAACAACAATTCTCTGACTTTCCTCTTGCAGACAATGAGAATACGGATGGTGGCTGTAATGATATACTTCCATGAAAGAAGGCACTGCTGAAAGAAGACTTGGGGCCACATGGCCCATATAGAGATACCTATCGTAAGCAAAATCAGATAGGGTTATGAGGTGGAAAAGTAAAGAACTTGGCAATCTTCCAAGGCCCTATAGAGCCAATCTGGTATTGGGTAAAGTGATTCAAACCTCCCTAAGAGGTACCTGAGGAGGTTGAATGACAGGAAGACGGCACACATAGGGTCCTATTGGGGGGGGACCTAGGCCTTTCAAAAAAGAGGAGAATAATCCTCTAGTGGACATTGGGTATTTTCGTACCTGAGTTGGTGGGAACAGCTGAAGCAGAGGAGACCCTCCGAATTCCAGAGGGGAGTTAGCTGATCAGGCGAACTCTTTGCTTAGGGAAAGGCAAATTTGGAAAATTCTGGTCATGTGGCATTTTTACTTTCATTTTTTTGTCTGTAGAGAATCCTGTCCACATTCTTGAACTTTGATTGGAGCATAAGGCTCACCAATTTGGATTTTCAGTCATATGGTTTGAAGTTTCATTCTCTGGACTTGATACAATTGGGTCGGATTTTTGGGAGATCTGCACCATAAAGCTCTCTCTCTCTCTCTCTCTCTCTTGCCCTCCCTCTTTGTTTCAACCTTGTGCCAACGTGGTATTTTGGTGATTCATTTGAAGGAAGTTTGATCTCATCAGGTGTCATCCATTGTGCATTTAAATAAGAAAGACAGTAGATTTTTAATGCTGATAAATAAAAGCGCCATTCTTGGAGACATGTCGTCTCATCCTAGGTGATAATATTATTCTTATAGCTATGTCCTCCAACATCATGGTGTTAAAACCATAATTCTCTGACTGAAGATTGTCAATAACAACGCTGATGTTCACGAATACCCCTCCGAGAGAGAGCGAGGAGGGGGAATGGTGTGGAGTGAGGAAGAGATGGAGGGAGAGAGAGAGGGAGAGAGAGGGAGGGAGGGGGAGAGAGAGAGAGACACAGAGAGAGAGAGAGAAGGGGGGAGAGAGAGGGAGGGAGGGGGAGAGAGAGAGAGAGAGAGAGAGAGAGAGAGAGAGAGAGGGGGAGAGAGAGAGAGAGAGAGAGAGAGAGAGAGAGAGAGAGAGAGAGAGAGAGAGAGAGAGGGAGAGAGAGAGAGAGAGGGAGAGAGAGAGAGAGAGAGAGAGAGAGAGAGAGAGAGAGAGAGAGAGAGAGAGAGAGAGAGAGAGAGAGAGAGAGAGCCGGCGGAGTGGACGACGCCGGGATGGAACGATCCTTGCTCCTCGCGTGCAGGGACAATCAACTGCGAGAGGAACAGTGAGATGGAGTTGAGGAAGAGGGGATGTGCGGTAGCACTCACCTGGGAACCAAAACTACTCCATCCCATGTTGTGGGCGCCCTAAGAGCTGTTGTGGCCTGGCCTGTCGTGGGCTGGGCCTTTGACCTCGTGTTTGGGCCAATGCCGTCTCTCGTAGATGCGCTTTAGGATCGCATCACATGGTCATGTTTCTATCTTTCAATGCTCTCTATTTATGCTTTCTTATTAATTATGCATTATTGTTCTTACGTCTTCTTTCTTATCTGATCCTATATTAATAATGTTTTCACTCAATTCAAAAAATTGATTAATTCCGATTTCTGTATTCTAATATTCTATCATAAATTCATCTTGTACAGCTACAATAACAGAGATGTTGCGGTGAGTTGTGGAAATGTTTTGAGAGAATGTATCAAATACCCAGCACTTGCGAAGTAAGATATCTCCTTTTTTATTTGCTTATCTATGATATGCTCTATCTATGTTGACTATATTCTGAGCTTATAAAGGATTATGCTTCTCCTTAATTTTAAGTTTTTTCGGCTAAAAATGGTTCATATGTTGCCATCTCTCCCCTTAGAAATATGATGCTAGCTCCACCCAGCTTGAGAAGAAGGAATTTCTCTTTAGGGATCCTGAGACATGGTTAAGGGAGAATGAAGGGCAATAATGTCAACACTCCCCCTCAAGCTGGAGCGTGGATGTTTTCCACACCCAGCTTGGAACAGAGCTCCTCAAACCGAGGGGCATGAAGCCCTTTGGTGAAGATGTCTGCAAGCTGTTCAGCTGACGGAACATATGGCGTGCAGAAATTTCCCGACTCAAGCTTCTCTTTAATGAAATGTCGATCGATCTCAATGTGTTTTGTACGATCATGCTGGACGGGATCATGAGCAATGCTGATAGCCGATTTGTTGTCACAGAACAGCTGAACAGGGGAAGAAACCGGACATGTTGAACTCCATGCTAGGGCTTGGAGGAAGGAGAGGAATGAATTCCTTAACTAGAATGTACATGAGGAGGGGTATATATACCCTAGGAGAGAGAGAGAGGAGAATATGAGTTAGTGATAAGTGAGGGGGCCTAGTGGGTTTATAGAACATGACCCACTAGGAGAGGCCTCTCACTAACAGCCCCCCGCAAGCGAGGTATGGATGTCATCCATGCCAAGCTTGGAGGTAGCACGAACAAGGAGAGGATTTGATAATCCCTTCGTGAGAACATCGACCGCCTGGTCGGATGACGGCACGAAAGACAAGTCGAACAAGCCCTCGTCCATCCGCTCCTTGAAGAAGTAGCGGTTGATCTCCATGTGCTTGATGCGACCCGTCTGGCCCGGATTTTGAGCCAAGGCAATAGCCGATTTGTTGTCACAATAAAAGTGGATCGGACGGGTGTACTCGGCGCGAAGTTCGCGGAGCACCCGTGAATCCACTGAGCCTCGAAGGCCCCATCCGCAAGTGCCCGGTATTCCGCCTCTGCACTCGAGCGGAGACACGATCCTGCTTGCTGCTTTTCCAGCTCACAAGGCCCCGAAGACAAAGATGCAAAGACGGTGGTAGACCGGTAGTCCACAGTCGAGCCTGCATAGTCAGCGTCTGTATATACCTTCTGATCGGCTCTGAGCTCCGGGGAAGAGTAAACCCTTCCCGGGACAGCCCTTCAGTGCGCGAGCACCCGGTGAGCTGCCTGCGATGAATCTCATGCGGAGCATGCATGAACTGACTGAGAAGGCTAACTGCATAGCTGATGTCGGACGCGTGTGGGTCAGATAGAGAAGTTTCCCCACCAACTGCTGATATTGATGGGTGCTGACCGGCGGAGAGTCACCCCGGCGCCCAACTTGAGCGTCGGGGTCGATGGGGTCTTCACAGGAGCACAGTCGGTCATACCCGTCAAAGTCAGCAGGTCCACCGTATATTTCTGCTGGCTGATGAAGATACCACGAGCGAGTAGGCCACCTCGAGCCCCAAGAAGTACCGGAGCTGACCAAGGGCCTTGATCCCGAACTTCGCGGGCAAGGGAGCGGCTGAGGCGTGAAGCCGGCAGTGTCCGACCCGGTGATCAGGATGTCGTCCACATAAACGACCAGGATAGCGACCCGGCGGGCCGTGGCGGAAGAAGAGTGGCTTCCCCATTGCTCTGGGTGTACCCGCCACGCGCCAGCGGAGCTGAAGCGGCGAACCACATCGCGGTGACTGCTTCAGTCCATACAAGGACTTCCGCGGTCGGCAGGCGGTCCCGGAGGCCGAGAGGGTAGCCGGAGGATGATGCATGTAGACCTCCTCGGTAAGATCGCCATGAAGGAAGGCGTTCTTAACGTCGAACTGGCGAATCAACCACCCATGATGGCGGCCAGCGCCAGGAGGAGGCGGGCGGTGTCCATCTTCGCGACCGGAAAAGCGTCTCGAAGTAGTCGGCGCCGTAGGACTGAGTGAAGCCACGAGCCACGAGCGCGATTTGCGGCGTTCCAAACCATCGGCATTGTGCTTGGGGTGTGAACCCACTTGCACGAGGCGGCCGTCTTCCGGGCGGGAGAGGAACCACATCCCACGTGTGGTTTTGAGCAAGCGCGCATCTCCTCATCCATCGCCGCTTTCCAATGAGGACAAGCGATAGCATCGGTTAGCGGCGTGGAGCGAACAGAGTCGATGCGGGTCAAAAACAGGCGGTAGGGAGTACTCAACCTGGCGAAGGAGCGATAGTGAGAGAGGGGGTAAAGGGGAGTGCGGGTGCACTGGCGGACCCCTTTACGCAAAGTGATAGGCAAGTCAGGGGAGTCATCGTCAGCAGGAGAAGAAGACGACTCGGAAATGGCTGGCGGAAGAGAGGAAGGCGAGGACTCAGCAGACGGGGAGGAGCGGAAGCAGGAGGCGAGATTGGGGAGGAAGATAATGGAGTAGGCGCAATGGGTGAGGAAGGAAGGCCGACCGGTGGAGGAGAAGAAGAGGAGGGTGGAACGACTGTGGAAGGAGAGACGACGGTGGGAGGAGAGACGACGGTGGGAGGAAAGGGAGCAGCGGGCTCCAGAACCAGATCCGGCTCCAAGTGGGGGGCCGGAGGAGATGAGGGAGAGAAGAAGGGTTGAAATTCAGAGAAGGTGACATTGGCGGAGACGAAAAACCGGCGAGAAGAGGATGAAAGCATTTATACCCTTTCTGAAGCGAAGAGTAGCCAACAAAGAGCGCATTTGGCGCCGGGCATCCAGCCCGGACAGGGAGAGGCGTCGTGTCATGAACATATGCCGTGCAGCCAAAGACGCGGGAAGAAGGTGAGTGCGGAGCTGCGGCGGGAAAGGCAGCCGACAACCGGTCAAGCGGAGGCTGAACTGGAGGGTCGGGGTGGGCAGCCGGTTGATGAGATGAGTACTCGTCAGAACGGCTTCCCCAATAAGTCCACGGGGCGTGGTAGTCCAGCAGAGAGTGCGGGCGGTCGGCGTGACATACCCAATACGCCGCTCGGCAAGGCCATTCTGCTCGGGCGTCGCCACGCAAGACGTCGTGGAGAATCCATGGGCGGTGAAATCGAGGTCAACTCCTGGTTGGCGTAGTCCGCGCATTGTCGGACCGGAACCGCTGAATAGTCCGGCCAAACTGAGTCTGAAGCATGGTGCAGAAGGCTTGAACAGTCGAGAGCGGCGCTCTTGGGCGGCAACAAGTAGGTCCACGTGTAACGGGTGGCCTCATCAACAAAGATCAAGAACCACCGGTGTCCCTTCACGCTGGCCTGTCGCGGCGGACCCCATACATCGCTATGAATGCGATATAAGGAACATCACTGTGAGAAGTCGACGGAGGGAAGGAGGCCCGGCGATGCTTCGCCAGTTTGCATGCATCACAAACAACAGAAGAGAGGTCCAAGCCAGTACACAATGTCGGAAAAAGTCTTTTCAAAACATGGAAAGACGGATGCCCGAGCCGCTGGTGAGTGAGTAGAAGCCGCTGCCGGCGCTGGTCTCGACCGTCAACAAGCACCGCTGCACCGGGGTCCCGACCGCCCTCTCGTCCAACAACAGTAGGCCATCCGGCGCCTAATTGCAAAGTCTTCCCCACCTTGTCAGTCAAAAGATCCCATCAGACTGAATGTGGAGCGAGCAATGGACCGCATCAGCAGTCGCCGCGGTGACATAAGTAAGGTCTGAAGGGACGGAACATGAAGGGCGTTGTGAATGATACCAAGGCCATCCACATGGATCGACCCGATACCAGTCACGCGGTCGTCCCCACCAGTGTGGACAGCTCGACCACCAAGGTGCCGCTCGTGGGACAGAAACCGGTGGTTGAGCGGGGTCATATGCTCTGTGGCCCCGTGATCAAGCACCAGGTGGTATCCGAAGCGAAGGGAGCTTGGAGGGCGAGTGTCCACAAGACCACTGATCTGACTTGGGAAGGAAGAACGCACGAAGTCACTGAAGTGAGCCACGGTAGGCTGCGAAGAAGCGCGGTCTGCAGGGCAGCCAGCTGGGAGCTGATACGGGCAAGTTCGGCAGTCAGCTGGTCATTAGTCATGGCTGGATGGCTGGAGCTAGAGGCGACGGGGCGGTGCCTGGGCAAGGTGGGCTCTGGCTGCGGGACGGCGAGGCGGCGAGGCAGGAGCTGATGGCGGCGAGGCGGCCTCGGATCCCGGGTACTGTCCAAAAATTTCTTGATGCACCGGGCCTCAAGATGATTGACTTGCCGCAGTGAGAACAAACCACGGTGCGGAGCCCGAAGAAGGCTTGGGCAGCAAGGAGGTTGCTCCGTGAGGGCGGGACAGGAGGGCAGCACTCTCGCCGGGGGACTCGGCAGGCAGGTCCAGCAGCGGACGTTGACGACGAAGGCTGCTTTCAACCTCCGTCAACTCCTTAACCAGACCATCGAAGTCCGGAAGAGGAGTTTGGGAGTGAAGAGCCCAGCGCCGGACATCCGCATATTCCGGATTCAGCTTGTCGAGAAATGACATGTAACAGAGCTTGAGAGCATGGCGGCGATCGACGCAATTCGGATCCCCCACCGGCATGTAATAGTCCACCTCGCGCCACAGGGTTTGGTGGGCAAGGCTATAGTCCATAATGGACATGGTGCCATGTCGGAGTGCACTCGCCCGCTCGGCCAAAGTAAAGATCTTCCAGTCATCAGCATCATGCCCGCAGTAGCGACGGGCGTGCTCCCAGATCTCCCGCGGAGTCGTCAGGTGGAGGAACTTGTCATAGACCTCCCGAGAGAGAGTGTGAGTCAAGAGCCAGGAGTGGACGAAGTACTGCTTGGCACTCCAGGCCGGGAAATGCGGGTCCGTGACGGGGAGGGGCTGGCAGGTGAGATGTTTCTGGAGCAGACGGCCGCGCAGAGTGTACTCGACGAACTTCAGCCACGACATCAAGTTCGGAGCATTGAGACGGCAGTTATCCGGGCGGAGGAGAGGAACACCGATTTTTCGGCGGCCGGGAGTTCCCCAGGCAAAGTCAGCGCGGTGAAATCTGCTTGGGTTGACGTCGGGACGGTGGATGCAGACGGATCACTGCCCATGCTGGAGGTAGTCGACATGACGGCAAACAGCAGCAGCGGCAGCGAACGAAGAACCGAACACGGTCCGACACTGCTGGCGGACAGTAGTTGCTGGCGGGCGCGGCACGCAGGCGGGAGACAGCTGCTTGCAGGCTGCTGGCGGGCGCGTCGCGCGGGCGCTCCGTGCGGGCGCTGCTCGCGAGCGGCAGTGCGCGAGCGGGTGGTGCTGGCGGGCGCGTCACGCGGGCGCTCCTTGCGGGTGCTGCTCGCGGCGCTGCTCGCGGCGCTGCTGCGGCGCTGCTCGCAGGCGGCTGCTTGCGGGCGGCGGTTCGCGGGCGCTCCGTGCGGGCGCTGCTCGCGGGCGCTGCTCGCGGGCGGCTGCTTGCGGGCGGCGGTTCGCGGGCGGCTGCTTGCAAAGAGCAGATTGAGAGGGTGATGGTGAAGAAGAAGGGAAGAAGAAGAAGAAGAAGAAGCCCGCACAAAGGCTTAGGGCTAGAGATGGGGATCAAGAGCTTGCTCTGATACCATGTTGAACTCCATGCTAGGGCTTGGAGGAAGGAGAGGAATGAATTCCTTAACTAGAATGTACATGAGGAGGGGTATATATACCCTAGGAGAGAGAGAGAGGAGAATATGAGTTAGTGATAAGTGAGGGGGCCTAGTGGGTTTATAGAACATGACCCACTAGGAGAGGCCTCTCACTAACAGGACACCTTAGTTCACGAAGCAGTTGGGTAATCCAAAGTGCTTCACAAAGACCATGCGCAAGGGCACGGAACTCCGCTTCAGCACTTGATCGAGAGACCACTTTCTGTTTCTTACTCCTCCAAGTAATAAGATTGCCTCCCAAGAAGGTGCAGTACCCAGAGGTCGACCGACGATCTACCACAGATCCTGCATAATCGGCATCAATGTAGACTTCTAGACGCAGACCACTGTGACGACGAAACATTAATCCACGGCCAATGGTGCCCTTCAAGAAACGGAGGAGGCGATGGGCAGCATGAAGATGACTCATTCGAGGGTTCTGCATAAACTGACTTAGAACACCCACTGTATATGCAATGTCGGGACGGGTGTGGGTGAGATAGAGCAGTTTGCCCACAAGTCTTCGATATTGTCCGGGCTCAGCCGGATCTTCATTCTCATCCGCACCAAGTTGATGACTCACATCAATCGGTGTCGAAATAGACTTGGAGTCTTCCTTTCCCAGCTCGCAAAGAAGATCCACTGTATATTTCTGCTGACAGATGAAAATCCCACTCGAAGAATAAGCCACCTCAATACCAAGAAAATATCGTAATGGGCCAAGATGACGTATGGCAAAGTCCGACGACAGATACATAGCCAGTTGAGTAATGGACTCCGTATCATCACCCGTGATGATAATGTCATCCACGTACACGAGAAGAATAGCCACTCCCCCGGACGTGGAATGACGGTAGAAAAGCGTGTGATCTCCATTACACTGACGGTATCCCCGGTTCTTCATGGCCATGGTGAAACGGCCAAACCAAGCACGAGGAGATTGCTTCAAACCGTACAACGCTTTCTTCAGGCGACAAACAACTGAACTCGGAGTAGACGGCACTAAGGAGGCATATCCAGGAGGTAAGGCCATATAGATCTCCTCAGTCAAATCACCATGAAGAAAAGCATTCTTGACATCATATTGCTGCAATATCCAGCCCCGATCTGCGGCAAGAGCCAAGAGAATCCGGACAGTGTTCATCTTGGCCACAGGGGCAAACGTTTCCTGATAATCAATGCCATACTGTTGGGTGAACCCTTGCGCCACAACACGTGCCTTGTGCCTTTCAATAGAGCCGTCGGAATTGTGCTTTACAGCATAAACCCAACGACTGCCAACCAAGTGCTTGTCCGGCGGTAGTGGAACCAGATCCCATGTGTCATTTAGGGCAAGTGCTTGTAGCTCCTCCTCCATTGCCCGGCGCCAATGAGGAAGAGAGAGGGCTACGTCCACCGTCTTTGGAAGGGAGATAGTGTCAAGGGAGGTGAGAAGAGCGTGGTAGGATGGGGAAAGACGATGAGATGAGATGGATGCGGCTAATGGATACAATGGAGAAGGATGAGGGCAAGACACAAGTGCTAATGAAGGATTTTCAAGAGGAGTGGATGAGGAGGATGAGGGAACTTCAGGGGTAGGAGGAACACGAGGCTTGCGACGAGCAAGAGTGATACCATAGCGTTTTTCTGGCGGGCAACGGCGTATAGGTAAAGGGGCACAACATAGTGGGATAGAGGGATCCGATGGGGACTCTGCAGGAGGGTTCGATGAAGCAGAGGATGGATCTTTAGTAAGGACAGGTGGATTTGGGATTGGTGCAGGCAGAGGATCAGAGGACAAGGTGTTCATGGGAATATCAGATGGAGGCTCTTCGAGAGGAACAGGCAAGGAAGGACTTGGGACTGGTGGCGAGGAGATGAGTTAGGAAGAATAAGAAATTCAAGGGGATCTGATTGAGGTGGTAAAGAAGGAGAAGGTGGAGAAGAAGAGGGTAATACTGAGTGAATTCGTCAAAGGTAGCATCCTTGGTGACAATAAATCGACGAGAGGGTGGATGATAACATCGATAACCCTTTTGAGTAGAAGCATAGCCGGCGAAGACACATTGGATGGCCGAGGATCAAGCTTGTCACGACCAAGATGGTGGTTAGGAGCAAAGCAAACGCACCCAAAGACACGAGGGGTAAGATTGGTTCGGAGAGAAATGTTGGGAAGGAATGCTGGAGACAATCAATGGGAGTAGAGTAGTTAAATGCGAGACGGAAGACGGTTGAGAAGATGAATGGCAGTTAGGACAGCTTCAGCCCAAAAATACTTTGGCACATGCATGTGAAATAAGAGGCTCCGAGCCATTTCAAAAATGTGAAGAAATTTTCGTTCTGCAACTCCATTTTGCTGGGGGGTGTAAGGACATGTGGTTTCATGGATGATGCCTTTTTCTTGGAAGAAAGTACTTAACGTGGAATTGACATAGTCTCGGGCATTGTCGGAGCGGAAGCGACGAATAGAAGTGCAGAATTGAGTTTGAATGAGAGAGTAGAACTGAGGAGTAACAAGGGAGATCTCTGATTTATTTTTCAAGAGATAGGCCCACGTGAAACGAGTAGCGTCATCAATGAATATACATAACCACCGAGCATCGGACGTGCTATGAACAGGGGAGGGTCCCCACACGTCGGTGTGAACGAGAGCAAAAGGAGTCGTCAAATGGGAAGAAGAAATAGGATACGTAGTACGATGATGTTTAGCAATTCGACAAGCATTACAAACAAAGCGGTCCACAGAGTGGCCTTGGAAAAGTTTTGGAAATAAACGATAAAGAGTAGCAAAGGATGGATGGCTGAGGCGTCGATGGAGAAGCCTGGCAGCTCATGAGGCGCCGAAGGGGAACTGCAGCGGCAGCAACAGCGAGGAGACAAGGAGATCGAACAAGATAGAGGCCCTCATGCTCCTCAGCAATGGAAATCGTCCTCCCCGACACCTTATCACGATAAAAACAGGTATTAGGAGTGAATGTAAGATCTTGGTTCAGATCACGAACAAGGTGGGATAAAGAAAGAAGATGATGAGCAAGCCATGGAACATGAAGGACTTTAGTGAGGTTCATCGAAGGAGAGAGAGACACGACCAATCCCAGCCACAGTGAGAAGATCACCGGAAGCTGTTTTAACTTTGGAGGAGCCGGAAAGCGGGTTCATAGGTCACAAAAGCTCTAGGATTGGGTGTCATGTGGGCAGTGGCACCAGAGTCAAGAAGCCAATTGGATGATGATGACAGCGGAGATGGTGAAGGAGAAGGAGAAGGAATGGTGGACATACCGCGTTAGCTAGAGAGCACGAGCCCACGACTGGAGGGTCAAGCAATCGCCGAAGACGTTCCACATCTTCAGGTGTAAAGCCGGGAAGAGAAGCACTCGCCGAAGACGCTCCACTTGGAAGAAGACCATAGGACAGAGGCACTTGACCAGGCATCGGTACTTGGTTGACAGAAGGTGCAACCGTAGCGAGATTGCTCTGTTGTGTTCGCTTCCGTTGAAGCTTAAAGCACGTCTCCTTGGGACCCGCTTTTGCAGTAATTGCAGAAAGGAAAGGATCACCTTTGGAGGATTCCTCAGTCGAGTAGATGGACCACGAGGCGAAGCTCCTGCTCCAGTCGATGTGGTCGTCACCGAGGAGCGCGTGGAGGAAGACGAATGTGCTACAAGTGCAGAAGCCGGGGTCTGGGACTGCTGAAAGCGAGATTCTTCAATTCTTGGGCTGCGAAGCGCATCCTTGAAGGAAAGCTCTTTCTCCCGGTGTATAAGCTGAGCCCGTACCGCTTCATATTCCGGGTTAAGTCCTATAAGGAACTGAAAAACCCGAAGTTGAAGAGTGTACTTGCGATCCACCGAGTGAGGGTCCGGAGGCATGTAGTGATCAATCTCATTCCACAGAGAAATGAGTTCTGTGCTGTACTCCATGATCGTCCTGTCTCCTTGACGCAGATTGGCGGCCCGATGCACTAGCTCATACAGTGTGGCAATATTATTTTTCTTGGAGTGGCTGTCAAGGGCCGCTTCCCACACGGCCCGGGCAGACTCAAGAGACAGAAATTCACCCTTGATACTCGGTGAAATACTATCCAAAAGCCATCGATGGACCACCCCTTCAACGTCTAGCCAGTCATAGTACTTGGAGTCTGTCTTGGAAGGCCCTTCTTCAAGTAAATGACGCATCAGTCGTCCCTTGAGAGTAATCTGGACATATTGCTGCCACTGAAGAAGGTTAAAGCCGGTGAACATCCCATCTGGAGGCATCCGAGGCAGAGAAAACGGTCCAGGTGAAGCCGACCAATTCCCCGACTCAAGAGGTGCCTCCGAAGCATTTGACGTTTGACCCACACTGGGTGGCGTCGATGCTGGCGTTGATGCTGGCGTCGATGCTGGCGTCACACCGGAAACCGATACAGGCTCCGTCATCTTGATCACAGAATGAAGTGTCGCACGAGGAGCACACGGCTGCAGGAACGCCCGCGGCTATTGGCTGCGTGCGCGGCTGAAGAGTCGAGGAGGGAGCGCGGCCGCGACCGAGAGGAGAGAGCGCGGTCGAGAGGGAAGCGTACGCTGCCGAGAGAGGAGCACAGCCGAGGAGGGAGCGCGGTGCGGGAAGTGGGAAATGTGGCCGGAAAGAAGCTGCGCCGCCAGGAGCAGGTAGCCAACCGGAAGGAGAAGGAGCTCAAGATCGTGGCGAATGTAGAAACGCCAGAGATCGGAGCTACGGTCGAGCCCAGGAACCCGGATTAGGGTTAGGGTTAGGGCTCTGATACCATGAAGACAAGAAGAAAGAACAATTCTTGATACTCAAACAAAGAGATTACAAGGGGTTTTATAGGGAGCCCTAATGGGCTAATAATAGAAAGGGCCCTTAATGGGCTAATAATAGAAAGGAGCTAATAATAGAAAGAAGAAAAGAAAAAGGGAAGGAGACAATAATGTCAACAGATTCGAATATCTGAAGACAGGGAGAGAGATCTATTAATAAGCTGAAGTAGGGACGTGAAGGCATAGGGACTTATTCTTGATTTTTAGGATGGAGCTGTGATAAACGTCCTCTACGGACATACGAAGCCAAGAGGAGAAGAGCTGAAGGATCCACACGTGCGGAAGGATCCACTCGTGCGAATAGTTGAATTGAGGCGGGAAAGTAGCAGCGCGAGGGAGTCCAAGATCCTTATAAATAAGCTCGAGGGAGGATGGACGGGGGACACTGGGAAGATACAAGATTTTCTTCCGCACAAGATCTTCCTCGGAGCAGAAACTGTCGCCGATCCGGCCGGCCGTCGTCATTTCTACCTCTCGATCTAAGTCTGCTTCTATCTTCTTCCGATATATTTCTCTTCTTCATCACTCCAACCTAGATCTGGTATCGCAACTGTTCTACTCAATCTGTGTTCAACTCTCAATTCTGTGGAGGATATTTGAATATAAAGGTTTACTTTGTTAGAAGTATTGGTGTTCTAACAAGCTGCAGTTTTGGGCAGAGCAGAGAAACCTTCTTGACTCTCACAACAGGAGAAAGAGTCGATGAGACTCACATCTCACATCTCTTTTATTGTTCGATTCTGATCATCCTCCAGGATCTTGACAGTTCACTTCCACAATACTTCCATGAGTTCCCCAGAACGGGCCAAAGATGCCTAAACTTGGTCTTTGCTCCATAACTTGTTGCCTGAGTAGAGTCAACTTTCTGGGGCAATCCAGATAAGTGACAATTGGGACCATTCCGAATTTATATTTTAATTCCTTGAATTTCTGGATTATATTCTTCAATGTACAGTCAGGAGAAAAAGAACGCTGATCATATAAATTTCATTCTTGTTGAACTTGGCAAGGGTCTCTCGCAGTGAAAAAGTGTCATCATGCCTTCTTATTGGATGAGTTCCATAATCCTTTCTGAAGAGTACATTGTTGGAACTGGAATGCCAATCCAATCCAATCCAAACGATGTCTCCTCAATGTATCTTGCTTGGATTCTGTTATAACTTAGTGTATTTCCTTCCAAAAACGAAGAAAATTCCTCTTTGAATACACAATGTGCACTCCGTTCAACGTGAGGGCCCAAGGCAAAAAGGAAAAACCAGGGAAATTCGTGGATACTGAAGGGGGTTCGCCGGTGCTTGTGGTGGGATGGTTCTCCTGCGTGGTGTCTTGGTCTCTGAGTGTGGGCTCACCTGGAAGGAGAAGGTGGGGGACTATCTAGGGGAACAATGTTAGGGTTGAGAGAGAGGAAGGGTGCAGGTCAGGGGAGAGAGAGAGAGAGAGGAGATTCCACTGTCGCTCATGCGATATCCACCCTATTGGGGTCCCGACAGATTCCTGACACAGAGGCCCAGAGTATTTTAATCATTTGGGCTTCTTCTCCTGGGTGCTAAAGCATACCACAATACTTTCAGGATTTATACTCAGCTATGGGGAGAGCGGATTTCCTTTTGTTAACAGTGAACATTAATTATCCATCTTTAGGTTTACATATGTATGAGTGAACTTTTTAAAGACTTCAATATTGAGGGTTACTGCTCTTGTGTGATTTTGAAACATAAGTCTATCAGTTCTTTTCTTGTATATGATGAATAATATTTCCAGATACATGCTGGAGTCTAAGAGTCTTGATCTATTTTTCAAGTATGTCGAATTGCCCAATTTTGATATTGCTTCTGATGCCCTTGCGACGTTTAAGGTCCGCAAGTCTACTAATCTCTATCATATTCCAATGGGCTTTGCTTATCACTTTACAAATACATATTTTTTAGGACTTGCTTACCAAAAATCCAGTGGAAGTCTCTGAGTTTTTGAAAAATCATTATGACAAGGTAGAAATATGTTCCTTTACTTTTCAATGAAACTTATTTTTATCCAAATTTCCCATTATCTAATGGCATTCCTTCCAGTTCTTTGGTCTATATGAGAGGCTTTTGACGTCTAGTAATTATGTCACACGGCGGCAATCTTTAAAGGTGTGATTTCAAACGGTGTTTCCTCTCAGTTTGTTCTCTTAGCTATTTTATTGCTTTCTGACTTGAGTCCTCGTGTAGCTGCTCCTGGAATTCCTTCTGGAACCTCCAAATACACAAGTTATGAAACGTTTCATCCAGGAACCGCAGTACTTACGAATCATCATGGGATTGCTAAAAGTAGGCACATGTCTATTCCTCTGCTCTTATCCCTAGTCTGTCAGCACGGTTCAGCGCGTCCTGATGATGTCAACATTGGTTGATGATTTGCTGATGACTTCGTCACTGTCAACCATCCACGCTTGAAGAAAACTTTCTTCAATGCCATCATCATCATCAACTAGAACCACACGGGTTGAAGTTGATGCTGACATTTTTGTTGGCTGGGTTGAACCATCTGTGATGGGTTATCACAGATGGCTTCAACCATCTGTGATACCTCATCATTGTCAATGCTAACCTTGTCAACATCATTGTGATCATAAACCACTTAGAATTTTCTCAATGTCAACGAGGGTTCACAATGAAGTTGATAATGAAGTTTATGAGTGCTAAACTCATGAAATTTGCATCCAAAATTTTAAAAAATGTGAACAAATGTGCTGCTTTTGTCCTGGAAGATTAATTTTTTTTACTGTGTAGCAATCAGGAGTATTTCTTCCTGTGCACAGTTTTCCAAAAACTTGATGTCATAATTAGAAAAATCCTGCATACAATCAGGCAGGGCTGTGGCCATATGCCGTGTAACGTATCGCCATATTAAAACATGAATAGATCACAAGGAGAGATCTCTATGTTGCGGCAAATTATGGAACTTAGATTAAAGAAGAAATTGTTTCTGATTAACCTTAAAGCCCTCATTTTATGCAGGATAAGAGCAAAATCATCCAGATATCATCTTTTCATATTTTTAAGGTACGCTCAAGGTCATCTTTATGTTCTGATTGAATCCGAAACCCTTATCCAGGGTATTTCCGTCATTTTTTTTCTGTATAGCAGTTTATCTTGTGTCAGCAGATGTCTATCCTTTTTTTTTATATTTACTCTCTTTATTTTCTTATAACCATGTACTTATTGTTATTGGACATCTACCCTTATGAATCCGGTTATACCGGATCCACCATATCGGGTCAACAAGACCTGATCTGTGTAAACCCAGTATAAGTACTGCGTTATTATGTTAAATCTGTATGAATAATATTATAGGTTGAACTTCCCTTCTTCCTGGAAGCTAGGTTTTGGACAGGTGGAGAAGAAGCTCCAAGCTGCTTCTCTCCAAGATCAGCTGAAAGCTGACACCTTGAAGTGCATGTAGCCCTTCCCTATGAAGGGTAGATGATACAATCCCTGTCTCCCTGTTAGGACTAGTTTAGTCTCTGCAGCCCAATAGGGGCATCTTAGTCATTTCCAATATGCGTGTATTTTCCTTAAAGTAGAGTAGCCCTGACTTAAGGAGGAAGATAAGAAAGTATAATCAAACTAGTTCATTCCTATCTTCTCCGGAAAACTCCATCCCGCTGCTATCTTCTCTCTGGCGACTTCACCCCGTCAGACCTCCTTCTGTGTGAGGTCCATTCCACTTGCCTCTTGTCTTGCTGATGCTCGCCAAGCATTCTTATAGGATCCTTGATAGAATCCTCAGCCTATCTAGGGTTAGGCTTGTCGTATTAGCCCATAAGGGCATTTTAGTCATTTTTCTATTGTGTAATTCCTTTAAATAAGGATGCCCTCCCTTTAGGAGTGCAGCCAACAGAAGAAGATTGAAGTAAGGTCTCCTGTTTTCCCTCTCCAAGTCTGGGTCCTCTCTCCCTCCCCCTACGATCCCCGTCCCTCGTGATCGTCTCTACCTTGCTGTATCTTCAGGCGTCTCGTCCCCGGCCGATCCCTACCCCTCAGCTTGGCCTCTCCTGACCATTCCCGTTCTCTTCTTCACCCTGGGAACTCTCCTTATCCTCTAATTACATCAGAGACGATACATCCATAGATGGGATGGTATCACATTCCCTGTCCTTGGCCAATGACCATTCTGGCAACTTCTCCCGCCTTACTGTCCTCTCTCTGATAGGAACTTTGGGGTTCATATCAGTAGGGCCTTCCCAAGGACAGGGATTGATCATTGATCAGTGCCTGAAGCCATTCTCGTCATTCTATCGTTCTTACTATCATTCTCTCTTTATTTCCAAGATCCTACCTCAACAGAGAATTATACCAAGGTTTCCATCATCTTCATATACACCAATAGCAGCTATTTTCAAATAAAAACCTTTTGAATTCTGGTTGAAAAGCTTCTGATGATATCCCTGAAGGATCAAAAAAGAAAAAAAAGGAATAATAAACATCATGGTCTAACTGAAAGTAATAAGATAATCCGGGGAAACTACTTAAGAGCCCCACTGATCCCTCTGAAAGCCCTTTCTGTTTCATGTTAGGATTTGTGACCCGCTGTGAGGAAGAGAAGTAATGATCGGAGTTGTATCACAAAGGTCTTTGATCGCATGTTTTTTTTGTAGATTGAGTGGTCAATATATTTCTTTCCTTGAGCCGACATACTCTTATCATTCTTATAAGTTTTTGCTGTATTGTTTTCTGATTTTCAGCTTAACCTTGTGGATTATTTCATTGTGTCAATCAGGTGTTCGTTGCAAATCCAAATAAACCACCTGAGATATTTCAAGTCCTGGCCGAGAACCAAGAGGAATTGTTGATGATCCTCCATGGCCTTCCAGCTAATAAAGGTTAAAACATTATTAGATCTTATTGTGTACCTTTTTTATGCATTTTTTTCATATGCTTGAAAGTTACTGTCGATTTTTCAACCATTTATATAACTTCCCGTACAATATTATATTTGTATGATTGCAATTCCATGTTCCGTTTCTTTTTGGCTTCATGGAAAAATTGAATTTCAACGTTTGGACTCGAATTAAAGATGATTCAATCATTTTCGCGGGGACACTTAGAGTAGGCCTTTATATAGAACTCACTCGGTGTAGATTTTTCCTGAATAATGATGTAGAGAGTGGTTTCAAGTTTGGAGATTAAAGCACTTGCATTTTTTTATAATCATGGGTTCATCTCTTTATGTTTCATTTGCCCAGGTGGAGATGATGATCAATTTGAAGAGGAGAGAGATATAGTCATCAAGGAGATCAAAGAACTTTGATGTACGTTGTGTTGGTGCTGATTCGCTTGTTCTTTGTGTGTATAGTGAGTTTTGAGGATGTATGCAAACTTCAATACCAACACTATAGAGAATGGAGTTTTATAGTTTGTTACTAAGAGTTAGCTTTCGAGGAGATTTGATTTTTCTCTAAACTTAAAAATAATAGGCGGCAAATCTCAGTGAGAATGTGCATTCTACTCAGTTAAATTGTACTTTATTTCAAATTTCAAATTTTTGCATCATGCCATAGATAGCGAGACATATAAAATATAATGAAAATTTCGATCTTGCATTGCAGAGTCAGGCTTATGAAGATTTTTTTAACTGAACATTTGAACTTATGAAGAGTAGAAGGGACTGGACTCATCAAACGTGAGATATTTACTCACAAAGGAGCAGTTAGTAGGTGGATATAAAGCATTTGCAGGTTTTTTAATTAGGAGAACAACCTACAAAGAAAGGAGAACAATAGTTTGCTTTACAATTGAGCTTTTCTCAGTAAGAATGATGATTGATGACATAGAAAATACATTAGAATGCAGGTAACAAGGCTAGTTTGCAAAGAAACCAATGAATAGGCCTAATGCAGGCCATCAAGATGAGGGAGATGAGAAAGGACGGTGAAAAGAAGATGGCTGATTAGGTGAACACTTAAAAGAGATGCCGCAACCCAGAAATATATGGGCTTGTTCATGTAAAGTAGAAGGTTGCAGGTGGTATCAAAGTTGGTAACCATCACACACCCACATGTCCAAAGTGCTATGGATGGGGCAAGACCCCATGTATCACCTGAATGAGGGAGAAAGGAGCAGACGGAGCGTGAATACATATTAGATGGGGATGACGTTGTCCTAATATGCTTTGCCAAATGGCATGGTTCACAAACGAACTTGTCCACAAGATGTCTATGAAGTAGATGAGGAAACATCAGTTTCAGAGTAGAGAAGGTTGCCCTAAGCAACAGTGAAGAAACCAAAGATGATTGTGTGTGGTCGAAGATAGATCAGCTCTGATAGTAGAGATTGAAGGAGAGAAATTAAGAACGTAGAGGCCACCACGTTCTTCACAAAGTTTAGTCATCTGGCCAAACTTATCATCATGGTAACATGTATTAGGTGTGAATGTAAGTCCTTACCCAAATTTTGAACAGATATACAAAATGAAAAAATATTAACTGTAAGCAATGGACCATGTAGAACATTGGTGAGAGTAATATTGGAAGAGAATTAGGCACACCCCACCCTAGTGATGGTAAGGAGGTCACCTGATGAATTACCAACTTTATGAGAACTAGGAAAGAAAGTACAGGGATTCAACAGTCATATGGGTTGGACATTTGTGTCAGTGACCCATTGCACCCAAGAAGAAAAGGGAGAGGACATGACACGACTAATACCTCCATGAGCCAGTGAAGTAGAGCCCGCCGCATTTGACAAAAGTAAGCAGAGGAAGTTGGTTGAATTGAGAGATAAGAATTCATCAGTGAAGGCTGGATGGGTGCCGTGAAGTATTCAGCTGTAAACAACACCCTCAACATCTATCCTGTGATCATAATCAGGAAGCAATGGGAAGCGGGGGCTCTTCCAAATGATAATTCACAAGCTTTGTTTTCAATGTAATTTGAATCCAGTAACACTACTTAGTAAGTTTCAATCCTCTTGATGTAACACGACGAAGGCCGGGATCGGACGGCTCGTGTTACACCACAGTAACGTTTAAGAATGCACTAACTGCTAGATGTTATGATTTCAATTTTCAGAACAACGACAAGTAAAACGAATTTCACAGTCAAATTCAACGAGTAGTTAAATTGGCGAAGTTCGATTGAGCACAATCGACTTTCCAATGTCCCTTTTGACCAATCCAGACGCGTAAGGCGAGAGGTAGTATTGCTTCCCGTAAGCGTCCAACGTCCCACGTAACGAATTAATGTGTACCACATGGAAATTTTATCTATCCACTCACTAGGGATATGTTGACGTGGTATCAAGACAGAGGTCCCTAACTCTCGAGGCTCAGAGAATAACGAGACGAATACTGAAAAGAAAGTAATGATCTGAAAATAAGAAGGGTAAGAGGAGTCGAGGTCGTTCCATCCGAATAGCTGACAGGAACGTGGGCCTGCACCAGTGGTCGATGTAGGGGCCGTCTGGAGACTCGGTCGACAAGTAAGTCTCCAAACGTGGTGCATGCGACAGGCGTGCAGGGGTGGTGCGCGGCAACGGTGTGCAGGCGTGAGGAGTGCATGGCGTGAGGCGACAGCGTGCGGGCGCGCAAGGGGCGTCGCACGTGGGTGCGCAGAGGCTGCGTGCGGACGCGCGGGGCCGCACGGTGGCAGCGTGCGGGGCGCGTAGTGACGGTGTGCGGTGTGGCGTGCGGTCGCGCGTGGGCGCGCGGAGACGGCGCGCAGTTGCGTGGGGCTTGCGGTGACGGTGCGTTGTGCGGCGCGCGGACGTGCAGGGGTGCGCGGAGACGGCGCACGGTCGCGCAGGGCGTGTGGCAGCGGTGCGTGGGGCCAGCGCGCGAACGCGCGGGCACGCTGAGGTGGCGCGTCCCGGTCGGGGCCGATTGACAGACGGCCGAGAACGGTGGCGGTGTGATTACTTCTGGCGGTCGTGGATAATGGCGGTGGCAGGCGGAGATGACAGCTAGGGCGATGGAGAGGGACGTCGGAGGTTCAGGAAGCGCTCCAAGATTCACGTTCTTGACCGCCTTCTTGAACTATAACTACAAAGAACTGGGCTTCTTGCGAAGAAACATGACTATGAACAAGAGTGGACAAGGGGCTCTACGTTGATTCTGACGTGGAGAGACGGCCACGTTTCCCACGATCTACGGCGAAGTCGAAACTCTAAAGAGCTACCTTCTAGGCTAAGGCTAAAGAAAGAAACAACACGATCCTTATATAGGGCCGGGGGCATGCCCAATTGGGTGCAACTGGAGAGAACCGTCTCGGGATGAGGAGTTCTCTCCCAAGCAAGGATAAAGAAAATACAAAAGTTCTGAGAGGACGGGGCTACAACACAATGGGCCCAGTCCAAGACATAACAGAAATTACAACATTAAAGAAAACAAAATAAAACGACGATTGACGGCTTCTCTTTAAGCAGGATACTTGAACGTTGCGTCGCGGGCGTCAGCTCGTGCTGCTCGGTGCGGTTGTCGGCGTCGTTCTGTCTTGGTGGCGAGATGGTCCCCCATCACCTCTAATGCAAAATTCAAGAGGTATGTGAAGTAGAATATAGTTGCAATTACTCAATTCAGGTGCAGACAGAATAGATGGTCCCAATGGCCAATTTGGCAGATATGTTTCAGTTGTTTTTGTCCCTGTGGAAAATTGAGAATGATCAATGTAACAGTTCTGGCAAGCACAATAGAAAACAGTAGGGCAGACAGGAGAGATGGTAGAGCAGGCATGATGAACGACCGAGCCAGTGAGGATGGAGGCTGGGATGAGCCAAGGAAGAGCTGGCCTGAGTGGCAATGAAACCATCACAAACAGTGTTGGAAACTTAAATGGAGCTGACAACTGAAGAACATGCACATTACCAACAGATTGGAGATCAAATCTGGAGGAAAATTCCAAGATTTGACTTTGATACCATTAAGAAGTCAAGAATTAGGAGTGGGACAGGCTCCAAATGAATCAAAAAGGTGCTCAACCCTCATAATATGTTTTAGGGTTCATTTATAGAGAGGAGGGGAGAGAATCTGAATTTACCCCACGTTAAAGGCCATTACAAAGAAATATAAGAGATAATGGAATTAACCCATTCAATAAGAGAAAAAGATGCACCATTACTAAGATGAGTGTCTTAAATCCATTTACATACTGGTATTAGTCATTTTATTTTTTTTATACTCTTCCAATAGTGTCTGTAAACATGATTGTCTGATGTTAAAATGATATTTCTACAATACCCTAACAAAGATGCAAAAAAAGAATGGATACAAGCTTCTTGGGATGACAAATTTATACAGCTATTTTCCAAAAAATATAAAACTATTTATTTATTTGGCCTTCAAGGTTAGATTGAATCTCCATTATATTGAACTTGATCATGAGCTCTTCAAAGGTTGCATTACTGGACATTTGTAAAAGATATCAGTAGTGTTAAGAGTTCTAATGTATAAAATATGGATGAGGCTTGGCTCCAGCTTCTCCTTATAAATGTTGTGCTTACCTATGATATCGTACTAACAATTCTCCTGGATTTATATTGAATATGGATCATACAATATGGACCAACACTTTTTGGAAAAAAAATTCTTCTGGATTTATATTGAATATGATCCCTGAATTTTTTATGTAGATTTGTATGAGTACATTGTATGATCCATCATTATATCTAATTTTTTGCTAAGGGGAATCATGGTCATGAATTTCCCAGACGGTCATCATCCCAAATTGCTCCCCCCTTGACACACTAAAATGTGGGTCTCATATCCTTGATGTCCACTCTAGCAACCCTAGTGGATTTGTGGGCCAATTTTAGAAAATTTTGTAAAAAATAACTTTATTATTGTGATCTATTCATCTTTAGATGTCGTAAGTTCAATGATTTCAGACATTGCTAGATCTGACAAACTGATTTCCTTGCACCATGCCCAGGTATAATTTTAGACCCAGTGATTGAGTAATACCCACTGAATGAGCTCAAAACTGACACTATATAAACTGCATAATTATAGATATATGATACAAGTGGAGCATGGAATGTAGATAAGTAAATAAATGGTTTTGGAGGATGAATGAATTGGGTGTATAAATTCATATGACAAGGGTTTGACGAACTCTACTTTGATAGGCCAACCCACGGAAAAAGGTAAGTCACAAATAAGAAGTGTAAAATAAATTTAGTTTACAAATTGTTTTTACCAAATTAGGCCAGTAATTTAGCATCGGTAAAGTATGTAATACATTTAGATATATGATGGTTATTTAACTGATGTCCAATAATTGTGAATGATCCAATGCTTGAAGAATCACCAGCCCATCCAAATTTTATCAAATTTTGATAGATTGATATATACTTAGTTAGAGAGAGAGATAGCGAAACATAGGTAGAGAGAGAATGAGATAGGCCGATTTATTCAGATGTAGATAGATAAAGAGATAGAGAGAGATACGCCGATAGATAGAGATATAGATAGATTTTTTTGAAGAAATGATATAGAGATAGATAGATAAGAAGATATATATAGGTAGAGAGAGATGCAGAGAGATAAATGGAGAGAGATGCAGAGTGACAGAGAGATAGAGAGGGAGAGGGAGAGATATGCAGAGATAGATAGACCGAGAGAGATACAGAGTGAGAGAGAGAGAGATATGCAGAGATAGACCGAGAGAGATACAGAGGGAGTGAGAAGAGGGAGGGAGAGAGAGAAGAGGAAGGGAGAGAGAGAGAAGAGGAAGGGAGTGAGAAGAGGGAGGAAGAGAGAGAAGAGGAAGGGAGAGAGAGAGAGAGAAGAGGGAGATAGAGAGAGACTGAAAGAGAGAAGAGGGAGATAGAGAGACACAGGGCGAGAAGAGGGAGAGAGAGAGACACAGAGAGAGAAGAGGGGGAGAAGAGGGAGAGAAGGAGACGGGGAGAGAGAGAGAGAGAATAGGGAGAGAAGAAGGAGATAGAGAGAGAGAAGAGGGAGAGAAGGAGACAGGGAGAGAGAGAGAGAGAAGAGGGAGAGAAGAAGGAGAGAGAGAGAGAGAAGAGGGAGAGAAGGAGATAGAGAGAGAGAGAGAAGAGGGAGATAGAGAGACAGAGAGAAAAGAGGGAGAGAAGGGGACAGAGAGAGAGAAGAGGGAGAGGAGACAGGGAGAGAGAGAGAGAAGAGGGAGAGAAGGAGACAGAGAGAGAGAGAGAGAGAGAAGAGGGAGAGGAGACAGGGAGAGAGAGAGAGAGAGAGAAGAGGGAGAGGAGACAGGGAGAGAGAGAGAGAAGAGGGAGAGAAGGAGACAGACAGAGAGAGAGAGAGAGAAGAGGGAGAGGAGACAGGGAGAGAGAGAGAGAGAAGAGGGAGAGAAGGAGACAGAGAGAGACAGAGAGAGAGACAGAGAGAAGAGGGAGAGAAGGAGACAGAGAGAGATAGACAGAGAGAGAGAGAGAAGAGGGAGAGAAGGAGACAGAGAGACAGAGAGAGAGAGAGAGAGAGAGAAGGAGACAGAGAGAGACAGACAGAGAGGGAGAGAGAGAGAGAGAAGGAAACAGAGAGAGGCAGAGAGAGAGAGAAGAGGGAGAGAAGTAGGCATCGGGGATATAGTCCAGGGATGTGGACAGGACAATTTTTTCGTCCCGGGACGAAAAAATCGGCCGTCCAAGGGTTTTGACGAAATTTGGGACAAAAATTTGTCCCGGTGACCACCGGACAGGACGGTCTTTCGTCCCATGGGACGAAAAAATAGCCGGACGAATCTGGACGAAAAACCGCCGGATTCCCATCTGACGGTTGAGATGTAGCCATGTGGCCTCGCTATGATAATTTGCATCAAACTCCCTGTATTATTATGCGCGTGCAAACTAACGCCGCTCAGAAATAATTGTACATATGTCCCTTTGCATTCTCCTCCGTATTTCCCTAAAAAACTTAGAACAATCTAGATTAATATATTAAAAATATAAAACGGGTTTTTTCCGTCCGGGCGAGGGACGGGACAATTTTTTCCCCGGACGGAACGAAAATTCGTCCCGAGAGAACTGGACGGGATGGTTTTAGTACCGTCAGACAAAAAATTTGTCCCATCTGTCGTCCCTGCACTGAATCCGGACGTCGGACAGGACGAAATTCATCCCGTCCCATCCATTGTCCACATTTGGGACGATCCGGAACTATAATCGGGAATTTGGACAGATCGTTCGAATGCTCGATTGGATCGGGCATTCGAACGATCGAATCTGAATACCAATCTGTATATTTCAGATCTGATCCGAACCCGATCGGCGCATCGGGTCGGATCAAATTGCCAGACCAAGATGGATGTTCGGATCGAGTGTTCGAATTCGAACCGAATGGAACACGTTTGTATCAGATCGAATTGAATGTTCGAATCCAAATTTGGTGTTCAGTTTGGCTCCTGCAGTCCTGGGTCAGCCATAGGCGGCGAGCGACTTCCAGCGACTCCTGCAACCGCCAGCAGCGCCCGGCAGGCTGCCAGAGAGAAAGTCGCTAGCGGCCGCTGGCCATTTTTCGAACTTGTTCGAACAGTTTGAACAAATGGCCGATCGAACACGAACAAACCAAATTGTTCTTTCAAAACTTTCGATTGAACACGAACAAAGGGTCTGTTCGATCGAAAGATTCGAACAGATCAGTTTGAATCGGCATTTGTTTGTTTGAATCTTTCGATCAAGATTTGAGCAATCCGATCCGATCCGATCCCCGATGCCTAGAGAGAAGAGGAAGAGGAGATAGAGAGAGACAGAGAGAGAGAGAGGAGGGAGAGAAGAAGGAGATAGAGAGAGACAGAGAGAGAGAGAGAGAGGAGGGAGAGAAGAAGGAGATAGAGAGAGAGAGAGAGAGAGAAGAGGGAGAGAAGGAGATAGAGGGAGACAGAGAGAGAGAGAGAAGAGGGAGATAGAGGCAGACAGAGAGAGAGAAGAGGGAGATAGAGAGAGAGAGAGACAGACCGACAGAGAAGAGGGAGAGAAGGAGATAGAGAGAGACACAGAGAGAGAGAAGAGGGAGAGAAGGAGGAGATAGAGAGAGACACAGAGAGAGAGAAGAGGGAGAGAAGGAGGAGATAGAGAGAGACAGAGAGAGAAAAGGGAGATAGAGAGACAGACAGAGACAGAGAGAGAGAAGCGGGAGGGAAGAAGGAGATAGAAAGAGACAGAGAGAGAGAGAGAAGAGGGAGATAGAGAGAAACAGAGAGAGAAGAGAGAGATAGAGAGAGAGACAGATAGACAGAGAGAGAGAAACAGAGAGACAGAGAGAGAAACAGAGAGACACAGAGAGAAACAGAGAGACACAGAGAGAGAGAGAGGTAGAGAGACAGAGAGAGAGATTGAGAGAGAGAGAGAGAGACAGAGAGAGATAGAGAGATAGAGAGAGAGAGAGGTAGAGAGACAGAGAGAGATAGAGAGAGAGAGACAGACAGACAGACAGACAGAGAGACAGAGAGAGAGAGAGAGAGAGAGAGAGAGACAGACAGACAGAGAGAGAGAGAGAGAGACAGAGAGAGACAGAGAGAGACAGAGAGAGACAGAGAGAGAGAGAGACGGAGAGACAGAGAGACAGAGAGACAGAGAGAGCGATATTCTTCCTTCAAATCAGGCATCAGTCCAGACAAGGGTCGGCCATGGCCAACGCTTCCCTCCTCCCCCTCACCCACCTCCCCCTCTCCGCCCAACCAAGCCCCGCCTCGACCTTCCCCTTCTCCATTCATGGCGCAACCTTCCCCAATTCTCCCTCCGTCTCCCCCGCCAATCGCCCCACCATCACCTCCAATTCCCCTCTCGGAAGACCTCGCCGGACCAACATCTCCTGCCAAGCGGTCTCCCCCCTTCCCCGCATCAACGTAGACTACTTGGAGCGAGAGTTCGGCGGCAACGGCGCCCAATTTCGCGCCATTGGCGACGGCTGCGTGGTCGCCCTTCGGCTCGAAGCCGGCGGCACCGCCAGCATCGTCCTCCCCGCCGGCCTCCTCTCCTCCTACAAGCCTTTGATGTGGCACGGAAGCCCTGTCGAAGTTCTACACACCACTGTTTCCGAAGCCGCGAATCGCGGTGCTGCCATTTGTGGCGGGGTGTCCCTTGATTTTTGGTTTGCACGAGTTGGGGAGGAATCTGGCGGCTGGTCTCCGAGGGTTTGGGACCTCCGTTGCGTGACGGGAAGCCCTGAATCCTCCATCCAGGTTCGTCTTCGATGCTTGGTAATTTGATGAAACTTGTTGATTTTTGTCGGGGAAATAAGATTTTATTGGGCTGATCGACTTTGTAGTGTGTAGATTTTTATGATGAACGCTTTTTGATTTCTTTGAAATTAACGTAGGATATGGTGTCTCACTTAGCAGGGGAATAAATATTTCATCAAATTGCCTTAGTCCTCAATCCGGGTTTATTTTTCTCTATATCACTCTTGTACTTACCCAGGTGATTTTACGAAATACGTAGGTTTTATTAGGCTGATCGACTTTCTCATTTGTAGATTTTTAGGATGGGCGTGTTTCTTAGATTGTTTAAGATTTGAAGATGAGCATGTTTCTTACAGATGTTTCTTGGAAAAAAATTCATACATAAATTTGTCTTTAATGAGTTTGTATAGAATATTTCTTAGAAGTTAACAAAGGATAAGGTGTCTGGAAGCCATCAATCCTCCATCGAAGTTCATCTTCTCTTCATCAGTCTTTTACTATTACTTGGTAATTTGATGAAACATGCAGATTTTATTCGGAGCTCGAAATTTTATTAGGCTGGTCGACTTTGTCGTGCATAGATTTTTGTTTTTAGGGACTAATTCTTAGAAAAAACAAATCATACGGTGTCTCATTTAGCATGTTAGTAAATAACTTTTAAAAATTACATTGTTTTTAGCCAAGAATCCTGCATCATGAGCAATAGAATATGATACAAGTCCTGTTAACACAAACCCAGTTGAAAAATTCAATATTTTTGTTTGACCCATCTGTAGGTGGAGCTTGTCTCCTGCGACCCAAATGGCGATGCAGAGATGAAGCATCTGGTGACCTTTCGGCAGGATCTTCTTGCCTCGGAGTTCGAGATAACGAACCGAGGTGGCTCTCATCTCACAATGGAGGGATCAATGGTCAGCCATCTAAAAGTGAGCACACCAGATGCTGCTTATGCTGTTGGTCTTGAAGGCTCTAGTTTCCACCGGTGCCCGCCATTGGGAGGCTCTAAAGCCTTCATAATTCCTCCAGCTGTCACCAAAGGATTGGCCGCCGATGACAAGAAGACTTTGATTGCCAACGCAGTACTTGGGTTCTTTTCTGGTGGGAGGACGAGAGCTGAGGAAGACATAGATGAGAATGAGGGAGAAGAAACTGATAACTACGCCCAGCTCACGGAAAGGATGAGTAGGATTTATACCACTGCGCCTAGGGTCTTCACCATAATTGACAGGGTAATTACTGTTTTTTGTCATTTTTCATGCACGTATTTCCAATTTAACAGGGTAATTAGTGTTTTTTGTCATTTTTCATGCACGTATTTCCATTTTAACCCAAGCCGAGCATAGCCAGATGAACTTACGATCAATGTTTGTGAGAACACCGCTAACTTGGCATTGTTCATTTGATGATACCACGGTAAAAAATAAAATTTTCCCCCACGAGCTTTTTTGGAGGACTTTTGCCACAATAAGAAAAATTGTTGCATTTCGAATTTTTTTGGGATCAAGTTTTCAAATGGGCAACAGTATCTAGTAAAAGGTGAATTTATTACATTACCCCTCTGAGTGTAGCAGAGAAGAAGGTACCAAGAGGTTAACTATCGAGTAAACAAACTAGAATAGGAATGTATCTTTCGGGTATCCTCCCTGTTCTTGATTTTCTAATTAAACTAGTCTGTCTTTCTTGCCCATATCAGTATTTCTTTTGGTAGTCATCTAAAATGAACTGGCCTGCAAAGAACTTTCCACCCTTCCTTCAAAAAAAAAATCTTCCTCCTTTACATCTGGCATGCATGGTCAGGTATTTTGGATTCTCTTTCATCCTCATATGTAGCTGACATCATTTCATACTCATAGATCAGCTTACTTCTCTAATTCCAGGAAATGATGGTCTTTTGTACTTTCAGGGAAGAAGAAATTCAGTTGTGGTGGAAAGACGAGGATTCGAGGAGCAATACCTCTTTAGCCCTGGTTCAGAACACGAATATTACGACAAGTATTCTTATGTCAGCACTGGTCCATCTGCCACCCTGAAGCCGATAGTCATCAGCCCTGGTGGCGTTTGGAAGGGTGGTCAGTGCCTTTATAACCCAAATACATGAAACCAATCATGAAAATTGTAAAATCTTCTGAGAAATGTCCAAGATTGTAGATTTTATCCTCTTTAATGATACCATTCTATTTCTCATTTCAACAATGTTAGTGCAAAGATCTGTCCAATGGAATCTTGTGGATAAGAATGCTGTTGAGAAGCACAGAGAGTGAAAAAGAGCTGAACCAGGTCGGAACCATCCATCGATGACGGAAATAAGATAGCCCTATTGTGAAAAACATCAAATTCCCAAACCTGTCAGGAGTATCTTTGTTATTTTCTATTAGCAATTTCCCTTTTAATACGTGTCGCCCTCTCCTGAGAATGGATACAATCGTTACGGGCAATAACATGTGCATGTAGCTATTGTCTTCTATCTTCTCTTTCTTAGTTATTTCTTTTCCTTTCCAAGATCCTTCCGTGAAAGAAACCCACTTTGTGATCTCAATCAATAGTATCATAACAAAGACCTGAGGCTGATCGTAGATTCTTGATCAATAAAAGAATGGAGTCTCTGGACCAACAATTCCATGTGATGGAGGAAATTCCATGTGATGCGGCAAAGGACACAGCCGCTGCAACTGCTGCTCCTCCATCCGCTGCGTCAGTCCCAGCTGCCACAGCTACCGATGTTGCAGCTACCTCACTTGCAACCCGAGGGCGCCGCTGCAGAGACTGGGTTCTACTGGAATTTGCGCCACCAAACTGCATCGCTCGCCATCTTGGGATTCTCCACTGCCCACTTTCTGGCGTCTTCTTAAGAGCCCAACTGCCAACTGAGATTGGCTGTCGATTGCTGGCTGCTGACAAACATAAATAAGACTGAAGTTTTCAACCTCTCTCTTCCTGGATGGGTTGCCTGACCAGCCCTGACCCAAAATCTTAGGCCTCAAAAGTGCTCTTCGGGATTGCCCCAATCTCTGCCAACCTAATGGGCTGACCCCCAAGCCACCTTTGGTGGTCCAGCAGCCACAGCCCAGACCGCCACAACTCAGCCAGATAGGGTAAAACTTTTGTTTTACAACAGTTGTCTGTAAAAGATCATGGGTAAAAATTTTAGTTGTTCAAACTATGGTTTCCTCGCAATACAACCAGGGTCAAAACTATGGGCCAACTGCTATTCAACTGTGTTACGATCCACTAAGCCCACTAGGGGCATTATCGTCTTCCTGCATTTCCTTGGCATTTCCCTTTAAATATGTAGCCCTCCTCGTTGGAGGGTAGGACATGAATTATTGAGTTGTTTCCCTCTAGTAGTCTCTCATCTCTCCTGGACGACGTCCACTCCGTTGAGTCCTCCAGCGACGTCGGCTCCGCCCTCCCTCCAACTGCTCTTGACCCTTCGGCGACGTCCACTCCACCCGGGTTCACCCGTCTTCGATATGATCCTGGCCGGGATCCTATCAAACTGCGACTCAGCCAAGGTCTAAGCTGCAGTCCAACTGCAGTCCAGCTGTGGTCTGCCTCCACCACACAACCCATCATTTTGCCTGCTATCACGTCCACAGTCCCTCCTGATTCCGCAGTGTTGTTTGACATTACCACGGCCTCGTCCAGCAATAGTATCCCTTCATTGAGGCCAAAACAGACCGCTGGGAGACGGTTCTGTGAACCGTTGAGGAACGTTTTGGGTGACCATCTATCCCTGCGAGGAAGGGCCAAAGGAGCCTACCCAAGGCGGGCCCTCCTAATGAATGGGGCAAGCAGGTCTAGCCCATAGTCCAGCCGTGATCCAGTTGCTGCCCAGGGCCTTCCAAATTTGAAATTTAAATGTTCATTATGTTGAGATGTGTTCAATATTTTTAGTTTTTTAGTACTAAATTATTCTTGAAAGATTGGAGGTTCAATAATATTATTCAAGTTGACTCTAAATAAAGAACTGGAATACAATGTTTGTTTTAGTCAACGTTATGATTTATAAATGTCGCACTATGAGGCCAAACTTTTGATAAAATACCCTCTTCCCGTATCCACAGATTGTAACAATAGAATAAGTATACTTTCAAGAATATCACTAGAAGCTGATAAACACTCTTTCAATAGAATAGAATAGAGAGTCTGTATCTGTGAGAGAGAAGAGAGAGAGAGTCTGCATCTGTCTGTGAGAGAGAGAGTTTGTATCTGTGCGAGAGAAGAGAGAGAGAGAGAGAGAGAGAGAGAGAGAGATAGTGAGGAATACAGAGCTAGCATTTTAGTGGCAAATTTTTATAATTTCGCAAGAAAAAATCTGTTGCGTAAAAATCTTGGATAGATGCCGTTAAACAATATTTTATACGCCCTACTACATTTTACGTTGCTTCTAATTTTTTCGTTTGTTTTTTCCCATCCGTATCTTATTATCATCATATCTGATGATGAATTTGATAAATGATGAAATCATCATCAACCTGAATTCCTAGAGGGATCCATCCACCATTCAGACCAAATATAGAAACATGCATTAGCTAATATTTATAAAGCTCACATCCAACGGAGATGAGCACCCCTCCGTATTATTATTAAAAAAGTTCTCCACAAAACTCATAACTTAAGAGACAGTTTCTCAATGTTGGAGGGGGGGGGAGGGTAGCTCAATACTTGTAGTCCTTCACGTGGAGGTTCTCCGAGACGCCCTCGCCGGCAGCGGCGTCGCCCTTGTAAGTACCCAGAGTGGCTTCCGAGTTGGCCTTGCACCTCGCCAGGAATGCCGCCTGCGCCTTCCCGAGGTTCTCCTCCTTGCCAGCCCACGCCTTGAGCGTGCTCTGCTGCAGAGCCCTCCCAAACGAGAAGGACAGGCTCCACGGCTTCTTCCCCTTGAGCTGGTTCATGGCATTGAGGTTCAGCGTCGACTCCTCCTCGCTCTGCCCACCCGAGAGGAAGACGATGGCGGGGACGGCCGCGGGGACGGTCCTCAGCAGCGTCCTCACTGTGTACTCGGCGACGACCTGCGGCGTCACCTTCTTCGCGTCCGACCCCGGGGTCACCATGTTGGGCTTCAACAGAGACCCCTCCAAGAGCACGTGGTGGTCGTTCAGGGCCTTGTAGCAGGCGGCGAGGACGACCTCCGTGACGGCGGCACAGCGGTCAATGTCGTGGGTGCCGTCAACGAGGATCTCTGGCTCGACAATCGGCACGAGGCCGTTCTCCTGGCAGATGATGGCGTACCTAGCGAGGACATTCGCGTTCTCCTGGATGGCGAGCTGCAACGGCTCGTTGGCAGTGATTTTAAGGACGGCACGCCACTTTGCAAAGCGGGCGCCGGCGGCGTAGTAGGCAGCGCATCGCTTGCCAAGGTCGTCGAGGCCTTGGGTGGTGGTCTCGCCGTTGGTGCCGGCAAGGGTAACGGTGCCCTTGTCAACCTTGATTCCGGGGAGGACGCCGCCCTCGGTGAGGACGTCGACGAAGGGCTTGCCGGCGGCGGTCTTCTGGTATAGGGTCTCCTCGAAGAGGATGACGCCGCTGAGGCACTGGAGAGCCCCTGGGGTGGTGAAGAGGAGCTCGCGGAGGGCGCGGCGGTTAGATTCCACGTTCTCCACGTTAATGCTTGACAAACGCTTGCCGATTGTGCCGGTGGACTCGTCGGCAGCGAGGATACCCTTGCCGGGGGTGCCAATGTAGGCAGCGTTTTTTATGAGCTCATCTGAAGCCACAAGGTATACCATAATTAATTAATAGAAGTGATGGCCACAATTACAGAGAAAGGAAAAAATTTGGACAGAAAGAAAAAAGACAAAATAAACAAAGAAGATGAAATGAGACTTGCGTCGCACGTATAATAAAATAGAAAATTTCAAATATGTTGAACAGGTATAATCCCCAGCGGTTCGCACGGGGAAAAGAATGTTCAAAACTTGTGACTGATAAGCTACTCAGAAGAAACGGGTAAAGAAAATATGGCTCAGCGTGGATTAAATCAGAAAAGAAACGGGTTATATGTCACTGGCTAAGAATGAAACTAAATCTGACTATGAATGTAGGAGGAACGTGTGTCGCCGCCGTCATAATGATACAATTAAAGCCAGTTGACAGGAATATCAAAAATTGAACTGGAAAAGAAAGAAAAGATGTAAGACATTAGGTATCAACACAGAGATGAGAGGAATCAACAGATACAATAATAAATTTTCAAAATAACTTGCAAGTTGAAGAAAAGCTTCTTGGTCAGCTAATTGAGATCTAAACGACCCCAGCCAAAAAGGACAACATCAAGGCTCGTCCTATCAGAGATGGTTCCTAAACCAAATGATGCAGGACAAACTTGTTCTAGCAGATAATATCTAAATACATTTCAACTGAGGAGATAAAATAGAAAACAAAGAAAATAAAAGAAGAACGTGCAAGCCATCAGCACGATATCCATGAAACTTCACACAAGACACATGCTATGCTCGCCGGAGAGTAACAAAAAAATAACAACCAAAAGATCCACAGATCAAAAAAAAGTTGATCGAATGGGAGCTCAAATCAGGAAAAAAAGCACGAAACAGGACAGATCCGCATGCTAAATCATCAAGAAGAGTGAAAGAAATCAAAACAGAAGCAGGATCAAGTCTAGGAGTCTTTACCGGCGTACTTCCCACGGTAAGCAGTCATCTTCGATAGGCTCAAGAACAGATCGACGATTCAAACTACAGAAGCGGCCAACGATCTCGATAGGGCTTCTACGAGGAAATCTAACCTGCCTTTTATAGCATCAGCCACCTGTCCTTCCCTCTGAAACGGACCAATTTTAAATTTTCATTCAGCCCGCCACGCCCAAGCCCAGCCCATTTTTTATCATTAGTATATCTATTTTATGTTTATAAAATAATCTAAAAAGGAATCTAAATATAATAATTAATCGAATAAGAATCTAACGGCGCCACATCGACCTTTTTAATATTTTCAAATAATTTCGCGAAAATACTTTTTTACTTGGAATGTTCTTTTTAATGATGCCTTCAGCAGAAATGACCGTCGAATTCCTTTTTAGGGTCCACTTATTTATTAAATTATTAGCTAATTTACTGTGCCAGGCGTGAAATCCCACGCCTGGGATAATAAATTAGCTAATAATGGTATAAAATAAAGGCAAAATATGTTGTCCCCTCTCGAAATAAAATAGAACATTTCCAACGGAGTATAAACATAATTATTACTAACCTGAGGTGAAGAAACGATAAGGACAATTAATAAAATATAAGAGATTCTAATTAGCAGGAAACAGGTTAATAAAAGAATTAGTTATTTTACTTCCCACGTTGGATGGAATAAAATAAAGGAAAATTATGTCCCCATAAAAAACCTCCAAAAGGGTGTTATCACAATAATTACTGTGCAGAATGCCAACAGTGAGATGATGAAATCAGAGGGACTAAAAATACAATAGTTTCAAAGAAAATCACTATACATGAGGTCCACAGCCAATATTAAAATGCTAAAGATGAAAATTCCTTTCATCCCCCACAGATTTGTTGCAATTTCATCTGCCAGGCGTGGGATTTGCATTAAGTGAGTTGAAAATATAAATAAAGTCAAAATATATGCATCCATAAAATGTGATTCCAACGTCAACAAAGAATGGGAATCACAACTATTAGACCCTCCAGAAAGTCAACAGTGAGATGAAGAATAGAGGGATTAAAATAATCATTTCCTACAAAATCACAGGTCAAAGGTAACACCCATTTTGTCTACTGGTGAGTCATCAGACTAACCACTATTTGAAGTATGCACGCTACACGGGTAAAGTTGTGCCACTTGGCTTGGAAAGGCATTAAATAAAGGCACAACTAAAATACTTGAGCATGATATCGTTGCTCATAAAAAACTGTTGTGCAACAAGGGGGAGAGCCCAATCAATATTTTGCCTGGAGCTTTATTCAAAATATTGACAATCAATTACTTGAAGTAGACGGAATGTAATCAAGCATATAAGTTTAGATCGTCATGTGCATTACAACTAAAATGCATATCGTATAAAATATTGTTCAAGATGACACCAGTGGCATGAACTTCATACATACAAGTTATTATCAATTTAGTGTTGGATTATGGATAATGATATTAATATTATTGTGTAGTTAGTGGTATCTACTATTGGAACTAGGGTGTTGCCCCTCAGATGTCAGATCTGAAAGTGGATGTCAAATGTCAATATCGATAAGGATTTATTTTTAAACTTTGTTTGGTATATGGGTATCAGTTATCAATATATGTTATACAACAATAATATCACAATAATAGTTAATAGGAAATTTTATATGGTATCCTTCATCAGAACCATTATGTATCACCATTTAATATGTTAATTAGTTTTCATGTTTTCAAAACCAACATCGGAACAAACACTGGATGTCAAAATTTAAAATCTCTTAAAAATGTGATACTTAGAACTCCACTTCACGAATGCATATGATGACTCTGTAGATTATGATGATGTCATAATACAGTGATCCTTGGTCTTTAATATGTATTCTAAATATTCCTATTCAGAATATTCTCAAGATGGACATCAAAATATGCAAAAAGAATCACACTATCTAGTCCCAATTATGTGATGAGCATGGTTGATCCCTTAGCCATTAGTGTGAATACATGCAAGGATAGATAGTGGGTGCTTATTAGGGAAAGAATTCTCTGAATTAATCCATGTGAATCCCTAATTATTATTATACCTGGTGTCAATCAGGTTGATTCATATCATTGTCGCATAAGTGGTCCTTAGACCTGAGATACTAAAGACACCTTATGCATGGGCGGTTGTGTTTTGACTATGAAGTACAAGTCTCTAACCTTGATATTCTAATTGTCCTAGCTCAGATGCAACAATAATACCATGAAGGTGATTGTGTGGCTATTATGGAATCATCTGCCTTAGTATTATAGGAGATAAACTCAAGGAAGAACATTGACGTAATTCCCTCTTCATGATTGTGGTAATATCACAGAAGGTATTCTCCAATGATTTTTTCATGAATTGTTATTTATTATAATGACTAAGTGGACTTTGAAAATTAACTATACTCTAGGTCAGTCAAGAGTATAGTGCAAATGAAGGTGTTGATTTCTCAAGCTATGATTAGTTGTTTGAAAATAGTTTTCAATGCAACAGAAAATAGAGGATCAATTCACAATTGATCTACAAAGCAAAGATAATCAGATCCCTGGTATGGAACTTTTTCTGCCCTTGAATTTCTCTCTTTAAGAGTGTTTTCAAGTCACTCATGTCCCCCCCCTTATGTGCACGATCAATGGGCTATTATTTTTATTTTTATTGTTGTCCAACTTTTCTTGAAGCTTTGCTTGCTCTTGTCACCATCAAAACCTTCTAATGGAGCGAGTGAGTGGAAGATAAACAAGGGGGGTCAGGTATGGCTGGCATGGGTACCTAAAGGGGGGAACATCTATTAACACTTATTTAAGGACATTTCATAAGACTCCTTATGATTAAGTATATCCACCAACATACATTAATCTTATGCATGTAATCTTCAAGGCACATGTATCAATGTAGTTAATTAACAAGAAGAAGGAGGTGCCAAGCTACACATTGTGATCTAGAACATACAAATTAGTATTTGGACTCTCTCATAGAAGTTTTAATGTTATTGGTTACCAATATGTATTATCCTTCTTCCAAGCAAGAGTCCACAATGACTTAGGGTTGCAATCGGATGTCTGCGGCACTATAAGTGATCGAGGGGTCGTAACTCATATCACAGGCGTAAACTTTGCACAGAGTTCCACTACTATTAATGGGTGGCTTGGAGACTTTTTAGGGGCACAGGCAGCTCAAGTAATTCAGTCTTATGGTTCTTCATTATTTGCATATCGTCTTTTATTCTTAGGTGCTCATTTTGTATGGGCTTTCAGCTTAATGTTTCTATTCAGTGGTCGTGGTTATTGACAAGAACATATTGAATCTATTGTTTGGGCACATAACAAATTAAAAGTTGCTCATGCTGCTCAGCCTATAGCCTTGAGTGATTTACAAGGACATGTTGTAGGAGTAACCCATTACCTTCTGGGCGGAATTGCCACAACGTGGACATTCTTCTTAGCAAGAATTATTTCAATTGGATAATGGCTCATAAGATTTGAAAGGTATTATGGCAGTAATATATCCAAGGCTTAGACAAGGTTTAGCTCAGGAACCCACACTTCGTTTGGTATTGCTATCGTGCACGACTTCGAAAGTCATGATGATATTACTGAGGAACGTCTTTATCAGAACATTTTTGCTTCTCACTTTGGTCAGTTAGAAATAATCTTTCTATGGACGTCCAGAAATTTGTTTCACATAGCTTGGCAAGGAAACTTTGAGTTATGGGGAAATGAGCGCTTACATGTAAGACCCATTGTTCATGCAATTTGGGATCCTCATTTTGGTCAACCGGCTGTAGAAGCCTTTACTAGAGGAGGTGCTCTCGGCCCATTTAACATTGCTTATTCAGGTGTTTATCAGTGGTGGTATAGAATCAGACTACGCACCAATGAGGGTCTTTTTACTGGAGCTCTTTTCTATTATTTCTTTTTGCTATCTCTTTAATAACAGGTTGGTTACACCTACATCCTAAATGGAAACCAAGTGTTTCGTGGTTCAAAAATGCCAGATCTCGTCTTAATCATCATTTGTCAGGACTTTTCGGAGTAAGTTCCTTGGCTTGGGCAGGACATTTAGTTCTTGTAGCAATTCCTGCATCGAGGGGGCAATATGTCAGATGGAATAATTTCTTTTTTTGTGAAGAAAGAAATTTCTTAAATGTATTACCATATCCGCAAGTGTTGGGCCCACTTTTTACAGATTAACAAAATCTTTATGCCCAAACCCAAATTCTAGTAGTCAATTATTTGGTACCTCTGAAGGAGCAGGAATGACTATTTTAACTCTTCTTGGTAGATTCCTTCCACAAACCCAAAGTTTATGGCTAACTGATATGGCTCATCATCATTTAGCAATTGCATTTATTTTTGTGATTGCTGGGCATATGTATAAAACTAACTTTGGGATTGGACATAGTATTAAATATCTTTTAGAAGTGCATAACCCACCGGGAGGTTGATTAGGATGTGGTCATAAAGGTCTTTATGGTTAGTACTAATGTGTAATGGGGATCATTTGAGAAAGCCGTCTCCAATATTCCCATTAATGAAACCAGCGATTTGATGGATCTTATTCCTCCAATCAATCTAATCCTATACTGAAGGTAAAGAATTTCATCTTGACTGCACGATCACCTTCATGTATTTCTTGCTTTATGTGAACTAAGACACATTTGAGTCTCGTGATCATATATTCCTACATCTTACTCAAAATATAACCATTCATGCACAAGATGTCCTTGGCGTCTCAAGTTGATGAATCGCTAATATATTAGTGACATGAATCAAATCGATGGAAAAATATGTATGATATCATTGAAGGATTTCTACGGACCAATTCATTGAAATATATGCTTGTTGTCCCGCACTAATGGCCACTGGATCAGCCATATCATATAAGTATGGCCATATAAGGCTATTTTATGTGAGTACTTTGATGTCCATCTCGAGTATCTATCAATATACGCATTTTTAAATTATGCTTATAGGCTAATGATCATTGTATTATGATCACATCATAACTGGCCAAGTCATTGCACATATTCAGGGATTTGTCGCATTATAATAATGAATAAATATTTATTTTGATTAACTCAAATGGAAGTGTAATTGGATTGATGGCTACATAATATCCATCAGAAAGGTGGTATATACACAATAATAGATGATGTTAGAGGTTCCATGAGAAAGTAGACTTACTCCTTTATATCTTCTAGAGTACAATATGTAGCTTGGCACCTAGGGGCGCACGACTTAATAAATCTTTTGGCTTAAATTGATTCGTAACTAGCTAATCTATTTGTAATACAATTAATTAATAAGGTCAGCCCAATAATGATGATTGGGCCATTGAAAATATTAATTAAACTTATGCATGGGTCTTGAGGTCATTAAAATAAGATTTTTGGACGTTGGTGGATATAATATAAGGTTTGGGGGTTTAGTAAATGTTCTGTGAGATGGGAACTTTTGAGAAAATTTTGTAGAAACTTTCATGAAAACTTCTCAAATCTTATAAATAGAGGGGGACAACCTTATTTGATACCCATGTGAGTAATTTTGAGCCCTCTTTCTTGTCTTCCTTTTCCAAGGTATAGCTTCTAGTGAGACTAGATGGAGAGGAAATATGATTCCCAACAGTTGAGTTTGAGGGGAAGAAGAAGAGATCTAGCACTCTAAAGATAGAGTAGATGCATCTAGAGGTTAGACATCCCAAGGACATAAAGATGTTTTTGGTTTTTAGATTCATTTTTTATTTGATAGTCTACTTTGTGATTGAATTCGGGTCATTGTCGTTTGATGAATCACAGTGGCATCAGGGTCTCAATCTGAACTCAATTATGTAGCAGAATATTAAATAGAAGGGGGATTTGAAAACATGAAACATATAAAAAAACCAACTTTTCACAATCAAATATGTGATTTATTAGATGCTCGAGTTAGCATCTTCAAAGCGTTCAAATTGGTGACCTTAAAACATATAAATGTGATCTTTATATTATTGGATATCAATATATGTTTTTCTCATTAGAAGCAACAACAAGGAACATGATGTGAAGAAGGGGGGGAACTCAAACTCACATACGTATCAAATGACTCAAATGTATTTAACTCTCTGTATTTTAGTTGTCTTTTGACGTCCAATTGATGAACACATTAGTGCTAACTAAATGATAAATTACAGTTGATGAATGACCATTAGTACTAGCTAAATGATGGGTTGCACATATGTCTCTCTTATCTCTCTCACTTATCTCACTTATCACAATTCTCTCTTTTTCTTGTCACTGAGACTTTTTGGGTTTTACAATAATATTACTTATAACAATGTGTAATAAAGGTCTGATATCTACAGTATTGAGAGTTGCGTAGTGCAGATTTCCACCCCAAACTACTCCACACCTCGTGCAGTTGGAAATTTGCACACCTTATGCAAATAACTACACCACATCACATGACCATCTTTGATTGTTATCATATACTGTTGTTCTCCACAATAACTACTTCTGTCTTTTTGGAAGAATAGCTATGTGTTAGGCATTTTTTTTGCGTAATACTACCGAATAGGACTAAAATTACAACTATTACTTAGCAAAACCTCCAGAACAAGTTGAAGTAATTTAAGCAATTAAATTCAAATTTGATAGAGTTCATGAAAATCACATATGAAGGCATACATCAATAGAGAAAATCACATAGGAATATAACAACCATTATTGCTTTGCAGAAGGTCAAAAGCCAATTGAAGAAATCAGAGGGACTAACTAAAATACAATAGATTTCATGAAAATCACATCTGAAGGTCTACATCAGCGAAGAATAAGAGAAAAACCACAATCATGACTTTGCACAAGGTCAAGAGCCAGTTGAAGAAATCCGGGACTAAATAAAATACAATAGATTTCATGAAAATCCAATCTGAAGGTCTACATCAGCGAAGAATAAGAGAAAAACCACAATCATGACTTTGCACAAGGTCAAGAGCCAATTGAAGAAATCAGAGGGACTAACTAAAATACGATCATGAAAATCACACCTGAAGTTCTACAGCAACAAAGAATAAGAAAAAAATCACAATCATTACTTTGCAGAAGGTCAAGAGCCAATTGAAGAAATCAGAGGGACTAACTAAAAATACGATCATGAAAATCACACCTGAAGTTTTACAGCAACAAAGAATAAGAAAAAAATCACAATCATTAGTTTGCGGAAGGTCAAGTGACAGTTGAAGAAATCAGAGGGACTAACTAAAATACAATAGTTTTCATGAAAATCACATGTTACAAGGTCTACAGCCACTATTAAAGTGATGAGTTCTGAAGATTAAGCGTAAGTCAATTCTCCCTGAGAGCTTTGGCATGGTGTGCGATATGCTCATCGATGAAGGTCTGGATGAAGAAATAGGAGTGGTCATAGCCAGGTTGGAGCCTCAGAAGAAGGGGCGCATTGACTTTTCGGCATACGGCTTCGAAGTTCTTCGGCAAAAGCTGATCTTTCAAGAAATTGTCTTCCTCACCCTGTGATTCAAAAGTCAACCCCCACAGAGTCAGTTTATCTTGAAGGGAAATCAGAATCAAAATTTCCAGGATAGTTATTTATTACATCTTTAAAACCCACATTAGAGCAGATATGTTTAGCCTTAGCTGACCGGACTCGATTTTATTTCTATGATGGAGGAAAACTACTGTTGAAAGAGCTCTACCAACGTTGAAGTTTCAGAGAAATACTAAAATTATTGTGTGACGATGAAAAATCAGTGATTGTAACTGTAAAATCCGGGGTTGTCATAGCATCAAAAGTAATAACTTTTTTTTTCTATCGCATAAAAAACGAATTGAATGCCTGGTGAAATAATTATTATTAATTTATTGTTTGATGTTTATCTACCATCACTTCCGAACAAATAAATAACCCTGAAGGAAATCTGTTCTCATCTTCTTCAAAAAATACCCATTCATTCAAAAGAGAAAAAATATAAAGTAGAGAAGAAAAAGATTGGCGTCTGGGACAGAAAAACATCAAAATTCATAACTATCTCCGTATGAGATCCTGATTCACCTGATCAATAAGGATAGTTGATGAAATCCCTACGGACTTTTCCATCAGAGCAGTCGCATCATATTCCTGAAATAATAACAGTTTAATATAAATAATATACCAGAAAACCTAATTTTGGAATAAATAGGCGATTATCTGACCTCCCAATCAGAGTTGCAGTTGCCAAGATAGTTGGAGAAAGCCTTTTGGCCCCAAGGGCAGTTCACAGGATTACATATTGGAGAAAATGCAGAAACCGACTGCAAGAAAAGATGACAAAGTCGAAGACTCCACCGGAATGGATGGTCATGAAAATAAAATATGTTAAGACCTCACGCATGTGTTGTTATGCATGCGCTCCAAACATGCTTTTACTGATTTTTTTACCATGACAAATAGATTGTAAACTCGGGTCTCAAGAGACCCATCCATCACTGTACAAGTATAACCCAAGACAACAAAAGTATAAATGTTTTCATTGTCTTGTGTAATATTTATACATGAATAGATGGATCTTTAGAGACCAGAGTTTACGATCTGTTATAAGGATTGGAGATTGATCAGAAATGCTTATCTGATCTGATCAGATTGGCGTCTGATCAGATCAGATCATGATCAAGCATAAGTGATCTGATCGGATTGGATGATCGATCACAATCTATGGCTTCGTAATCGATCTGTTTTTCTGATCATGATCGTACATGATCAGAAACTCCCACAGTAATGCTGTCTACCCTCCTGTGCCAGTCTTCCCTCTTCCCGATGCCATCTGCTCTCCTTGCATTGCCATGATCTACAACTTTCAGACTAATGCCTGGTCACCACCCCTTGCCACCAACATTGTGGTCACTCATGGGAGTGGAGGAATAGATTGATCTGATCAGAACTGGGTGGACAAAGCTGGCCAGATTTGGGCGATGGCAAGAAGGCAATTGCTCCTTGCCTTGTGATCTTGCCTGGACCAAAGGATAAGCTTATGATTTTTGGATCTGCAGCAATGGACAGATGTCATCTGCGATCTTCAACACTTCATGATCTGCAATGGGTCACTCATGGGAAGAGTACGATCTGCACAGGGGATTCTAGTGGTACCGCTATTGGAGAACCTCTGATGTCATGATCAGTCTGATTATGATCCATCCTCATGTTCAGATAGGATCGGCCACAGCAATCATGATCTGAGGGGTCATATTGGTCGGTACAACTGATCGGATCATGCTCAAGAGGACAGACTGGATTGTGATTGCAGAGTGGAGACCAATCCAATTCGATTAGATCGCCGACCATTAGCCATTTGCGTTATGTGTATTGCAGCGAGATCATATATTTAAAGCCAAGTAGAATGCTCCACCTTGTATGTTCCTGGATTCTTTAGAAAAATAGTTAATGCCCCATGACCACCCATCGAATGACCAGAAATTGATGAACGAGAAATGTCAAGTTCTGGAAAGTTCACGCTGAGAAGCTTGGGAAGCTCTTTGACAATGTAATCATACATGCGCCAGTTTTTCCACTTGTCTTGAGTCGCATTTAAGTAAAAACCAGCGCCTGGAGAAAATAATTAAGAGGCAATTTATAGGACATTACTTTTTCTAAGAAGGATGGTAAATTAGAACTTTTTTCAAAGTGATAGCGTCTGGAGATAATTCGGGAGAGTGTAGTATATGTAGAAATTAAATATTACGAGATATACATCATTATGTTAAATTTAAGAAAATACGTTTTGTGAACATACCAACTCCAAAATCCCAGCTATCAGCCTCTCCTTCCACATTGAGACCTCCTGAATTATCACAAAAGCTAGAAATTAAAATAAATCAAGTCACAATCTGTATAAACCATAATTAAATGTATAGTGGTATTACATTTTTAGTAAAAAAATTACATTCAGGATATTCGAATCCTTGATCGGAAATAATTGAACTTCTTCAGGATTGACAGCAGTGTTTTTACAGAATTCCGGAGGAAAAAAAACAGATTGAACAGACAAAAAGTCTTTCACAAAAAATCATTCATAATAGCTGTAGAAGTTCACTCGAGGAGAGAAGAGAAAAGATATGAACGGAGAGTGTAGAAAAGATACAAGAGGAGAGAGTAGAAAAGATAGCAGGCCAGGAGGGGCCTTGCCACTCTTGGAGTTAGGCAAAGTTGGACAATGAAAAACCTAACGCAATTGCATTAGGGGGTTAACTGCTCCTTACATAGAAGAGGGAAAAATTACATGAAAACCTTATCTCTGACAGTAACATTTTCCCAAGAAAAATTGATCCAGAATCGATGAAAGATTTGCTATCATATCCATAGCATCCAAAAATGGCGCAAATCCCCCAGATCATAGCAGCATAACGAGTCATTACATAGAGAGGGCTAACGAGAAAGCACTCGAACATGTGACAAGAAATTGAAGTTGAAGTTCCTCATTCACAAAACGCGACAGGGTATATTTCTATCGAAAATGGGCGAAAAATCTTATAGCAGATGTAATAGGTGACGAGTACTATAACGAAAATGGGAATGAAACTTGAAGCAGATTTAGGCTATGCCTTCTTCTTTCAGGCCTCCAGATATCTCTTGCTAAGGATCCTCAATTGAAGCTAAAATACATAGAAATAACCCCAGTGCCAGAGCTGGTGTTTGGACAATACGGCCAAGCTAATAATCCAAGCTTTTATGGATATATCCGCGCAGATAATTCTATCCCAAGAGGATGAATAAAAGTACATTATGGAAAGATCAGAGAGATTAAAATAATAATTAAACTACAAAATAAATTTTCTATCTCTAGAGATAGGTGTATACTTGGCGATGTATCAGGAGCAACAAGGGCGATGCCCTCTCGGGATGCTGATCGCTGACCGCCAGACTTGATTATGAAATTTTCATCTGTGCAGGTAAGGCCAGAGAGCCAGTAGAGAACCTATGAATACAGTAACTTATGAATAATTTTCATCAACTGATTTGATTTGATTTGAGACGGTAAAAATACAAAGAAATTGGCATTTTAGTGGACAAAAAATCTAAACATGAAAGGAAAGCATCTAAAGTCGAACACGTTTTCACCTGTTCATCGATGATAAGTATTCGCTTTTCAAAATATGGATGTGGGGCCAAAATTTGAATCATTCAGACGTAGCATTGAATAGAATAAAGGTGGCGTGTTCAAGTGTCTAAAACAGTCGATTTGATTCTTTAAATTTCCAGCAAGGATACATTCTAAAATTTACCTCATCCCCCTAGCCCACCGTTTCTCGTTGGATTAATTGTATTTGCGAAAATTACGTGAATGTTTTCTAAGGTTTGCGATAATGCAATAATTTCATCTCTCGTGCTCAACCTTAGTGCAATAATTTCATCTCACTTTACTATGCTCCAAAGGACATTGCAAATTCCTACAGGATTCGCTCGACAAATCGTTATTGTCCTCAGCATTTGTCCTTTCCAGGATGGCTATGACGATGAAAATCTAGTCTCATCATCGTTCCTACGTTAAACTCGCTCAGATGACGAAAGAAGATGATGAAACCGGCACCACCACGCAAGCCGCAGACGATGTTGATGATGATTATGAAGAATTTTCAGGATGAAGATGAAGATATGAGGGAAAAAGAAAGAGGCAGAAATCGAACAAATGACTCACAGGAACGGCAGAGGAAGTGGAAGATTTCGGCGGAAAGTAGACAGAAAAGGTCATGGAGCAGCCGAGGGTTGGGCTGAAATGCCTGTATCTCCGATTGAAACCATCGAACATCTTAGTGCTACTGATCAGCACCACCGAACACCCAGAATCTTGACCTTCCATGGCTTCTACTGATCTTCCGGAATTTCAACCTCGTTCAATAGAAGGCACTGGGCATAATATCAAAAAATGGCAATCAAATAAAAAACTGGAGAAATCGCAAGAAAAGAAGAATTTCGGGGAGATGAAAGATCACATAGAATAGCCGTCGATCAAAGCTTAATGCGATGAACAGAGAGCTTACCTTCGGCAGAGAGCTTCGCCACGATCTTCGAGGTGGAGAGATATGGCTTTGTCTATGTGGAATTGTGGACCAGAAGTTTAGAGGAGTTTGGAAATGGGTTAATATCACGGTTCAGCCTAAACTTTTTCAAAAATTCGAGTTACAGCTCTAACTTTTTTTTCGCCGCGTCACAGCCCGAACTGCCCATTTGGTCCGCCGCCGCAGCCCGGCCGTGACGTGGACTCGACGTGGCTGCCAGGTGGATTTCCGGCGGAGTCCACGTAGGCGGAATCCACCTGGCAGACACGTGGAATCCACGTCATAACGCGATTTGAAGAAAGTGAGAAAGATAGGAAGGATTAGTCCGTCCAATGGGAGTGACCCGGGAGAGAGCTCAGAAAGGTGATGAAGGAGAAGGAGACGAGAAGGTGGAGAAGGAGGAAGAAAGGGCGTGAGAGAGAAGGGGCTTCCGCGCTGATCAACGCCTTCGGCCACAATGGCGACCACGGTCGTGAGAGAGAAGCGGCCGCCCGACTCTGTCGCGCCGACAGTCCTCACCTACAACACCGTCATCAACGCCTGCGCCCGGGCCACGGAGGTGCCCTGGGAGAAAGAGGAGATGGGCAAGCTAAATTCATGCTCTTCCATACCCATTTGCCCATTTGCGCTTGCTGTTCTAGGGTTCGTCGAAAAAGAGGATATGGGCAGAGAAGATGTTCTACGGACGTGCCTGGTTAGCTTGGGAGCGGCTGTTCTTGCTGTGGCTTTCTTGACCTTCTCCGTCAAGAAGATGATCGCCACTTATATCTTCGGAATCCTTGGAATCTTTGGGATTATGCTTCCGAATTGGGAGTATTTCGATCGTGATTTCTCTCAGTGGCTGACTCTCATGCCTGCTGATAGCCACTGTGGTACCGTCGGCGCATTCGATCAGAGCTCCAGGTTTGATTGATCTTCAATTCTTCTTCCTCGTCGATTCTTTTCAGCTTTGATCGACGAGTGATTATGTTTTTGGCGGTGCGAGTTCTTCAATCCATGGTTTTAGAGTGAATTTCTCTTGAATTTGGGGAGAGTTGGTTGTTCTAGAATCATGGTTTCTCAGGCAATATTTCGATCAATTGTTGAATTTCTCTATTTATTGGGTTTAAGATAAAATTTCGAACAATTTATTACATGCTTGCTGAGATGAAGTGTGAATTGTCATGAAATTTTACTGATTCTTGGAACTGATCGGACGTGAGAGGACATTTTCAATGAATTTAATACTTTAAACGTGGATGGTGAAGTTCCAGTAATTTATCCGTGTTCTGGTGGCACAGATGATGATTAACTGCTGCATAATAGTTCTTAGAAGTGTCATGTGACTAGATTCATAGCCCTTATGATATGTGGATCTCTTTCTCTTCATCTGATGAATTTAATGATCTGATTAGAGTCACAATTTGCACCAATTCATTGATTTATCTACATTTTTGGTTCGAAAGATTCCCTCAATCTATCTATCGAAGGGAAATATAGAGATAATGACCTTATTAAAAAAAAATAATCAGAAACTTACCTATCATTTTTAGTTGCCATTATCTTTCTCTATCGAGGTCTCTATCTCACAGTATTCTACTCTCTACCTCTCTCTGTGTCCATCTTTTCTTTCTCTCCCCCGCCATGTCTCTCTGTCCCTCTAAATTGGAATTTAGTCAGCATAACTGAGTTGCTATTGTTTACTAGGTTGTCTGTTGGTGGCGCTTTGACTGCTCTTTCCATGTGGGTAAATGAGGTTCAGGAGAAACTTGGCGTGGGAGATGATCTTCTACTTTAAATTTATTTCATAATTTAATGTCAAATTTATATTATTGTAGGTGTCTCTAAATATAAGAAATTCTTAAACTGGGATTTGAGGCTTCAAATTGCCATTGAATCCGCTCAAGGTGAATCGCTGAAATTATTTCTCTCTTCTTTCCCATAAATTGGTTTATGATGAAAGCATTTTCTGAATATGATCATCTAAAATTCAGGACTTGACTATCTGCATTATGGATGCACGCCACCCATTATTCACAGAGATGTGAAGGCTTCTAACATTCTATTGAATGAGACGTTTGAGGCAAAACTGGCAGATTTTGGGCTATCTAGGCCTTATACACTTAATGATGGAAATGTAGCCCCATCGACAGTTGTAGCTGGCACTCCGGGATACATCGACCCTGAGTAAAAATCAAAATTTATCTTGTTTTTACCTTATTCTACAATGAATAATATCCGCGTTTTTTAAAATTGTTAACTTGAAATTTTCTTTTGCAGATGCGTTCAAACAAATAGAATGTCTGAAAAAGTGATATTTACAGTTTTGGGATCGTTCTGCTTGAGCTCGTTATTGGAAGGCCAGCAATTGATGTGGATAGAACCCACATAACTCAGACAAAACTGGAACAAGGAGATGTATGCAGTAATGTGGACCCAAGAATAGAAGGCGAATATGAGTTGAATTCAGTGTGGAAGTTCATAGATATTTCTCTGGCTTGTACATCACTCAACTCCAATGAGAGGCCGACCATAACTGATGTGGCTGTGCAACTGAAGGAAACACATACAACTAATGAAATTAACTTCTAAATGTTTGATATTATGCCACCTGAGGAAGCAAACACATACAAATTTCAGGACATATTTAACAGGAATTATTGATACACATCTATGACGATAAAAACAATCACATTAAAAGCAAAATCATAAACAGCGGTTTGAATTGTTTTCACAAATCATTACGACCACGAATGAAGGATAAATGTATAAATTCATTTCTTGAAGGATTATCATACAAGGACCCATCTAATATACTAAATCATAAATTAATGGTTTTGCTTTATTCCTTAAGTGACAGTCCAAAATGAGTGTTACAAAGTGCTCTTCCAAAAATTAAAATCAGAATCAAAATAAAAGAATATAAAGTAATGGAGATCTAAATATAACGAGTGTCAAGTTGGCGTCCTTACCCATTAGACATCCCCATCCATAGTGATATTTCTTCCATAATGCCTGCTAAAAGTTTAAATATCTGATACTTTTTCGCTTCTATATTTAGTAGTCATGAAACTGTTATAGGCACAAATTTTAAATAAGCCCCATTGAGTTATATCACCATTACATAGGTGGCAATAAAATATCTCGCATAGAGAATAATGATTTTAAAACCAGTCCCCTCAAATATTTTAGGACACAAACTTTGAGAACAAGACATAAATAAAAATAGATAAACAACAATATATAAAGAGGTAAAGATAGGGATAGAACCATAAATAATTTAAAAGAAAATCAACCTTTTCAAGACAATTATTCAATGTTATCATCATTCGTTCTACAGAGGATCGCAATCATCAGAAAAAACAGAGAGCCCGACCAAGAACGATATTGAAAGGCCTAAACAATACAACAAAGCTTCAAAACCAACATCAGAAAAGATGAGGAAAATCTCTCGAATTGGAGATAGGGATGGCATAATTTTCGTTCGTTCAAGTGAGTAGCATTATCATCAGAAAAATAAACAGAAAATTAAATATAACAGACAGATCAGTCCAAGAACTAAGCAAAAAATCTCTAAACAAGTAAAGAAATCTCGACCACCGAGAATCCAAAGAACCAAAATGAGAAAAAGATGAGTGAAATTTAAAATGATAAAAAAACCGCAGAAAAAAAAACCAGAGAGAAACCAGAAATCCGCCTAGGGTATGATACGAACAAAGTCACACGTCGATATCTTAAATGAAAAATCGATTCCTCATACAGGCAAGAGGATCTCGAGAAGAAAATGATGGACCATACGTCGCAGATAAATATAACACAAAAATAAGAAAACCAAGTCACTGTACCACAATACATATTTTATGAGTTTCAGCCAACATATTTAGACTCAACATGAATATAAGTAACAAAAGGATGTTCGCATTGAGCCTAGGAGTTAAGTCAATTAGGATTCCAAAACATCTGGGTTAAAAAGGAATAGTTCATCAAGGTAGATATGTACAAAGATAGAAAGCTACGTAGATAGATAGAAAGACTGTAGATATGTACATTGATAGGTAAGAAATCATGTAGAAAGAACACATTAATAAACTGACATAAAGATTGAGAGATACAGTCCACAGATATCCTCTGCGGTTTAAAAAATACAGCAGGTCATCACACGATGAAACAGTCCACAGATAGAAAGATGGTTATATCTAACAAATTATGTGAGTGGGCCATTGAAAATTGCAACACAATATGTAATGCGGAAAACCGCCAGCCCTACATTGTACACTCATATTTCTTGTTTACATTGTACACTCAGAAGACAACTGAACTCTTCCAAATTATAAGATCATTTAAAATCGATCTATCCCGACTAAAGATCACCACGGATTCTGAGGGCCGGTGAGCAACGTTCATCTTTCTCTGATCTCTCTTTATTGTTACAAAGGTTGATCGATTTTTACTGCAACATTTCAAACTCTGTTGAATAGATGTTCGCTCTGGTTTTATACGACTTTCCTCAGATCAATATCACCTTGAGGAATTTAACATTACAGAGTGTGTGTTAAAAAAAAATTAATGTTACATAGGTATATCTTAGTCCTCTAATTAGCAGATCAATGGGCCTGAAGGGCTACGAAAAGTGTTTTAGTTGAAGTGGCCTCTGATACGAACCTAGGTGTTCTATTCGGGAGAGAAAGGAAGAAGAGAAAACTGGCTCAATGTATTTGGGAAGAGGAATATGCAGGTGGAATGTGCATAAAACGGTAAGTCTAAATGCCCTATAGATCGCCAAAGTGACGCAGCAAAAAGGAACGAGCTGCCTAATAAGAAGCTTAGTAGGGACACAGAGCCAAGAACCCTACCTCGTGGAACTCCCGTAGCCAAGAAGAAGCTCGCAACGATTCCACTGCCCAAGGCGTTGATCAGCGCGGAAGCCCCTTCTGTCTCACGCCCTTGCTTCCTCCTCCTCCACCGTCTCGTCTCCTTCTCCTTCACCACCTTTCTGAGCTCTCTCCCGGGTGACTCACATTGGACGGACTAATCGTTCCTATCTTTCTCACTTTCTTCAAATCGCGTTATGACGTGGATTCCACGTGTCTGCCAGGTGGATTCCGCCTACGTGGACTCCGCCGGAAATCCACCTGGCAGCCACGTCGAGTCCACGTCACGGCCGGGCTACGGCGGCGGACCAAATGGGCAGTTCGGGCTGTGACGCGACGAAAAAAAAGTTAGGGCTGTAACTCGAATTTTCGAAAAAGTTTAGGCTGAACCGTGATATTAACCCTTTGAAAATCATCTGAACAGTAGTGTTTGAGGACGATGATGAAAACCATCATCATCCAAAACTAATCATCTTCATCATCGTCGTCATCGTCATCATCGTCGTCCTTATGTTAGAATGATGGTCTGTTTTTTCACTATCTCTTGCCATCATGTCGAGGATAAGATACGATAATGACGACAATTCTGTCGATGTCATTGTCGTTGTCATCATCATCATTAGGATCAATTAAATATAGAAGACATGGTCACGTAAGACGATCATGATAACACTTTTGTCACTGTCACCGTCATCATCATTGGGTCAGATCAGCGAAATAGAAGACAATGGAGAGGACGATTCAGTTGGTTGATTTGACATGGAAACCCCAAATTGCATATTTAAAATGAATTACTAGAGAATGTGAGATTATTAAAAAACATTGCATGTATTTTTGTAAAGTTTAAAGGAAGATCACCCCAGGTTGGTAGTCAACCCAATTGTGGAAGTTTTAAACAATAACCTCTCTATAGATGCCCGTCTAAACCAGCATGAAAGAAATCCCTCTAGTTGGTGAGTGGCATGTCTATCGATGGTGTCCTCCCTTGAAAATAATCTCATTACAATGCAGACAGACTCCCCATGGCACCGTGAAGCACCTTCCCCATTTCATCTCTCTTAAATATTCCACCACTGAGAGAGGCCCACGTAGCCTCATCTAAAGTAACAAGCACTCAAGTGAAGTGGCAATCAAAGGAAATATGAAAGCAGTCTTCTACACCAATTGTGCACACAACACACCTTGATAAAGTGTTTGGGAATAGGCTCATCTCGTAGGCATCTATCACAAGTCTTCGCCTCAGTAGCATGTAACAAAAAATCCGCTTATTTAACATAACCTTCTTACTTTCATATGTGCATGTACACATGAATGGTTGTTGACTCTTTCTCAATCTGTCCATCACTAATCTTTGTGTTAGTACTAAAAAAAATGAGTTACCTTTCCACTCTTAGTCATCATATGCCTTGTCTAGGGGTCTGATATGTCGTACATAATTCTATATGCGCAAATAAATTCTAACCTTTGACTCTACATACTGTTCCATGTCCCATCCCCAAATTCCAATGAGAGTATATGTGCCCAACTAGCTGTTCATACATTCCATATCTCATTTAATGTTCATTAGTATGATGTATATTATTTGATAATTTTTGTACATTATTTAATGTATTCTAATCCTACGGTCATTTCTATGGGTACATTAAGGACAGATGGTGGGTGCTCTTTGAAGAAAGAGTTCATTGGATTGATCTGTATGAATCCATGAATGATACTATACCTAAATGTAAATCAGGTTGGTTCATGTCACGGTTGTACAAGTGATTTGTTGATGTGAGGCACCAAGGACATATCATAGATGGATGCCTATATTTTGACTATGGTTTACAAGTCTCTAATCATGGGATTTAAATAAAGACTTAGCTTAAATGTAGTAAGAATTATACGAAGGTGATTGACTGGTCAAAACATAATTCTTTGGCCTCAATAAAAGAGGAGATCAGCTCAAGGAAGATGATCCAAATAAATCCCTAGCCAGGGTATAGAGAATATTGGAGAAGACATTCTCCAATTATCCTTGTTATACATCAGTACAACTGCATAATGGATTTAAGTTTGATGATTAAACATACCCTTAGTCCTTAAGGAGTCTAGTATGGACTAAGGAGTATATGTACGGGAACTGGTAGCAAACAAGGTTCCATAAAAGAGATTAAAGGTTACTCTGCATCTTTTGAGGAAGAAGTGTAGCTTGGTAGCCTGCGACTTAGAAACTTAACATATCTTTTGGGTTAAACGGATCCTTAATTAATTAATGTATATGTTGATATAGTTAATTGATAATTTTTGTCAATTATTGTCATCAGAATCTGAATTTATTAACTAGAATGATATGTGGGCCTAGAGGGTCACATACATAAGGCTTAACAGAGGTTGCAAGATATATTTTATTAATAATAATTTCATGAAAGATTTTTAAATAGTATAAATAAGGGGGTACTCATTTCAGGTGCCCATGCCTGCCAGATTTGGGCGCCCCCTTCACTTTTTGTTCTTTCTCTGCTTTCTCCAATCACTTCACAAGCACTACTGGTGGTGAAAAAATCCATAAGGTCTTCAAGGAAAAGTGGTGAAGAAGGAGAGGAGATTCACCAACTTTCTTGCCACATGGACACTTCTAGAGGTAGGTCAATTAAATGACTTGAGTAAGCTCTCCAAAGAAGTTAGTCAAGGGTGGAAAAGGTTCCCACAAAGTACTTCCTATGTGATGTATTTTAGAGTTCAATTATGAATATCATTCTTTAGCTTTTGGTACTCTGAAATTCATTTTATGCACCAAACAATAGCCATATAACCCTACAAGAGAGTCACAAAAATAATATTAATGGACATCGGTGGATATACTTAAAATTTATATAGATTTTTATGAAACATACCTGAATTAGTATAAATAATAGGGGACACCAATTTTAGGTGCCCATGCCAGTCATAACATGCATTTCTAGTGCCTTATATTATTATATTTACATGTTTTTATGCATTAAATTACTGATATTTGCATGTTATAAAGCTTCAAATGATTAAATATATGTTTAGAATAAATTTCTGAATTTTCTGTATTTTTTAGGTTTTTTCTAACAATATATTCTAAAAGAATATAACTTTTGAGAAATAATATGATTTTTCTGGAATTGTTTGATATTAAACTTGGAAAGATATGAATCTTGTGAGTCAAAAAATATATTTATACATATTTTTTGGGCTTTTATTTTATTTAATATAAAATTTAAGTATTTTGGTTTTTTTGATGGCATAGGGTGTCGTGGTGTGCCGATGCGCCGCCACGTCAGCATCGAGAAAGAGATTTTTTCTTTATTTTTTGTCCTTTTGTCATGTACATGTGGCATGGAATGTGAAATGCCATGGAATACGAAAAGCCACGAAATACGAAAAGCCACGGAATACGAAAAGCCACAGAATACAAAAAGCCATGGAATACGAAAAGCCACGGAATATGAAAAGCCACGTAATACGAACAACCACAGAATACAAAAAGCCACAGAATACCAAGTGCTTTGAATTCTTAATAGGCACGAAATCGATGACATTAATGAGGAGAGAGAATAAATTAAAGGCTAGGATTGCTTCAACTTTCAATGGCCATAACTTTTGATCTTCCCCTCCTCTTTCTATCCATACCCTCTGATCTATAAATAGAGGCCTGGATCATTGTAAAATTCATCTTGAACTTGCATCCTACTTTTGTGGGCTGATTTAAAGAGAGTGAGTTTTGAGATCCATCAAGAGTGTTCTTGGTGTCTTGGGTGTGTGGGAAGAGACATAAGAGAAGAGGGGGAGCTTACTGGCACTCGCAAATCGTCGTGATACTGGCGAAATGTAAGGATCTAAGGCAAGTGTCTTCGCCTTACGTTGTTTCTCTCCCAACATCATTGGTATCATAGTTATAGTTTTTTATCAACGTTTCATTTATCACTTCACTTACATACGTCCCCATTCTCTCATCTCTCCATCCTTGCCATCGTACCACTCCATATCGAACCACTATCCTCGTTCATACTGTCGTTCATCGTCATATCCATCACAATCACTTGCTATTTTCTTTAAGTTAAATTAGCTTATAATTACGTGTCTTTTATCTATATCAATAGCTCACGTCCTCAAATCTTGCTTTCGTTGATCCTCTCGTCCATCATCTCTAGTATAAGAAAGTAATTCCTTAATCATTGTTCCCTATGGAGACGATACGTACTCATCACTAACTAAGTATTTTCAGGTATGGTTAAACATATTTTTATTGAATAACCTCAATCACCGACGACAAATTTCAACCCTAAAATTGAGATTATCAGCCATCCAGTCCTAGGCCCCCCTTTCTTTATATCTACTCGCTCTACTCACTGCATTAGTGAAACTTGATGGTGAGGAAATCAACTATGCCTTAAAGAAGAATTGGTGAAAAAAGGATATCCATCATTGCATTGATCACATGGATACATCTAGATTCCAAACACATGAATGACCTGAAGAGTCTCTCCCAAGGAGTGAGTCAATGGTGGAATTAGTTTTCCACAAGGAAATGTGATTATCTAACTCACATAGAATAGTTCTATACATATTCATATCTTCCACTACATGAACAACAGTTTTTAGCATTCAATCCAATCCCAATAGCCCAACACTTCCATCTCAAATGTACATGTTTAAAACTACATCCCAAGATTCCCGCACCATCCCTTTACATTCCCTTGTGATGGATATTATGTGGTTGACAACCAATGATATATTCCATATTTCGTTCACTGTCCAATAATATATTGATTTATGATGATATCATAATATAGGGATCAGTAGTATTTTATTTAATGGATATTTGTGATGTAGATAAAAATATCTATAAATAATAGCACAATTTTAAACTACCTATACGATAAGTATGGCCTATTGTCTAGCCATGAGTTTAAAGACACTAAGGACAGATGGTGGGTGGTTTTAAGGAAATATTTTACTCAGTTGATCTAAAACCCTGGATGTCATTATACCTACAATTAAATCATTTTCATGCATTTCTTAGTTGTATAAGTTGTCCTTAGACCTAAGACATCGAAGATGTCTCGAGAATGAAAGATTTTATTCTAACTATGACCTAAGAGTTTCTATTTATAAAATTGGCTCACGAAGATGATTAAGTGGATAATATGGGATCATCTTTCTTAGGTATAAGAAAAGGTTGATTTGAGGAAGAGTTTTCTGATGAATTTTCAATGTATGAGTTCTAACTCAGATGAAAAATTATGGTTTGATAATGGGTAATACCTTAAGTCATCCAAGGAGCATCAAGCATTTGAGGAACCATATATACATGATATCGATGATATAAAGGTTCCATGGGAGGTACTTCTTTGTATCTTCAGATTTAGCATATAAGGACTAGAGAAAGAGATGTAACTTGATACCCCATGGGTTGGAAACTTAACCTATGAACTAGGTTCAATCATTAATTAATTAATCTATATGTTTATATAGATCAATAGTTAGGATGGCCAGTAAGGTTATTGATCCATTAGAGTTGTTAACTAGACTATAAGATGGGCATAGAGGGTCACATGCAGATCATCTTTTGATCGTTAAGATTTAATTAAAATCAGGAGAAGGCTGTGCATGAAAATTTCCGGGCTATACTTCTTTAGATGCCTCTACTTCTTCTCCCTTTGGCTCCCCGACACTCCTAATGTGATTTAAATGAGGTAGCAAATAAAATGGATTGATAAAAAAGATCATCAAAATGAAGGACAATATTTTACATGTCTGAGATCCCATGGATAACTCTAGAGGTTAAGCAAATGAACAGCTCATTGTGTCTCACTCCAAGATTCAACTAATTGTGAATCATTGATGTTTTGTTAGGTATTTAAAATTTTTAGTTATGTTTTGTTATTTAATTCATGGATGATAGTTTGCCTATCTAGTGGAATTGAGATTACGGATTGACTCAATGATTTTTATCCAGGATAGGTCTGGTCCCTTACTCCTATCCCGGGGATATCCTTGCTAGGATTTCAATAAATACCTATCTTGAGTTCAAAGTCCACCAAGAAAATGCTTGAAATTGTGTTATACAATGATATCAAATAAAATAAAAGTTGGTGAAGAACTTGCCACTCCTCAGCCCCCTTATTCTCTCAGATGTGTCGCTTCCACCTCCTCTTCTTCAGACCACTCATGTAAATTCACTTGGTCCAAAGAGCCATAGTGAATGAGGTTACCAAACCTTAGTGTTGACGACACAAGTCACTGAAGCGGCCCCCTTTCCTTAGTCTAAGAAATCCTTACAATATCCTTGAACCTTCCAAGATTAAATAAAGTAGTAACAATCAAGACCCTATAAATGGAATCAATCTGAAGTACTTTCTAGATGTTTGATTTCTTGTCCTAAAGTGAACTGTCGACTTCAACTTTCTACCTCAATGTCTTTTGTGTTAGCTATTTAATGTGTTTGAATATCCACATCAACAACTTAATCCAATTTTCAAATGTCTTAGTTCTCTTTCCAAAGTATTCTTCTAGACTACACAATAGGCCTAATAATTCTCCTTTATATAGCTCCATAACTCTTTACCATGTCCACTATCCTGATCCAATAAGACCACAATAAATATTTCAGATTTTGATAAAAAAATTATACACAATATAATATAATTAAGTTTTGAAATCTCTTCACCGAATTTTCTTTAAAATCTATCTTCTTATTTTCTGAATTTCAATCAAGGGGCCTCCCTCTCTCAAGGATCAATCTGTATCCCCAAAGCTTTCTTTCTTGAGTCTCATATTCTTAAAATAAATCAACAATATTCTCATACTATATTTAATTTAGAAGGTATTCATTTGGAACTTCCAAAATTCAACCCAAGAATTTCTTGTTTCTCAGAATCAATGCCTTAATTTGGTCACAATAAATCTTTTTCTAGTGCACTTTTCTATCCAGTGAAATTTATTTCGTCTCTTTCATTAATTTTGCTAACCTTAATTTATCTCAATTTACCACTCCCTCGAGATTTCTGGATGATGTTTCCTCTTTTCAAATCTATGAATTTTGTCTTCTAATGTGTAAGTATTTGAAGTACAGGCTTAGGAACTTGCACCTGGTAGATGATTGCTTCTCATCGTTTTGATCTTCTCAACTTCTGACCTTCTCACTTACAAACTCCTTCTCTGACTTCCTTCAGATTAAACACACAAAACAAGGACAAAAATGGGCATGCCAAAAAGTAAGAAACTAATTTTTTCTTCCTTCTCTTGACATCCTTGGACAGTAGAAACAACAAGCAACGTTCTTTGTAATGAGGGATTATTTGCTTCACTTCTTTATTCCTTTATCAGATTTAAGTGGTTGAGGGTCAACAGTGCCCAAAAGAGAGCATCTAAAGTCTTAATTCTAAATATTTTATTTTTATAAAAAGACGGACAATAGATTTAAATGCACATTCTAAATTAAAGTAAAACATTTCTTTTTCTAAGCTGGCTCAAACTTTGTGAGGGAACCCTCTAACATCCCCATGAGGATGTCACGCTGTACATACAAGTATAAAAATATTATAAAATAATAAATTAAAAATATTATAAAATAATAAATAATTAAGATAAACAAAATTGCATGGTTGTAGACCTTCGTTTGATGTGCAAACCTACTTGCTTGAATGCTTGGCAAAAATATGAAATAAATATTTTTGAAATGTTTACTTAATTTATACTTAATTTATTTGATGTATATTACTACATAAATGTTGAGCAGATGATGATACACAAATTATCGGGTTATTTTTATGAAATTTACACATGTTTAGATTTAAAATAATTTATTTATATTATAATGATTGATTAATATTTGTTTGCACTTAAATATGCACCTTGCCAGGTGTTGGCATTAGATTCAATCAATTGGTGACCAATCAAAAGCATCCACAATAATTAGCTGTGCTAATCATTGCAAAAAGGTGCAATTATGGCATTGCAAATCACAATGCCATAAAGTGCCAATCATTATCTGACTCTCTTTTATATTTTATTTGGAAGAACAATGTTGACCAATAGAAAAAGAAGAGGTATAAATCACAATAAATGTGATGCATACATCGAGAAGATAAATAATAAAAGGAGAGAAAAAAATAAAAAATTGCGGCAGCACATGATTAAAGAGGAGACATATGATGATGTGGCATGGGGAAGCAGGTGCCATGCCAGGTAATGATTGTGGAATATTCCCCCTTTTCTGACTTTAATGACAAGTTTCAGCATGTCATTCACTAAAAAAGGAAGAAAACAGAGGAATCTTGTGACCTGATGCATGGTGATGCAACACCATGTCATACAATGATTAAGTAATAAAATGCATTTTATTTTGTCTTTTCCTATTCATAGTAACAAGAGGAAAATACAATTACATCCATGATTAACAGCTCAAAATTGGACATCTTAACCACAAACAAAAAAGGAGGAAGCATCAGCACCAATCATGAGGAGATAAAAAAGTGGATGGCTAGGATTGCTACAACTTCAAAACTTGGGATCTTACAATCTAGAGGTACAACTGAGCTCAAATTTTCAGGGATGCTTCATCTGCACCCCCTCTTTCCATACATACCTTATGAGATTTAAATACAGGTGTGGATCCATGTCACATTCATCCATAAACTTGATTCTTACTCATGTGGGCTAATTGAAAGATAGTGATTTTCTAAGATCCATCAAGTATGTTGTTGGTGTCCTTGTATGTGGGAAGAGACAACAGAGAAGAGGTGGAGCTTACATGCACTTGCAACTCATTGTCATGCTGGCAGAGTGTAAGGATCTATGGTAAGTTTTTGCGCCTTATGCTATTCTTTCTTGACATCGTTGTTAGCTTAAATTAATTTCACTGCCATGCCGCCATCAGATCCCCTCCATACACTGAGTCATGTCTTACCAACTTCATGCCATCATATTATTGTTAGCTTACTTTTCATTCACCTTATACAACTCATTGTCTATGTCGCTCTGTTTGTGCTATTATCATTTCATACTTTCACTCAATTTATCTTGTCAAATCTTAATGATCATGATCTACTGACTATTATTCTCATCTTTATATAACTATCTTGACCCACATTTTCTCATCACTTGATTTTATATTTAATTAAGGTCATCTCATCCCAATAATCACTATATTAAGAATATTAAATCCTTAATCATCGTTACTTGCGGAGACAATCCTTACTCATCAGTAGCTAAAATTACTAAGTGAGGAAAGGTTTATATTTTTATTGAATAATGTGAAGAATAGCAGTGGCAACAAACCCAAATTAATAATCCCAATTTTAGGGTTTTAACTCATAGTTGGTGATTGAGATAATTCAATAAATACATACCAGTACTTACCTTTGAAGATTTAGCTAGTAATGAGTACAGACTGTCTTCACTGTGAACAATGATTTAAGGATTGAATTTTCTTACTACAGTGTTTATCGACATGACAATAGATAAAGACGACAACTTACTAAGTGAGATAGAGGTATTGGGTAAAAGGTTGTAAATAGTTATAATTTAAACTTAAAATTATCAAAGAAAATTGGAAATGAAAGTAGAATTACAAGAATCATTACGTGAACGAGAATGATCTAGTGAATGAATGGTATGATGATAGAGAGGTGAGATTATGAGGACATAAGGAAGTGGTGTGATAGTAAATATGTGATAATAGAATCTAATTAAGCTAATGATGATGTCGGGAAAGACTACGTAAGGTGAAGACACTTACCTTGGATCCTTATGTTCCGCCAGAATCACAGTGATTTACGAGTGCATGCGCTTGCATTTTTTTGGAGTCGCCACATGTACCTGAAAGGGAAAAAGACCAAAAGGTGCTTTTTAATTATCATTTAAATAATATCCTAGCAGTTAACGTGGGGGCACCACATCGCGCTTCATGTTAATAGGAGGGTGACGCGTTTGCCACGTATACATGTGGCGCTATGTGTCACATGTCACATAAGCGCAACCACATATTTTGACCATTCCACGGAGAGAAAGGGAAGAGAAACATAATTTTAATTATCTCTCTCTTGATCCATGGAGCACATATATTGCAAAAAGGAGCTCTTTTTAGTGCTTCATCCACATCATCTTGCGCAATAAAAAGCTAAAAAAAGTAATTAGGTTATTGATAACATGCATATTGAGTATGTTAATATGATCATTGATAAGCTCAAAATGTACGTGTTAAATGTCATTATTAAGGGTTTTCAAACTTAAGCAACAATATTTATTTTATTCCTTAGTGTTTAAGTAAGAGGTCAAACCCTAGGGAGGCGATAGGGAACTTCAATTTTATCGAATTAGGGATTAGCACTCTAAATTTAATAGATATAAAATCTTTTTACTCAAGTGATGGTAGAGGCGTGTAAATTTCAACTACCCTTCTAACTCTTCCAATTCAAATTAATTCGGATGTTTTTTTTTTCAGCAGTACGAGTCAGATTAAAGATTAATTAGCAATTCTCGGTAAGAATTGCTAAGTTATCTACTAAGTATATTGACTATGTTTGATTGGGTCTTAGATTCTCAGAGTTTTTACCCAATTATTTTCCCCAAAACTCAATTCAGATGAATTAAGTTTTAGTATTATCTAGTGAATTGGGGGTGATTGAGGTAACTTTAATACTTCGAGTTTACTTCTCGAATTCACTTTGCAAAAGACCAATCACTGTTCTCACAGATTGAAATCCTAAAAATTGATCTAGGCATTTTGCAATTTTATCCCAAGATATTTTGAATTTGTAAAAATGCCCCTAACTCACAATTCATGGCGATGATTCCTTGACTCGGAGTGATCTAAAGCACACACTGGTGGGAATATTTAGCTCAATTAAGCTTTAGAATCTCACACTAATTAGTTCTTAAGCATGGCAAATCCCTAGTCAACGGATGGAACTTAGGGTTTTTTATTTTTTTATTTTTTTGAATTTAAAAGCTACCGTATATTTGCAATTCGTGAACACGATTTGCCAATTGAGGTAATTGGGATCAAATACAAATGGAGTAATAATCAATTTTGATTCCAAACTATTTAAGTAAGATGACTAAAGCTTAAACGATTTGAAAATAATAGAAATTTGAGAATTAATCAGAAATTAAATTGAAATTCAAGGCGAGACATTCAATGGAAGAAAATTACAAAATTGTGAAAATTAAACACCAAATCAAGTGTAAATTGAATTTGGGTTGAGCCTAGGAACACCCGGGATGATGTAAGAGCTAACTTGAGAAAAATCCGCGCACTAACAACCGAATTTCCACGATTTTATGCTTGAATTTCGGAAATATTTGTGGCACTAGATCGTCGAGTTTCTCTCAAAATTTACGCTTCAAATCTCTCTGAGCTGTCCTTGAGTCTTCGAGAAAGCCAGGCCTACTCTCCTAGAGCTTAAAAATCAAGAAGGGCTTCAAATGACTGGCCTTTGTATGTTTTGCTTTGTACCTGGGTCGCACGGAGCGTCCTGAATGGTTCCCTCTTGCTTTGCATGGCTCCATGTAGTGCGCGACACACACTGAGTTGTGTACGTTTGCGTTGCGTACCGAAGGAGCAAATTAGCCTTTTGATTGGTTTGCGCAACTCACGTACGCCCTGCGGCACTTAACAACTATTAAATGCTAAAACTGTCCCAATAAGGGCCAGTTTAGATAAAAAATAATTTAATTAAAAAAAACCTGGAATAATTTGTAAAAAAATGTTTGTTAATGCAAAAAATGTTTTAATAATTTCTAAAATCCATTTTATTATTTAATTTCTTTTTATTTATAGAAGTATGTCAATTAAACATTTAATTTCTTTTAAAATTCATTTCAAAAAATGTTTAAAATGTATCTATTTACCTAATTATTTATCAAGTGTATTATTAAAATTAAAAATTAAAGAAATTCTTATTTTAACCTAAAATCATGATAATATGCATTAAAATTTAATCTTTTAATCATCGAGAGCCCAAAAATGTGATGAAATTAGCACTTATTTAGCTCCTATTTGCATGTTATCAATCATATTTACATGTCTATTTGCATTAGATCACTCATATTTGCATGTTATCAAGCTTAAAATGATTAAATCTATTTATAGAATGAATTTATGAATTTTCTGCATTGTTTGAGTATTTTTTGTGATTTTTATGACAATAGATTCTAAAAAAATATAATTTTTGGGACAAAATATGATTTTTTTTCTGTAATTTTTCGACATTAAATGTGGAAAGATATTTATACATATTTTTCAGGTTTTATTTTATTTACTATAAAATTTAAAAGTATTTTTGGCTTTTTTTATTCCCTCCGCCACGTGGCGCCGTTCAATTCATCAAACGGTGACAAATCATAGTGCCTAATGATGATTGGCACCAGCCAGTCATTAGCCAATTTAATAATTTGCATCAAACAATCATTAACTAGGCAATCATCCTTTTGTGATGCGCGAAGCGATGATTGCACTAATGACTAACACATTCTTTGTGTTGTTTTAATGACTAACGCAGGGTGAAGTGGCATGATCGTGTCTGCTCATTTAAAACAGACAAAGAAAAAAGGAAATAAAGAAGAAAGAGGGTGATGTGGCGGGCTGACGCACCACCACATCAGCCTCGAGAAATGGTTTTTTATGCTTTTCCTTTTGTTTTTCTTCGTCCTTTTTTCAGGTACACGTGGCGCAGAATACAAAAAATGCCTGCACGAAATACAAAAAGCGAGAAATCTCAAGTGTTTTGACTTCTTAACGGACACAGAATACGAGGACGATGATGAGGAGAGAAAAGGAAATCAAGGGCTAGGGATTGGCTCAACTTCAAACGGCCATAACTTTTGATCTACAACTCTGATTGAGTTTAAATTTTCAGCATTTCTTCATCTTCCCCTCCTCTTTCAATCTGGATCTATAAATAGAGGCCTGGATCATTGTGAAATTTCTCATGAACTTACTTCTTACTTGTGTGGGCATATTGAAAGATAGTGTGTTTTGAGATCCATCAAGTGTGTTCTTGGTGTCCTGGGTGTGTGGAGAGAAACATTGGAGAAGAGGGGGAGCTTGCCGGCACTCGTAAGGGTTCCAGGGTAACTGTCTTAGCCTTACATTGTTTCCTTTTCCCGACACCATCGTTTGTTTAATTAGTGTTTTTTCCATCGTATATTCACTCACATTTTACACATTTATATTCTCTTATCTTGTCTCTTTATTCTCTCCATTGTACAACTCTATATCCAACCACTACCCTCGTTCATACCATCTAAAATCTTCGTGTCCTTCACATTCAGTTACTCTTTTCTTTAAGTTAAATTAACATATAGTTTACATCTTTTTACTCAATATCACTATCTCATATCTTCTATTATTGTCTTCATCTATTCTCTTGTTGATCATCACTATCATAATAAATTAATTCCTTAATCATCGTTCCCTGCGGAGACGATTCGTGCTCATCACTAACTAAAGTGCGATTAAATATATTTTTATTGAATAATCACAATTACCAATGACTAAATTAAAACCCCTAAAATTGAGATTTACAGTTATCTTAAATGCCATTATGGCATTGCTTTTTGCGATGCCATAAGAGAGTAGCTAAATGATCGACTAATGCCAAGCATTAACTGAGTTACTGATCACATGGTGCCAATCATTAATTGAGTTAATGATTGGTTGTCACCAATCATTATCTTTAGTTACGATTCACCATTGTTCGATGAATCGAATCGCAACATGTGGATGCACAAGATAAAAAAAATCAAAATGAATTCTAATATTCATTTTTAAAAAATAAAATCTCAAAATATAAATAAATAAATAAATATATATATATATATATTGACTACGAAAATTCATATCTTCACGAATTTAATGTTAAAATTCCAGAAAAATTATTTTCTGACTCAGAAAGTTGTATTCTTTCAGAATCTATTGTCAGAAAGCTCTAGAAAATACATAAAATTGCAGAAATATCAAAATCTCATTCTAAAATAGATTTAATTATTTCAAGCTAGACAACATGCATATATAATTAATTTAATTCAAATAAAGATATAAATATGGTCAGGTTAAGGCGATAAAATGCATGTCATCAATGGTGAACTGGATCCTTAGAAGGATGGAATCTACTTCATCATACAATAGGAGATATAGGTAATAATAAGGTAAGAAAATACTCATGAAGTAAAACCAATGCATATTGTTATACTTGATTGAATGTTCAAAGTATCTTGCATTGAAACAATTTCAGGGATTATGTCTTGAATAATATCCTTGAAAGTATATTTAGTTGACATTATCTGCATGTGTGTTTAATTAGATGAAATAAATATATATATTTTCAGTGCATTCTTGATGCAGCCTTAGTGCACGAACATTGTAGGAATATGCCTTGAATCCATAAGCCTCGCTCTACTTGAAGGAGCCAAGTCCTGAATCCACAGAACTAGCTTCTCCAACCCTTGAGTCCACAAGGGGTTTGCTTGAATCCACAAGCAGAGAAGCACTCTCTAGCAAACAGAACACTCAAAGGGGAGAAACTACAGTTTCAACAAGACAGTAGATTTCAATAATACTCATTCAGGGGTACATGAGGGCCTTATATAGGCCACAACAAGTGCAAGGTCGTCCATAATGACTGTACCCTTGACAAGAAAAGTCAAAACATTGAGAAAAACAATTCTAACAAGCTAAAGTAGAAGATAAGCAGCTTGACAAGCCTGAGTAGAGATATCCTACAGATTATGGGGCCTGTAGAAGCTTTCAGGAGATATTTGTGTGGCTCAAATGATCCTGATTAGACAAAACAAAAGATATGCAGCTCTGACAAGTTAGAGCAGAGATCCAGGCAAAAGAAGAGTCTGTCAGAGGATTATGTCGGAAGATATTGTCATATAAAATCTTTTCAGAGAAAATCCTGTCAGAAGATCATGTCAGATAAAATCCTATCAGAAGATCATGTCAGATAAAATCTTGTCAGTGTCAGATAAAATCCTATCAGAAGATCATGTCAGATAAAATCCTGTCAGAATATCTTGTCAAAGAAAATCCTGTTAGCAGATTTTGAGGGGCTCTTGGTAATTTTCTTCAGATCTTGTCAGTTCTAGAAGAATCTCCTTCTTCGGCCACAAGTTGCCAATTCTAGTAGAATTTTGAGGTCAACTCTGTGAAGGTTTTTGGGGGTTGAAGAAGTGAAGGCTTTGGGGGCCAAGTCAAAGGAAGTAAAGCATAATTTCTGTGTGGAAGACTTTGGTGGTCAAAGATGATAGAGATTCAGAATAAACTTAGTTTATAGGTATCAATGTTGCACCTTATAACCAATTAGTTTTTTGGGGAGCATTCATACAAACTTGGTTATGGCTCATCAAATGAGGTTGGATACCCTTAGACAACATTATGAGGTGACCTTAGCAGTATATAAAAGTTAGCTGAGTCAGCCCTATGCTCTATAATATTTCCTAGATTAGTAAAATTTATTTCACATAGTTTACTATGTTGGAGGGCCTAGTTCCCCCCTCTTAGGTCATACATTATCTACCAAAACAAAAAAGAATATAAAATCTTCATTATCCCTAGAATTAGGTAAAGGGTGAGAAAATTAGGAATCCTCTACTAAAAATTTTCCCCCTCTTGGTTTCCAATCCTTTAATTATGTCCCAATAAATTTTTGATAGCCATAGTGAATCTGTTTTCTTGTTTATAATACTCTTTAAGGTTGTTCGATTGAGAAGGCAGAAATTCGATTAGATTGAGCTAGAGAAGAAGAAAGAACACCATCATGGATAGTCTGACAAAAAGTTTGTCAATCACACTAAAAGTTAGTGTGCTATTTTTTATTCTTTAATTTTTCACACATCTTTGATGTTAGGTTAATCATTTAATAATATAGCCAACGTCTGGAATATTCCAACATGTAAAAATCCTCATGTTGAAAAAGTTGCAATACTTTTTTGTATACATACCCCTGAATGCAGCACAATGTCTGCCACCTGTCGCATGCTGTCATACCCAAAAGCAACTTACTTTTTGTGTGTGAAGCCACAACTGATGCATGTAATATGCTGGTGAACGTAAGTTATTTACTTCTAATTTAGCTCTTTCCCAAAAAGAGTTGAAAAAATCCCTAAAATCTTATAATTCTATTAAAAATTATTGAATATGAAAGAATCAATAAATTTAATTTAATTATTTTAAATTTATTTTCATTTAAGATAGGTCCTAAAAAATCATAAAAAAAGCCAACATTTCTAAAAAATAAAAATGATTTGTTATTTGAAAATTCACTTTTTTTATACACATCTATATGGATTTGATCATTTTTTACTTTTTGATGAGGAAATTATTATGATTATTTGCATCAAAAGAACCATAACATGATATTTTAATCCTGAATTATGATTTATCAAGTAGGGCCTTTGCTTGGGATTGAACTTGGCACCCATGTGATAGGTGGCAATACTCAACAGTATACTTGGAGTTTGCAAGATAATTGAATATGGGTCATTGAGCCCACATTATTTGTCACCTCTGTGAACTGACTCCCAGATTCGTGTGAAAATCTGGGATGTCCTAAATATTTTACAAGTCCAAGACTTCCTGATACTCATGCTGTCAAGTAATAAGGTCAAAATTTTGAAACTGATGGGATACCTTTGAATAGTTGATTGCCACATCTGGTCATGCTGGATGATCGTATCTTATTTTAAATTTGAGTACGCCAATGTATTTAGTGTTGTATGACCGCATCCTACTTGTGCTGACAATATGGAACAAGATAACGTGGAGAGCAGAACCCCTTCATGTTAATACACTATAAATTCAGTTATCACTAAAAATCACATAATTCGTTATTTTAGTAACTTCTTTTACCTTCAGGTATGATGAAAAAAGACAGAGGAAAAACCATGCAAGTTGAATCTTCTGCTAGAGGCCTATAAATGATAATTGTATTTCCGTAGCCACAAGCAGTCCACATTATATCTCTTTTCTTTTTCCGTAATGTTATTCTCATCCTTACTGCTTTTATCCATCAAGAGTTGTTCTATTCCCTTGCATTATACCTTTAGAGTATATGTATCATTTTTTTCTCCAGTATTACCTTTTCATTTTTACCTAAATATCTTATAAAAAAAGGAAAACTTTTTACATGGGATCCTTGAGATATTTTTAAAAATATCTCAAAGTTTGAAAACCAATATGTCCGCATGGAAGTATGTGTAACTTACTGACTTTGGTGTTTATGTTAGTCAATGAAAAAACTGAACTTGAATGACACCAAGTAGGTGTACTTAATATCTCTAAGAGAAACTTATTTATGTAAAAAAATTGTGCTGAAAAGTAAGTTTCGATAAAAGCAGACATTTGTCTCATTGATAAAAGTAAAAAATTAGATATATGGTTCAAATGTTTACGTCACACCCTCATTCCTTTATTATTATTATTAATTTCCTTTCTCATTCTTTAGTTAAAGTATTGCAATAAAAATATAAAATCAGAAAATAACGAAAGGATAGTCCCAGGGGCCAACACGTCTCCACCATTTAACAGGCATCTCATTTTCCTTCATCACCATTTAATATTGAAGAGGAAATTCAGTTCTTTGGATGGTATTGCAATCCAATACTTCTTTTCCTTAGGTCCATCTTGTTCTAGGATATTGATAGGGGAATCTTCATCTTCGTTAGCTGCCACTTTTCTCATAGTATCATGTTCAACATGTGTTCAAAGAGATCAGAGACCTCAACCAAAAGATATGGCACTGAATATAATGTGAGAAGCCAGTGATATCTCACAATCAAGAGGATTTGTATGAATCTTAATGTTTTGAGTCATTTCCAAGGTGTGTAGATGGTAAAATAGTTTTATGACCTCATAAAATCACTTAAGTATCTCTCACTCATAATGGGAGAGCTAATTTTCTTCTTTATCATTTGAGATTTTAAACATTCAGCATCATGAGTGATAATCTACTAAGTGGGGCAACCCAATTGGAGTTGGTTCTGGTTGGATTGTCCTATCTATACAGACATCTTGGTGTACTGTTGACATGGCATAATTTTATAACCAGGGCTCTCAAACAGAAAAAGATCACCCCTATTTTACTCTTGATAAGTGGGGGAGGCATGCTCTTCGAGATGCTGAGAGACCTTATAATCTCCTAGATGATGATATTAAATACATGGAAACACAAGACTATGCCATATTACTGTGAATTATTCTTAATTTTTGAGAGAATATCAATCATCCTCTTTTTGCTTGTTGTTCTATACATCAGAACACGATATGGGTTGGAAAAAACTGATTTTCAGCCTTAGTCAGACATTAGTAAAAAATAAGGACAGTTGGGCTGTATTGACCTTGAGTTTCAGCCTAAACATTTCCACTACTATGAGCACAGTTGCTCATGCTTTCACCATCGTGCTTCCTCTCAAATGGCAAACACAAACTCTGAGGAAACGTCCCACCAGCTGTCCACCTAGTGTACCATGATTCTGAATATATTAAAAAAAAAATTTGGGGTCCATATGAATTGTCACTGACACCCTTGGGAAGTAATCTAGAAAATTCATGAACTTTCCCTACATGAATGAGTGGAGCTTCTTTATTGCATCAATTATCACCTTTGAGTCTGGTAGGCGGGTATTCAATTCAGTATCATATCACCACATTACTTTAAATCCCTCACTACCAATGATGATCCATGCAGAGGCCATGATACAAACAAATGGTGATAATCACTTTTTCAATTTCAAAAGATGTTGCTAGTCATTGTCGTTAATTGGATGGACCCTTTCCCATCATCTCAGAATATAGAGTTCTTTATCGGTTATAAGCTATTAATACAAGAGATTATTACAAAATAAGCTATTAATACAAGAGATCCTGAAGATTTTATCAACATGTAATGCCATCTTTATAGTCCATGTACCTATTCCGCTTTAGATCAAATTCTGATTATGAAAAGGCAAGGGAGTGTAAATCTCAAACCCAATCTTGGTGAAGTACATCATGATCCAACCCACCATCCTAACCCCAATAAAAAAATTAACAAAGAGGGATTGTACCATAGAAGGGGTGAGGATCTGAAAGGGCTAAAAGAGACAGATCTGAATACGGTAGTCTAATTTAGTCAACCTAGAATTTAAGGTTGATTTAATTTTGCCTTGAAAAAAAGTGTGAACTTTGTCTCTAAATGTCGGTCGATGTTGACTCTGGGACTGAAATCCATCAACCATCCGTGAAAGTCAACATCATCATCACACTTCAACTTCTTCCAACGTTTCGAACATTACTTGAAATCATGGGTTGACAAGAGCTTGAGTGTCTCCCTGATTTAGGTCACAGCATCATGGAAATACAGCCCTCGGTGATAACCACGAAAGAGTGAAATACTAGTTACATAGTTTAAACCACGTACAGTTGCTTTCTATGAAAAACGAGTAACAATCTTTCTTAAAAACTTTTACCTCTCGTTCACAAGGAATCCTTTTACGCTCCATTTTAATCCCAACTATCCAGTAAACTCAACAAAGAAAAAGAAACTGAAACGCTTCGGACATGTGACGTCCCAGTTTATTCTATTCGTAACATCGAGATATCATATCACGTAACGCAGAAAAGCGACATCATCAAACTCTCAGACAACTACCAACATCTCAAACTACGTCCAAACGTAAGAAGACGCGAGATCTCAAGCGAGGCCATGGCGGTACTTTATTTATCAAGATTTATTGACGCGGCGCGGCCATCCAAGGCGACGCTTCAAGGGATCCTGCGCAAGAAACGAGCCAAAAAAACTTAGAAACCCAGCGTTGTACAACACCAAAATAAGATAGAAAACAGTACGTGTTGCAGTCGATCGATGGGCTAACTGCGAACGACAGGGGGACTCCGCAAAGCCCTGGAAGGCTGCTGATACGCCCAGCGAGGAGCCCTCTGGTCTTGCCCGCAAGGCTCTTAAGGCATCCACAACTGGTTCGACGGTCGGCCGTGGTCGCTGCGGCATTTTTAAGTGCAGCCACGCCATTACAGCAAACTTTCGAGGGCTGTGCAACCCTGCCCAATGCAAATAGCGTGCAGGGAGCGATAAACCTGTTAACATTGCCACACGTAATCGCCGCGTTCGCGTAGGGCGCCATCACGAAGAGGCACAGAGCAAGGACAGCGAAGGCAAGACGAGCTCCGTTGACAGCCATGGCTAAGCTTCTCTTCTCGCTCTTGCCCTTCAAACCTCTCCCCGGTAGTGTTTATATAGCGCTGGAGGTTTAATGTTGCGTTGGATGGACGGCAAGGTTGCATGGCTGCTATTCAATGGTGAAAAGTGAATGGTATTTTGATAGTCAATTTTTTGGGGTTTGTGCCTTCACTGCATTGGCAGAATAGCCGCCCTCTCAAGGAAATGGATACAGTGGATCTAAATAGGGATTAAATGACCGACACGCGATGGTCCTCCCTCTCTCTCTCCCTACCGAATTAAATGGTGGGTTGTTGTCTTGCATTTTCTTTCTTTCCCCATATGCTTGAAATGTAGGGAAGGGATGATCATGGAGGGGTGAGCAGCCCAACACTGTCCAGCCTACGTGTGGCAAAGTTTAGTCGGTTAGAAGTTAAGATTGATTAGGAATGCCAAGGCATTAAATGGAAATGAAGTTGAGCGGCTGAGGGTGTTCTGGGAACAATGATAACATGACGATAAAGAATGCATTATATACACATCTTTTATTATTACTCTCATCCAATGTTTGCCATGCCCTACATCCGATGTCAGAACTTGAATATTGGTTAACTAACATAACAAAAATAATTATTATTAGTACAGAGAGGAAGATCAAAGACATATAGCTTAATCCCACATTTATATGTTTCATTCTAATACAATATAATTTTTGAATTATAAATCAATTTATATGTCAGATAATGGAAAAAAACTGATCGTGAACACCGACGTCCCGTGTCGTCATCCAACCCCTGAGGCAAAGGTAGATGCCAGCATCGGGACATAAAAAAATATCGGAACTATAGCAACCGATATCCAATATTTTCATTCGATATCTGGATAATGGTAAATCTGGATATCAGACTTCCCAGATCTGATATATGGTAGAGCATTCCTCCAAATTTTGGCATCTGAAATCTGGGGCAGGATGCGCAAACACTACTCTCATCCACTACTGACTGTGTTTTTTAAGAACATTATTTGTTGGGTTTGTAGACTTGCTCTTGTAGCAAAAAACGATTAGGCTGAATCTGGCCTTGCCCAATAAAAAATCCATATGCCTTTTTACCTAATGGCGTTTTCTTCAAGTCAAGTATTTGAGATGGGGTTTGTCTCATCTTAGACCTCCAGCTGTCTCAAATGCAGTTCAGGATAGCACATCCAAATGCCTAAATACAGGATTTGGCTGGAATTATTGAGAGAGAAGAGTAAAAGGTAAAACCGAGAAGACAGTAAAATCAAAAGTGAAAAACCCTCTAGACCAGTAAAATTTGGTTTTGAAGAGCCAATCCTGGAAGGAGCACGAATAGGTTTATGGTACTTCTTTTTCTTGATAGGTGTTGTTATAGCAATTGGAGCCAAGGATTTCAGTTAATGAGATGTACGTAGTATGGCATCTTTACTGTGCAAGGGAATCACCTATCTGATGGAATATGTAACTTCTAGTTCTATCCAACATGTTATTTTATGGGATATCTCAATTATCAATTATCTGGCTTTTGTTAGGCTTAAATGGAATGAAGAGAAATAGAATCACATTGATTCCAGAAATGACTTTCTGAAGCTTCCTCAATGTCTCTGGTATTCATGAAATATGAGAAGATGACAAATAATCACCTGCTATAGGAGGACATAAAAAAATTATTGGGAATCCTACAAGATTAGTTGGTTATTTTCTCTGAACTTCATCTGCATTTGAATCCCACAAAGATGTCACAGGAGATGGTATATTTGTTCACAAAAACAAAACGTTTCTTTTGCCTTTATAAAACAATTCTTGAATTCTTGAATTATTTAATGAGATTACAAGAGAATAACACAGAGTGCTACCATTGAAACATCCATATTTTTTGGAAATCTGTTAATGATCGAATTCCATCGCGATGTCTTGATTCCCGCAACCGTTGATGAATGTACAGTTTTTACATGAAGGAGATATGGTAACCTTTTGAATTCTATCTCCACTTATAATATATTCAATGCATATAATATCTAATAATCATTTTAATCAACTTAACAGTAATAGTATATGTTCTTAGTTATTTAACTAGTCTCATTTTTTTGAAAAAAAACCTAAGCAGAATATAAACTCAAAATGTACGGGCCTCATACTTTTGAAAGATTTATTGTCAATGTCCAACCAGGTTCAAGAAGACAAAGCTTGACCTGTACTTCATGATTTATTTTAAATAAGATTGGAAATAGGTCAAAATATGGCTCAAAATTTCCTTACAGAAAGGAAGATATAAAGGTGAGGAGGTACCAATCAAACTTGAGGTCACTTGTGAATACAGTTTCAGCCATCCTGGTGAATAATGATGCCCAGTAAATTTGCTTTTTAAATGCATATGTTGGTGTTTTGATGAATTGTCAAAATGCATAACATCCAAAATTCTTCAACCCCTGGTAAATGGAGTTTTTCTTGGGTTATCATGGTCAAACATCAGAAGGTATCCAGGTCATCTAAAAAAATAAAAAATTAAGCCATGTATATTGGAATTAAATTGGATGGAGTTAGCATTTTCATTCCTGTAGTTTTAACTTCGGATCATACACTCCAAATTCAAAGAATCATGCTTGACATAAAATTTGAGGAAATAAATCTTAGTAATTGAATAAAATGATAAGATCTGTTGAACTGATTTCTTCAGTCAAGTAAGGAGATCAACGCTCATACATGTGTATCCAATTAAAGAAAATTATCTGAATATATAAACGTTTATACCTTCATGTTTTAGAAAGTAATCCTTTATAAATTACCTTACTTTTATTTATATTGAAACTATATGATATTTTTCTTGGATTAATTCTAAGGATTTACTATGTAAAAAGGATAATGGTGCGGTGGGTTCAGTTCTCTTAATGTGAGGTCATTTCCTTGTTTATTTTATAATCTATTAATTCATTGAACAAAAGAATAAATGGTATATAACTTATCTGATACATCCGAATATACTTCATACATAAAGATCTACCTAAAAAAATTTGAATAAAATTTAATCTCAAACGGTTGAAACAACTTGAAACAATTTCATCAAAACAAATTTATTGAATTCACTGTATCACTAGTAATTGACACTCAACACATCTAAATTCTAAAAATCCTTGCAAGGATTTAATTTTGAATTTTTTTCAGATATTAATTTGGTGATTAAATATAGGTACAGACTTAAATCTACCATATGTCACCATTTCCTCAGAAATTTGTGAAAAGTTGTTGACATTTTTCCATTTTTTCAAAAAATTATTTAACATGTACTTTTAATATAATAGCAACATGTTTATGAACATGTGGTCCATGAGTAAAAAATCTTAATTATCATAGGAAACTTTGAAAAATAATGACGTAATGAATATGGAATTTTTTTACTTTAGGGCATTAGTTGAAGAATTTGAAACGAATATTTAAGTACTTAATGAATATGTATCATTATCAAATTTTATTTTTCGTTTTCTACTCTTAAAAACTAGTGATTCCAATACAGGTGGCCGTTTCTCAAGAAGCCTGACTGTGTTTAAATCTAAGCTTTCACTATTAAAACAGAACCTAACAACTAAATGTTTTTATTTAATTTTGGACTTTAAGTTTATAATTTCACGATAGAATGCCAAAAAAATTATCCTATTCAATGAATATCAACACCAAATCATATAAAGAGATTTTTACATATATTATTTATGAAGAGATTTTTGTTTCATTCAATTTATTAATGCATTGCTCAAGGTATAATTTTTTTGTTAATTAATATAGAATCAATAATTATCCTCATGGCATAGTTCTTGTATCATGTATGAAGACATCTTTTGTTCCATGATTTATGAAAATTTGAAAAAACTGGGAGGGAGGGTATGGAAAAAGATTTATAATTTTTATATTTTCATAAATATAAAATATAATTATTATAAAAATAATTTTAATCCAATTTATATTTTTAAGTAAGAAAATAGTGTACATTTGAAAGGATTGACTTTGACCTACTGTTGACCTGATCTGAATTGAGATGATAATAAAAATAAAATTCTAGAAAAAATATTCTTTGAGAGGCTAGTGAGGTTTTGGATACTTATCATAAAAATATGGGAATTATAACTGAATTTTGAGGTTGGAATCTCAACTTGTATTTCTCAAAAGTCAACATCTGAATATTTCAACTCACTTGTGGATGAGGAGTTCAAACAAAGAGTTGTGGGTATAAATCTCATTTAAATTGCGCCAACTGTATGTTCATGGTTGATGACTCAATATAACACATACTACCACCAAAACCAAATGATTTTAGTTATAAATGAGGGAAACATATTTTGATGAAGTCAACAAAGAAATCATTATAAATTTGGGAGAAAATGTGATGATGCAATCCAAAACTTTATAAATGTCTAATATAGTTACAAAATTACCTCTATCTAAATAAAAATCAACTATAAAACATATTTCCAACCTAAATTATTAATTCCTAAATTAATTTAAAATGTCTTTAATCCTCTTATTCTTGATTTTTTGAGATGTCCAACATGTTGACAATGGTTTTCTTCCTCTTTTGATGGATTGGCAAAAAGTTTTACACTAAAATGATCGCCATGAAGTAAAAAAATGCAAATCACTCATTTCTGGGCCAAATAAATATGAGTAGATGATTGATTGATCAAGGATTTCTGATCTAGTTTGGTAGCGAATAGAAAAAAAAAACTCAAATACATTCACATAAATGTAAGAAGTCTCTGTTGTACATTTCTTTAGGTGAAATTGAAGAGTCCAGAGGATTGCATGTTATGTGATGTGAGTGTCATGTCAAGCACATCACCGGGTCCACAGATACTGCCTCTTCAAACAATCTTTGAGAGTTAAATCTCCATCTGATGTTTCACGTTCTTCAAGGTGTACGCACATAAAACTTCAAAATATTAAATCCAATAAGAAAATAGTTTTTTATGTATTAAAATATCTAATTGTTGCAGTGAATATTGGTTTCGAATAATAATTATTATGTAGACCTTTAGAGACAATTTATGGGCCACACTTGCCCTGCGTAGGCACCATGAATGGACACATGCTATATCAATATCTTGCTGTCACACCACCACTTGTCATTGTAGCCACCTCAAGTGCTGTTGGGGGTGCACGCCAATAATTTAGGTTTTTTAGACTTCTTAATCTTAAAAAATTCAATGAAAATCCAAAAATAGTACAACTTTAAGATTTTATATATTTTCATTTGTAAAGCCTTTTACATGAAATTTCTCCATTAGTTTCTACATTTTTCTTCTTTAAATTCATGTCATTACAATAAATGGTTGGATAAAAAGTGCTAGTTTACAGAAATAACTATTTTAAAAGCATATAAATTTTTGACATTGGATTTCAAAATTTAAAATGGAGTTAAAGTTGATAAGTCAAACTCGTCAACTTAATAAGTCAAACTAGTCAAACGAGTCAACTTTGAAAGTTAACTTTTATTTTTTAAAGTTATTCTTCATCCTGCCTTTGATTCATGTTTCATCTAGTTAGGTTGTTAAACAACTTAACTCAAGAAATGTTGTTTTTTTGAAACTGTTTGGTCTTGAGAAAGGTCAAATATAATTAAAAGATAAATTTAATCTTAAAATATGTAAAATCAAGACATAGAATAACAGTGTGGTAATGGTGAAACTATTATTAGTAATAAAAATGCATCATAATCATGAGAATTTAATACGCAAGATGTATGATTTGAATGATAAAGTTAATTCAGACTTTAGCCAAAGGGCAACCATTCTAATATGAAAATTTGAAATGGTCCAATATAACAAGTCAAGAGGATGTACAAATAAAAAAATTATGTTAAGGGAATAAGATAATAGAGCACCATGGATCTCAACGTTCCTGGTCTATACATGATTTATCTTAATGAATTTAAAAAGAAGTAGACGATGTGGATTTCAAAAAAATGAGAGGGAAGTCATGGTTACAACTGCCATACTGCTTTGATTTTACTTTCTACGTACTGTTGTCATTTATCTCGATGGGAGGAGTTGGTGATTTAAGGGTGGCTATCATGGCACACACACTGGCTCTGCACCATCTGAAGATATTACGAGATCTCTAGAGGAGACGTCCTGTGTTATGACATTGTTTTTGGTTCTTCAGGTCTAGATCCGGATGAACAAATTAAAATGATATACAGAGAAAGACTTAAAAGAGTCATAACGACATCGATAAAACATGAAACAAAGAACTTGTGCACGGATAACAGTAGTGATTTTATGTGTCCTAGAGTGCCACGAGTCAATCCACTCAAATGTGCAGCCTGTAGAAATATCCATGCGGTCCTCATCACGTCGGATCTCCTCCTCATTGACGACCCCCATTCAATCTCCATTGTTATCGTTATGTTGTCCCAATCGCATCGGGAATGGAGAGGAGGTGTGGGGAGAAGGGAGAAGAAGGGGAAGTCCCCTGAAGAACTCTGGCATGGGTGAGTTTTGTTCAGGGCCATCTCTTATTTATACTAAGTGGGTATTTTTCATAAAACCCCCAAAACTAAGTATATCTTCTGACATCAAAAAGACCATGTGTATGTGACCCTCTAGGCCCATGTATCAATCTAGTTAACAACTCAAGCGGCCCAATAATCTTTATTGGCCTTCCAAATTAATTAACTATATCACCATATATATTTATTAATGTCGAATCAATTTAACCCAATTGATTGTTTGAGACTTCAACTCGTCGGGTGAAAGCTACAGCTCGTGCTTTAGAAGATACAAAGGAGTGTGTATCGACTCACGCATGGAACCAGTTCATCATCGGTTACTATGTATGTATAGTCCCTCATCCATTTGATGCTCCCAGGATGACTTAGGGTATGGTCAATTGTCAAACCCTAATTGGTCATCCGAGTTAGTAATGATGCCTTTAGAAATCATCGGAGAACTCTTCTCCCGATATTTCACTACCATGGCCAAGGGCTTCATCGCAAGGTTGGACGATCCCATCTTGACCACTCAATCATCTTCGTTAACTTTGTGATCCAACCTAACTAAAACTATTTAGAATCCAATGATTAGGGACATGCAGGTCATAGTCAAAGTACAATTGTCCATCCACAAGATGTCTTTGGCGTCTCAGGTCTAAGGACCACTTACACAATCATGACATGAAGCAACCCGAGTGACAGTTCAGAATTATACCATTCAGGGATTCATATATATCAATTATGTGAACTCTTTCCACTAAAGCGCACCTACTATATATCGCTAGTGCCTTCACACCAATGGCTACGACCATACTCATCATATTATTGAGACTAGATAGTACTATTTTATCCGGATGTTTGGATGTCCTTCTCGAGTATCCTTCAAATAGGAATATTTAGAACACATGCTTAAAGACTAGTGATCTCCATATTGCGATCTCATCATAATTCACTAATTCTGATCATGTATTCATGGACTTCATTATAAGCATCACACATGCACTATAATGAATATGTTCTATTAATGAACATAGAACGAGATAAGGAATGTGTGATTTGGTTGTCAGCCACATGTATTTCTATCATTGATGTCATTGACAACCACTGATCTGGAAGACTAAGAGAGAGGGACAACAAGCAATGGAGAAAGACTATATAAGATAGAGAGAGAGGGGGAGAGAAAGCAGTGGAGAAAGACTGAATAAGAGAGATAGATAGATAGATAGATAGATAGAGATAGAGAGAGAGAGATAGAGAGAGAGAGAGAGAGAGAGAGAGAGAGAGAGAGAGAGAGAGTAAGAGAAAAAGATAGCGAGCGAGGAAGAAAGCCCTAATAAGAGAGAGCAGGAGAGAGAGAGTGGGAGTGAGATACACTAAGAGAGAGGGAGAGAATGCAAGGGAGACAGACTCAAAGAGATGTGTGGGGGGTGAGAGAGACTAAGAGAGAGGGAGAGCAAGAGAGAAAAACTAATTAAGAGAGAGAGAGAGTGTGAGAGTGATAAGCCAAAAATAGGGGTAAATTTTATGCAATTTTAAACCCTTGTTGTTGTCAATTTTAGCTTATACAATAAAATTTATAAAAACCTCACTTAAGATGCACAACGATGAGTAGAGGTATCATCCAAGGTAGGCTAGTAAGGAGTTCAATTCGATAATTTTTTGATAATTAGGATTAACTTGATCTTCAATGAAGATAAAATTAACCTAATTAGACAAGAAATTTAGAGGGGGAGGTAGAAGAGATGAGAAGAGTAGAAGAAATTAGGGAACTCTAAGTTGAATTAATTGATCCAATGAAAGGGTCAAGGAATTCAATTTAGAGGGACTAAGAAGAAAGTTTTGAGTTGTTTGGTTGGTTTTTGTAGATTTGATAATACAGAACTAACTACACTAATATATAATAAATAAAAAAAGAAATTTTAATACCCTAGAATTTAAAGTTTTTTTTAGAGTTTTCTTTGGGAATGCACTTTAATGCCTAGTTAAATCTCTCAAATTCTCCTCTCAATCCTAATCAGGGGATTGTACATGCCGCTCAAGCCAAGCGATTTAGAGGTTCAGACCAGAATCAAGAAGAACAATCAAGAAATTGAACTAATTTCATTCAAAATGCACCAAAATTCAAATACAATGAAGGGAATGTACCAAACAGGTTGATCCAGGCTGGGGCTCCTCTCTGCCTCGCATCTGTGATAGAGAACCATCAAGAATGGCCCCCTCCTCTCGAAATTCGGCTTTTATACCTAGATAAAATGGCAAAAATTACCATTTTACCCATAATTAGTAATTAATTTTTATCTATCAATGTAGGTTTGATCTCAATGATCCAACTCTACAGATAGAAAGAAGGGATCAAGACGAGCAAATCCATAAAAAAATCATCTCAATCAGACTTCTGGATCAAAAGTTATGAATAAATGAATTTAAACCAATATTAGCCATTGGATTAAATCATTTATTTAAATTTTTCTTCTTCTAACCGCTCGCTGAGGTGTCATCTTTTCATTGGCGGCAATGACTCAACTTCTTCACACGGGTGCATTCTCGTTGTGCCACGCACCCCCTGGCGAAAGTAAAAATAGAAAGAAAATAGGTGAGAAATCAGCATTGTAAATTTAACATGCACGTGGCGCATGTGTATCACGCAGCGCGGGCGAATCCGCAAGCACCACATCACCGCCCTTGCATGCGCGTTGTACGCGCCGCGTGGGTGGTGAACTTACCTCCCGGCGCTGACCCTCCTCAAGCGCCGTCGGATTCTCATCCGACGGCCACAATAAGGCCACGTCGACACGTGAAAATTCCTCTGGACTTTGTGCAGAAAAACCCATTTTAAACCGTGCGATTACAGATGGACGCCGCCCAAAAATATTTGTGTATATGCCCTTTGCGCATTCTCTCTCATCTGGTTTTTTTCCTAAAATATTTAAAACAAATATTACATCATTTGCAATAAAACCCTAGAAAATTTTAAATAACATCTTTACGCCTGCAACCACGACCGAGAGCTGTTTTGAGGTATAATTGCAACAAAAATTTACAAAAAACCCTTCAAAGTTCAAAAATTATCTTCATACTCATTTTTTTCCTTGTAAATATATCTTTTTTTCTTAGAAAAAATGCACTTCTTCTTCAAATAATCTCAGAAAATCCTAGAAAATCCTAAAAAATTCTAGAAAATTCACTGACTCATCCTGGTACTGATAAATCTTGAAATTAAATATTAAACTTGCCATTTTCATTCAAAAATAATTATTTCAAGATCAAATAAATCCCTTAAAATTCATAGAATTAACAGAAAATTAGGGAAAAACCAGAAATCACTTGAGAACTGTATTTTCCTGTAAATAGATGATAACAACACCATTTTATGCTCTTTAAATGCATAAAATTGTGCTAATAGCATGAAATAAAGACCGAATTTAGGGTGTTATCAAAGAGTGAGAGATTAAGAGGGAGATCAAGCGAGGGACAGAGCCTTAAAGAGAGTGCGAGCATAATAGAGACTAAGAAAGAGAAAGATAGCAAGAGAGAATAAGAACAAGAGAGGGAGCGAGAGCCTAAGAGAGAGGTGGGTAAGATAGACACAGTGAGATAAAGAGAGAGGTGGGTAAGATAGACTAAGAGAAAGAGATAGGAAGGGTTAGATAGACTTAGAGAGAGAGAGTGAGAGAGAGATACAAGGGCTAAGAGATAAGGAGAGAGGGAGAGAGTGGGAAAGGGAGAGAGAGAGACTAAGAGGGAGTGCATTATTGAAAATGGTGTATTGAGTTTTATTGGTATCACAAATAGTCTTCCATCACTACCTTGATGTGACCCATCTACCTTAGCTTGGGTAGTTTTTCGCTACACTCTTTAGCAACCATCTATAGATGATTCTGAATGAGAACATCCATATTTTATACTTATGTTAAGATTGGCGAAAAAATGTGTAAGACCATTATTGATAGTGGAAGGTGCAACAATGATGTTTCAGATGCAATGATTTGCCATTTGGGATTATTTATGATTGACCATCCTCATCCATATAATCCTTGGCTTTATGACAATGGCGTACACTTTTTTGGTAGAAGTAACATTTGCTTCTTCATGTACAAGGGCAAGGAGATGACTTGAAATTCATACTCCTGGACCCCAAAGAAACCTACAATGAATCCTGATTCGTTAGGATTATATCATCTTGATGGATATCAATTCCCCAAGGGGCTAGATGCTAGCTCATCTATCTCTGTCTTGCTATGATCCCTGATTATTCTAGTGCTATTTCATCCTCGTCACCATCAGAGCTTTCTGATTTATTGAGTGAATTTGAGAGTTTTTTCTCGAAAGAGATGGTTTGGCAACCTTCCATCATTACTTCATACCAAATTTCGGTACCATAATGGCTCATAAGCCTGAGTAATTGAAGGGTAATCATTTGGATATGACTCTGTCAGCTGAAAGATCATCTGAAGATATCAAAGTGAATATATCAACTGATAGATCCTCTGCATACTAGATTTCAGTTAAGCTTCTGAAGTCGTATCTAAGGCATCTTGATTAGGTATTGGTTGTGTACTAAGTCAGGAAAATAACCCCATTGCTTTTTATAGTGAGAAGTTGAATGATGCCAAGCTTTGGTATTCTACTTATAATAAAGATTTCTACGTGATTGTTCAGTATTTATGTCATTGGCACCATTATCTACTTTCCAAGGAATTTGTACTTTATTCTGACCATGAGGCGTTAAAGTATCTTCACTCCCAGTAAAAGTTAAATCCTAGACATGGTCGCTCGGTTGAGTACATCCAGTTATACACCTTTGTTTTGAAGCATAAGAGGGGAGTTGAGAACAGAGTTGCTGATGCATTGAGTAGGCAAACCCTCTTATTGAATGTTATGAAAGTTGAAGAGTTTTACTAAGAATGTCTTGATTTTTCACCTGTCATCCAATCCTTGGAGAAGGGTCCTACTCCAAAGACCAAAGACTATATTCTTGAAGGAGGTTCCTTTTTTATGATCATCACCTATGTATTCCACACAACTATCTTACATATTTTCTTGTTTGGGAGGTACATGTTGGATGTCTAAGTTGCTTTTCTATCAATTTCTAATTCTAATCTGCCTCCCCAATCTGATATTATGGTGCTGGTATAGACCGAGATGCCGTTATGGTCCAATTCAGAATGGTAATAAATACCAGGACTTTGCAATATTTGATTAATTACAATTCTGTAAATTCCATTTACGATAAAGGTTCACTTTGGTCAAGATAAGACTATAGCATCTGTCGGCCAGCAGTTCTTTTGGCCCACTTTGAAGCAAGATGTAGCGAATATTGTATCTCAATGTAGAATGTGTGCATTGGCAAAGCAAGTGAAGCAGAATACCCGACTCTATTCTCTTCTTTCACTCCCTGATAGACCATGGGATGACTTGAGTATCATCTTTGCTTTGGGGCTTCCTCGCACTCTTTTGCGGCATGATTCCATTATGGTTGTCGTCGATAATTTTTGTATATGGATCATTTTATTCCATGTTCTAAAACTTATGATGCGACTGATGTCTCCAATCTTTATTTTAATGTAGTCGTTCACCCCCGTCATCTTCCAAGCAGTATTGTACATGATAGAGATATTCAAATCAGTCGCTTTTTTTGAAAAACTCTTTGGCATCTTTTAGGGACTTGACTCAAGTTTTCCATGCTTTTAACGGCCTTTGGTTCCTAACAGAATAATGCCTGATAGAGACATTCAAACTGGGATTTTTAACACAAGTTTCACAAATCTTCAACTGTCTCTGGTTGGGGATAACCTCAAATCTTAGTGCAGCGTCATCCCATGTGCCAAATTTGCTTACGACGCATTAGTCAACCATACCACCAGCATGATCCCTTTTGAAATTGTACATGATCAATCTGCTCGTAAACTTACCATTTTGATCCCAATGTCTTTGGATGATAGGGTCTCATATAGTGGTGAGTCTTTTATACAACATACTAGAATTCTGCACCAAGATATTCATCAAGATATTCTTGCTCTGCCAAATATACAATAATCTTCAAAAGGAAAGCGCCCCATCATAATTTTTATTTGATGCATGATGTGTCCAGTTAACATTATTTCTCATTCAACTCAACAACATGACAACATTTGTGCTCCCTTTTTATCTTACTTGCAGCGCATTTATTGACAAAAAATAGCGCGCTTTACTTATAGTGACATGTGTCCTCCATCTAGTTATTTGTAATCACACTAACTATGATTTGGATCTCACTTTTTTATTGTTCCATGTAGCCCTACTCATTAAAAAATAACAAGGCCATCTGCTAACATTGACAATTATGGCCCCGTAACTTCCATTGCCGTAATGGAACTTTTTCAAAATGAGTAGTTTCGCTAATCATTCACAAAAATCCTTCATTGGTCTTTATTTGATTGAGTGAATATAGCAGTAAGGCATTAAAGTGAGGGAATTAAGATGAGAACCCCTTAGATGACTATGAAAGAATATATATTATATTACATAAAAATCTGGAGGAAAATATACTCTATAAGAAAATAATATATCTATGATTTTAGTTTCAAATTTGATAAACCTAATATATATATACACATCGAATTCTGTAAAAGTTTGAGGGCAGTTCTTGATATTGTGTTGTGGAATTATCATTATTAAAAACTTTAGTACAGCCTTCAAATTATACTGAAATCTAGGCCACATCTTTATTAAAATGGGTTCAACAAAATATTGGAAGCACACAACATATATGTGTCATTAAACCTTCAAATCTTCCATAAGACAACTGGACTTCGCATAATCTCCAAATTAAAAGAGCATCTATATATAACACAAAGTGAGTGCTAAAATTCAAACAATGCTTATTCCTGCAGTTGAGATAAAACAATTAAAAATCATGTTATGGATCAATGTGAAAACTATTCACTGTATAACAGATGTGTTACCTTTTGCTGGTCAAGTTCATATTTTTTGTCATGCTCTTGAAGTTTAAAATATGAAAACATGAAGACAATGAAGAAATGGGAAATGTAGTCCTTATCTCTCTATCTCTCATTTCTCTCTAGACGTGTCACCTTTCTCTTGCTCTCTTTCTCCCTCTCCCTCTCTCTTAGCGTCTCTCTTCTGCGCTCCCTGTCTCTTAGTTACCCTTACTATTTCTCTCTCTCTCTCTCTGTCCCTTTCTCTCCCTCTCTCCCTCCCTCCCTCTCTCTCTCTCTCTCTCTCTCTCTCTCTGGCTCTCACACAAACAAACTCGGTCTCTCTCTCTCTCTCTCTGGCTCTCACACAAACAAACTCGGTCTCTCTCTCTCTCTCTCTGGCTCTCACACACACAAACTCGGTCTCTCTCTCTCTCTCTGGCTCTCACACACACAAACTCGGTCTCTCTCTCTCTCTCTCTGGCTCTCACACACACAAACTCGGTCTCTCTCTCTCTGGCTCTCACACACACAAACTCGGTCTCTCTCTCTCTCTCCCTCTCTCTCTCTCTCTCTCTCTCACACACACACACACACACACACACACACACACACACACACTCACACGGTCTGTCTGTCTCTCTGTCTCCCTCCGACTTTCCCCAAGGTCTCTTTTCTTTCTTTTCCGTCATCTCCCATGTCTTCGCTCATCCATCTCTTGTCTATCTTGTCTCTACCTATCTGCCCATCTTTCGCATATTTGTCTCCTGCAATATCCCCCTATCTACCCTTTTTCTCTCAAATATCTGTTTATCTTTAGATCTACCTGCCCGTCCTCGCAAGTTTCTATCTCAACCTCTCGAATCATTTTTCATCTCCCTACTTTCCTCACTGTCTTTCTCTGAAGTGTGAAACATTGCTCCTGTGTTGCAAACACATGAATCGCATATTCTCCTTGGAGCCTACCTATCTTTCTCTCTCTCTCTGCTTTTTCTACATGTACCATTCCCTATTTGTTTCATCCATCCACGACCTATCTATTTATCCACCTGGATCTAGCCATATCCTTAGTTCGTTACATCAATCTCTCGCACATATCTCTAGTAACAAAGAGCAAGATTATCACACACAGAAACACACTTAAAATGATGGAAGACACGTCAAAAGATCAACACAAAAGTTCACCCACAACTGTCGGACTTTCTTTGGCTTTTGATTTCAGGAGGTTAGAATCTTAAAAACATCAAGTAATGAAGTGTTAAAAACATCAAGGAATGATATCTCGGATACGCAGACCTTAAACTTCAAGAACGGTAGAAGAAGAGAAGATGGTCGGATACGCGAAACCGCATCCACCGTGCCGCAACAAAAAGCGGCGAAGACCCGACGGCCTCCGAAGGTGGTGGGCAAGGTTCCGCGTAGCCTACATCTCCTCTTGTTCTTGTTCTTCTTTTTCTTCTTGTTCTTCTTCTTATTCTTCTTCTTCCTTCTTCGGACGATTTATTTATAGTGACCTCTCGAGCCACAAACACCATCAGTTAGGGAACTGCTTCGTCTGTTCGAAGTTCACTCTGACCGATAAATATTTTTACGGGGAACCGACCATCTGTTCCACGTTCGGTACGAGCCGCATACCCGACTGACGACCACAGTTAATCTATCTATACTACTATAATAGGAACCCATGTGCGCTTCTGACCTCTGATTGGCTGAACAGAGAGTGAGAGAGAAAAGAGAGAGAGATAAGCGGTTAAAAAAAAACAGTTACAGCGGAAAAAGTTTAGCCGTTGTCGCTCCCTCTTTTTATCTCTCTCTCTCCCTTCGTCTCTCCCTCTTTTTCTGTCCTCTTTATCTTGCTCTCTCTCCCCCTCTCTCTTTTTCTCGGACTCTCTCTCTCTCGCGCTCTGTCTCTATCTGTGTCTCTCTCTCTCTTGCTATTGCTCTCTCTCTCTGTCCCTCTTGCTCTCTCTCTCCCTCTCACGCTCTCTCTCTCCCTTCGTCGCTCCCTCCCATCTCTCTCTTCTTTCGTCGCTCCCTCTTCTTCTCTCCCCTTCCTCTCGCTCTCTCTCCCTCTTCGTCTCTTTCTCTCTCACTCTCTCTTTCTCGCTCTGTCTCTATCTATATCCGTTTTCTTTCGTCTTTCTTTCGCCCATGCTCTCTCTTTCTCTCTGTCCCTCTCGCGCTCGCTCCCTCCCTTCGTCGCTCCCCCTTTCTATTTCTCTCTCTCCCTTCGTCTCTCCCTCTTTTTCTCTGCTCTTTCTCTCGCTCTCTCTCTCCCTCTGTTCTTTCTCTCTCACTCTCTCTTTCTCGCTCTGTCTCTATCTGTCTCTTTCTTTCTCTTGCTCTTCCTCTCCCTCTCACTCTCTCTCTCCGTCCCTCTCGCGCTCTCTGTCTCCCACTCGGGCTCTCTCTCTTCCTTCGTCGCCCCCCCTTTCTCTCTCTCTCTCCCTCTTTTTCTCCTTCTCTTTCTCTCGCTCTCTCCCCTCTCTCTTTCTCTCACTCTCTCTCTCGCTCTGTATATATCTGTCTCTCTCTTGCTGTTGCTCATGCTCTCTCTTTCTCTCTGTCCCCTTGAAAGATTTCAGGCCCGCCGTACGAAGTAGAACAAAGAAAGGAGAGGAGAAGAGAAGAGAAAGACTGGAGAGAGGGAGAGAGAAGAGACACGCAAGCGATTTCAAGATCGTTGTATTACCCGCATATGGTTTACGAACATTGGTGGTTTATTTATACTTGTATAAGTAGCTAAATATAGTAACTTCTATAACGTATATGTATCCGTTGTAACAGTCACAACGGATGCATATATTTGAAATACTGTTTCAGATCACAACCGTTATAATGGTTTGGGTGCACCGATCACAGCCGTTGATCGGTGCCGTGACCCTTCATTATAACGTATATCTGATATCTAATCCTGACCGTTGAATCCTATCTATATTTAATAATAACTATGTTTAATCCTATCTATGTTTGAACTTATATGATTTCCTAATATTCTAATCTCTAACGAGTATAATTATAGCATCAATTATTACTACTCTAATCTTGATTAGAGTCCTATCCAGCCGCTTCGTCTCCGCGAGTCTTCAACTGCTCGTTAGCTCCCTCTCTCTCTTGGTGTTTTCCTCTTTCTGGTTCTCTCTCTCTCTCCCTTCGCCTCTCCTCTTTCTCTCCTCTTTCTCTCGCTCTCTCTCCCTCTCCCTCTTTCTGTCTCACTCTCTCTCTTACGCTATCGCTCTTTCTCCCCCTCTCTCTCTTTCTGTCTCACTCTCTCTCTTACGCTATCGCTCTCTCTCCATCTCCCTCTCACTTTCTCTCTCCCATCTGGCTCTTTCTCTCTCTCCCCCTCTCTCCCTCTTTATCTCTCTCCTCTTGCTTTCCCTCTCCGCCCCTCTTGCTCTCTCTCTCTCTCCCTCTCCCTTAGTCGCGAGAGAGAGCGCGAGAGGGAGAGGGAGAGAGGGAGAGAGTGAGAGGGAGAGGGAGAGGGAGAAGGAGAGGGAGAGAGGGAGAGAGTGAGAGGGAGGGGGACAGGGTGAGGGAGAGAGCGATAGTGAGAAAGCGAGAGAGAGAGAGAGAGAGAGAGAGAGAGAGATGCTGAAAATCATTGTGTCTTGCTCAGAGAAGAGGAAGATTGAGAAAGAATGAGAAAGAAGAAGAAGAGAGAAGAAAGACACAAGAGGAAGCAGTAAGATCATTATTATTCAACAAGCTTATGAATCTTACATTGGTTGTATTTATATTGCATATAAGTAGTTTGTAAAGAACTTCTGTTTCATATATCCGTTGTAGCAGTTCTACAACGGAGATAAAATGCAGTTTAATCCCAGCCGTTATAATAGGTTGGGTGCACCGATCACAGCCGTCGATCGATGCCGTAGACCCATCTGTTATAACGGATATCTAAGGTTTAAATCTAATCGTTATAACGGGTTGGGTGCACCGATCACAGCCGTTGATCAGTGCCGTAGACCCATCTGATATAACGGATATCCAACGATATAATCTCCACCGTTATAATTTACTATGGTTTAATCCTAGCCGTTGATGTTGAATCCTAATCTATCTTTGATCCTAACCATCTACGTTTAATCCTAATCTAGATTTGAACCTATATTTAATCCTATTCTCTAGGTCTCTAAAGACTATAAAAATATTCATTTATTTACTTAATAATCTTGTTTACGCTCCAAACAGCAGGTCGATGGCGAGCTCGCTGGCGAGGTTTCTGGCGGGATCCTTGCCGAGTAAAACCCCTCTCTAAAGAGAGAGAGGGGGAGAGGGAGAAGGAAAGGGGGAGAGAGCGATAGTGAGAAAGCCAGAGGGAGAAAGAGGGAGAGGGAAAAGATGAGAGGGAGAGAGCGATAGTGAGAAAGCCAGAGGGAGAGAGAGGGAGAGGGAGAAGGCGAGAGGGAGAGAGCGATAGTGAGAGAGCGAGAGGGAGAGAGGGAGAGAAAGAGAGAGAGAGGGAGAGGGAGAGAACGATAGTGAGAAAGCGAGAGGGAGAGAGGGAGAGGGAGAAGGAGAGAGGGAGGGAGAGATAGTGAGAAAGCGAGAGGGAGAGAGAGGAGAGAGAGAGGGGGAGGGAGAGGGAGAGAGCGACAGTGAGAAAGCGAGAGGAAGAGAAGGAGCGAGAGAGAGAGAGAGAGGGAAAGGAGAGCGGAAGAAGGAGAGTGGGAGAGAGAGAGAAAGTGGGAGAGAGAGGGACGTATACTTACCAATTTGATTGAAAAAAACAAACGTATGATGTTCATCTTGGCCTCTGATTGGCTGTACCTTCCTTTTACCGGTGAAAGAAAAGGAATGTTATCGTTTTTGTTCATGGGTTTCCCATCAGAAAGGCTCTCTTACAGAAAACGGTTACAGAAACGGAGGGCAGCGGGGTCAAAGCCAATGCACGTTCATCAGAAAACGGGGTTCAACTGCAGGGACTCCAATGTTCTCCAGTGTCATCCACGCCGTCGAAAACGTCCTCGAAGCCCCCCTGCATTTCCTCTCCGGCAATGCCTGCAGGTTTCATTTCCTCTCTCTCTCTCTCTCTCTCTCTCTCTCTCTCTCCCTCTCTCTCTCTCTGTCTCGCGATCTCTATCTCTCTATCTCTCTCTCTCTCTATCTCTCTCTCTCTATATATATATATCTCTTTATTGTAAAGATCTCACTGAATCTCTCTCAAATCGTATCTATCTCCCTCTTTCTGTATCTGTCTCGCTCTATTTGTATCTATCTCGCTCTATCTCACCATCTCTAGCTATCTCTATCTATCTCTCTCTATCTCACTCTATCTCACTCTATCTCTCCATCTCTAGCTATCTCTATCTATCTCTCTCTATCCCACTCTATCTCTCCATCTCTAGCTATCTCTCTCTATCTCACTCTATCTCTCTCTGTCTCACTCTATCTACCTCTCTCTCTATCTCTATCTATCTACCTCGCTCTATCTTTCTATCTGTCTCTTCTTTTTCTCTCTCTCTCTCTCTCTGTTTATGTGTTTTTTCTCTTGCTCCCTGTCCCCAGTTTTCTACTTCAATTCCTATCTCTTTCTCTCGCTGCTTCTCTCGAAACACTTTTTTCTCTCTCCTACAAATTGACGGAATCATTCAGGTCTACGTACAGGCTTCTTTCTATCTCTTTCTCTCTATTTGTAGGAAACCCCAAAATTATATCCTGACAGTTGAAAACCTCAGACCTACGTGCAGTCTTCTTCCTCTCTCCCTCTCTCTCTCACTCTCACTCTCTCTCTCACTATCACTCTCTTTCTTACTCTCTCTTTGTTACTCTCTCTCTCTTACTCTCCCTTACTCTCTCTTACTCTCCCTTACTCTCCCTTACTCTCCCTCACTCTCTCACTCTCTCTATTACTCTCTCTCTCTCACTCTCTCTTACTCTCTCTCACTCTCTCCCTCTTTCTCTCTCTCTCTCTCAATCTTCCTCTTTTTCTCTCTCACTCTCTTACTCTCGCTCACACGCTCTCTCTCTTACTCTCTCCCTCTTACTCCCTCTCACTCTCTCTCTTACTCTATTTCTCCTCTTACACTCTCTCTGTCTCTCTTCTCTTAGTATCTTACTCTCTCTTTCTCTTATTGTCTTTCACTATATCTCTCTCTCTCTTTCAATTCTATCTCTTTCTCTCTGTACCACTATCAAAACCCTTATTTTCTCACTCCTACTGTTTGACTAATACCTTCAGACCTAGATTTGCAATGAATATCCTGGGTTTCCATATCCAAACGAGCAATGTGCCTTCAGTTTTTCGATTTCTGTGGGTTCTAGGGACGGATGTATGCATTGTTGATTCATGTCTTAATGATTCGTTCTAGAACGATATTCTAGATTTTTTTTGTTGTTTGTGTATGGAAAATAAATTCCGCTTTCATTGTTATTATCTATATCTGCGATCAATATTTTTTTTCCTCACGCAGTATCTGATCAGTTATGATTTTTTTTCATGTTGTTTTTTAATCGAGTAAATTATCTCTCTCACAGTCTCCAATCTAATTCTTGGGTCGATTGGTCACACTATACGTCCAATAGTCGTTAATTTATTTTTGATTTTCAAATAGATTAAACAATCTATCAATCTAATTCATGGATAGATTAGGCACACCATCTGTACAATACTCAATAATTTATTTAGTTCTCAAATATTAAACTATCTCTTGATCTAATTCATGGGTTGATTATTCACACCTATAAAATATCGTTTTAAAATGATTGTTTATGCACAGATGTCTGCATTGTTGGTGTTGCACGTACGTTGATGGGATGTTTTTTAGGTGCCCTTTCATCCTTGTCCGCTACCAAACTTAAATCGATTGATATTGTCCTTATAAATTCTGATACTCCACTTAATTATACTCTACTTTATTTCAGAGTATTCTTCCTAATATAGCAGACAGATAATTCTCTTGGCGGATCTGAATTACAGAATTTGTTGGCGCGACGAAGGCGAGAAGCTTTGATGCAAAGAATGAATGGGGGATATTGTCGCATAGGGACCAAGTGAGGTTTGCGCCGCCACCCATCTTCAGTGCTACTCCCGAGATGTAATCCAAAGGAAAGGGCCTTCATTTTTTTCCTTCTCCGTCATCTGTCTACAAGCTTCAGATCTGTGTGGTTCGTCTGAGTGGTTGAAGATGGGATTTTTTAATTATCTCCTATAATGAGTACGGCCCTGCTTTCTCTCTCTTCTCTCTCCACCAGAAGCGAGCGTTGCAAGCGGGCCCTGCTAGTATATTTAGTACTTTTGTGTGAAACTTGTTAAATTCTTTCCCCTGGTCCCCAGTTTCTCTCTCCCTTTCTCTCTCGCTCTCTCTCTTCCTCTCTCTCTCTCTCAGAGTCTACCTCTCTCTCTCGTTGTTTCTCCCTATGTCTTGCGTTCTCTCTGTTACCCCGTCAATCTCTCTATCTCTCGATGTCTCTCCCCGCTTAGTCCCTGACTCTCTTAGACCCTCCCTCCCTCTCACTCTCTCTCTCTCTCTCTCTCTCTCTCTCTCGATGTCTCTCCCCGCTTAGTCCCTGACTCTCTTAGACCCTCCCTCCCTCTCCCTCTCTCTCTCTCTCTCTCTCTCTCTCTCTCTCTCTCTCTCTCTCTCTTAGTTCCTCCCTCTATCTCTCGCTCTGTCTCATTCTCTCTCCCTTTCCCTTTCTCTTAGTCCCTGTATCTCTCTCGCGCTGTCTCTATCTCTCTCTCTCTTCGTTTATCTTACTCTCCTCTCTTTCTTAAGTTCTTGCTCTGGCTCCCTGTCTGTATCTAAGTTTCCCTGTCTCTTTCTTTGGCTCTTGTGTTCTTTTCGTTTCTCATTCTCTCTTGCTCTCGCGCTCTCTTTAAAGCTTTGTCCCTCGCTCTCTCTCTCTCTCTCTCTATTGCTCTCTCTCACTCCCGCTCTCTCTCTCTATGTCTCTTACTTGAGTCTAGTGTTTGCCCATCCCGATACTGGTACCGGATGCCGGTGTCGGGACGGATGCTGTACAGGATACCGAAAAGGCAGTTTCCGGTATCCGGTTTTTTCGATATCCGGATATCGGTATCGGGTATCAGCTGCTACAGTGTCGATATCCGATACCGATATCCGTGCCAATTCAGCATCCGTCTCCGTCTCAAGGGGACAGATGCCGGTATCGGATATCGGATGCGCATATCAAAAACCGATATCCGCATCGAATTACCATAAAAATAATTATATTTATAACTTATCAAGCCTTTCGCACAGATGACGTAGACATGGGTGTACCAAGATAGCTTTCTATTTGGTCATTCATCTCATTTCTTATATATAGTCTCAGGTTTTTAATTTCTTCCATATGGGATATAGGATTCGGGTTTTGTGTTAAACTCGGAATCCCTTTATCCCATGTGGAAGGAAATATAAATGTTTGTCTCTATATATTGGACGGCGTACTCATTATTTAATAAATTAATTTATATTTATGATGCTCTTTACATGCAGCGATAATAGATATAAATATTATTTTAATATTAAATAAAATAACGGCCTCATTTAATTTATACACAGAAAATTTTATAATATCTCCCATGTGGCATAACGGGATTCAGAGTTTACATTAACTTTGAATCCTGTTATCCCATATGGAAGAAAAAAAAATTGCACACTATATATTAATGGGCATTGATCATAAATCAAAAACTATACAATGCGTATAAAACTAAGAGGTAGGATGTGAAATAAAGTTTTATTTTTATCGGTCGATACCGGTTCCGATATCCAGATATCAAAAACCGATATCCGGCATCCGGTATCCGTCTCCGACATCTGGATATCGGAAAACTGATATCCGGTATTCGGTATCTGCCTCGTCCTCAACCCCCCGATATACGATACCGATATCCGTCTAACCCCTTCTAGACGGATATCGACAGATATTCGATATCCAATATCCATCACCGTTTCATTTTTTCCCGGATATCAGATATCAGTTGTCTGATACCGGATGATGGACGGATATCGGTTGGGGGAACCCTTCTTGAGTCTTTCTCCCTCACTTGCTCTCCCCCCCTCTCTCTGTCTCTTACTCGAGTCTTTCTCACTCACTTGCTCTCTCTCTCTCTCTCTCACTTGAGTCTTTCTCCCTCACTCGCTCTCCCTCTCTTTCTCTCTCTGTGTCTCTTACTCGAGTCCTCCCTCACTCGCTCTCCCTCTCTCTCTGTCTCTTACTTGAGTCTTTCTCACTCACTCGCCCTCCCTCTCTGTCTCTGTCTCTTACTTGAGTCTTTCTCACTCACTCGCCCTCCCTCTCTCTCTCTGTCTCTTACTTTAGTCTTTCTCACTCACTCGCTCTCGCTCTCTCGCTGTCTCTTACTTGAGTCTTTCTCACTCACTCACTCTCCCTCTCTCTCTCTGTCTCTTACTTAAGTCTTTTGTTGAGAAGATCCATGTTCTTGAACAGTTGAAAGAAGAAGAATTAGAGAGAGAGAGAGAGAGCAAGAGGAGGAAAAGAGACACGAGAACAAGAACAATGTTAAAGATCATATTATATTCCACAAATTATTACATTGATGTTGGTTCGTATTGATATTGTGTATAGTTATAGCTACTATAGTTAGTTCGTTATAATCATAGCCGTTATAACAATTTATAACGGCTAGTTTATAACAAATACTGGCCGTTGGATCTTGGCGTTAAATGTGTGATCTATCTATATGAATCCTATCTATGTGTATCTTATCTAAATGTATTCCTATCTACATTTAATCCTAAACTATGTTTAAGCTTACATTGAATCCTACATCTATTTCTCTAACAAGTATATGGGGTACGTGTTCATTTCTTACTATATAATCTTTTATTAAAGTCCCTATTGGTCCAAGCATTGCTGACTCTGTTTTTCTGGGCCCCGCTTTGCTGATGTGGTGTTCGAGTGCCGATCCTACATGAGAATGTCGAGCAAAACTCGTCTTATCATCTTTCACACTCACTCGCTCTCCCTATCTCTCGCTGTCTCTTACTTGAGTCTTTCTCATTCACTCCCTCTCCCATTCTCTCTCTTCTCTATCTCTTACTTGAGTCTTTCTCGCTCACTTGCTCTCCCTCTCTCACTTAAAATCTTTCTCCCTCACTCGCTCTCCCTCTCTCTGTGTCTCTTACTTAAGTCTTTCTCCCCCACTCGCTTTCCCTCTCTCTCTCTCTCTCTCTCTCTCTCTCGCACTTGAGTCTTTCGCCCTCACTCGCTCTCCCTCTCTCTCTCCCTGTCTCTCTGTCACTTGAGTCTTTCTCCCTCACTTGCTCTCTCTCTCTCCTATTGAGGAAGTCAGCACGGACGAAGCACGGGCTATTATAGGATTTTTAATCAAATTAGTTAGTAAGAAATACAAATATAATATACTCGGTATGAGAAGTAGACGGCTGGGATTTAATATAGGATTTCACATAGAATAGGATTAAATCTAGCGGTCAGGATCAAACAAAGAATAGGAAAATATAGAATAGGAAATATGCTGTTTTAATCCAACGGTCATTATTTGTTTTAATATAGCCGTTATATAAGTTATAACCGCTATGATTAAAACAGAAATATTACTATTATTAGTATCACTTTACAACTATAAATACGAACAAACATCTTTGTAATTCCTTGAGGATTAATAAAGAATCTCTATTCAAGATTGTTGGTGCACGCTCTTCTCGTCTCTCCTCTTCTTCCTCAATCTTTCTTCTTCTTCTCGTTCAATCTCTACCCAAGATTCTTTACATGGTATCAGAGCCAAGCTCGATCGCAAGGATGGCTGAAGGGAAGATCTTCTCACCATCCTCTCCTCCCGCAACGGAAAATCCTCCAAGATGTCTTGCAAATGCGGGAACGTCGGCCGTGGCCATTATCAATACAACATGGGCTTGTACCCATCGCAATTCCTCCAGGATTGAAAATCTCTGTGCGTCTGGATGCAGACAACTATCAAATCTGGCAAAGCATAGTTCTTCCTCTGTTGAACGGGTACGGCCTAATTCAGTTTATAAATAGTATTCCCCCCTTCAATGATTGCAGATCAATATGGAAATGCTATGGAGAATCCGGACTTTGGAAATCGGTGGAGAATGGATCAACAAATTCTCGGATTCATCAACTCAATGATCTCTGAATTAGTACTACCTGCGGCAAAAACAACCTCTGCAAAAGATGCGTGGGAGAAACTAGAGAACCATTTCGTCGAGAGAAGTCAATCAAGAATACTGGAGCTCAACAGACAATGTCACAACATTGAAAAGGGATCAATGACCATTGAAAAATACATCAAACATTTCAGATCAGTCTCAGAACCTCCGGAGATCGTAGGCCATCATGTAAGTGAACCTAACAAGATTTACACTCTTCTACGCAGCTTACCTCCTGAGTATTCCCAATTTGTGATAAGCATTAATGCTTACATAAATCAATTGGGATTTGAGCAAATGGTAACCAACCTGAAGGCTCATGATGATTACTTAACTCATCATCATAAGATGAAGAATTCTGCATTTCCTCTAATGGCCAACTCTGCCTAAAAACAACCATATCAATCTTACAATTGTCACACAAGTCAAGGGTCAGGAAAAGATAATGCTCGAGGATCTAGATCCGAAATTCCTCAGAGAAATAGTTTTCATGGGCATAACCGAGGCAGAGACAGAGGTCAGAAGTACCAGCCTAGATGCCAAATATGCACTCAATTTGGGCATAGAGCTAGGCAATGTCAAGAATTTATCAAGTTATCACACGCATCATCAGCACCTCAAGCATACAATGTCAAAAATCAAGGATGGTATCCAGACAGTGGGGCTACTCACCATGTGTCTACCAACAACAACAACCTCCAAGAACCTCAACCTTGTCAAGGATCAGATCAGCTTCAAGTTGGTAATGAAACGAGTTTGAATATTTTATCTATTGGAAATTCTACTATTACAACATCAGATAAAATACTTTTCTTGAAAAATATACTTCATGTCCCAGAAATTAATAAAGATTTGCTTTGCGTCCAAAAATAAACTACTGATAATAACGTTTTTGTTGAGTTTCACAAATCTTGTGGTTTTGTGAAGGACAATACAACTCACATGATCCTTCTTTGAGGAAGTCAAAGATGGCCTCTACTACCTTGCAAACCAAAACTACAAGGCAGCCTACACTGGATAAGTTTCTTCAGAAGAATCTTGGCACTTGAGATTGGTTCATCCCCAACTCAAGACTTTGAAAACTATTATTAAAAAATATGGGCTACCTACGTTTCAAAGATCTTTTATTTGAGACTCACGCAACATTTCAAAATCTCACAAACTCGCTTTTGCTCCAAAGAACCGTAATTCTCATACTTGTCGGGAACTAATTCATTCAGATTTATGGGGTCCAGCTCTAATTATTTCTCACTCCGATTTTCTATTCTATGCAATCTTTATAGATGAATTTAGTATGTTTGGCTTTATCCCATCAAAAGGAAAATTGATCTTCTCGAAAATTTTATTACGTTTAAAAGACAAGTAGAGAACCAATTCTCATCTAAAATCAAATATTTCCAGTCTGATTGGGGAGGAGAATACCAACCTCTCCATCAGTACTTAAAAACCCAGGGAATTTTTCATAGGGTGTCATGTCCACACACCCTTGAACAAAATGGGAAACACGGACACTTAACTGAGACAGCTCTCTCACTGCTTCATCATGCAAAAATGCCTAAGCAATTTTGGGATGAAGCAGTTGTGACTTCAGCCTATCTTATAAATAGACTAACTACGATTCTGAAAAATAAATCTCCTTATCAAATACTCTTTAAATACAAACCTGATTACTCTTTACTGAAAACTTTTGATTGACTGTGTTATCCCTATTTGCAACCTTATGCTAAACATAAACTTGAGCAAAGATCAGAAAGATGTGTATTTTTAGGTTATAGTGATCTTCATCTCGGCTACCGGTGCTTGTCTCTCCAAACAGGTAAATTTTTTATTTCCAGACATGTTATTTTCTTTGAAAATTCATTTCCTTTCTCGTCTGAACGAAATTTTAGTCAAGAAAAAGGTGTTCTGGGATCATTTCATGAAAATCTCGAAACCTCAAGAACAAGTGAAATAGATGTCAGTAACACTGATAATCAGATTATTGAATCAGATGATTAAGCTGGTGGGATCAATAGCCCAAACATTGATCTAGATCCTTCATCAATAGCTACTACATCTGATGAATGGATCTGATCAATCTGAATCGAAGATTCCAAATTCAATAAGGCTGATTGGTCCAAACAACCCAACTGAGGACTAAAAACAGATCTTGAACACTCTTGACTATACTCTTGAACGTGGAGATATTTTAAAAACAATACTCATACACAATATTTACTCAGAAGTTATTCCTCCAAAACGTCGCGTGTCACTAACTGTGGCTCGTTATCCACTACCTAAATGTCTGACTGCTAATGTAGTTCATTCAGAAGAACCTCATTCTTTCAAAGTTGCATCTATGAGTTCTCATCGGATGCAAGCTGTGAAGGAAGAGTTTAATGCATTGATACAAAACCAAACTCGGAAGTTAGTTCCCAGAAACCCAAATTTGCATATAACCGGATGCAAATGGATATACAAAACTAAGTACAAACAAGATGGTACAATTGATCAATATAAAGCACAACTTGTTGCTAAAGGTTATAATCAGCAGGAAGGATTCAATTTCTTCAAAACCTTTAGTCCAGTAATAAAACACACTACTATTCGTTTAATCCTTTCATTTGCTGTTACTATGAATTGGAAAATTCATCAATTGGACGTTTCCAATGCCTTTCTACATTGAGATCTAAAAGAAACCTTATACATGGAACAACCCATGGGTTTCAAAGATCTCACCAATCCTAATCATCTCTGTCTTCTTAAGAAATCTATATATGGACTAAAAAAATCTCCAAGAGCCTGGTTTTGTAGATTGACTCAATTCCTAGTACAATTAGATTTCATTGGGTAGAAAACTGATACATCATTATTTTTTAAATCTTCCTCATCAAAACCAATTTTTATTCTTATATATGTTGATGATATAATTATTATTTCTCCCTTTACAAATGAAATTAATCTTCTTGTTAAATAACTTCAAACTTCATTTGTGATCAAAGATTTAGGACCCGCTCATTATTTCCAAGGAATCGAATTCATCAAACTTCCAAATAGATATCTACTTTCTCAATCAAAATACATCTCTCAAATACTGCGACACTCGAATATGGATACATGTAAACCATTATCACCGCCTATTGTACAGTCAAAACTATCTCCATCCACAGAATTGTTTTCAGATCACACTCTATACAGGAAAATTGGCGGATCCTTACAATATTTAACATTGGTTGGTTGGTTTTTGTAGATTTGATGATACAGAACTTACTACACTTTTATATAATAAATAAAAAAAGAAATTTTAATACCCTAGAATTTAAAGTTTTTTTTAGAGTTTTCTTTGGGAATGCACTTTAATGCCTAGTTAAATCTCTCAAATTCTCCTCTCAATCCTAATCAGGGGATTGTACATGCCGCTCAAGCCAAGCGATTTAGAGGTTCAGACCAGAATCAAGAAGAACAATCAAGGAATTGAACTAATTTCATTCAAAATGCACCAAAATTCAAATACAATGAAGGGAATGTACCAAACAGGTTGATCCAGGCTGGGGCTCCTCTCTGCCTCGCATCTGTGATAGAGAACCATCAAGAATGACCCCCTCCTCTCGAAATTCGGCTTTTATACCTAGATAAAATGGCAAAAATTAATATTTTACCAATAATTAGTAATTAATTTTTATCTATCAGTGTAGGTTTGATCTCAATGATCCAACTCTACAGATATAAAGAAGGGATCAAGACGAGCAAATCCATAAAAAATCATCTCAATCGGACTTCTGGATCAAAAGTTATGAATAAATGAATTTAAACCAATATTAGCCATTGGATTAAATCATTTATTTAAATTTTTCTTCTTCTAACCGCTCGCTGAGGTGTCATCTTTTCATTGGCGGCAATGACTCAACTTCTTCACACGGGTGCATTCTCGTTGTGCCACGTACCCCCTGGCGAAAGTAAAAATAGAAAGAAAATAGGTGAGAAATCAGCATTGTAAATTTAACATGCACGTGGCGCATGTGTATCACGCAGCGCGGGCGAATCCGCAAGCACCACATCACCGCCCTTGCATGCGCGTTGTACGCGCCGCGTGGGTGGTGAACTTACCTCCCGGCGCTGACCCTCCTCAAGCGCCGTCGGATTCTCATCCGACGGCCACAATAAGGCCACGTCGACACGTGAAAATTCCTCTGGACTTTGTGCGGAAAAACCCATTTTAAACCGTGCGATTACAGATGGACGCCGCCCAAAAATATTTGTGTATATGCCCTTTGCGCATTCTCTCTCATCTGGTTTTTTTCCTAAAATATTTAAAACAAATATTACATCATTTGCAATAAAACCCTAGAAAATTTTAAATAACATCTTTACGCCTGCAACCACGACCGAGAGCTGTTTTGAGGTATAATTGCAACAAAAATTTACAAAAAACCCTTCAAAGTTAAAAAATTATCTTCATACTCATTTTTTTCCTTGTAAATATATCTTTTTTTCTTAGAAAAAATGCACTTCTTCTTCAAATAATCTCAGAAAATCCTAGAAAATCCTAAAAAATTCTAGAAAATTCACTGACTCATCCTGGTACTGATAAATCTTGAAATTAAATATTAAACTTGCCATTTTCATTCAAAAATAATTATTTCAAGATCAAATAAATCCCTTAAAATTCATAGAATTAACAGAAAATTAGGGAAAAACCAGAAATCACTTGAGAACTGTATTTTCCTGTAAATAGATGATAACAACACCATTTTATGCTCTTTAAATGCATAAAATTGTGCTAATAGCATGAAATAAAGACCGAATTTAGGGTGTTATCAAAGAGTGAGAGATTAAGAGGGAGAGCAAGCGAGGGACAGAGCCTTAAAGAGAGTGCGAGCATAATAGAGACTAAGAAAGAGAAAGATAGCAAGAGAGAATAAGAACAAGAGAGGGAGCAAGAGCCTAAGAGAGAGGTGGGTAAGATAGACACAGTGAGATAAAGAGAGAGGTGGGTAAGATAGACTAAGAGAAAGAGATAGGAAGGGTTAGATAGACTTAGAGAGAGAGAGTGAGAGAGAGATACAAGGGCTAAGAGATAAGGAGAGAGGGAGAGAGTGGGAAAGGGAGAGAGAGAGAGACTAAGAGGGAGTGCATTATTGAAAATGGTGTATTGAGTTTTATTGGTATCACAAATAGTCTTCCATCACTACCTTGATGTGACCCATCTACCTTAGCTTGGGTAGTTTTTCGCTACACTCTTTAGCAACCATCTATAGATGATTCTGAATGAGAACATCCATATTTTATACTTATGTTAAGATTGGCGAAAAAATGTGTAAGACCATTATTGACAGTGGAAGGTGCAACAATGATGTTTCAGATGCAATGATTTGCCATTTGGGATTATTTATGATTGACCATCCTCATCCATATAATCTTTGGCTTTATGACAATGGCATACACTTTTTTGGTAGAAGTAACATTTGCTTCTTCATGTACAAGGGCAAGGAGACAACTTGACATTCATACTCCTGGACCCCAAAGAAACCTACAATGAATCCTGCTTCATTAGGATTATATCATCTTGATGGATATCAATTCCCCAAGGGGCTAGATGCTAGCTCATCTATCTCTGTCTTGTTATGATCCCTGATTATTCTAGTGATATTTCATCCTCGTCACCATCAGAGCTTTCTGATTTATTGAGTGAATTTGAGAGTTTTTTCTCGAAAGAGATGGTTTGGCCACCTTCCATCATTACTTCATACCAAATTTCGGTACCATAATGGCTCATAAGCCTGAGTAATTGAAGGGTAATCATTTGGATATGACTCTGCCAGCTGAAAGATCATCTGAAGATATCAAAGTGAAGATATCAACTGATAGATCCTCTGCATACTAGATTTCAGTTAAGCTTTTAAAGTCATATCTGAGGCATCTTGATTAGGTATTGGTGGTGTACTAAGTCAGGAAAATAACCCCATTGCTTTTTATAGTGAGAAGTTGAATGATCCCAAGCTTTGGTATTCACTCCCAGTAAAAGTTAAATCCTAGACATGGTCGCTCGGTTGAGTACATCCAGTTATACACCTTTGTTTTGAAGCATAAGAGGGGAGTTGAGAACAGAGTTGCTGATGCATTGAGTAGGCAAACCCTCTTATTGAATGTCATGAAAGTTGAAGAGTTTTACTAAGAATGTCTTGATTTTTCACCTGTCATCCAATCCTTGGAGAAGGGTCCTACTCCAAAGACCAAAGACTATATTCTTGAAGGAGGTTCCTTTTTTATGATCATCACCTATGTATTCCACACAACTATCTTACATATTTTCTTGTTTGGGAGGTACATGTTGGATGTCTAAGTTGCTTTTCTATCAATTTCTAATTCTAATCTGCCTCCCCAATCTGATATTATGGTGCTGGTATAGACCGAGATGCCGTTATGGTCCAATTCAGAATGGTAATAAATACCAGGACTTTGCAATATTTGATTAATTACAATTCTGTAAATTCCATTTACGATAAAGGTTCACTTTGGTCAAGATAAGACTATAGCATCTGTCGGCCAGCAGTTCTTTTGGCCCACTTTGAAGCAAGATGTAGCGAATATTGTATCTCAATGTAGAATGTGTGCATTGGCAAAGCAAGTGAAGCAGAATACCCGACTCTATTCTCTTCTTTCACTCCCTGATAGACCATGGGATGACTTGAGTATCATCTTTGCTTTGGGGCTTCCTCGCACTCTTTTGCGGCATGATTCCATTATGGTTGTCGTCGATAATTTTTGTATATGGATCATTTTATTCCATGTTCTAAAACTTATGATGCGACTGATGTCTCCAATCTTTATTTTAATGTAGTCGTTCACCCCCGTCATCTTCCAAGCAGTATTGTACATGATAGAGATATTCAAATCAGTCGCTTTTTTTGAAAAACTCTTTGGCATCTTTTAGGGACTTGACTCAAGTTTTCCATGCTTTTAACGGCCTTTGGTTCCTAACAGAATAATGCCTGATAGAGACATTCAAACTGGGATTTTTAACACAAGTTTCACAAATCTTCAACTGTCTCTGGTTGGGGATAACCTCAAATCTTAGTGCAGCGTCATCCCATGTGCCAAATTTGCTTACGACGCATTAGTCAACCATACCACCAGCATGATCCCTTTTGAAATTGTACATGATCAATCTGCTCGTAAACTTACCATTTTGATCCCAATGTCTTTGGATGATAGGGTCTCATATAGTGGTGAGTCTTTTATACAACATACTAGAATTCTGCACCAAGATATTCATCAAGATATTCTTGCTCTGCCAAATATACAATAATCTTCAAAAGGAAAGCGCCCCATCATAATTTTTATTTGATGCATGATGTGTCCAGTTAACATTATTTCTCATTCAACTCAACAACATGACAACATTTGTGCTCCCTTTTTATCTTACTTGCAGCGCATTTATTGACAAAAAATAGCGCGCTTTACTTATAGTGACATGTGTCCTCCATCTAGTTATTTGTAATCACACTAACTATGATTTGGATCTCACTTTTTTATTGTTCCATGTAGCCCTACTCATTAAAAAATAACAAGGCCATCTGCTAACATTGACAATTATGGCCCCGTAACTTCCATTGCCGTAATGGAACTTTTTTAACAAAATATTGGAAGCACACAACATATATGTGTCATTAAACCTTCAAATCTTCCATAAGACAACTGGACTTCGCATAATCTCCAAATTAAAAGAGCATCTATATATAACACACAGTGAGTGCTAAAATTCAAACAACGCTTATTCCTGCAGTTGAGATAAAACAATTAAAATCATGTTATGGATCAATGTGAAAACTATTCACTGTATAACAGATGTGTTACCTTTTCCTGGTCAAGTTCATATTTTTTGTCATGCTCTTGAAGTTTAAAATATGAAAACATGAAGACAATGCAGAAATTGGAAATGTAGTCCTTATCTCTCTATCTCTCATTTCTCTCTAGACGTGTCACCTTTCTCTTGCTCTCTTTCTCCCTCTCCCTCTCTCTTAGCGTCTCTCTTCTGCGCTCCCTGTCTCTTAGTTACCCTTACTATTTCTCTCTCTATCTCTCTGTCCCTTTCTCTCCCTCTCTCCCTCCCTCCCTCTCTCTCTCTCTCTCCCCCTTTCTCTCTTAGCGTCGCTTTTGTGCGCTCCCGGTCTCTTAGTTACCCTTAGTCTTGCTCTCTCTTTAATGCTCTCTCTTTTTCTCTGACTCTCTCTCTCTCTCACACACACACGGTCTCTCTCTCTCTCTCACACACACAGGTCCTCTCTCTCTCTGGCTCTCACACACACAAACTCGGTCTCTCTCTCTCTGGCTCTCACACAAACAAACTCGGTCTCTCTCTCTCTCTGGCTCTCACACACACACTCTCTCTCTCTCTCTCTCTCTCTCTCTCTCTCTCTCTCTGGCTCTCACACAAACAAACTCGGTCTCTCTCTCTCTCTCTCTGGCTCTCACACACACACACTCGGTCTCTCTCTCTCTCTCTCTCTCTCTCTGGCTCTCACACACACACACTCGGTCTCTCTCTCTCTCTCTCTGGCTCTCACACACACAAACTCGGTCTCTCTCTCTCTCTCTCTGGCTCTCACACACACAAACTCGGTCTCTCTCTCTCTGGCTCTCACACACACACACGGTCTCTCTCTCTCTCTCACACACACACAGGGCCTCTCTCTCTCTGGCTCTCACACACACAAACTCGGTCTCTCTCTCTCTCTGGCTCTCACACACACAAACTCGGTCTCTCTCTCTCTGGCTCTCACACACACAAACTCGGTCTCTCTCTCTCTCTCGCTCTCTCTCTCTCTCTCTCTCTCTCTCACACACACACACACACACACACACACACACTCACACGGTCTGTCTGTCTCTCTGTCTCCCTCCGACTTTCCCCAAGGTCTCTTTTCTTTCTTTTCCGTCATCTCCCATGTCTTCGCTCATCCATCTCTTGTCTATCTTGTCTCTACCTATCTGCCCATCTTTCGCATATTTGTCTCCTGCAATATCCCCCTATCTACCCTTTTTCTCTCAAATATCTGTTTATCTTTAGATCTACCTGCCCGTCCTCGCAAGTTTCTATCTCAACCTCTCGAATCATTTTTCATCTCCCTACTTTCCTCACTGTCTTTCTCTGGAGTGTGCGACATTGCACCTGTATTCCATACACATGCATCGCCTATTCCCCTTGTACACAAACTCGCTCTCTCTCTCTCTCTGCTTTTTCTACATGTACCATTCCCTATTTGTTTCATCCATCCACGACCTATCTATTTATCCACCTGGATCTAGCCATATCCTTAGTTCGTTACATCAATCTCTCGCACATATCTCTAGTAACAAAGAGCAAGATTATCACACACAGAAACACACTTAAAATGATGGAAGACACGTCAAAAGATCAACACAAAAGTTCACCCACAACTGTCGGACTTTCTTTGGCTTTTGATTTCAGGAGGTTAGAATCTTAAAAACATCAAGTAATGAAGTGTTAAAAACATCAAGGAATGATATCTCGGATACGCAGACCTTAAACTTCAAGAACGGTAGAAGAAGAGAAGATGGTCGGATACGCGAAACCGCATCCACCGTGCCGCAACAAAAAGCGGCGAAGACCCGACGGCCTCCGAAGGTGGTGGGCAAGGTTCCGCGTAGCCTACATCTCCTCTTGTTCTTGTTCTTCTTTTTCTTCTTGTTCTTCTTCTTATTCTTCTTCTTCCTTCTTCGGACGATTTATTTATAGTGACCTCTCGAGCCACAAACACCAACAGTTAGGGAACTGCTTCGTCTGTTCGAAGTTCACTCTGACCGATAAATATTTTTACGGGGAACCGACCATCTGTTCCACGTTCGGTACGAGCCGCATACCCAACTGACGACCACAGTTAATCTATCTATACTACTATAATAGGAACCCATGTGCGCTTCTGACCTCTGATTGGCTGAACAGAGAGTGAGAGAGAAAAGAGAGAGAGATAAGCGGTTAAAAAAAAACAGTTACAGCGGAAAAAGTTTAGCCGTTGTCGCTCCCTCTTTTTATCTCTCTCTCTCCTTCGTCTCTCCTCTTTTTCTGTCCTCTTTATCTTGCTCTCTCTCCCTCTCTCTTTTCTCGGACTCTCTCTCTCTCGCGCTCTGTCTCTATCTGTGTCTCTCTCTCTTGCTATTGCTCTCTCTCTCTGTCCCTCTTGCTCTCTCTCTCCCTCTCACGCTCTCTCTCTCCCTTCGTCGCTCCCTCCCATCTCTCTCTTCTTTCGTCGCTCCCTCTTCTTCTCTCCCCTTCCTCTCGCTCTCTCTCCCTCTTCGTCTCTTTCTCTCTCACTCTCTCTTTCTCGCTCTGTCTCTATCTATATCCGTTTTCTTTCGTCTTTCTGTCGCTCATGCTCTCTCTTTCTCTCTGTCCCTCTCGCGCTCGCTCTCTCCCTTCGTCGCTCCCCCTTTCTATTTCTCTCTCTCCCTTCGTCTCTCCCTCTTTTTCTCTGCTCTTTCTCTCGCTCTCTCTCTCCCTCTGTTCTTTCTCTCTCACTCTCTCTTTCTCGCTCTGTCTCTATCTGTCTCTTTCTTTCTCTTGCTCTTCCTCTCCCTCTCACTCTCTCTCTCCGTCCCTCTCGCGCTCTCTGTCTCCCACTCGGGCTCTCTCTCTTCCTTCGTCGCCCCCCCTTTCTATCTCTCTCTCCCTCTTTTTTTCTCCTTCTCTTTCTCTCGCTCTCTCTCCCCCTCTCTCTTTCTCTCTCACTCTCTCTCTCGCTCTGTATATATCTGTCTCTCTCTTGCTGTTGCTCATGCTCTCTCTTTCTCTCTGTCCCCCTTGAAAGATTTCGAGCCCGCCGTACGAAGTAGAACAAAGAAAGGAGAGGAGAAGAGAAGAGAAAGACTGGAGAGAGGGAGAGAGAAGAGACACGCAAGCGATTTCAAGATCGTTGTATTACCCGCATATGGTTTACGAACATTGGTGGTTTATTTATACTTGTATAAGTAGCTAAATATAGTAACTTCTATAACGTATATGTATCCGTTGTAACAGTCACAACGGATGCATATATTTGAAATACTGTTTCAGATCACAACCGTTATAATGGTTTGGGTGCACCGATCACAGCCGTTGATCGGTGCCGTGGACCCTTCATTATAACGTATATCTGATATCTAATCCTGACCGTTGAATCCTATCTATATTTAATAATAACTATGTTTAATCCTATCTATGTTTGAACTTATATGATTTCCTAATATTCTAATCTCTAACGAGTATAATTATAGCATCAATTATTACTACTCTAATCTTGATTAGAGTCCTATCCAGCCGCTTCGTCTCCGCGAGTCTTCAACTCCTCATTACCTCTCTCTCTCTCTTCGTCTCTTCCTCTTTCTATCTCTCTCTCTCTCCCTTCGCCTCTCCCTCTTTTTCTCTCCTCTTTCTCTCGCTCTCTCTCCCTCTCCTCTTTCTGTCTCACTCTCTCTCTTACGCTATCGCTCTTTCTCCCCCTCTCTCTCTTTCTGTCTCACTCTCTCTCTTACGCTATCGCTCTCTCTCCATCTCCCTCTCACTTTCTCTCTCCCATCTGGCTCTTTCTCTCTCTCCCCCTCTCTCCCTCTTTATCTCTCTCCTCTTGCTTTCCCTCTCCGCCCCTCTTGCTCTCTCTCTCTCTCCCTCTCCCTTAGTCGCGAGAGAGGCGAGAGGAGAGAGGAGAGAGGGAGAGAGGAGAGGAGAGAGGGAGAAGGAGAGGAGAGAGGAGAGAGTGAGAGGGAGGGGGACAGGGTGAGGGAGAGAGCGATAGTGAGAAAGCGAGAGAGAGAGAGAGAGAGAGAGAGAGAGAGATGCTGAAAATCATTGTGTCTTGCTCAGAGAAGAGGAAGATTGAGAAAGAATGAGAAAGAAGAAGAAGAGAGAAGAAAGACACAAGAGGAAGCAGTAAGATCATTATTATTCAACAAGCTTATGAATCTTACATTGGTTGTATTTATATTGCATATAAGTAGTTTGTAAAGAACTTCTGTTTCATATATCCGTTGTAGCAGTTCTACAACGGAGATAAAATGCAGTTTAATCCCAGCCGTTATAATAGGTTGGGTGCACCGATCACAGCCGTCGATCGATGCCGTAGACCCATCTGTTATAACGGATATCTAAGGTTTAAATCTAATCGTTATAACGGGTTGGGTGCACCGATCACAGCCGTTGATCAGTGCCGTAGACCCATCTGATATAACGGATATCCAACGATATAATCTCCACCGTTATAATTTACTATGGTTTAATCCTAGCCGTTGATGTTGAATCCTAATCTATCTTTGATCCTAACCATCTACGTTTAATCCTAATCTAGATTTGAACCTATATTTAATCCTATTCTCTAGGTCTCTAAAGACTATAAAAATATTCATTTATTTACTTAATAATCTTGTTTACGCTCCAAACAGCAGGTCGATGGCGAGCTCGCTGGCGAGGTTTCTGGCGGGATCCTTGCCGAGTAAAACCCCTCTCTAAAGAGAGAGAGGGGGAGAGGGAGAAGGAAAGGGGGAGAGAGCGATAGTGAGAAAGCCAGAGGGAGAAAGAGGGAGAGGGAAAAGATGAGAGGGAGAGAGCGATAGTGAGAAAGCCAGAGGGAGAGAGAGGGAGAGGGAGAAGGCGAGAGGGAGAGAGCGATAGTGAGAGAGCGAGAGGGAGAGAGGGAGAGAAAGAGAGAGAGAGGGAGAGGGAGAGAACGATAGTGAGAAAGCGAGAGGGAGAGAGGGAGAGGGAGAAGGAGAGAGAGGGAGGGAGAGATAGTGAGAGAGGAGAGAGGGAGAGAGAGGAGAGAGAGAGGGGGAGGGAAAGGGAGAGAGCGACAGTGAGAAAGCGAGAGGAAGAGAAGGAGCGAGAGAGAGAGAGAGAGGGAAAGGAGAGCGGAAGAAGGAGAGTGGGAGAGAGAGAGAAAGTGGGAGAGAGAGGGACGTATACTTACCAATTTGATTGAAAAAAACAAACGTATGATGTTCATCTTGGCCTCTGATTGGCTGTACCTTCCTTTTACCGGTGAAAGAAAAGGAATGTTATCGTTTTTGTTCATGGGTTTCCCATCAGAAAGGCTCTCTTACAGAAAACGGTTACAGAAACGGAGGGCAGCGGGGTCAAAGCCAATGCACGTTCATCAGAAAACGGGGTTCAACTGCAGGGACTCCAATGTTCTCCAGTGTCATCCACGCCGTCGAAAACATCCTCGAAGCCCCCCTGCATTTCCTCTCCGGCAATGCCTGCAGGTTTCATTTCCTCTCTCTCTCTCTCTCTCTCTCTCTCTCTCTCTCTCTCTCTCTCTCTCTCTCTCTCTCTCTCTCTCTCTCTCTCTCTCTCTCTCTCTCTCTCTCTCTCTCTCTCTCTCTCTCTCTCTCTCTCTCTCTCTCTCTCTCTCTCTCTCTCTCTCTCTCTCTCTATCTATCTCTATCTCTCTATTGTATAGATCTCACTGAATCTCTCTCAAATCGTATCTATCTCCCTCTTTCTGTATCTGTCACGCTCTATCTGTATCTATCTCGCTCTATCTCACCATCTCTAGCTATCTCTATCTATCTCACTCTATCTCTCCATCTCTACCTATATCTATCTAGCTCTCTCTATCTCACTCTATCTCTCCATCTCTAGCTATCTCTATCTATCTATCTCTATCCCACTTTATCTCTCCATCTCTAGCTATCTCTCTCTATCTCACTCGATCTCACTCTATCTACCTCTCTCTCTATCTCTATCTATCTACCTCGCTCTATCTCCCTATCTGTCTCTTTTTTTTCTCTCTCTCTGTTTATGTGTTTTTTCTCTTGCTCTCTGTCCCCAGTTTTCTACTTCAATTCCTATCTCTTTCTCTCTCTGCTTCTCTCGAAACACTTTTTTCTCTCTCCTACAAATTGACGGAATCATTCAGGTCTACGTACAGGCTTCTTTCTATCTCTTTCTCTCTATTTGTAGGAAAACCCAAAATTATATCCTGACAGTTGAAAACCTCAGACCTACGTGCAGTCTTCTTCCTCTCTCCCACTCTCTCTCTCACTCTCACTCTCTCACTCACTATCACTCTCTCTCTTACTCTCTCTTTGTTACTCTCTCTCTTTTACTCTCCCTTACTCTCCCTCACTCTCTCACTCCCTCTATTATTCTCTCTCTCTCACTCTCTCTTACTCTCTCTCACTCTCTCCCTCTTTCTCTCTCTCTCTCTCTCAATCTTCCTCTTTTTCTCTCTCACTCTCTTACTCTCGCTCACACGCTCTCTCTCTTACTCTCTCCCTCTTACTCCCTCTCACTCTCTCTCTTACTCTATTTCTCCTCTTACACTCTCTCTATCTCTCTTCTCTTAGTATCTGATACTCTTTCTCTTATTGTCTTTCACTATATCTCTCTCTCTCTTTCAATTCTATCTCTTTCTCTCTGTACCACTATCAAAACCCTTATTTTCTCACTCCTACTGTTTGACTAATACCTTCAGACCTAGATTTGCAATGAATATCCTGGGTTTCCATATCCAAAAGAGCAATGCACCTTCAGTTTTTCGATTTCTGTGGGTTCTAGGGACGGATGTATGCATTGTTGATTCATGTCTTAATGATTCGTTCTAGAATGTTATTTGAGGGATGGCAATAAACATGATCCATTTCGAGTTTCCTCGCAATAGGAGGGGAGGAATCCGATGTGGTCATCAGTTCAATAATTCCAACTATTCCTAAGTTGTACTTATTGACTAGGGAGAGGAGATGTGACTGTTTAGAGTGTTACCGATCCCTCTACAATTCCAAATAAGACTTGGAATCATAAAACTATCGACTCGTGACACACCCTCGATCGGTTGTTATAGATGCGACGTGTATGTGGGGTATCCGAGTGATGACCTGGTAGAGGGGGGTGTCCACATCTGACTCCTCAGAGAGGGAGGCGGCATCGTCCTCCTCGCGTGTGGAGGCATGGTCCCTAGTATCTCCACAGGTATCCTTTGAGCTAGGGAGTGGGCCTCGACGGTTAGTCAAGCAGTCCTCTTGCTCAAAAGGAATATGTGATGGGTGGAGGTCGACATGAGAGTGAGTATATCAGGGGGGGAACATGGCCAGGGTGGGCCCGATAGGCTAGGGGTGGGGATGGGTGGAGATGAAGGGGAAGGTGTGGATGGAGGTGAGCGAGGTGGTGGAGGTGCGTGAGGTGGTGGGGGTGAGCAAGGCGTAGGGAAGGGAAGTGGAGTAGATGAAGGGGGTGTAGATGGAGGTGAGCGAGGTGGTGGAGGTGTGTGAGGTGGTAGGGGTGAGTGAGGAATGGGGGAGAGTTATGATTTTTTTTTCGCGTTGTTTTTTAATCGAGTAAATTATCTCTCTCACAGTCTCCAATCTAATTCTTGGTTTGATTGGTCACACTATACATCCAATAATCGTTAATTTATTTAGATTTTCAAATAGATTAAACAATCTATCAATCTAATTCATGGATAGATTAGGCACATCATCTGTACAATACTCAATAATTTATTTAGTTCTCTAATATTAAACTATCTCTTGATCTAATTCATGGGTTGATTATTCACACCTGTAAAATATCGTTTTAAAATGATTGTTTATGCACATATGTCTGCATTGTTGGTGTTGCACGTATGCTGATGGGATGTTTTTTAGGCGCCCTTTCATTCTTGTCTGCTACCAAACTTAAATCGATTGATATTGTCCTTATAAATTCTGATACTTCACTTAATTATACTCTACTTTATTTCAGAGTATTCTTCCTAATATAGCAGACGGATAATTCTCTTGGCGGATCTGAATTACAGAATTTGTTGGCGCCACGAAGGCAAGAAGCTTTGATGCAAAGAATGAATGGGGGATATTGTCGCATAGGGACCAAGTGAGGTCTGCGCCGCCACCCGTCTTCTGTGCTACTCCCAAGATGTAATCCAAAGGAAAGGGCCTTCATTTTTTTCCTTCTCCGTCATCTGTCTACAAGCTTCAGATCTGTGTGGTTCGTCTGAGTGGTTGAAGATGGGATTTTTAATTATCTCCTATAATGAGTACGGCCCTGCTTTCTCTCTCTTCTCTCTCCACCAGAAGCGAGCGTTGCAAGCGGGCCCTACTAGTATATTTAAAAATTTTGTGTGAAACTTGTTAAATTCTTTCCCCTGGTCCCCTGTTTCTCTCTCCCTTTCTCTCTCGCTCTCTCTCTTCCTCTCTCTCTCTCTCTCAGAGTCTATCTCTCTCTCGTTGTTTCTCCCTATGTCTTGCGTTCTCTCTGTTACCCCGTCAATCTCTCTATCTCTCGATGTCTCTCCCCGCTTAGTCCCTGACTCTCTTAGACCCTCCCTCCCTCTCACTCTCTCTCTCTCTCTTAGTTCCTCCTCTCTCTCTCGCTCTGTTCAGCCTCCTCTTTCTCTCTCTCTCTCTCTCTCTCTCTCTCTCTTTCTCTCTCTCCGCCCCCTCTTTCTCTCTCTCTCTCTCTCTCTCTCTCTCTCTCTCTCTCTCTCTCTCTCTCTCTCTCTCTCTCTCTCTCTCTCTCTCTCTCTCTCTCTCTTCGTCTATCTTACTCTCTTCTCTTTCTTAAGTTCTTGCTCTGGCTCCCTGTCTCTATCTAAGTTTCCCTCTCTCTTTCTTAGGCTCTTGCGCTCTTTCCGTTTCTCAGTCTCTCTTACTCTCGCGCTCTCTTTCAAGCTTTGTCCCTCGCTCGCTCTCTCTCTCTCTATTGCTCTCTCTCACTCCCGCTCACTCTCTCTATGTCTCTTACTTGAGTCTAGTGTTTGCCCATCCCGATACCGGTACCGGATGCCGGTGTCGGGACGGATGCTGTATAGGATACCGAAAAGGCAGTTTCCGGTATCCGGTTTTTTTGATATCCGGATATCGGTATTGGGTATCGGCTGCTACAGTGTCGATATCCGATACCGATATCCGTGCCGATTCAGTATCCGTCTCCGTCTCAAGGGGACAGATGCCGGTATCGGATATCGGATGTGGATATCAAAAACCGATATCCGCATCGAATTACCATAAAAAAAATTATATTTATAACTTATCAAGCCTTTCGCACAGATGACGTAGACACGGGTGTACCAAGATAGCTTTCTATTTGGTCATTCATCTCATTTCTTATATACAGTCTCAGGTTTTTAAATTCTTTCATATGGGATATAGGGTTCGGGTTTTGTGTTAAACTCGGAATCCCTTTATCCCATGTGGAAGGAAATATAAATGTTTATCTCTATATATTGGACGGCGTACTCATTATTTAATAAATTAATTTATATTTCTGATGCTCTTTAAATGCAGCGATAATAGATATAAGTATTATTTTAATATTAAATAAAATAACAACCTCATTTAATTTATACACAAAATTTTATAATATCTCCCATGTGGCATAACGGGATTCAGAGTTTACATTAACTTTGAATGCTGTTATCCCATATGGAAGAAAAAAAAATTGCACACTATATATTAATGGGCATTGATCATAAATCAAAAACTATACAATGCGTATAAAACTAAGAGGTAGGATGTGAAATAAAGTTTATTTTTATCGGTTGATACTGGTTCCGATATCTGGATATCGGTTTCGATATCCGGATATCGAAAACCGATATCCGGCATCCGGTATCCGTCTCCGACATCTGGATATCGGAAAACTGATATCCGGTATTCAGTATCTGCCTCATCCTCAACCCCCCCCCCCATATACGATACCGATATCCCTCTAACCCCTTCTAGACAGATATCGACAGATATTCAATATCCAATGTCCGTCACCGTTTCATTTTTTCTCGGATATCAGATATCAGTTGTCTGATACCGGATGATGGACAGATATCGGTTGGGCGAACCCTTCTTGAGTCTTTCTCCCTCACTCGCTCTCCCCCCCTCTCTTTGTCTCTTACTCGAGTCTTTCTCACTCACTTGCTCTCTCTCTCTCTCTCTTACTTGAGTCTTTCTCCCTCACTCGCTCTCCCTATCTTTCTCTCTCTGTGTCTCTTACTCGAGTCCTCCCTCACTCGCTCTCCCTATCTTTCTCTCTCTGTGTCTCTTACTCGAGTCCTCCCTCACTCGCTCTCCCTATCTTTCTCTCTCTGTGTCTCTTACTCGAGTCCTCCCTCACTCGCTCTCTCTCTCTCTGTTACTTGAGTCTTTCTCCCTCACTCGCTCTCTCGCGCTCTCTGTCTCTTACTTGAGACTTTCTCACTCACTCGCCCTATCTCTCTCTCTATCTCTTACTTGAGTCTTTCTCACTCACTCGCTCTCCCTCTCTCTCTGTCTCTTACTTGAGTCTTTCTCACTCACTCACTCTCCCTCTCTCTCTCTGTCTCTTACTTGAGTCTTTTGTTGAGAAGATCCATGTTCTTGAACAGCTGAAAGAAGAAGAAGAAGAATTAGAGAGAGAGAGAGAGCGAGAGGAGGAAAAGAGACACGAGAACAAGAACAATGTTAAAGATCATATTATATTCCACAAATTATTACATTGATGTTGGTTCGTATTGATATTGTGTATAGTTATAGCTACTATAGTTAGCTCGTTATAATCATAGCCGTTATAACAATTTATAACGGCTAGTTTATAACAAATAGTGGCCGTTGGATCTTGGCGTTAAATGTGTGACCTATCTATATGAATCCTATCTATGTGTATCTTATCTAAATGTATTCCTATCTACATTTAATCCTAAACTATGTTTAAGCTTACATTGAATCCTACATCTATTTCTCTAACAAGTATATGGGGTACGTGTTCATTTCTTACTATATAATCTTTTATTAAAGTCCATATTGGTCCAGGCATTGCTGACTCTGTTTTTCTTGGCTCCGCTTTGCTGATGTGGTGTTCGAGTGCCAATCCTACATGAGAATGTCGAGCAAAACTCATCTTATCATCTTTCACACTCACTCGCTCTCCCTATCTCTCTCTGTCTCTTACTTGAGTCTTTCTCATTCACTCCCTCTCCCATTCTCTCTCTTCTCTGTCTCTTACTTGAGTCTTTCTCGCTCACTTGCTCTCTCTCTCTCACTTAAAGTCTTTCTACCTCACTCGCTCTCCCTCTCTCTATGTCTCTTACTTAAGTCTTTCTCCCGCACTCTCTTTCCCTCTCTCTTTCTCTCTCTCTCTCTCACACTTGAGTCTTTCTCCCTCACTCGCTCTCCTCTATCTCCCTGTTCTCTCAGTCACTTGAGTCTTTCTCCCTCACTTGCTCTCTCTCTCTCCTATTGAGGAAGTCAGCACAGACGAAGCACGGGCTATTATAGGATTTTTAATCAAATTAGTTAGTAAGAAATACAAATATAATATACTCGGTATGAGAAGTAGACGGCTGGGATTTAATATACGATTTTACATAGAATAGGATTAAATCTAGCGGTCAGGATCAAACAAAGAATAGGAAAATATAGAATAGGAAATATGCTGTTTTAATCCAACGGTCATTATTTGTTTTAATATAGCCGTTATATAAGTTATAACCGCTATGATTAAAACAGAAATATTACTATTATTAGTATCACTTTACAACTATAAATACGAACAAACATCTTTGTAATTCCTTGAGGATTAATAAAGAATCTCTATTCAAGATTGTTGGTGCACGCTCTTCTCGTCTCTCCTCTTCTTCCTCAATCTTTCTTCTTCTTCTCGTTCAATCTCTACCCAAGATTCTTTACATGGTATCAGAGCCAAGCTCGATCGCAAGGATGGCTGAAGGGAAGATCTTCTCACCATCCTCTCCTCCCGCAACGGAAAATCCTCCAAGATGTCTTGCAAATGCGGGAACGTCGGCCGTGGCCATTATCAATACAACATGGGCTTGTACCCATCGCAATTCCTCCAGGATTGAAAATCTCTGTGCGTCTGGATGCAGACAACTATCAAATCTGGCAAAGCATAGTTCTTCCTCTGTTGAACGGGTACGGCCTAATTCAGTTTATAAATAGTATTCCCCCCTTCAATGATTGCAGATCAATATGGAAATGCTATGGAGAATCCGGACTTTGGAAATCGGTGGAGAATGGATCAACAAATTCTCGGATTCATCAACTCAATGATCTCTGAATTAGTACTACCCTGTGCGGCAAAAACAACCTCTGCAAAAGATGCGTGGGAGAAACTAGAGAACCATTTCGTCGAGAGAAGTCAATCAAGAATACTGGAGCTCAACAGACAATGTCACAACATTGAAAAGGGATCAATGACCATTGAAAAATACATCAAACATTTCAGATCAGTCTCAGAACCTCCGGAGATCGTAGGCCATCATGTAAGTGAACCTAACAAGATTTACACTCTTCTACGCAGCTTACCTCCTGAGTATTCCCAATTTGTGATAAGCATTAATGCTTACATAAATCAATTGGGATTTGAGCAAATGGTAACCAACCTGAAGGCTCATGATGATTACTTAACTCATCATCATAAGATGAAGAATTCTGCATTTCCTCTAATGGCCAACTCTGCCTAAAAACAACCATATCAATCTTACAATTGTCACACAAGTCAAGGGTCAGGAAAAGATAATGCTCGAGGATCTAGATCCGAAATTCCTCAGAGAAATAGTTTTCATGGGCATAACCGAGGCAGAGACAGAGGTCAGAAGTACCAGCCTAGATGCCAAATATGCACTCAATTTGGGCATAGAGCTAGGCAATGTCAAGAATTTATCAAGTTATCACACGCATCATCAGCACCTCAAGCATACAATGTCAAAAATCAAGGATGGTATCCAGACAGTGGGGCTACTCACCATGTGTCTACCAACAACAACAACCTCCAAGAACCTCAACCTTGTCAAGGATCAGATCAGCTTCAAGTTGGTAATGAAACGAGTTTGAATATTTTATCTATTGGAAATTCTACTATTACAACATCAGATAAAATACTTTTCTTGAAAAATATACTTCATGTCCCAGAAATTAATAAAGATTTGCTTTGCATCCAAAAATAAACTACTGATAATAACGTTTTTGTTGAGTTTCACAAATATTGCTGTTTTGTGAAGGACAATGCAACTCACATGATCCTTCTTCAAGGAACAGTTAAAGATGACCTCTATTACCTGGCAATTCAAAACTGCAAGGCGGCCTACATTGCATCATTTACTTTAGAAGAATCTTGGCACTTGAGATTGGTTCATCCCCAACTCAAAACCTTGAAGAATATTATTCAGAAATATGGACTACCTACCTTTCATAAATATTTCATTTGTGATTCATGCAATATTTCAAAATCTCATAAACTTTCTTTTGCTCCAAAGAACCGTAATTCTCATACTTGTCGGGAACTAATTCATTCAGATTTATGGGGTCCAGCTCTAATTATTTCTCACTCCGATTTTCTAGTCTATGCAATCTTTATAGATGAATTTAGTATGTTTGGCTTTATCCCATCAAAAGGAAAATTGATCTTCTCGAAAATTTTATTACGTTTAAAAGACAAGTAGAGAACCAATTCTCATCTAAAATCAAATATTTCCAGTCTGATTGGGGAGGAGAATACCAACCTCTCCATCAGTACTTAAAAACCCAGGGAATTTTTCATAGGGTGTCATGTCCACACACCCTTGAACAAAATGGGAAACACGGACACTTAACTGAGACAGCTCTCTCACTACTTCATCATGCAAAAATGCCTAAGCAATTTTGGGATGATGCTGTAGTGACTTCAGCTTACATTATAAATTGACTAACTATTCCTAAACTGAAAAAAAAATCTCCTCATGAAATACTTTTTAAAGCCAAAACTGATTACTCTATACTTAAAACCATTGGATGTTTGTGTTATCCCTACCTACGACCATATACTAAACATAAACTTGAGCAAAGATCAGAAATGTGTGTGTTTTTAGGTTACAGTGCTCTACATCTTGGATATTGGTTCTTGCCTCTCCAAATAGGGAAAATTTTCATTTCCAGACATGTTAGTTTCTTTGAAAATGCATTTCCTTTCTCATCTTAACGAAATTTTAGTCAAGAAAAAGGTGTTTTGGGATCATTTCATGACTGTCTTGAAACCTCAAGAATAAGTGAAAGAGATACCAGCAACACTGACAATCAGACTATTGAATCAGATGTTCCATCTGGTGAGATCAATAGCCCAAACATTGATCTAGGTACTTCATCAATAGCTACTGCATCTCATGAAGGATCTGGTCAGTCTGAATCGAAGATTCCAAATTCAATAAGGCTGATTGGTCCAAACAACCCAACTGAGGACTAAAAACAGATCTTGAACACTCTTGACTATACTCTTGAACGTGGAGATATTTTAAAAACAATACTCATACACAATATTTACTCAGAAGTTATTCCTCCAAAACGTCGCGTGTCACTAACTGTGGCTCGTTATCCACTACCTAAATGTCTGACTGCTAATGTAGTTCATTCAGAAGAACCTCATTCTTTCAAAGTTGCATCTATGAGTTCTCATCAGATGCAAGCTGTGAAGGAAGATTTTAATGCATTGATACAAAAACCAAACTCGGAAGTTAGTTCCCAGAAACCCAAATTTGCATATAACCGGATGCAAATGGATATACAGAACTAAGTACAAACAAGATGGTACAATTGATAAATATAAAGCACAACTTGTTGATAAAGGTTATAATCAGCAGGAAGGATTCAATTTCTTCAAAACCTTTAGTCCAGTAATAAAACACACTACTATTCGTTTAATCCTTTCATTTGCTGTTACTATGAATTGGAAAATTCATCAATTGGACGTTTCCAATGCCTTTCTACATTGAGATCTAAAAGAAACCTTATACATGGAACAACCCATGGTTTTCAAAGATCTCACCAATCCTAATCATCTCTGTCTTCTTAAGAAATCTATATATGGACTAAAAAAATCTCCAAGAGCCTGGTTTTGCAGATTGACTCAATTCCTAGTACAATTAGATTTCATTGGGTAGAAAACTGATACATCATTATTTTTTAAATCTTCCTCATCAAAACCAATTTTTATTCTTATAGATGTTGATGATATAATTATTATTTCTCCCTTAACTAATTCTTGTTAAATAACTTCAAACTTCATTTGTGATCAAAGATTTAGGACCCACTCAATATTTCCAAGGAATCGAATTCATCAAACTTCCAAATAGATATCTACTTTCTCAATCAAAATACATCTCTTAAATACTGCGACACTCGAATATGGATACATGTAAACCATTATCAACGCCTATTGTACAGTCAAAATTATTTCCATCCACAGAATTGTTTTCAGATCACACTCTATACAGGAAAATTGTCGGATCCTTACAATATTTAACGTTGACTCCCCCTGACATTACCTTTGCAGTCAACAAAGCATGCCAGAAAATGCACTCCCCAAGCACTCAAGATTGGAAATCTCTCAAGCATCTTCTTAGATATTTAAGAAGGAACAACACTACATGGTTTATTTCTTTATAAAAACACTCCTTTAGCACTTAATGTCTTCAGTGACGCAGATTGGGCAGGTGACCAAGAAGATCGAAGATCCACAGGGGGTTTCTTAGTCTTGTTGGGACAAAATCTCATCTCCTGGAGCTCAAAGAAACAACCTACCATTGCTCGATGAAGCACTGAAGCGGAGTACAAATCACTTGCAAACGCTGCCGCAGAAACAATTTGGATCCAATCCCTGCTTAAAGAGGTGAACCTCAGTCCAGCATCAGCGCCAATTCTCTGGTGTGATAATCTTGGGGCCACATATCTCGCCGCTAACCCGGTTTTTCATGCAAGAACCAAGCACATAGAAGTGGACTATCACTTCGTCAAGGAGCAAGTCGCAGCTCACACAGTGTAAGTGAAGTTTGTCAACAGCGAGGATCAACTCGCAGACATTCTAACCAAGGCTCTCCCATGTGATCGCTTCAAGACTCTTCGGGACAAGCTCAAAGTCTCCCCTCTCGCCGCTGAGCTTGAGGGGGGTGTTGAGGAAGTCAGCACGGACGAAGCACGGGCTATTATAGGATTTTTAATCAAATTAGTTAGCAAGAAATACAAATATAATATACTCGGTATGAGAAGTAGACGGCTGGGATTTAATATACGATTTTACATAGAATAGGATTAAATCTAGCGGTCAGGATCAAACAAAGAATAGGAAAATATAGAATAGGAAATATTCTGTTTTAATCCAACGGTCATTATTTGTTTTAATATAGCCGTTATACAAGTCATAACGGCTATGATTAAAAAAGAAATATTACTATAATTAGTATCACTTTCCAACTATAAATACGAACAAACATCTTTGTAATTCCTTGAGGATTAATAAAGAATCTCTATTCAAGATTGTTGGTGCACGCTCTTCTCGTCTCTCCCAATTCTTTCTTATCTTCTTCCTCAATCTTTCTTCTTCTTCTCGTACAATCTTTCTATCAAAAGTTAGAACTGTAGTAGATCCAGTCGACATGATTTTCAGAGATGAACCATTACCTATTTTATCATGTATGTGATATACCCAAAATGTGACATGTAATTATAGACGTTTTAAGGTTATTTTGGGATCATTTCATGTGCATTGTCTTCAATTTTACAAGAATTTTGCATTTCATGCACTAAATAGAGAAAGTTATTAAAATTGCATTTCAATGTCATTTTTATTCAGGTTCTACATCCTCAAGAATTTCTATGTAAAATTTATTAAGACATTTTTATTTTTTATAATGTTCTATTTAGTATGTTATATATGCTATTAGAGGGTAGAAGTCGAAACTGAAGATAGAAAATTAAAGAAAGAAATATAGAAAATGAAATGAGAAAAAAATATTTTTATATATAAAAAAAATTATTGGGGCGGTTCAGGAGCCGGCAAGATGCATCAGCGCAGAAGCCAGCATGTGTTGAATCTTCAGGAATGCACCAGGTTCTCTAGGAGTTTGATCCAATGGAAGACCATGGGGGTGCACGGGCGATGGAAAAGATCTGACGGAACGTATCCGCATTGACTGGCCCGAGTGTGATCCTCCTCCACGGGCATGCGAACTTGGACGTCTGGGTTAAAAGAGTCGGCCGCCAAGTGTTTGGAGCCGATTCCCAACCGGTAATGCTGAAAAATTGGCCCTTCCTTCTACTTCCTTTTCTTCTCTCCTTCTTCTTCCTCTTCCTCTTCTCCTTCTCCTTTCTTCTTGGGGGTGAGATCTGAAACGTGATTGTAACTGCAACACAAAGAAATTCCATATCTCCGAAAGAACGTGGGGCCATCATGGCCTTATATAGGGCCGTGATGGGCCCCTTACAAAGGCTCCAACAAGGGGAGTCCAATACAAGACCCCCCCTTTTAAAACATAATTCTAGGACATAGGAAATGAAACGAAGTGAAAAACGAAAATGACGATGAAACAATACAGACAAAGATGAAAACACAATGATACGAACGCGCACGTGCTCTATCCGAGGTATTCAAACCAGGGCGTCTTCACAGGCGCTTTGGCGTGTTGGTCAGGCTGGACACGGACCGGTGGCGATGCTGATGACGGTGATGATGTCGATGATGGCTCTGCTGATGATTCGTTGGCATTGTCTTGATGCGCTCCATCACTCTCTATTTCTATCGGTGTCTCCTCGTGTTAGTATGTCACTATCTCTCTCATTTTCTCTCTACAATATCTTTCTATTTGTCTCTCATTAACTCTTTAAGTATCTTTCCATCTCTCTTGAGGTTCCTTCTTACCTCTATCTCTCTCATTCTCTCCTCTTGGTCTCCTTCTGTCTATCTGTCTCTATCATTTTCTCTTTGCCTCAATTTCTCTCCAGCTCCCCTTCTCTAGCTATTGGTCTCTTTATCTCTTTATCAATTTTTCCTTCTCTCTTTCCCTCTCTCAAACTCTATCTCAAAACTCTCTCTATCTCTACTCTTTTTGTCTCTTTGCCTCACTTTCTCTCTCTCTCTGCACATCTTTCTCTATGCTCGTATATCTGTCAGTTTGTTTCTCTGCCTTTCTCTGTCTGGTTGTTTCTACATCTGTCTGTCTCTCTTTCTTTTTGTTTGTATGTATGTTGATGTATGTATGTATGTATGTATTTTTGTCTCTATCTATTTGTATCTATCTCTCTGTCCCTCCCTCTCTCTCTCCCTCTCTCTCTATCTATCTATCTAGGCCTCCCGCATGGTCTATCTAGTATTAGGTGTCTCTGTATCTATATCCTGGTCTCTCTCTATCTTTCTCTTTCTTGCTCTTGGTTTCTCTGTCTTTCTTTTTTGTCTCTCTCTTTGTCTTTCTCTGTGTTTCTCATTCTATCTTTCAATCTCTTTCCAATTTATAGTCTAGTTTTTTGGATTTCAAGTATTTTTATGACATCATATTCTGACAGATATTAAGTTTACGATGCAGAATATATTTTTTACAATTTTTTGGACTTATATTTAAAGAAATATAAACATTCTACATTGAAATATATCTTTATTATATTTTTATGAATTATAATTTATTTAAAAATAATTTATTAAACCTTTTTTTCAGTTTTAAAATGTGCATGCCACATGTCACCATTTGATATGTCAAATGGAGACCAATCACGCACTTACGCAATGACCACTCCAAAAAGGTGCAATTATGGCATCACCGAATTTGATGCCATAATGTGATAATCATTATCTGACACATTAACATCTTTTTTTAGGGGCCGACATGGAAAAATGAAAAAAAGAGCCTAACCATTGTGATAAAAAAATAAAAAATAGAAAATTTATAAAAATATAAATAATTACAGAAATATAGACAAAATATTTTAAAAATATAAAAAGAAATTTCAAATGTTGCAGCGCTACACGAGGTGCACACGGATACCACCGCAAATCATTAAAAAAAGAGGAAAACAAAAACTGCTGACGATGCAGACAAAAACACATGCCGCGTCAGACATTGACCAAGGTAATTTCCTTTTTTCTCTAACATGAATGGCATGCATCAGTGTGTCACTCACTTAAAAACAGAGTGTTGGAGCGCACCAGCCCGCTCCCCCAGATACATCTTCGGAGATGCCATCACCATCATCGACACACCCTCGGTTCACGTCCAGCCGGACCAGCATGCCAAGGCGACAGTGAAGACGCATGTGTTCAAGTAACCCCGGGTAAAGCACATCTGTATATTTTGATGCTTTGATTTTCATCAGTACGTACTCATCTAGTTCGTTGTTTAACAGTAGTCGCGCGTCTGTTTCCTCGTGCCTGTGTTCATCGAGTCGTGTCCGTAGCGTCGGGCGTCGGTCACTTTTGTCGTGCCCATGTTGTGTGTCATCGTGTCTTTGTTTCATTATATTTTCATTTATTGTTTTTTTTTTAAAAGGGTGTCCTTTGTATATAGACCCCCCTTAATGGACCCGCCCTAGCGGCCCATCTTTACTCCCTATATAAGGGAGAAGTGGGTGCCCTATGTTGGCAGACCAGATTTATCAAATTTGAAGTTTCACGCTCAGATTTTGGTCACCCCAAGAGGAAGAAGAAGGAGAGGGAGAGAAAGAGAGGAAGAGGGGGGAAGATAAGGGAACGAGGACGACCTTCCACCGAGTTGTCGTTTCCAACACCACGCCACCATCGTGTTCTCCTCAACAGTGTTGTGTGACTGTGCGGTGTTATCTGTGGTGACCGAGGTGCCTCTCCCCGCAACGTGTTCTTGATAGCTCTGCACCGCGAGTGACATTTTTGGCGTGGACTTTCATCTGCGCATTCACACGCTCAACGGAAGCATGTTCGCACAGTCAGCAGAAGATGCCTTGTCGTGCACTCGCGTTGATCCTACAACCTTGTGGACTTTCGGGCGCCAACGAAGCTTTTTTCCTCGTGTTTGACTGTCGGCGCCCTACGGGACTCACTGCAAGATTCGAACATGCGCCGCTGCTGGCACCTCGTGAAGGCCGCTAGCTTCTTCCATCAACAGCCGTTGCTCGAGCCGCACGTGCTGCGTGCCTCGAATCATGCGGGCCTCGAATCCTAAGCTAATACCGTGGGCTGCTACTCCGTGGGACACTTTGAGCTGTGAATTCCACCGCAGTGTTGCTTGCGTGGGTCGTGCTGCCCAAGCGACTTGTTGTCGTACCCGACTGCGTACTGCTTAGCTGAGTAACCGTTCGCGTGTCTGGCGAATTGGGTGTGCCGTAGGGCTGGTCTTCCGGCCTGGCCCCCTCCGTCACGCGCCAAGCCTGTTTCTCATGGCGCCCAGGCCTCACCCACTTCTCGCACTGTCTTACGTTCGGCCATGCCTCACCAACGTCATTTGCATTGATCATGTCATCTAAGCTGCACAGCCGATCTTGAAGGCCTCGGCAGTACAATGTGTGCCAGCTGGCTCGAACACGTCTATCTCAGTCGGATGCTCACACCCGTCTGCTCAATGTGACGCCTGCTGCGCCCTCACGTCCTTGTTCTCCTCCATCTCTTGACACACACTCCTGAGTCGTATCTCCACTGCTAGTCAGACGACGACGTGTTACTTCCGGCATGCCTCCACCACGGATGCCCGTGTCGTACCTTGCACCGGTGAAATGCCGATGACGAACGCTGCCACTGATGAGGTACGCCGTTCCCCTTGCTCTTAAGTTATATTATGTCTTTCAGTAAATTTTTGGCTGCACTCCAGTGCACTGGGGTTAGTTTAGGTGATAGGTTACATCAAGAAAAACTACGAGTTGAGTGTTTTCCTAGGTACGGGTCGAGCCCGTCCGTTACGTGAGAGTGCCAATGGAAATATTTTGTTCGAAGCCATAGTCAATGTCGTTGCTCCGATGAGGGTCAGAAGGTATCCGCCACCATCATCAGATGCCCACCCTAGAGCTCGGAGCTCGGAGAATCCCCAAGAGTTGGGGCGTACACTTACATCCGCCTAGGTCACATCATCTCGTAGTTACATATCCCGTTTTGGAATTATCCATCGGATGATGCCAGTGACAACGTTCGACCTCATCTAGGTATCCGAACATCGCCTTGGTACCCGACCAGAAGGTGTCTCCAAAGACGTCCAACATCGGAGAGAAAGGAGGATGTTCCGTGATGGGGTGTGCGTCGATGCAACACGCCACATCATGGAACAATTGATTAATAATCAACAAGTATATGTGTCCCTTTCCCTTGGAGATACATATGGTGGCTTTGAAGGGCATGAACACAAAAGACGAAGTGACGTGAATAAGGAGGATTTGATGGCTCAGCCAAAATGAAAAAAGAGGAAGCATCAACCCCAATGACAAAGAGATAGAGAGAAAAAGTTACGGGCTAGGATTGCTCCAAATTGAAATCACAATATCTGACAATACGCATGTCTCATTGAGCTGAAATTTTCTAGGTTGCTTTGTCTCCCCCTCCTCTTTCCATCCATACCCTCTGATATATAAATAGAGGTATGGATCATTGTGAAAATTATCCTTAAACTTGCTTCCAACTAATATGGGCTGATTGAAAGATAGTGAGCTTTTGAGATCCATCAAGTGTATTCATGATGCCTTGGGTGTGTGGGAAGAAGCATTAGAGAAGAAGGGTAGCTTACCAACACTCATAAATCAATGTGATCCTGGTGGAAGGTAAGGATCTATGTGAGAGTCTTCACCTTAAGATGCTCTTTCTCGACATCGTTGATAGCCTAATTTGATTCCACGATCATCTTTTACCATAACACCTCCTCCATACGTTTGCATAATCTTGTTTCTCCATAATTGTATCATTCACTTACTCGATCATCATCATATCCGAAGTGCTCCATATTCTTCTCACATAACGCCTCGCATCATTCTACTTTGATTTCCACTTTTCTTTGTTCTTTTCAAGTTTAAATTGTAACTTCCTACATCTTTGACTCAATATCACTATCTCGCCTAGTATCTTCTCATCAGTTCACATCATATTAAGAATTATCTTGTCTTATCTCAATGATCACTATAGTAAGAATGTTGAATCGTTAATCATCATTCCATTTGGAGACGATCCATGCTCATCACTAGCTAAATATTACTAAGTGCTGGTTTATATATTTATTGATTAATAGCAATTACCGACAACAAGTGAAAACCCTAAAATTGAGACTGTCACCTTCTGCAACTGAATTGGTGATGTAGGCAACGAAAATGTTGAGCTTGTCTCGAGGAAGATTAAATCTCGACTTTGGAAGCAGTTTTCTGAATAAATCTTCAAGCTGACCATATTTGTTGACAAAATTTATAAAAAACTTCTTGGATGTAGTGTGTGAATGAACTAAATGGAAATATATTTTTATATATTATTTTGTGGCATGAAAAATTGGTTTGACAGCTAAATGTGTTCCTCCAATGTTATCGCACCAAAAAGTTAGTAATTTATTGATTGAAATTTGAAGATCCCAAAGTAAGTTGAATCCATTTAATCTCAGATGCAGAATGAACCAAAGACTTATCTTAAGACACCATACTTGAGAGTACCACAATGGATGCTTTCTTTGAGCACCAAGAGATAAGATTTCGCCCAAGATAGATGTGATAGACCACTATTGATCTTTGATTTCACATGTCTCCAAACTAATCTACATCACTTAAAACATTAATTGAAAGATCTGAATGACTGTGCATAAGAAGGTCATGAACTGCACTTAATTTCAGTTGCTGCTGTTTCTGAAACTTCAATATGTCCTTATCACTTTCCAATATCTACACCCTACTTCAGATAAACATCGTTTAAAAGGTATAAGTTTGTACTGGACTCCTGATTCAGGTTTTTTTAGGTACTATAGATTATTTCCCTCAATGTTTTACAATTTTTAGGTTTCAAAGTAAAAACATTTTGATCATCTAGCTCAACAGAGACCCTTTTTCTATTCAAAATTGAAATTTCTGTCAACGCATCATTTGATAGTTATTTTATGATGAAAAGATTTTGACTCTTCCAATTGTAAAAAGTTATAGGTAACAAGTAAAACCGATGTTGCATTTATTTTTGGAGTAGATGAAAAGGAAAAATGAGTTCATTGAAAATAACCTATCATGAGATGAAAAACTCACTAGAATGGGGAGATACATATATCCAAGATGAAAGATTCTATAATGCAAAAAGCATATTTTGAAATTTCATCTAACTTATGTAGTGTGTAAGATATTAAATAGGGATACCATAAAAAACCAAAAACAATTAGCAAAAACACCTGGTGTTTTTAAAAGTAATACGTATGGTGATTTTTTAAGGAAAGGTTTTATCATTCTATTAATATGAAATGCACTGTAGCTACAAATTCATCAAATTTTTCTTTGGCATGTTAGCTTGATGCAATAGAGTTAGAGAAATTTGTAAGGAATGTCTATAGTTTTGTTCACCATTTCTATTAGTATGAAATGCAGTGTAACTAAAAATTCATCCAAAATTTTCTTTGACATGCTAGTCGGCGTGCTAATTGGGAGGGTGTGCCCGTGTAATTTGGCTCACGACATTTTAAGGACTGAGTCATAATGGGTAGCGATGCCCAAATACCTGATCTTTTAGGCCATTGCCACTATACGTGGCGATGCACGACAAACTGTGCATGTGCCCGCCCACGCCCAAGGCGGGACGGATCAGGTATGGTCCGCGTGTGCTGGGCGCGCAGGCTGATTGCGTGTGCCGCACGCCAAAGCTATGTGCCAGCGCCGAGCGCTGCGCGCAGGTATGGGAAGCGCAGGCCAAGCGACGTACAACAGTTGCAGCGCGCGGAGTTGTGCGGGGTGTCGAGCGCCCGCGCGGGCAGCGCGCGCATTGCGTGTGCGGGGCGTGGGGCCGAGAGACATTCCGCCAGGAGACTAAGGCAAGTGGCGCACTGAGAGCGCCGAGACGGCATAGAGGGCGCGTAGCCCTTCCGGGGGTAGTGTTGGGCGCGCAGTGCCCGGCTCGGGGGTGCCGAATGCGGCGGAGTCGCACAGACTACGCGCGAGGGTGTTGACATGGGTGACGGTGGTGTGTGTGATCGTCAAGGCAAGAGTGGCGTGTGTGATCGCCACGCCCACGGGTGCACGGTGCCCGGCCTGGCGCACTTGTGTAGCGGCAGAGCAGGCGCACGCGCACGGAGCAGCGGCCCCAAGGTGGTGTGGTGACATTACCTCGACGCAAAGTGCCTCGTCTCATTTGTTGTATCACCCCTCGTCTTCCCCCATGTAATTATCCCACGATGATGTATTGTTTCATGATATAAATGCAACACGCCTATTCCTTGATGGGGCTGCGTCCCCACCATCTCCTCTAACCCCTTTTATGCGATCTTAAGCAATTGCAAAAGCTTCTGTTGCAAGAGATCGAGGCTGCTTAGTGTTCTCCCTGAACATAAAAGCTGGCACACGCCAAATTCGAGCAAGAGACCGTGCTCGGGATTTGACCGTGTGACAAATAGAGTTCAAGAAATTTGTAAGGAATGTCTATTTTTTTGTTCGCTAGTTCCATTCGTATGAAGTCCAGTGTAGCTACAACTTCATCCAATTTTTTCTTTGGCATGCTTGCTTGATGCAATAGAGATATAGAAATTTGTAAGAAAATGCTTTTTTTATTTTTTTTATTTTTTTCACCAGTTCCATATGTATGCTTTGTGAAGGCATAATATTAGTTGTATAATTTTGTGGGTTTTGAAAAATGAGCAGAGAGTCTAATACCCTCAAACCCTTTCTGAATAATTTTTTAAAATTTTAGTTGAAGAATGGTTTTCTACTCTTTTTTGAAAAATAGTAAAAATTGATAACAGTTTTTTTTTTAATGGCAAAAAACACGGTGTCGGGTACAGCCAACCTGACGGTTGTGGTCCCAGAGGATACCCCCCCCCCTCCAGCTGGCCCCAGGTTCCCTTTGGCTGCACCATCCACATTCAATTTAAGGATGCCTATTGGCGGTGGCAGCCAATAAACAACCCGGTACTAAATGCGTGTAGGGGCCGGGGTCACCAGAATGCCCTAGGGGTGGAGGAGGTCGCATGCGAGTGCTGATTTGCCGACTTGAGGGGGAATGAGGTGGTGGATGTGCCTGATCCACATCTTGACTCGCCGCATGATCATGGGGCGCATGGGCAATCCTGCAAAATGAGAAGAGTTTTGCCCTTTCCATATCTCCCATAGCAGATAAGCTATGGTGATGTATAGAATGAGGCTCCATTTAGAGTATGTTGGCGAGAGAAACACCCTACCAAAACTCTTGAACGGGGTCTCTGTAGCATGAGATAGTGGACGCCAATGGTCTGTGATTTGGCGCCAGCATTCAAGTGATGTCTCACTATAAAAGAAAAGATGATCCATGGTCTCAGTATGGGGGCTTATGGGACAGGAATGACAGCGGGAGCCGAGAGAGTAGCCTATACGGGTCACTCAATCATCGGTCGGTAGGCCGCGAAGCAAGAGTCTCCAGAAGAAAAAGGAGACCTGATTGAGGTACTCTGGACCTCAGGTAACATATCTGAAAGGAGGCCATGTTGCTCCAGTAGGTGTTGCGTGTTACCCATAAGCAACTGAGCCACTGTTAGTCGCACTTCATGTGGGACAAATAGTGGATGGTGCGCGAGTGGTTAATCAGCATGCCAGGTGTCAAACCAGGCACAAATCTCTCCTTGTCCAATGTGCCAGCGAGTCATCTGGGCAAGTTGAAACCAGTGGTGCTGCCACGTCCGCCATCGTCGAGGACCCCGAATATCACCCTCTCGATGGGCCCACTCGCCATACTTGGTATAAATAAAACTACCCAATGGTGAGTATGTGGTGCGCAAACGCCATACGAGCTTCTTTTAGAGCATGTCCTAGACATCTGTGAGGCGTCTGATCCCTAGACCCCGTCGGTCGACATGCTTTCTCCCAAGAAACCCAATGGTGACCACGCTCTCCCTCTAGGTGACCTGACTATAAGAAACGTGCGCATAGTCGTTCCACTGAGCAAAGGACCGTAGAAGATAGTGAATGAACCGTGAAGGTGTGCAATCGGATACTCATGAGGATGTGTCAAATAAGTTGGATATGCCCACCGAGTGATAGGAAACGAAGTTTCCATCCCTCTAGTTTCTTTTGGAGTTTACCCAATAAGGTATCAAAGTAATGATGCCTCGCGGGTCCCAGAAAGATAGGACATCCAAGATATTCAAAAGGAAGACATCCTCGTGGGTAGCCAGTATACTGCTGGATGATCTGAGAGCGCTCAATAGTAGTGGAAGGACCAACTATGAAGCTACTCTTTAGGGCATTCACAAGCTGGCCCGAAGCTTGCTCGTAGGCTGTGAGGGTACTCATAAGTTCCTTAATGGATTTTTTAGATCCAATGAGAAAGAGGATGGCATCGTCAGCAAATAGAGAATGCAACAGGATCGGACAGCCCCTTTTCATAAAATACGGTTGGATGAGGCCGTGATCGATCGCACGGGTGAGCGATCGGCTGAAGACCTCTTCCATTAATATGAAAAGGGTAGGCGAGATAGGATCGCCTTGCTGGAGACCTCTCGTGGCCGTGAAGAAGCCAGTGGAGTTTCCATCCATCAAAAGAGAGAAATGATTCTCTCTTATGCAAAAGATCGATGAACTCAGTAGTGAACCCAAAGCGGCGCAACACTAGGGTAAGGAAATTCCACTTGACTCGATCAAAGGCCTTCTCCACATCCAATTTGATGATGACATTTGAGCCCCGAATATGAGCGTCCAAGGACTGGGCTAGTTCATGAACGAGCATGATGTTGTCATGGATCTGTCGACCCTTGACAAAACCACATTGCTCAGGCAAGATGAGTCGCTCAATGAGGTTCCCGACTCTGTTTGTAATTATTTTGGATGTAACTTTGTAGCATACATTACAAAGACTAATGGGGTGAAAGTCTCGGAAGGTAGCTGGAAGAGCCACTTTTGGTATGAGCGCCAAAAAAGTGGATTTCCAACTATGAGGGAAGACTTTGTGCGTAAACACTTCCTTGATAGCGAGCACCAAATCGATGCGTACGATGTCCCAACAGGCCGTATAGAATTCCGCTGAGAATCCATCCGGTCTAGGGGCTTTGTTCCTAGCCAAGGAAAAGACTACCTCATTGATCTCTGCTCAAGTGGGTAGGGTTGTGAGGAGGGCGCTGTCTTGGTTGGTCACCAAGTGAGGGATAGAGGTGAGAAGGTCCTCACTCACCACAGTTGGTTATGAGGATAGGAGTAAGCGATAAAACGCCACTCCTGCGTCTGCCAGCTGGGCGGGGTCCTGATTATACATCTCTAGCAGAGTCGTATAGTTGGGCCTGGCTCTGTGACAGATCGAGGCGTGAAAGAAACGTGTGTTTTTATCACCTTCCCATAGCCATTGGATATGCGATTTTTAGAGATAGAAAATCTCATGGCGCCGCATAGCATTCTCAAGCTGCTCCTTAAGTCGAACTTGGCGCTCTCCCACCTTGTCCGTCTCGATATCTTGCAACTAATGCTCGATGGCAGATAATTCTATCTTGAGTGCTTTGACTGGCGCATGGACGCCTCCAAAGACATGTCGATTCCACCACTTCAGGAGGAGTTTGAGATTCCTCAGGCGATAGCTCAAGTTCTCCATAGGTGATGTCGAGATCGTTCCATGCCAATGGCTGTGTACAAAATGACAGAAGTCGTTACGCTCTAACCACATGGCTTGGAAGCGGAATGGGGGGCAGCGAAGTCGATTACTCAAGTCCTGGAGAAGGAGGATCGGTGAGTGATCCGAATAATATCTCAGGAGGATCTCAATCACGAGGGTTCACTACATCAGCACCGTGCTATTGGGGAAACAACGGTGGATCCGTTGGTACATACACGTATCGGCTTGACGCTGATTACACCAAGTCCACTTCTCTCCAATAGTAGGCGGCTCCACAAGTGATGTCTGGTGGATAAAATCGTTGAACGCTTGCATAGATTTTGGCCGAGGTAGGCGTCCTCCCTGGCGTTCGCTGACTGCCCGTATGTAGCGGAAATCCCCAGCTAGAAACCAAGGGAGGTCAACAAGCTGTGAGTGAGAGTGAATATGTTAAACGAGTTCCCCCCAAAGGGCCTTCCGCACTAAGTGTCTATGTGAGGCACAAACTATTGTAAGCCTATAGGGCTTTGGGGAGTTTGGTACGTCAAAAGTGGCTTTGGATTACATCTCGGGAGTAGCACAGAAGACGGGTGGCGGCGCAGACCTCACTTGGTCCCTATGCGACAATATCCCCCATTCATTCTTTGCATCAAAGCTTCTCGCCTTCGTCGCACCAACAAATTCTGTAATTCAGATCCGCCAAGAGAATTATCCGTCTGCTATATTAGGAAGAATACTCTGAAATAAAGTAGAGTATAATTAAGTGGAGTATCAGAATTTATAAGGACAATATCAATCGATTTATGTTTGGTAGCAGACAAGGATGAAAGGGCACCTAAAAAACATCCCATCAGCGTACGTGCAACACCAACAATGCAGACATCTGTGCATAAACAATCATTTTAAAACGATATTTTACAGGTGTGAATAATCAACCCATGAATTAGATCAAGAGATAGTTTAAATATTAGAGAACTAAATAAATTATTGAGTATTGTACAGATGGTGTGCCTAATCTATCCATGAATTAGATTGATAGATTGTTTAATCTATTTGAAAATCTAAATAAATTAACGATTATTGGACGTATAGTGTGACCAATCGACCCAAGAATTAGATTGGAGACTGTGAGAAAGATAATTTACTCGATTAAAAAACAACATGAAAAAAAACTCATAACTGATCAGATACTGCGTGAGGAAAAAAAATATTGATCGCAGATATAGATAATAATACACAAAAATATTGATCGCAATGAAAGCGGAATTTATTTTCCATACACAAACAACAAAAAAAAATCTAGAATATCGTTCTAGAACGAATCATTAAGACATGAATCAACAATGCATACATCCGTCCCTAGAACCCACAGAAATCGAAAAACTGAAGGCACATTGCTCGTTTGGATATGGAAACCCAGGATATTCATTGCAAATATAGGTCTGAAGGTATTAGTCAAACAGTAGGAGTGAGAAAATAAGGGTTTCGATAGTGGTACAGAGAGAAAGAGATAGAATTGAAAGAGAGAGAGATATAGTGGAAGACAATAAGAGAAAGAGAGAGTAAGATACTAAGAGAAGAGAGATAGAGAGAGTGTAAGAGGAGAAATAGAGTAAGAGAGAGAGTGAGAGGGAGTAAGAGGGACAGAGTAAGAGAGAGAGCGTGTGAGCGAGAGTAAGAGAGTGAGAGAGAAAAAGAGGAAGATTGAGAGAGAGAGAGAGAGAAAGAGGGAGAGAGAGTAAGAGAGAGTGAGAGAGAGAGAGTAATAGAGAGAGTGAGAGAGTGAGGGAGAGTAAGGGAGAGTAAGAGAGAGAGAGTAACAAAGAGAGAGTAAGAGAGAGAGTGATAGTGAGAGAGAGAGTGAGAGTGAGAGAGAGAGTGGGAGAGAGGAAGAAGATTGCACGTAGGCCTGAGGTTTTCAACTGTCAGGATATAATTTTGGGTTTTCCTACAAATAGAGAGAAAGAGATAGAAAGAAGCCTGCATGTAGACCTGAATGATTCCGTCAATTTGTAGGAGAGAGAAAAAAATGTTTCGAGAGAAGCAGCGAGAGAAAGAGATAGGAATTGAAGTAGAAAACTGGGGACAGAGAGCAAGAGAAAAAACACATAAACAGAGAGAGAGAAAAAAAAGAGACAAATAGTGAGATAGAGCGAGGTAGATAGATAGAGATAGAGAGAGAGGTAGATAGAGGGAGATAGAGAGAGATCGAGTAAGATAGAGAGAGATAGCTAGAGATGGAGAGATAGAGTGGGATAGAGATAGATAGAGAGAGATAGCTAGAGATGGAGAGATAGAGTGGGATAGAGATAGATAGATAGAGATAGCTAGAGATGGAGAGATAGAGTGAGATAGAGAGAGCTAGATAGAGATAGCTAGAGATGGAGAGATAGAGTGAGATAGAGTGAGATAGAGAGAGATAGATAGAGATAGCTAGAGATGGTGAGATAGAGCGAGATAGATACAGATAGAGGGAGATAGATACGATTTGAGAGAGATTCGGTGAGATATTTACAATAAAGAGATAGATAGAGAGAGATAGAGAGATAGATAGAGAGAGAGAGAGAGATATGATGACTCTCAATAATTCATCAAATATTTAGACTTTTAAGTATCAAAGCATCAAGAATATTTAGTTAATTCATGTGAGTTGTCATGCATATGCATTATTTTATAAAATTACTAACCCCACTTGATTCTTCGAATCAAGTGGATTATATTTGACATTTTTTGGTTAGTAAGTTCAGAAACAGGTTAAGACAATGAAAGGAGGACGACAAGAATCAAGAGGAGTTGGCGAAAATGCAAGAAGAATAAAATTCCGAAAATGCCCCCGGGGCATGTGTTAAGAGAAACCTATAAATACTCTCTTGAGAGTTCATTTTGAGGTTGTCCAGAATTTTCTCTAAGGAAGCTAGGGCTTGGAGAAGAAGGTGTTCTGCAGACCCTCCAGTAGCTGATGAGCCATTGGAGCTGGGAGGAGAGGCAAGCTGAAGAGTATCCGCTCAAGAAGATCGTCGACTCGCCGGACAGGACGTGACACAAAGTCGGAGTGATTGAGCTGGTTCAGCTTTGTATTCTTCTCCCTCTTGGACAATCTCAGTTGGGCTTGAAGCAACCTGCAAGGTTCTTCAGCATTCTCCAACCAGAGTTGTTTATGTTTTAGTTAATCTAAAGTTTTTTTTGGTTGTTCAATTCTTCCTACTTCTTGTTTTCCCTCAAAAATCTACAGCTCTCTACTGAATTTGCACTAGAAATTCTCACAAGCAGCCAGCAGCCAAACCGCCAGCGACCCAGGCCTCAGCCTAGGTCGCCAGCAGCTCAAGCTGCTAGCAGCACTACAGGCATTGCCGGAGAGGAAATGCAGGGGGGCTTCGAGGACGTTGCCGACGGCGTGGATGACACTGGAGAACATTGGAGTCCTTGCAGTTGAACCATGTTTTCTGATGAACGTGCATTCGCTTTGACCCCGCTGCCCTCCGTTTCTGTAACCGTTTTCTGTAAGAGAGCCTTTCTGATGGGAAACCCAAGAACAAAAACGATAACATTCCTTCTCTTTCACCGGTAAAAGGAAGGTACAGCCAATCAGAGGCCAAGATGAACATCATACGTCTGTTTTTTTCAATCAAATTGGTAAGTATACGTCCCTCTCTCTCCCACTTTCTCTCTCTCTCTCCCCCTCTCCTTCTTCCGCTCTCCTTTCTCTCTCTCTCTCTCGCTCCTTCTCTTCCTCTCGCTTTCTCACTATCGCTCTCTCCTTCTCCCTCCCCCTCTCTCTCTCCCTCTCTCCCTCTCGCTTTCTCACTATCGCTCCCTCCCTCTCTCCTTCTCCCTCTCCCTCTCTCCCTCTCGCTTTCTCACTATCATTCTCTCCCTCTCCCTCTCTCTCTTTCTCCCCCTCTCTCCCTCTCGCTCTCTCACTATCGCTCTCTCCCTCTCTCCTTCTCCCTCTCCCTCTCTCTCCCTCTGGCTTTCTCACTATCACTCTCTCCCTCTCATCTTTTCCCTCTCCCTCTTTCTCCCTCTGGCTTTCTCACTATCCCTCTCTCCCCCTCTCCTTCTCCCTCTCCCCCTCTCTCTCTTAAGAGAGGAGTTTTACTCGGCAAGGATCCCGCCAGAAACCTCGCCAGCGAGCTCGCCATCGACCTGCTGTTAGGAGCGTAAACAAGATTATTTAGTAAATAAATGAATATTTTTATAGTCTTTAGAGACCTAGAGAATAGGATTAAATATAGGTTCAAATCTAGATTAGGATTAAACGTAGATGGTTAGGATCAAAGATAGATTAGGATTCAACATCAACGACTAGGATTAAACCATAGTAAATTATAACGGTGGAGATTATATCGTTGGATATCCGTTATATCAGATGGGTCTACGGCACTGATCAACGGCTGTGATCGGTGCACCCAACCCGTTATAACGGTTAGATTAAAACCTTAGATATCCGTTATAACAGATGGGTCTACGACACCGATCGACGGCTGTGATCGGTGCACCCAACCTATTATAACGGCTGGGATTAAACTGCATTTTATATCCGTTGTAGAACTGCTACAACGGATATATGAAACAGAAGTTCTTTACAAATTACTTATATGTAATATAAATACAACCAATGTAAGATTCATAAGCTTGTTGAATAATAATGATCTTACTGCTTCCTCTTGTGTCTTTCTTCTCTCTTCTTCTTCTTTCTCATTCTTTCTCAATCTTCCTCTTCTCTGAGCAAGACACGAGGATTTTCAGCATCTCTCTCTCTCTCTCTCTCTCTCTCTCTCTCTCTCTCTCTCTCTCTCTCTCTCTCTCTCTCTCTCTCTCTCTCTCTCTCTCTCTCTCTCTCTCTCTCTCTCTCTCTCTCTCTCTCTCTCTCTCTCTCTCTCTCTCTCTCTCTCTCTCTCTCTCTCTCTCTCTCTCTCTCTCTCTCTCTCTCTCTCTCTCTCTCTCTCTCTCTCTCTCTCTCTCTCTCTCTCTCTCTCTCTCTCTCTCTCTCTCTCTCTCTCTCTCTCTCTCTCTCTCTCTCTCTCTCTCTCTCTCTCTCTCTCTCTCTCTCTCTCTCTCTCTCTCTCTCTCTCTCTCTCTCTCTCTCTCTCTCTCTCTCTCTCTCTCTCTCTCTCTCTCTCTCTCTCTCTCTCTCTCTCTCTCTCTCTCTCTCTCTCTCTCTCTCTCTCTCTCTCTCTCTCCTCTCTCTCTCGCTTTCTCACTATCGCCTCTCCCTCACCCTGTCCCCTCCCTCTCACTCCCTCCTCTCTCCTCTCCTTCTCCTCTCCTCTCCTCTCCTCACTCTCTCCTCTCTCCCTCTCCTCTCGCGCTCTCTCTCGCGACTAAGGGAGAGGGAGAGAGAGAGAGAGCAAGAGGGGCGGAGAGGGAAAGCAAGAGGAGAGAGATAAAGAGGGAGAGAGGGGGAGAGAGAGAAAGAGCCAGATGGGAGAGAGAAAGTGAGAGGGAGATGGAGAGAGAGCGATAGCGTAAGAGAGAGAGTGAGACAGAAAGAGAGAGAGGGGGAGAAAGAGCGATAGCGTAAGAGAGAGAGTGAGACAGAAAGAGGGAGAGGGAGAGAGAGCGAGAGAAAGAGGAGAGAAAAAGAGGGAGAGGCGAAGGGAGAGAGAGAGAGATAGAAAGAGGAAGAGACGAAGAGAGAGAGAGAGGTAATGAGGAGTTGAAGACTCGCGGAGACGAAGCGGCTGGATAGGACTCTAATCAAGATTAGAGTAGTAATAATTGATGCTATAATTATACTCGTTAGAGATTAGAATATTAGGAAATCATATAAGTTCAAACATAGATAGGATTAAACATAGTTATTATTAAATATAGATAGGATTCAACGGTCAGGATTAGATATCAGATATACGTTATAATGAAGGGTCCACGGCACCGATCAACGGCTGTGATCGGTGCACCCAAACCATTATAACGGTTGTGATCTGAAACAGTATTTCAAATATATGCATCCGTTGTGACTGTTACAACGGATACATATACGTTATAGAAGTTACTATATTTAGCTACTTATACAAGTATAAATAAACCACCAATGTTCGTAAACCATATGCGGGTAATACAACGATCTTGAAATCGCTTGCGTGTCTCTTCTCTCTCCCTCTCTCCAGTCTTTCTCTTCTCTTCTCCTCTCCTTTCTTTGTTCTACTTCGTACGGCGGGCTCGAAATCTTTCAAGGGGGACAGAGAGAAAGAGAGAGCATGAGCAACAGCAAGAGAGAGACAGATATATACAGAGCGAGAGAGAGAGTGAGAGAGAAAGAGAGAGGGGGAGAGAGAGCGAGAGAAAGAGAAGGAGAAAAAAAGAGGGAGAGAGAGATAGAAAGGGGGGGCGACGAAGGAAGAGAGAGAGCCCGAGTGGGAGACAGAGAGCGCGAGAGGGACGGAGAGAGAGAGTGAGAGGGAGAGGAAGAGCAAGAGAAAGAAAGAGACAGATAGAGACAGAGCGAGAAAGAGAGAGTGAGAGAGAAAGAACAGAGGGAGAGAGAGAGCGAGAGAAAGAGCAGAGAAAAAGAGGGAGAGACGAAGGGAGAGAGAGAAATAGAAAGGGGGAGCGACGAAGGGAGAGAGCGAGCGCGAGAGGGACAGAGAGAAAGAGAGAGCATGAGCGACAGAAAGACGAAAGAAAACGGATATAGATAGAGACAGAGCGAGAAAGAGAGAGTGAGAGAGAAAGAGACGAAGAGGGAGAGAGAGCGAGAGGAAGGGGAGAGAAGAAGAGGGAGCGACGAAAGAAGAGAGAGATGGGAGGGAGCGACGAAGGGAGAGAGAGAGCGTGAGAGGGAGAGAGAGAGCAAGAGGGACAGAGAGAGAGAGCAATAGCAAGAGAGAGAGAGACACAGATAGAGACAGAGCGCGAGAGAGAGAGAGTCCGAGAAAAAGAGAGAGGGGGAGAGAGAGCAAGATAAAGAGGACAGAAAAAGAGGGAGAGACGAAGGGAGAGAGAGAGATAAAAAGAGGGAGCGACAACGGCTAAACTTTTTCCGCTGTAACTGTTTTTTTTTAACCGCTTATCTCTCTCTCTTTTCTCTCTCACTCTCTGTTCAGCCAATCAGAGGTCAGAAGCGCACATGGGTTCCTATTATAGTAGTATAGATAGATTAACTGTGGTCGTCAGTCGGGTATGCGGCTCGTACCGAACGTGGAACAGATGGTCGGTTCCCCGTAAAAATATTTATCGGTCAGAGTGAACTTCGAACAGACGAAGCAGTTCCCTAACTGATGGTGTTTGTGGCTCGAGAGGTCACTATAAATAAATCGTCCGAAGAAGGAAGAAGAAGAATAAGAAGAAGAACAAGAAGAAAAAGAAGAACAAGAACAAGAGGAGATGTAGGCTACGCGGAACCTTGCCCACCACCTTCGGAGGCCGTCGGGTCTTCGCCGCTTTTTGTTGCGGCACGGTGGATGCGGTTTCGCGTATCCGACCATCTTCTCTTCTTCTACCGTTCTTGAAGTTTAAGGTCTGCGTATCCGAGATATCATTCCTTGATGTTTTTAACACTTCATTACTTGATGTTTTTAAGATTCTAACCTCCTGAAATCAAAAGCCAAAGAAAGTCCGACAGTTGTGGGTGAACTTTTGTGTTGATCTTTTGACGTGTCTTCCATCATTTTAAGTGTGTTTCTGTGTGTGATAATCTTGCTCTTTGTTACTAGAGATATGTGCGAGAGATTGATGTAACGAACTAAGGATATGGCTAGATCCAGGTGGATAAATAGATAGGTCGTGGATGGATGAAACAAATAGGGAATGGTACATGTAGAAAAAGCAGAGAGAGAGAGAAAGATAGGTAGGCTCCAAGGAGAATATGCGATTCATGTGTTTGCAACACAGGAGCAATGTTTCACACTTCAGAGAAAGACAGTGAGGAAAGTAGGGAGATGAAAAATGATTCGAGAGGTTGAGATAGAAACTTGCGAGGACGGGCAGGTAGATCTAAAGATAAACAGATATTTGAGAGAAAAAGGGTAGATAGGGGGATATTGCAGGAGACAAATATGCGAAAGATGGGCAGATAGGTAGAGACAAGATAGACAAGAGATGGATGAGCGAAGACATGGGAGATGACGGAAAAGAAAGAAAAGAGACCTTGGGGAAAGTCGGAGGGAGACAGAGAGACAGACAGACCGTGTGAGTGTGTGTGTGTGTGTGTGTGTGTGTGTGTGTGTGTGTGAGAGAGAGAGAGAGAGAGAGAGGGAGAGAGACCGAGTTTGTGTGTGTGAGAGCCAGAGAGAGAGAGACCGAGTTTGTGTGTGTGAGAGCCAGAGAGAGAGAGAGACCGAGTTTGTGTGTGTGAGAGCCAGAGAGAGAGAGGCCCTGTGTGTGTGTGAGAGAGAGAGAGAGACCGTGTGTGTGTGTGAGAGAGAGAGAGTCAGAGAAAAAGAGAGAGCATTAAAGAGAGAGCAAGAGTAAGGGTAACTAAGAGACAGGGAGCGCACAAAAGCGACGCTAAGAGAGAAAGGGGGAGAGAGAGAGAGAGAGGGAGAGAAAGGGACAGAGAGATAGAGAGAGAAATAGTAAGGGTAACTAAGAGACAGGGAGCGCAGAAGAGAGACGCTAAGAGAGAGGGAGAGGGAGAAAGAGAGCAAGAGAAAGGTGACACGTCTAGAGAGAAATGAGAGATAGAGAGATAAGGACTACATTTCCCATTTCTTCATTGTCTTCATGTTTTCATATTTTAAACTTCAAGAGCATGACAAAAAATATGAACTTGACCAGCAAAAGGTAACACATCTGTTATACAGTGAATAGTTTTCACATTGATCCATAACATGATTTTTAATTGTTTTATCTCAACTGCAGGAATAAGCATTGTTTGAATTTTAGCACTCACTGTGTGTTATATATAGATGCTCTTTTAATTTGGAGATTATGCGAAGTCCAGTTGTCTTATGGAAGATTTGAAGGTTTAATGACACATATATGTTGTGTGCTTCCAATATTTTGTTGAACCCATTTTAATAAAGATGTGGCCTAGATTTCAGTATAATTTGAAGGCTGTACTAAAGTTTTTAATAATGATAATTCCACAACACAATATCAAGAACTGCCCTCAAACTTTTACAGAATTCGATGTGTATATATATATTAGGTTTATCAAATTTGAAACTAAAATCATAGATATATTATTTTCTTATAGAGTATATTTTCCTCCAGATTTTTATGTAATATAATATATATTCTTTCATAGTCATCTAAGGGGTTCTCATCTTAATTCCCTCACTTTAATGACTTACTGCTATATTCACTCAATCAAATAAAGACCAATGAAGGATTTTTGTGAATGATTAGCGAAACTACTCATTTTGAAAAAGTTCCATTACGGCAATGGAAGTTACGGGGCCATAATTGTCAATGTTAGCAGATGGCCTTGTTATTTTTTAATGAGTAGGGCTACATGGAACAATAAAAAAGTGAGATCCAAATCATAGTTAGTGTGATTACAAATAACTAGATGGAGGACACATGTCACTATAAGTAAAGCGCGCTATTTTTTGTCAATAAATGCGCTGCAAGTAAGATAAAAAGGGAGCACAAATGTTGTCATGTTGTTGAGTTGAATGAGAAATAATGTTAACTGGACACATCATGCATCAAATAAAAATTATGATGGGGCGCTTTCCATTTGAAGATTATTGTATATTTGGCAGAGCAAGAATATCTTGATGAATATCTTTGTGCAGAATTCTAGTATGTTGTATAAAAGACTCACCACTATATGAGACCCTATCATCCAAAGACATTGGGATCAAAATGGTAAGTCTACGAGCAGATTGACCATGTACAATTTCAAAAGGGATCATGCTGGTGGTATGGTTGACTAATGCGTCGTAAGCAAATTTGGCACATGGGATGACGCTGCACTAAGATTTGAGGTTATCCCCAACCAGAGACAGTTGAAGGTTTGTGAGACTTGTGTTAAAAATCCCAGTTTGAATGTCTCTATCAAGCATTATTCTGTTAGAAACCAAAGGCCGTTAAAAGCATGGAAAACTTGAGTCAAATCCCTAAAAGATGCCAAAGAGTTTTTCAAAAAAAGCGACTGATTTGAATATCTCTATCATGTACAATACTGCTTGGAAGATGACGGGGGTGAACGACTACATTAAAATAGAGATTGGAGACATCAGTCGCATCATAAGTTTTAGAACATGGAATAAAATGATCCATTTTACAAAAATTATCGACGACAACCATAATGGAATCATGCCGCAAAAGAGTGCGAGGAAGCCCCAAAGCAAAGATGATACTCACGTCATCCCATGGTCTATCACGTAGTGAAAGAAGAGAATAGAGTCAGTATTCTGCTTCACTTGCTTTGCCAATGCACACACTCTACATTGAGATACAATATTCGCTACATCTCTCTTCAAAGTGGGCCAAAAGAACTGCTGGCCGACAGATGCTATAGTCTTATCTTGACCAAAGTGAACCTTAATCGTAAATGGAATTTACAGAATTGTAATTAATCAAATATTGCAAAGTCGTGGTATTTATTACCATTCTAAATTGGACCATAACGGCATCTCGGTCTATACCAGCACCATAATATCAGATTGGGGAGGCAGATTAGAATTAGAAATTGATAGAAAAGCAACTTAGACATCCAACATGTACCTCCCAAACAAGAAAATATGTAAGATAGTTGTGTGGAATACATAGGTGATGATAATAAAAAAGGATCCTCTTTCAAGAATATAGTCTTTGGTCTTTGGAGTAGGACCCTTCTCCAAGGATTGGATGACAGGTGAAAAATCAAGACATTCTTAGTAAAACTCTTCAATTGTTGAAAACCAATCACTTCAACTTTCATAACATTCAATAAGAGGGTTTGCCTACTCAATGCATCAGCAACTCTGTTCTCAACTCCCCTCTTATGCTTCAAAACAAAGGTGTATAACTGGATGTACTCGACCGAGCGACCATGTCTAGGATTTAACTTTTACTGGGAGTGAAGATACTTTAACGCCTCATGGTCAGAATAAAGTACAAATTCCTTGGAAAGTAGATAATGGTGCCAATGACATAAATACTGAACAATCACGTAGAACTCTTTATTATAAGTAGAATACCAAAGCTTGGCATCATTCAACTTCTCACTATAAAAAGCAATGGGGTTATTTTCCTGACTTAGTACACCACCAATACCTAATCAAGATGCCTCAGATACGACTTCAAAAGCTTAACTGAAATATAGTATGCAGAGGATCTATCAGTTGATATATTCACTTTGATATCTTCAGATGATCTTTCAGCTGACAGAGTAATATCCAAATGATTACCCTTCAATTACTCAGGCATATGAGCCATTATGGTACCGAAATTTGGTATGAAGTAATGATGGAAGGTGGCCAAACCATCTCTTTCGAGAAAAAACTCTCAAATTCACTCAATAAATCAGAAAGCTCTGATGGTGACGAGGATGAAATATCACTAGAATAATCAGGGATCATAACAAGACAGAGATAGATGAGCTAGCATCTAGCTCCTTGGGGAATTGATATCCATCAAGATGATATAATCCTAACGAATCAGGATTCATTGTAGGTTTCTTTGGGGTCCAGGAGTATGAATTTCAAGTCATCTCCTTGCCCTTGTACATGAAGAAGCAAATGTTACTTCTACCAAAAAAGTGTACGCCATTGTCATAAAGCCAAGGATTATATGGATGAGGATGGTCAATCATAAATAATCCCAAATGGCAAATCATTGCATCTGAAACATCATTGTTGCACCTTCCACTATCAATAATGGTCTTACACATTTTTTCGCCAATCTTAACATAAGTATAAAATATGGATGTTCTCATTCAGAATCATCTATAGATGGTTGCAAAAGAGTGTAGCGAACAACTACCCAAGCTAAGGTAGATGGGTCACATCAAGGTAGTGATGGAAGACTATTTGTGATACCAATAAAACTCAATACACCATTTTCAATAATGCACTCCCTCTTAGTCTCTCTCTCTCCCTTTCCCACTCTCTCCCTCTCTCCTTATCTCTTAGTCCCTGTATCTCTCTCTCGCTCTCTCTCTAAGTCTATCTAACCCTTCCTATCTCTTTCTCTTAGTCTATCTTACCCACCTCTCTCTTTATCTCACTGTGTCTATCTTACCCACCTCTCTCTTAGGCTCTCGCTCCCTCTCTTGGTCTTATTCTCTCTTGCTATCTTTCTCTTTCTTAGTCTCTCTTATGCTCGCACTCTCTTTAAGGCTCTGTCCCTCGCTTGCTCTCCCTCTTAATCTCTCACTCTCTGATAACACCCTAAATTCGGTCTTTATTTCATGCTATTAGCACAATTTTATGCATTTAAAGAGCCTAAAATGGGGTTGTTATTATCTATTTACAACAAAATACTGTTTTCAAGTGATTTCTGGTTTTTCCCTAATTTTCTGTTAATTCTATGAATTTTAAGGGATTTATTTGATCTTGAAATATTTTTGAATGAATTATTTTTGAATGAAAATGGCAATTTTAATATTTAATTTCAAGATTTATCAGTACCAGGATGAGTCAGTGAATTTTCTAGAATTTTTTAGGATTTTCTAGGATTTTCTGAGATTATTTGAAGAAGAAGTGCATTTTTTCTAAGAAAAAAAGATATATTTATAAGGAAAAAAATGAGTTTGAAGATAATTTTTGAACTTTGAAGGGTTTTTTGTAAATTTTTGTTGCAATTATACCCTCGAAACAGCTCTCGGTCGTGGTTGCAGGCGTAAAGATGTTATTTAAAATTTTCTAGGGTTTTATTGCAAATGATGTAATATTTGTTTTAATCTTTTAGGAAAAAAACCAGATGAGAGAGAATGAGCAAAGGGCATATACACAAATATTTTTGGGCGGCGTCCATCTGTAATCGCACGGTTTAAAATGGGTTTTTCCGCATGAAGTCCAGAGGAATTTTTCGCGTGGCGACGTGGCCTTATTGTGGCCGTCGGATGAGAATCCCAAGGCGCTTGAGGAGGGTCAGCGCTGGGAGGTAAGTTCACCGCCCACGCGGCGCGTACAACGCGCACGCAAGGGCGGTGACGTGGCACTTGCGGATTCGCCCGCGCTGCGTGAAACGCATGCGCCACGTGCATGTTAAATTTACAATGCTGATTTCTCACCTATTTTCTTTCTATTTTTACTTTCGCCAGGGGGTACGTGGCACAACGAGAATGCACTCGAGTGAAGAAGTTGAGTCATTTCCGCCAATAAAAAGATGACACCTCAGCGAGCGGTTAGAAGAAGAAAAAATTTAAATAAATGATTTAATCCAATGGCTAATATTGGTTTAAATTCATTTATTCATAACTTTTGATCCGGAAGTCCGATTGAGATGATTTTTTATGGATTTTCTCGTCTTGATCCCTTCTTTCTATCTGTATAGTTGGTTCATTGGGATCAAACCTACATTGATAGATAAAAATTAATTACTAATTATGGGTAAAATGATAATTTTTGCCATTTTATCTAGGTATAAAAGCCGAATTTCGAGAGGAGGGGGTCATTCTTGATGGTTCTCTATCACAGATGTGAGGTAGAGAGGAGCCCCAGCCTGGATCAACCTGTTTGGTACATTCCCTTCATTGTATTTGAATTTTGGTGCATTTTGAATGAAATTAGTTCAATTTTTTTATTGTTCTTCTTGATTCTGGTCTGAACCTCTAAATCGCTTGGCTTGAGCGGCATGTACAAGCCCTGATTAGGATTGAGAGGAGAATTTGAGAGATTTAACTAGGCATTCAAGTGCATTCCCAAAGAAATCTCTAAAAAAAACTTTAAATTCTAGGGTATTAAAATTTCCTTTTTTTAAGTGGATGAAGGGGGACAAGATGAGGGGGATGAGGATGTGGGCTGGTGGGCTGATGAACGGCATCCAATTGTGGAACAGGGGGACGATGAGGGGTGTGTAATGGGTGGGGGATGAGTGGGTGTGTGGCGAAAGGTGTGTGGAATACTCGTGTGACTCTGCCCTGCCTCCACATAGTCTCCCTCAGGACTTTGGAGATCCAAGAAGGCAAAGGTATTGGAGGTACTAGTAAATGCTTGTACCTCCTTACCTTTACCCGGCCGACTGCCTCCTTACCCTTACCTCTAGAGCGGTGGGTGTGAAGAGATGCGGCCTAAGCCCTGGAAAACCGATCCAGACTTTAATTGTCCACGTGGTACGATTCCAAGCTTTCCTAAAGTCCGCTTCCAGTTGGAAGCGAATGAAGACACTTCGGTGGTTGTGTGCGCCAATAACCACTGGGCCAGTGAAGTATCCTGGCGCTACATAGACCCTCATGATGTCATCAATGAGGGGATGTTTCGTCGCGAATCACCCTATCAAAGTATAAGCGAATGGAGCCACCATTCGCGAGACCTCCTCTTTCGAGAAGGCGACAACTCTCACACCTTCCGTGTCAATGTAGCCCCGCTTGGGGGTCGTGTCATCGTATAGTGGAGGAAGTGTGACCTTTGGGAGGGGTTGAGTGGTAACCATGTGCGTAGTCCCTGCTACTTTCGCCGCCCAGCCAATGCATTGCCAGGGTCATTTGGTGCTCGATATGCCTCCGTGTCTAGTCTGAGTGGTGCGACCTATGGCAAAGTAGGAGGAACAACTTCGATGGAAGATGTCAGGCCCACTTTCCCGGTGTCGGTCAAGACCTCACGAGTTGGTTCATCAACGCCAGTCCGGTCAGCATATGGGGAGGGGGGCAAAGTACCCGAGTCGAGCTGGCAAGAGTTGTCTAAATGTCCCAAGTATAAAGGTCCTAGGTCGTCTAGGTGTACTCGATCAAGGGTGACCGAGTTGTCGTGGAGGACTGGATCAGAGGTGGCTGTATTGACCAAGTACGTCTGGTCAGGATTGACTAAGTCAATGCAATCAGGGTTGACCGAGGCACCATGGTCAGCAAGGTCAAGGTTGACCATGTCAACATGATCGACCAAGCCAATACGGTCATCCGTGGCCAAGACAGCTCGGTGAACTTGGTCAAGATCAACCGAGTCAGCCTTGTCAACACAATCAGGGCTGACTAAGTCAACACAAATAGGGTTGACCAAGGCACCATGATCAGCAAGGTCAAGATTGACCAGGTCAACATGATCGACCAAGTTAATACGGTCACTAGTGACCAAGACAGCTTGGTCAACACTATCAAGATCAACCGAATCGTTGTGGTCAACACTCTCCAGGTTGACCGTGTAAACCTGGTCAACACGTTCTAGTTTGACCAAGTTGACTGGGTCAACAAGGTCAACACGTTCTAGTTTGACCAAGTTGACTGGGTCAACAAGGTCAAGATGGGCCAAGTCATCATGTTCAACTTTGTCCAAGTTGACCAAGTCACTTTGGTCAACTTGGCGAGGTTTGACCGAGTCAACCTGGTCGACTCGGTCTGAGGCGCCCGAGTCGACCAGGTCAACTTGGTCTAAAGCGGCATGTTCGACTCGGTCAGAAAAGGCCAAGTCGATCAGCTCGACTCGGCTGATACCAGCTAGGTCGACTCGTGGTGAGTCATCCGAGTCGACAGAGTCGACTCGGACTGTCTCAGTCGACGTAGGTGGGTCAAAGAATGCCACGTCAGCCATCAAATTGGATCGGTGTGGAGCTGATGACGTGGAGAGAGCTCGGCTGTCGATTGGAGAGTCCAAATGGGGATCTAACGGTGGTGGGGCCGTTGAACGTTCAACAAAAGCGGGCAGTGGGGGCATGGAACGATCAACAAAGATGGGCGCTAAGGGCGTGGAATGGTCAAAGAAGGCGGGCGATGGCGGTAAGCTCACCGGCAACGGCTCTTTTTTTTGAATTTCAGCAAGGTCCACGAGAGGTCCATCATCTGGACCGTCGAGATAGACAGACAAACAGCGCCCGCTGTTATGATTGCGGGCTGCAACGCAAGATCTAATTTTTTTGGGGTTTTTTTAAAATGTTTGTTTTTTTGTTTTTGATTTTTTATGAATGTTAGATCCATCCAGACTGTCAGTTTCGACAGCCTGGATGGATCTCATGTCTGACAAGTCCAGCAAAGGCACATTTGACGTGGCGAGCACGTCAGATGCAGGGTGTGCTGGCATTGCCAGCGCGTCTTGGTGGGCAGGCTGGCCGTTTGACGTGCGTGACACGTCAATCGGCCAGCTAGCCGTCTCTGCTGACTCAGCGGCCCGCATGGGATTACGGGCTGTGAGTTTTTCCTTTTATTTTTTCGGCAAATTTGTCTAAAATATCAAATATTAAGCAAGTAAAAGATAAATAAATGAAAAATAAATTAAACTTGGATGTTCTACTCCCCCAGACGAGCAATCCAAGTCCAGATTTGATGGGATTTGGATTTGTATAGCGTCCAAATAAAGGAAAATAAAAATCGAGAATGAAAACTTACTTCTGATCTTCAATTGCCTTTAGAACAAGCTATACTGATCTGTTTTGAGCGATTTTTAAGTCGATTCCAGTAGATTTCAAGCTTCTAAATCCAATGGGACCAATTTCAGCTCATTCTGAGTCAGACACGAAAGTTATGAGGAAATCGCCGATTTCAGAGGGGAGAGAAGCTCTAAAAGGAACTGATAACAGTTCATTTTTATCTTTAATAGGAATGCACCATCATAGCTGGGGGGGACCCTGTGCAATGTCGGCACGAGCGACCTTCTCTGAGCACCTCCTAGGTACACTCATGTATGTTTTCAATTACTGCACCATGGGCGTGGACGAGTAGGATCCGAGTGTAATTGGGGATATTTATGCTCACTCCATGCCTATAAACGCTGATAAACAATGCACTTCATATATAAAATCCCCCCGGGTGGCATCCAGGGCCCGGCTGGATCGGTCTACAGGCACAACCGCAAGGTTGGACATAACCGACACCATGTATTTTGCCATTAATCCTCTTCTCAAAAAAATTTTAATAGGATGAAACCAGGTAATTTTTTTAAAATCATCAAAAAATCACATGATAAAAAAATTCATAGAGGGAAATAATAGGTGATGATATCCATAAATCAGAATGTATTATTTCAAGCGGTTTGATGATGAGTAGAATTAAATATCAGTTAAATACTTTTGAAATGATACACGAGTCACAAAAGAGTTTTTATTAGTATGAGAAAATGGCAGCCCAAATCTTCATAGTACACTTTGTAAAATTTGGAACTGTGGATGCCCAACAAGTAAATGTCAGGTTTTATTTCTCCAAGGCATGCAGTTCTAATCTGGGATTTTGGTTCCATGTAGTATAGCCCATCCCTAATCAATCATTGCAGTAGAATTTGAGGCAAAAATAAGCATCAAATTCTAAAAAAAATACACGATATTTGGTTAGGTTATGATTTGATGATAAGTTTTCAGTAATCACAGGAACATTCAATGTGTCCTTCAAACAACTATTTCTATCATAAGTAGAAATTTTGATTCACCATTGGATCACCGGATACATAGCTTACCAAATCCTAAGTTTTAATCCAGCTATGTTATCTAGATTAAGGAAACTGTTGCCTTGATTGTTAATTGTTATATTATGAAAACTTGGTCTGAAATTACATGGTGTGTTAGACAACTATCTTGGTACCAGGACTCGTCAGGGGATGAGCTTGTACTACTTACTATGTAGATTTATGGAGGTTCTTGAATGTATTTTCCAAGTTATTCTGTCTAGCTAGCTTCCAACACCAATTTTCCAACCCCAATTCTTTGGCTCTATGCCCAGATTGAGAACAGATCTAGCTCCTACGCTGAAAGTGATTAAATCTCAATCTTCCTCTTCCATGACTTTGATTATAGTTTCTATTGCAGTATACATCTCTAAGGCATGATGTTATGCTTCTGTGAGCCTTAACTTTCATTGTTGGTTCCCATTGAAAGAAAATTATTCTCAGTTGCATTTTTATGATAAGATAAATATGCATCATGCGTCTTGATAATTATGACTCTATCCTATAATTTCATGTGATTAATGTTAGCATTTATGTGGACAACAAACTGATCATACTCACAACTGAGACCTCTAAGACAAGTAAAGATTATTGTAACTCCCCATCAGAAGTAAGTGACATATTCATCTGTAGATAAATTTCTTTTTTCACATTATATAAATTTTGGTGAAGTTCTACAATTCTTGATTATTTTGGCTAGAAAAAGCATGTTATAATTATTCCCATGCTTCCTTCGAGGATTTTTATTTTATATTCCATGGGGATAATGGGCTCAAAATTTTAAGAATGTAAGCATACTGATTTATTTTCCATTAACTCTTGCATACTAGATTTTCAATGACATTGCCATTTTGATATGGAATTGAAATTTGAGGAGAGACTTCCTCAAATAAAATGAATTAAATCATACCAAAATAATAGAGAAAATATGTAGCTCTCCCAGGATTGAAAATTATCATTTCTAAATTCACGGACATCACATTCCCTTGAGCAACAGAGAATTTATGACTTGATTTGGAGAGCTCGAGGTTTTTGTCATCCCAGTGGGTATTTCTTCAGACACAGGCTTAAGATTCCTTTGATACCATTTAAATAATAGAATAAAGGTGGAGGAGAAAAAGAGAGAAAGTAACTGATGGCGCAGCACCGCCGGACGTCATCGAGCCAGCACGCGAGGAGCCATCGTCGTCATCGAGCCCACCATCGACACGTGTCCAGCCGGCACGACGAGCCGCCGCAGCGACGCGCGACCCCGAGTTCAGATACTCAGCGTGACGCACGCGCCACTTCACCGTCGGAGCAGCCCACTTTTCCCTTTGTTTTCTTTTCTTACCTTTACTTCCTTTATCTTCGTCATCGTCGTCTCCTTAGTTGTTGTGTAGTGAGGGGAAGAGCCCATATGAGGACATCTTCCCCTCCCATGGGCCTGACAAGCCATTTTCCTTTTAGTTTTCCCTTTTTCATTTCTCTCTTGTTTGTTGTTCTAAGGAGGCCCATCTTCACCCATTATATAAGGGGGGGTGGGCGTCCAAAGACTCACTCTTGAATTTGGAAGTTATTTACGTGGAAGTTGAAGAGTCTATCGTGAGAAGAGGAAGAAGAAGAAGAAGAAGAGGAAGAAGGAGGAAGAGGAAGGAGGAGAGTAAGGAAACTCACCGCCGCCGCCGATCTCGCCACCGCCATTTTCTGACGACGTCCCCCCCCCGGAGCCGCCGTCGATCGCACCGCCACCGCCCTCTGACGACGTCCCCGCCCTGAGCCGCCGTCGACCACGCCGCTGCCGTCCTTCGACAACGCCTCCGCTCAGAACCGCCGTCCTCCGACAACGCCTCCGCCCAGGACCGCCGTCATCACTCTTCCGCCGCCATTCCTCCGCGCCTTCGCCGTTCCCAGGCACCGCCTCCATTCGGCATCCCTGCCGGCAACCGCTGCCGTCGCCTCCGACGTCGCCGACGCTCTGCGCAGCCGTCTGCACCTGCTGTCGCCGTCCGCGGGCCGCCGTGCCCTCCGGCGCCCCCGGCGCCCCACGCTGCCACCGCCGTCCACCCCGCCACCGTCTTCCGCGTCCGCAGCTAGACCCTGTGCGGCCGCCGCCAGAGCCGTCACGCGGCCGCAACCCGCCAGCAAGCCGTTGCCTCGTTCGGCAACCCCCTGCCCGCGGGACGTGGCCCTCGACCCCCTGCCCGCGAGTGGTCTCCTCGGTGGCCCCGATTCCCAGTCGCCCGACGGTGTGCTGCCAGCCCGCTGTCTTTGCGCGGTGTCTTGGCCGCGCCCCGGACCCGACAACGCCCCTCTCGACGGAGGCCTTGGCCACCCGCGCGCCGCGCCGGTCGATCGTGTCTGCCCGGTGTGTGTGTTGCCGCCGCTGCCCCGCGCTCCAAGTTACTCACGGGATCGCCTTCTCCTACACCTGGAAGGCCCTTGCATCGACGCCAACTTCCTCCCGCCACACTATCAGCAGCATCGGATTCCTACTATCCCCGGCTCCCTCCCCTTTGGTTCCAGTTATCCGTCGCCAGCGCGACAAAGGTACCCCCTTACCGTGCACTCTTGTGTCTCTTACTTTCTTCAGTGCCTTTCGGTTAGGCAGGTGAGAGTGAGACAGGTTGAGAAAACGACGGAAACTGCACGAGGGTCTTACCCGCCCGGTACGAGTCGGGTTCTCCCGACGCGTGTGAGCATTTCAGCAGGATTTTCCCTTTCGGCGACGTACTCGCCCTCGACCCTCTCGGGCGAGGTTCAGGAGGTCCGTCCGACCCCTCTCAAAGCGAACCCGTCAATTCTCTGGAACGGCATTCCCTGCTCGTCGGCGCACGCACGTATTATACGTAGGATTTCATTTATTCATGTCATCATTCCTACTTATCACTAGCATCTGTCGGACGCCGTCCTTTGACGTAGTCCGACTAGACCACGATTCGATACCGAGCCCATACCCTCGGTGACGACCGGGCGACGTCTTGATGACCTCCGGCATCAGTAACTATAAATCATCTTGTTACACATACTTTTGTATTTATTATAAATATAACGGTATCTTTATATCTTTAAATCCCAGCGATTATAACCAACCTTTCTACATTTTATCCTACTATTTATATTTAATCAAATCAATTTTTTTTCTTGATCGTCTATATTTGATCCTCTCTCTCTTTAAATTTATATTTTATCTTAGCTTCTAATCTCATAATGGGTATAACGGGTATGTGTTCATTCATTATTATTCTACTATTTAAAGTAATATTATTCTCCAGAGACAAGTCTGATGTCTTGAGTTGAACTCCTTCACAATTTCTTCATGGTTACACACACATGAATGAAATTATCTTCATATGAACATCTTTGTAAAGATCATCGCTAACAAAAAACACAATTTAAATGATACAAAACACATCCAAATTTCAACTCAAGTTCACCCACAAACATAAGATTTCTTAATTGTGGCACCTTGAGCATAAACACTAATGATTGAGTAACGCCATGGTTTGTTCATTTTTTGGGGATTGTGGATCATGGGTTGGAAAGAAGAGAGGGGAGAGAATGAAAGAGGGAATGGGGGTGGGGGTGAATAAAGGAGGCTAATCTTTCATTGGAATAATTCTACATAGGAGACCATAATCAAACTAAGAGCACAAATTCTCATATTAACAGAAACATTTAAGCTTTCACAAATTTGAAACATGGATAATGTCTCTACATATGAAATTGAAACTTTTTTTCTATTATAACGCATCATGATGCATATCTTTATGCAATAGTCATAAAAATATTTATATTGTAGCCTATTATAGTAATCTAAGTTTCTAATTTTGGCCTTTTGTCATGAAAACATGAAACCTTGTTTTATTTCTGTATATTTTCATTTCTTATGTCAACTTAATATAGATTTTTTGGAGGTATAGTAGTGGACGAGCGACCAGTGAGATGGTGACAAGTAGTGGGTGACAAGTGGGGGTTGGTAAGATGGTGATGACTGGGCTGGTTTGGTGATGGATGAGGGTTACAAGAGGGGAAGCTGGATGAGTGTCTGGGGTTTTGTGAGGCTGTGATGGGGAGACGGGAATTGGGCCCACGGGCTTTGTAAGTTACTGAGGAGGGTGCAAAAAGGTAGGGGGTTAGTGATAAGGGTCATTGGCAATGGGTCAGGGGAATCATTGGGGTTGAAATGGATGGGGTTATTGAAGAGTGCTGTTGAGGATGGAGGACTAGTGATGGGAATTGAGGATCAGATGAGGGTGACTTAATGAATAAGTCTCTAGTGGACATCAATAACAAGGGATTGGTAAATTAATGACAAGGGGCTGAAGATAGTTAGGGGAGCTATAGTACAAAGTGAAGGAAAGGGTGATGGGGGTGATGGCAGGGAATGGGGAAGTGATTAAAATGAAGAATATTATGTGACCTATAGGCAAATCACACTTTCATGCCTCGTATCTGTTCATTAATATAAGCCATTCTTTTTACATAGGATGATGTATGTAATTAAGTCCTTTAATATGTGTAGAGACGAATTGAATAATTATGATATCATAATATTGTGAACATTAGTATTTCAACATGTGCTCTATTTTTTCCTATAAGATGGATACTTAAGATAGACATCTAAATATTTGAAAAAATATCATGGTCTAGCCCCACTCATATAATAACTATAGTGGATCTTGTGATCGTTAGAGTGTAGATTATAAAATAGATATTGGGTTCAATAAGATCTTCAGACCTGGTGGATATTTTAAAACTATACAGACTTTTATAAAATGATATTTTAGAGCGTAAATAGGGGAGGGTGCCCATTTCCAAGTGCCCATGCAAGTAAGACATAGGTGCCTCCAATTTTTCCTATACCTCTCTCAAAATACTGCCATCTAGGGAGACAAGATGTTGAGGGGATCCTATAGGATATCAAGCATTATTTTTCAAGGGAATGACCAGGAGATCTGACATTCACAAGATCACATGGACACATAAACAGCTCAAAGTGTCCCATCCAAGGAACCCAGTGATTGTGGAGTATATAATGTGAAGGTGATGTGACCCTCCATTTTGGATCATTAATCTAGCCTACAATACCTAATATTTTGTGAGGAATTTCTATCTCAATTAGTTGCTGATATTGAAAGTATTTGATCATCATAAAAAAAGTCTGATAATGTAGTCATACTCATGTTTAATAAGACATTTTTTAGGAACTCTGCACAATTTTTTGTTAGAGCGGTAAAGTGCTAAGCAACTGATATGATTCCCATCAAATATTCATTCTGATGTTTTCATATAAGTGATAATGCGAAAAAAAACTTCAATGCCATTGTGTTCACTAAATTTCTTTTGACAAATCTTTAGAAGTATGACACTGAGAAAATACATTTTAAAAATAGCCAATTTAGGTTCTGAAACTTGCCAAATTAATTTTTGAAATAAAATTCAATATCTCGACCTTAATTAATAATTATAAATAACATAACTTTGTTGTATAAAAGTTTTAAAGAAATTCTCTCAGTATAGACCATTCTTTTGTTGTGTGCATTGACCAAGTCCTTTCATAGGCTAAAAAAAGCGGAAACAAAAAATTACATATTTGTGTAAGTTTTAACTCTATTTTGAGGGCTTTATTTTCAGAAAGAGCTTGATTTTCTGGGAATATCATGCCCAAATTCTTAAGCTTCTCTTCAGGCGCATGACTCAATTTATTTAGATCCAATTTGAGTTTTCGCTTCACTAGATGATGCCCTAAGTTGTTATGGACATGTATCCTTGGTTGACATTGAATTCATATGGGTCATAAACGTAGATAAATTTTGAAAAGTCCGTATATTGCTTAGGAAATAAAGTTAACTCGGAACATTGGTTAAAATTATTCATCCATGCATTTATAAAGCACTGATCTCATACCAGTTCTTCAAGAAAAAACATGATGAAATTTTCAATGAGGGAAAATATTTAAAATGATTGGAATAAATAACACAAAACAATCATTATAATGTAGGAAACATGAATTTCAGGAAACATGGAGATATAATTCATGGGCTAGAAAATGTAAGAGTCATACGTATCACTTGAAAAAATTCATCTTCATTAACTATATAGACCATGATGAACTTTAAAGAATCAAATTTAAATAAGGTAAAATTAGATTCATTTTTAGCTTTTACCAATTGTAGGAACAGTACGAGATTCTGAGGCTTCTATTTGTGTGGAATTAAGGATACAAATCTTAATGTTAAAACATCATTCACGACACAATACGCACTTGAAGATAAGACGTTGGAATGTGTCGATAGATGCAACATGCCAAAAGAAGTGATTTATTTATACATGGCAGCAATGTTATTCAATGGTTAAAATTGGATATTGTCCATGAAGAAATTCATTTGTTTTCATTTCTCCCTTGTGAAGGGAGGGTTATATTTAAATACATCAATCAGTGAGATCTAAATGAAGCAAAAAATCAACACGTATTCGTGTCAACATATTATATGATTCAACACCCTGAAATAAGTAGAGACTACAGCTTAGGCTTTGAATACCCCCACTTATTTTATATTTTGTAGTCTACAAGTGACTTTCAATTTTTCCTGAGAAAATAGTAAATGGATTAGAATTGTGCTTCTTCTGAGATGATCCATCAAGGAAAAAATTGCTTGACGTTGGATTGAACTTGACAAAAATAATTTCTTAAAAATACATGCTTTCTACAAATAAGGAGATCATATGTGACGAAAACGATAGCATAACTTCAATTTCCAAAAGACGTAATTGTGATTCCCCTCAGCATGCGCCGTTAATAGTATTTCATTTTTTCTATCGTGTTTCATTAAAAAGCTCAATTTTTTTCTACATGCCCAATGTTAAAAAAATTTAACTTTCCGTAGGCTTCACAGTATATTTCGGATATTTGAGATATGTCTTCTATGCTGAACAAAAAGAAAAGAAGACAAAAATTGAGAAATCAATACCCGAACAAGTTGAATATTGTTATGAACAGTGAAAATGGGAAACCCGTTGATTTTGCAAGAAGCGGCTTGGTCCCTCTTGAATTACCTCAAATCGTCTCCGTCCTGCAAAATCCAGCCGAAATTAATAGCACTCATATCAAATTAATCAAATCAGTGAAGCGCAGAAACAAAATCCGAGGTAATGTTCAACCAATTTGACAGTAGAAATCTAGAGATTTTGGAGAATGCTATTAAGAAAAGAAGATCAATACCATCCAGAATGATACGCCGATCGCCATGAGTAGATCTGTAAGGGACGATACATTACAGATTCCTTATTCTCGTTGAGATTTGTTGATTGAGATTCTTCCTCATGATCCGTATTACTCTTCTTTCCCTTCTCATTGAAACTAGCTGATTGAGATTCTTCCCCTTGATCATCGTTACTCTTCTTTATCTTCTCGTTGAAACTAGTTGATAGAGATTCTTCCCCTTGATCATCGTTACTCTTCTTTATCTTCTCGTTGAAAATAGTTGATAGAGATTCTTCCCCTTGATCATCGTTACTCTTCTTTCTCTTCTCGTTGAAACTAGTTGATAGAGATTCTTCCCCTTGATCATCGTTACTCTTCTTTCTCTTCTCGTTGAAACTAGTTGATAGAGATTCTTCCGTTAGATCCTTATTACTCTTCTTTCTCTTCTCGTTGAATCTAGTTGACAGAGATTCTTCCACTTGATCCTTGTAACTCTTCTTTCTCTTCTTTTTGAAACTAGTTGATTGAGATTCTTCCACTTGATCATCGTCACTCTTCTGTCTCTTCTCGTTGAAACTAGTTGATAGAGATTCTTCCACTTGATCCTTGTTACTCTTCTTTCTCTTCTTTTTGAAACTAGTTGATTGAGATTCTTCCACTTGATCCTTGTTACTCCGCTTTCTCTTATTGGTACTTTGAACCTCGCTTGCCTGTAATTCGCTGGTGATGGCGGAATCCGAACTGTAGACAGTGTTAACGGAACAGGCGATTGTAGTAGTTTCTTCTAAGGCATTTGGCGGCCGAATTCCCATTATGGAAGCCACGGGGCACTCCTGCCATCCCAAGCTGTCGAGATCTCTCCTGATCTCGTTAATTTCGAGGGGATCGGACGGCGAGACGATCTCGATAATCGTCGTTCGCGCCGTCTTCGTCAGCTCGATCGCTGCAACGGCGACAGAGATCTCCGCTTTCCTCTACGAACAGCATCTCAAATAATTTTTTTTAAAAACATCCGAATAATTCGAATCGACGAAGTACGACGAATGTGGAGAGGGAATTCCGTCAGAGGCGCGTACCTTGTTTGAACGGTTTCGTAAGGAGAGTCCGTGAAGTCTGATCACCTGGTGGAGAGGAATTCGCAATCAGATGCGATCTAAGAAAACGCAGAAGTCAAGAGGACAAAAAAGTAGAGCAAACAGTTCTCAGATCTACAGAAAAATCCGCGTCGATATTTTTGGATTCGAGCATCACCGATCGTAAAAATCCGAGAGCCGATAGAACTGAACAGGATTTCACGCGTTGGCGATGCGAAGATCCGGAGCAAGGAGACTCACATCATTCAACTGATCTTTGGTGAGGCTATCGCGCTGATCAGGATGATCGCAGAGGTGCACGAAATCTTCAATCGAGAGCCTCTTCGTCTTCGCTCTCGCCTTCGTTCCGCTGCTTGAGTCGTTTCTCTTCGTCGACACCACCTCACTCGCCTCCATGGAAACGAACTCTTTTAGAGCAGTAGAGAATTCAAATTTGAAGAGTTGGTGGCGGGAAAATCGACTTTATACTTAAGAGTGTACGTTGTGCCGCCGGAGTTTTGTTTTAACCTTCTCCAGCACTTTTAACGGTTCGACGACACTTGCAGCTGTCAACGTCGTCGTCAACGTCAACGAGTTTTGCATGCCGAAAACAAGGATTGGATGACGGATGAGAATTTATCTTCCGTTTAGTGTTCGGCAGCCATCATCCGTCACTTCACACGTTACGGTGACGGCATCGTGATGGTTGACGTGACAGAGGCAGCGACGGAATGAGAGGCATGTTACAGTGACGGTGATGGATGACGAATAGGTTGTGACGGTGACATGGGGCATTGGACGGGGGACCTGACCGGATGGCCATCACGGATGACAGCCATGACGGGTTTTTAAGAGTCTTTAAAAATCACCAAAAATGCTTAAAACCGTTAGATTTAAACTTCTTGACGGCTGAGATTTTGCCACGTGGCGTCACTAAATCGATTTCTTGGCATTTTGCAGAAAAATCCCAGAATTAATTTGCAAGTGCAAAAGGATGTCGCTTATAAAGTATTGGAGATATGCCCCTCTGATTATCGCTCCTCCACAAGGGTTGTTCTTCCAGTCACACATGATGGTGACAATGTCTGGTGATGGGGGCATGACTGAATGCTTAATGAAGGACATATGACGCTGTTGTGGAGTTTCCAAAATCCGAGGATGTGTGGATCGTCATGCTGTTGTCACGGATCATCATCCGTCCTATCACGTCCGGGGCGTCACGTCTCCGAGCGTGTCATTCCCTACTTTCGTTACGTCTCAATCTGTCATCTGTCATCCATTAAAATGGTGGGAGAGAGTAAGAGAGTGAGAGAATTTGGAGCAGTGGCAGCCTCCCTAATCTAATGCCTTGGATGATAGCATTGACGCGGATGGACGGTCAACGGTTGTCCTCTTTATAGTCAAGTATCAACAATAACTGGTTTTGTACACTGAAAGGCCATTAATGTCATGTCTCTTCAACTTCAAGAGGGAGTATGTGACGTCGTCATTCTTATCCACATACAATTATAAAATTAGATAAAAATAATGTTTTTTACCCTAAGATAGCATACAGTTTTTAACCCTTCACACACCGTCTTTCTTGCTAAAGTCCACCCTTGTATTCCTAAAGTCCACCCTTTCTTGGGCAGACATGGTTTCCTCTTTTGGCAAATTCTCTGTCATTTACCTTGGGCTTCATTGACATGACTAGGACTACGAGAGTAGGTAAAAATTACAGGTTGACGTGATCGGGACTATTATTCACCCTATCGTCAAGGTTAACAGCTGTCCCCCCTTTATCCTCGGTTGCTTCCATCTCAATACATCTCATATAAAGTTCAGTCTGCTTCTTTTCTGGTCTTGTCTGGGCCCAGTCCAGTCATGTTGGCGACTTAATTTCAAAGCAAAAGAAGAAAAGTAAAAATGAATGGTATGGGAGAATAAGGAAAAAGGGAGAAGAAAATAGAAATAAAATATGAAAATAGGACTAAAGGAACAAGAGAAAAATGAGAGAACAAGAAAAAAGGAAAACGAGAAGATTAAGAAAGGAAGATGAAAATAAGAAGGGAAGAATAAAGTAAAGTGACAATGAATTTGAGAGACAAATATGAGAAGTAGAAGAAAGGATGATGAAAATATAAATAAAAGAAGAAGAATAGAGGAAGGATGATGACAATAAGAAGAATAAGAAGAGAATAAATTGAAAATAAGAAGAAAAGAGCTAGAAGAAAAAAAAGAAGAACAATAAAACAAGAAGATAAGAATATGTGAATAAGGATAAAAAAATAAGAATAAGGAAACAAGAATAAGAATAAGGAAACAATACTAAAATAAGAATAGGAGGAAATAAAAGGTGGCAATGGCGAGCCATAGGCCCCTGGTGAGCATCCGAAGGGGAGCATGCATATGTGTTCCCCTAACATGGATTACGCCAACACAGTTTGAGTTCTCATGTTTGGCACCACAACATTTGAAATTTTCATTTAAAATCTATTTGAATTTTCAGGAGCATATGAACTCATCATGTGTTGAAGGCCTGAAAATGTGAAGTGCACCATGGTGGCATTGACCACAAGCACATAGATTTTACATGCATGCAGTAGTGGATTTGCTACTCTAACCATAGGGTTGAGGGAGGCTGATGGAAATATATCTTTTTTGTTATTTTTTAGAAAATATATTCGTTATAATGCAAGTGTGATAGAATATGCAATCCAACTAAGTGAAGATTAGTATGAAGATTATAAAAATTTAATCTTCATAGTATGAAGATTAGTAGTCTTTAAGAATGTGTTCCAAATATTCATATTTTAATGACACTCAAGAAGGACATTGAAACACCTATATTTGATAATATTATCTTATTTCATTCCATATGATGCACATGGTCAATCTCCCAACCATTGGTATGGAGACATGGAAGCCAGATTGTGTGTGCTCTTTATAAAATCTGAATAGTAAAATACTAATCTCGTAAAACCTGAATTTATAAAAATTTAATCCCTAACAATAAAATACTCAATTGTAAATCAATTCGATTCATGTCATGGTTGTATAGGTGATCCATAGACATGACGCACTAAAGAAGTCTTGTAAATGGATTATTTGCCTCGAGAATATAATCTACGACTATATCAAACCCGCGTTAGCTTGGATGATCCAGTCAGGTCACCAAGATGATTAACAAGTCAATATGCGATCAGTTTCCCTCAACATAAGATGACACATCAAAAGGAAAATAGTTAAACAAATTCAATTGCTAAGGTTGGCGAATATCGAAGAAGAGTTCTCTTATATTTTTCCAATGCATCGGTACTAACTAGGATGCCTTGTAATCTCAAAATTAGGGTTTTGAATTTTATCAGCATTGGATTTGAGTTTTATCAATAAAATTTATGAATACATTAAATGAAATATACGGAGCTAGTAATAAGCAAGGATTGTGTCAATAGGGAATGGTGATTAAGAATTTAAAAAATTTTATGCGGTGATTAATATGAGATAAGGGACGAGTGAATTGGAGATAAATGAAGATAGTAGATACTGTAGTGAATTTTATTTGATTAAGGTGAATTAAACTTACAATGATAGTTAAGGAATAGCCTAATTTGCCTTTGTCAAAGGAGCTACTGCAGCTTATTTTAGGAATCTGATGCATATTGATAGAACTAACATTTTCTAACAATTTGACTATTTTCTGTTACCTACTAGGCCCCCAAGATTATTTACTTATTTAGGAAAAAATAAGACTCATATTAATCTCATCATCTGGAGTAGTTATTTTCTCTAACTCTCCTCCTCCTCAATCTCATTATCAATCCATCTCTCTATCTTTCTCTCTCTCACTTGCTACTTTCATCTATCTCTCCATCTATGTATATATATATATATATATATATATATATATATATATATATATATCTTCCCCATCACTCTATTTTTCTGTCCCCCCCTTTATCTATATATCTCTCCTTCTGCATTGCCCTCTCTCCCTCTCCTCTCTCTCTTACTAGCTCTCTCTCCTTCCTCCCTTCTCTCCCTCTCCTCTCTATGTAGCTCTCTCTGCTCCCCCCCCCCCTTGCTCAATCTATCCATCGATCTCTCCTCCCCCCTTTCCCTCTCACAGCGTTCCTCCTCCATCTCTCTCTGTCTCTCTGTCTCTCTCTCTCCCTCTCTTCCTCTCTCCTCTCTCTCCACCCTCTCTACTCTCTCCCTCTGTCCACTCTCTCTCCCCATTCTCTCTCTCTCCTCTCTCCCTCTCTCCATTCTCTCTCTCTCTCTCCACTCTCTCCCTCTCTCCACACACACACTCTCTCTCCCTCTCCCTCTCCCTCTCCCCACGCACTCACTCTCCCCCTCCCTCTCTCCACACACACTCTCTTTCTCTCCCTCTCTCTCTCTCCACTTTCTCCCTCCCTCTCTTCTCTCTCTCCTTTCTCTCCACTCTCCCTCTCTCTCTCTCCCCTCTCTCCTTCTCTCTCTTTCTCTCCACTCTCTCAGTCTCTCTCCCTCTCTTTCTCTCTCTCTCTCTTTCTCTCCACTCTCTCCATCTCTCTTTCTTTCCACTCTGTCCCTCTCCCTTTCTCTCTACTCTGTCCCACTCTCCATTCTCTCTCTTTCTCTCCATTCTCTCCCCCTCTATCTCTCTCTCTCTCTCTCCACTTTCTCCTTCTCTCTCTATTGTCCCTCCCATTCTCTCTCTCTTTCTCTCCCTCTCTCTCTCTCTCTCTCTCTCCTCTCTCTCTCCTCTCTCTCTCCTTCCCTCTCTATCTCCGCTCTTCCCCCTTCCACTTGGCCACTCCCGTTCTCCAGCAAACCTCGGAAGAAGACAATGGCGGGGGGATCGTCGAGAACAAGGTGCAAATTCATCAAGAGTTATCCCAACAAGATCCCCCGCAAGAAACCCCCGCCGATCGCTCTCCGACCCATCCCTCTTCTTCACCGAATCAAATCCGCAGACTCCTCCGACGCCGCGATCGAGATCTTCACCTCCGCCGATCTCCAAGAACAAGAATACCCCGTCGTCTCCGCCCTCCTCTACCGCCTCGCCCGCTCCAAATCCTTCTCCGACATCGACCATCTCCTCAAATTCATCCAATCCCGCCAAATCCGCTGCAAAGACACGATTTTCAACGCCTTGATCGTTCACTACGGCAAGGCCAATCTCCCGGAGAAGGCCGTCGAAGTCTTCAACTCCATCAAAACCTTCAATTGCTCCCCCCAATCCCCAACCCTGCAATCCTTCAATTTCCTGCTCAATACCCTCGTGGAAGCGGACCAGTCTCGCCTCGCTGAAACGTTAATCCGGCGCTCTGCGGCCCTCAAAATCCGCCCCAATTCCGTTTCCTACAACGTTTTGATCAAAGGAAGATTGCGGATTGGCGGTTGGCAGAGTGCTCATGAACTGTTCGATGAAATGCTTCTGAGAGGAGTTCGTCCTTCTGTGGTTACCTACAACATGTTGATTGGGTTCTTGAGCAAGCACGGAAGAGCTGACAGAGCCGTGGCTCTGAAGAACAGTATGGATCGACACGGGACGAGGCCGAACGCCATCACCTATGCTCTGCTAATGGAAGGGCTTTGCTTGACGGGGAACTATAATTCAGCAAAGAAGATGATGTTTGACATGGAGTACAGCGGGTGCGAGGCGAAGGTGATGAACTATGGAGTGTTGATTGCGGATCGAGCTCGTAGAGGGGAGTTTGATGAAGCCAAGGCGCTCGTCAGCGAGCTCAAGAAGAGGAAATTCAAACCAGATCTTGTCATTTACAGCATTTTTATCAATTATTTGTGTGCTGGTGGGAGAGTGGATGAGGCTTACAAGATGTTTGTGGAGATGCAGTTGAATGGGTTGAAGCCGAATGCGGCCGTGTATCGGATGATGGTTGATGGGCTTTGCAGGATTAAGGATTTTGGAAGGTGTATTGGAGTGTTGAATTCAATGCTGGCTGGAAAGCATTTTCCAAGATCAGAGACATTCAGTTGTATGATTGTGGGGCTATGTGAACACGGGAAGTTGGCAGATGCTCTTTATCTTCTCTTTGAAATGGAAAAGAGGAAACTGGGTTTGGATTTTAATGGGTGGTCAGCTTTAGTTCATGCTGTCTGTGATGAACAGGGACCAGGGGATGGAATTCTTGATGAATTGATTTCTACTATTGGTCCAGAATGATGCTGTTTTCCATCCAGAATTATTGGGTGATGTTGTATTGGGGATAGACATGCGATATGATGCCGGCAGTTCTTATCGAACAAGATGGGGATAGAGTAGAGGAACCGGCAGTAAGATCGCCTCCAATAATTCAGAGACAGGCGGAGAACACTAGAAAGATCATCGGCAGTGGAAGGTATGCAGCAGGAAGAACATTGCCTAAGAAGGAGATATGGGAACCAACAACTTTCATTTACTTCCTGGCTACCCTCCATAAGAGAGGGCTGGGCTATTTAATTAGGAATATATGCAGGGAGGACATGGCAAAAATACCACCCTCAATGGGCAAAGTGACAAAACTATCATAGATATGATGGGAATCGTATCAATATGTCATCATCTGACACATTTATCAAGAGGACACAGGAGTTGAATTGTGAAGGTTCCAGGGCTCTAATTATTTGAATAGTCTAGGTTTGTCCATTGACAGAATTCCATCTTCAAGAATATTTATTCTGATGAACAAAAGAAAGACCTGGAGATGATAGATGACAACATAATGATGGATTTTGTATGAATCTTGTGGGGAACACCTTACCCCAGTGATTTTCTGATACTGCGTCCATTTTAATAATCATAACTGTAGCATCCTACTCTTATGCAAAGAGGTAGACATTTAAGGGTAAAATACAATTAAGATAAGACTGCCCTATAATAGACTGAAATATTTTTCTTTCGGGGTTGGGATTATATAGTTATCTGGTCAATCGGCAATGCAACACTATATTAAGTAGGAATTCTTCCAAAAAAAGATGATTATTAAAATGAACGGCAAAGGGAAGAAGCTTTTGTGCGCAAGAGAACTCTCCAGCTGAAGTATCTACTTTTCTGTTGAATTTTTCGTGTCGTCTAGTATGCAAAATATCAAATTTATATTGAAATTTGTCAACATGGATTTACTAATTTTCTCATGATGAAATGACTTAAGTTGAATGCCTCGAACACAAATGTAAACCCAAAAATAATACTATAGTTTATATGTTACTGTTTTGATGGTTTCTTGGCTCATTTGACTGAGTTATTCTGTTAATCTCAAAGATGTATTCTATTCAGACCAAAGAGAACTCACAAAATTGATGTGTGGGAGTAGTTTGGGACATTTGATATGACAATCTATGTTGTGGAAATGTAATTAACATGTAAGATACAGCAGCAACAAAAAATATAACATATTTGATATATTGTGATTGGTAAATTTGAAAAATATGATCAAATGAAGTAAATAATAAATAATGAAGGCACCCTAAAACTGATGAATTAATCACCCCGTCGAAAGTGTTCTTTCTACATCAATGATGATACATGAGAATGTCATCTCAGGCATGTCAAAAATGAATAAACTTCGTAAATAGAATTAACTGGGACTGGAAAAGTTGTTAACTTTTGGATGGAAACTAACACATCTTTCTATGATTTATTTTTTAAAATAACGATAGACCTTTATATTTTATAAATCCAGAACTTTAGAATCAGATACATGGACAATTATTTTATCACGTCCTAAATAGATTGGAGCAGAAAAACTAGATCAGGGCACACAAATCCACATGACGCACAAATCCTGCCTTATATCCCTATTTCCAATTTAAGATATTTGGGACAAACATTTGTTACTACTGAGGTGGTACCTTAGTTCACAATTTAACTTGTTTCGACAAACATACATTATACTAAGATTGACGTGTTTAACATATTAATTTCTTTTATATTCCAATTAAGTAAGATTAGTTTGGAAGAAATGGAACACAAGGCACAAAGAATTTCATTCTGCTTTTGTGTTCCGGGGTCTGAATGGATTATAATATCATCAGGCTTCCACTTGATGAGGGGACGGGATGGATGATTGGTGACTATTGGAATGGTTGACGGAAGGGACGGTTGACTGATGACGTCCGGGACGATTGTTGTGAAGAGGGTGGGGACAATAACAATGATGGTCGGGACGATACAGATGATGCCCTGGATGGGTCTGATGATCACCGGGATGGTTACGATGATGATATGGATGACGGTAAGGACAGTTACAACAACCCCTGGGATGGTTAGAACTAGGGTTTGACGGTCCCGGTCTGGTCCGGTTTTCTGGCATGGACCTAGACTTTACCTGAAGTTCCGGTCGGGTCTTGTTCAGTCCCAGTCCAGTCCGGTACGGGGGTGACGGAGGAGCACCGGGGTGGCAGAGGCGTTGTGCGCGCGGAGCAGCAGCGATGAGCGCTTGGGCGGGTGATGGGAAGGGCAACGAGGAGGGGGATGGGTAGTGTGTGGGATAGGGTCCGGTTCGGTCTGGTCTGGTCCGGTCTTTTGGCATGGACCTAAACCTTACCTGAAGTTCGGTCCAGATCCGGCCTGGTCTTCTTCGGTCCCGGTTCAGTCTGGTCCGACCGGTCCCCAGTCCAAAATGTCAAAGCCTAGTTAGAATTATGATTGGGCCGATTCTGATGAAGATTGGGATGATTCTGATGACCATCGGAACGATCTTGATGACAATTTGGATGACGGTTGGGATGATTCTAATGACCATCGGGACGATCGTGATGACGATTCGGATGACGATTGGGATGTTTCCGAAGACCCTCGGGACGATCATGTTGACGATTCAGATGACGATTGGGATGATTCCGGTAATCATCAGGAAGAACGTGATGACAATTGAAATGATTAGGATGACGATTGATAATGATTTGGATGATTCTGATGATCATCAAGGCGATCATGACGACGATTCTATTCACGATTGGGGCGATTCTAATGAATATTTAATGACGAGCCTAATTACGAGTCTCTAATGATGAATATAGTGACAGAGACTAATAAAAGAGTCTGTTGAGAGAGTGTTATATAATATTTAATAATAAAATTGATTTTATTTTCACCAATCCGTTGTAGTCTAGTTGGTTAGGATACTCGGCTCTCACCCGAGAGACCCGGGTTCAAGTCCCGGCAACGGAATTTTATTTTTGCGTCTTTTATTTTTGCATATTTTATGATTGCGTCTTTTCCTTTTGCGTATTTTATGATTCGTAATTTGTAAGTTATAAACATTTTGCGTCTTTTATTTTTGCGTCTTTTCCTTTTGCGTATTTTATAATTCGTAATTTGTAAGTTATAAACATTTTGCATCTTTTATTTTTTCGTCTTTTATTTTGCATATTTTATGATTGCGTCTTTTCCTTTTGCGTCTTTTATTTACACATCTTGTATTTTTGTGTCTTTTATGTTTGCGTCTTTTATTTTTGCGTCTTTTATTTTGCATATTTTATGATTGCGACTTTTACTTTTCCGTATTTTATGATTCGTAATTTGTAAGTTATAAACATTTTAGGAGGTCATCCAAAACGAAAAAGAAAATTCATATTCAAAGTCCCGGCAAAGGAATTTTTATTTTTGACTATTTTATTTTTGCGTCTTTTACTTTTGCATATTTTATTTTTGCGTCTTTTACTTTTGCATATTTTATTTTTGCGTCTTTTACTTTTGCATATTTTATTTTTGCGTCTTTTACTTTTGCATATTTTATTTTTGCGTCTTCTCCTTTTGCGCATTTTATTTTTACGTACTTTACGATTCGTAATTTCGGAATATGAAGTTTTAAACATTTTAGGACGCCATCCAAAACAAAAAAGAAAATTCATATTCAAAGTTCTTACGCATACTTCATCTGAAATGATATGCGAGAGTGTCTTAAATATGTATCGACCATTGTGACTCCAAGAGTTTTGCATAGTCTTTAGCCCAAACAACCGAAATATTAAACAAAATTAAAAATATTATGCTGCAAAAGGAACACGAGAAGTATCATTTTTGCTACAGTGACGAATAAACTGTGAAATCAAGGGAGTTCACGGGGTTGAATTGCTTAAAAGTTAGTGAAGAAATTATTGGATCTCATAAGTGGGCTAACACACATTTTACTATATATCTATGGTTATTATTGAATTTGTTCATCCCATCTAAATATAATTTTATAACCGTGATGGGGTTAAGGCATGATTCATAAAACTATGGTTACAAGTATGTGTAGAAATCGGGTCAGTTACATAACCATGATATTATTATTGAATTTGTTCATCCCTTCTAATGTGATTGGGATTAAGGTACCACTCATAAAACTATGGTTGCAAGTATGTGCAGAAATCGTGTCACTTACATAACCGTGATGGGTAGTTTAGTAATGTGACATGCCCATATGGGATATAAAAGATGGTTATGGTCCATGGATTAGGCAGTATGTGACACTCTCCGGCCCCCATCTGTATCAGAGGAACCAGTCTCGACTACTGTCATCCAGAAAACCCACTCCAATCCATCAAACAAAGATATACTCTCCTATTCCACCCTTGCAAATTATTTCTATCAGAAATAGCTGAATCTATGAGATAAGTAGATATGTGAGCATGGTGGTTAGAGTGGTGTGGAAAGGAAATTAAGGAAAGGAAAGGACCTTGTCTAGAATATCCATGGAGAAAGAAAGAAAAATCATAATAAAGAAATAACAAAATAGTTTGTGGAATTAAAATAGCAAGATACGGAGACAAGGGAAGCATTCAACTTTGAGAAGGAAAAATAATGTTGAGTAGAACAGAAGAGGGTTTTGTCATTGGCTTATAATAATTGGAGAAATGATTTCTTTTAGTGAGACTTTACACAATGAATTGGAGATAATTAATTGGAGAGAGGGGGAGGATTTTCCCTGTTGTTTCAGCACTGCAGCATGAGAGAGGGAGAGGGAGATATTGGGAGCAAGCGGGGAGAGCGAAAGAGAGAGGAAAAAAAGCAGTGGGAGAGGGAGAGAGAGCAAGAGATAGGAAGATGGAGAGAGAGAGAGAGTGAAAGAAAGAGAGGAAGAGAGAACAAAAGATAGGAAGATGGAGAGAGAGCGAAAGAAAGAGAGGAAGAGAGAGAGCGAAAGAAAGAGAGGAAGAGAGAGAGCAAAAGATAGGAAGATGGAGAGAGAGAGAGATCAAAAGATAGGAAGATGGAGAGAGAGAAAGAGAGAGAGATCAAAAGATAGGAAGATGGAGAGAGAGAGAGAGCAAAAGATAGGAAGATGGAGAGAGAGAGAGAGAAAAAGAGAGGGAGAGGGAGAGAGAGAGAGAGCAAAAGAGAGGAAGAGGGAGAGAGAGAGAGAGAGCAAAAGATAGGAAGATGGAGAGAGAGAGAGCAAAAGATAGGTAGATGGAGAGAGAGAGAGCAAAAGAGAGAGAGGAAGAGAGAGAGACAAAAGATAGGAAGACAGAGGAGAGAGAAATGTTCAGATAGGGAGGGGGAAGGGAGGGAGGGAGAGGGAGGGAGGAGAGGGAGCAAGAGAGAGAGAGAGAGAGGAGAGGGAGCAAGAGAGACCAAGAGAGAGAGGGAGGGGGGAGTGAGCAAGGGAGAGAGGGATGGAGCAAGAGAGCAAGGAAGAGAGAGAGAGAGAGAAAGAAAGTGAGAGAGGGAGAAAGAGAGAGCAAGAGAGAGGGAAAGGGAGCAAGAGAGCGCAATAGAGAGAGGGATGGAGCAAGAGAGAACAACAGAGAGAGCAAGGAAGAGAGAGAGAGAGGAGGGATGGAGCAAGAGAGAACAAGAGAGAGAGAGGGAGCAAGTGAAAGCAAGAGGGATGGAGCATGGGAAAGCAAGCGAGGGAGAGAAAGAGGGATGGAGGGAGAAAGTTAGAGAGAGAGAGAGGGAGGATGGAGTAACTGAGCAAGAGAGGGATAGGGATGGAGCAAGAGAGAGCAAGTATGGGGGGGGGGAATCTGATTAGATTTTATGTATGTATATATGTATGTATGTATGTATGCATATATATATGTGTATTTTTCTGATCTTTTTATTTCTCTCTTTCTCTCACTTGTTCTCTCTCACTTGTTCTCTCTCTCTCTCTCTTGCTCTCTCTTACTTGTTCTCTCTCTCTCTCTTGCTCTCTCTCACTTGTTCTCTCTCTCTCTCTCTCCCTTGATCTCTCAGACTTGTTCTCTCTCTTGGTCTCTCTCACTTGTTCTCTCTCTCTCTCATTCTCTCTCTCTCTTGTTCTCTCTCTCTCTCTCTCTTGTTCTCTCTCACTTGTTCTCTCTCTCTCACATGTTCTCTCTCTCTCTCTCTTTCTCTCTCTCTCTTGTTCTCTCTCACTTGTTCTCTCTCTCTCTCACATGTTCTCTCTCTCTCTTTCTCTCTCTCTCTTGTTCTCTCTCTCTCTCTCTCACTTTTTCTCTCTCTCCCTCTCTCTCTATTCCTTCCTCTCTCTCACTTTTTCTCTCTCTATTATTTCCTCTCTCTCACTTGTTCTCTCTCTATTCCTTGCTCTCTCTAACTTGTTCTCTCTCTCCCTCTCTCTCTATTCCTTGCTCTCTCTCACTTGTTCTCTCTCTCTCTCCCTCTCTCTCTTCCTTGCTCTCTCTCTCATTTGTTCTCTCTCTCTCTCTTTCTCTTCCTTGCTCTCTCACTCACTTGTTCTTTCTCTATTCCTCGCTCACTCACTTGTTCTCTCTCTCTTGCTCTCTCTCTCTCTCTCTTCCTTGCTCTCTCTCTTCCCTGCTCTATCTTCCTTGCTCTCTCACTCACTTGTTATCTCTCTCTCTCTCTTCCTTGCTATCTCTCTTCCCTGCTCTATCTTCCTTGCTCTCACACTCACTTGTTCTCTCTCTCTCTTCCTTGCTCTTCTCACTTGTTCTCTCTCTTTTCCTTGTTCTCTCACTTGTTCTCTTTCTCTCTCTCCCTCTCTCTCTCTTCCTTCTCTCCCTCTTCCCTGCTCTCTCTTCCTTGCTCTCTCACTTGTTCTCTTTCTATCTCTCTCTCTTCCTTGCTCTCTCTCATTTGTTCTCTCTCTCTCTCTCTCTCTCTCTTCCTTGCTCTCTCACTCACTTGTTCTCTCTCTCTCTCTCTTCCTTGCTCTCTCACTCACTTGTTCTCTCTCTCCTTTCTCTCGCTCATTTTTCCTCTCTCTCTTTCTCTCTCTTCCCTGCTCTCTCTCTCTCTCTTCGCTGCTCTCTCTCCCTTTCTCTCTTCACTGCTTTCTCTCTCATTTTTTCCTCTCTCTCTTTGCTGCTCTCTCTCCCACTCTCTCTTCCGTGCTCTCTCTCTCATTTGTTCTCTCTCTCTCTTCCTTGCTCTCTCTCTCTCACGTGTTCTCTCTCTCTCTCTTCCTTGCTCTCTCACTCACTTGCTCTCTCTCTCTCTCTCTCTCTCTCTCTCTCTTCCTTGCTCTCTAACTCACTTGTTCTCTCTCTCTCTCTCCTTCCTTGCTTTCCCTCTCTCTCTCTCTCTCTTCATTGCTCTCTCACTAGGCATCGGGGATCGGATCATTCAAATCTTGATCAAAAGATTCGAACAAACAAATGTCGATTCAAACTGATTTGTTTGAATCTTTCGATTGAACAGACCCTTTGTTTGTGTTCGATCGAAAGTTTCAAACAAACATTTTGGTTAGTTCGTGTTCGATCGGCCATTTTCCAAACCGTTCGAATAAATGGCCAGTGGGCGCCAGTGGCCGCCAGTGACTTTCTCTCTAGCCACCGCTGGTGGTCACTGGCGGCCACTGGGCGCCGCAGGCGGTCCCTGGCAGCTGCTGGATTCTAACATTATATTCGATCTGATTCGAACGACGTGGTCGAATCGGATCGAATTCGAACATTCGAGCCGAACAGCCATCTTGTTTGAACAATCCGATTCGAACCCGATCCACAGATCGGGTTCGGATCTGAACTGGAAAGATCGGTGTTCAGATTCGATTGTTCGAATGCCTGATCCGATCGAACTTTGGAACGATCTGTCCGAATCCCCGATCCCTATCTTTCACTCACTTGTTCTCTCTCTCCCTTCTCTCTCATCTTTCTCTCTTCCTTGCTCTCTCTCACTTGTTCTCTCTCTTCCTCTCTTCCTTGCTCTCTCTTACTTGTTCTATCTCTCTCTCTTCCTCGTTCTCTCTCACTTGCTCTCTCTCACTTGCTCTCACTCTCTCTCTCTCTCCTTTCCTTGCTCTCTCACACTTGTTCTCTCTCTCTCTCTCTCTCTCTCTCTCTCTCTCTCTCTTCCTCGCTCTCTCGTGCTAAATTAAAAAAAAAGCCAGACCGAAGATCCGCCCAAAAATCCATCACAATATGAATGACTCTCCACTCCCACCAACGATCCCAAATCCCTTTGCCCACGCCCAAACCCACCTCCCCACGCAATTCATGTGCTAAATTCCTCTTCTTCCGCCACTCTACACCGGTCAAAGATACCGATCGAGCTCCACCGACTTCCCGACGCCAGATCAAGCTCGACCCATTGGCCGAGAGGTAAAATTACCAACTGGGTCTTCGCCAAATCCTAATCTTGATCGAGGAACAGGCAAGAAATCGCTGTCAGAAGTGGACCCGCGAGAAATGCCCATCGTTGGCAAGCTACCCACCACATCCACTCCCTCGGTCCGCCTTCATTCCATGCCGTGCAAGCTTCTTCCTCTTCCCCTGCCCTTTCCCTGATCTTTATCTTGACCCTTTTAGGGCTGGTGCGAGGATCTCCGCGGAGGTGGGACGACTGCGCGGTCCTCTTCCCCAGCCCTAAAATCTCGCTAAATCTTTCAACTTCTATCGGAAGAGAGGGGAACGGGGATTGGAGGGGAGAGTGGGCTTCTGATTTGTCAACTCGGTGAGAATCAAAACCCATCTTTTATTGTATTTTGTTGTAATCTGTTTCTTTATTCTGTAATGGAGCCCTGGAATTGCATACTTTGGGGAGGTTTTTCTCGTCGATTTTGGCAAATTTAAGCGGTTTCTGCTCGGAGGAACAGTTCACGATTGGATTAAAATTTTATCTGGAGTGAGACACAGCAATCAGACCCTCAGCATGCATAATTTGGGGAAGAACCTCTAAAATACAGTTCGTCTTAAGAAGGATCGTTTGAATTTGGCAAAATCGACGAGAGTAGTTTCCCAAATGATTCACTTCCATGGGTTAAACTGCGGTCTTAGCCCAGAAGAATTCGTTCTAGATAGAATCTCTATCGTAGCAAATACTGTTCTTCCGCGCAGCTGTCAGTCCCTCCTAGAGATTGACTGCTTAGACAAAAATCTTTCGGGCTAACACTGCGATCAATCCCTCGACGTGCATAATTGGAGAATACTGTTCTTACAGTAGAGGTTCTATCTAGACTGAATTCTTCTGGGCTAACACTGCAGTTAACTCATCGTAGGGAATAATCGTTATTTTTTCCACGTTTTGCAAAATTTAAGCGATTGATACGATATTGTTATAAGCGATTGATACGATGCGCTGAAAAAAGTGCTTGATACGATAGAGCTTCCAGATTGAAATTATTATAAATTAACAGACAGAACTTTCTCTTTTTTTTGCAGACGATGGAACTACTCTCCTGTTCTTCCCTTCTTCCCTCTCGCTGCTCGTACGCAACTCAAGACTCAATCCTCGCGAACAAGAAGTCCTTCCATTTCCCACAAACCCGAGCTCCAAATCCCAGACCCATGAGATCTCTGAAGATTATGAACTGCTATGTGGCAGAATCAGGGGCCTCGATCGGAGACATGACGGAGAAGATCGGATCTGGATCAAAGGTCCTGATTCCAGGGCTGGCGGACGAGCTCCATGGAAAGAACGGATCTTTGATTAGCAGTGGAGTTTGGGAATGGAAACCCAAGTTCAACGTACACTATGAAACTGCAGGATCAGAGAACGTTAACGCTCCCGCTGTTCTCTTTCTCCCTGGCTTTGGAGTGGGATCTTTCCACTACGAGAAGCAGTTAAGAGATTTGGGGAGAGAGTACAGGGTTTGGGCTTTAGATTTCCTTGGGCAGGGGAGATCTCTGCCCTTTGAAGATCCTGCCCCGCGAGGAAAGTCGGTGAAGGCAGGATTGGAAGATATGGATATTTGGGGGTTTGGGGAAGAACCTGAGCCATGGGCTGAGGAATTGGCGTACTCTATTGATTTGTGGCAGGAACAGGTGTCACATTTCATTGATCAGGTACCTTGAAATGTTTCATCAATGGATCATCCATGATCAAAATCTTTCATCAGTCTATCGGTCTATTTGTCTATGTATGTATACATTTATCTTTCCATCCATCCATGCCCATCTTTAATATTTATCTATTCAGCTATCCATCTACATATCTATGTACCCGTCTACATAGCTATTTATCAATGAATTTATCTATCTGTTTGTCAATCCATCCATATATCTACATACCTATCCACGTATCTATTAATGTATCCATCAATATATCAGTGTGTGCATTTATATCTGTATTCATATATTGTGCATACATATACATGCTATCAATCGATCTATTTGTATACGTGTCTGTTTATGTATTTCTCTCTCTGTCTGTTTCTCTTTCTCTGTGTCTTTCCTCTAGAAAAGTAAACATTCTAGGGATAAATTTGGTCAAGTTCACAATTTTTATATCAATTGAAATTTTCTGTGCTCGTTTGTTCATCATGAAATCTACATTCATCTACACAGACTGATGAGTTTGTATCTAGGTGATTGGAGAGCCTGTTTATGTCGTGGGCAACTCGCTGGGCGGCTTTGTTGCTCTTTACCTTGCGGCACGTAATCGAGAAATAGCAAAAGGGGTCACCCTTCTCAATGCGACGCCGTTCTGGGGGCTGCTTCCCAACCCTGTAACCTCTCCTCGGCTTGCTAAGCTCTTCCCCTGGGCTGGGACTTTTCCCCTGCCACCTACCATCCAAAAACTCACAGAAATTGTGTAAGTTTGTGTTTTAATTCTGTGTCAATTTTATGCTAGATAGTGATTAAAGGTGTGGAAATGAGGCTTTTTTATTTTTCAGATGGCAGAAGATAAGTGACCCGAGGACCATACGGGATGTGCTGAAGCAGGTTTATGTTGACCACTCGATTAATGTAGACAAAGTATTTTCCACTATAGTGGAGGTGACCCAGCACCCTGCTGCTCCTGCATCCTTTGCTTCGATCATGTTTTCTCCAAGGGCAGAACTGTCCTTTCAGGAGGCCTTGATCAGGTAGTAATGATTGACCCAGTTGAGCCAATCTGTCTCTTTATCGCTTGCCCTCTTACCTTTATCTCTCTTTATTATCTCTCTCTCTCTCTTACTCTTTCTTTCTCTGTCTCTCACTCTCTAATTGCCTCTCTCTTTCACTCTCCTACACACACCCTGTCTCCTTCATTAGCTCTCTTTCCAAATTTCTCTCTCTAATTATTATTTTCTCTCTCTCTCTCTCTCTCTTTCACTCTCCTACCTTCACCCTCTCTCCTTCATTATCTCTCTTTCTAATTATCTCTCTTCCTCATTGTCTCTCCTTTATTACCTCTCTCTTCGTCTCGCTCACATTCACACTTCTTTTCCTTCCTTTCTCTCTCTTACCACTCTCTATCTCTCTTATTACTTCTCCCCTGCTCTGTCTTTCTCTCTCTCTCTCTTTCACTCTCCTACCTTCACCCTCTCTCCTTCATTATCTCTCTTCCTCATTGTCTCTCCTTTATTACCTCTCTCTTCGTTTCGCTCACATTCACACTTCTTTTCCTTCCTTTCTCTCTCTTACCACTCTCTATCTCTCTTATTACTTCTCCCCTGCTCTGTCTTTCTCTCTCTCTCTCTCTCTCTCTCTCTCTTTCACTCTCCTACCTTCACCCTCTCTCCTTCATTATCTCTCTTCCTCATTTTCTCTCCTTTATTACCTCTCTCTTCGTCTCGCTCACATTCACACTTCTTTTCCTTCCTTTCTCTCTCTTACCACTCTCTATCTCTCTTATTACTTCTCCCCTGCTCTGTCTTTCTCTCTCTCTCTCTTTCACTCTCCTACCTTCACCCTCTCTCCTTCATTATCTCTCTTCCTCATTGTCTCTCCTTTATTACCTCTCTCTTCGTCTCGCTCACATTCACACTTCTTTTCCTTCCTTTCTCTCTCTTACCACTCTCTATCTCTCTTATTACTTCTCCCCTGCTCTGTCTTTCTCTCTCTCTCTCATATTACCTCTATATCTCTCTCATAAACCCTCCCTCTCCCTCACGCACTCTCTCATCTTATAACCTCTATCTCTCTCACCTCTTTCTGATCATCTCTATTTTTCTTTCTCACTTTTTATCACCTCTCTCTCTCTCTTACTACCTCTCTCTTTTATTACCTGTCTCTGTCTTTCTTTTTCCATGTATCATCTCAGTCTCCTAGTACCTCAATCTCTCTCTTACTCACAAACACACACACTCTCTCTTTCAAACTCTCTATACACACGCTCTCTTCTCTCTCTCTCTCTCTCTCTCTCTCTCTTTCTCATTCTCATTCTCACTCACTCCCTCTCTCTCTCATTACCTCTTTTTATCTCTCTTATACCCTGGTCGTGTCATATTTCCAGTGACCTTAAGATTCTAGCCTGTCTCCTGACCATCTTCGATTATAACTCTGATGTGGCTGACAGGTGTCGCGAGCAGGACGTGCCGATTTGTCTCATGTACGGGAAGGAAGATCCCTGGGTGAGACCTATTTGGGGCCTCCAGGTTAAACGCCAAGTGCCCCACGCTCCTTACTACGAGATCAGCCCTGCTGGCCACTGTCCCCATGATGAAGTTCCTGAGGTACCTTTTAATCACTATTCCTCTATCTTTATTTTTTTTAAATCCATTCTCGTATTCTATTTCATGAAATGAGATGCCATTCTTTACAGCAACTTGGATCCTGATCTTGGTTTGATTTCTATATGAGGGTTGTATCATGAACATAACGGGATATAAACGATAACATTATGGCTTATATCATGATTTTTTGTTTGAAAACAATGGCTTATATCATGATAAAAGTTAAAATTTCTTTTATTGGGATTTATACGGGCAATATTTTTTAACTTAATATTGTTTTTTACCTGAAAACTCCATTTTTAGCCACTTGAATTCAAACGATTATTGAAATCTTTGTCCTGTTATGAACTCCTTGACTGGGCTTTATATTTCTGACTTTGAAGTCGATTTCATCTGAAAGCATATTTTAGCTTCTAACTCCGCTTGACACTAGCTTCTAACTGCTTTGTTAGTGTATGATTTTTAACCCTTAAGTTCGTGACAGGAAACCTGGTTTTTCTTTTCCTTGAATGCCATTGGTGTTTCTTAATATGACACTAATTTTACCTGATTAAGACCAATTTTAGAGGAATTTAATATTTCCTTGTGAAGTAAGCATTATCTGAAAAACCAAATTTACCCTCAAATTCCGTCCATGTTTCTCAGCTCAGCCTGACCCGAATCGTTGACCAGGTTCTAAACTATTGGAGATTTGTTAATATTTCTGAATCCGGTAAACATAAGCAAAAATTGGGACTAAATATTGGATACTAAAAAATCTTAAAAATCCAGGTTGTGAAGTTCTTGAAATTTCTTAATATTTCTGTAAAAATGTGACTTAATCTGGCCGCAAGTTGGGCATACTGAGAGAAATTGTTGAGCAGGTAGTCAACTATTTGCTGCGTGGCTGGATTAAGAACTTGGAGTCAGACGGCCGGGTCGCCCTTCCTCTTGTTGAAGGCATAGAGGACATTGAGCAGGGGCTCTCGAAGGAGCTTGAGTTTATTAAAGATGGGTCTCGGAAATCGGTCAAGGTCAACGTCAGAGGATCAAAGCTGTCCTTGTGGAAACCCATAAGATCCTTTGTAAAGTCTCGTCTCCCAAGTTCTGGCCTCCCCTCATTATAGTACCTCACACCATTCCTATTCTGCTCCACTGGAGTTGTAAATATATGTTTATATGAAATAGTGCAATGTTCTTTAATTTTTTTTTGTATACATGTTTGTATAATCTGCATGCTCTGACTTTCTTAATGCCTTAGGCTGTAATTGCAGTATATTTTCCATTACCTCTTTAGTCAACGACATTTAAGAGAGATTAAAGGGAGCGCAAAACGGTGGGAGAAGTCACAATGTCTTAGGAGTTGGGCACAGGTGAATGATGTGAAGCCAAACTCAATGACATAGGAGAAGGAACCCTTACTACAATTGTCATATAAATCCCAACTCCAACACTTAGTGTGTGGCACCATCATTGTTCATCGTCCATGGATCCATGAAAGTGGAACTTGATATGTGAGTGCACACATTAATGCCAACTGCTCTTTCAGATATGTGTATAGGTTGTTTGCAGCAATTTTCAGCATGATTGACCCATGAATCTCTTATTCTAAATGGAGTGTTGTATGTCCACTGTCAGAACATATTTTTAATGATTAATAAAATTGAGGTTAATTAAAAATAAAGTTATAATAGAACAGACATTCATATAATTGTATAAATAAGCTTATCCGTGTGTTGTGATAAATGGGCCAACAATTAGCCCATTAGGTTGTTAATAGTAATATAATGTTGAAAAATATATGATTGTAACATGTGGGATTGATAGGACAACACATCCTGGAATGATATATAGAGAGTCTGTTTGAATTAGAGAGGTTTTCTTCATTGATTTCGTGTTGTGCCGTTTGATTAGAAAAAAATTCCAAAGTTTTTAGCAGTGATAACACACAAATAATTGGGTTAATAGAATGCAATTTTTACATTTTTAAAAATTGAAATAATCATATTGATGGCGCGTCACCACCGGACGTCATCAAGCCAGCAGCAGAGGAGCAGCAGGACTTCCCCGACCCAGCACCCGAGGAGCCGGCACTACCCAGCTCGCCACCGAGACGAGTCCAGCCACCACGGCGAGCCGCCGCAGCAACACGGGATTCCGCATTCCGTTACTCGGCATGACGCGGACGCCGACCACCGGAGCACACCGACACCTTCGGTTACCTTATTCTATAGCTTTTCGGTTTTATCGTGTTGTCGTGTAGCGGGGAAGGATCCATATGAGGAACTCTTTCACCCCCCCCCTCTTTATGTTGGGCCTGACAAGCCCGTTTTCATTATTTCCTTTCCTTTCCTTGTTTGTTTTGTTGTTTTTGGACTTAAGGAAGGGCCTATCTTCACCCATATATAAGGGGAAGAGGTGGGCGCTTCCCCTTACTTTGACCTAAATTTTGAAGAATGGTATTTTGAGAAGAAGGGTCAGGTCGTGGAGAAGAATAGAAGAAGGAAGAAGAAGAGAAGAAGGAAGAAGAAGAGGAGAAGGAAGAAGAAGAGGGGAGGAAGAGGAGAAGGGGGAGAGGAAAGAGGAGGGGCAGCCGCCACCGCTGCCGCCACAACACTCCACGCCGCCGCCAAGACGCTGCCACGCCGCGCTGCTGCCAAGCGCCACGCTGCTGCTGGGCCGCCCGCTGCCAAGCGCCGCTGCGCCAAGCCGCTGCCGCTGCCGCTGCTCAAGGCCACTGCGCGCTGCTGCCGCTGCAGCGCCGATCGCGCCTCGCGTGCCGCTCGCGTGCTCGCCGCCAAGCGCTTATCGCCGCGCCACGCCGCGCTGCTGGCTCGCCGCCGCTACGCTGCCGCGCGCTGCGCTCGCCGCTGCCAAGCGCCACCGCCAAGGCTGCGCCGCCGCGCTGCCATGCGCAAGGCCACTGCGCTACCGCCGCGCTGCGCTGCCGCCAAGGCCATCGCCAAGGCTTCGCTGCGCCAAGGCTTATCGCTGGCATCGCCTGGGCGCCAAGGCCGCGCGCCACCGCTGCGCTAAGGCCGCCTACAAGGCCACTGCGCGCGCCGCCGCCGCTGGCGCCACACGCCGCTGCCGCCGCGCCACGCCGCCAAGGCCGCATCAGCGCCCACCACCGTCGACCACATCTCCCCGCATCGCTCCGCGCTGACTGCGCACAACCGCCCCTCCGCACCAGTCAACCTCCGCGCACCCGACAACTCCTCCTCGGAACCAGTTGGTGCGAAAATCCCGTCGCCAGCGCGACGAAGGTAGTCTGCTTTCCCTAGCCTCTTTGCGTCATTTATTTGCGTCAGTATTGTTTCGTATTGCCTCCACCGCGCTGGGGTTAGATAGGGGAGTGGGACAGATTGAGAGAACGACGAAACAAAGACGGCGCCTTACCTGTCCGATGCAGTCGGGACGCCCGACGCGCGTGTGAGCATTCCAGTGGGAGTTACCCCATTCGACGGCGCGCGCCGCCGACTCACCTCGGACGACTTGGAGGCTGGACCGACCCAGCTCGGCGACCCGCCCCCGCTCCGGGTTGGCTCGTAGCTTGTCGGGCGCATTGCACGTACCGTTGTAGAATCATCGTCCTCGTCATCGTCATACATATATTTCTGTTCTCCGCATATCCATCGGTTGACGTCGTGGACGTAACCCGATTAGTTAGCAATACGACACCGAGTTCCTTCCTTCGGTGACGGTCGGACGCCGTTGAGACGACGTCCGGCATCAAATTGGTATCAGAGCCAGGCTGTGGTCGCCCACAGCACGTCTCCGACTTCGCATCGCATCGCATCTAGTGCATCGCATCCATCGATTTTACGTGCATCCATATCGGTACCCAGGAATGGCCAGAGACGCGATCCGCACGGATGGCGCAACGGAGGTTCTACCTCCCCGCGACGAGTCGAACCGTCGCGAGACGAGAGAGGCAACGAGATTGCCCTCTCGGGACCTCAGCCGGCCTCGCCGGTTGCGGAACCTACCTTACCCCATATCGAGGACACGCCGGTCCCACCCGACGTCACGGGTGCTCCAGGCGCATCGAAATCACCGGCATCGCCCGGTGGTTCACGCCGATCCCAGCACTCCCCACGCGGCACACCGCGCGTCCTCGACGACTCCCGATCGAGTGACTACGAAGACCGGGATACCACGAGGCGACGACCACACGGGAAATCTCCCGTCGTCGAGTACTCCCCTAGAGCGACCCCTGCACGGGGTAGAGGACGAGGACGACGAAGCGCCACTCGCCAGTACCCGCCAAGAGAAGAACTTCCGGAAGACCAAGGAGCTCAACGTCGCGCATCGGCAGCTAGGACGGAGCGCTTGGAGCGGATGCTCGCCGACACCCGAGTGTCCGAGCACGGAGTTGAGGCGGGACCGGTTGCACGAGGCCCCCCTCGCCCCCCTTACGGGGCTGGTAGACCCGAATACCGTGGTCACCCGACCGGACCTTGCTGATGATTACGAGGCCCCTGATCGCCCGTTTTACGGCGCATCGCCACCGCACGCCTAGCCAGGAGCCCGTCGCGCGACCCACAGGATGTCCGCGCTTGGGACATGCATCGCCCGCGGATGACTACACCGTGGCTACGACGGGTCCCTTATGCTCGACCTGATCTCCCTATACGCCAGTACGAGCGCGACCGAGCCGTGACTATCCGCCCGTCGGTTTGACCCGTTCCTCCCGTGGTCGCGGTTCGACGAGCCACCGGCACGACGCGAGACTACCCGGCCGCCACCCGCCATATTACGGGCTGACGGTGCATGCCCACCACCACATCACCCGGTGCCTTGGGACCGAGCACCGCGGATGGTCGCTCTACCACGGGACGACCGCGACACGACCCATTCCCGCCCCGCCGCCCCATGGACCCGCCGACGAGGAAACTACCGCGCCCGAGCGGCACTATGATGACGACGCAGCGCCGCGCGAAGAGCATCGTGCACGCATCCAGAGGAGCGCGGCGCCGACGCATTCGCTCACGAGGGCTCGAGGAAGCCCAAGGAGTTCATTGACTGGGAATCAAAAATGAACTCGTATTTCAGGTGGTACAGGATGGATGACGACCTTTGCGTCGAGTACGCAGAGACACGGCTTGACGGACAAGCCAAGATCTTCTGGGAGAATGAGCAATTCTCGGCCGAACGACGAGGACAGCCCATTATGTCATGGGCAGAAATGGCGCGGAAGCTAAGGAACAAGTACGTTCCTCGTCAGTACCAGATGACACTCTTCCTCTCGTGGCTCGACCTTAAGCAAGGTCGACTCCCGGTGTCGGAGTACATCGAGGCTTTCGAGGAATGCCGGATGCGTTGCCGTTTCGTGGAGGACCCCCGCGTCATCATCGGCCTCTTTGCCCACGGCCTTCGGCCCGCCTTGCGCAGCAAGGTCCTTGACTGCCAACCGGCAGAGGTCGACGAGGCATACCACCTAGTGGAGCACATGGATCCGCCTGTCGAAGACACCCCGGCGCCCAACGCGCACACCACGCCGCGAGTTCCTACGGTTCGCTTGCACCAGCTCGTTCCACCCTACCGCGACCACTCGGTCGCACCGTCACCGGGGCCAAGGAACGACCCCAACCACCTCTGGGGTCTACCCGCAAGCCCGGCCTCGACCGGCGATGCCCGCCCGTAGCGCTGCACCAAGTCAAGCACACATCACGTGCTACAAATGCCAAGGACGAGGGCACCGCACACCAATGCCCATCGACACTTTTGATTGATGTCGGGAAACCGAACAGGATTATTGCGATGGAGCCGACGTACTGGAGGACCACTATCACGGAACGAGGAATGCGCCTTGAGTACGAGGAGCCCGATGGACAGATAGGATTCATCCAGATCATCGAGGCGCGAGGAGCCCCACCCGTGACAGGCCGCGGCGTCCGTCCGCCGTTAGCCAACATCGCTGTCGACACACCCGCAGCAGCAGAGATAGGATATCACCGCGGGTTGACAACTCCGCTAGACTTCCACGGGCCGCCAACAGCCGACACCGCTCGATGATGCGCCATCCGCATAGCGATCTTCTACACGCATATCAAGATCAACGGCAAGGCATGTAAGGTGATCGTGGATAGCGGTAGTTGCATCAACGCGATCTCAGATACTATGGTCAGCGCTTAGGTTGACTTCGATAGAGCACCCACGCCGCATCGTTTCATGGATCGACGCTTCATCACTATCTGTGAAGCGCCGCCGCGCCCCCTGAAGGTGAACACATACGCCAAGACGCATTTGTGATGTACTACCCATGAAGGTGGGTAGCATCATCCTCGGTCGGCCGTGGTTATATGATCACGACGTCACCTTAGCAGGCGCGTGAACACCTGCTCCTTTATGCACCAGGGGCGACGAGTTACGTGGCACCCGTACACCACGGCTGGCCAGCAAGCCGCCGCGACCCACCAGTAGGGTTAGTGATAGTCCGAGACCCTTATTCACTCGCGACCTTGGCCGCGAGGGTGACGATACACCTATGTGTCTGGCCGTCACCCTTGACGTCCCTGCTGACAGCAGTGACCTCGAACCCCAGAGGTTGAGGCTCTCCTATCGGAGTTCGAGATGTCTTCCGGAAGAGCTACCAAGCGGATTACCCCGATGAGGAACATACAGCATGCCATCGACTTGGTGCCCGCGCGCCGCCCAACCTACCGTGACACGCATGGAGCCGCTGGCACGAGGAGTTGCTACGGCAAGTGAGGGAGCTTTTGGGAAAGGGCCTCATCCAGGAGAGCATGAGCCCTCGCGCAGTACCCGCTCTCCTAGCGCGAAGAAGGATGGCACGTGGCGCATGTGTTGCGATAGCGTGCATCAACAAGATAACGGTCAAGTACCGCTTTCCCATTCGCGTGTGCAGGATCTATTCGACATGATGGCGGGATCCACTATCTTCTCCAAGATAGACTTGAGGAGTGGGTACCATCAAGTACGGATCCGTCCCGGCGAATGGAAGACCGCCTTTAAGATAAAGGACGGTTTATATGAGTGGAGGGTTATGCCTTCGGCCTCTCCAACGCGCCCAGTACCTTCCAACGCCTCATGAACGAGGTACTGCGCGCCTTCATAGGAAGTTCGTGGTCGCTCACTTCGACGACATCCTCGCTTACAGCAGATCCAGAGACGAGCATGCAGACCACCTTCGCAGGTCTGCACTATCCTACGGCAGAGCAGCTCTACGCCCACCCCAAGAAGTGTAGCTTCCTAGCGCCCGAGGTTGCCTTCTTAGGGTTCATCGTGTCCGCCCAGGGCATAGCCGCCACCCGGAGAAGGTCCGCCATCACGCCATGGCCGACCCGGCAAACATGCACGACGTTAGGAGTTTCATAGGACTAGCGACTTTCTATAGACGATTCATACGAATTTCAGTTCCGTTACGGCCCCATCACCGATCGCCTCAAGGAGGAGTCGTCACCGACACCGGCAGCGAGAGAGCTTTCCAGCAGATAAAGCTCATGATGACACAGCGCCGGTACTACGGCTTCGACTTCGGGAAAGTGTTCGAGGTTACATGCGATGCCTCAGGTATCGGCATCGGAGGCGTCCTCAGCCAGAGGGCCACCCGTGGAGTTCTTCAACGAAGCTGAACGATGCAAAGCTTCGATACTCCACGTACGACAAGGAGTTCTACGCGGTCATCCAAGCCTTACGGCATTGGAGACACTACCTCCTATCATCGGAGTTCGTGCTCTTCTCGGATCACGAGGCGCTCAAGTACCTGCACTCGCAGCAGAAACTGAGCGATCGGCACGCCAGGTGGGTCGAGTACCTACAGGACTACACCTTCGTCATCAAGCACAAGAAGGGCAAGGACAACGTCGTAGCCGACGCCCTCAGCCGGAGAACTCACGTGCTCAATGTCATGAAGGTGACAGTCTTGGGGTTCGAGACCATCCGAGATGGGTACGATAACTGCCCTGATTTCGGCCCCATCAGCGCGGAAGTCCGACGAGGACCATCCCAGGATTACAAGGACTATGTCCTTACTGACGGATACCTGTTCTGTAAGAATAGATTGTGCGTACCTCGCACATCACTACGTGACTTCCTCACTTGGGAATGTCATGCCGGAGGCCTTAGCGGTCATTTTGGCCGCGACAAGACGATCGCCGCCATGGAAGGCCAATTCTACTGGCCTTCCCTAAAGCGCGATGTTGGCAACATAGTTGCCCAGTGCCGTGTATGTGCCTTGGCCAAGCAGGTCAAGAAGAGCGCCGGACTTTATACCCCACTGCCGACGCCGAGGCGTCCCTAGGATGACGTGAGCATGGACTTCGTCTTGGGACTGCCCCGCACCGCGAGGCACTTCGACTCCATCATGGTAGTCGTGGATAGGTTTTCGAAGATGGCCCACTTCGTGCCCTGCGCGAAGACGTCTGACGCCGTGAAGGTCGCCCAGATCTTCTTCCGAGAGATCGTGCGCTCCATGGCTCGCCATCCTCGATCGTGTCCGATCGTGGACGCGGCGCTTCACGAGTTACTTCGAGGACCTGTGGAGCCTCTTGGGCACGGCTCAAGTTCTCGATCGCCTACCATCCGCAGACCGACGGTCAGACGGAGGTGGTCAATCGTAGCTTGGGCAACCTACTACGTTCCCTCGTAGGTGAACACCTCGCGTCTTGGGATCTTGTCATACCACGCGCTGAGTTCGCATACAACTCCTCGGTGAACAGAACCACCGGGTTGAGCCCTTTGAGATCGCCACGCCAGGCACCCCGTCGACCCCTAGACCTAGCTCCCATAGATCCTCATGTTAGGGTTTCCGAGGACGCACTTGCATTTGCCCAGCATGTCTCTGCATTACATCATCGCATTCATGATAGGATCACGCAGCAAAATGCATTGTACAAGCAAGCCGCCGACTTGCATCGCCGACCCAGAGCATTTGACGTGGGAGACCTAGTGATGGTCAGACTCAGGCCGGAGAGATACTCTCCCGGGACGGCAACGAAGCTGCATGCTCGCAGCGCCGGCCCGTTCCGAATCCTCCGTAGAGTGGGCGACAACGCGTATGTCGTCGAAATTCCTCCTACGTGGGGAATAGGCTCTACATTCAATGTGGCGGACCTAGCTCAGTACCGTGTGGTTCTTCCTCCCCACTCCCAGCCTCTCTAGACCCCTTCAGCGTGAGTGAGTTTGCCGACACCACTCCCCCAATTGTTTCACCCGATAGGCACGAGGCAATCGATTGTGTACTGCAGGAGGTAATTGACCATGCAGGTGGGGAAGCATCGAGGAGATTCCTAGTACGTTGGGCGGGCCACACCTGCGCGGACGACACGTGGGTTACAGAACAGAGCTCCGACGCCTCCGTCCCGACCTCCTTCCACCGTCGCCGATCCTCCACCCCGACTCGCGGAGTCGAGTCCTTCCCACCCCGGAGGGTTGATGGCGCGCCACCACCGGACGGCATCGAGCCAGCAGCAGAGGAGCAGCAGGACTTCCCCGACCCAGCACCCGAGGAGCCGGCACTACCCAGCTCGCCACCGAGACGAGTCCAGCCACCACGGCGAGCCGCCGCAGCAACACGGGATTCCGCATTCCGTTACTCGGCATGACGCGGGCGCCGACCCGAGAAGCACACCGACACCTTCGGTTACCTTATTCTATAGCTTTGGTTTTATCGTGTTGTCGTGTAGCGGGAAGGATCCATATGAGGAACTCTTTCACCCCCTCTTTATGTTGGGCCTGACAAGCCTGCTTTCATTATTTCCTTTCCTTTCCTTGTTTGTTTTGTTGTTTTTGGACTTAAGGAAGGGCCTATCTTCACCCATATAAGGGGAAGAGGTGGGCGCTTCCTTACTTTGACCTAAATTTTGAAGAATGGTATTTTGAGAAGAAGGGTCAGGTCGTGGAGAAGAATAGAAGAAGGAAGAAGAAGAGAAGAAGAAGAAGAGGAGAAGGAAGAAGAAGAGGGGAGGAAGAGGAGAAGGGGAGAGGAAAGAGGAGGGCAGCCGCCGCCACCGCCGCCGCACACGCCGCCAGACGCCGCGCGCCCGCGCCAGCCACTGGCCGCGCCGCCGCCACATGCCCGCCCGCAGCGCCAGCGCCGCTGCCGCCGCAAGCGCTGCGCGCCGCTGCGACCGCCGCGCGCCGTCGCGCGCCGTCGCCAGCTGCAGCCCTGCCAAGGCGCCGCGCGCCGCGTGCCGGCCTCGCGTGCCCGCCGCGCGCGCCATCGCCGCGCGCTGCCGCCACCGCCAGCGCCCGCTTCGCTGCCGCGCGCCGCCGCCATCGCCACGCTGCAGCGCGCGCTTACGCGCGCCATCGCCGCGCCGCCGCCGCCGCCAAGGCTTCCGCCAGCGGCGCCGCTGGGCCGCAGCGCCGCTGCCAAGGCCCGCCGCCAGGCTGCCAAGGCGCTTATCGCCGCTGCCGCGCGCCAACCGCTGCGCCCGCCAGCGCCAAGCCCGCTTACCGCCAAGCGCGCTCGCGCCACAAGGCCGCCAGCGCTGCCAAGGCCACCGCGCCGCTGCCCTGCAAGGCGCGCGCCACGCCCTGGCGCGCCGCTGCCACGCCGCTGGGCTGCGACGCCAGCTGCGCGCCGCCATCGCGCGCCCACCACCGTCGACCACATCTCCCGCAGACGCTCCGCGCTGACTGCGCACAACCGCCCCTCCGCACCAGTCAACCTCCGGCGCACCCGACAACTCCTCCTCCGAACCAGTTGGTGCGAAAATCCTGCCGCCAGCGCGAAGGTAGTCTGCTTTCCTAGCCTCTTACGTCATTTATTTCCGCAGTATTCTTTCGTATTGCCTCCACCGCGCTCGGGTTAGATAGGTGAGTGGGACAGATTGAGAGAACGACGAAACAAAGACGAGCGTCTTACCTGTCCGGTACGAGTCGGGACGCCCCGACGCGTGTGAGCATTCCAGTGGGAGTTACCCCATTCGACGGCGTGCGCGCCCTCGACTCACCTCGGACGACTTGGAGGGCTGGACCGACCCAGCTCGGCGACCCGCCCCGCCCGGTTGGCTCTCGTAGCTTGTCGGCGCATTGCACGTACCGTTGTAGAATCATCGTCCTCGTCATCGTCATACATATATTTCTGTTCTCCGCATATCCATCGGTTGACGTCGTGGACGTAACCCGATTAGTTAGCAATACGACACCGAGTTCCTTCCTTCGGTGACGGTCGGACGCCGTTGAGACGACGTCCGGCATCACATATGTGTGTGTTATAAAGCCTAAAATGATTATATATATTCTAGAGTGATATTCTGATTGTTGTGTATTTATTGATATTTTATTTCTTCATATATTAAGGAAATTAATTTTCTGAGTCATAATATATTTTTATGAATTTATTTTATTCATAGAGATATTAATCCTCTTCATTGGAATATATATATATATCATACTCTTATGCTTTGGAATTTAACCTATGGAATATATTAAATATTTCTGCTCTTAAATTCCTGCGCTGACACGTGTCGCCATTCAATTAGATTGAATAGCTATAAGTCATGATTTTCATAAATGATTAGCATATCTCATCATTGAGAAAAGATGTCGTCATGGCATCACAAATCCCGATGTCAGAACAGCTTATTACTGGATGATGCAAATTTATTTTTTAAATCAACAGGGTGGCACAGACCAATAGAAAAAATCAGATTGAAAATCGCAAGAAACAAACATGTAGAGACCAAGGAAAAATAATTATTTTTATTCTTTATTCAAGAGAGAAAAGTAAAAAGAATGGTGCAACAACATGGCACCACTCGATTGGCAGAAGAGGAGGAAAACATGTTGATGTGGTGCTGCATTTATGTCATTAAAATAATTTACATCATTTTCCTCATTTTATTTGGTACTGGAAAGTGAAATATTTTTTTTTATGTTTTTATACACTTTTTAAACTTAATTTTACAGAAAAATGACTAAAAATGAAAATATGGTATTTCGATAATTTTCTAGAACTTATTTAAAGGCGATATTTGTAATAATATTTTTAGAGATTGTTTCATCTTTTTTGAAAATTTTAAATGAAGAAATAACTTAATCTAGCTCTCAAGCGGTCACCAATGTGCAATAGTGGGAACAAGTAGTAGCAGCTGTGGCAGGTGCCCAGACTTTGGCCCTTGGGTTGGCTGACCCAGTTCAGGCTGGTTTAATCGCGATTTAGGGCAGGTTAGCCCGGTTTAGGGTGCGTCACCCTGTTTCAGCCAACTTAGCCGAAAATTTAACAGTCTAGTTTGGGAGAATACTATGGATCAGAGGGCATGCTGCTTCCCCTTGCACACACTGGTGGCGAAAGGGAACACTGTGGCTTGCCTACATCACGTGAAGTCCACTCAAGCACTAGGGAGAAAAAGTGGATGTAAAATCCTAATTTTGGTTTTTAATGAAACATTGGGAACTTTTATTTCTAGATTATTTATAACACAATAAATTTGTCTAGAATTACATTTTTTAGAAGAATTTAATAATTTAAAGATTGAATTATTATGTTATTGACTAGGTTGTGTGAATATTTCTGAATTTCACAGTAAATACCACTTCATGCACATTTTGGCTTTTTTTTAACTAACTGGCTTGAATTTTCATGTCATGAAGTTTTTATTAGTGATTAGTATTTTCACGTTACTTAATTGCACAAATTTATATAAATTAAATTGGATGAGGTTCAATGGGTTAGAGCATCACATGTAATTTTTAGAGGTATTTATTTGGGCTATTGAACCACAGTGGATCAATTTGGTTTTGGGATTTAAATAAGCATTTAGAGAGGTTTCTTTTAGTGAGGAGAACCAGAAATTCAAATTCAACCAATGGGGAAAGAGGAAGGAATGGTAAGGAGTGAAGGTTGGAATAAAATTTAAAGGCATTTTACATCATGCCCAGTGAATTAATATTCTCTTACTCTCTCTCTCTCTCTCTCTCTCAATCTACCTTATTCTGGGCACGATCCAGCAGTGTTTAGTATTGTGCTCTGACTGTTATCCATATGTGATATCTATATTATCGGATATTGCTGATATCTGTTATTTCAGGAGTTAGGAATTCAATTGATATCATATACAAATATCAATAACGGATGAATTTATTTTACTGAACGGATAACAGTTCTGGATAACATTAGATGGATATTGCTAATATCTTTTATCCCGAGAATTAGGAATGCATATGGTATCGGCTTCAGATATCAATAATGGATAATAATTTTTGGTTACTGAATTGATCAAGGTTCTGGATAATCTTAAGTGACTACTTTCATCGGATACCTGATACCATTTAGCGGATAATGTTAATGATACAATATTGATTATAATATTGCAAAATATAACTAGTATCGTGAAAAAAATCTATATTTGAGCATAAAAATATTAATTCATTTATTAATCAGTTAAAATTTTAAGGTACATTCATAACCAAGAGGATTCAATTAAAAATTTTTACTTGATAACAGGAATATGATTGTGAAAAAATATCCAACTTCTGTTAGGAGGGATCCCTTGGCCATATTAATGTAGATTACAGGATAATGTAGATCAAAAAATGTCTAATGTTAAATTAACATTCCAGTTTCAAGCCAATCCAAGAAACTTAACCAAATTTAGAGCGTAAAAGTAAAGATGGTAAGTAAAGATAACTAGTGTCTTTGGTGTGGTTGAAGATGCATTTTTTATTTCACAAGACATATATTACCACCACGAGAGGGTCGGAATGATGGAGGTAGCATTTGATCAAGGCTTCAGGGTACTTGATAATAGAGAAAGTTAATAATCTCTAGGGAAACTTTGTAGCATCTCCAATAGATGTGATCATTCCATGGCTTAGACTACATATCACGGCTAACATGAAAGTGTGGCATGGTTGTGGGGTCAATTGAAGTTAGATGAAGGCTTGTGTTATATTCATTTTGAACTAGCCTAAATCAGTTTGGTTTTCTCAGATGCGAATAAAGAACACTGGTTGTGGTGTCTTTGTAAATTAAGTCAGGCCTGCCATTGTTGTCATCCTCAGATTCTAAATGTGAGCTGATGATCTGGAACTGGAGTCTTGTGGCTGCTTTGCGAGGTGTTGCATGAGCACCACACTCTCTGGCATGATATGCTTTGAGGTTAGGATTCCGCTTCCTCAAGTGGTAGCATGTCACATATAATGTACTCCATAGTAGTTGTAAGATTATATGTTAGATTTTGATAGGAAGTGTAAATTTAAACTATTTTCTTCTAATATAAATATCATGTCCTAAAGGAAAAAATATTGTACTAATATTATGGAACCATGCAGTGAACAAATTATATTGTTTTGTGATGCCCATAGGTGATCAAAATAATAAATTAGGTTTGGCGATGCATCTCCAATACGAGGCTTCACAAACTACTATGCTGGAGGTCAATCATTAGTCTTCCCTATTGTCCCAAGCTACTGAGACATCAGAAATTACAGTAAAATTTTTTTAAAAATTAATAAATAATTATTAAAAAACATATATGCTAAATATGAACAATAGTTCAAGATGACTCATACTTGATGTTTCTGGTTAGCCGCCGACGTCGCCATCAAGACAAAATCGTACCATTTTGTTTTGTTTCCTTGACGTCAACACTTTGCACAACTGAGCACCATGATGCTCAGCCCCTCCAGTCATGATTTTTTTTAAGTAACATTTTCTCGACCAACCACCCAAATCACCAATAACACCTTGATGGACCTTCAAAACCCTTAGTCTCTTTCAATCAACCTCTCTAGGAGGAAGTGAGTTCAAAGATAGACTTTACAAAAATACAAGGCTATATGTATAAATCCAACTATATGGATGGAAAGAGGCAAGAAAAAGGAAGCTCTGGAAAAAATTTCAGCCCCAAAATCCTAGATCGTCAGGTATCGCGATTTGAATTTGAATCATTCTCAGCCCTTTGATTTTATCTCTCCTCTGATTTTTGAAAAAGTCAAAGAGCCATGAAATAATTCCAAAACATAGATATTAATTCACAACTTTTTATACAATATATACTTTGAATTTAAAAATGATATTTCTTCGAGTATAATGCGAAAAAAATTAGGAAAAATTATATTACGACTCAAAAAATTATATTCTTTCACAATTTGATGTCAGAAAATTCATTTGAAATATTTAAATTTAAAATATTGTCATAAAATTAAATTTAATCATTTTAGGCTTGATAACACACATATATAATCAATATAATACAAATAAACATGTAAATAAGCTACTAAAATGTGTGTTATCAATCTCAAATTTTCATAATGTCGAGGGCATGTAAAATTCAGAGGCCAGCCTTCTTTCCTTTGAATATTGAATCACCTTGCACCAAAAACAATGATTCCAAGTTCTATGGACTCTGATTGATGTGAGCAACAAATATCCTCTTGAATAAATGCTAAAAAAATACTTGAAATTTGCTTTAGGGAGTGAAAGATCTGTCTAGCTTTTGAATTGCAATTTTCAAAGAGCAAGGAGACGGGGAGTTTCAAATTAGGGCTCAAAATGATATTTATTGACTTATAAATTTGTATGGGCATAATGGCCATTTGTCAATATTCCAACAGTCATATGTATCTATTACTATTAGACAGTATGAAATAGTATCTCTTTAACTTTTGAATTCTGATATTTACTGTTTTGTCATAAGCTCAAAATACGTATCAATTGTTAATTGTAAAAACTAGCCGTTATGCCAAAAATTTCAGCTTTAAAATAATCTGTAAATTTTAGGTATGTTTAAAACATCATTTTACTCTAGAGATCACCATTGGATAGCAATATCTTTATTTAATTAATATTAATTAAATCATCAATAAATTCAGCCTTAAATACCCAAAGGTATTAAACCAATCAATTAAGGTCAAATGTAGGCAAATATTTGAACACTGTTAGAGAATATGTTTATCTTCGTGTCATATGAAATTCAAGTCCTAAATTAGTGATCTGACGTGTTCACCATATTGTCTAACTAAGTAGCATTTTAATATAACTTTGGATGGTTGTTTGATCTTCACTTAAAATGATTCAACTAGTTGACTGAGGACCTGTTATGGTTGATCACAACCCCTTTTGAGGCATGCATGAATTTGAACATACATCAAAACAGATGAAGGATTTTACACAAATTCCCTTAAAGGTTATTCTTCAGCCTTCATTCTAATTGAAGGTAGGATCATGCAAATTCAAGCTTGGAGAACACAATAATTCTAGTGATTCTTTGAACACCTCATCATTGACTAGAATGCGGTATCATTTCATAATAGTGGCATTGTTTAAGGCATGATAGTCGACACAAAATTTACGTCTGCATTGTTTATTATGCACTAAGAGTATTGACTAATCAAATGTTGGATCATGCCTTATTCCAACAACTTATGCGCCAACTTCTCGACATTCTTCTACAAATATGAACACTTGTAGGCACAAGCTTTCACAGACTAGGCTCCCATTGCTAATACAATCCAATATTCAATCTGGCGTGATGGGGTTAGACCCCAAATCAGTTCCATTAGGACAATAAATACATTCCAAATGGTTTGTAACATATCTATATAGATCTCTACACTGCATGTCTCCTCCTCTGTAGCGAGGTAGAGTTTGATCTATGTATTGATGCCCTAAAACACCTTGATCAATTTGCAGGGGGGACATCTATACCTTGCTGAGGGTTGGTTATACTAGAAAAACATGAAATTTAAGAAAATAACTAGAATAAGCCAAGTGTTTCCAGGTATTATATTCCCATCATGACATTAGAACTCCCTAGTACTATGAATATGAAGCCATGCATGATCGTCATATCGTGGAGGTTTATAATGACATACCTGCATAATTCTACAATACATTATGTACGATCCTATGCCAAGGTAATGACAAACTAGTAGGCTTTTTCCATAAGAATATCTAGACTATCACTTATTCGATATTGAAGTTATGTGCATCCCCCCTTCCAAAACCGTGGTGACTACCACTTTTGAATACTTCCCTGAAACTTCAACATCCCCTTCTTGGTTAAACCCATTACCCACAACAGTAAGATATCACCTAATTGAAGTTAACTGTCCTCAATATTAACATCTTCCATTTGCACTGAGAATACACTAAAAATTATGGTAAAATTATGGTGTTGTGGATTTGATCTGAATCAATAAAATTTATAAACCTTTACTCATAAATAATTTGACATGTGAGTGATGAGCTAGGGTCATCTCCAGAGGGAACAGATGTTAGGAAATAACTTTCTCCATAGGGTGAATTTGAGAAGATGAGAAGGGATACATATAGAGTAAGAGGTAATTGTCTTATGAAGATAGTGACCATAGATAAGGATAACAATTATTTAAGAAGAATGAGATGGGTATTGCACGAGTTGATAGTATATGAGATGATGGTATTGTTGGGTTCTGGAGACCTAGATCTGGATGAACAAATCAAAACGATGCGCAGCGAGAGACATTTGTGAATCGAAAGACATCATTAAAACCATAAAATGAAGTACCTTTGCACAGATCGCATCCGTGATTTCTTGGATCCCTAAGTGAGATGAGTCGAGCTGCTCAAGTGTGCAGCTTCTAGACGTATCCACGCAATTCTTGGCAAATCGAATTTCCTCCTTCTCATTGACGAGCCCTCGTTCTTTCTCCATCGTCGTCTTTACGCCGTTCCAATCGCATCGGACATGGAGAAGGGTGTTGGGAGAGGGAAGAAGAAGGGGAAGGCCCCTGAACAATTCTGGCCTGGGTGAATTTCATCCAAGGCATTCCCCTATTTATACTAAGTGGGTATTTTTAGTAAAAATCCCAAAACTTAAGTATATCTTCTGACGTCCAAAAGACCATTTGCGTGTGACCCTCTAGGCCCATGTATTATTCTAATTAACAACTCCAGTGGCTCAATAACCTTTATTGGCATTTGAAATCAATTAAATATATCATCATATAGATTAATTAATATTGGATTGATTTAACCCAATCGATAGGTCGAGTCTCCAACACGTGGGGTGCCAAGCTACACCTCGTGTTCTAGAAGATACAAAGGAGTGTGTATCGACTCACTCATGGAACATGTTCATCATCGGTTACCATGTATGTATAATTCCTCATCCCCTTGACGCTACTTGGATGACTTAAGGTATGGTCAATTGTTAAACCCTAATCGGTCTTCTGAGTTAGTACTAATGCATTCGAAAATCATTAGAGAACTCTTCTCCGATATTTCACTACCTTGTCCAAGGACTTCATCAAATCATTTTCCTTGAGATGTCACCTCTTATACCGAGGGTAGATGATACCATCTTGACCACTCAATCGTCTTCTTGAACTTCTTGATGTACCCGAACTAAAACCGTTTAGAATCTCATGATTAGAGACTCGTTGATCATAGTCAAAGTACAACCGTCTGTCCAAAAGACGTCTTTGGTGTCTCAGGTCTAAGGACCACTTACACAATCGTGATGCGAATTTACCTGATTAAAAGTTCGGTATAATACCATTTAGGGATTCGTACAGATCAATTCAGTGAACTCTTTCCACTAAAGAGCACTCACTATCTATCCTTAGTGTCTCCACACTAATGGTTACGGGACAGGCCATACTCATCATATGAGTGATGCTAGATAGTGTTATTCTATCCAGACACTTTGATGTCCTTCTCGCGTATCTTTCAAATAGAAATGTTTAGAACACATGCTTAAAGACTAATGATCTCCGTATTATGATCTCATCATAATTCACTAAGTCTGATCATGTATTCATGGACTTCCTTATAAGTATCACATGCACACTATAATGAATATGTTCTGTTAATAAATATGGAAGAAGATGTGGAATGTGTGATTAGCTTGTCGGCTACATATATTTCCATTAGGTATGAGACGCGATGATGAAGGTAGTGGAAGTAGGAGTAGGGTGATGAATGAAATGGAGGAAGATAGTGGTTTAGGGTTTTCTTAGACTGTTGGGGAGGAGAGCACGTGATGAGACCATAATGGGGCTGATGATACATGAAGTGTTGATGGTGGATGACGATAGATGGTGGTGAATGATGAATGATGATGGATAGATATGATGAGTATTACCTACCTAAGTGATGTGTTGAAGAATGATCAATGTAAAGACCTTAGATCCATATTTCCTGAGTCTGACACATCATTGGTGTAGCCATTTTTTACCATTCAAAAGAGAGAGAATCTATAAAATACTTATTTTCAAATTCAAATTTGCCTTTATGTGCACTGCATTTATTGTGAAAATACCTCCTTTTTTATTTGGCCATGTCACCCACACGATTGAAGAAATAAGAGAGAGGGAGATTCATCAGTATTAAATGCCATTTTGGCATAACGGTTTACTTTTAATGATCGTTGATGTCAATCATTAAGCATAATTTGTGGTTGGTTGCCATTTGGCAAATCGATCGGCGAGACATGGCGAGCAGAAATAAAAAACAAAAAAAAATCTTAAAATTCTTATAAAATTAAATATAAGCCCAAAAAATATAAATAAATAAATATGTTGACTTACAAAAACAGTGTGTCTATGATTAGAATGTCAAAAAATTCAGAAAAATGATAGTACGACTTAAACATTTTTCTTTCTGGAACATGTTATTAGAAGAATCCCTAAAATACTTAAAATTTCATAAAATTCAAAATAACATTCTAAAAATGGATTTAATCATTTTATGGTTGATAACAGGCATAGATTATCAATTTAACGAGAATAAAATATGTAAATTGTATCATATTAACCTAAATTTCATCATCAAGACGAACACGATTTGACACCTCAAGAGGAATCTCTTGAGGTGTCAAATCATGTCCGTCTTCATGACCTATTGTAATATTCAAATCCATTGGCACCAGTGTATGGAAAACTATTTCCCATTGCAGCCATAACAGAGCCCTCTTGCTCTGCTACAATAGTCACTGCTTCTCTGGTAGAATATATTGTCCAAGAAGTCTGAGCCAGCTGGAGATCTCCATATGACATGTCCACTAAAATGAATGTGATTAGAGACATGTGTAGGTCTGGAGTAGGGATTGGGTGATATTTGACTTGTATCTAAAAATGATCTGAGTCAACCAAATTCTCCATGCTACCACCATTAAGTATTGGTAATAGTGCCCTGATTCCATGATGATACCAGCATTACTTTTATTTAAATGTTAGAAATAAGAATTAATGGGCTTGGCTCGCCAGACTTCTATTTGAGTGCTTGGTTGGAGCCTATTAGTGTAGGTCCATGCCAAGATGTCCATGAAATGTATTAGGTTAATAATCACTATTATTACTCTCTCTAAGAAAATTATGGAAGTTCATCCATGAGTAATAATCATATTTTTTACCTCATATAGAAGATAGAAGAAGTTAAAAACTTTCTAAATGGGAAATATTTTTATTGTATTATTTTTATAGAAAATGACTAATGAATCGTACTTGTACCTTTCCTAGAGGAGGTCACATTTGTGTGAATACAAATGTGAAGATCTGGCATTGTAATAGAGCTTCATCACTTGTCAAACATATCCTCTTATCAATTTAACAGACTAAGATTTTTTAGAATAAATATCTTGCTAAGTCATCATTGTAACCCTTGATCAAACTTTGTTTCCCATAAAAGTTTACCTGACTATATTTTCAGAATCCTCATGGCTAAGAACATTGCTACTGGATTTGCTTCTCACTCACATCAGTGTTTGTAGTTGTTATTTGAATAACTCAGTGGAAATAAAATGATAAATACTATTTCAATATCACTCCTATAAAGCATGGTATTCCATTACTTCATCATACCCTTAGAATGAGTATCATCCTTGAGGATTAACATTAGAATATTCATAGCAGCACAAACTAAACCATCACATTTAATTAAAAATACCACGCTAAAATTTCAATGACACAACCATGAACATATGCCTCAGTTCCACAGGGAAAACAATGATGTTTCTAACAAAAACGAACCAACTAATCAATTCAATATCATTAAAAATGATTATACATTGAATACATCATGTATCAGATTTCATACTAATGTCCTTGTTTTGTTCATCAAAATGTTTTAATATCAAGATCAAAAGAAGCATAAATATTTATTGCTTTAACATGTTTATCAGTTCAAAACAATTTACTTCATAGAATTGGGCTTTGTCGTTTAATACATGTAAACAAAATCAACTAAACAGTAGTAGTGACTTATAAATCAGTAGATTGATTAAACCACCAAGTACAGACTCGCATTTCTTAAACCAAACCACCCAACTACAGTCTGATGTTGTGATATTCTTGATTTAATAAAAAAATTCAGGATTTAAATATAAACATATGTGTATTTTGTGATTGTTGTAGACATCAATGATTTAAAGTAAACTAACAGAAACTAGCCAAAAAGTTCTTATTACCCCTTCTTTAAATTTTTCCTTTCAATAGTGGCGAGCTTCACTTTAGGCCAGCGAAGAATAACACCTCTCGAGATCCCTCGAAAATCCCTCTCTTCCTTGATAAAAACTCCAAGATTATTATCATGGACTAGCTATAAATTTGTACCACTATCTCTGCTCTTTCAATCATTCAATTCTACTATTTCATCCCAGTCATGATATAAACCAAGTTAAAGAGCTTCATGCTTCTCACAAAGTGGGGCTAGTTTCACTTTTATCAGATTAAAAGACAGACAGATGCACAAAAGAGATCTACAAATGCGATGCGCCTAATTCTTCTTTCAGGGCATGATGAGAAGGAAGCTTTTGGAAGAAATTAACCCTCACCGAGGTTGATGAATTACCCTCCGAGCTCCAGACCGAGGCCCGAGAGCCCGAGATGGCTTCTCCCATGGTTTCCTGGTCTGACTGAACTCCGTGCTCTTTGCAGATCTCGAGTTCGGGTTCCTGGTAGAGTTCCCCAACCCCAAATCCAAACCTGCAATAACCAAACCCGAGTTAAATTAAAAGAAAACTCCTCAAGAAACCCATCACTTAAGGTTTTGCACGTATCAACGTGACTGGCATGTGATGTTAATACCCATATTGACTTTTGGTATCTTCAACATCGATGACATTGTCAACCACCAAAGAAAGGCAAAGTCAATGCAATGATGACGATTGACACCTGCCTTGGACTATGTCCACTTATATTGACCTTGGCACGACATTGATGTGACATTGACAATGTCATCAACCATCGATGTGAACATCAAACACCCTTGAACCTGTTAACTCATCGTCAACACAAACCATCAACAAGGGTCGATGGCATTGACGTGACATTGATGATGTCATCAACCATCAATGCGAACATCAAACACCCTTGAGCCGCTCAACTCATTGTCAACACCATCCGTCAACGTGTCCATGACATTGCTGTTGACTCATCGTCAACGCAAACCATCGACAAGGGTCGATGGCATTGACCTGACATTGATGATGTCATCAACCATCAATGCGAACATCAAACACCCTTGAGCCGGTCAACTCATCGTCAACACCATTCATCAACGTGTCCATGACATTGCCGTTGACGGGTGCAAAACCTTACAATAACTAATATATTATGGAACTATGAACAGAAAAAATCAGCCACTTGCCAGGATTGAAGTCATGGGTAAGCTTTTGGTGAAGAGATTCTTCTCCATCTTCTTCAAGGATGCCGAGGTCTAAGGTATCAGGCAGCAGATTTGCTAAGTCATTATCCTCTTCAGAAAATTGATAGCTGTTGTCTGAGAAATCTTCCAGTTTCTGGTGCTCATGGAACCAGTAGTCTCTGAACCACGAGGTGGTCTTCACCAACTCCCACCATTCAGGGGAGAAGTCCTCAACTTGCTGGAATGCAGCGGGTACAAAGAGAGGGGCATTTGGGTTCAGCGTAGACTTGATTCTTCCAGAAGTTATAGCCATTGTGTGATCCTTTTCTTCTCTGGGATCGAAAACAAGATCAAGGAAGTCAGGAGATGAACTCAGAGTGTGATCATAGCCATATTAGTTGATAAACACAAAGCTAACAGTATTGATAAGCTCTTCTAAGCGTTAATGAGAATCATATCTCAGCATTAAGAAATATTTTTCTTTGTTAGTCGATTTCACAATATTGAATTAAGTAGGGAGGTATCATAACAGCTCAGTTTGGAAAAATAAACCGATATTAGATCGAGCGAGAAGAAGGATACCACTGGTATACATCACTAATTGAGAAGGCATAAATTCAACATTAAATTATTTGGATAAGAAATGGAGAATTCCAGGTTCAAAGTTAAATGAGTAATATTGTTCCAGAAAAAGTTAAAAAGGGAAATACTTACGTGGTCTCAATTTTGGATTAAAATAGCGGATTATTAAAAAAAGATGATAAACGATTAAAATATTGTCAAAGAGGATAGGAGTTGGAAAAATATTATCAGCAATCAGCAAGGACAAGACGAGGAACCACCAATGACAGGCCGAGACAAGCCATAAAAACACCACTCACTCCCGACAAAAGAAATTAAAAAACTCATAACTTCGAAGAATGACGAAATAGTGAGAAAGATGAGGCAGCAGACGGGAATTTCAAATATTCAGTTCGTCAACGCCTCTTCCGTGGCTCGAGGAGGCCAGAAATTCACCTCAACGGATGCGCATGGTCGATGAAAAACATTAAATCAGCTCTAAGAACAAAAAGGCGAGAGAAATCACCAGATCTATCCCCCCCCCCAGAAAACCACACGAAATTATCCGGAAGGCATCCCAAACCGTCCGTCGGCAGCAAGAACGAATTCAAACTACAACGATATAAATCCCGACGAGAACACCCAAAAATAATCAGAAAAAAACGCGGATTACTCTCAAAATTAAAAAAGTCAGCCGAAATCAACCGGAATCTATTTCCATCTCGTTTATCCTGAGTCCCAAATCCATCAACAGACAGGATAATAACAAAAACCGGCAAAAAATCCATCGAAACCGATAAATCGCCGCGAAAATTCACCAATAATTGTACTAAAAAGGATGAAATCGACAGCATAATTGAAGAAGGCGTAGATAGGTAGCACAGCACGCCTTACCTTTGTTCTCTAAACCGTCGAAAAAAGCTTCGTTCTTCGAGCAAGGTCACTCGTATTTATAGTGCAGCTTTGTAGAAGAGGTGAGGCTAGTCAAAGAAACAGCCCGCGCGGCTCAACCATCCGATGTCGATCTGACGGTCGAAAAGTTTCCAGAAAGTTGAGTTGACCCGTCGCCGCCCCGGGTTAATTTGGTGGGGTCCACGCGGTTGTTGTCGGCGTTGACCGGATATTTCAGGGAGGGGAGATGGGCCGTGGAGTCCAGGCCCATATACTATGGGATATAGTTGCCAATATTGACCTAGAGAGAGAAAGAAGATAGTGTGAAAGTGATAGAGAGAGAAGGTGGTGTGAGGGTGAAAGAGAGAGAGAGATGATGATGATGTGAGGGTCTTACAGAGAGATGATGGTGTGAGAGTGTTAGAGAGAGAGAGACGATGGTGTGGGGGTGTTAGAGAGAGAGACGATGGTGTGGGGTTGTTAGAGAGAGAGATGATAGTGTGAGGGCGAAAGAGAGAGAGATGATGGTGTGAGAGTGTTAGAGAGAGAGACGATGGTGTGGGGGTGTTAGAGAGAGAGACGATGGTGTGGGGGTGTTAGCGAGAGAGATGATAGTGTGAGGGTGAAAGAGAGAAAGATGATGGTGTGAGGGAGAAAGAGAGAGAGATGATGGCGTGAGAGTGTTAGGGAGAGAGATGATGGTGTGAGGGAGTTAGAGAGATATGATGATGTGAGAGTGTTAGAGAGAGGGAGACATAATGGTGTGCGAGTGTTAGAGAGGAAGACGATGGTGTGGGGGTGTTAGAGAGAGATGATGGTGTGAGGGAGTTGGAGAGAGAGATGATGGTGTAAGGGAGTTAGAGAGAGATGATGGTATGAGGGTGTTAGAGAGAGAGAGATATGATGGAGTGAGGGTGATAGCAAGAGATGATGGTGTGAGGGTGATAGAGAGAGATGATGGTGTGAGGGTGATACAAAGAGATGATGGTGTGAGGGTGATAGATAGAGAGAGATGATATTGTGAGGGTGATAGATAGAGAGAGATGATGGCGTGAGGATGTTAGAGATAGAGAGAGAATATCGTGCGAGGGTGATAGAGAGAGAGATGTTGGTGTGAAGGTGATAGGGAGAGAGGCATATAATATAGAAAGAGAGGGTGGACTAGAGAAATTAAATTAAGTCATTAAAATTGCCACTTGCAACTAGAAAAATATAAAACATATAAAACCAATTATTTATTTTCAGTGCTTAGAGATCAATTTAAAGCATCTGTTGAAGATTGTGGCCCACTGGATTAGATGTTGATATTTTCCAGGTTGACACTCCACCATTGGATCATCAAGATTAAGATTAGATTAGATTATTTTTTGAATGCTCGAATGGCTGATTTGTCTGACTCTGCATAAAATGTGTGAAGGTAATTTTTGTATGTTTCACGTTAGTTAATAAAAATTAGGTAAGATCACGAAATATTCCTTTCAACTTTACTAAACCTCTTCATAAATTCAATGGAAGATGGTGTGAGGGTGATGGGAAGATGGAGAATATAGAACGAGAAGGATAGAGGGGGGAATATAAAAAGTAAATATGATAAGATTATTTTTCACAATTAAATTTGTGAAATATTCCTTCCAGCTTATTAAAAATTCCACATAAATTCAGTACCATGCAAATTTATCCCCACCAATTCTCAAAAAACTTTCATTCTACGAGAAATGGTTTCCTTCAAAAAAGTTTCGATAAATGAGTTTCAAATAAATTTTGGCTTAAAATGTTTCTCAACCAATATATTTTAACCAAGATATTTTACTGGTCCAAGGACAATCGAGGTCAGTTGGAGGTTCGACATTTTTGAGACTCGACACTTACGCTTGACATTTTTTGAGATTTAAATACTCAAAATTTAATGTTAAAATTGGGTTTGACCAATTGACCATTTCCTTCAAAGATCACATATTTTTTAAGTAAGATAAAATAACTTCAATTCATCCATTTGTTTCGTACTTTCACATTCAGATGCTTTACATACAAGTCGAGCATATGATTATCAGGTGTTGTTTTGTCGACCAAGTTTTGATCAATCACAAATAGGTGTCCATTAAAGATCAATGTCTCTGCATTTATGTTCAATTTAATCAATTATTACTAGTTCAATATTGATACAAACTAAAAACTCATTTATGTGGTGGAAAATATAGAGTAGAATACTAATGACATTATAAAACCAATAATTGAATCACATTGGACTGATCAATGCCTTAATTGAGGGATATTTACTGGTGCATGAGTCCAGCCTTTGAACACATCCATGCCATTGGCCAATTTAAAATATTTTGTATGTTATCGTACACAATGTACAACAATTTCAGCCTAATTGGTTCATTGTATTATTTTCATTACAGTGAAAAAATATTTCATGAACTAATTGGTTCATTGTATTATTTCTACATTTTTGCTGCAATTTTACATGATTTAGAAACTAAATATCGTATAAAGAAGCTACATTATATCATATTTATTTTGGCATTAAGTCATTTATGATCCCTACCTCTATATGTATCCACATGATGACTGCAATGTTGTACCTCTTCTTCTTCTTCTTCTCCAATTCTATTTAAAACTTTATAGATCCCCTCATCATCAAGGCACTCTAGTGAGATAAGCAAATTGAGTTGAACAGAAGACGGGGGTAGGAGGTGGAGGTATGCCTGGCACGGGCACCTAGAATGGATGTCCCTCACTTTTATACTTATTTAAGACGCGGTTAAGTATATCCACCAAATTCTTTTAATCTTATGTGTGTGACCCCTTAAGCCCATGTATCATTATATTTAATAACTTTTCGTGGGCCGATATCAGTTATTGAGTAACCTCATTTATTAACTATATTGATTATAAAATAATTAATCAGTAATATATTTAACCCAATAAATAAGTTAAAGTTATCAGCCTGTGGAGTGCCAAGTTAAATCATGAAATCTAGAAGATAGATAATAGTGATAGAACTATTTTATGAAACATTTCCCTTTTTTGGTTACACCCTACTTTGTGTCGGGTCCCCAATATATAATAGTGATACATCTTTATCACCTTATAACCATACATGCTCAAACTGTCGTTGTGTCTCAGGTTAACAAATCACTTGTATGACTGTGGAATGAATCAAAATGATTGAAATTGAGGTATAATACCATTTAAGGATTCATACTACACAATTGATTTAACTCTTTCTCTAAAGCACACCCATGTCTAATTTTATTCATAATTATATTTCCATAAATACTCTTACAGTTTATTCCTCTATCTCTCTCTGTGAGACTTTATGAATCTCTCTCGGATTCTCTTTTTCTATCCTGGTTTATTTTAGTCTCTCTCTTTCTCATTCTGTCTATCACTTTTTGCCGCTGTCTCTCGTAACATTTACATTATTGCAGAACACTTCCATTCTACTTTTTTATAAATATTCTCCAAGTGTTTGATAACTTGAGACATGCTCGCCTGATATTAATAGTCACAATATAATAATTTTGTCGTATTTGATAGAATTATTGACCTGTAAGTACATAAATAAATTTTCACTCTTGTGTAGCAAAAAATACAGTTTATATTTATAGTTTCCTTTTATGTGAGCAAGAAACTTATTAATATGTCCTTGCTGAGGAACCAGAACAACTCAAAGTTGCCAATGTCTTTTCACAACTAGTCTAAAGTACATATCCTTCCACATCAATTATCGTGAGGAGAGAGACAGTACCTTCCACTAGCTTAAGTATTTTTGTGGGTATGGGGCATTAAGCCCACTATGTAGAAATTTCAACCCATTGGTCATACATGTTATGGATAACCATCAATCCAAGCACTAAGATTGGCCAGTAGAAAGTAATCACGTGCTCACATTGATGCCTTGATGTTGGATTTCGTCTGTTTTTCATAATAGTAGAAAGTAAGCATCACGGGTAACACGGCCCGAGCATTGGCAACACCAAGGGCTCATAATCCCAGATGACATGCAATGTGGGTGATGACGACCATAAGAGATTTGGACTCCAGAATGTGGCGATGTGACATCTAGGGGAGCATTATTAACAACTTATCACCTTATCATGCCCCATCTAATAAATTATTGATGGCACAGCCTGGTCTAATCATAATGCTTTAAACTTTTATGGGCACGATGATCCAAAGTGACTCTAATAAAAGACATAACCATATTGTTCGATCTAGTCATATGTGTTGATTTCCATAGTCGTTAACTGAAATAGTTGAGTTGTAGAGTCCTGATTAATCTGAAACTAAGACTGGTTTTGCAAAAAAATAACTAAAATGTAATTGCAATGATATTTTAAAAATGAAATTATAATGACCGATTTAAGACTTCCTCAAGAGATATATGTTGAGTTGTTCAAGCGTCCAATCTCTATACATATTTGTGTGATCCCATATCCCGACATGTCTAATCTCCTCCGCCATTTTGATGATGCCCATTGTCAATCTGTCATCATCGTTACACCATTACAATTGCATCAGGAATTGAGGGGAGCGCCTAAAGAATGGAGAAGAGGGATGGACGCCTAAAGAATTATTTCCTTGGCGATTTTAATCCAGGCCTTCTCTTATTTATACTGTGATGGGAGACCATCCGCAACCGGAAGCGTCAAGTCAACCCGCGCCAGCATGTCAGCAACCACGTCGCGAAGCTCGAGCCGACGAGAAGAACCCAGAGTTCAAGTACACGGCGTGACGAGAAGGTGTCCCCATTTCTATTTTCCTTGCGTTTTCTGAACTTTTTCGTTGTGTTTTTGTTTGGGGAGGGCCTCTGTGTTTTGGCCCTTCCGTCGTACTCCGAACTGCCCTGTACGGCCCGATTAGGGGGTTTTACCTAATTACGGGCCTCCCCTAGGGTCCCCTCTCTCCCACTATAAAAGGAGAAGAGAAGCCCTAGAATGAGGAGAATTTTCTGAAGTTGATTGAGTGTTTTAGTTGCTAGAATGGAGTCCCCTTGAAGGAGAAGAGAAGAGGACGCCCGCCGCCATCGCTTGCAGGTCACCATCGTTGCCCTCGTCTGCCATCACCGTCGCCCGTTCAGACCCCTCCTACCGTATCCTGCTGTGTTCGTTGCCACGACACCGTCGCTGTCCACGTCCGCCCACCACCGTCGCCCGTTCAGACCGCCCGTTGCCGCTCACCGTCGCCAATAACTGTTGCCGGTCGTCTGACACCGGCCGCCCGCTGCTGACCGACGCCTGAACCGGGTTCCCCGGCCAACCAATCGCCAGTCATCTGCCCGGCCAGCCGGTTCATCCTGACGCCCGAGCGAGGCCTCCGCCAGGCTGCCAGCCCCGCCCGCTCGACCTCCGCCCGCGGGCTGCCGGAGCGCCGGCCCCTCGTGCACTCCCACCTGCCCTGTGCTCCCTCTTCAGCACCGTCGGACGCCTCGGCCGCCGCCGCCCGATAGCGCTGCTGCCCAGTGCGCCCGCCCACCTCCGGCCGCTGGTCGCACCCGCTCGATGCCCACTTCGGCGCCGCCGCGCGCCTCGGTTGCTGATGTCGCTACCAGCGCGCCCGCCCTTCGTGCACGCTCGGGGGCCCTCCTGCCGCCGACGGTCCTGCTCGGGGGGCGCCTCGCCAATCACTTTCCCGGACGCCCACTGCCGGATCCTCCGTCCCAGCCCTCCCGACGATCGTCCCAGCTCGTCCCCAGTCTCTCCGTGCCGGCCTGCTCCGTCCAACAAGACGACTTCGACCACCGCGACTACCGGACTCTCATCCGCAGGTCACGCTGCTAACCCATCTCGCGCGTCATTAGTTCTTGCAATAATTTACTCGCGAGCTCTACCTTCGGACCTTGCCCTCATCTTTTCCGTATACCGGGTTCCCGGATAGAAGCTCCTCTTGTTTTCCCTGCCCACCTCCTCGTTTCTGGGATAGGTAGTTGGATCGAGGATGCCCTCCACCACGGCGTCCATCGATCGATCTATCGGGTTATTGGGAGTCGGATCGTACGTGACGCGTACGGGAATCCTTCCAAGGCGCCGCTCTATTTGACTATCGCTGTACTTCTCGTTGTTTTCTGCATAAACGTGCAACCACATTCCTCGTCAAACTGTGTGTTGTTCTTCTCCGCCCTGTGTTGCAACGCGCGCCGTCGATCCCGGCCGTACGTGTTGCATCATACTGAATGGTAAATTTTCATAAAATCCCATAACTTTAAGTATAACACTATCAATGTCTAAAATACAAATTGTGCACGAGCCTCTAGGCCAGTGGATTAGTCTATTCAATGCCCCTAATTTTCCAATAACCTTTTCCAGTAAACATAATTAATTATCTGTATTTTCATACATATTAATTATTGTGGTTCAATTTATCTAATTTGTATGTTAAACTGTCCACCAGTGGGGTGCCAATATTATACTTTAGAATATGCAAAGGAGTATAAGAGAAAGATACTCAAATAAAAATAAAGAAAGCGAGAATAATGAGAGAATGTTAAAATGAGAGATTGAGATGTAAGTGAACAGTGAGATAGTGGAATAAGGACAAAGTGAGAGAGTCGACGAGTGGCAGAGGAACAGGAGAGTTCCTAAATCACCACCTTATTTTTTTCTTACCTCTCTCTCTTCCTCCCCCCCCCCCTCCCCCCAACAAAAGACTTATAGCACAGGAAAGATAGTGAGAGGGAAGAATGGGATACTAAGAGTTATAGAGGGAAGAAGAGGTATATTTTCCTCAATTTATCAAACATAATAATAATAATAAAGAATTTTCATTATTCAGTGGTTTTGGCGAGTATCAAGAGCAGATTGAACGTTCAGCTGACCCTAAAATGTTGATCGTCAGTCTGGTTTGATCTGATGTAACTGAACCACTGTTAGATCATGGCCTTCTCTACTTCCAAGTGTGGTTGTAATGCTGAGGAGATGACTTGATAGAGAAAGCCCTATGAGGGCCAATTTGACTCCACTTATAGTGAGTACAATTAGTACTGATCAACAATTCGTAGACAATCCGCACATTGGAAAAAAAAGTCATGATGGTCCCTTAAAATAAAATAGAAATGGTGATAAAATCACATATCATGGAATTGAGTCCAATATCTATTTGGCTAATTGAGTAAGTTGTCGTGAAGTGCAATAGTATCCAACCTCTAAAAACATCCATGTAGTCTCACCGCAGTATATACTATTGATCTTCGACTTTTTATCCACCATAATTGATTCAAGAAGGATCACATGTCATTCTTGTCACACCAAGAAAGTAGGGCATCAACTTAGAGAAGGGAGAAGAATGAGGGGCAGCCGCGGAAGTTTTTCATCTCTAATTTTATTTGGAGATTTATCTTATTTATAATTAATATAAATTTTCATGAAACCCCTATACTCCAAGTATATCTCACGACATTTGCTAAATATTTTGCGTGTCTCCCTTCAGACTCATATGCTAAAATAGTTAAGAACTCCAATGCCTGATTAACCCATATTTTCTAACACGATTAATTAATTACATCAACACGTATAATATTTAATCATATCTCAATTTAATCAATCGATAGGCTGCGTTACCAGAATCTTGGATGTCAGGCTACACATTGTGCTCTAAAAAGTACGAATGAGTTTATCTGTCTTACGAGTGGCCCTCCTAAGACGACTAAAGGTATGATCAACTATTAAAACCTACTTGATCGTCCAATTTAGTATCAAGTAATTGGGAATTATTAGAGTATTACTTTGTTGATATTTATACTTCCTTGGCCAGGACTTCAGTGTATCATCTTCCTTTAGCTATCTCCAATTATCTAGAGGGCAGGCAATCCCAAGATCACTGCATGAATTTTCTGTGTTTTCTTCATCCAAGAAAAGACTGCTTGATATCTGCTAGTTAGGAACTCGTAGATCATAGTTAGAACCCAACCATCTGTTCACAATATGTCATTGATGTCTCAGGACTAAGGGCAACTCGCACAAGTGTGACATGGATAGATATATTGACAAACATACATGATTTTGTTGATGATTTCATATGTAAAAATTGAATGAACTATTTCCATTAAGAGGAACCACTATTCATCCTTTATGTATTCACACTAATGGCTATGTGGGTGACTAAATAATGATGTTCTTTTTGAATATGTTGATATCCTTCTCAAATACCATACGAACATGAATATTTAAAATGCAATATTAAATTTAAGTAATCTCCATTTTATGACCTCACCATAATTTTTATAAGCATCACCCAAATATTTATCAATAAATATTAAACATGATACAACACATGAAATTATATTTCATGACATAAGTATCCCACCTAGAGGACAACATTCATTTTTAGAGAACAAGCTTATCACTTTATTGCGATTCTAGAAATATATAGAGCTAGTGGATTTGCCTAAGGATCTGCAATATAGTTAGTTGGTGAAACTTTTTCTGTCGTAACATATGCTTCAACATAAATCTATCTAACCAGGTGCAAGTGGAGACGAAGAATAAGCCGAAGAAGACGATGAAGGAGGAGAAAAAATAGGACAAATGAGATGGAGAAGAAGCTGAATAATGAGGAGATGGAGATGAAGACCACGAAGAAGTCGAATGAGGGAACACGAAGGAGGAAGGAAACAAACATGAAAGAGACGAAAATGAAGGCGGAAATAGAGGAGGAGACAAAGATGGAGGAGGGGGAGACGAAGATGAAGGAGGGGGATACAAAGGGGAGGAGGAGGAGACGAAGGTGAAGGAGGAGATGTAGAAGGAGGGGATGGAGAAGAAGAAGAGGGAAGAGGAGGAGAAAGAGAGGAAGAAGCTAGATAAGAAATAAGATACACATAAGGAAGAGGAGACGAGGAGGAAAAGAATGAAGACACCTCTTTTGCCACTCCCACGTGTTGCATGTTGCTTGCCACTCACATCTGCCTCACATCAACACTTGCATGCCACACAGCTCCACTCTCATGCAGATTTTCCGCCAATACGAGTTGACATACCACATACTGAATTCGTATCATCATGCATATGAATTAAATAACTTAACAACGCTTAATAGTATTATCACAAATAATAAAATAAATTATTCAATATTTAATATGAAAAATCAAGCATTACCAAAAAATCCAATATACAATACCAATATTTTCGTCCAACCTCGTAATCAAGACAAAAAATTATATCATATATTAGTACTGCATCGACAATATCATACATTATCGTTCAATATCCCATACTAATATATTTAGACATCAGTTACATGTTTACATATTAATATATTAGTAACAATATGATAAATTACTTGCATTAGAAAATACAATAACCAAAACTGATATTTCAATTGGATGTCATATATTAGAAAATCCAATAACCAAACCTGATATTGTAATCCAACCCCATAATCAAGATGGGTACCTGATAACACCCTAAATTTGGTCTTTATTTCATGCTATTAGCACAATTTTATGCATTTAAAGAGCTTAAAATGGGGTTGTTATCATATATTTACATAAATTTAATGTTTCCAAGTGATTTCTGATTTTTCCCTAACTTTCTGTTAATTTTATGAATTTCTGAGATTTATTTGAGCTTGAAATAATTATTTTTAAATGAAAATGGCAGGTTTAAATTTTAATTTCGAGCTTAATTATTATGGGGATGAAATAATGAATTTTCTAGAATTTTACGGAATTTTCTAGGATTTTTTAGGATTTTTCTGAGATTTATTTGAAGAAGAAATACATTTTTTAAGAAAAAAGATATATTTATAAGAAAAAAAGAGTATTAACATTATTTTCGAACTTTGAGGGCCTTTTTGTAAAGTTTTGTTGCAATGATACCCTCAAAACAGCTCTCAGTCGTGGTTGCAGGTGTAAAGATATGATTCAAAATGTTATGGGATTTTATTGCAATTATTTAATATATTTTTAATATTTTTAGTAGAAACCAAAGGAGAGAGAGTGCGTCAGGGGCATATACACAATTACTTTTGGGCTGCTTCCAGCAGCAATTCCAAGATTTTTAAGGACTTTTCTGCAAAAAGGAGAATTCAAACTGTGCTAGCCAATGAGAGAGCGACACATCATGGCGTGTTAAAAAACAAAATGAATAAACAGATCAATTTAAATCCAATGGATTAAATTGGTTTAAAATTGATTTACTAATAACTTTTGATCCTGAAGTCCGATTGAGATGATTTTTTATGGATCTGTTCGTCTTGATCCTCTCTTTCTATCTGTATGGTTGATCATTGAGATCCAGCCTACACTGATAGATAAATATTAATTACTAAACGGGGGTAAAATGGTGATTTTTACCATGTAACCTAAGTATAAAAGCTAAATTTTGAGAGGGGGAGCTCATTCTTGATGGTGCTCTATCACTGCTGCAAGACAGAGAGGAGCTCCAGCTTGGATCAACCTATTTGGTACTTTTTCCTTCATTGTATTTGAATTTTTTGGTGTATTTTGGATGTTGTTAGTTTAATCTCGTAATCGCTCTTCTTAATTTCGGTCTGAACTTCTAAATCGCTTGGCTTGAGCGGCATGTACAAGCCGTGACTAGGATTGAGAGGAGAAATTGAGAGATTTACCTGGCTATTCAAGTGCATTTCAAGAAAACTATAAAAAAACATAAAAGGGTTAACTTTCTAGGAGATTGAATTTCCCATTCCATTATTCAATAGAGTAGTTGTTCCTGAATTATCAAATCTACAGAATCAACCAAAACACATCTAAATATTCTTCTTAATCTCTCTAATTGACTTCTTTGATCCTTTCAATTGGATCAATTAATTCAATTTAGAGCCCCTTATTTCTTCTACTTCTCTCATCTATTCTACCCCCCCTTTCCAAATTTCTCATCTAATTAGGGTGATTTAATCTGTGTTGAAGATTAAACTAACCCCAATTAGGTTCAAATTATTCAAGGAAAATATCAATTGGATTCCTTACTAGATTCCCTTGGACGATACTCGTACTTATCACTACACATCTTAAGTAGAGTTTTTATAAATTTTATTGTATAAGCTAAAATTGACAACGACAAGGGTTTAAAATTGCATAAATTTACCCCTATTTTTGGCTTATCAGTACCGTATTAACAATATCAGACAATATCAGACATTGGTAAATTCAGATTTCGCAGTTCCCATATCCGTTATCCAGTACTAGATACATCGCGACATCGCCATATAGTTTAGGAATAATCAGCAGATATCAACAGGGAAAACTGAATATTACTATTTACTCTACCAACAAAATTTGAAGATTATTTATTAGCCACGATATCGGGGCTAAAAACTAGATTCCCAACATCTTAGCTTAAAAAATCTATATTTACACCCACAGAGTAAGTATCTTATGGTGCACTCAACTTTGATCAATCCCCTTCTCGATGATAATTAATATAACAAACATGAGGCTGATTTGCCATGATTTGGACCCAACTATTTGGGCCGCTGAGCCAGTAACACCAGAAAGCTAAATAACCGCCTTGTTTCAATCTTATAGTTCCGGATCGTCCGGGAGTGGATGGACGGGACGGGACGAAGATCATCCAGGGATTCGTCCGTTGAAAAAAAAATTATACACATCTCGACTTTGCCAGTTTCGTCCAGTCCAGAGAAAAACCGTCCCGTCAATCGTCCCAGACAAAAAAAAATCACTTTTAAAATTTTAATGTACTTAGCCAAGTTTTTAGGGAAATATGGAGGAGACAGGAGGCAGAGGGACATAAGTATAATTACTTTTGGGCGGCTTCAGTTTGCGCACGCAAAAAAAAGCAGGGACTTTGATGGAAGAACGTCAAGGAATTGATTAAGAGATGCCATGTGGCAAGATCTCAACTGTGGGAAGCAAATCCGACAGATTTTCGTCTATCCCTTACGGTCCATCGGCAGAAACCTCCGGACGGGATGGTTTTTTTGTCATACGACAGGAAAACTATCCCGTCCGTGCGTCCAGGGACAAATTTCCGTCCTGGCTTTCATCCGATCTCGTGGGCGGAATGGTTTTTCGTCCGACGATAGGAAAACCGTCCCACCCGTTTGTCCCGGGATGAATTTCCGTCCTGGTTTTCGTCCTAGGAAAACCATCCCGTCTGTTCGTCCCGCGACGAATTTCCGTCCCCGGTTTTCCTCCAATCTATCGGACGCGAGTGATAGGGATTGCCCAACGTCATCCGTCACGTCACGCGTCACCGTGAGGGACTTGTGACGGATGACGTGACGGTGACGGTGACGAATCAGATGAGCCGTGACGGTGACGTATTGCCCGTGACGGTGACGCAGATGGGGACGGGACGGTTTTTTTCGTCCGGGACGAATTTCCGTCCTGTGACGTCCCGGTTATTTCGTACCGTCCCGTCCCTTCACTATAATTTTATTCACTCTATCAAGCTCTTTGCCTTAAACCCTCGTCGCCGCCATGGCCGCCGAAGAGCTCAACGCGACGCCATAGCCGAGCTGCGAAGGTCCGTCGGAGCTGCCATTGCCGCCATGGCCGCAGCTTCAAGAGGTCTTATGACCCGTCTCCGATCCATAGTCGCGCCGCTGCCGAGCTCTTCGATCCAGAGAAGTTTCTACGGCGCCGAAGCCCTCCTTCAGCCCGAGAACGCTCGAGAAGAGGGCGGAACGGTGCTACGAACTAGGGTTATGCCCGCCACTTCGAAGAGGACCGGCGCCATCGCCATCAAGTGCGGGATGACCGCGCTGTGGAACAAGTGGGGCGAGAGGGTGCCGATCACTGTGCTCTGGTTGGACGATAACATCGTTTCTCAGGTCAAGACTTTGGAGAATGAAGGGATCACCGCTCTGCAGGTGATCTTGAGCTCTCTCCGGTGCCTTTCGTGATTAGGGTGTTCTTAGAGTTAAATCTGATTTAGTTTTAAATTGGTTTTTTTGGTTTAATTTATTGGCTTATGCGCGGATGATGTTCTGTAGAATTAGTTTTGGGGTATTTTATTTTAGTTTCTGGTGTTTCTGAAACAGCATTATAGATTTGTTGATTGCAATTTTTATAATCAGTTTTGAGTAAGTCTAATCTAGTTTCTGGCTGTGGAAGTTGCGTTGTAGATTTCACTGCATATGCGTGGTTTCGTATTTCATGATATCAGGTCGAGATTAATTCAGTTTGGTTTCTGGAAGTTATGCAATTACGCTGTTTACTGCGTTATAAATTGCGTCACAGATGCGCGGATCGTATTTTTTGATATCAGTTTGAGTTTAGTTTGGCTTAGCTTCTGCAAGTTATGAAATCACACTGTAAATTTCATTGTAAATTGCGTGGATCGTACCGTATAAGTTTGGTTGAACTTTGTTTTAGTTTAGTCTCGGGAATTTTAAAATTACATTGTAAATTTTACCATAAATTGATTTCGGCTGCATGGATCTTACTTTATGGGCATTTTGATGTGATGTTTATAGTTTCTAGATACCCATCTGTCATTGAAAAATGGAATATTATCAGCGATCTTCATTTAATAATACTATTTGGCGTAGTCTTTTGTATTTCATGTTGATGTAGCGCGTAGCAGTCTGAACTTGGTGCGGTAATCTGAATAAAAAACTCTTACTGAGGTAATTTTTGATGGACTATTGCATTGTGGACTAATGATTCGTGGTCTATGAGCTTTTCATGAGATGTCACGAGTTCTTAGGCGCCGATTAAACATTGAAATACAGAAGATAGTATGTGATCTTCATCTCGTGATTCCATCGGGCCTAGTAACTCATAGATCGTATGAATCCATGTAATTCAAACTTGTTACAGTATTCTGAAATGAATAAATATTTTGAGATGATTTTGAGCGATTTTTTATCGTCATGGGACTAGTCAGATCGGAGCTGGGCAGAAGAAGCCGAAGCATTTGACAAAACCAGAGATGGGTCACTTCAGAGCACAGGGTGTTCCTCTGAAGAGAAAGCTGAAGGAATTTCCTGTCACAGAGGATGCTCTTCTCCCTGTAGGAACCCCCATCACAGTTCGGCATTTTGTTCCTGGCCAATACGTTGACGTCATTGGAATTACGAAAGGAAAGGGTTTTCAGGTATCCTAGTCTCTTGGTTTATTTAATTTTTTCTGACAGTTTAGCTGCTTTAACTGAAATTTTTAGAAATAATGATGAGAGTATTCTAGAAGCTGCGTTTTCTCATGTCAGCTCCTTCTGCAAGGCGTATTGTTGAGTACTCATCAACGTTATCTGGCTTTGTTGACGATGGAGATGACGTTGACGAATGTTGATGGGGTATCTCAGATTGTTGATGCTGTCTGCAAATGTCAGCATCAACTTAGTGATAATCTAGTCATAAATATGTCTTCCGGTGGCTTTATCATTAAATGTCTGCACCGCAAGTTAACAATGACATCTACGTTAAGAAAATTTTAAACTATCGACGGTTGACATTGCTGTAATGTTGACGGTGGTTAACGATGGCAGCAGCAACTATCGACTTTCCGTAAACATCGTCAATGTCACTTGTCAATTTCCTCTGGTTTGACGCTAATCGGTTGCAAACCATTAAACTGAACTGTAAATCACCAGAAACACTGGAATTTAAACCCGCAATTCAAACACCTATTGTAGATTGCTACCACCCTGAACCCTAATCTCAAAACACTCAATTATGGAGCAGAGTGAAAATATCTCTGAGACAACTTTTCACCAGCTCTTAATCTATGATTCGAAACCCTTAATCTGGAAGCTTATATACCTTTTGAAACACACTTAAGATTTATCTCGACGCAGTAATGTTTCCTTTAAAAATATTCGTCGTTCATTGTGTGATAGGGTGGTATGAAAAGATGGGGCTTCTCCGGAATGCCAGCCTCTCATGGAGCATCTCTGTCCCACAGAAGTATTGGGTCTACTGGTCAGAGAGATGCCCCGGGCAGGGTAAGTCAATTTCTTTTTGCTCATTCCTCGTATCTTTCTCATCATTTTAGGCTGTCCTTTATATGCAGTTTTTCTCATGATGTTTTTTAGCTATTTATTTCGGTGATATTTAATAGGAATTAACGAACTCTGCTCTAACTTGTATTCTTAATTTTATCAAAGGAGAACAACAGAGAGGATAGATTGGTGAGGAAAGTAATACAGGGGATAATGTTTCCAAAATGGCCAATAGTGGGCCTACGTGGACCCATATCCCTCTTTTATTATCAGGTTTCTCGGAATTAAGAATCTTCCATCTTTTTATTCCCCCAACATCCTTAACCATAGACCTTGATCCCTAATCCTAATCCAAAATCTAGTTCCTGTAAATCCGAAAAACCTGAACCATCTTTAAACGACAAATTCTAAACCCTAAAGCCTAAAACCCCTTAAATCCTAAAATTTAAATCCTAATCCACTGACCACTAAACTATATTTAATGTGTAAATGACCAGATATTAGATAAGCTATGCGTCCATGCTACCCTGATTTCACATGCTCAAAATTTGAGCAAAAATTGGGAGTTTGGCGGTTTGGTTGTTGACTTCATTACTTTGCCATGAAAATCGTCTTCTCAATATCGATTTGAGAATTTTGAGTCATTAATCGGCGCTGGGGTTTATCTTTCATAAGAAATAAATCACCTGCGATATTCGCGCCTTTCACAGGTTTTCAAGGGGAAGAAGATGCCTGGCAGGATGGGTGGAAAGCAAAGAACGGTGAAGAATGTGTGGGTTTACAGAATAGATCCAGCTAGGAATCTGATGTGGGTCAAAGGCCAGGTGTGTTTTCTCTCTCTCTCACTCAACTTAGTTTTATAAATATCTAATTAGGGTTGGGAGATTGGGATGATTTCGTCCACATGTCATCGTGATCTTTGATGCCCAACTGAGATCGGCAGACAATGATGAACTCATCATCATCATAATTATCTCATCCCCAAATCTCAGCGTTATCATCCAATTATTGGTTTGGACGAGTGATGATGATAAATCATCTTCATCCTCTGAATGAGAATACACTATCTTATTTTAATTTTTTTACTTATTCATTTTTAATTTGTTCTATTTAATTACCTAATATGTATTATATTAGGTTCCTGGGGCAGAAGGCAACTTCGTTTTCATAAAGGATGCGGTATACAAGAAGCCAGACAACACCCTGCTTCCATTTCCAACGTTCTTTTCTCCAGAAGGAGAAGAATCATCTGAATTGGAGCCTTTGGTTGCCGATCTCGGAGATATCGACCCTTTCTTGGCGGCGGATTGATCATATATGACTTAGAAGTATGTCTCTCTCAAACCATACCCATTCTTCTTTATGTTGCATTCAAAAGTATGCCTCAGAAACTTATGTCTGGGAGCTGCTTGTTTATTTGAGAGAGGTGGGAGAAGGGATATGATTGTGCTATTAAAATGAGTCAAGGGTTGGAAACATCTTGGGTGCTTAAATAAAATAAGAAACAATTTTGATGATGCTGCAGGCCTGTACTGCCACTGTATCAACTATGTTTTTCAACTCATTCTCAATCTATCCATGGGCAGTTCTTCCCTTTCTTTTAAGTTTTTCTGAATTTGAGAAAGACCTACACCAGGATCTCTATCATGGATATTGTTACTTGATAGATACTATATGGAGCTTTGGAATGATACTGGTATGGATTACACAGATGATAATAGTAGTATAATTACTTAATATTTACAGATTATGATTCATTACACTTCAGCTTCGCAACTTCTCGGAGTGAAGCTATCGTCATAGGTTGAAATTAGTGACTCATCTGGTGTCATCTGTCTGACTAATCAATAGGATTTATTACTATTAGCAATTTTCAAGAAGATTGACTCATTAAGTGGCTTATTAAAGTTACTACCTCATCCAGTAATATATTATTAGTTCAGTGCAGTTCTGCTGTGATTTCTCATGACAAAGCTGAAGTGCATTATTAATGTTAATGTCAGCTTTTGAGTTTAACTTGTAGCATAATGCATTAAAATTAGTAGATTTCAAAATATTGACTTGTAAAGTGGTACATTATAACACTGAATTTATTAGCTCATTATACTTCAACATTGTGATTTCTCATAATACAGCTCATGAAATATATCAAAGTTATTTAAGTATAGTATAAGAATTAGTAAGGTATAAAACATACTGAATCACCTTTGTTAAGTTGTAAATCACATAATAAAACATACTTAATAAAACATATTCAAAGCTTCTGATGAAATGAGGTGAAGAGCTTAAATGATTGAACTCCTCAAGGCAAAAAATATGAAAAAAGTTTGGATTCTGGGGAGACCAGACGAGTGTACTTATGCATAACATGGATTTTATTTATGGAATTCAAAAATGTTAGATAATAAGGGAAATAGTTAAGTTGTTAGATGCACTCATTATCCATTTAATCTTGGCAGGGCAGGTGGTCTCATTTTTGTAAGAGATGGGAAAAAAGGGAATACCTAAGAATTACAAGAATTACAAGCTGTAAGCAAGATCATGTCAGTATAATGGGATGGGAATAAAGTTAAATAGTAATAAATAGCTTTACAATATCTGACTAACCCTTATTGCTGAGTTCACCCTCTATCCATCATATCTTCAATTCCTTGTGCCATGCTCAAGAGATCAGTTCTCTCTACATCATTATGTCTACATACAAGGTTATGCATCGCAAATATGAAAATCATATTTTTATACATATCAAAGTTGCAATGAATTATCAAATATATAATATAAAAACAAAGATAAAATTACAATCAGGTACAAGATAAATAAATCAGATGAAAAACATCAAAAACATGCCCATGCATTTAGTAGAAATAATCAAGCATAAAATAGAATAAAATCAAAAATAGCTTTGCTATCTCAACAATTATCGCATAAATACCGTATGGACATGTAGCAAAAGAATTATCATGCATTAGCACAATGATCTTGACAGAAAAATCAAAATCAAAATTTTTTGCAAATCAGAATCGCTTTGAACAGCAACTTAGGAAGAAGGGAGATCATTAAATTAAAATATAAAAGCCTAGCACATAATTAAGTAGATCTGAGAATTAGAACAGCAAGGGAGAAGAGGGCGTTAGAAATTTGGGAGAGCCAGGGAAGAGGCAGTGCAAGAGAAGGGCAGCAAGAAATACACTTGTTGATGAACTCTTCTCCTGCTCTGCCTCATCCCTGACTACATTTTCTTCCTTGCCTTTGGAAAAGATACCCATCTTTAATTCATCATCTTTGCAAAAAAAAACCCAAAAAAACCAAAAAAACAAACTAAAGTCATCCTCTTAGCTGGCTGAATTGTTCTTCCACGCTTGGAAGAGCTTTTGCACCTCTCTTAATTTATACTATCTTGAAGGTGTCTTCCAACTGGGAAAAAACCAACATTGCATAAAAGCCCAGAAACTATTTCTTCTTACAATACTTGGTTGGTAATGGCCTTACCTGAACATGGCGGAATCTCCTCGTATGATAGATTATTGTGAAAAGGTGCTTGTTTTGTAAGGAGTTGATAGCCAAGTTGGTGCAAATACGTTTATATTATATGTTGGGTAGAAATGTAGGTAATTATTTTGCTTGTATTTGCGTTGTACTCAGTGCGCAGAACAAGTACAAGTACAATTTGGTCAACATTCTTTAGAACAGTAGAACGAGTACTACAACAAGTACATATTTATCCTCCAGATCACTTTGTAGTAGTTATTATGAAGCGATAGTTAAATGTCAAATTGATGATGTTGGCTCAGGAAAGTGACACGTGTCTTATTCTCATTGGGCAAGGTGCTTTTCCAGATTGATAAATTTGCTTCAAATAGGAGATGTGTGTAAGAGGGGATGAGAAAAAGAGAAACAGTAAAAGGGAACTTGTGGATCGTTGAAAATAAAGGCAAGAGAACTGATGGAGAGAGAGAGATATATAGATAGAATAATATATAGATAGATAGGTAGAGATAGACATATAGAGATAGATAGAGAGAGATATAGACAGATAGAGATAGATAGAAAGAGAGAGATAGACAGACAGACAGATAGATAGATAGATAGATAGATAGAGATAGACAGACAGACAGATAGATAGATAGATAGATCGAGAGATAGATAGAAATAGATAGATAGATATATGCAGATAGACAGATAGATAGATAGATAGATAGAGACATAGCTAGATAGATAGAGAGATAGATAGATAAAGAGAGAGATAAATAGATAGAGATAGAGATATATAGATAGAGATAGATAAATATAGTTAAATTAGATAGAGAGAGATGGATAGAGAGATTTAGATATATCGATAGATAGATAGAGATATAGATAGATAGAGATAGATATATAGAGATAGCTATATAGAGATAGAGATATATAGAGATAGAGATAGAGATATATTGATAGAGAGCTATAGACACAGATAGAGAGAGATAGATATAGATAGATAGAGAGATATAGATAGAGAGAGATATATAGATACAGAGAGAGATAGAGGGAGAGATATATAGATACAGAGAGAGATAGATAGAGATAGATAGATAGAGAGAGATAGATATATGGAGAGTGATAGATAGAGATATATATAAATAGATAGAGAGATATATAGAGAGAATGATAGATAGAGCGAGATAGAGATAGAGAGATATACTCACAAGTAGATAGATAGAGATAGATAGAGATATATAGATATAGAGAGAGATAGATAAATAGAGATAGAGATATATTGATACAGAGAGAGAGAGAGATTGAGAGATAGATAGATAGAGAGAGAGGGAGAGAGATAGAAAGAAATGAATTAAGATTTATAAATAGAAAGCTAAATAAATTTAACTGTGCTTGAATTTTACTCCATGTGAGTATGTTTCAATGTATGCCAGTATTTTTCTACATGGAAATATACTCACGCGAAGCAAAATTCAATGTACTTACATGCACAACCAATTTTATTTAGCTTTCTATCCGTACCCCTTAATTCATTTCTTTCTATCTGTCACACACACACACTCTCTCTCTCTCTTCATCACTATACATGTTTACGTATTTCAGGTCAAAATATATTGATGCAAAAAATCGTCAGCCAAATTGTGGATTTATGATTGTATTCCTAGTTTGACCAAGTCTTGGTGTTTCTTGGTTGCAACATCACCAAGTTATTGACTTAGTATTATGAGTCTAGTATAAAATCTCAATCCCCATTATCCCAACGTAACAAACTATTTTCATAGTTGTCTGAATATCATTTTAGTACAACTCTTTAAATTTCTGGCTCATTAATTGGAACTACATTTTGTGGAAGCATAAAATAGTCATGAATCATGGGTTGGTAACATCTTGACATAGTTACCCATTTGATTAAATAACTTTGCCATCTAAGCATGAAAAATTCAACGTGAAAATTGTCTTTGGCCTCCTATCAATTAGGAATTCATCTACAATTCGACCAGATGACATGGAAATCATTAGTTTACACCAGAAAGATATCTGGGGTGACTAATCAACAATTCAGTACCATGTTAACCATAAATGGGTGAGATAACTATTGAAGATATTTATTAATTAAATACAATGATTCGTGTATTACAGTGCAATACTTTATGCCTTAGTTTGACTGAAACCAATATCATCTCTTCCTTCATTTTCCTTGGATGAAATATGTTGAATATATGAGGAGATAATATTAGATCATCATAATTACGTAGAAAACCTTATCCAGAAACATAAAGGAAAATTAATCACCAGTAGAAGTTTATGGTGGAAAACTAACAACCATTAGAAGTTTATTTTTTAGAAGTAAGAAGTAATTGCATTATGAAAAAAATAAAAAAAGGTGAAATGGCTCTTTGGGTATACCCAAAAGGCTAAATTTTAGCACTTTGGGCTAGATTAATATAATCAAGAACTATATCCAAGAAATTTCCAACGTTAATTAAGATATGCCCCTCAAGAAGTAAAACAATGATATCGAATGACTCTATTAACAATTTAGAACTTCATTTTTTATGTTTGATATTCAAAGTTTAATTGTAAGAGTCTAATATTCATTTGAAAATCAAGAACTTTTATGCATATTCATGTGTAAATTAAAATATATTTAGACCTGAAATATTTATGTGACTCATTTTGTAAATCTCAATTGTCACAGTCTGATATATGGTAGAAATAAAGCTAAAAAATATGTGAGATTTGATAGGATAAAAACTCTGGGCCTTAGAGGTTTGTGTTGTATCCTATGGGGTCTGAGATAGTTAGAAGAGGAAGACTTTCTTTAAAAAATCCAGATCATATTTTACCATTGAGTGGTTTAAAGACTACCGAAATAAGTATAAAATAACCTAAGAAAGTTGATAATAAGATTAAGCTCCTAATTCATCTATCACCTCCTATTCTTAGATGCATATAAAAAATTAGGTTAACGAATTGAAAATACCCCTGTTAGTGGCTTGGTCACCCCCACGGATACCAATAAACCATTGAAGCCATCCAAACATAAAAGGGTGTGCATTGGAAGAAAATATTTAAGGATTTTGTGTTGGTTCTTGGCAAAGGGGATGACACATATTACATGATTGAATTGGTTTCTTAAAATAAAATTTGATATAATTTTTTAAACCCACCTAGTCCTGAACATATATGTGGTCAATGATCTAATTGCACATCCCATATCTCGTTCAATATTGATCGATATAATATAATTGATTATATTTCTCAATGATTACTTAGCTTTATGAATGTGATTCTTATAAATGAAGTCCATGAATACATGCAATGAAAAGTGAATTATGATGACATCATAATACGATGATTACTTATCTTTATGAATTTTCTTGTGTTCTAAATATTATAAATATTTATATTCTAAGGATACTCAAGAGGGACATCAAAATAGTAAGAAAGAATTGCATTGTATAGTCTCACTCATTGGACGAGTATGGTAGATCCCATATCAACAAGTGTAGAGTTAGAAAGGATATATAGTCAGTACCCTTTAGGGAAATAATTCATTAAATTAATCCATATGAATCCCTGAATGATATTATAGTAACATCAATCAAGTTGATTCATATCATGGTAGTGTAAATGGTCGTTACACGTGATACACTAAAGATACCTTGTTAATGGATGGTTTTATTTTGTCTATGACATACAAGTTTCTAATGAAGGGATTCCAAGGTATTTAAGCTCATATCCAAAAATAATAATAAAAAGGTGATAGTGTGGTCACTTGTACATTCTTCTTAAATCATATTGTACACTCTTAGTATAAGAATAGGAAAAATATAATTAATTAATTGGTTCTAAATATAATAAATTTATAAGGTTACCCAATAAATGTTATTGGACCATTTGAGTCATTAACTAGACTAATACATGGGCATAGAGGGCCACTCACATAGATTTTTAGATGTTGGTGGATATAGTCTGTTTGGGGACTTCTACAAATTTTTCCAAAGGAGGACTATTATAAAATTTTCCTCTGGACTGTTATTAATTTTCCCGAAGAGTATAAATAGATGGTGGCACAAGATTTTCAAAGCCCATGTGAGTCATTCTTAAGTTCCCTCCCCTCTCTTCTCTTGCTCTTTCCAAGTGTTACTTTTGATGATACTGAATGGTAAGAAAATCATATTTTAAATTCATAGTTTGAGAGACGACAATAAGATCCAAGATTTCTAAAGAACGACCAATTTAGAAGTTGGATAATGAAATGGCTCTAATAAACTCATCTGACGAAACAAGTAGTCACAGATTCTATTAGTGGAAAGATTATGTGATAACTTACGTTTGCAGTTTTAAGATATGTTTCTTCATTTAGTAAATTGAGTTCTGATTTAGATGGCCAAAGCCATGTTTCCTAGTAAATCAATACGGTAGTCTTATTTCTCCGAGGTTGCCTCTAAATTATCCATTTTAAATTTTAAGCCACCTAAAATATTAATCCACAATGAATGATCCTACACGAGATTCAAGAAGAAAAACCACCAAATCGAATTTGACCTTTAAAGTAGTACCAAAACACACTGATGATCAAATCACTTTTCAAGAAGTCATGTTTGGTACTCTTTGGTTCCATGAATGGTTGTCTAGATGAATCCATACTGTCGTTGACATGTAGAATTTCATCATCTTCTTCTCTATGAGTGTTTTCATGAATCTTGTAATATATTCATGCCATAATGGGCAAGCCGAACGGGAAGGGCACTAAATAAGGAAGAGAAAAAATGAGGGCTACCCAGGGAGATGCTTTCACGAGTATTTCTCACTTAGGGCCTTCTTACCTTATACAATTAATACATATTTTTAGAAAAATGCTTACACTTCAAGTATTACCTTGGATGTCTAATAAACCTTATGCATTTGACCCTTAAGGCACATGTACCAATCAGCTTAATGGCTTCATAAACCCCTAACTCTTTAACACTTCTCATGTTTATTGATTGTGTTAACTATATCCAATAAATAGATTGATTAACTAAAAATTTATTTTACCCAATTCATAGGTTTAGTTGCAAATATGTGAGGTGACAAGTAGTATTATGTATTCCAAAAGGCAAAAGGGGTTTAATAATTCCTTTCACCGAATATATCAGTAATCACTTACCTTGTGCTTATTATTCGTCATCTGCAAAATAGTTGTAGAATAACTTAGGAAATGGTTGACTATGAAACCCTTATCCATCATCATACATAGGATCAATGTATTGAAAATAATCAGAAAACTAATTTTCTGATATTTCAACTTCAATAGCTGAGGAATTCTGATAACTTGCAAATTATCATGTTAAATTGATGAATATTACATATATGTGTTTTACTAGCCATATTTGCATCTTACCATACTTAATGGACATAAATGGCTTGCACTATAGTTTTATGATTGTTTTTGATTTTTATTATTTTTTACATGACATTTAACCTCAGTGCATTGAAGATTTATTTTTGTAGGGCATAAAATACTTGGATAGAGGTTGTGAAGGGTTTTACTAATTTTTCTGGAGTTTTCCATATTTTTTATATCTTTTTTACCATTATATATCCAAGAAATAATTATTAGAATTAAAAGAATATATTTAGAATTTATTTGACATTTAAAAAGTTTTTTTACTTAAAATTACGAAGCATCCATATCATTCGTCCGAAATTCAGTTGAATGATTGGATGTGTCTAATGAGCACTGTATTGGCTCGTTAAGGCATAGCAATGCACAATGCCATAATGAGCAAATCATTATTTTGATAACCTGGTGCGGCGGCGTGGAGAAAAGGTAAAAATTTATCTTTTATACTTTTGGAATATTCTGCATAATAAATACACATGGAATCGATTAGCCGCGTGCATTGATGGTACGTCCCAATCAATTCTGCATGCATTTATTCTAAGAAAATGAAAAAATGTGTTTATTTTCTATAACTTTTTTTATATGAATGTGGATTCGGTGACGTGGCACCATCCTAGCCACTCAAGAGGAATTGAGATCAGCTAATGATTGCGCCCTTAGGAAGCATGCAAAAAAATGGCGACACACGATCCGAGGCGGAGAAGACAAGGCAATGAATCAGAAAAATGACATTTCTACCTGTATGGAGGAGACATTTCTACCTGATATCTTGAGATCCAACCGTCTGTATGTGCCCCAATTTTGAAGGTAGTTTTGTCTTTTAACCCTCTACGATTGATATGTTTGGATCTTTAAATAGAGGTCAGGAAGAAGGGGAAAATCACCATGGAAGCTCTCAAGCAAGAATTTAGCCAGGAAGGACACATGTGCTGCTTCTGAAGTCGACAGATCTTGGTTCAAGCATTAAAGTTGTAAGTTTCTTTTTCACTATTTGAACTTCTTGAACGATTTCAAAACGCCAAGGTATGTGCAAAATGTACATGCCCTTGGAGTTGATTTGAATGGTGATTAGCATTACAATTTGAATCTGATTCAAGATCTGATCTTCTATTTTTAGTTCTACATTGATTTTCATCTCAATTTTCATCATACATCCCTAGATTAGAGTCGAATTTCATATTTAATTCATTTCCCCCCAATTTTTTCTACTTTCTCTCTGTAGGTTAATTTGTCTTCTCTCTCTCTAGATCTAGAAAATTGATTGTTTAAAATTCAATTCAACATTTAAAATACATAATTCCAAAATTTCATTGAAAATTCGTCCATCTTCACGCCCAATTTCAAAACCCCTTTCTTGCTTATAAATTCCCAATTATAATGTAAAAAAATTGTGATGATAAATACGATTGATTTAAATCTTGGTAATTCAAATTAATTTGATATAAGAATCAAAATTATCCTATCTAGAGTGTCTTGACCAAAAATAATAAGATCACTATTAAGCTTTTGCTTAATTGTGATTAATTACAAAAAAAACTAAACACAATAAAGGCTCATTAAATCCAAAAATTAATCCATTCTTGAATTAATCCATTGGAATTAGGATAAAAATTCTTGCAAAGTGCCTCCCTGTGGTTCGATCCCTTTTTCATCCTAAAATCATATATTTTGAAAAAGGGAAGTAAATTTATTGTATAAGCTTAAATCAAAACGACACTTCTAAACTTGCATTTAACAACATCAAATTTAGGATTATCATATTCATCCCATTGTCTTCCGTGTGTTGGAGTCCTCTTATATAAAGGGTAAATGATAATGTTCATAGACCACACAATCACCTAAGTAGAATTGCTGCTATATTTGAGCAGAGATTGTTTGGAATTCCATAATTAATAACTCTTAGGTCATAGTCAGAACACAAACATCTTTATCTAAAGAGCACCCACTATCCATCATTTTATCCACACAAATGCTTACGGGGTCAACCTACTAATTTATAATCACCAAATTAGAAAAAAGCTTGGATGCAAGAATAAGCCCACGAATTTAACTGTGCTATTAAAGTGGGGGGCATCTACACTAGATATAAGTGAAGACAAACTCAAGGAAATACTTTCCAACAGAGTGGAAGTGTCACTAATGGAGTTTTTTTTATGATTTTCCAATGTGTTGGTCCTTAATAGGATGACCAATTACCGTTTGTCAACTAATCATAGCGTAGGTCATTAGTGGAGTGACACATGAATGAAGGATTAAACATATACATGAACTAATGATAGAAAAGTTTAACTAAAGGGTTGATTGAGACCTATGTACCTTGGTACCTCGTGTGATGGCGGCTCAACCTATTGATTATGCTAAATGATGTATGATTTATTAATCTATATGTAGAATATATTTGAGAAATTGGTGATGAATATAATCTTGATATCAAGCTAATCATACTTTCATATTATTCAGATATCATTGAAATGAATATTTTTTCATTATTATTATTGTGTGATGTTTATAATGAAGTCCCCATATATGTGTCCTGACTTTGTGAATTATGATAATATTAAATAACATGAAAAATGCATGTATATTTTCATACCTTTTAGATTTTTTTTGGTATTATTAATTTAAATTTATCATGCTATCATTCGAATTAACTAAATATTTACGCACTAGCTATAAATTCTAATTTTTGCATAGTATGGTTACTTTTGACTAAACTCTTTGACTTATTTGAAGTCAAGCAATTGTAGTACTGATGAGCATTCTATAATTTCACGTGTATAAATTTACAGGAATGAGAAGATGGTAACTCTTAAGAGTTGGAGAATTTTTGTGAGCTTAGTGATTCTACAAAGAGGCTTGAAAGGATCAAGTGGAGTTGTGGACCTTCAAAAGAGATCTGAGGAGGATGGGCCACTACCTGACCTGCCCATTAGGCTCTCAAAATTCTTATAAAGAAAGAAGTTAATGATTACAAGGGAAAGTTCTCAACCAACGGAGAAAAAGAGGCAAAATGGCAAGAAAATAGAATAGAAAATGCCCAAAATGGTATTTTATTAATTCTCTCAATATATAAAGAGACATTTTTTCCCACATTTCCCCTTATTCTGGACGTGCTCTAGCAAGTGGCTGGCCAGTAGGACAATGAATTTTTCAGAATCCAGGTTGTTCAACCTTGATGGAGGACCATCGAGAAGACAGAGGTCAGACTAGCCAGTAGTCACGTTGCAGAGCTCGAGCTAGCGCGAAGGACCTGACCTTCAAGTACACAGCATGACGATCGGCTCCGGCTACTCTTTTCCTGCCTTTTGTCTTTATGAACTGTTATGGACCCTTGTGTTTGGGCTCCATTTTCTTCTTGTTTTTTATGTTTATGTTATGTTTGTTTATTAAGGCCATCAAGGGAATGGTCATCTTTGGACAATTCCCCTAATGGGCCCATTGGGGCAACCATCCCTACTTAAAGGGGGTGGCATACCCCAATGGGACTTGGATTCCTAGTTTTGATATCAGAAAAAAGTGTCTCTTGTTTTACGTGGGAATCCCTCATTCTTTTCTTGGATTTCGTCGCTGAGTGACTCACGATTGCCGTCATCTTTGAAGTTTTGTCATCCAGATGTAGAAGCAAGTTCATTGTTTTTGCATTCCGTCATTGTGGGGCAACACCGGCTCTTCTTTGGCTGCCAACGATATCTCTCTGATCGGACGTGGCCGACCCTTGCCCCGCCATGTGAACATTCTGCACCCAGTGACAGTTCGCACCATGTTCCCGATCTAGTCATCGTTCGGCGTCGACTCTCTCCCGACCAAGATACTATGATCATGGACGCGCCGAGTTGACTTCCATTGTATCTCATAACCACGAGGTCCGTCATTGAATCTTTGACTATCACCAGCCTTAACGTCCTCGTCTGCCGAGAACATAACGTCCAGAGTCTGTAGCCATATTGAACCATTGTAGCCTTCAACAATTACGCCGTCGCCGCCTAGATCTCTACCTGTCGAGCACATCCAGGCCGTCGCTTGCAGGTCTTGATTTCTCTACCTCTATTCTACACCTTAATTATCTTTTCTAGTGCCAATTCTCATCGACCTACAGGAGAGTTCTTTTTATAGGACTAGCCATTTTCATCTGTGAAAGTAAGACCCTTCATTGTTGGTGTCGAATTAGATTCATCATCGGCAAAGATTGGAACAATTTTGGGCAGTGATTGCCTTTCCCTCCTCGTCGGTGTTCGTGCAGATCTATCGGGTCATCGGGAGCCTGCCTAGGCCGTAAAACTCTCGTGTCACCCCTCTATCCATCGAACTAGTCAGCAAAAATTTAACTATCTTTCGTTCTTTTAAACATTGCATCATTCATTCACAGTATCACGTACATCTATTCTCTGTGGTGCAATCTAATCCGACAATTCCGTCGAATTGTTTTACATCAAACCTGCTTAATGTAAGTTTATTGGGGTTTTCTCTTAATCCCATCTCTTGTTTGCATTGAAAAATGCCTGATCTTGGAAAAATATAAGGATACAGACTTGAGAGGAAGCATTGAGGGTTCAGTGAACTTGCATTGAGGTTTTTAGGATCTTAGATTTCTAATTTCTCCATCATTATCCATCCATTTACCCTTAAAATCCATCATTTACCCACTCTAAACACTCATTTTCTACACTTTATTTATTTATAATAGGTTTTTTCTCTATCTAAACCTTCATCCATATCCCTAGTTACTCCCCTTAAAATTTCATAAAAAATCTTCTTCATTTGCATCTTCAAATTCTATCTCAAACTCCTTCTACACTCTCTCTTCATTTTCTCTCTCTATCTCCTCATTTTGACCTTTTCTCTCTCTGGAATTGGTTATTTCTATCTCTAGACCTTCATCCATATCCCATTTCATCCCCTCAAAATTTTATAAAAAATCTCCTTCATTTACACCATCAAATTCCCACTCAAACTCTCACTACACCATCTTCCTTTTCTCTCTTGATCTCATTTTGACATTTTCTCTCTCTAGAAATGTTTATTTCTCTCTCTAAAATATCTATCTCTAGATCCTCAAGCATTCCCACTTTGAATCCCAAAAAATTGCATTTAAATATCACTTTTTATCCTTTCAAAACTCAAATTTTCCCTCTCCTTTCAAAACCCACCGTGCGTCGCTATGCGGTGTTGTGTGACGCTTGTGTGGCAGGAACAGCCCTATGCCCACCAGTCCACGCGCGGGCAGCAGACACGAATGCAGGGCACAGGGTAGCCAAATCGGCTAAGTCCTGACCATATTAGGTCAAGCCCAACAGGGCTTAGCCCATTTGGCTAAGTCTTGACTTAGCCAAATTGGGCTGAATGTTAGTGGGCAGCGACCAAGGCCAGCCCCATACAGGCCATACCAGGGCCGCCGGCTGATCTGGTCCTCCGCGGCCACCACCACCGCCACCGCTCCGCAGCTGCCGTCGCTCCGTCGCTGCCGTCACTCCGCCGCTGCCGTCGCACCGCCGCTGCCGTTGCTCCGCCGCCGCTGCTTTGCCGCTGCCTCTGCTCTGCCACTGCTCTGCCATTGCCGCTACTGCTCCATCGCCACCGTTGCCAATCACCAGAGCAGGTAAATTATATATTTTTCATATTTTTTTTATTTTTACTGATTTTTAAAAATTCTAACATCTAAAAAATTCTAAAAAGTCTCTAATTCTCGTTTTGTAATATTTCTAGTGGTTTTTGGTGTAAATAAAATTCCATAAAATTCTAAAAATATTTATTTTTTGATTTCTTTTGTTAATAATTTTTTTTTGATTTATTTTGTCAATTCAATGATCTCTTTTTGTGTTCTTCTTTGTATTTTGGCTTTAATTTAAATCACAGGAAATTATATATACTACCTGAAAATTTATAAAAATCCCAGAAATTTTATTTTTTACTTTTAAAATCATTTTCTTCATCCCAAGCTTGAGAAAAAATTCTGAAATTGAATTTATGCCTCTCTGGGGATCGACCCCTTACTTTTCCTATGTTAATACTGGTGGAAACTTTTCATAACTATTGCTGTTAAGTCTGAATAAAAAATGACATAAAAACCGTAAATTTGGAGTTATCAATATCATACTATGATGATTGCTAATGTATCAAAACATGTACCCCAAATATTCATATTCGATGGATGTTTGAGATGAACATCAAACTATAAGGAAATGATTATGGTATATGATCATACATATATGATAACTATGGCTGATCTTGTGGCCATTAGTGCAGATACACTAAGGATAGATGGTGGGTGATATTTAAGAAAATAGTTCACTGAATTGATCCATGTGAACCCATGAAGGGTATTCTACCGAAAATCAGTTAGGCTGATTCATTTCATGATTATATGAGTGATTCATCGACTTATGACACCATAGACGTCTTGTGAATGGATGACCATGTTTTGACTAAGAGATATGGGTCTCTTGTTCCAAGACGAAAAAATGTCTTAGCTTAAATATACTACGAAGTGTAACAAGGTGATTAATTTTTCAAGATGGTTTCATCTCAATGCAGTATAAGAGGAGATTGGAATGACAGATAAGGTTTTGACTGTTAAAAAACCTTACGTGAGAGAATTCAATGAGAGAATTCTATAAATATGTGACGCAAAGGTTCCTTGAGAGAATTCAATCTCTACACTATATCTTCTTGAATACGATATTTAGTTGAAACTCCATGAGCTGGAAATTGAACACAATGATTTGGGTTAAATTGATCCTTAAATTAAATAATATATGTCAATACAATTAATTATTAAAGTATGCCAATAAATATTATTGGACCTTTTATAAAGTTATTTACTATGCTGATAGATGGCCTAGAGGGTCACACAAATAATATTTATGAATAATAATGGATACACTCAAGTTATCATGATGTTTATGAAAATTTCTTAAATAAGTGTTAAATAGGGGCACACGTTTTAGGTACCCATGAAACCCAGAACTGCCCCACCACGTTATTATGCTATTCTAATTCCAATAACTCCACAAATTAAGAATTGATGTTAAGGAGATCTATTAGATCTACAAGAAGGGTTGGAGAATAACGGAAGGAAATCTATCATAGCAGAGATCACATGAGTATGTCAAGAGGCCAGAGGAAGTGAAGGGTGGAGCTAGTTCCCCACTTGGTGATGTGATAATACATAATTTTATAGAATAATTTAATGTTTGTTTTAACATCTTCCATCTCATGAAATTTGATTTCAGACACTTAGTTAAAGAGAATAGAAGTCACTTATCCGGTTAGCCAATTAAGATTTATTTGGCCTCAAGAGACATTAGGCAGACTATTATATGTACTTGAAAGGTCAAACACATGAGATTTATTGGACATTGGAATATATAGTTTTAATTTTTGTTATGAAAAATTCATTAATAATAAAATAAAATTTTCCCATAGGGAGAAACATCCAAGAATGCCTCTCTTCGTATCCCTCTCCTTCTCCCGTACTTCTTGAGTGCCCTCCTTGGTGTAAATTTAATGGCAAGAATATCTTTTTGAATGTTTGGAAACACAGTTTGAGAAGGTGAGGAGATCCATAATGACAAGGATTGTCTATAGGTCGGACACAAACGAATTGATATAACTCATTGAAGGAACCAAATTGTAGCAAATTTGACTCCACTTAATTTGGTTTTTTCATCTACTTGTTTTGGTTTTGTTTTAATGGTCATATTTATTTGTATTCATTCAGCTGCATGAATTTCATATCAAAATTTTAATCATCAAAAAACCCAAAATTCCTCTAGATGAGGATATCAGAAGAATCTGTGACTGATAGGGAAGATGATATGTTTCATTAACACTCAACTTGAGATTGTCTATACCATTGAGTTAATCACTTTATGCGTGAGCCATTGTAGGAATCATGAATCGGTCCCTCATGGGTTACGACATATCTGAAAAGATTTGGAACCCTATTGCAGTTCCGAATATGGTTCTTACAACCTCATACTCGGCATTCAGACCCATAAGGAATTTATATAGTATGTCCTTTAATACATATGCCCACTCTTTATAATTCGGATTCCTTACAGGGCGATAATGGTCAATTTCTCTCCATATAGTTTGCAATTCACTCACATATAACGTCACATTCCTCTCGCCTTGGACCAGGTTAGCTGCCCTCTCACCAAGTGATAAATTCTTCAGTCTATGCCCTTGGAGCTTCCCTTTTGTGCATGATCCCATATATCTTTAGTTGTCTTCAGAAGTAGAAAATTCTTGTACTCGTGTCCAGCCATACTTCGCAGGAGCCATGCACGGATTAAGGCATCTTCTCTTTTCCAAACTCTGTATCCTGTATCTATAGGATTTAGGGAAACAAATAGATGTTCTGAGAGATCCAAATCTTCTCGAATAAGCTCAATATATGGACCCCAATGCAATGTGTTGAGGCCATCATATATGAGTTGCTCTGGAACTCCAGGAAATATGATCTGAGTAGAACGGTCATACTCTTGAACCAGTTCTAGGTTTCGTGTGACTCCTTGTGTCATCCCAGAACTAGCTCAATCTTCATGGTCAGCCATAGATAGGCCTGTTCCTTCCTTCTTGTAAAATCTACTCTGTCACGCCTCAAACAAAGGTGGGAGAAGAGAAGAGAACGGTGATCTGGATCACGGTTAGACTACACGAGGCTTCTAGTGTTCCTCCGCATGAAGATGCTTTGATACCATGTCAGCTTTCAGCTGATCTTGGAGAGAAGCAATGGAGAAGCTTCTTCTCCACTTTTCCAAACCCTAGCCGCCAGTGGAAAAATGAGATTTGACCAACAACAATGAGTCATTAGTTTACACCATAACCCAATACTTATACTGGGTTTTACACATATCGGGTCTCGTGGACTTGATATGAGGGATCTGAATTATACGTGTAGATATCTAATAACAGAAATACATGGATTTAAGGACATAAATAAAAGAGAAAGATGGAGTCTGCTGACACCATCTAACACCAAAATATGTTGGACGAATTTTAGAAATGTCTCCAAAATATGTTGGTGCTCCTGTCGGCCTGCCGCCTGATCGCTTTTCTCTTACTGTGCAGGTTATTCTCACCGCACATTAAGCATGCATAGTACTCATCACCAATGTGTTCGAAGTAGTCAATGATGACTGAACGGTTAGAACAAGGATGACTCTGTACGGCACGAGATGTTCCCGCGTACGTGCCTTCAGGACAGTTGGCTCATGCCCCAGAGAAGTCTTGTGGTGGGGCACTACTTCTAGGTGGGTTCACGGTTCTGATAAGCATAATTTGGTTAGAAACAATTGGTTCATACATCAACGCATGTTGATGCACTAAGCTTAAAACTCTAAAGAAGGCATAGCAATTTGCAACTACGTATGCAGATAATATGAGATACAATGAAGATAACACAATAATGAAAATGAACACAGTAAAGAAATTGAACACTAAAAAAAAACAGCAACAGAGCAAATTTTTTGAAAGAAAAGTTATGAAATCATGAGAAGAGAATAGAAGAGCAGAGAGGATGATGAAAGAAGAAGAGAATTGAAAAAAAGAAATAGGGAAAGAAGTTAGAATTAAAAAAACAAGCAACAGAAGTAGATCAAATTTTTGAAAAAACTTGCAATAAGAAAAGTTATGAAATCATGAGAAGAGAATAGAACAGCAAAGAATAGAAGAGCAGAGAGGACGAGGAAAGAAGAAGAGAATTGAAAAAAAATAGGGGAATAAGTTAGAATTAAAAAACAAACAGCAGCAGTAGAGCAAATTTTTGGAAAAGCGTAGAAGGAAATTTAAGAAAACATGAGAAGATAAAAGGAGAAGAAGGGAAGACATTTGAGAAAAGAGAGAGACATGGAGGAGAGAGCAGAAGAGTAGAAGAGGGGAAAAAGATGCACTTAAAGAGAATTGAAGAGCAGAGAGGAAGACGATAATAGAGAAGGGAAAAATTAAGAAGGGAAGATAAGAAGCAAATTTGAGAAGACAATAGAAGATGAAAAATTAAAAAGACGATAGAAGATGAAAAAATTAAGAAGAATTAAAAAGACAAGAGAAGATGAAAAATTAAAAGGATAACAGAAGATGAAAAAATTAAGAAGACAAGAGAAGAAGATGAAAAATTAAAAAGGGAAAAGAAGAAGAAAAAATAAGAAGAAAATAAAAAAAACAAAATTCCCAATTGCATTGAAGAACATTAAAAGAAATCAACACAAAAACATATACAATGGGTGAAAAGGTTCAAACTAAAAATTAATTTAAAATTAAAATACTAGAACACAAACTTGCAAAGGTTAAATGCATTGAGGAAGATTAAAAAAAATTATAGCTATAGATACTTTAATTTGAAATCAAATTCGTAAAATACATGCAATCAGACTGGATATTTGCAACATTTTAATTAACAAGAAGAAGAGAATTGGCCGAAGAAGAAGAAGATGAGAAACAGCGGAAGAAGAAGAAGTGAATTCCAGGGTGAAGGGGAAGAATGAGAAGAAGAACTTACCACTGTCTGCGGTTCGCCGATGCCGCCTTCGCTGCCTTCCGCCGTCTGCTGTCCCCAGTCCGCCGACCGCCACACTGTCCGCCGTCCGCAAAGGCGCCAAACTCTTTCGAATAAAAAATACATGAAATTATGTTTTAGATGTTGGATATCGAAATTAGATATCCAACATCGAAAACTGGTGTTGTCATCCTATACCTGAGTGTCACACGGTCAAATCTCGAGCTAGGTCTCTTGCTTGAATCTGACATGTGCCGGCCTTAGTGCTCGGAGCAAAACACTGAGCAACCTTGATCTCTTGCAGCGGAAGTCTTTGCAATTGCTTAAGATCGCATAGAGGGGCTAGAGGAGATGGTGGGGACGCAGTCCCATCGAGAAATAGGGTCATTGCATTAATATCATAGAAAGGTTACATCATAGTTGGGACAATTACATGAGGGAAGACGAGGGGTGATACAACGAACGAGACGAGGTGCCTCAGGCCAAGGTAGTGTCGCCTCTCCACCTCGAGGCCTGCGCTCCGCGTTCGCGCGCCCGCTCTGTCGCTACACATGTGCCCTCGGGCCGGACGCCGCGCGCGCGCGCTTGGCGATCACACACGCCACCCCTGCCTTGACGATCACACACGCCACCAGCACCTGCGCTGACACCTTCACGCGCAGTCCGCGCGATGCCGCCGCATTCTGCGCCTCAAGCTGGGCGCTGTGCGCCCAACACTACCCACGGGGACGCCGCGCGCCCCCATGCTGCCTCGGCATTCTTAGTGCGCCACTTGCCTTAGTCTCTTGGCGGGATGTCTCCCAACTGTGCTCCACACACGCAATGCGTGTGCTGCCCGCGCGGACATTGCGCGGCAACCCGCACAACTTCACGCGCTGCACGTCTGCGCCCGCGCGCAACGCTTCCTGCTCCCGCGTAGCGCTTGGCGCTCGCGCGTAGCGTTGGCGCCTGTGCGTGGCGCTTGGCACTAGCACACAGCGCTTGGTGCGCACGCGCTCACGCCTGTCAACCTGTGCGCCCAGCACGCGCAGACTTCACCTGATCCATTTCGCCTTAGGCGCGAATGGGCATGCGCACTGTCTGTAGTGTATCACCACATACGGGGGCGATGGCCTGAAAGATCAGGTTTGGGCATCGCTACCCATAGATGACTCAGTCATTAAATATCATGAGTCTCCTTGCAGACACGCCCTCCCAATAAGCATGCAGGCCTCTGGGCAGGGAATGCCGCCTAGTTAGGGGCCTAACACTGAGACGGTGGAGGATGACTACATCTAGATGGATATCGATATAGGATATCATCACTGTAGCAACCGATATCCGATATCCGGATATCAAAAAAAAGGATACAAGAAATTACCTTTCTGGTATCCGATACAGCATCCATCCCAATACCGTCATCCGATACTGGTGTCGGGACGGGCGAGCACTACTAGCAACATCTCTTTCTGTCTCTCTCTCTTTCTTTCTCTTCCTTCATCCCTTGTCTGTCATTGGTCGGTTCTTAATCAGGGACAAGTAAAAGGACGGGACCGATGACGAATGCTGATGATGACGAATGGGGACGATAATGAATGGTGACGATGACAAATGAGGACAATGACGAATGGTGACAATGAGGAATGGTGATGATGACTAACGGTGATGATGATGAATGGTGACGATGAGCAATGGTGACGATGAGGAATGGTGATGATGACTAACGGTGATGATGATGAACGGTGAAGATGACGAATGGTGATGGTGACGAATGGTGACGATGACGAATGGTGATGATGACAAATGGGGATGATGGCGAATGGTGATGATGACAAATGGGGATGATGGCGAATGGTGATGATGACGAATGATGACGATGACGAATGGTGATGATGACGAATGGGGATGATGGCGAATGGTGATGATGACGAATGGTGACGATGACGAATGGTGACGATGATGAACGGTGACGATGACGAATGGGGACGATGACGAATGGGGACAATGACGAATGGTGACAATGACGAATGGTAATAGTGACGAACGGTGGCGATGACAAACGGGGACAATGACGAAGGGTCATGATGATGAACGGTGAGGACGACGAATGGGGACGATGACGAACCAAGACGATGAAGAATGGTGACGATGACGAACGGGGACGATGATGAATGGTGATGATGATGAACCAAGACGATGAAGAATGGTGACGATGACGAACGGGCACAGATGACGATTGTGACAAAATCAAATGCCTTGGACGGATGACTGGACGGACATCAGTCCACCAAGCCCAATCCCAAGGGGGGGGGGAATAGTACTTCATATAATTCACTTTCAAAGACGGGAAGAGAATTTGGGGTTTTCAAAGGGTTTTTGCCGCCTCGACAGCAGTCCAAGCTTCGTGTGGGGGTGCGATGGCGCAGCAGCCGCCGCGATCCCTCCGAGAAGAGTACGGGTTGAAGTCCATCGACGCTGTTCTTCCGCCTCCCACGCCTCCGCCTTCGCCCAGGTTGCCAATTTCTCCTCTTTTGTTCTCCGATGATTGTTCCATTCCAACTTTCGTTCCCAGATCTCTAGGTTTTTCTCCGATGAAATTCGTCGTCTTTTGGTGTTTCCGGAGGTCCTTTTCTTCTTTTTGATCCCTGGAAATCAAATCTCGTTTGAATCCAATCGGATTCGGCAGTCATTGGGCAGAGTTCTTCCGTAATTCTCGATTACGCTGGATATGATGTTCTTCCTACCAACAAGAACTCAAGAATTTTCATATTTCATAGCCCCAAACAAGTCTTCGATGAGGAATTGATCATTGGCATTTTAGTTTGTCCTTCTCAAGATTACTGAGATAAAATCATCATATTTCGTCAAACTCTTTTTTGTGAAAGAAAGATAGGGGACTTCACTCAAAAGACTTTTTTTTTGAGATAAAAATATATGATATTTAACTACACAGAGGGCCTGAAAGGCCGGCTGGGAAATTGGACTTGGGCTTTTACACGTAAAACCCACAGCTGTTTGTACCACAGGAGCTTAAACTTTGTTAAACACTAGGATGAATTTTCTGATGTAATCCATCTTCTTCAGGACAAGGCATCAGCATGAATCTGGGACGAAATCCTCACTGGATCGTCTTTCATCCTCGTCAGATCATGATGATGATGATGACAGAATTATCATTGTTATTACATTATGTCCTCGCCAGGATGACGATGAAGACTAGGATGAAAGGCAATAACGATGATAATTCTGTCATCATCATCGTCATCATTATCATCATCATTCTGACGACAACGAAAGACGACCCCGGTGAGGGTTTCGTTATTGCCTTTCGTCCTCGTCCGGATGACAGATTGAAATGACGAAGACGAGGTGGATATTCATTATCCTCAACCAAGACCCACAATTGTCATTGCCTCCCATCATTGTCCCTTTGTTGATCTCTCAGATAGCGAGATAAGATATCAAAAATGTCATCACCATCGTTATTCGTCCGCAGGAGGATGACAGTGATAAAAGTTTCGCCGTCACTTAAGCTGCGTATGATGATGAATACAATGATGGATTTAGGGATGGGCATGTGGTATGGTGCAGAATTTGCATCAAGTGAGCGGATTTCTGACCATCCTAAACACATGGGCCGGTGTGTGGAGCGGATGTGGGGCAGAAATCCAAACCGCTGATGACCTTAATTTACTGAATTTATTGCCAAAATACTGAATTTCAGCTACTCATCTACTTGAATCATATCTTTAATTTTTATTTTATGTTTATTACATAACTGCTTAAACTGCCCATTCGCTCTGCCCAGACCCTGAGGGGTGGGGGGGGGTGGTAATGCTCTCTGAGTTGGGTGGAGATGGTTTGAAAGTCCAAATCACACTGCACAATGACGATGGAACCGTCCAATGTCTCTGATTGGACCATTCGTAAACGAGTTTCGGAAGATGATGACGAGTTTCGCCATCTTCATCTCTAATCCAAATCACACTGCTCAATGACGATGGAACCGCCAATGTCTGTGATCGGACCATTCCTAAACGAGTTTCGGAGGATGATGATGAGTTTCGCCATCTTCGTCTCTAATCCAAATCACACTGCTCAATGACGATGGAACCGCTCAATGTCTGTGATCAGACCATTCCTAAACGGGTTTCGGAGGATGATGACGAGTTTCGCCATCTTCGTCAGTAATCCAAACTTTGAAATGTAACCCATCTTGGTGAAGACTCTTGAACTGGGATAAATTCTCTAGTGTGCAGATATCCGAGGAAAATCAGATCGAGGCAGAGAGACGAGACCCCGAGCAAGACGGATCGGAGGAACAAGAAGAGTGTGGTTTCTGTCTGTTCATGAAGGGAGGGGGCTGCAAGGAGAGCTTTGTTGCTTGGGAGCTCTGCATGCAAGAAGCCGAGAGCAAAAACGAAGATCTCGTCGAGAAGTGCCATCAGGTGACTGGCCGCCTCATGGAATGCATGCAGGAACATGCCGATTACTACGAGCCCATCTTGAGAGCCGAGAAAGCCATGAAAGAAGAGGTTGCTCATGCTCTAGAGAGAGAGAGCAATGTTGAACCATCGGATGGAGGAACATCGGCTGTGATCAATTCTTCAACGGATTAGTATACTACTGCTTTTTTCTCCACAATCTTCATGCTATAATTGAAGATGAAAGACCAAGCTCTAGAATTGATGGCTAAAGGAAGGTAGAGAGAGAAAATGGTGGCTAACCAGAGGCGTCTACAGACTTTTTCTTGGTATTAGATAAGTACCCGAATAAACCCTGATCCCATCTCTTTAAACTTCTTCGTTTAGAGTTTCAGAGATTTTGCAGACTAGATTATTTAATTTGCTCACTTGGGCTTCAATTTTTTATTTTTTCTCTTTTTCAAGGATTAATTCATATATTTGCTGATAGAAAAATTCTTTTATCATGTTTTGACCTGATTGTTTTTTTTCTAACACTGTTAGCTGTCTGGATTCTTTAGATATTCACCTCAATTCGCGTGATATTATAATCTATTAAGTAAGAGTTATCATAAGTTCTTGTACTGATTAGGAAAAAAAATACAACAAAATATGAAAGCTTTCTCCATTTTTCCATGATTCCAGTGAATCAGAACATGATACTTATTTCTGGAGGGCGATTCATGTTTATCTTTTTTGTAGATTAGCTCGTAATGTTCCTGCTAGGAACTATCATATTTATCATGGCGATTCAGGAGCTCATAACTTACTCAGTTTGACTGTTTCTTTAAAACATTGCTTAGTTGTACGGCGTATAAAAATATTTATTTGAAATCTCAAGATACTATAATTGACTAAGAGTCATCATATTCAATCGTTAAATTAGAATCATCAATTAGAGTCATGATTAGATGTTCGTCCCAGTTCGAATCATAATTAATTTAAGTTTTGGGTTTCCCTCAAATTCTTATGTGGATATTTTTTCAATGGTTTGAACAAAAAAAATTCCAATCCAAATTCGAATTCTCATGTTGATATTTTTAGGGTTCCATGTCCTTTGGATTGATCAAATTGAGATTGGATTGAAGGACTCAATCGATCAAATGACCTTTATTGGGATGGTCGAGTCGTTGATTCAGTTATAATTACTAATGAATCATTCTTAAGTGTACATACCAACGAAATCCAAAAAAGGCGAACAGAAAAATGGACTTTTAACATGAACATGTTCAAAGTTTTGTTAAGGACGGGATATTTTTTCCTCCCTGGATGAAAAAACTGACCCAAAGACTGGTGTTAGATGGCAGATGGAAGAAAAAGTTTTACCGAGTTTTTTCTAGAATTTTCTGTCCTAAAATTTCAAAGAAAATCGTCTTTTCTTGAGAGCTTGGCTACTGACTAGACAAAACTAGACCAACAAAGTTACCGAGATGCGAGGGATGGGATGATTTTTAAAGAAAAAATTAAACCTGGTGTTTTTTGATTTTTAATTTGCGTTTCTGACCCAATGAAATAATATTTGAGAAGAGATATTTTCGCCTATAATTATTTAATTAGAACGCTCATCAAACCAATTCTAATGCCAGATAAACCATAAAAATTTACTCAACGGTAGTATTACTTCACATAATTATTTATTAAAACCGTAACGCTTTCTGATTTCTAAAAAATCCGACTATCCGACGTGTCTCATCCACATCCGCAAGGAACCGCCACGTGGCGGTCCATCCGCCACTCGCCAACTCCAACCGTCTGGTTGAAATTGCTCGCCCTTAAATGACCAAAAAGCCCAGACAAACCCAGAATAAATCTCCGAAACCGTCAAGGGCATAATCGTCATTTAGGCGTGTTCTTCCTCTTCTTCAATCTTTAGCTGGTTTTCGAACGATCGATCGACGAAGACGGGGGCAATGCAGATTTACTCTTCTCCGCAGCAGCTCGGTCGTCTCTTCACGCCTTGTTCTAGCCCTAGCGGCGTCAGATCTTTGTCAAGATGTGTTCTTCGCGGAGGAATCGCTGTTCATGGCCAGATTCTTCACCCTCGATCGGCCAGGGACGTGTCGATTGCGTTTTCCAGCGGTTCGACGCTCGCTCAGGAGGAGATTGGACGTAAAAATGCTTCGGATCCAGAGGAGGAGGCTGAGGAGAATTTGCTTCTTGTTCGTCGGCCTGCGAAGGATCTTGTTCGGGAGAAGGCCGACGAAGAGGAGGAAGAGGAGTCGGTTGCTTCGTCGTCGGCGTCCGGCATTGAGACGGGGCTTAATGAGTTTGCTAAGAAGATGCCGATTTTTGAGCCGCTGGAGCGCGTTGTGGGGGGACCGGAGGAGAGGCCGTTGCCTGTGAATCTCGAGCTCTGGCTGTACCGGGCGAAAGTCTTGACTAGGAATTTTCAGTTTGATGATGCGGAGAGAGTACTGGGGAAGGTACTTGATTTAGTATTTGGCGTCAAATTTCCTTTTTCTTCTGTTAGTTTATCTTATAGAGATTTCTTTTGCAAGTTTCTACCATAACTTTTTTTTTCTAACGCGGGAAATCAGCTCCGTTGAAGTTTATCCATTAATGTGATTAGGATGCATGGCCGTGCATGAGTGTCTGATTGAAACATGATTAACAGTTATCATTAACTGATATTATGGTGGCTGATATTCATGGAGTTTACATTCTTTATTGAATAGATAGCCTGACACAAGAAGTCGGAAAGTAGCGTTAATCTTGGCTGAAAAACAAGACGTCGCATGTTTTTCTAATCTTATTATTTGAGAAATCCCGTATTCTCGATCGGTACAACTATGACAAAAGAAGAATTTCATAAAATTTGTCATTCTATGGTACGATATTGAATCATATTCCTTCATACTGATCTTATTTTTTTTTACGCTGTGAGTGAGGAAGTTGACTTAGAAAAGCATAATGATGAATTTCATGCAAACGTTGTGGTTAGGGAACTGAATGGTAGTTTCAGTTGACTATGCCATTATTGTTTCTTTAATGAAAGGAAATATGATACTGGATAAAGGGCTTTTCTTCTCTGGAGACCACGAGAACAATATTCGAAACTAGTTTGTTTATGGATCCTCACGAAAAGTGTTTTTATTGCCATCTAATACACTGTCTTTTCTTGGAAATTAGACTGTAGTGTATTCTTATCTTTAGTTCTAATCTGGAAAAAATATTTTACGTTTCTAATCCAGAAGAAAAAATCGATCAGAAATCTAGTAAATTTCTGTGTATTCCAAGAAGGTTATTGAATGAATTTTGATACAAAACAGTATGGTTCGTATTGTGAACGGGAAGGAAGAAGGGAGGGCCGGCAGGACAGACGTTTCTGAGACGACAAGACAGAGGAGGCTGGCAGAGTGGATGTCGCCAAGGGACAGAATCTGATGGGTTGGATGTTGTCTGGAGACTACGGCGATGGCGGAGTCATTATTAAAGAATTTTACACCAAAATCTTAGTCCATTCCTTGGCCTCGGAGGAGGGCTGTATTTTTCAAAAGGGGCGTCGGGGAAGGGGACAGAAGACAAAAATTGCCCGTAGTGGGCTTAAGATGCGATTGGGATTGCGTCATATTTTCACTAAGATTTGGACATGAATGATACGTGTTAAAATTCATTCAACCTTTATTTTAAGAATATTTCTGGATGAATGATGTTGAAAAAACAACCTTGTTTTCCAGAAATGTGACGATATATATGTTGATTATCATCAGATTGAAGCCCGGAAGTTCATGAACTTCATCTTCTAAAATATGCCAGCTACTGATAGACTATAAATGGCCAGAAACGGGACTCTAATAAATTTTCATTCTACTTCATAGAGCACCTATTAGTGTGTCATTAATTTTAAACCTTGGACGCTTGCTTTATTTGATTCTGATAGTAGTTTTTGACAATCTCTTGTGTCGGAGGCATAATATAATGTGCCGCTTGGTTATTCTGAAGGAGAAGTTGTTCTTGATTGTTCAATTTTACTCACTACTTGTTCTTGATTGTTCTTGATTATTAGGCTCAAAACAACTAATTTTTAATTGCATTGAAGATATGCTTTTGAAAAACAACCTCATGGAATCTGAGCCCCTTTTTTCTCCTTTTTCTAGTGTTCATTTTTTTGGCCGGAAGATGGACGGGCATATGTGGCTCTCGGCAAGCTTTTCAGCAAACAGTCAAAACTTCTTGAAGCAAGAGCAGTCTATGAAAAAGGTAGCCAAGCAACCCAAGGAGAGAATCCTTATATTTGGCAGGTTGGCCTTCCCTAGTCCTGTTTTTTTCCTGTCATCCTTATACGCCAGTTTTAATACCATGGTTGTCAATTCCATGATTGGGTAGTCATGAATATATCAATAAAATATAGTCCAAATTCTTTGTAATTTTAGGCCTGGGATGGAAACTATTAGTTTATGTACACTTGTGTGCTATTTACATTTCTTTTCTTTTGCTTATTTTGTGCAAGTGGGCCAGATGTTATAAGTGACTGACGTGTAATTCTGTGGTTCACACACTTTATAAGTGAGTGAAAATGACAGTGAGGAGTCATTATCGTCTTCTCATCATCTTCATCAGTGAACAGTAGTTATTCGGATCATCCATGCAGTGTTGTTTGCAGATACATGGTGGTCAGGCGTGATGTTTATCATTTTTTTCTGATGCTTAGAAGAGAGACATGATATTTCTCATGCGCCTCCATTCTTCTTCCTGAGCTAGCAGCAATGATCACTATGAGATTTCAATTCTTCATGCAGTGTTGGGCTGTACTTGAGAAGAAACTGGGGAACGTGAGAAGGGCCAGAGAACTCTTTGATGCTGCCACGGTTGCTGATAAGAAGCATGTCGCTGCATGGCATGGATGGGCGGTCTTGGAGATAGATGAAGGCAACATCAAGAAAGCCAGGAGCCTTCTTGGAAAGGGGCTTAGATACTGTGGCGCCAATGAGTACATATACCAGACATTAGCCTTGCTTGAGGCTAAGTCCAATCGTTACGACCAGGCTCGATACTTCTTTCGGCAGGCAACGCTTTGTAATTCAAGAAGTTGTGCTAGTTGGCTTGTGAGTGTTGAATATCTTTGTTCCTTGTGCAGAAAGAACAATGGTGGCTTTATTCTTTTAGGCTCACTCTCATTGAGCTTTGTGAATGGTAATGCAGGCGTGGGCGCAACTGGAGATGCAGGTCGAGAACAATCGTACTGCAAGAAAGCTATTTGAGGTTTTAGGACTTAAATTTCATTTTTTCTTTAAAGAATATTATTGCAATATCACGGGAAATCTTTATGCCTACATGCTGGGACTAACAACAAGGGAAATATATTTTAGTTTCTATTTAGATTAGCCAGCCATTTAAATTAAGGTATATTGTTTAGCCTTGAAATATCTGAATACTTCTACGTATATCTTATTTCCTTGAGAATCGGGATAACTCAAAACGTGTTTTACCGCATCAAACTATAGGGATTCCTCCTCTTCTTATTCTCTCTGATCCTTCTTCTTCTTTTCATCGAGCAATTATTATAGTACATAAATATGCTGTTTCAACCTTTCTGGAGGATTATCTAAGCTTTTAACCAGAATATTCTATTTTTTATGCCTTGCAGCAAGAACTGCCTCTCAAAACCCTAGTAATGTGATTTTTTGACATAATTGCCACTGTCGTATTTTATTGAATCTCAGCGCAGTTTTTTTCTGATTCTTAGGGTTATGAAGATTCCGTTCTGATTTACCCTGATGATCGGTGGGGGAAATTGAGTTAATGATGACATTTATCTTATAACGGACATGGGTGGACCTTCAGCGTCTCGTTCATTAATATCTCAATTAAATGCAATCAATTTATTTGGATACAGTTAAAAGATATAACTGTATTTTGATTCTTATTACGTGATTTGGGTTTGTTTAGTCGTTAATGATTACTGTGTTTGATATGTGAACACTGGATGATTCATATCCTCTCTCTCTCTCCATCTGTATTCCTAAGAAATGCAATTTTATGAGTAATTCGATTGACATTTGAGACAAAACCATGTTCCATTGAGCAGAAAGCAGTTCAAGCAAGCCCGAAGAATAGATTTGCTTGGCAAGTCTGGGGTTTATTCGAGTATAAGTATGGGGACATTGAGAAGGGAAGGAAACTGCTAAAGATAGGCCATGCTCTTAATCCAAGGGATCCTGTTATCCTTCAATCCCTTGCCTTGTTAGAGTACAAGCACTCGTCGGCAAATCTGGCAAGGGTGTTGTTCAGAAGAGCATCCGAGATTGATCCGAAGCATCAACCCGTTTGGATCGTAAGTAAAAAATGTCGGTGTTTATAAGTGATCTTGGTAATATTTTTTTATTTTTCGTTTCGTCTGATAAGTAAAACAAACTCTTTAAGCTGCAGTATCGTTTTACTTCATTTTTCCACAATTTCAACAAGATTATAAGTGTCTAGTAAATGAAAATTCATCTTGTCAACTTTTGACGGCTCTTTCACTTCTGCAGATCGGAGACAAAACAATAGAATTTTTTAATATTTTGTACGATATCATTATTCCATATCAGGAAAAACATCATGCCAAACCACTAGTTATGATATATCCTTTAAATTTACAAATAATTCCCACCGTAACTGTCTACAATCAACAGATCTCCAGAATTAGCTCTTTCTCTCTACATCTTTCTAGGTTTTAGGTCTATAGTTGGATCACTTCCAGACACTAATGTAGAGAAATTCAGGCTTGGGGATGGATGGAATGGAAGGAGGGTAATACTTCTACGGCCAGGGAGTTATACCAGAGGGCATTGTCCATAAACGACACCACTGAGAGCGCAGCACGTTGCCTTCAGGTCTGCTGACATCTTTTATGTCCTTGTTTTGTCGGGTAATGGTTCACAAGTTCCATAAAGTAAGAAATTTGTGGATTTCCAGTAAATAATTTGATTTTCATGTGGAATAATATATTTTTTATGCTCCCAGTGAGTAGCGTTGTCGATTTTCATTGTCACAATATTTTTTACGCCATTTGTCCAAACCCAGTGGCATTGATGAAGCTGACGAGATTGGGGGATGATAATGATGATTATGATGATGATGAGTTCATCATTGTCTTCCAACCCTCATGTGGCGTCGACAATGACAATGGCGAGTGGCTGATGACAATGACAAATTTTTCATCATCATTGGTCGATACCGAAGATGATGATTTTCCCATCCGTCATTTTTTACAAGCTTCCCATAAATAGCGAAGACGATGGTTCAGGATGATAGATTCGTCATTGTCTGTCAACCTTACCATTCATGTTAACTTATTTTGTTTATATCCGACTATCTTCGGTTGAATAATGGAAATCATGATTCAAGTTCACTATGAAGAGAAGGTTGTAGATTATCCTTGTTTATTTCTCTTTTCTGTGGGGAAGGTGGGGTTGACGAACTTGTGGGTTTTCAGTAAATAATTTGAGTTTTATATGGAATAATATATTTTTTATGCTCCCAGTGAGTAGCATTGTTGATTTTCATTTTCATAATCTTTTTTACGCCATTTGTCCAAACCCAGTGGCATTGATGAAGCTGACGAGATTGGGGGATGATAATGATGATTATGATGATGATGAGTTCATCATTGTCTTCCAACCCCCATGTGACATTGAAAATGACAATGACAAATTTGTTATCATCATTGGTCAATACCGCAGATGATGTTTTCCCCATCCGTCATTTTTTACAAGCTGCCCACTCATGTAAACTTATTTTGTTTATCACCGACTATCTTTGGTTAAATAATGGAAATCATGATTCAAGTTCACTATGAGGAGAAGGTTGTAGATTAGCCTTGTTTATTTCTCTTTTTCTCTGGGGAAGGTGGGGTTGACGAAGTTCGAGAGTTTGATTTGTAGATAGCTGTTGGGATATGCAGGCATGGGGCGTGCTAGAACAAAGACTGGGTAATCTGACAGCTGCAAGAAGGCTCTTCAGATCCTCGTTGAACATAAACTCTCAGAGCTACGTGACGTGGATGACGTGGGCATCGTTGGAGGAAGACCAAGGAAATCCCATCCGCGCCGAGGAAATTCGCAATCTCTACTTACAACAGGTGATATTTTATCTACCTTGATGACATCTTTTTTGAGCATGTTGATTATAGAGCCCAAGATGGGAGGCAGGGAGGGGAGAGGGAGGTAGGCAGAGGGCAGGAGTGAGAGATTGATACGTGGGTAGACATTTAAACAGATAGGTGGAGAGAGAGAGAGATAGAATGATAGAGAGAGACAGAGCGAAGAGAGAGAAAAAGAAGGAGAGAAATTGGGAGATGTGGCATATACTATGGTTGAAAGGCAGGAGAGAGATGGAAACAGGGAGAGATAGTGATGAATGAGGGATAAATTTGGGCGATATAAGGTGGAGAGATTGATAGGTAGTTAGAAATTGACAGATAGGTGGAGAGAGAGGTATATAGAAAGATAGAGAGAGAGAGGAAGAGAGAGAGAGAGAGAGAAAGAGAAGGAGAGAAATTGGGAGATGTGGCATATACTATGGTTGAAAGGCAGGAGAGAGACGGAAACCAGGAGAGATTGTGATGAATAAGGGATAAATTTGGGTGATATAAGGTGTTATGGTTAGAAGGCAAGTTGGGGAGAGAGAAAATAAAAATGGTGAGAGAGAAGTTGGGAGATATGATTTGTTTTATGGTTGGAAGGTAGATTCTGTTAGAGAGAGAGAGAGTTGGAAGCATAGATAGAGAGAGAGTGAGTGAGTGAGAGAGAGAGAGAGAGTAAGAGAGTGAGGGAGAGAGAGAGAGATGGAAGCATAGAGAGAGAGTGAGTGAGAGAGAGAGAGAGTTGGAAGCATATAGATAGAGAGAGAAATAGATAGAGAGAGAGAGAGTGAGAGAGAGAGAGTAAGAGAGGGGGGGAGAAAGAGAGAGAGAGAGTTGGAATTAAAGAGAGAGAGAGAGAGAGATATGGAAGCATTCTATAGTCTACACAACCTTCTATAAAAAATAAAGATTTGGAGTGAGCTCCTCAACAGTTGACCTCTGGTTTATCGTGAACCAACAGCGAACGGAGGTTGTCGATGACGCGTCCTGGGTCATGGGCTTCTCCGACATCATCAACCCTGCCGTCGACAGCATCCGACGGCTTCTCAAGTTTGACGAAGACCCCGCAGCCAGGGTCCAGAGCGCCGCCAGAAACATCAAGTACCTCGAAAAGGCCTCCGTTGACCAACTGGTCAACCAGTCTTCTTCCTCCGGCACCGGAGACGGTGGCGGTGGCATCGCGGTCAATGAAAACGGCGGCAAAGACTTTGACTTGGACGCCTTCATCAAAGACAGGTTCTCCCTCCAAGAGTCTGACCTCGACGCCATAATGGAGAACTCGAGACCCGGCGCGAGTCTCCAGCCGTCCAGAAGGCGAGTCTGGAGACTAGAACGGGGTAAGTCTGCTTCACCGCCTCGCTGATAAGTCTCACTCTAGCGTTGACTTGATTGACAAAGTCAACATTAGCAACTTGGTGGGATCTGTATATAATTTATCCCTGTCTTCTCCATGGACAACAGGGGATTCATTTATATACTTCTTACCTTGTATTTAAAGTGTTGAAGTCTCTTTACCTTTGCCTGCGTGTAGGGTAGGGGTTGGCCATCGGATTGGATCATGTAAGATCTTAAAATTTGATTAGTTGAATGGCCTCGATCATCATCATGTCAACCAGGTGATCTAGCAGATCGATCTTGATTAATATTCGGCAGACTCGATCAACCGAGGAGGGTTGCTTGTCAATTGATCGGACGATTAGACTGATCAGGTTAACATATTCAATGATGTCTGGGCTGGAGCTGCCAGGTGATAAGCCTGATGAATTCCATTGTTGGCAAAACTTTCTGAAATGGAAATTGATATAATTTTTTTGGAATATAGTTTGGTTGCAGAAATGTTATCTATCAAGCATGATCAATAGATACAGAGAAAGAGTGCGAAGTGTTTTTTTTAGATTGTTCGTTTATAAGTAATTTTTCTTTTTGTAATATCAATCGAGGTTGACATATCTTGAGGAAGATCACTAAGATCAATCCCGATTGATTGATCAAGTTTGATCTGTTCGATCAAACTCAATTATCATATTTGGCCAATGCGATATAGCAAAATCAATTAGAATTATCCGTCATAATGATAAATTGTATCAAAATTGAAGATAATCTCATTGATTGCCATTGATTGATCAAGTTTGATCAGTTAGGTCAAGAAAAATCTGTCGATTAGTCTGATTGGTGAGACCAGTTGTGAGTAATCCATATCCCTATCAATAAAAATAATCTATCGATTAGATCCTGATCGAAGATTGATCATTCAATAGATTTGTTATGTTCAACACCCCGTCAATCACTGATCCCTAATGTAGGGTTTGGTGTAGCTCAACTTGTTGTCCGAGTAAGCCCACTTGTTACTTTTACTTTATTCATTGAACCCATTGATACATCAACTTTAAATGTAGACCTTAAAATTTTCCTCTTAAGCACTCCATTGCACCTTACAACTTGACCTTGCCTAATTATGCTATATTTAATGAAGACTGTGAGGCTATTTAAAATATTATAAACTGAACATATTCATGAAGCTATTAAAAATATATAAAATATTCAACTATAATTTCATTGAACAATTTAATTTATATAAAAACTTAAGTCAAACTTATTATAATTTAATTAATGGCGGTTAATGCACTGAACCCTACCAGCATTCTATAATGAGAAAATGTCTGGTTTGTAATGGGCTAGATCTAGTAGAATATCTCACATTCTTGGATACGTTAGGTTGTGGATTCTGAATTTGGGAGATATTATGCTTATGGTTACCTGTTTTGCGCTTCAAAATTTGGGATATTTCATGCTTATGGTGAAAAGGTTAAAATTGTTTAGATGCATTATCTAAATGCACGAGTTTGCATCTCTAATGAAATGTTTGTGCAGATTATTAACTAGAAAATTTGTCCAAAAATTTGTTTGGCCCTAGTTCCTCTTATCTGAATTTATCGTGTCCCATTTTGTGTTTTAAGACAAAATGTAATGGAGCTAGTCTACTACAGTGGAAAATGCAATATTCTATGGCTAAATAGTGTAACGCTAGCCCATGTGATGTGGTCAAAACATCTAAAAATGATGGCTCAAAATGGTATTAGCCATTATATCCCTTATATGTGACAGACTATCTTTGGATGCGACATCTATCTATCAGATATAATTTTGATGTGACCGATTATCTGCACACGTGACGGGTATCTGTTAGATTTTTTACGTGATATATTGTCCCTTGATCTGATCGTTATCTATCAGATCAATCTAACTCACCTTTTGTTAAAGTTGTAGGTTTGCTAAATAATCTTTGTTCTTTATGGTGTATCTACATGCCGGAACTACATGGTGTTCCATGAGAACTACATGTCGGAAGAGTTAACCTTTTTTCATTCTCTTGTTTTTTTATTTTAACCTTGTTTTTCTGCGTTAAATATAAATCCTTTTTTAACATATCACTTTATTTGAGTTTTGTTGTCTATGTAACCTGTACAAAGATATGTTGTGTCCCCTTTCAAGAGACGCTTAACTATATCATTTCCTTTCTAATTGGCTTGTCATTTTTCTAGGATTTTTTAGGACCTAGCCATGCCTACAACTGATCCAATTGTGCCTTCGTCACAAATGTTGGAAGATTCTATCAATGGAAGGTTTTCAAGTGACATGGATCAAGCATGAGCTCTCAAGTACACATGATCCCCATGATGGAAATACCATTTAGTCCATTGAACATTCTACATGTTGTTTAATATTTATTGATATAATATACATATTCATTATAATGCACACACGATGCTTATAACTGAAGTCCGTGAATACATTAAATATGCAATTGAATTATGGTGGTATCATAATAAATAATAATTAGAATTTAAACATATATGTTTTGAATATTCCTATGCAATGGATACTCAAGATGGACATCAAATATCCAAAAATAATATGATGACTACGGTGACTCTAAGGATAGAGTTTGGGTGCTCTTGGGGGAAAGAGTGCACCAGATTGTTCTATGTGAATCCCTAAATGGTGTTATACCTTGTTTTAATCTGGTTAACGTTGGATTCTACAGGCTTTGATATGGTTGAAGAAATCAATCGATAGAACTATTGAAGGAAGTACCTGTGCACGGATCACTGTTGGGTTTGATGCCTTGGTTCGACCATGGAAAACACATTCCATGGATGAAGAAGCGTGTCGATCGATTCACAATCGATCTTTAAAACAAAACATTGAAAGTAACTTTTGGTGAACTTGTTCCACCCTTTACTTTGCTGCATCGAGATAGTTCTGAAGCGGTTCACGCGTCTGGCCTCCAGAAGTATCCACACAATCACTTGACGCTTGGATCACCACATCTTCTTCTTCAACTCTTCTTGAAAATCTTGAAGATCTCCTCGCCATGAAGACACTCTTCCTTGGATGAGTTGAGAAGAGAGTGGAGAAAGAGAGGAACTCCCAAATCAGGCTTGCGTGGGTGCTTAAAATGAGACCCCTTTCCATCTTTACATTTTACTTAAGGTTTTTCTCAAAAACCCTACAAAGTAAAATATATCCACCAATGCCCTTATGACCTTGTGTGTGTGACCCTCTAGGCCCTTGTATTGTTCTAGTTAATAACTTTAATGGTCCAATAACATTTATTGTCCAACCTTATTAATTAACTATATCAACATATAGATTAATTAAATAAGGATTGATTTAACCCAATTGGTAGGTTAAGTTTCCAGCCCGTGGGTTGCGAAGCTACACCTCGTGCTCTAGAAGATGATGAGTAGTCTTGAACTCTTTCATAAAACCTTTATTGTAATCAATTACCATATAAGTATAATTCATCATCCGCACGAGACTCTCGAACGACTTAGGGTATGGTTTATCGTCAAACCCTAATCCGTCATTCGATCAGTACTGATGCGTGACGGGGATAATTGGAGAACGCCTTCTCCTTCATCCTCACTACCCTGGCCATGGATTTTTTATGCATCGTCTTCCTTGAGTCAATCTCCTCTTATACCAAGGGCGGATGATCCCATCTTGACCACTCAATCATTTTCGTAAGCTTATTACTAAATGTGATCTAAAAATTATTTGAATCCCATGATTAGAGGCTCGTAAGTCATAGTCAAAATGTAGCCGTCCACTCACAAGATGTCCTTGGTGTCTCAAATCAGTGGATCACTTATACAACCGTGACTTGAATCAACTTGATTGACGTTTAGATATAATACCATTCAGGAATTTGTACGGATCAATTCAGTGAACTCTTTCTCCAAAGAGCACCCACTATATGTTCTTAGTATAGCCACACTAATAGCTACAAGATCAACTATACTTATCTTATAAGTAGGATCAATAAGTGCTATTCTATCCTAATAATTAGATGTCTGTCTTGACTATCCGTCGAACAGGAATATTTGGAATACATGTTCAAAGACTAGTGATCAATGTATTATGATCTCATCATAATTCACTACGCCATTGCATGTATTCATGGATTTCATTATAAACATCACACTGAATAATAATGAACGCAAATATTTTATTCAATGAACTTAAATAAACAAGGTAGTGTGATTGGCTTGACGGCCACATAATATCCATCAATCACATTTGTGATTTCTTGGATCCCGGAGTGAGTCGAGTCGAGCTACTCAAGTGTGCAACTTCTCGACATATCCATGTGATCCTCGGCACGTGGATCTCCTCCTTCTCGTTGACGAGCCTCATTCAATCTCCGTTGTCGTCGTTACGCCATCCTGATTGCATCGGAGTGGAGAGGGGGTGTGGGCGAGTGTTGAAGAAGGGGAAGGCCCCTGAACAATTCTGGCCTGGGTGAATTTTGTTCAGAGCCTTCACCTATTTATACTAAGTGGGTATTTTCATAAAAACTCCCAAAACTTAAGTATATCTTTCGACATCGAAAAGAACATTTGCGTGTGACCCTATAGGCCCATGTATCGGCCTAGTTAATGACTCCAGCGGCCCTATAACCTTTATTAACCTTTAAAATTAATTAACTATATCATCATATAGATTAATTAACGTCGGATCAATTTAACCTAATCAATAAATTGAGTCTCCAACATGTGGGGTGCCAAGCTACACCTCATGCTCTAGAAGATACAAAGGAGTGTATCGACTCACTCATGGAACATGCTCATCATCGGTTATCGTATAGGTATAATCTCTCATCCACCTGACACTCTTAGGATGACTCATGGTATGGTCTACTGTCAAACCCTAATCGGTCATCCGAGTTAGTACTGATGTGTTTTGAAATCATCCAAGAACTCTTCTCTCGATATTTCAATGCCTTTGCCAATGACTTCATCGCGTCGTCTTCATTGAGCTATCACCTCTTATACGTAGGGTGGAGAATCCCATCTTGACCACTCAATCATCTTCATGAACTTCTTGATGCACCTGAACTAATGCTATTTAGAATCCCATGATTAGGGAAGCGTAGGTCATAGGAAAAGTACAACTGTCTGTCCACAAGACGTCTTTGGTGTCTCAGGTCTAAGGATCACTCACAAAACAGTGACGTGAATCAACCTGATTAATAATTTAGAATAATACAATTCAGGAATCATTACTAATCAATTCAGTGAACTTGTTCCACTAAAGAATATCCATTATCTATCATTAGTATCATCATATGAGTGACGCCAGATAGTGTTGTTCTATCTGGATACTTTGATGTATTTCTCAAGTATCCTTTGAATTAGAATATTTAGAACACATGCTTAAAAACTAGTGACCCTGATATTACGATCTCATCATAACTCACTAAGTATGATCATGTGTTAATGCTCTTCATTATAAACATCACACATGCACATCACACATGCATTATAAACATCACACATTGGCCTTACAAACAAATATATTTCCATCAATATTCCACTTGGACAAAAGCCAATCACTCTTAGTGAATAAACCCTTTATTTTTAAGTGATGCTCAAAATGATGGTTCTATCAATTGATCTGTTAAATTGTCAGTTAATGGAATACCTAAATTATATAATATTCTATTAAAGATGATCTTCCTAATCAAGTGAAATATCTTGGTGAGTTGTCTAACTTCAAATGAGACCTAGAATTTTTTTCACTAGTAGAATAATGTCATTGGTGTCGCACAATAATGGAATAGGGTTTATGATCAAAGACATGACTCCAAGGTTAGTGATGAACATTTCAATCTCTTTCTCCCTCAAAAACTTCAACTATAGTGATGTAGTCCTTTCTCGTTGTTAAGTTTTAAGTTGACCTACTTGCAAACTTTCCAATAGGTTATACTTCCATACTGTACAAGCATAATTTTAAATGTAGACTTTATATCATTGAAAACTCACTTTTTTGTAACCCTTGAGTTTCTATCTATCTTCTCCATGAACTAAAATATTTCTTTTTGTCTTATAAAGACATCAAGAACATATCTCTTATTTTTTTAGTGCTCATTACTATTCGATCTTCGGCTACATTGGGCCCCTAAAAGTATCTACATGATCAAGGTGCTCGTAGATCTCCACTTCCTCTTCTACAAGTCTAATTGAAGCTCTTGTAGATCTTCTCACCATGAAAATAACCTTCTTGGTTGAAGGAAAAACTGAAAATAAAGGGGGGCGACACAACTCAGGCTGGCCTGGGTGCGTAAAATTGATACCTCTCCCTTGTCTATAATTTACTTGATTTGTTTCACAAAAATCCCTTATGTAAAAGTATATCCACCAATTCCCTTTAGTAAAAGCGTGTGACCCTCTAGGCCTTTGTATCATTCTAAATAATTATTTAGTGGCCATATAACATTTATTGACCCACCTTATTTATTAAATATATTGACATAGAGATTAATTAAACAAGGATTTATTGAACATAATTGGCTGATTAAGTTTCTAGCTAGTGGTGTGCCAAGCTACACCTCATGCTCTACAAGATACAAAGTAGTGTTCCAACTCTCTCACGGAACCTTTATTGTCATTGGTTACTACATACGTCAAATGTTTCACCTTGTGGGGGACCTTTTTACACATTTTTCTTGATTCTTGGGAGAGCTTCTTCAAGGCATTCAATTATCTGACCTACAGAAGTATCCATGCAAATATTTGATCTCCGCTCCTTCTTCACCACTTCTTCTCGAAGACCTTGTGGATCTTCTCACCATCAAGGAGTGCTTGTGGAGTGAGTGAAGAAAGCAAATAAAGAACAAAAGGGTGGGGCAGATTTGGCTGGTGTAGGCATTTTAAATGGGTCCCCTATTATTTATCCTTATTAATAAAGTATATATTCTAACATTATTTTAGTCCTATATGTGCTACCCTCTAAGCCCATGGATCATTGTAGTTAATAAATGTAAAGGTATGATAACATTTATTGACATCCGTATCAATTAACTATATCAATATATAGACTAATTAATTATCAACCAATTTAGCCCAATCGATAGATTAAGTTTCTAGCCCATGGGGTGCAAGGTATACCTCATGCTTTAGACGATACATAGTGCTGTTCAAACTCTCTCATAAAAAATTTACCATAATCGGTTATCATATATGTATAATGATTCCTCTATGTAGGACTCCAAAATGACTTAGGGTATGGTTAATCGTCAAACCCTAATCAGACATTCACTCAGTTGTGATGTGTAACATGTCGTGGTATTTATATACATCATCTTCCTTGAGTAAATCTCCTCTTATATTAAGAGTGGATGATCCCCTGTTGACCACTTCCATGTGCTTCTTAATCTATCTGAGTTAGGACATGCTTGAATCCCATGGTTCAAGACTTGTAAGTTGTAGACAAAAAATAATCATCCATCCGCGTGATGTTCTTGTTGTCTCAAGCCAACATATCACTTTTACAATCATCACACAAATCACCTGATTAACGTTTAATAAAATTAAATTTAAGAATTCATACAAATTAATTCAGGGAAATTTCACTCCAAAGAGCATCCATTGCCTGCCCTTAGTGTTTCCACACTAACGACCACATATCCATCCATATTAATCATATAAGTAAGAATTGATAGTGATATTCTACCTGGATAATTTGATGTCTATCTTGACTATCCATCGAATGTGAATATTTCAGAATACATGTTTAAATACTAGTGATCACAATTCAGTAGGTCATTGTACATATTTATAGACTTAATTATAAGCATCATACTGGAATAATAATGAATAAATATTTCTTTCAATGAACTTCAATAAAACATGGTAGTGGGATTGGCTTGACAACCACATAATATATGTTGTGCCATTGAATCTTCAAACTATGATGTGAAACTGAATGTAGTGAAACAGTTGATGAGCTTCATAAACCAAGCACAAGGACTTTTATTCAGCCCATAGAGAACAAAACAAAGTACACAAACTTAAGAAGACTCCCCTGGAGTAATGTACTTGGGAGGTTTATCCACAAAAACCTACTCAGCTAAGTCACCATAGAGAAATGCATTGAAGACATCCAATTGATGAAAGGACCAATCGTGATGGAAGACTAGTGATAGAAGCTGATGTAGCCCAAAAGCCCATTTCTTGAGGTCCGTTAGCAACTGGGTGCCCAAGAAGAAGATCCTTCTAGAAACTGAAAAGATATGCATAAAAATATCTAGAGACCCACAAAATCCTCTAAAGGATTCTTCTTTGCCACAATCTGAAGAATACCTCTGATACATCTTAGTAGAGGTGCATGCCTTCTGTTTTTTCTTATCAGAATCTTCTTAAGCCACCCAATATCTTCAAACATATTCTAAAAGACTCATAATGTACATAGTATCTCTGCTCAGGCCTGTCATGATGTTCATTTTATGTTTTTCTCAATGTTTTGAGTTGTCGTTTCATGGGTATTGTTAATATTGATGACCCTGAACATTTTGTGGCCTATATAAGGTCCCTTTTATACCCTTGAGATACTATGTACATTATTATTGAAATATTTTTTTTTATTGAAAGTATTGTTTCCACCCTCTAAGTGTTCTCTTTGTTAGAGAGTGTGTTGATACTTCTGGACTCAAGCCCAAACCCCTTGTGGTCTCAAGGGTTGGAGAATCTATTTTTGTGATTTCCGGACATCTACTTCAAGTAGAGCAATACTTGTGGATTCAACCCATGGTCCTACACTATTTGTGTACTAGCACATTGATGGAGTTTTGCCAAACCACATGGGACAAGGTCTCGTTGTAATCGACACCACTGGCTTGAATAAAACCATGAGCTACAATATAAACCTTATGATGAGCAATATAATCATCAAGGTCTTACTTCAAGGAGTAGACCCATTTTTACATTACAATGTTGGCAGCATAGGATGGGGGACAAAAGTCCACGTGACCTGGTCTATAGGGCATTAATCTCAAAGCCCATGGCGGATTCTGAGGAAAGCGCCTAAAAGACCTCAACATATGTCTGTGGAATTGACTCGAAGACAGAGAGGGAAAAGATACAAAAGGTTTGATAAAGGTGATCATAGAATACCAAATGAAAAATGGGATGCTAGGTGGATGAGCACATACCTTTGTTCGCCACAAGGGAAGATAGAGGTCATCTAGAGGTGGGCTAGAGAAAGAAGATAGTGGTGAGGCAAGGGCCAGCGTGGAGGTGGACGGTAGATCTGCTTCTAGAGCAGAGCTAGTGGATAAAGGCATGAGAGGGGCGGTTGCCTATGCTGGACGGAGAGACTTGGAGAGAGAGGCAAAAGACTAGACTGATTGACAAGGAGAGGAAAGCTAGGAGTGAACAGGGACATGGTTGGGAAGGCAAGGAGGCAGAAAAATAGGGGACAATCTCATGAAGGGTAATGTTGGTTGAGGTCACATAGTGACATTCATAGTGTCAGATCGTCCAGGATGGGGATGATGGCCAGGACACGATGAAGGTTGTCCCATCCTATGTCTCAATTTTTGGAGCTTCATCCTAACCGTCCTGTCCAGGGGTTCATCCAATATTAATACAATTCATTTGTGTCTTGTCTCACCCCAAGTCATCCCATCTGAGTAATACTCATCCTGTCCCTCATCCGGGATGAAAGTATAAGTCATGAAAAAGGGCTTTTTGAGTTTATCATGAATCTTATTCTCCAGTTCTCCCCCTCAGTGCGAGCCGACGAGCCGACGTTTTGAATCGACGATGCCATAATCTCCTTTTACCGCGTGTGATGAATCGTCAATGCCTCTACAACGTGGAAATTGGCGATAGTCTTCACCGACAACTGGCTCAGCCCAGACGTGAGTCACTATCTCGTATACAGTTGATTTCTGAATAAGTAACATATATTTGCCTGTGATAAAATTTATGCATCTGAATGCTAAGATAAAAGGTTATAATGTTGTCCTTATTGACCACTTTCATGTTTGTGTTTTTTTTTAGAATTGATGTGTTGTATGAATGATTAGTTAGACATATTTTTTGGTCCATATTTTCATACCGAGAGGGGTTGAATGTTTGACTTATGTAATTCACTTTGAATGTTTCCAGGTTTTCTCTATCTTCTCAATATATGATGCATTTTATCGAATTTAAAATCCTATGGGATATGAAATCAAGCATATCACAAATGCATTCTTTCATCTAAGAAAACACCATGCTCATTATTATCCATGATCTCGTTTGCATAATTATTTAATTTTTTTTCAGAGATGATTGATATTTATTTTTATGGACAGTGTTTTCCATGAAAATATTGAGCTCATACGTACCTAAAATCTTATGATTCTCATAATAATATTTCATCTCTTTTGTAGAACTTTTGACCCATCTGTAAAAACGATGATTTATATTTTAGATGTAGGTTAGTGTTCATTATCCTGAAATTGATTCTATATGGAAAATCATAGAGGTGCGAATTCATTTTCCCCCTCTCAATCGTAACGCATATCGCACCCCCCTCCTCTTTTGACCCTTTTCTCAATCCTCTCTCTTTCTCTTCAGGCTTCACCCATCTCTCACTCCCTCTCTCTCCACCCCTACCATAGTGCATTTCGCTCTCTCTTAACACGTCTTAATACATCTCTCACTTCCCCCCTCTTTTGACCCCTCTCTCAATCCGTCTCTTTCTCTTCAGGCTTCACCCATCTCTCACTCCCTTTCTCTCCACCCCTCCCACTAGTGCATCTCTCTCTCTCTCTCTCTTTTGACCCCTCTCCCAATCTCTCTCTTTATCTTTAGGCTTCACCTATCTCTCACTCCCTCTCTCCACCCCTTTCACTAGAGAATCTCCCTCATGTAATGTAATGAAACTATATAAAGGGCTTTAACTGCAGAATCTTATTTGGTATATCTTTTGGTGTAGATTAATTTCTATTTGTTTGGCATTTCTGATTCATAAACGTTATTTATTCTGAATTTTCCAATGCATGTTCCTTTCGTGTTGACAAAAAATAGAGTAATGAAGTCTACTTCTGGTACCATCCTGAATGCGGCTGCTAGGGCTATGCCTGAAGTATCTGCTGAATACATCAGGATAGAGGTTAATGAGAACATCTCGTCTCAAAGCGAAAGATGCAATCGGTCCAAAATTTAAATCAATTTATTGAAATTGGCCCGGACGAGTACCACTTTATGATTTTTCAAGTGCAAAAACCCACACAAAATAAAGATAAGATCGCAAACATGTTTTGGAGACATCTAGAGAAAGCCCATTCTAAATTGTATGATCACATCAAGGGAGTTCCAATGGAGCAGATAACTCCTCTCCAATATGACTTACAATCCAACAATTTTTATTTATGCGGCCTCACTTTGGAGCAAACCAAGGAGGAATTTTTTAGTTTTATCTACGACAATGATCTGCCTTGGAGACTTGTCAAGAAGAAGTTGTTTTGAAGACTATGGTTCTATGGGACACAAGTGGTGGGGGAGGTCTTTGGTCCAATGCTGTGAAAGTGATAGCAGAAAGGATGTATAGAGAAATGCAAGGAAAATTGGAGGACATGTTTGCTGATGTCCACAATGTCTCACTTACTATAGATGCTTGGACATCCCAAAATAACATCGCCTTATTATGTTCCACTGCCCATTGGGTTAGCACCAACTAGAAGCTCAGTGAGCTATTTCTTGATCTCTTACGCATCAAAGGATCACATAACGGTCAAACTTGGCGAGGATCATCGTGGAATTTTATATACGAATATGGCATTGATTCAAAAGCCTTGTGCCATTGCTACATACAATGCATCTAACAACAAAATGATGGCAGCTGCCATTGTGGATTCATTGAAGAAGGTGAATCCTCAATTCACTATGGAACGCCACATACCATGCGTCGCCCACATCCTCAACCTCGTATTCAAGGCCAGGTGGAAGATTATTCATAATCCAAAAGCACTAGAGAGTAGTGCGCTACTCATACAAGATTTTTGCAAAAAATGCATTGCTAGACATCGATCAACAAGTAAAATCACCCATGGACGATAGTACATCGTCCAAACTTGCACCTTTGGGAGCAATTGTTGCTCACATGAGAGCCATAGTTAATGCCATTCAGGGCTCCAGGAAATGAATGGAAAAATAGGTTAACCTTTACAAAATGTTTGAACTTCAAAATTCAAACAAAATAAAGGTTGACTGCCCAATGCGTTGGAACTCCACGTTTCAAATGTTAGAGCGTGCTCTTTCCAAGAGAGAAGTGCTCGACAATAAGGATCTACAGATCATACCAACATCAACTAAGGACTACGGCATTTGTCAAAATGGTTGGGAGAAGCTTGATGAATAGGTAGGCATCCTTAGCCCATTGTGTGACGGTTTTGAATGTGGTCGTTCAACTAAGAAATTACAGATCATAGAAGTAACTTCACTAGTCACTGAGCTTACAACTCACCTTGAAGACGCTATGCAGAATTCAAGGGAAGCATTGCAATTATAGCAAATGGGTGTATTACGGACCGCATGCGGTGCTATGCATACTAAGCTGCTGCAATAGACAATCTTACTTTGGCGCAATCAAACCTTTGCTATTGTGGCAACATTGAATCCATTTTCAAAATTAGAGGTAGTGGATATGTCATGCTGCCATAATGTGCTCTCCTATCTTGGCATTCTTTTGGACAATACGTCAGATCTAGTAACAACAGACTATGAGTCAAAGCAGAGACAAGTGTTAGAAGGTCGACGAACACCACACTACATCACCTCTAGATGGCAGTTTATGTGACTGAGCCATCGTTAGTGACCAGGCTCAACGCCTAAACAAGAGTTAGATAAGTATCTTAACATCCCATGTAGCAAGGAGGAAGATACTCCCTTGAGCTGGTGCAAGGAGGTCAGCACATGATACTTTCCAAAGTTGTTAAAAATTGCTCTCTAGTATCTTGTCGTAAGCCCAACAAGCGCACTAGTGGAACGACTTTTCTCTGTCGGTCGAGGCATCACCACATATCAAAGATCACACCTTAAAGCAAAAGAGCGTTGAGATGCAGATGATGTTACAAGCATGAATCTGTCATATAGACCAGTGCTCCACAGACTTCGATGATGATGACGATGATGATGATGACAGTTTATGTGTCGATAAGTTATGTTCAATCACTTTCATTCTTTTGCGTAATTATCTTTCCTACTAATAATCTTGTCTACTCCATCTAACAGAATAACGGACGGGAAAACCCGAAAGGCACCCTATGGGACATAAGACTCATCTTCCGATGCATCAAAAGCGATGTCAATCTGCTCTTCAAACTATTAATTCTATTTCCACAACAAGAAATGACAATTTATCATGTTTTCTTATTTCTTAATGAATTGATGTAGAAATACTTTTAGAACTTGAGAACTACGTTGCTTAATTTCTGTCTTAACATATATCTCAGTGGATTTATCTCTTATCTCACTCTCTCTCTTTTCTTCACCCATCTCTCACTCTCTTATCTCCTCAGACTCCGATGATGGCAAATTCTGAATTTCAATTAGGTAGAAGATTTGTGATATTAGAAGTGCTTGAACTTCTGATTAAAACATCATTCATGTAAGTGAATATGAAAATAATGTATCACTGAAGTTTAAAGCACCAACATGTATTTTATTTTGACCCTTTGAATCTTATAGATAGTAGAGAAGAAAGCAATTTTATAAATCAAGCTGGCGGAGATTTTTTATGCCGTATAGTGATTCTATAAGATGAGAAACACAATTTGAAATATCTTTATCCATAAATGAACATGGTCCTTAGATTAAAACTGTTTCATGTAAATACCTATCAAGAAAAGTATGGGATACATCTAGATGATGTATCTTCCAATTTCTGCAGGAACTTAGGACAACACCAAGTGAATGGTAGTATGTTTGATGATTGGACTGAAGATCTTACTGATAGAGAGCTTTTTAATTTGTTAGAACCTTTTGGCCACTAACATTGCTTTCTATTTATCATCTTTTCGAGTGGTTTTATATTTTATTCTTGGAATCTAATTGCATCTTATAACATGAAAATTGGGTTTTTGAGGAACTAAAATCCATGCGTTGTCGAGCATCAGAAACTCATACTCTGTCAACATGGCTACATCTAGTATTTATCTTTGGATGCAGTAGTACGAGAGATGGGTTCTATAGTTCCTGCTCGGATCATCACAACTCAGCGTGGAATAGGATGCCTGATTGAGCAGAGAAAGAGTCACCTAGAATTGGATTTATTTGTCTAATAGAACTGTGTGTTTGACTTGGTAAGAGATCTACACTCTTCTATCCGTAGATATCCACAAAATTTCAGTTTTCAGGAGTGCAATCTAGAGTAGGAATAATATCATGATGTTGTTTAAACAAATTTTTACCATAATGTGTTAAAGTTCTATATACATATTTTAACTTAAGGGTTAATGGTAGTGTAAAAGAATGAGGTGATTGATCAAGTATCTTTAGATTAGATTGAAAAGCTGATTTTGTGACTGTTTTACGAACTAAAGATGATTGAGAAGCATTATCTACAGGAAATAGTTGAATCATCTAGAGGAATATGGATGTCATAAGCTTTCTGAGTATCATCGGATTCCATCCCAAATGATTCTTTGGATGAGATCATGGGATTCCCATGGCGGCCAGCATTACCTACAGAAGGGAATAGAGAAAATAGTCCCCATAGAGGGCAACAACAAGAGAAAAAATATATTCCCCAGTGTATAGGAAAAGGCATCTATAACTGACATGCATAGAGTCATAATCGAAAAAACAGACTTCATGGGTGCCTAAACATTTGAAGAGACGAATATCTTTCACGAGACTGATATTTTCAGTGAGTTTATTTCATATAGTTTGCATTTGGGGTGCCCCTTTAAGCGTTGCGTGGCTTCAAGTTTTTGTTTGGTCTGTCATCCCCTATTACCATTAGCAAGTAAAACTTCAGAAAAAACAAAATTTTGACTGATTTTATAACAAAATAAATGGAATACATCGTGTCATAACAGAATACTACAAAAAAGATCCACATGATATCTATATACCACATGCATACTTTTCCTGTATAAAATAATGATCATTCTGGCATCCATGGGATTTATTATTGAACGGGTATATATGCGATCTATGGTACTCTAAGATAATTAAATCTGGAACCTTCTTGGCATCTACAGATAATTTTACCAAAAAATCCTACCCCAACTAGAAGATAGTTATGAACGCTTAAAGGGAGACAAGTCACTGCTTGTCTCTAATCAATACTTCCTTACATTTAGCATATTAAATTTATTTTTACACTCATTGCCATGGGTGCACTTTAGCATAATCTATTCCTCGACTGGCAAACGATGCGTATAATAATATAGAAAAAGTGTACATTAATCAAACACCAGTTTTGTCAATATTCCAAATGCTCCTAAAAATATTAGCCAACTTCCACTTTTAGCAACAGTTGTTAATCTGTTTCATGGATGAACATTACACATTTCCAGTAAACTGCTTTTTGGATTGCTTGTTTGACCAAAGGGAAAATAACTGTGATGTTAAAGATGTTGTGTGGAGCTTAAACAGCAACAAGTCTGGCGCCCATGGTTATTGTCGTCGTCTTTGGCGTTAACAAATAAAAAGACAATTGTTCTTGGGACTATGGCCGTTGAACTAAGCCAAAGTTTAGTATATAAATAATAAATAGGCCTACTAGTTTTATCTGCCAGATACAGTCATTCAAACACATTTTGCACCACCATCTAGTCACTCCATTTATATAAATATATCTTGATTTCTAGAAAAAAATGGAGCAAAACGGTAGACCATCTCCACAAGTGTCTTACTGAATCCAGTTTCACATGTGAGGAAGTGAGAAAGCACTAGGGGATAGATATGAGTGTCAAACGTCCAGGGGGAGGCAGCGGTAATGGCATTATATTGAGTGGTAAGGACACATGTCCTGATGGACAATGCATGATTAGATAAGAATGTACAAAGAACATCATGAAAAAGTTCAAGAGCATTGTCCCTGTAGAGTATCCAACTCTTGTCTCTTGTAGGTATATGTAATTGTAATGTGATTCATGCAAGTTCAATACATGAAAGAGACATATGTTTTTATCCTTTTTGTGGTGCCACTAGCTGTCTGACCTGGAATGATAGTCTAAATCTAATCATCACATTGTTTTGTGTAGCTTCTCGCTCACCTTGACCTTTTGCTCCAACGTTGGGCCTGTGAAATGTGAAATAACCTCCATAAGGTCCATCTGGAGGGCTTAAACCTGGACGTGAGTGTTCCCAACTACATGCCTATTCCACCATTTCACATGGAGGTAAGATTTAGTTGATAACTGAAGTTCTCCTTGGGAGAGGTAGAAATATCTCTGTGCCAATGGCTTCACACAAAGTTATGGAAATCATCATGTTGAAGCCACAATATGAAACCTGAAATGATTTCTAGGGATCCTAGAGCTCGATTGAAGAGTGATTAGGATTCAGGAGTGGTCTAACTGAGGCAGGATTTTAGTGAGTGCAGAGGATTACACTGTGGAAATTATATTCGTAAAATAATGACTCAGTGAACATTCATTGTTAGATATGTCTTCTCTTTGATTTCTTTCTTGTGAGAGAGTTCTTATGCAAACTCAAGGGCTAATTTAGCAGGTTTTGTGTACTCAAAATTATTATTCTAGTAGAGTGAAACTTTATGGACTTAAGGCCAAGGTTTGAAAATAACCCCCATTATTGAGTTGGCATCAGAATGTGCCTTTGACATTACTAACCACTCACCATTGTGTCAGAAAGGCAAAGGTTTGCAAAGATCCTTGTTTTATGCTATTGTTGATCCCAATCACCTCTGCCATTACTGGTCATCCAGTCACTCACCTAATCAGGAGAAAGAGAGAGAGGAAGATAGAGAGAGAGAGAGGGAGAGAGAGAGGGAGAGAGAGAGGGAGAGAGGGAGAGAGAGAGGGAGAGAGAGGGAGAGAGAGAGAGGGAGAGAGAGAGAGAGAGGGAGAGAGAGGGAGAGAGGGAGAGAGAGAGAGAGAGGGAGAGAGAGAGAGGGGGAGAGAGAGAGAGAGAGAGAGAGAGAGAGAGAGAGAGAGAGAGAAACCTTTGCGTACGAATATTATGTATTTTACAAGTATATGGAAGCTCAATGAATGTATTTAATGTTTTCAAAGGTCTCCCTTCCAGTGTTTAAACCCTCGGCCTAAAACCCGAGAAGGCATTCTCCCTCTCACCTCGCCCTCAGTTCATCTCGTTTATCCCTGCTACGATGTGGCCTGCAACTACCCACTCCTTCTTCCTCAATCCTTGGCTCCTTCGAACTTGATCTCCCTCTTCCGGCAGCCCCACCTGGCAGCCCCGAACCCCCTTCTTCGCAGGCAATATCTTCTTCCATGATCTTTCATTTTTTCATCAGACATACTCTCTGATTATCATAAATAGCTCACTTGAATCATACCCAGATTAATATTGCATGAAAAACTAATGGTATTGTAGACCCTTCGTAGAACCCTGTTAATAGCGTCGTCATACGTTGAACTATATCCATCGGTTTGCTTAAATATCGGTATTTGCGACCTCTGGCTAGGGAAACATCGGATAAATTGGTTGCCTTTCAATTCTTCCGTTCGTGTATTTTTTTTCCCCATTTTGATGCCTATATTTTCCTGATTTCAATTCTCGATTTTTCTGTGCCCACTTTTCTGCTAAGAAGATTATCTGGCCTTGACGTCTTTGTTAGGGCTGCATTCAAGCTAGTTTTCTGGGTTTCTTTTGCGCTAAGTTGAGCAAATTGAATTATTTTTTCAAAGATTAAAGATTCAGCTTGATGTTAGTAAAAAAAATGAAGGAATCTGACCTTAAAGCTCCTTTTCTATCGTTGAGTGTCCCATTGTTGACAAGAACATGATCCAAGTATCATAAACAGAAAAAGTGATTTATCTTTCCTCCGAAACATTAAATCTCACCCTCTTTGTCTGATATGCAGGCTTCCACGTCACTTCTATCATGCAAAAATTTGCCATTTCCTCTCTCGTCAGCCCCCAGCTTTTGGGCCAACACTGTCCTTGAATTACTCAACAGAGAATGTGAGATATTTAACTGGCTCTGGGCACTCTCAGAATGCTCAACAGGATGAAGAACTCTCATCAGGATTTTCCAGAATTCACACTGATCTTGATTTGAGAAAGCAGAAGCTGACGGCGAGCACCTTCGGGTCAGCCATAGGGATGTGGCATGGCCGGCGAGCCCAACTCTGGCTCGAGAAGCTCGGCGTGGTCGAACCCTTCTCAGGAAACTCTGCAACCCAGTGGAAGAATCTCAAATCTGAGCATGCTCTTCAGCAGTACTTGCTTATCACTGGTTACCATGTCCAGTTTCTTGACTTTAAGATCTACAAGGAAGGAAACGACGGCGAAGACTGGCTCGCCGCCTCTCCACAGGGCGTTGTCGTCGGTAGCTCGCCTTCTTCCTCTGAAGGGGTTGTGGAGATTAAATGCCCATTCTTTAAAGGAAATCTGTCAGGTTCTTTTCCTTGGATCCAAGTTCCGGTCTTTTACATGCCTCAAGCTCAGGGTTTGATGGAGATCAGTGATAGAGAATGGTTAGACTTGTTTTGTTGGACCCCCAATGGGAGCAGCCTGATTAGGGTTCCGAGGGATCGGGAGTACTGGGCCCTGATGAAGACAGCCCTGGTTGACTTTTGGTGGAAGCATGTTCTTCCAGCCAGGGAAATTCTAGGCGTTGATTTTACGGAGGAGTCTGTAACAGAGTTGAGGATGCTCAGGCCCGGCCCGCGGCACGAGCTTTTCAACAGTATCGCCTGTGCCAGTCGACACTTGGGCCGCCGGTGTGCCCTCTTGAGCTTGCAGGTGAATCAGGGGTGTCGGTCTCCATGGGATTCTTGAGGATCTGAATCTTGGGTTTAAATTATGAGGTGCCCACACTTTTTGAGATCAGAAAGGTTCATCTTTATGAAATTGAACAGCATATGTCTAATGCCGAGGATCGGGTTCGGCAATTACAGATATCATTGACAAATGATGTTGACGTTGATGTGGGTTGACAGTTGATTGCATCATCTTTTTGGAATGAGGTTATTTTTTAGGAGATGCTGCCCGATGAAGTCGTACAAATCATGGTGAGTCTTGCCTTTTCTTGGTTTATAAGTGGTCAGAGTTTGTGTGGGCTTTTGGCTCTCACTTGTATTCATGGATCATATATATACCATATCAGGAGTATCACTGATCTTGGGTGATCCTCCTCTCTTTCTTCAAAAAAAACTGATGGCATCATCCACGCTAATGTTTTTCAACATTGTCGTCACTGTCAACAGACCATACTTTTTCAGTGAATATCATCATCAACTAGTTCACTTGATGTTGACGACGACAATAACATCAATATGGTTGACATTTTTGAACTAATTGATTGTAAATGTTGGTGGACTGCATCAATTGTCTGTGATATCACGTCAAAGGCAACCCCGTTAACCAAAATTTACCTCCGTCAGTGAGTTTCTATGACCTTAATGATGGTGTTGACGCTGACTAGTGTGGAAACTCTATGCATAAATCTGACCTTGCAGAGGACCAGAGGCCGCAATCTCCGTTTGATGAGCAGTAGCTTGGGTGTTGGGGTCGCAATCTCTGTTAGAAAACCTGCACTCCTGGGATCATGATTTTTTTACCTTTATAAAATTGAGCAATCTGTTCATCTGTAATGGACCCATGCCATCGTCAATGTGAAAATTTTCCCAATTTTCGACTATCATCGATCTCAGTTTTCTGTGCAATCTAAAATGATGGAGAAGGCAAAATTACAGAATGAATCTCAATCATACCCATTCTCTGATTGTGTCAACACAGCAGAATGTTTCAATTTGGTGGATTTGATATGACTTTGTGCGGTTATTTTATAAAGCAATCTAAATTTAGATGCATTTTTATAGAACTGCAGTGAAAAATGGAGAGATTTCCAACCTGACAGAGGCAGGGAGCACCTGTAATTACAAAAGTTCTTGTTTGGAAACAGAGATACTGAAGAAATGATGGATATACGCAGTGTGGGTTCCACTGTTCATATCAAACCAACTTTATCTTATTAAGCATATTTCCTAATACTTGTAAATGTTTCCTAATACTTTTATTCTTCAATGGTATCAACTTTTTAAGCTGATATTTCAAAATATTTCTAAATACTGGGTTAGCCTTAAATATGGTGTGAATTATTTTGCAGATGTTTCTCAATATGATAAACTTAAATTTGGTGGCGCATAACTATTCAATGATATCTGGTACCAAGCTGTTATTTGTGAAAATGTAGAAACTTAAAACTAGAGAAGGAGACAGTCCGGTCTCTGTCTGGTTTTTGTAAAAACCTAAATCTAGACCTGAAGTTCCATCTGTCTTGGTCTAGGTCTAGTCTCGGACCAGTCTGGTTGACTAGAAAAGTGAGAGAGTGAGAGAGTTATAGGGTGAGAGAATGAGAGAGTGAGAGAGGGAGAAACTGAAAACCTTAGAGTTTAGAGGGGTAGAGAATGAAAGAGTGGGAGATGGGGAGAGGGAGATAATGAGATAGTGAAAGAATGTGATAATGGGAGAGGGAGAGAGAATGAATGAGAGAGTTAGAGGGGAAGATAATGAAAGAGTGAGAGACAGAGATAGGGAGATAATGAGCGAGCGAAAGAGTGAGAAAATTAGAGGACAGAATGATAGAGTGAGAGAGTTAGAGGAAAGGAGAGAGTGAGAGAGGGAGACACTGAAGAGTGAGAGGAGAGAGGGCGAGAATGAGAGCAAAAGGAGAGAGGGAGAGAATGAGAGTGAGAGGGGGAGAGAGGGAGAGAATGAGAGTGAGTGAAGGAGAGAGGGAGAGAATGAGAGTGGGTGAAGGAGAGAGGGAGTGAATGAGAGTGATAGAAGGAGAGAGGGAGAGAATGAGAGTTACAGAAGAGAGGGAGGAGAGAGGGAGAGAGTGTGAGAATGAGAGGAGAGAGTGAGATAAGGAGAGATTGATAGAGGGAGAGAGAGAGAGAGAAACTTAGAGGGGGAGAGAATGAGAGATTGATAGGGGGAGAGAGAGTGAGAAACTTAGTGGGGAGAGAATAGAGGGAGGGAATGAGAGTGAGTAATGAGAGAGTGAGAGGAGAGTGAGGGGGGAGACTGAAAGAGTTTGAGAGTGAGCTAGGAAGAGAATGATTGTGAGGAAGGGACAGTGTGAGGGTGAGACTTGGAGAGTGAATGAAGGGGAGAGTACAAGAGGGAGAGAGTGACAAGGTGAGAGAAAGAGAGAGAGAGAGAGGGAGAGTTAGAGGGTGAGACTAGGAGAGTGTGATTTGGAGAGAGTATGAGAGGGACAGAGGGAGCAGGAGCCGGCGAGAGGGAGAGAGTTAATTTAATATATTATTATATATTTTATTTATGGGAACGGTCTTTGGTCTGATTCCACGTGAGAACCAGAATTGGGCAGAATCTTTGGTCAGCCCTAAAAGGCTGACTGACTGTCCGGTTCTCTACAGTATGACAGAACTTTGGTCAGACTGTGGCCTTCCCTACTTAAAACACTGTGGGTTGATCTTATAAAAAATATATATCATTAAGCCAAATGTTATGAAAAAATAATAACTTAAATATAATGGGATATAATTATTCATCGTTGACAATTTATATAATATAAGATTGACAAATTTTTAAGTTTTAAAAACTGGCAAAAGGCACTCCCATTATGTAGGGATAAAATTTTCCCTGGTGCTGTCTCATCTCGGGTTGTGGAGAGCCATGAACCAAGAAAAGACAGAGGACATCCGCAAACCTAGAGTAAATCACCAACCACAAAGGCTTTCATTCTGTTTCCACTCTGAGGTCAGGATAGATGAATGATGGCAGTAACCTATTTTGGAGGAAAAGCTTCAAACACTAGACTGCTGTCCTTGGATGATATGACACGCCCCATTTGGGACAACGCAGCTAAGTATCTGGAAAGATTAGTAAATTTTAAGTTTTTAAAACTTGCAAAAGGCACCCGCGTTAGGTATGGATTTCACTGGGGCTGCGTCATCCAAGGGCGTGGACGGAAGATGCCCAACGGAATAAGACGGGTGGAATGGCATTTCTGTCACTCATCCGTCACCAGAGCCTGCAGTTTCATTCTGTTTCGGTCGGAGGGGTGGGATCCAAACAAATGGCTGAGCAGATGGAGGACAGTTGTAAGCCTAGAGTAAATCACCAGTTCCCCAAGGACAGAACCTGGAAACAAAGCCCAGGAGGCTTTTGTTCTGTTTCCACTCCGAGGTCAGGACAGATGCCGCATGATGATAAACAGTTTTGGATGAAGAGCTTCAAACACTAGAAATATAGTGCATGGATGCGGATGGGACGGTTATTTCATCTGTGGACGAAAAAATTGTCCTGTCTAGGAGTTCAGACGATTAACGGGATGATTGTTTCATCCACGGACGAAATAATGTGTCAAGTATCCGCCTAAGAGGCACTACTGGAATTTGACAAGTGTAGTGCCACGGGTCAAATTCTGAGTGGCCTAATCCACTACTTTGTCCCCGAGGAGGGACGGGACGAGAATGTCTTGGATGGGACAGTTTTGGACAGGACGAGACGTGGATGAAAATATTTGGGACATGAGGAACTCTGGATGTGACGAGAATGTCTTGGACAGGATGGTTTAGGACGGGACAAAATGTGGATGAAAATATTTGGGACGGGAGGAACTCTGGATGTGATGAGAATGTCGTGGACGGGATGGTTTCGGATGGGACGAGACGTGGATGAAAATATTTGGAACGGGAGGAACTCTGGATGTCACGAGAATGTTTTTGACGGGATAGTTTCGGATGGGACGAGACGTGGATGAAAATATTTGGGACGGGAGGAACTCTGGATGTGACGAGAATGTCTTTGATGGGATAGTTTCGGATGGGACGAGACGTGGATGAAAATATTTGGGACGGGAGGAACTCTAGATGTGACGAGAATGTCGTGGACGGGATGGTTTCGGACAGAACGAGATGTGGATGAAAATATTTGGGATGGGAGAATATATGGATGTGACGAGAATGTCGTGGACAGGATGGTTTTGGACGGGACGAGACGTGGATGAAAATATTTGGGACGGGAGGAACTCTAGATGTGATGAGAATGTCTTGGACGGGATGGTTTCGGACGGGACGAGACGTGGATGGAAAGATTTGGGACGGGAGGAACTCTGGATGTGACGAGAATGTCTTGGATGGGATGGTTTCGGACGGGACGAGATATGGATTTAAATAGTTGGGATGGGAGAAGCTCTGGATGTGACGAGAATGTCTTGGACGGGATGGTTTCGTATGGGACGAGACGTGGATGAAAATATTTGGGACGGGAGGAACTCTGGATGTGAGGAGAATGTCTTGTATGGGATGGTTTCGAACGGGACGAGACGTAGATGAAAATATTTGGGACGGGAGGAACTCTGGATGTGACGAGAATGTCTTGGACGGGATGGTTTAGATTGGACGAGATGTGGATTAAAATAGTTGGGATGGGAGGAGTTCTGGATGTGACAAGAATGTCGTGGACGGGATGGTTTTGGACAGGACGAGACGTGGATGAAAATATTTGAGACGGGAGGAACTCTGGATGCGACGAGAATGTCTTGGACGGGATGGTTTAGGACGGGACGAGATGTGGATGAAAATATTTGAGACGGGTTTTCAGAGACAACGAGATGTGGGTGAAAATATTTGGGATGGGAGGAACTCTGGATGTGACGAGAATGTCTTGGACGAGATGGTTTCAGAGGGGACAAAATGTGGATGAAAATATTTGGGACGGGAGGAACTATCGATGTGACGAGAATGTCTTCGACGGGACGAAACATGGATGAAAATATTTGGGACGGGAGGAACTCTGGATGTGACAAGAATGTCGTGGACGGGTTTCAGACGGAACGAGATGTGGATCAAAATATTTTGGACGGGAGGAACTATGGATGTGACGAGAATGTCTTCGACGGGACGAAACATGGATGAAAATATTTGGGACGGAAGGAACTCTGGATGGGACGATTCTCATGAACTTCTATAAATTGGGACGTAAGATGGGACGAAGTTCATCCCATCCCATCCATTGTCCCTGTCCTGTCGATCGTGCAGTAGGGTTTGCCCATCCAATATCCGTCCAATATCCGATATCGGGAGGAAAACCGGGATGGTGCGGGATACCGGATATCAGTTGATATCCGTCTCTGAAGGGCAGATAGATATCAGTACCGGATACCATAGCTGGATGGACGCGATGGGTATCGGATGCTGGATCTCAGTTATCGATATCAGGAGATTGGTTTTGATATCCAAAGTTCGGTTTCGATATCTGGATATCGGTAACCGATATTTTTTCCAATCTATCGCAAACCCATATGGGTGATTTATAAAATGTTTTAAGGTATAAAATTGCTTCACCCGTCTTTATAATGAATCCTTAATATGACATGCGAGCGCCAACAAATGCCACAGCTTGCAAAAATTAAAGATGCCCCTATGCCTTATAATTGTCAAAATTAGTATGTAATGGAAACGAAAATAAAAGTTCATCCTTGAAGCTCACCTATAATGGTTGAAAATGTTGCAAAATTATAACTAAATTAAGCCCGCGCATTTTGGTGCTTATTTTTATAATTAAATAGAGTGCAAATTTGGACTTAATAATTTACTTATTTGGTTGTGAAAATTTATAATTTTGGAAAATTAAAAAAAATTGTAGGTAAATGATGCAAAATTATAACTAAATTAACCCCACACATTTTGATGCTTTAACATGCTTGATTTAACTAATATTTATATTATAAACTAGAGTGGAAAATAGGACTTAATAATTTACTTATTTGGTTGTGAAAAATTATAATTTTGGAAAATTCAACACACCTACAATTAACCCCACATTTTTTGGTGCTTCAACAAGGTTGATTTAACTAATATTTATATTATTAAGTAGAGTGAAAATTTGGACTTAATAATTTACTTATTTGGTTGTGTAAATTTTATAATTTTAGAAAAGTCAACAAAATTGTAGAAAAATGTTGCAAAATTATAACGAAATTAGCCCCACATTTTTTGGTGCTTCAATATGGTTTATTTAACTAATATTATATTATTAAGTAGAGTGCGGAAGTGGACTTAGTAATTTAATTATTTGGTTGCAACAATTTATAATTTTGGAAAAAATTCAACAAAATTGTTGGTAAATATTGCAAAGTTTTTACTAAATTAACCCCACACTTTTTGGCGTCTTGAACATGGTTTATTTAACTACTATTTATGTTATTGAATAAATTTTATAAAATTTCATATTTGGTTAAGTGCAAATTTTTAACAAAACTCAAAAAATATATAGGAAATTGGTGCGATGTTTTTATCAAAAGAGGCCTTCTGTAATAGGTAACCGTAAAAAATACACCCTTCCCTTGAGAATTTCCCCATGGCTCTATCAGAAGTTTGTGCTTACTTGGTCATCACCTGCATAGAGAGAGATAACAAATAAATAACGATTATTATGTAAAATATGCATAAAATGTAGTCAATGTAGGTGATGTGTACCTCGAGCAGATGCGACTACCCCATCTTGTCCATCCTTGCCATCCGAACCCAACTCCACATAAGTGTACCATCACTTCTTGTCCACACACAACCAACACTTCACAGTGATGAGAGTTTCGATGCTTGTCGGCGACAAACGTGACCTCTTGTATGTGACAATAGCGTTGCCCACCGAGAACATGCGCTCAGCAGGAGCGCTAGTCGCACATAATGACAACGACTCCCTCGTAACGGCTGCAAGTAAGGGGAAGCGTTTCGCCCCTGTGCTGGCCTACCAAGATAGTGGGGTGAACACTCTCTCATTAGGCACGACCTTCGTTAGGTATTGGTTGAACTTGTCCCACGCCGACCTCGTTAACGCAGGTGCCGATTGGACTTTTTGCATAATGTTCTGTAGCCAAGAGTCCAACTCTTTACCTTTTGAGTGCCCATCTTCAACGTGCCCACTTGCTCCATGCCTCAGCGAGTCACATGGTAACATGGACCGTACGTATGCGATGATTGCTTCTATGACGCCCTAACGGAGCATTGACCCTTTGTGGAATGGATCCATCAATGCCGCGCCGGTGATTGCCTCATTGGCCCACAAGATCTCTGCATATTGTGCAAGCTTGAGTTGCATCGCCTTACACGCTTGCGCCATGTTGGAACGATCTCCTTCATGCAATCGTCGTATGCAAGTGAAGAAAGTACCATCTTTGATTTTCTAGACCACTTTATCCATGTGTTCTTTAAGGCCGTCTATGAGATATAATACGTCACATATCATCGGCGTCACTATCTTGTAAACATGATCGGTGGATACATCGAACCATCCAAGGATGCGTCAAAATTCTTTCACCAACTCCCACTCGTCCTTTGACATCTTTGTCGTCTTCCCCTTCCGACCAAAAGCCTTCGACACTTCATCAATTACATCACGCTTCTTTACGTAAGTGCTGCTCCATCGGGTCAGACAGTCTAAGACGACCATATTAGAGTCCTCGACTTCGGGGTCATCTTCACATGCCTTTGCATAATGTTCTCTACGTTGCATAGAGCTTTGAATATTGCGCACTACTGACCGCACCTTCGCAATTGTATCACCCAAACATAACGGCTGGCGTGCTTCGTCATTGTCGTTAGAGGCTGAGAATATATCTCCAAGTTTGTTGTCCTGGTCGTTGTCGTACTGGTCTGCTGTCCTGGTCACATCGCCTTCTTCGGGCTCTACAGCTTGGGCCGAAGGAATGTCGAAGTTTTTTATTGCCGCTTGCACGACAATGTTCAGAATGTGTGCAACGCATGGGACATGTCTTCTGGCTCTAAACGTCGCGTTGACAATCTCTATCTTTCTCGCCATCAATGCCAACATCCTTTTATTCGCCGAGGCATTGTCAGTAGTCATGGCGTACACCTGCATAAATACCGGTCACGTGTAAATTCACATGATTAATTAATAAGATAAGTTTGACGATGAATGCTGACCTTCGGCCGTAGACAGAATTCTTCTAGGGCCTAGAGAATGATGAACGCAGACACTATAGAGAAATCACGCTTGCCGACGATTTCTAGAATGGCAAGTACCCTCTCTCGGTATACCCATTTATCGTTCACCCAATGGACAGTGATGCCTAGAAGTCCAGTACCGTTCTCTGCAGTCCACGCGTCTACAGTGAGGGACACTCGATCCACGTTCTCCCATAGCTTCTTCACATCTTATTTCATGCGTCCATGCATTTGGATGGTCCACTGCTTAATGACTTTCGCACGGGGAGGATCCAAGTCGAGCAGTGTCGCGTAGCACCACATCTCCTTGAATGCGACATTCTGAACAATGCTCCATGGTGAATCAGTCATGCATATAAACCGTGCAATGACATTCTTCATCTTGTCTGGCGTATGCCCTCTAATCGGCCCTCATCGGCTTGGCTCTCCCAGCTGTTTGTTTTGCATTTTCTCTGATATACGCGGCGGATCAGGGTCTTCCAACACCATGCCCTTAAGCTCCCCATGATGTGCAGGATGGCAAGCCTTGAAATGTCTCCAAAATACGTTGGTGCTTCTGTTGACCTGCCGTTTCATCGCTTTTCTCTTATTGTGCGGGTTCGTCTCCCGACACAGTAAGCATGCATAGTATCCATCACCATTGGATTCAAAGTAGTCAATGATGACTGAATGGTTCGAACGAGGGTGACTCGTACGTTCAGGACAGTTAGCTCCTAACCCAGATCCGTCTTGGGGTGGGGCACTACCTCTGGTGGGTTCATGGTTCTGAATTCATAATTTGGTAAGCAATGATTGTTTAATATCTCAACGCATGATGTTGATCTACGCTTATAAATCTAATGAAACTAAGAGGTACAATTAACATAAAACAAGAAAGAAACATAACACAAGATAGAAAAAAATATCCCGACAATCTTAATTGAACTTCAGTTTCCTACATTGCATAGCCAGTCAATAATAACAGGCTACCAACAACCAATAAACACGCAAGGACTTCACCGAGAGAGAATGAGAGATGTGTGAATGCAAAAGAATGAGACAGAGATCAGAGAGTGAGAAAGGAAGAGAGAAGAGTGGAAGATTATGAAAAAACAAGATTGAGAGGAAATGAGAAAAAATGAGAGAAAGAAGGGAGAATGAGAGAAGAGAATGAGAATTAGAGAAGAAAAGATAAAAATAGGCAGAGAGTGAGAGAGAAGGAGAGAAGAGTGGAAGATTATGAAATAACAAAATTGAGAGGGAATGACAGAAATATTCACATATTGAGAAAAAATGAGAGAATGAAGGGAGAAAAAGAAAGAGACAGAAAGGCAGAAAAATTCAGACAGTTTTAGACATTGTGGAAGAGGGAGGATTAGAGAAGGATGAGATAAATATAGAAAAAAAAGGTTCAAGGCAGATCGTAGAGTGGGTGTGAATGAGAGAAGAGAATGAGAATTAGAGAAGAAAAGATAAAAATAGGCAGAGAGTGAGAGAGAAGGAGAGAAGAGTGGAAGATTATGAAATAACAAAATTGCGAGGGAATGAGAGAAAAAAAAGTTCAGAGAGATCGTAGACTAGAATTGACGAAGATACAAAAAATTGAAGCTTCTGACTTCTGACTTCTGATTACTGAATACAACAATTTATGAACGGGAAATTCCAACAATTTATGAACGGGAAGCAGCTATGAGAAATTGCGGAAGAAGAATTGGAAAATTGGAATGTAGGAATTGAGAATCAGCGAATGAAGTAGAAAAAAGAAGAAGAAAATTTTGAAGAACTTAGCGGCAGAGAATATGAGAATTAGAGGCAGAATAAGAAAAATAAATTTGAAAGGGGAGGAAGAACTTACCCGCGAGTCTGCGACCATCGATTCCGCCGATGCCACCGTCCGCCGATCCCGCCGATGCCGCCGTCCACCGTCCAAACCCTCTATGGCTCTCTTTCTGTCTTTCGTGTATTTTCGATTCAAATTTTCGAATCGAAAATACACGAAATAACTATAAGAATCTTATTCTATGTGGATATCGAAAATCCGATATCCACACCCGATATCCGATGTCGTCATCCTCCCGCCTGAGACAGAGGCAGGTGACGACATCGAGACAGATATTGATATCGGCATTGTACCAACCGACATCCGATACCGATATCCGATATCTGGATATCCAAAAGAATCGATGCCGGAAATTGCCTTTCTGGACGAGCGAACAGTAAGACGTGCAGTATAACTACAGAGCTATCCCGGGGCCGGATGACGCTTCCCGTCCGGGACGGCGTAGCTAAATAACAGAAAAGACGACGTGGCAGTCGTCTTCTACCTCGGGCGCTCTGCCATGGCGATGGAGCTTCTCCTCCTCCCTTCCGCTCCAAATCCGCCATGCCCGATCAACTCCAGAGCTCATCTTCCCTCTTCTTCTTCTTCTTCTTCTTCAGCTTCTTCTACGGCGTCTTCTTCTTCTTCTACTTCGTCTTCTTCGTCCATCGCCGGCCGCTTCCGCTGTGGCAATTCCTCCGTCTCAAGGCGAGAAGCTGTGCTCAAGGCGGGGAATCTCTCCGCATTGGCAGCGGTGACCGCGCTTTGCTCTTCCTTCGTGCCTAGAACGATGGCAGAGGCGCTCGAGGCGACTTCCGTTCTTCCCAAGGCCGCGCTGCCGGGCATTGCCAGTACCAGGTCCTGGTTCCTCTACACGGGGGATGGATTCTCCATCCGCGTGCCCCCCGATTTCGAAGACGTCACCGAGCCGGAGGTTGGGACGAAATCTTGCTCTCATTTGATCTGAATTCCTGATTAATTCGCTTCTATTCGGATTCATTTTGCGGTTCGAAGGTTGTTATGGTCGATGATTTGTCTCTGATGCATAGACTTTTGAAGGATAATATATTTGACGTGAATCTTCGCAGTTTATCGTCTTTCAAGGGGTCTGTTCATGCGAAGAATGTCGATGTACATCAAATTAAAATATCAATTTACCGTCCATCCAGGCAGAAACGACGTCTATTTTGAAATTTATTGTTTTCTATCGCTTATGTTTATCGTTTGTACTTGGGGAACTAGAGGAATATAAATCAAACCACTTTATTTGACAGAAATTGGGCTCTTGACTGAAGAATTGTGTCAATTATACTTGTGTTGCCCTTTTTAATTGAGGCGAAAAGTCCTGAATTTTCGTTGTGTTTAGAGATCCATATTTTTTTCGAGCAGTGGAATGCTAAATAAAAACTATATCTTGGGATGTATGTAGTTTGGGGAGATATTCAAGTCCTATGATTTTTTGCTCCTGCTTTTTGCGATTATCTTGATGTGACAAGGTTACATTTCATATTCGGCTGGCCAACACTGATATTGTTCTGAGAGTTTAACTGGTTGGATTGATATATTGAATCTGTATTCGGTTCTCTATTTTTGTTGATAGGATTATAATGCTGGCCTGTCGCTGTACGGTGACAAAGTAAAGCCTAAAACTTTTGCTGCTCAATTTGCATCCCCCGATAGGTACAAAGAAATTTATTTTAACTTGTTTCATAGTTTATTCATGTCCTCTGTTATATTTACTATTTATTTGTTTCATTTCCTTATCCTTAATGTTGTGATGATTTAATGACGATTCACTCCCAAACTAGGACAAAGTTGACAAATGAGTTTTGTACCTTTTAGTTTATGATATGATCTGTTGGATTCAAGAGCTTACCGGCTTTGATAAAAGCTATAGCTGATAGCAAGGGTGCTACTTTTCATCTTTAAGCAGGATGTTGTTCTTCAACATAATCCTATACCCCCCTAGCCGTGTAAGCCAAAGGGCATTTTTTGTCATTATTCACATAAACAAAGGATGTTTTCCCATGTATGTAAAGAATCCCTCATTTAAGGAGGGAAGCAATGAAGTAAATCTACAGTCGTTAGTGTTTCCTCAATCCCCGTTGGCCTAACCTGTGGGTGATCCGCCCTCTCCATTGGGTGAAGCGTAGAAAACACACTCCTTCCTGAAGACACCCTCTCTCCCTCCTTTATCATCTTCATCTACCTGATAGAAACTAACAGGGTTTCACATTGTTTGAATGGGCAAGAGCGTGTCCTGCACGGGACCCTGCGTTCCTCCCGCACCTCTTGCTTTGGTAAGTCCGTGGCAGATCCGTATCAGTTACCTTGTGACGGGTGAGCCAGCAACGGAAGCCCCAGTGAATGACAGCTATGGGAGTCCTAGGTAGTGAAATCAGAAGGATTCTGGATTTCATTTCTTTCATAACGTCTGAAGCACTGTGTTATTTATTTATTTACAGTCCTTCGCCCTTCAAAGACCTGAAAGTAACAATGTCCGATAAATCTGAACGTTTCATTTCTTGCAGAACTTATCTTTCAGATAACTTCTTCTTATTCATCTGAATCTGGATTGACTTTGCAACATTTATCTTCATCTTTAGTTTGCTCCTTAAGTTGTGTCAGAATCATTTCTTACTTGCTCTTTAAAAAGAAAGAACAAGAAATGGGTACTTTAACGAGGATGGGAGTACAGGGGGGAGTGGTCTGCTACAAAATGACCAGAAGTCGCTGATACACTGAAATACTTGAAGCTCCAAATTGTTATGATTCTTAGTGGTTGCATAGGCCTGGATAAGAACATCTAATGGAGATCTATTAAAAGGAGATTTTGTCTGAACATTGATATAAGAGATGAACAGACAACATAGCTGTATTCCTCCAAGGAAGATATAGAAATAGGAGTCTGAATAGTCACTACTCAAATTTTTTTTCTAAATATGTCCCAGCTTTCATCCAGCAACCCCATTCTGTTGATGGCGCGGGCGCATGAGGATTCATCAATAATTACCTGTTCCCTGAAGAAGACGGTAATAGCAGAATTCATGATTTCTGTTCAACTATCAGTTCAAAGCATTTTATATTTCAAAAAAAAAAATCAGTTCAAAGCATTTTAACCTTGGCACCAAATTGACAGTTTGATCATAGCCATAAATCCACAGATAATCATGGGAACCTCACATTTCACATTCATAAGGTGGATCTAACAGAAATGACTCGCATCACCAAGGATGAGAAACCAGAGAAAAACATGCAGGTGCAGAGAACAGAGCTGGACCCCATGCATTATAGTCAATCACCTCAAACACTGAAGTAGAACAAACCACAGATAGAGGATAATTTATCCGTTTGTGTTTGGCACACTTGACACAAATTTAACCCATGACATAAAGCTGAACCATAGTTGTATTAATAGATAAAGAAAGGTGAACCGGTTGCCGGTGAAATTGCCTGACTTGTGCCTCCCTGCCGAGGTGCAGTGGCAACCATAGCTTCATGCCATCATCATGGGAAGATAACCCTAAGTGGTAGAGTCCATCACAGATCATAGCTAGCCCATGCATCTGGCCCGCAGCCTTGTCACAAAGAAACACATCGACTCCATAGAAGTTCTGGTTATAAGAAGAAATCTGGGTAATCTTTGTACAGAGAGCAGATCAACTCATACTTTTGGAACATGCAAAACATGTGTTTGTGTCGCGATAATCCAATTGCAATCATACCAATAACAAATACCAAAGTAAGGTGCCATAGTCAGTCTGAACTTTCCTATTACTAGGGCAGTTTTCATACTGTAGAAAGCAAATTTTCTGGTGTCATATAATTTGTGGCACCAGGGATTCAGATCTATTAGCAATATTAACGGTTGGCAACTGAATGTACCAAGGAAGTTGACCCCACAATGTGAGTGATTTTTTATGAGGCTCTGGATTTGTTGAAGTTCTTCCTTGAGCAGTGTCATATCACCAGGTTTCTATTGTGGCTCAGAGATCTGTTCATCATCAGGTTCTTGAGTAGATACTTGAGTGATACTGTTCCGTCTGCTAATTTTGGGGGTTTTCGGTGCTGCTTCCAACAAGTTTCTACGGTGTGATGTGGCTTCTTGCAGTAAACATGAGATTGTCGATCTTTTTCATCATTATGTTTACCCCGATAGCTTTTCTTGTCCCTGAGAAGGCTGCTTTGGTTGTTGACTGGGAGTGTTAGATGGCTTGGACTGGTCAGGCGTTCCTTGTCAATGCTTCACAAGAGAAGCTGCATTTTTTACTATTTCTCATTTCCATGTCATTCAGAAGTGAGACCCAACTGACCTTTGTCATTTCCAACCTTGATAACAGTGTTCTCAAAGTTTAACTTATGCTTGTGGTTGAAAAGTTGAGCTAAAACTGTCTCAAATTCAGGTATTGATAAACCCAGTCATGCAATATATATTCTGTATCCACAAAGCTGTTTGGAGAGGAGTGATAAAAGTCAATCTTCTTCCAAAAGGCTTCAAACTCGTTTGTATACTCCAATGCTGTCCCTGCTCTTGTCGGAGGCACATGGATCTATCCACTAGATCAGCATATTTTTATTGATACTTGCACTTAAACTATCATTTCAGTATAGTGACCCATAGTGCGTTAGCATTATAAAATCCATATAAGACTGGCTTAGTTCTGGACACATTGAATCTAAGACCCAAGTAAAGAGAACATCCTCCTCACACTGCCATTCCAAATTAAATTTGGCTGTAGGACCACATATATTCTCTGTCAAGTGGTAGAGTTCCCCTTGAGGGCGGAATATTTTATGGACATTTTTAGTCCATTGGTAAAGATTATGGCCCATAACTAGGTTGCGAATTCCTGTTTGAGGAAGATGTGAATATCATTTTTCCCCAAATGCATTACACTTCCAGTTGAACCAAGACTTTCAGCATCCATTGTTTCCTCCGCAGCCATCAATAAAGTCACGTCTCTTACCAGATCGGTAAGTCATTCAATTTCTTCTAGATTCCAAAATATAGGAATCTATTGAAGGATTTATAGTTGGAGGAGAGATGATAAAAAAGAGGAATCAAATCTGAGATGGTCACACCTGGACCATGGAGTCATTTGTAATCAAGCCGCGGACTAGGAGAGGTAGGTTGGTTGTCGTTGGGGACTCCCAGATCGCCGACTCGTGCCAAGCCTTGAACTTTGCAAGATATGATTGTCTTTGAAATGGCTGAACAAGATTGGCTGGTTGTTGTTCACGAGTGCTGATGTTCATCCTATCTGTTTGCAGGCTCTGATACTATGTCAGTGGGGAATACTCGATTTAATGGAACAAAAAACATTGTTTCTTTTCATAACTTAGGATTAGTTACATACGTGGATTACTATTTCCCGTTACCCTATACTCAAAAGATATAGAGTAACGGGAAATGTGACAGCGACCATATTCGTTAAACTATCTGTGCTGGTGATGTACACATGTAAGGTCCATTAAAATATAAGATCCTATCCATGACCTATCAGAACTCCTGCGCCTCTGGCAAACAAAGGGCTAGAATTCCAATTATAGATTTACCTTAAGATTTTAACAAATGTTTGGCTAAAGTCGGATTTTTACGTTCACACACAGGAAAAATGAGAAACTCATAAAAGATGAAGCGTTTCACATTTTACTCCGGTGCATCCATGAGCTATTTTGAGTTTGAATGTTGACTATATTTGGAGCGAGTCAACCTCTGTCTTGGCCATCAGGTTCAGGCATGTCCCCTTGACTTTGATGGTGGACATTGATGGGACTTTGATGATCCAATATTGACAGAGTCAACCATCAATGTCAGTCAATGTGTACCATCCACAGGAGTAAAAGATGCCATCGGCATGTTATTAATATCAAATGTGATGGTTGACATTGACAGTTGATGTGATGTTAATGCGTTGGTCATCCCCATGACCGTTTAAGAATATTGTCTCATTAAAGACATCCCCTCACGCCAATGTCATTATCAACCTCCCCCAAACAGTGCCAATGCCAACGATGGTAGTTGAGGGTTGATGTGACAATGTGGGTAACAAACCCTACTAACCAGGCCCTTTGTCAAACCATTCTTGCATTGTTTTTTTCAGATTATAATTAATTAATAGAATTCTCTCTGTGCTTCCTGACTGTTATCTTACATGCAGATCAGAAGCTGTTAGTGTAGTGATTCGGCCATCCAATCAGCTTAAGATCACATTCCTAGAGGTTAGTTGGACTCTGTTGCTTACGTTTCTCTCCAACAAATTATTTTTTTGTCATCGTCTTGTATTGCAGGAACCAGATTTAATCGAGTCCCGTAGAGTGTATTAAGTTATATCACTGGTCACCAACAGAAATAGATCTTTTTGACTTTGTCTTCTGTATCTGGGAAACATTGTTATCTTCCCAACTTTTCTTTAATTCATTCTTGTTAGAATCTAGAGTTTCTTATTTAACCCAATTCTTGTCCTTTTTACTTACATACCCTTGTAACGTCTATCAACAAATATGGCCGTTGTAATAGCCTTGATTTGTATTCCCATCTTAAGATCAGAATCAAATATGTACCACAAATGAGGCATTTGCCCTAATGAATACAGTTCGGTTTTCTTTCTTGTTCATGCTTTTCAAGCTCTCTCTCTCTCTCTCTCTCTCTCTCTCTCTCTCTCTCTCTCTCTCTCTCTCTCTCTCTCTCTCTCTCTCTCTCTCTCTCTCTCTCTCTCTCTCTCTCTCTCTCTCTCGATTGACTGCTCCAATCGCTGACATCTCATGAAGGTCTCCTGGTGAACCAGATCCGTTGCAAGAATTCCAGCTGTACCTTTTTAGATCCGTACAACTTAGCTTATGTATTAGGTCAACTCATATGTTAATTTTTCTTGGATGAAGAGGATGGCATCTACACAAAAAGTCGCTGTTTTTCATCTATTTTTGTGAATTCAGATTTCTGTCATTTTAAAAGCTTGAGAAATAGCGGATAAAGTCTCGTCTTTGAAAGATAGTCTCTGCTCTGTGAACCTCGTGTCCTGAGCAGGCGAAGGATGTGACAGATTTCGGCACACTGAAAGAGGCATCCAAAATTTTTGTTCCAGGTATGTTTTTGATACAGTAGTGGTTTGACTTGATAGAATGCAAAATATTTAAATCTCTGATGGAGATAATTTGTATGACTTTCTCAGTGAGACACATGGGCTGCTCAAAAGATGAACAAAATTTTCAAATGCTTTTCCATATTAATTTTTCAATTAAAATATTACAGTTTTTTCATTTTCTTAACTCATTTAGTTGTGGTAGGTTTTCATTGCCAAAATTCTTCTTAATTAATATTTTTAATTTTCCTCATGCCCATGACTCGATTTGACACAGGAGGAGCGAAATTGTACTCAGCTCGCGCAATAAAGATCAAGGAAGATGAAGGATTGAGGTAGACTGTTGACTAACCTCCGTTAAAGTTGGACATGCCTCTGTCTATCTTTTTAATTTGAGTTTAGTTTCTGAATGTCAGGAATTAAAAACCTGAAAAAAGAGTTCTGGACGTTAAGATTGAATAATAGAATGGGAGTAGAAACTTTTAAAATATATGAACATGGAATTTTAAAATGCGGAATTATACTCGCAAATTTTTTTGGGCTTAAAATTTTACATATTTCAGTACATATTGTCTTCTCTTTACGTGAAAAATAGAAACCATCTACATTGAGATTTATTTAATGAAAAAATGCTTCTTCATTGAGATTTTGTCTCTGATGGATTGAGCTTTCAGGGGTTACTACTTCTATGAGTTTGGGGTCAACGATCTGCATTTTGCCCTTGTTGCTGCCATTAACAGTGGGAAGGTGCTGAGATTTTTCCCATCTCCTTTGATAAAATTGAAATTTTCCATTAACCCACACTTTTTCTATCGAAAAAATTTCATGATTCGATCAAGCTTTAACTAACATCACTAACATTCTATCTAAATTTGCTGTCTTTGACTTCAGACTGTCATTGCGGCGGCTTCTGCTCCAGATACAAGATGGGAAGAGGATGGTGTTAAGCTTCGGTCGGCGGCCATATCTCTGTCAGTGGCATAGGGAAGAGTAAATTTTCTCTTTCTATTTCAAGTGCTAGAGTATCCAAATTTTGTATTTTTTCGCCCAATGAAAATACCTTGATCTTTGATTTTATTCTTGTAAGATGAATATGTTACAGGTAAAAGGACTCTCTTGATCTCAATATTATCAAGATTCTCTTACTTGGTGGGTACATTGGAGAAGAGAGAGAAAAGTGCCTTAAATAGGCAGATAGAGAGATACAATTTTACACAATACCCTAGAAAACCTGAGAATGACTACTTTCTCCCTGAAGAATAAAAGACAGGAAAAAATAGAAGTATTTAAATACAATGAGTAAAACCAAATTCACTTAGTAAGAGTTGGAGAATTTTCAATCTTCAACTCACTTCGCTGTGTCAAAATTTTCATTGAATTCAAGGAGATCTTTTTTGACATGGGTGTCGTCATCCAAATTATCCAAAAACATTATGAGGAAGAATGCATGATGGATTATCCAAAACTTTAGTGAACCTCTTATTTAACATTAATCGTCATCATAGTTTGGTCAGGATCAATCTAATCTTGAGAGTCAGAAGTCCTCTGCATGTTGATGTTTCTTTATTCTGTAGTCACATAATACTTGATGCAACAATCAATTTACTTCAACTTGACAGAAGAACTTTGGTAATAGTCTTCAAAATCTCATGTAGCTTGAGAATATGCTTGCTCTTCATGACCAGAGTTTTACCCAATGCCATAGAAGTGAATAAATGGTTATATTTGTTGGTTTGTTACTGATAAAAAAATCAGTCATTCATGTGATATGTGTCATCACATGCGTAAGGATACTTTTATGTAGTTAATTATAGATCCCCATCCCTATTTTGAAAGATTTCAAGACTATGCTGTCAATGGTTCAATTATATCGACATATCTAATCCATCGTTGAGCCAATTCAAAAATCATTAACTTTTTCTCTAATCATCTTATAGTTTGTTAAAAGGTCGAATTGAATAACACAGGGTTCAGTTGTTCATAATAATATAGACTTTCATATTCCTGATTACATCGCAAAGATAGATGATGAACAATTCGGAAATCCACTTCCAATTTGGAGAATGACCTGCACTTCTATGCAAATCGTTAACAATCATGATTATAAAAGTGGCATGCTATCATAAGTGTATTCTGAAGTTAACGACTAGACAAATTGATGTTCAATGAACATTTACAGATAAACAGACCTAAAAAGATATATTTATATATTCTAAGCTTCAAAAACTCATGGTTAATAAAAACAAACAATTTTAGCACAAAATGTTATAAAATATAACTTTAGCAAATGTATCAACTTAACAGCTGGTGTGAAACACCTTCATAAACAAATTTCCTTTAATGAGGTTTGTGAACTTTTGTCATTTACTAGATTGACGATAAGTATCGCACAAGTCCTTGTCTGCATCAAGGAAGCCTAAGAACCAAAACAGATGTATGAATCCAATACTCAAAATTGTAGCATGGGATCAAGATATTGCCTTTTGTCATTGATTTTATCCAAATGCAGGCTTTTCTTGAATTCAAGAGATCCTTCTAAACATAATTTTTTCAATAAATACAAAGAAATTAAGTCCAAATTTGAAATTGAAAACCAGATTACTACAAGGGGTAAAATTTTATTCAACTTGGACGGTGTTCCGTAATGAAGAAGGATCAAAATTGGTATTTGTGTTAATGTTACCTGATCAGGGCAAATAAACATTTGACCTGAAAGACACATTCCTAACATCCATGAGAGCGTCGGCTTGGTTCGGCCTATGATGTTAAACCCCAATATCCAACCTAGGAAGTAAGACCTTGGCTGTAAATTTGAGTGCAATTTTCTTCTTGCAGATAATTGAGGAATTAAAGAAACTAGATAAGCCTTTTGAAATAAATAAAAAACATACAAATCCAATTTTTCTATGATTTCTTTTGATAGACTTTCCACTACAAATGAGAAAACTTGGGGACACATTTCATGAATATAACTACCATATTAGAATTTTTTAAATGTCATATTTATCAATTAATAATAAAAATATGATGATATTTTTTACTTTAAAATTTTATTATGATGATGAGATTCAATGCAGCGATATTTTACCAATGATCTGCCAATGACCACATTTATCTACAATTGGATGAACCACATAATTTTTATATGAGCTTAAATAAATATAATAATATTTGTTAGGATCCTATGAGAACCTTTTTATATTGAAGAATATAGTCTCTCAAGGGTCGATGCAGTTATCCAATCGTTACATGACTTTAACAATTTATGAAAAAAATTACAATGATAGCAAAAATTAATGAGTGATGAAATAAATTATTATTTAAAATTTATAAGAATTAAAAGGTACTATTCTTATTTATGATGAATTCATAGGAAACTTTTTATGATGAATATGACACAACCATTTTTAAGGCAGTTTTCTTCTTTATGTGCCCTAATATCACAAGAATGCTGACAACTGGTTATGCAATCCACCCACATAGGGATGAGAAATTGTCTGTCATCGAATGAAAAGTGTTTGTCAACAAACAAATAGGTGAAAATCTACGTTCGCGTACGAGATTGGTTCGTTTGTGTTCAGTCACAAACGGAATACATTTTGAAATGCATGTATAATTAGAGAGAAGGGCCAGCGGGACCGTTCGTCAATGTGAAGGGATCCCAGGTTGGGGGGGAGAGGAGCGATTCCTGAAGGTTTGGGGGGCGGGATGTTGGGGTCTATCCCTTTGTTCAATCATGAAAGACATGGTTTTCATCAATGCGGAAGCGTTTCTCAATTCCAAATTGATCTTTAAAATTATACATCGCACGTACCTTATGTAGAACTTGTTACACCCTTGAGTTGCTCACTCTGAGATTGTTCTGAAGCCATCCACGTGCTCGCCTCCATAAGTATCCACACGATCACATTCCTCTTGAATCTCCACTTCTTCTTCTTCAACTCTCCTTGAAAATCTTGATCTTCTCACCATGAAGACACTCTCCTTGGTTGAGTGGAGAAAGGATCAGACTGGAGAAAGTGGGGCTCTCATTCTGGCTGGCCTGGGTGCTTGAAATGATTTCCCCTTCTCATGTTTATATTTCACATAAATTTTTCTCAAAAACCCATTAAGTAAAATATATTCACCAATGCCCCTATGATCTTGTGTGTTTGACCCTCTAGGCCCATGTATCATTCTAAATAACTTTAGTGGCCCAATAACAATTATTTCAACCATACTAATTAATGATATCAACATATAGATTAATTAATTAAAGATCGATTTAACCCAATTGATAGGTTAAGTTTCTAGCCCGTGGGGTGCCAAGCTACACCTCTTGCTCTAGAAGATACTGAGTGGTGTTTGAACTCTCATGGAACCTTTACTGTCATTGGTTATGGTATATGTATAATCCATCATCTGTGCGAAACTCTCGAACGACTTAGGGGATGGTTGATCAGCAAACCCTAAGTCGTGCTATTCTATCCAGTTAGTGTTATTCTATCTAGATGATGAAATATAAATATTTAGAATACATTTTACCATCACTAGATTGTAGGAGATAGAGACAGATAAGTGCCGACAAGAAACAAAGTTGGGGGTGGCATGTGTGATTGTGAGACGTATGAAATCATAGATGACAAACTAGGACAAAGGAAAAAGGTATACATTGGAAAAGACAAATATCACACTAACATCATCTTCATGTGCCCAGCAGACCAAGTGATGTTTTTTCTTCTTGAGTCTTGATCTGAACGTCACTCCTTCAATCTTCACTCTTGGAGTACAAGTATAGATCCGATTGAAAATTTGAACGAGTAAATCACTCATCTAATCATAATTAGGAACAAAATCCGAGGGTGCCTTTTTACAAGGAAGGAAGGTTCTATTTTTATATATCAAAATGGTGGATTGATATAAGATGGAACTACCCTCAAATCTCTCTCTGGATCATTATATATTATCTTTTAAATTTAGAGCAAATTCTGCCATCCTTAGATTTTCTCTGTCCTTTGATTTGTATGGTGGATTGCCAGCGTGCCACATAATTTTGGGACAAAAAAATTTAATTAATTCATTAAAATATTTTTAAAAGATAAATATTATATTTTCTGACTTGTAAAATTATTTTATTTATGAATTTAACTTCATAAAATTCCATAAGAATAATATAAAATCATAGAAAATCAGAATATTATTCTCAAATATAATAAATCTATTAAAATATTTTTCAAAATCTAAATAAATATTTTATGAAATTTATATTATTTTGTTCATTAAATTAATACCATAAAATCAAATTAAAATATCTTAAAATCAAGAAATATTGGAAATTCATATTAAATTAAAATAAATAATTTTAAGAATTACTTAATTGCATTTATGGTCTTTTGAAAAAAAATAAGCATATAAAATTCATGAAATTATTACTAAAAATAGCAAGATATTTAAGATTATCAGAGTACTCTTGCTATCAGAATTCATCCTGATCATTGTAGAATATAAAGATATATATAGAGTTCCTATTTTTCATTGTCATCTTCTTCTCAACACGTTTCCATCCATATCTATCCATCTACATCCATAAATCTACGTCCACCCCACATATCACGTGTCATCATTATCATCCATTGTGCCCAATCATTCCATTCATTACTAATTCCTTGTCACCTTCACATCTTACCATAATTATTATATTATAAGGTATCTCTTCTCATCCTCTAATCACAATTTTTAAAGGATGTAATTATTTAAAATGTTTTTTATGTGGAGAAAACCCTTGATTATCACTAACTTATCGTGTTTCTTTTTATTATAAAGGACTTACCAATTTTATTGATCAACTCAATTATTCAACGACAACTTAATAATACCCAAATTTAATTATTCATGCAACACATTAATTGGATCTCTAAGCCTTTCCCTTTAGGGATATCACTCGTTTGTGTTCCATTGGGGATCCTGCTTCGCAGTGATCCAGTAGGGTCGATGCTCACACATGGCCTAGGCCTTGGTGATTTTTTAGCTTATTTTGAACTTTAAGGTCCTTTTTATGTGTTATGAGTTATTTTAATTAATATATGGCTGAAAATAGGTTTATAGTCATAAATATGACCTATTTATTTGAGACATTATAATTATTAATTTCTATATTTATTTTTAATCTGTTTTATTCAAATTTATATTGAATGCTACATATACATTTAAGCTTTAATCTAACAGCTATGGCTGAACATTTATGATTAAAAAATCGAAACAATATGTACTTTTGGGAGTTTAATCAAAACAGCTTTGCCAATCACTAATGTAACGCCAAATAAGAGTAGTTATTTGCCAAAATTGATAATATATATAAATATCTCTCATTCTTGGATGTTAATAAATGAGATTAATACATACCCATGGTATTATGTTTTATAATTTGAGTGCATAAATTAATAAGTCCAAATTAATATTAACGAGTTATTTCTCTCATCCACATTGGTGGAGTTACAGTTTATCATGTCAAATATTATTTGTTACCAGATTTTTTTCATCATTATATGTAGATCCTATTGGGTTTGGAGTTCATGTGTTGAGTGGATCTAATTTCCCAAAGAATAATGAAGCATTGTTCTTTCTGCGTGGGCATGTGGACTTGTACTTATGCTTGAATGAACCTTAGCCAAGAAATCATACTAATGAGGGTGATGATGACTCACTGGCATATCATGAAAAATAATTACAACAAATCATCTATATGCTGCATGTTGTTGAGAATGAGAAAACTAAGGATATAAATTAAATTTGAAGGTTCAACATCAATCTCACGACAATATAGCATCATTGAAAAATGGCTGAGCTTGACAACCAAAGTCTAGATGAACATGTTTTTCACTAAAATAATCATGGAATAATATTACAAATTCATCCAAGAGGAGGCATGTGAAACTAAGAGGAAAATTATGAAATTATCAGTTCATGCCACACTAACTGATTAGACACATTTTAGTATGTTAATATGACCATATTTACATATTTATGTGCATTAAATTGATTATATATCCGTCTATCAAGGCTAAAATCATTAAAAGTATTTCTACAATGATATTTTGAATTTAAATGACTCTTAATGATTTATTTGACATCAAATTCTGAAAGTAATGATTTTTTCAGTCAGAATATAAATTTTATTGAATTCTTGGCATTATATTCAAATAAATATATTTTTTTAATTCAAAATATATATTTATATTTTTATGAATTAATATATATTATTTGGAATTATATAATGGCTCTTTGACTTCTCTGAAATCTAAGGAGAGAAAAAATTGGACGTTGAGAATGATCCAAATCCAAAGTACAATAAATCAAGATATAGAATAAGTTTCAAGCTGAAATTTTGAGTGTAGCTTTATTATTCCCTCCTCTTTACATCCATATGGATGTTTATATACATAGATTTTAATATATTAGTAAAAACTATCTTTAAGCTCACTTCTTCCTAAAGAGGCAGATTGAAATAAAGTGAAGTTTTGAAGGTCCATCAAGGGTATTATTGGTATCTTTAGTGTTTAGAGAGGATGAACAGAGAAGTGGGAAGGTTAGTCTGCATCATGAAGATGCCTTTATCCCGGTAGAAATTAGGGATCTAAGGTCAGCCTTTGCCTTACATTGATTATTCTTCACTCACATTTAGGTAGATCATCTATCACTCCCATCCATCACCAACATCTATCCCCATCCATCATCATTCCTAATTATCATCACCTATCGTCCACCTCATGTGTCAGCTACGTCTTCATGTGGACGTAATGCGTTCCCTCTCTACCAATTTAATACAACATAAATCACAAACTTCCCCCATTTATCCATTACTATATTCCTATTTTCATCATGTTTCATCCCATTGCTTCTACTCCGTCTCGATTTCACATCCTCATACATCTGATTAAACCCTAAGTTAGTTAGTAAACCTTAAAGTATAAAACAATAAATAAGCTATTGCTTATGATTAACCTTCATATTATCTCTCTATCACCGCTCATGTCTTACTTCATCCTAATCTCTAGTCCTGCTTGCAGGATCATGGTCCATTACTAATTCGATACTCGTTTTGTCTTCCCAAATTACTACTACCTCTATCGTGCCCACTATGTTTGCCTAATCACTGTCGCTTGCGCTATACATAATCTTTCTCACCTTCTTGAATTCACCCTATAGAAAGAGCTTATTCCCAAAGATCTGTTTCATATGGAGACAACCCTTGCTCATTACCAAATAATCAAATTATTTATGAGTAAAGTTGTATAAATATTACTGATTAAACTCAATTTCACAATGACATAATTTTACCCTAATTTTATGTTTATCACTAACCACAAGTCAAGGACTTCAAGGAAGAAAGATAAAGAAAGGGGACACAACATTTGTAGGAAACTCATTCGCACCAAGAAATGGTCAGACAAGGGCCAGTATGATATAATTTTCCACATAACTATGCATCAATCAAATGTAATCTATGTTCCTAAATTGAGTTAATGGATTGACTATGGTGCCACATTGCATATACCAACGTTCTTGTACATATTTTTAACAAGGTGACTCCAACTGCAAATCAATCATTCATCATCTTTGGCAATATGATGTTGACACATGTCAAATATGGGGGAGATTGCCGCCTCACCCTAGACTGTAGAAAAAGTGACCAATTAGAAGATGTTTTTCTATTCCATATTTTAAAATAAATTTAATCTATGTAACTAGACTTGTCAAAGTCAACCATAGGGTATCTTTTTATTCATCAAGAATCTCTTTTATGAGAGGAAATAATTCTATTATCACAACAATAAGAGATAAAATTTTCAAAATTTATTATCACCTCAATTTAGTAACCAATTTATTTGTCATCTCGAATAAGAGGACAACAATTTCACATGATTTTGATATTATATGGCATTGAAATTTTAACACATATTTTAAGAGTTAATGGGTTCTAGAGGCCTTGATTTAGATGAACAACTGAAAACGATCCACAGTTGAAGACTTAAATGAATAGTAACAGGATCGACAAAAACATTAAACAAGGCACATCCAGATGGATCACATCCATGATTTCTTGGATCTTGGAGCGAGGCGAGTTGATATCCTCATGTGTAAAGCCTTAGATATATCCACAAGGTCCATGGCACGTCAAATCTCCTCCTTCGCCTTGACAAGCTCTGCTTACCCTCTTGTCGTCACTACATCATCCCGATCCAATTGGGAATGGAGTGGAGGTCATAGGAGAAGTAGAGGAAACTTAATAAGCCTGAACAATTCTAGCCTGGGTGAGTTTCGTTCAAGGCCTTCCCCTATTTATACTAAGTGGTATTTTTCATAAAATTTCCAAAAGTTAAGTATATCTTCTGACGTTCAAAGACCATTTGAGTGTGACCTTCTAGGCCCATTTATCAATCTAGTTAACAACTCCAACAACCCAATAATCTTTATTGGCCTTCCAAATGAATTAATCAAATTGATTAATCCACGTTGGATCATTTTGACCCATATCGATATATTGAGTCTCTAACCCGTGGGTTGCCAAGCTACACCTCGTGCTCTAGAAGATACAAACAAGTGTGTATCAACTCAATCATGGAACATGTCCGTCCTTGGTTACCATATGAATTGTAACTCATCTACTTGAAGGTCCAAAGAAGACTTGGGGTATGATTAACAATCAAACCCTAATTGGTCATCCAAGTTAGTGCTGCTGCATTCAGAAATCATCAGAGAACTCTTCTCCGATATTTTATTGCCTTGACCAAAGACTTCATCACATCGTCTTCCTTGAGCTGTCACCTCTAATACTAAGGGTGGACGATCCCATCTTGAATACTCAATTGCCTTCGTGAACTTCTTGATGCACCTGACCTAAGATAGTTTAGAATCCCATTAGACTCTTATAGGCCATAGTCAAAGCACAATTGTTAATCCAAAAGACCTCTTCGTATCTTAGGTATAAGGACTACTTACACAATCGTGACGTGAATCAACGTGATTGAAAGTTTAGTATAATAACATTCAGTGATTCATACTGATAAATTCAGTGAACTCTCTCCACTAAAGAGCACCCAACATTTATCCTTAGTGTCTCCACACTAATGGCTAAGGGACTGGCCATACTCATCATATGATTGAGACTAGATAGTAGTATTCTATCCTGATACTTCAATGTCCTTCTCTTGTATCCGTCGAATAGCAATATTTAGACCGCATGCTTTAAAACTAGTGCTCTCCATATTACGATGTCACTATAATTCACTAAGTCTATTGATGTATTCATGGACCTTATTATAGTCATCATACATGCACTATAATGAATATGGAATGTGTGATTGGCTTTCCGGCCACATATATTTCCATCAAGGGCGAGTGATAAAAAAGTAGTGAAGGAAGACCAGTTAGAATCCTTAGATTACACTAACTTTTGGAAATGTGAATAAAGGCTAAGACAGTTAATAACTTCAAGAAAAGTGTTGATTCAAGTAATAATCTACTAGATTTAGGGCCAAGTAATTTTAGACTGATGTGTGCAAACCTTTTGAGCTGTCCTTCACTTTCCAAAAATAATTTCTTAAAAAAATATGATTAGTCCAAATGCATGTATCATTACCTCACACGGCCAAATCTTGATCTAGGTCTCTAGCTAGAATCTGACGTGTGCCGGCCTCAGTGCTCGGAGCAAAACACTGAGCAGCCTTGATCTCTTGTAGCGGAAGGTTTTGCAAATGCTTAAGATTGCATAGAAGGGGTTAGAGGAGATGGTGGGACGCAGCCCCGTCGAGGAATAGGATCATTTCACTAATATCATAAAAGATTACATCGTCGTTTGTACCATTGCATGGGGGAAGATGAGGGGCGATACAACGAACAAGACGAGGCACCTTGCGCCAAGGTAGTATCGCCATGCCGCCTTGAGGCTGCCACTCCGTCCGTGTGCGCCTGCTCTGCCGCTACACAAGTGCCCCAGGTCGGGCGTCACGCGCCCGTAGGCATGGCGACCACACACGCCACCCCTGCCTTGATGATCACACATGCCACTAGCACCTGCGTCGACACCTTTGCGCTCAGTCTGTGTGACGCCGCCATATTCGATGCCCCAAGCTGGGCGATGTGCGCCCAGCACTACCCGCAGGAGCGCTTCACGCCCTCTATGCTGCCTCGGCGCTCTCAATGCGCCACATGCCTTAGTCTCCTGGCGGGATGTCTCCCTATCCCTTGCCCCGCACACGCAATGCATGTGCTGCACCCGTGGCACGCCTCCCGGCTTGCGCATCCCGCGCCCGCGCGCAGCGCTTTGCGCTCCCGCGCGGCGCTTGGCGCGCACGCGCTCACACCTGTCAGCCCGCACGCCCAGCACGCGTGGACTTCACCTGATCGGTCCCGCCTTGGGCATGGACGGGCACGCGCACCGTCTCTAGAGTATCACCACTTACATGGGCGATGGCCTGAAAGATCAGGTTTGGGCATCGCTACCCATAATGACTCAGTCCTTTAATATCGTGAGCCTAACAACGCGGACATACCCTCCCAATAAGCACATAGGCCTCTAGGCAGGGAATGCCGCCTAGTTAGGGGCCCAACAGTACCTCATATGCGAAAAATATGAAGTCTATATAACCTTTAAGGATTTTAAATTGGAGGTAGAAAATAACTGAATAAATCCCTCCAAATATGTTGATCTGATAGGGGAATCAATACTATGTTCTGAAACTAATAAATGACAAATTCCAGAAACTTTTTCTCCATTTCTGAAGGAAATTGGTTTAGTTCTTCGACAAATTATGACATGCAAGCCCAACATAAAGTTGGTAATTATCAGGCTATGATGAGTCACTTGACTCTACTTCTCTCATTGTGGGGTGAAGAATTGGGAATAACAATCCATTTTGAGTTGAGCATGATTTTAAAATAAATGTGTAGTACATAAGGTTACTACCGAGTATCTGTTAAAACTCCTAATTGGTTACAAACTAGTAAAATACCTTACTCAGGTAGCATGCATATTTGAGGTTTCCCAGCTGAATTCAAGCTTTAGAGCCCAAATAGAATATATCTTGATTTGATGACAGTGAATGGTTATTTTCATTGGTTATCTAGAGAGATCAAGAGGCTACAAGTTCTATTTTATTACTCATACCATTATGATTGATGAGTCTGCTCCAGCCATTTTGTTATAAGAAGGTTATTTTAGAGGTATTATTCTAGGGACTTTGTCTTTGATAAATTGGTAGAATATGACATGTGATTTCATCATGGTACACAGGATGTTGGTAGATCCTCTAGGGTAAGCATTTTTTTTAGTGACATTCACATACTTACCATTTTTTGTAGAAACGGATAATACTCTCAAGTTAAGCATGCCGATCGAAGATCAATCTCAAATAAAACCATTTCAGGAGGCTTGAGTAGATGAAGATCTACATCAAGGTCAAGAGGTTATCCAAAGAAGGTATACTAGAAGTAATGACCATAAATTCCATTAGATTATGTGGTATACTTATTAGCTGAAGATATAAGTCAAGGATAAAATAAACCTAGTACATTTTCACAATACCTGAACTGTACAAAATGTGTTCATTGGTTTCAAAAAATGAAACAAACTTAAGTTTTTGGATTGAAACGAAGTATAAAAATGAAAAACTTACCGAATGAAAGAAGTTGATTGACTTTGAGTGAGTCTACAACACTATTATGAGACATTATCTCAAATATATTTGAATGACTCATTTTGATGTACTTTCTATATCAATTAAATTTATATCTACATCAGATGAATGTGTAAATGACTTCTCTAAACATTGAGTTGAAGGATGAAGTATGCATTATGGAACCGTAAGGTTTTAAGCTTAAAGAAGATATAGTTTTATAGTTCAATATATCTGCATATGGGTTAAAGCAAGCTTCCAAATAAGGCTACATAATTTTTTTCAATTCCCTACTACTCCATTTCAAGGAATAATTATGATCAATGTGTATACCTTAATGAAAGTGGGCGTAGCTGAATCTTAATGGTTCTAGATGTTGATAAATTATTTCTTGGAACTTCAATTTTTAGTTTTTTAGAGAATAGTAGAAGATTTCATATCCATCCATTTGATCTGGAAGACCTAGAAAACCCCACTTTATTAGTGAAGTTGAAATACATTAAGGTAGATCCCTAGGGACTCTACGACTACCACAAAAATCTCATATATATAATGTTTTGCAGAGGTTTTAGATGGAACACAATTCCCCTAGTATGTACCCCATCATTAGGGGTGACCAACTAAGAAAACTAGAATGCCCTTGTTCCAAATAACAAATTCTTGGAATTAAGTAAAGCCCATATTCTATAGCAATTGGGTATACCAACTTGGTCTCATACTTAGGTAATTTGGAAGATATCATAGTGACGCTAAATCATGCATTGATAAGCTTTCAAGAAGGTTCTATTTTACCTACATAGAATGAAGGATCTAATGCTTACATACAAAAGAATAAGTCATGGGATTACTTAACTCAAACTTTGCAGGATGCTTTAGAAATGAGAACTTACATATCAATATATTAATTTTTTTCTTGGGACCTGATGTCATCAAGAAGCCCAATTCTTGACGCCCATTAGCAACTGGTGGCACAATAAGGATATCCTTCTAGAAGCTTACAAGATCTGCATAAAAGTACCTAGAGACCCAAAAATCTTTTAATAGATTTTTCTTCTATGAGAATCTGTAGAATACTTTGCTACACCTTGTCAGAGGCGCATATATTATGTTTTGTCTTGTCAGAATCTTCTTGAGCCACACCATCTTCAAACAAATTCTATAGGCCCCCAAAACTGAAGAATATCTCTGTTCATGCCTCTTAGGCTCCTTGTATTTTGTTTTATCATGTCAGAGTTGTTTTTCTCAATGTTTTGAGTTGTATTTTCATGATTTATGTTACTATAGATGATCTTATACCTTTTGTGGCTTATATAAGACCCCTTTTACCTTTGAAGCAGGACTGTTGAAATATCTTTTTTTAATATCATATTTCTCCCCTTCGAGTATTTGTTTTTTTTTTTAGAGTGGTCGTGTGCTTGTGGACGCAAGCACAACCCCTTGTGAAGTCAATGGTTGGAGAAGCTTGTTCTGTGGAGTCAAGACTTGTATGCTTCAAGTAGAGCAAGGCTTGTGGATTCAAGTCATGTTCCTATACTTTTCCCATACTAAGGCTGCATAAGGATCTATCTCACTGTCAAGTACCAAGAAGAGTACGGTTATAAAAACTATGAAGGAAGGCGTGTACGTGGATTATTTCTAAGCATCTTCACAGGCCATATGGATGTAGAATTATATGTCACATCTTAGAGTCATGTGCGCCATAAATAATCTCATTTGGATGTATTGCGGCTACCATATACTTGTCTAATAACAACAAGAGCTCAAGATATTACAAGCTGATGAGGTAGACTTCCTGCCTATAAGGAGAGGACCATACATGGATTGGTGTATATTGAACACATTGGGACTAGTTCAATGTACATTCATGTGTGATGATTATAAATAACATATTAATTTCTAATGGAAAATTTATGATTGTTACATGTTTATTTTCATTAAAATCATAATCAATTCATATAATTTACTTACAATTTTAGAATGAAATAGGATTTTCCCAAATTTTTAAGTATTTTAGAATGATTTTTTCGTACTTCAAATAATTCATTATTTTTTTGGTATTTTTACTAAACTTTAAAACATTAAAATGAGAAATAAAAAAATTCCCAGTTATAAATATATTTGTAATAGATTTAAATACTTCTATGGGTTTATTGTATTTCTCGTAGTGTTCGAATTCTTATGGAATTTTATGATTTGAAATTCATAAATAGAATCATTGTATAAATCTGAGTTTATGTTTTGGGATTTACTGAAATATTTTTGTGGGTTTCAAAGCCATTTTGTTAAATTTAATATCCCCCTCCATGTGCCGCAATCTAATTTGTTCAGATTAAGGCCAAAAATAATAGCATACCTTTTCAAAATGTTCTTTATTGTTACTATTGACCTTAAAAATGCACGACCAATAGAAAAAATGAATCTTTTGAAATAAAGTATACCTGCATCTCATTCTGTCCCTGTACATGTGTGGGGACACATTTACCAATGAGAAATGTCATAATAATTATGTTGTTATTCTCTTCCTTTTTCTTTTTCAAAATTACATGTGATTGGAATGGACACATGGCTGAGAGACTAAAAATCATACTAATGAATAGATTTTTTTGAAAAAAATGAGATACTGTGTCAGGGAATCATTGAATGATATTTTAAATAAAGATTTTAATTCATGGAATCTGCGTTAGGCTGGTGATCCATCATGAGGAGATAGAAAAATAAAGGGCCTAGACGGCTTAAACTTCAGATGGCAATATTTAACCATCCAGGAATTTTTCATGGTGAAACTTAAATGACAATTCTACCTTTACCTTCTCTATCCATCCATGGTCTCAGACCTATAAGTAGAGTCCATCCTTGCAAAAAGTAATTTTTGGATATCATTTCTAATTACCATTAACGAAGTGATTTGCTCATTCAAAACTTATTTGGGTATGGTCTTGACTTTCATGAATGAACTATTAAAAGATCAATATTCTGATCAAGACTCGAGAAAACAAAGCACTACTCTGCCCATTTGGCACTTGATGTTGGGTTCAGGCTCATATTTTTTTCCTATTTCCTAGGTTATCATTGTTGAGGGGAGCCTAAGTTTTCACCATCCCATATACGTCACCGAATCTGTTGGTCGCCCATTTATATCCATCACCATCTTCCTCACAATCAGCAATAGTATTTTGTTCATGTAGCAGGGATAGCATTTTGTTATTTAGAATTAATCATTATTTATCTTTATAAAATTCAATAGTAAATCTTTCAAATTATGCTTTAAATCTTGGATAAATATTTTTCTCAACTTTGTAAAATAATAATTATTATTATTATTTTATTAAATTATATTTCAATCGTAAAAAATATTTTAAATTTGAAAAATATAAACCAGACTTCAAATTCACTTGTTTAATCCTTGCTCCTTAAGGATTCTACCCTTACTTTTAAATATAGTGGTGCATACTTGAGACTTGTGCCTTAAAAGTGTGTGACTGATAATTATGAGAGGTATTATGATCAAATGATGTGTGCATATATGACCTAATTGACTTATTGACAACATAAAAAAAACGCATGATACATGGCATAGATCATCAGATATGATAGGCTAATTAGGTTGCTTTTACTTAAAGTATCCGGAATTTTCATCATACTACCAAATTAGCCATGAATGATCATGCCTGGATTTAAATGATGGCATCATGAAGATCTATAGATATAGTTTTGTAATGAACCGAAATTGTGTCATGACAAGTTAGCAATCGCAAAAGGAATATAAAACGGAAAGCTAATGAGTTTTAGAATAATTGGAAGTCCGAATGTGTTGGGTGGTGTTTTATTTCACAATGCTTCTGTTTCCTACAACAAAAAGGGGTTTCCAAGCAAATGGAGCAGAGTGGTAAGTTCGTAGGCAGCATGCCCACTCCAAACAGAAGTGTCAACGTAGGCGCACACCGACAACAGCATGACAAGGGGGGTAGCACAGAGACGATTATTCAAATAATTACTACTGAATTTGATTTTTATACAGGGGCCTTATGTGGAATTAGTCCATATGGGACTAAATCCTTCCCGCTGACCACAATGTAGCAGGGAAATTGTCTTGCTTATGTTGGGAGATTGGACTAAAGGGGGGCGCGGCAAAATCTTCGGACTAAGCTTGGTCTGAATAGATCCGACGGCTGCTTGTGAGCAGAAATATCCAACGACATGGAAGAAGGAAGAGAGGCGGGAAAAGGAAAAAGAAAAGAGGAGGCAAACAAGAAGGGGTTGACATTCTGAGCTGCAGAGGGAGACGACGAGGGGCCGGAGAGAAATAGGCATTCTTTTTCATTGTGAAATACTTCCTCCACAGAATCTGTATTCATGTTTTGGAACTCGCCAAGCTCCGGGCAAAATGTGTGGAGTCATGAAGAAAGATCGAGCTGAGGAGCATCACTGAGGAAGAAGGTAACTCGAAGACGTCGACCTACCATGTTGACCTTCTACCCCGATTTCTATCGACTGTAGTGGGATCACAAATTACAACTAGTTGGTAACTTTGAATTGTTAAGCACTAGAGCTATTAGTTTATCGTTTAATGCATGTGAGTGGATTTCAGTGACAAATAGCACACTTGAGCATTCATTTCACAATTAAATTCCGTCGTTCAACTCATAGAGACACAAACGAGCAGTCAATCTAAGTACACCCTTCCTTGTGGTTCGATCTCTGACTCACCATCTGCATTACTCTTAAGTTAAACAAAAGGATGAGAGTTTTATTGTATAAGTTGACATTACACATCGATCAAATCAGCATTTGAATTTCAACTTATCACTTATCATGTGTAGGGACATTATCATCATTCATATGTCAACCATAGCACATAATGGTTTATTGCATTAAGGGGATTAAATGGTTTGTTCACCATAGAGGGAAACCATCATTAGGACTTCCAGCATCGAGATTTAGCTAATTACATGGCTATCTAGGTCTCCTGGCAATGCATGAAGCCTCTCGTCTTACTGGAGCCATTACACTACTTTTAAAGGCGATCCAAAGAACGATGTAATTTGTTTATGTTGTTACTACACATGCCCTTGATTCATCCGAAGGGTGAGAGAATATGTGTGAGGGACGAGAAAGACTGTGTGTATGTGAGGAATGGAATGGGTTCGAGTTGGCCAATCACATTAATATCATAATGGTATTCAATCAACTATGATCAAATGTGTAGTATAAATAAATAAAACAAGACCTGTTCAAGCATCAACCTTCTTTCATTGTTGCCTGATTATTCCACAGCCCAAACCATTTTACTTTAAACCATCTTTCATGTCAGTCCCAGATAGGGAATGTGATGTCGGACGTCGTCTAGGATGCCATCCGGTCGACACCAAATATGATGGATCAGTGCCGATAAGTGATGATGGTATCGAACGTCGACAGTGTCGTCGTCCTACGGATCAAATCCTAACAGGTCGATGTAACTTCAATGCAATGAATGGATGTCCTACATGCCGTATGTGCAGGCTCCGACTCGAGGGAGGCATGGAGCTCCAAGCTTGGGCGGGTCGCCGTGTGACGGCGACGGTGGCCTCTCGAACCTCGTCGGAGCGACGAAGGCGTCTACGGCCGAACGGAATCTATCCGTAGGGCTTGCACGTAACGGACGTACTCGTCCGTACCTATAAGACACTCAACTGATCGTAGTTCTCTCAATTCCTCCTCTCTCACCTACATAGCCCGAGTGCGGTGGAGCCAAGACAAAACTATACTGCAAGTGGTAAATAAACGAGCGACGAGAGAGGACGGCATACCTCGTCGGTGGTGGCTCGTAGTGCAGTGTCATCAACGGTCATCGGCGATTTGGAGCGGGTGGGACGGAGAGTTGACGGAGAGATCACGGCGGCTCGACAGGCGGAGTAGCGCTAGAGCCCTTTGTAAAGGTCGGCGGAAGACTCGTTGAGGATGTCCTGCGCTCAGGGCGACGACCTCTTGGGGGGGGTGAGGAATGGTGCCCGGGGGGCATTGTTTGTCGAGACGTCACGGGTCGGCAACGATCGGCGGGGTGCATGGCGCGGGGAGGAGTCTGGTGACGGCACCCAGTGAGGTGGCGGTGCAGGGCAACGGCGTACGCATTGGCGGCATCCGGCGCCAATGGTTGCAGCCGCCCTAGCGGTTGCAGCTGCTCCAATGGCTGCAGCGATGCCCGGCGTCTGCGGTCAACTTGGGCAGTTGCGACCGCTCCGGTGTTTGCGGCTGGTCTGGCGGCTGCGGCGGCGCTCGCTGCTAGGGGCAGCACCCACTGGTCGCGGCGGCGCCCGCGGCTGGGGCAGCGGCGCCCGCCTCTGGTGGCGTAGGCGCCGCTTTTGGCGGCGCCCGCTGGTCTGGGGCGGCCCAACGGCGGCTGCGAGGCGGCGCCGTGGCATCTTGCCCACGGCGGCAACCGCCTAGGGCTCCGAACGAGCGCCCTAGAACGGGCACACGTGCGGGACGTTCCGTTCCGCCCATTCTCTCTCCTTTTTTCCTTCTCTTTTTCTTCCTTTTCTCTCCTTTTTTTTGTATTTTCTAAACGTGAGGCCAAAGATGGGCTCCCCCTTACAACATAGAAGAAAACAAAGAACATAAAAAGGGGGAAATTAAAGGGGAAATAAGAAGAGAAAAAGGGGAGAGGCAAGGGGGGGGGGTTAGAGAGAAGCCCATCCCCCTCGACGGCAAACGACGGACGGACGAAAGACGTCGGAGCGCGACGAGACACGATGAAAACGGGATGGACGAGAACAGAAAAGAGACAAAAACACGAGAGAGAGAGAGAGAGACGAGAGAGACGAGAAAACGGAAAGGGTAACTTGAGCAGCTTCACCCGGTCTTCAACGTCGAGGGCGCGCGGTGCGGATGACGTCGATGACGACTTTTGATGGCGTGCACCATCAGAATGCTTGACAATACATCCAAATTCTCTGTTATTCATATTATCCATAAAAGATCAGGCTAACTTCATACATCATTCAAATCCTGGTTCAGCATTTACACACTTTAGCGTGGTCTTCCATCACTGCAAGAGAAGAAACAATCATAAAATCACACAAACAAACCACCAGTACATAGACAAGGGATTCCCCACCAGAAAGGGAAGCTTAGATCAGAACAACTTGTTCATAATGGAACTCCTCTCCAATGGCGACGCCGCCTCCAGAGATACGAATCATCAACCTTCAAGTTCTGATGCCCATGATCTTCCTTACCACATGCCAAAGTCCTGATTGCAGAATCCTCACAATTCCATGAGTTCTCAAATCTTCGACCGAAACTCCGGTCCTTGCTGTCATTGACAGCTTTTTTCCAAGGATCCTCATCTCTATCTCCCCATGACATGCCAATGTTATTCCCAGCAGGGCCTTCTGCATCTTCCCAGCCACTACAGGGTATGGGCTTATTGAAATCAGAGCTCAGAATGCCACACATATGTGATGTTTGGCCTCCATCTCTTCTAACCGGCGGTTCCTTCGCCTGCTCGAGCTCTAGAATCAACTGTGGATCAATCTCCGAGTTCCAATCGATCTCATCAATGAAGATATCAGGCCCCAGAGAAGAGATCTGACAGGGGAGACCGTTCATTTTGGCATAGAATCTCGACTTGGCGTTTTCAAAAGCCTCCTTTGCTGCCGAATCATCCCATTCAACTACAGTAGAATTGTAGGCCATCATTCTCTGCGTCTCCAGTATTTTCTCCCATGGAATGCCACAGATAGTGGTGCAGAATCTTTTCTCCCAGGCGGGTACTGTTGGAATCCAAGATCCTGAAAAACAAAAGGAATTGTATAATTTTCAATGGGTACATTCAGGTCGGATTAAAAGGTAATGAAATTTTTAATCAAAATGTGAAATTGTTGATCAAAATGTAAAACTCCATTGAATTGAAATTCAGTTGTTACAGGATAAGCAGAATGTTATAACCAAAGTTTCATCGTTTGATCCAGAATAGGAATAAAATAACGGAAAAAACTAGGATTTTACCCAAAATTTATACCTAATAATCTCTTGTTTAAACAATAAAATTCTGTTAAACAATAATCGTCACGCTCAGCTCTTTCAACTAATGAAAATAAACCATCCCGGGACGAATCAAATAATCTGGGTCATAATCCAACACCAGTCTTAGAAGAAAAACCAAAACCCAGGGATTTTTTCATCGATGAACACGCCTAAAACGGAAAGACATGGGGGCGGGACACCGAAAAAGGTCCATATCGGACGAAAGATCGGATAAAAAATAACTAAAAACCCTCCAAAACCCGCGAAACTGGATCTTCCTCCAAGAAGATTACCTGGAGACGGGTGAGATCTACGGTTCTTGAAGGGAGATAAACGACTAGAGCCAGAAGGGTTCCTCCACCGGCCTTCAGCACCTCCTTTCGAATCATTCATCGCCAACGACATTCCCTGACGAATCAAAACCCAGAAAAAACAAACAAATTCAAAAGAAAATTTCCAAAATGCCCTCTCTCTTTCTGCCCAAATCGATCGATCTTGAATCATGAACAAATTGGATGGAAGATCTTCGGCGATGACGAATTCTCCGGCTGAGAGCGAACTTCGCGAATTCTTCCTGCATTTTTCAAACGAAGAAAGTGTATTTATAGGGTTTTCGAATTGTGCCACGTGGCACTATGTGGGCCCCGAACAAATACGCTATTGGGCTCTTTTATAAGGTCCAATAAGCAAAATTCAGAAATAAGAGTTGCAATTAAAAGTTGTATACTTGTAGCGTTAAAAGCAAAATTAATAATATATATATAGAGGGTTTATGAATCTTAAGTAGAGAATTCGGGTAAAGACCTATTTTTCTCCGTATTTTATTCCAATGCTAGATCAAATAATGAAACTTTGCTGTAACATTCTGCTTATCCTATAATAACTGAGTTACAATCCAATGAAAGAGTTTTACATTTTGATTTATTATTCCTTCAACTTGGGTAAGGGTTTTAATTTGGCAGTGTGTTTGAGCCAAACTTAGGATCATAGGGCTGCGTTTTGGATCAAATAAACCTGTTTTCTATGTGTTTCTCCCCAATTTTGATATGAGAAACTAGAGAGAGCTAAAAATAAATCCTCATCAAAGTTAAAAACAATATTATAAAACGCGAGGGCTTAGCTATGTTTCTGTTAATTTCTCTTGCACTTCTAACTAATTCATATTTCACTAGCTCTTGTATTTCTATTTCATACGTTTTGTGCATCTGATCCACTTCAGTGAGTCCAATAAAAATTGTTTGCATAAGTTTTCTCTCGAAATTTCATCAGAAAAAGAAATACAAATAACTTAAAATCAATATATGACAGATTTAAAGTGATTAAACATAACTAGACACAACACTTAAACTGCACACTTAAGCATGTCTTGGTATGATTCGGGATGGGTAACCATGCATGAAGTTTGTCAACATAGCACCACATACGCAAAAAGGAAAAATGATAGATTACACAATATATTGAATGATTTCACATGTATAATTTTATGGGCAAAGGAATTTTTCCAAGAAAATGAATAATTTTTTTAAGAAAGGAGTTAAAAAAAAGCAATACATGATCCAAACTGCAACATATAATACCCAAATTCACTAGGTCCAATAAAAAAATTTTAGTGAAATTTCACCAGAAAAAATGAGGATAATTAGAACAAATAAGAGAATTATGAGATAATTCAAATAAGCATTTATTTATAGAGTTTATGCTATGAGTTATGTGGCAACATGTGGAACCCCAATCCCGAAATGGGCGTTTGGGCTTTTTAATGGGGTTGAGAAACTTCTTTTGGGAGTTCTCTCTTAAAGTCTGAAATGAAAAAACTACCCGAATAAGGAAAAATATAATCCCATAGAAAGTGGAGTTAAAAGCAAAATTAAATAAACAATATTACTTATAAGATGTAAAAAGTGTGCCACAAAGCAATATATGGGACTCGAACTCAAGGCTTAGAATACACTTTTATGCCATTTTCAGTGGGTCAAGTTACATATTTTTATTTCCAGGATTTTTCTCTAATAACTTGATAGGCAGAAGACATCATGAATAATGACAAATAAACTTATAAGAGAGCAAAAACTATATAATTGTATAATTTAAAGCAAAATAAGATGAAAAATACATTTATTTGGTTCAGGCGATGAACCAGCTCGGAAAATTTGATACCTAAGAAACAAAATGTATAAAAAAAAAGTCCACTGGAGAGTTAGTGGAGTTAAAAGGCAAAATGAAGTAAACAGTACTATTTATAGGATGTAAGAACTATGTCGGGAGGCAAAATGTTGGACCCTAACCTAAAGTCTAGAATAGGCTTTTGGGTCCTCTTCATTGGGTATTATAATTTATTTTTCTTTCCAGGAGCGTTCTTTAAAAAAATCCATAGACAAAAAATAAACCCATAGGAGTGTCAAAAACTCTGTAATAATATAATTAAAAAAATGAAAAATACCTAGATTTGGTTTAGGAGATAAGCCACATGACCTTTCTTGGGGGATTTTTCTCAATAAATTGGGGGAAAAAAGAGGGCGAAAAACTTAAAAATAAACCCACAAGAGAACGATAATTCAAATTAGAAGCAAAAGAAAATAAACCGTATCTTGCCACGTCGCAAATTCCCGGAATGGGCTTTTGAGCCCATTTACGAGGCCCAACAAAGCTATTTTTCCGGGACCGAAATTTTCGGGGTATAAAAACAATACTATAAAGTATTAGAGCCAAAAACAACTATTGGATTTGCTTAGGGTTTTCACGAACAGCTACCCTTCTATATAATCACGACGAGATTCCTCAAACCTTTCTCTTTTTTTCTTCATATCTCCCTCTCTTCATCTCTCTCCTTCTCTTCTTTCTCTCTCTTGTCGTTGCCTGGTGAATGCTGCAGAAATTGCGGAATTGGCGGCGATGTCTGTTTGTTGTGGCGGCGTTGGTGAACTGAATCAGAGCAACGGGGTTAGGATTCGATGAAAGATTTCGTCGTATTTAGATGTGTTTGCACTTATTCATTGATCATCTTTTTCAAGGTTGTTTTTGCGGGGATTTTTGGCCGCGGAAAGATAGATTTCTGCCGTCTCGACTGGTTTCTGTGCCATATCTTGTCTTCTCCTGCATCATCCGAATTTGTCGGAAGTTTTATTGGAATCAAGGTTGATTGATTCTGTGGGAAGATGAGTGAGAAAGGCCAGGTATGTTTTTTTAAAATTTACTAGGGAACCCTACTTTGAAAAAATCTATTTTTGTTTCTTTTGTGTTGTTGGATACTTGAAAGTTTGACTCGGCTTCTATTTCGTTTTATGCTCGTGGCTTTCTTTCAGATAATTGCCAAAATTAGGCGGTCATGGGAAGTAAAAAATCTTTTTATTTCATATCCCGAAATTCTTCCGTGAAACTGTTTTTTTCTTGTATTTCGATTATTTTGTTTCGAAGTCTGGGTGTGAGTTTAATCTCTTTTTACCTTGAACGATGCATGTTGAGTTGGCGATGAAAAATGCCGTATTTTCTGCGGGGAAAATCCTGTTTGTTTCTCTTTTCTTGTTTTCTCTCTCCTTCATGAATTTTCTTTGAACGCAGGTATTTCTCTTTGGATCATTCACGGAAGATGATATTAAGCTAATCCAAAAGCCAGTGGGCAAAAATGTTGCCTTACCCCCAGAAGTAACAGGATTGCAATTCGGTTCTTTCGCTGTATCATCAGTTAAAATATCAAACAATTTGGATTCTGGGAAAAAGAAACCCAAAATTCCACTGGGAAAAGTGCTTGAAAACGGAGAATCCTCGAAGAAGCAATCTTCAGAGACAGTTCTAGGTGCACATTCAAACGGTAATGGCGTTTTTCTTACACAATTGGAGAAACCCATCAAGGATAAGGAGATTATCAAAGAAACTTTAAAGCAAGATGAATCAGAACGGAAGCCAGAGAAGGAAATCAAAGTTGCCCTTGGCTCAGTAAGTGATTTAACTTATGAGCCAAAAGACCTGCAGCCTCGAGGATTAATCAACTCAGGAAATCTTTGTTTTCGCAATGCGACGTTGCAAGCTCTTCTCTCGTGCTCGCCATTTGTTCAGTTCCTTCAAAGCATGCGACATCACGACATTCCAAAGGTTCTGATTTTTCGCGAAGTTTAAGATTAAATCATTCTCTCTGTCGATTACTTACAGATTATTATTTTTTTTCTGTAGAATGGTTACCCTACGATCAGAGCATTTGTTGAGCTCATTGGGTACTTTGACTGCCCGGAAGTTTCAAGTCCTATGAAGCACGCAGCTAGTGCTCTGAGGGCTGCACCGCCCTTCAATCCTGTTATGTTCGATAGAATTCTGAAGAATTTTAGCCCAGACCTCCCGGCCATCAACATCAGTATGGGAGGGAGGCCAAGGTTTGGATTCTTCTTATTGTTATCAATATTTTTACAACCATTCATAGTAACAAACTATTCTACCTTTTAACGAAGTCGGCCTCTTGTCCAAACGTCATTTTTTTCTTGAAGTAAATCTTTAGTCCATTTCAACTATGCATAATGAGTCTTGGACGATGTAAATTTTAAATCCTAAAACCCTAAAATCTAAAAACTCAAACCCCAATGTTCTTGCAGAGTGCTTTCTGCTCATGAAAACTAAAAAAATCAGCTTTGGAGGCTACTCTGATCTTTTAAGCGTCTTTTGAATACTGTCAGTGACAGGGTTGCCGATTTTAGTGATTTAGTCAAAATCTGTTGGTCTCTAGTTACGCTCTTCTTCTTAATTTCTGAGTGTCATTTTATGTGTAAACTTTGTTCAGGCAAGAAGATGCGCAGGAATTCTTAAGCTTTATGATGGATCAGATGCACGATGAACTCCTCAAACTGAAAGGCCTTTTATCAAATTCTGTTGATGTTTCTCAGTCTTCATTAGTTTCATCAGCCGAAGACGACGGATGGGAAACTGTTGGCCCCAAGAACAAGTCTGCTGTCACCAGAACTCAAAGCTTCTTGCCATCAGAATTGAGTGATATTTTTGGGGGTCAAACAAGAAGCGTCGTCAAGTCAAGAGGTATCATCTTCCGTCCATTTTAATCTATTTTATAGCTGGCATACTAAAATTTAGTTTAATTATGCTGTGGCTTTTCTGTTTTAGGAAATAAGGCATCAGCCACAGTACAGCCCTTCCTCTTACTCCACCTTGATATCTTCTCTGACAATGTTCGCACCATTGAAGATGCACTTCGCCTCTTCTCAGCTCCAGAAACATTAGAAGGCTACAGAACATTGAGTGGGAAGGTCTGGTCTTTCGTTAAAACCCAATTAACCCTTTTATGTGGGGAATATTTATCTATTTTCTGTCTCTAATTTTCAAAGTTATGCAGGCGGGTGAGGTCAGTGCTAGGAAATCGGTGAAGATACAGACGCTTCCTAAGATATTGATATTGCATCTGATGAGGTTTAGCTACGGAAGCAGAGGAAGTACCAAGCTGCACAAGCCTGTCCACTTCTTCCCTGAACTTGCCCTCCACCGCGAGCTGTTTGTTTCGCCCTCAACTGGGGTTTGTCTCTTCTTTCCTCTAGTTATTCTTTTATATTCTATAAAATACAAAAAAAAAAATTTAACCAAAAATTGTCTGCAAATAGAGCTAAGAATTTTGTGCAACGAAGATTACAAGATTGATTATAATCAATCAAAACTTACAGTTCTTCTAGTCTCAGATATTTCTTCTCGTTTTTGTAAGTTCTTTTACCATGTTTGTTCTTCAGTTTGTTGAAACTCTATCAATCTTGTAATTTTCAGCCACCCTTTTATGCATTCCTCCTTTTTTCATTCATTCCTCCATTTCATACCAAGTTATGCGTACAATCAGAAACTAGAAATCTCACTTTTGTTTTAGTCATTCATAGTCGACCTCAGTTTTTTCTACTTGATCGATTGTCAATTGTTATCCTGTTCGATGATATCATTTTTTCCCATTTAATAATACTTCATTGACTCTTACCCATAGTAGAAAATTCTGTGCCTTTCTTTTGAAACCTATAAATGACTCAGAATCAGCTTGTGAAAGTCATCTATAAATATCATGCTCATATTTCTACATCTATAAAGTATGAACTGGTGGCCATCTCAACCCAACATAAAAGCAGAATTTCAAATTCCTCCCTTGATTTTAGTCATTTGCAAATTCGACCTTTTGATATTTTCTTCATGATCAAACTCATGTTTCTACACATACCTCCTGGGTCAGAAGTATGACCTGAAAACAGAATTTCAAATTCTCCGGATCATTTTTAGCATTTGCGCGTTCGATCTTTTCTTCATTTTCTTAAAAAGGAAAGAAAATAAAATTTCTTTGAATAAATACAGGGGAGAAAGTATGAGCTGGTGGCAACCATAACCCACCATGGAAGAGAGCCTTCAAGAGGGCACTACACTGCAGATGCCAAGTGCGCTAATGGAAGATGGCTGAGATATGATGATGATTCAGTCACCTGCATAGACTTGCCCAAAGTTCTTCATGACCAGGCATACATTCTCTTCTACAAACAGCTTTTGTAGATTCCACTGTCCTTTTTCTCTCATCCCCTCCTTTATATGATGATAGTCTGATTGATGCTGGTTGATAAATTATGTCTAAAGTCCTGCCCATTGTCCATTCCGGCATTCGTCTGGAGCATTTCGTCTACTTGCAGTCTACATACTTAGCTCATCATTAACAGCAACGTCTTTGTAGACATTGGTGAAGGCGCTACGGTTGTCGTTGTTGCAAGCGTGTGAGTTTTGGGTTTGGCATTAATGTTGACGATGACGAAGATGACGGCGACGATGAATTGTTTGTCATCTAGATGGTTTCTAAGGGTGGTAAATTATCATCGTCATTTGTTCAGACTAGGGGCGATGATGATGATGATGATGATGATGATGACGATGACGACGCCTGTATTATTATCTGTCTGTATAAGAGTACTGGTGGGTGATAGTGATGACATATCATGCTGGTCATTGTCATCTGGTTTCCAAGAGTTGATGTCATGATCATTAGGGATAACGATGATCAATTGTCGCTTTTTGAATTCGACAACTTTTACCGAGAATCATCTTCATCATTGCCATTGTAGTCATCATTTGTTCAAGTTGAATGTGTATGATGATGATCAAGTTCATGGATGATGTGATGATGAATACGACATTGTCTGTCAACCCGTTTCAGACGTGGAGTGGCCAGAAAAAAAGGGCGATTATTTATGAATTTATGCAGTATTTTTTCTGGGATTACCTATTTTTAAGCTAGATTATATTCATATGATGCCACAAAATTTTGAAGAAAAAAAGATTATTAGTGATGGCCACAAAAATGATATCCACCATTAGATTATTCATGATTACTAATCGACCTTTGAAATATATAGAAGTTGACCCACCATTAGATTATTCATCTCGCATATAGAAATTCTATCTGTCATATCTAATTGTATTAATTAAATTAATCTAACACTAGAAATTTTGGGTGAGGAACGAACATTTAAAATTTTGGCAAGCACAGTCATAAACACATCAATAAGTTTAGTTCATGATTAAATAGGGATCGGGGTTTGAATTGAATCGTTTGTATTTGACTGGATCCATTTCTAAGAATGAGCGAATTTGATATCTAAATTCTCTTCAAAAAATTAAACTGATCCATTTCTCAAACAATGGGACTGTTCAAGATACATCAAGAGCTTCAATCTATCAGAACTCAGTAATTGAAATTGACCAAAAGGTATTTTAACTGTTCGTTCAAAAAACAAAGTCTGAAAAAACTGAATCTCCCATTCTCCCTCTCTCTCATTAGTTCTCTCTCTCACCGTCTCTCGCTCATTCTTCCTCTCTTGCTTGTTCTCTCTCTCTCTTGCTTGCTCTCTCTCTCTGGGTCTCTATTTCTCTCACTGCCTCTCTTTCTCACAAACACTCCATGTTCTTCCCCTCGTTCTCTCTCTGGCTCTCTCTTTCTCTTATTTCATTGATTATACATAATTATTTTTTAATTAATTTGAACAATTTGATCAGATCCGATCTGACTGGGACCGTTCGAATCAAATTGGTTTGAGTCATTCGATCCAAACATTGGCCCAGATCATTTAACATGATCCGATCAAATGGGTTCGATCATGTCTGGATCAATTTTGTGACCCAAATTATCGAGGTTTGGATTTGATCAATCGAATGCTTAATCGATCCAGATCCAATCCTGATCCCTATACATGAATAATAATCTACCCATGATATAGACACTCTCAAGACAATCTGCCTTGTCAAATTAAGATAAACAGTGATAAAATAGTCATAACTTACTATGCGGAACTCAGTTGATTTTAAACAGTCAATGTGAGGTCTGCTCCAAAAAATTATAAAAAATGAAATTATGCAATCATCTTTTAATTCGATGCGACGACATTCTTTGCTTGGATTCACTTTCTCAGGAGCTTGAGGAGATCTCCGACTAAATGTAGAGATCCAGTCACGAGCACCTGCACGAAGAGGATATTAAATCAGTATAATGCTCCATAAATCTGAGAAAAAAATGTAACCGTACATGAAATTCCAACTAATTAAAATTTCTCTCCAGAACTAAGTAGAGTTCTCCACGCCCCAGTTTGGGATATGGCTTCCAGGGTTTGCATCCTGACCTAGATATGTTCCCTCTTAAAACCTGGACTCTCGTCCCACGATAGACGGTGTGCATCCCGTCCCCCATTAGCGGGCTTGGGACAGGATCAGACATACCTTAATGTTGAGGGTTCTGACTGTAACATTGAGAATATAAGAAATTGAGTAAAAAATTCACACAATAAAGGAAGTTTCTGCAACTTGTCCACTTTTTAAAACGGCTTTCTTTGATTCTTGAATGTCAATATAGGGTTTGATACTGAAGTCAGCATAAAAATTTCTCTCCAATACAATTACTTATTAGTGACCATTCCTGATCTTCAGAACATTACCATGATAAATTACCAATTCTGGTATTCCTTCTAGATATGTTTGTACCTTACAAGTAATATCTTATGGGCCATATCCAAATCAGTATCATTTATGTAGGAGAATGAGAAAGAACGAGGAAAAAACTTCACTACCTCTGACGGGCAAAAACCCTAGTTTTATACAGGAAAGGCAGTTAGTGAAACCCGTTAGAAGATACAATGGTCGAAAAAGAACGAATAAGGATGTAGGTGTAATATACAGACTTATAGGATTAAATAAGGGGAACATAAAAAATTTATAACTCAGCCAACAATTTAAATGAAATTATCTACTGGTTTACTCTTCTGCTACTCTTCTATCTACTGGCCCCACCGACGCAGATACTAGATCTCTTGAAAAAATAAAAGAACAATGATGAAAATAAAAATCTTCAGAGAAATTCATTTCACATCTGTCTTCAAATATTTTACCTGTAGACGGAGATTTGGATTGTCTTTGACACAGTCTCTTAACCAGCTCAAAGCATTCGGCAGAGAAGGCATGACAGCAGCACAGCAACGAGTCTGTTTACTTGCAGGATTATTTGGTGAATAATCATGAATTAATCGGTTAAGTAGAAGATTTTCTGGATTTTCTGATGCTCTCTCATTTGCAACAATGTTATCTGGAAAAAACATGGAAGAAAAGTCATGAGTAAATTACCACATGGCATATTTCTCTGCGGATGAAAAATAGATATGTCTTAATCAATGACAATCTAAATATTTAGTTTGGTTAATATCATGTGAAATTAAATTTGATATTATAACCTAGTTACCTTTTCCAGAAATCAACCCTTCCCAGGTTGCCTGGAGATGCGACTGCCATGAAGTATCCACAGGATGGTCTGTTCGTACAGATGATGAGGCTGATGTGACCAAATGATAGCATGACATGCTTGGGACGAACAGCGCAACAGAAAAGCTCAGCCCTTAGAGAATTGAATCCATAATAAGATGCAGATTACTCATCAAACATAGGAGGCTTGATTCAAGTAATTTTTCATGATACCAATTATCTACTTCTTAGGAACAGTACTTTTAGCTATTGATGTAATGGGAAATTATATTTTTTCAAAGACAATAGAGAGGAAAAAAATAGATAATTATAAAACAACCTCTCAGCTTCCAATTAAATGACAGGCATGAAGATGATATGTTTAAGTAAATGTTGTTCATGGAGCACCAAAAAAAATCCTAACAGAGAGAAGAGTTGTGTGAAGAAAGAATACATAGCTACACCAACTGAAATGATCTGAGGTTTAAGTAAGGTTTATAAGGTTTATAAGGGACAACTTATTGAAAAAAGTAAGCCAAATAGGTAGGATGTTGCTCAGTAAACTCTTAGTGTAGCTTTCGAACGGGTGAGTTAACAGGACTCATAGTAACGATAATTGCTCATCAGGACGTTTAAAATGAAATCAATGCTCTGGAAGATCTAAAACATATGAACAAACGAGAGGAATGTCGGTAAAAAATTTCATAGCATGTAATAGATGAAATAGATTATTAGCATAATTTTCTTTTAGCAGGTAGCGTGTTACCCTAATGTGCTACCATAGTGTGATGCAATATGACCGTTCCAAGATGTGTCTTGGGCCAATTGTGTTTGATATGTTTTTTTCAAGAATGTACCAGAGGCAAGCCAATAAATGGGGAGAGCCAAGCCAGAGTGCGTGGCAAGTAAAGAAAGAGGCATGGAATCCTATAAATAAAAGCCAGCCGGGAGACAGACTAAACATTCTTTATCAAGAATGGTCAGTTCCCACTTGGGCGACAAGGCAGAGGTTGGAGATCGGGAAAGGCCTGCGTGCAGAGGCAGATCATCAGATCCTTCTCAATCTTCTTTATCTCATTTCCTGTTTCCTCTCTCAAGTGCTCCTCTCTTGTTTTATGCCCCGGTGTCAAGAACTCTACTGGAAGTGGTATGGATTTAATATTGGATTTCTTCCAAGAAAGTTGTACAAGTAAAATTGACCTGTTTGATTCTGTGACGCTATCAGTTTGGCACGACCAATATCACCTGGACATCTACCCTTATGTTTAATGAAAGTGGTACCCATTTTTATTATTTCTCAAGAACTTTCCTTCAATTATCTCTAGGAGGTGCCTTGTTGGAATACCAGAGTCTCAATGATTCTGGGGAAGTCAATGACAATTGTGAGCTTCTTGGCAACACAGTAAACTGTGCAGCCCTTGTTCATTAATGGTACATAAGAGCAGCTCGAAGTGAAGCCTTCCAATGAATGATGCTTGGAACTCACCACAGAAGACTTACGGGGATCAGTCTATAATTTTTTTGCTACAACTGGATCAGGTGTGGACGCTCTTTGTCTTGTTCATACAGCCTTTTTATTGGGGCCTAGACTACAAGAAGCGTATCTCCCAGTGAGTCACATATTCTTGTATCCATGGACAAGGTCAGACATGAGAATGGAAATAGTCTCAGCGAGCTTCACCTGCCCCACCTGCATCCGGATAATTCCCTCGGTATAAGTAATCTGGGTCAGAAACTTAATGTACAATATGAAATTCAGAGCCTAGACCTCATTAACTATAACATAGGCATTGAAGTCATCCATTCTTCCACAGGGATTTTCTAATCCCAACATAAATACATTTAAGACCAACTGAATGAGACAGGGATATTTACTGTCATCCTCTTCAGACGCCAATGAAATTCAACCTTTAACTTAAACAAACTGATATGATACTTTACCCCATCAGACGTTGTACGCCCATTAAAGGCATTTTGGTAATTTTCCCTTTATGTAAAGAAGCCCTTCATTTAGGAAGGCAGCCAAAAATATGGAAGACCTATGTTAGTGTACGTTAGACTATCATAGAATACTCTCTCTCTCTCTATTGTCTTCGTTCTCATAATAGAAACTAGTACGTTTCTATCACAAGCAAATGAGGAACCTGATACTGACCACTTAGCCAATAAAAAATTTAAAGGTGAACATATCTTTATGGCTCATACGAGACCAGATATATCTTACAATGTGAATGTACTTAGTCAATTTATGTATTGCCTTAGTCTCTCATCTGCAGGCAGCCCACTGTATCTTATGCTACCTGAAAGGAACCATTTCACTGGACTGCACTTCCATCGAAGTAAGTCTGTTAAGATTTTATTGAGTCTAATGCTGCTGGATTGCAGGTTGATTCAAAGTCCACTTCTGGTTTTTGCACCCTCATATGTGATCCAGTCACCTGGCGCAGCAGGTGGTCGTCACTCCAGCACTGATGCCAAATTCTGCCCTTGCTCAGGGCATCTGCAAAGGTCTTTCGATCGATGGACTTCTTGAGGCATTGGTACTATCCCTAGCTCAACCTATAAGGCTGCTATGTGATAACATAGCAGCTATCAACCTCGCTCATGATCCTGTCCAACATGACAGGACAAAGCATGTGGAGATTTATCACAAATTTATCAAGGAGAAGCTGGAAGCTGAGATGCATGAGATTGCCTACATTTCCACAACCAATTGTTTCTCGATCTCTTCACCAATTTGCTGTCCAGCAAGCATCACAAGGTTATTGTTTACAGTCTGGGAATGGAGAATTTCCACCCCTCAGCTCGAGGGGAGGTTTTGTAACCTAGCATATGATCCTCATGTTCTACACTTATTTTGATGCAGTATTGCTGTTGTAAGCTGTGTATTGGGCGATGTGTGACACAAGCCAGTATCACCTGTGTCTATTCTTGTGTTCAATGAAAAAAGTAGCCCTTTTTTAATCTTTCTCAAGATCATGCCTCGCTCCCCTTCCTTTGGTTCCCAAGGAGGTTCATTGCCATGTCCTAAAGGATCAGTTAAAAGGACTTAAATCAACGATAAAAGCTTATGATGACATTTAATATGAACTCCATGTTATGGAATATATTAAATGAAAGACGCTTGATCACTACAACATTGAAATGTATTATATAAAATCTGTGATCAAACATTCCAATTGAGAGGAATCTTTGTACCAAAATTATTAATTTGATGGATGCTATTCAAATATCAATCCTGCTAGTAGATGAAAATGACATTAGATAAATGAAAATTTTGACTATATTTAATAAAGATATAAGGGCATTTACTTGTAAGCTTTGGTAGCAAAAGCAGAGGATCTCTTGTTTCCATGCAATTAAACAGAAGGACCTGCATACAATTTCAGCCCAAGCTATTTATTTCACAAATGACACTTAGAGGTCACACTTCTGTGCATAAAATGTGACAAACCAGCTTTGAAGTTTTTGGGCTCCTAGAATCTGATTGTGGGTCATGTTTGCCATTTTTCTTGTCAATCTGGTGAGGGTTATAAATAGGAGGATTATCCATTGCAGCACCGGAAAACCAACCCACACAGACTTCCATGCTTTCAGGAGTATGAGCTCCATCTAAGTAGAAAATCAAATCACCGCATGACCGCTCATCTGCCCAAGGGTTACCAAAACTTCTCACTTTGTCCTTCACAATGTGGGCCCTCCCTGGCAAAGTTGCAGTTGACAGGCCTTTTACAAATCCTTGAGGCAACACTGGATATGGTTTTTCCTGAATAAAATTTAAAGTACCATGTGAACCCACAGAAAATTAAAAGGATAATATACCATTCATAAATAAATCTAATTTGCAAAAATTTATTATTTGTCAATTGCTTGTAATGACTTCAAATTACTCGATCCAATAAATAAATAAGCCTTGACAAGAAGAGAGTTAGATTTTCCTGTGTTCCGAATCCCACCGCTGTGAAAAGTATAATATACCATTCTCCATCCCAGTGTTGTTCGTCCGGAAAAATTATGGTGGCCTTTTACTATTCATCGATTACAGAATTTCCAATCAGCCTAATTAAAGAGGAATTTAGTTTTTTGGACTATTTAGCTCAAGGTACATTTGAAACACTGAAGATGGCCATGGTCAGCATCCTAGTGTTAGCTTTACCGGACTTCCAATCACCTTTTGTCGTGGAGAATGATGTTTCTGGGGTGGAAGTGAGTTCAGTAATCTCACAAAGGGGGAGATGCATTACATATTTCAGTCAAGCATTGAAGAGAAGTCAACTAAAGCCTGCATACTATAGGGAACTGAAATGGACTCACTACCTGATTCATTGTCTTGTGTATTATGTGTACTTGCCAGTTTAGCCTCAAGTTTAAATCACAGAAGCAATTTCAGGAACCGTATGCCAAGTGGACCCGCAAACTAGTAGGTTTTATTTCTCGATTGTGTACAAATTGGGGAAAGGCTATGCAGTGGCAGATGCTCTCCCAGATGCCCCTTTGGATGGGTAAATTGCAGATGCTATCTACCTCTAGAATACCAACTGCTTTTTTTTAATGCAACTAGAATACCAACTGCTGATCCTGCAAGGGTAAAGGAAAAAGGTGAAGAATGATATTGTTTTTTGTATCATCATCAAACTATCCCACTTTCACATACAATAGTGAAGGGAGACTAGTATTAATCACCAATTCAAGTTTAATGCCAGAAATACTGAATGAGCATCACTCTCCAGGCATTGGGGGACGCACTGGGAATTTATGAACTTATAAAAGAATTCCATTGGATCTGTACAGGGAAAAGATGAAAACCTGTGTCAAGAGGTATGTGGATGCTTGCCACAGATGTCAAACTCATAAGGTATCATCATTGTCCCCCCCTCTACCCATTTCAGAAAGCATATGTAAAGATATATCTAAGATTTCTATGGAAGGTATACCTCTATCACAAGATCAGCTGTACACCGGTTGTTGTGGATAGGCTGAGTAAATATGCCCACTTTATTTGCATGAAACACCCATTTACAGCAGACGATGTGTGCCACTACTAAATGTGAATTGGAAAAGAAACATGGAATTCAGTATAATAGCTCCAAGACAAGTTCCAGATTTGATATGTCTTCAAATCACATGAAATAATTAATAATGCCTCGAGAGGATGCAAAAGGTAAGGAAGAACAGGATGAAGAAGATCGGTAACAAATAGTGGGGGTTTGATTGATCCCACTCCCTCTAGACTCAATAGGATCTCCCGTGTTCCAGCCCTGGACACAGCTCAAATATTGAAAAGTTGTTAGACAAGCTTTGACAGGTCCACCACATTTTCATTTTATAGGCTCCCACTTCCTCAAATTCTAATTTGAATTCTCACATGTTGACTCTATCGCACATTGCAGGTGGCATTGGTCCGTTTTATAAGGCTGAAACGGGGACCTTACCATTGGTGCCCTGCCTGTGGACCAACTGGTCCCCAACTTAAAATAATGAGAACTGTTTTTCAATGACTGCGATATCCTCCCAGGTGGCCTTGAAGTTGGAAGATTCTTCCACTTCACGAGGAGCTTCAGGCTATCTCAGGTGTATCGGTACAACAGAATATCCTCCAGGTAAACGTGCCATTCCCAGGGATCAGAAAGACAGAAGTAATAGGCAGTCTTCTATGTCTTACCAATGGCTTTGCAAAGCTATGAAACATGAAATACGAGGTGAATTTAGCCGCAGCGGGTAAGCCAAGTTGGTTAACCACTGGACTGATTTTCTCAAGTTGAGTGGACCAAAAAAATTAGGAGCGGGCTTTTAGGAGGGCTGTTAGGAATAGAACTGTTCCAGATGAGATCCGGAATGAGATGGGAGCCATTTGAGACTGTTTCATTTGACTTGCGGATGGATGCCAGTACTGTCCCATTCCACCTGTCTCATAGCAACTTCTGTCATCCATTTGTAAACACAGAGGTCAGGATTCCTACATTTCGTAAGGGAACTGAGCACAATGCCGCCACTGTAGGACGGGCAGCAGCAATGCCGTAGATGGCATTATCATCATCATCATCTTCAGCTTGATCATGTTGCGCTAAGGGCAGCCATTGTTGAATCTAGGGCAGCTTGTTCCTTGAGGAGCATGTCTAGGTCAGATGCAATGGGAATGTCGAAGGAGAGTCTAAGGCATCAAGATGACAATAGGTGGATTTTTCTCCATCTCAGCCATGACAGAAAGTGCTCACACTGATACCAAATGATTAAACCCCAGAGAAAGCATTAGGATTTTTGATAATAAAATGTAAGTCCTGATCGAGCTGAGGGATATGGATAGGGAGGCAAGACAAGGCCGCAGATCAGGTGAAGGCTTTCAGTGCCTAAGTGCTCCGCAGAGGATGCTGGTAAGAAAAAGTTTGGTCAATAGCGAGATAAAAGTGAAAGGTAAAAGGACATTTGACTTATGGTTGAAACAGGGGGTTTATGTAATGCTCTTGTTTGGCCTATCAGGCTCCTTTTTGTTCTCTGCTCATAAGTGCAATCATGCATTGTATTTAAAGACTTTGTTGACCACATAAGTGAGAAGTAGCCACCATGGGAGGCTGCACATGGTGACTCATTGTGATCAAACCAGATTTGCCACATACTTTCCTGTCATGAGAAGGAATACACTAGTTGATTGAGTTTAGTTATTTCTTCTACTGTCTAACCAACTATTAGGGAGGCAGGGTTTTGCACTAATTTTATTTTTTTCCCTTAATCTCTTCAATTTCCACATTTTATCTTCTCCTATGGAATTCAACAAATAAAAAATATATATTTTTATTGAAAATATAATCTATAAATATCATTCTAGTCTGTTTCTGGTATGACAAAAGTCACTGAATCAAACATAGAAAGCACAAAAATTCCTGTTCCAAAGAGAAAAAAACTTACCTCAAGGTGCCCTTTTGTGTGGAGCCAATATTTGCATAAAGAAACAGCAAGACCAGCATTAATAAGCTGATGATCTCCTGCCAAACCAAGTTGCTTCCCTCCCAACTGTTCCAAACAAAGTGGCAAAACGACCTCCAATGGAATCTACACCAGTATGATAATTAATCATGTCTTTTCTCATCTCATGAGGCTAGAACTTAGACAAAGACACTACCATTAATTCTTCGGCTCTTCGTTTAATGATAGCCATGGCTTCCGAAAGTTGAGGAACAGTAAAAGCAGGAACTCTAGGCTACACAACACGATGTACATAGTAAATCAATAGATAGTAATTACTCAAAAATAAAATCCATGATCACTGCTGCGTAATGATTACCTTGAGAATTCCTGCCTTTTCTGATGCAATTTTTTCAAGGGTATTTCCTACACATGGATTTCAAACTTGGTTCATGTCCTTTATAGGAGAGATAATGACATCAAGGATTCCAGCAAAAAAGAAACGGGGAAAAAATGAATTTCATCTTAAATAGAAATTTTACAAGTAAAAATAAGATGCATCATTGACTTCATATTTACGTTATCCTGTGCTTTAGAAGGGGTCAAATTTACCTCTTCAATCAAAAAAGGGACAAGATGTAGTCTCTGAAATTTTATTTTACAAGGATTTTAAATTTTCAAAAAGAATTCACACTTCAAAAGCACAGAACACATTACTTTTCTATAGAATAAAAATTATATTGATTGAACCCATTAAGGGCTTTGTAGGATAACACTTAGGAGGTGGGTCCTTACTATAACAGTGAAAGCTGGCAAGTGAAGGGCATATTATTGTATAAAAAAAATTGTACTAAATAAAAAAAATTAGTACCAATTTGCTTCTATTTGATAAATATAAAGATTTTTTGCTCACTAAAAAGCAAAGGATGAAAGGCTTTTATTGAGCATCCTTCTTGTTTAATAATTTATAAATGACCCTGTTTTAGCGCAACAAGCTGGGAATGTATTCATACAAAGATCCACCAGATTAAATCTAGAATACCGAGTATATTCGAAATGTGGATCGATAGACTCAATCAGAAATAGTCCTGTACAGATCAACCAAGACAGATAGGGAAGGAATTCAGGAAACGATGAATGCCAACGAAATCAGGGAACACTTCCTTTCTCTTGATAGAGCTCCCCTCCTTTGGTTCAGCAGGCCAGCTCCTGCTGCTCCAGCCCACAGGCCCACAACTACCAATTATTGAAAAGAACTTCCTTAAAAAAGAGTGCCCTGCCACTCTTCTTCTTCCGTTACTTAAAGGGGATACTTCCCCTCTAGTCAACCCATGGGCCTAATGGCCATTGACCGGCCCTTTCCTTGCTTCTTCCTTAATATTGCCTTGAATAGAATGTATTACAATGTGCATCAGCTAAGTACTCCAACACATAAACCAGGCAATATCACATTATATCCTTCTTTACTAGGTGAGATAACAAACGCCTTAACAAATTGCAACAGATATGAAGTTCTCCATGAATGCGTTAATCAAGATAACAAGAGTTCCTTCAACATCTTATGTAATAACCTATCGATCAGCCTATTTCTGTTATCGCATTCGTAGGGACTTGTCCTCCTGACATAGTGAAATAGGAATGCAGATCCTATTGGGATTGGTCAACAATCAACTCTATGGTGATGCACAATTATGCCAGATTGATTTGGATAAGCTGAACCACTGATGATAAAAATAACAAACTTACGCCTTACTAATCAGTTAGTTTGAATTTGAAACAGCAGAATAAATTATAGCTGGACGAGTCAACAAGAACAACAAGTGTTCTTTAGCGTCCTCGGTGTGAAATACACCTCAACAAACATATACTCTTGAGTGTTGTTTGCACATAAAATAAAGCCTGAAGGTGATTTGAACAGAAGAAAGAAGAAAAAAAGGTCCCATCATCTATTTTAATGGATAATGGAGCCTGTTCATGCATGACATGGATTAAGGTATGATCATGGAAAAGATTTTCCTGAAGCAAACCAGCCTATCTCCTGCGGTGATTGGACGCGGATTAAAGGAATAAGGGGACTCGAGCAGTGATTGGACCCAGAGGCACAAGAAGACTGTTGATGATAAATAAGAATTCTTTACAGACTGAAAAGGGCTGGTCCCATAATCAGCTGATGAGATTCTCCCAGACATCTCACACCAGATTCCATGCAATTTAGTTGAAGTTGGCAATCTGTGGCAAAGAGTTTAAGTTTGAATCCTCTTTAGAATTTAATTTTTTTTTCTAAAACCATTTAGACATCAATTTCTCCTGCTCAAAACTCATCGTTTATTGTTGTGACCCAGCAATAATGGATAGTTGGGTCTAAATGGATGTCAGGATCTTGGTAATTTTAAGTTTGAAATGGGGATTATAAATCATTTATAAGGGATCAGATATTTTAAGCTCTATTAGTGGACTATACTCTAGGATTACAATCATATAAATGTATAGGGTTTTAAGGAATTGAGTTGCTTTTCTTAGTGGCATACAAATAATTAAGTTATATCAATAAAGATCTTCCAACATTGCAATTGTAAAACAATAAGAAGCCACAAAAATTATGCTGAGGCAGGTTATGAAGCACCTACCAAGGATCTCCATATGATCCATGCCTAATGAAGTTATCCCACAGACCACAGGTTCCTTCACCTGAAGGTAATATATTAAGTGTTACCTTATGTTCCTCTTTTTCAAAAAAAAACCTTATGTTCCTCTTATTTTAAGTGACATATTCTCATTCAATGCTTAGAAATAGAAATAAATATTCTAGATGAATACATACCACATTAGTGGGGTCCCACCGTCCTCCAAGGCCAACTTCAATAATCGCAACATCAACCTTCAATAAAATAATATTAATTATTAAACCCTGGAAAAAAATTATAGTAATTACCATATCAGAAGGAAATTTTGATTGCATATTTTCTTTCCTAAATTATCAACGCTGTCATGATAAGCATCACGGAAAAAAAATGACCTCTTCTGAACAACGACAAATTCTTTCATGCTCATATTCCAAATTTAAATTCTACTCTCTACAGTCACCCTACCATTGTCTCTGCTCTTCCTCCAGTAGAGTTTTTTGTTCTTTTTGGAAAGATTCCACTAGAGTTTCTTATTGTTTTCTACAGTCAATGAACCCCAATGTAGACATGAAACCACTTTTCAGATGTGATAATTAACTGGAATTGAGGAAATCATACCTAAGTTTAGCTCAAGATTTATTGAACAATGCAATAAATTACAGATTGAACAGCAACGTTATGACCATAATTATGAGACTAATAGGAAAAAAATATATCATTTACTAATAAGATACCACATCCTTGATAACTATGATAGTCAATAGTAAAAAAATCTATCAAATCACAACGTCTAGATTTTTAAAGGAACTCAAAGTGATTTTTTAAATGACTTTACCCCCTCAGCTATGAAAATTTTAAATGCCAAGAGAGTCAAGAACTGAAAAAGAGGAGGCATCGGCAGATCATCCATCATCTTCTCCTGAAAATTTTAAATTAATTAACTTAAAAGCTCAGTACTTAGAAATGACAGTAAAGGGAAAATAAATGCCAAAAAAACATATCTACACACTGTGCAGCCAAAAAACTCTCAGATAAAATCCCGAATGACAACGGGGATCAATAAACAGGTGAAGGGAAGGGGGGATGAGGGAGAATTACATTGGACATGACAAAAACTACCCAAGACTCTAGAACTCCTCTATTCTTCATCTCAAGCTGTATCCAATGGTCTATAAACCACCTTGGACGTAAATGACCAATACAGTGCTTTTCACCCTGGGTGTCTGATCAAAAGTCCCATGGTCGAGATGCCTCCTCTTCAATGTTCTAATTAGTTGGAAGGCACATCAAAAACTAAAGGGATTTGTCACATTAACAGGTTTAATCTGTGCCGAGACACCGCAATAAAAAGTATGGACTATCACATTTCATTTGTACTTGTGGTGCTAATAACAAGATGCCAACTCCTCAAATGTGACTGTGTCCCAGTGATGTAATCTTAAATAATGGGTTAGATCCTGCTGACTTTACAACAGCACTTTGAATAAGGATTGTAGGTCCCATTGGCCCTGTTAGCACATCTACTGGATCCAGTGGGCTCATCGATATGTAGCCAAGTCAGTAGGAGCAAGGGTGTCGGCTCTGAGCACTGGACGACAGCCAAAGCAGGGGTTGCACTACTGTTGTGGCAACAGATGGTGATGGCCGCAAAACAAAAATCATGCAAATGTGATACGAGCCTACTGTGCACTTTTAACAGAACCAAAAGTCGTCGGTCAACATAGCCGGAGCAGTCAAATGAATAAAGGGGACCTATAAATAAAGGGCAGGAGGATGGGGTGCACATGGACGCACTCTTGATTTCTGCTTCTGCAAAAACTGCCCGGAGAGCAGGAGAGTCCTAATCCAGAGGGAGGATTACCGGAGTGGTAACCTCAGTTCAATCCCCATTATTTCTCTCTTCTAGTTCTTCCCCTTCTTCATCCCTGTACTACATCTGTCATCGTCCTCACACTGTTCTCGGCATTATTGCAACAGTGGAAGCTTGTTTTTTTTTTAACTATAACAAGGGATGAATACCCGACGAATCGGTGAACTTCTCATTAGGACCTTAGAGGCCCTATACCCTCCTTTCAATCATCATCAATATCTCCCTTCACCTCCCGCCACTTGGGAGGACCATGCTGCCTTAATTCCTTGTGCTTCATGTATTACTCCATCTGCAGAAGCCCTTCTTCCTCTGAACAACACCTCATTCTATGTAACCGGATGGCCCACAACACCGCTAGTGCTCGGCCATTGTCCTTGTTTCCTCTTCCCGCGCAATTCTGTGCCGAGCCCCGAAGAGCCAATTCAGATGTCACCTTCATCCTTGAGAGTGGCTGGCTGGCCCAAACCATGCGAGCCAAGGAGCATTCAAAGAAAAGATGGTTACAATCTTCCTCCCCATTCAAACATGGCACGCATTGTGACGAAGTATCTAGGTATAGACTTTTGCAAAAGCTGATACAAACCTGGTTGGTTAGTATCGGGAGAAGACGGGAAGGGAGGGAGAAGGCGCCGGGATGGACGTCGGAGTGCCGGGATGGACTACGGCAGGTGGGGGGCAGGCGAAGTGGACGTCGCCTAAGTAAGGGGTCCGGCGGAGCAGACGTCGCCGGAGGCAGCGAAACACATTTCTGGAATACTTCTTGGCTGCCCTCCTCAAGGGAGGGCTGCTCTATTTAAAGGAATTACAGAAGTTCAAATGACTAAAATGCCCCTATTGGGCTAAATGATGAAAAGGGCCTAGATACGTCGGAGTCATATCAATACTTCCTCCCCGAAAACACAACTTGTCCTCAAGCTGGTGCTGAACTTGTGGCGTGTCCATCAGCGGCTTGTGGTGGGTCCGTGGGCGGCTTGCGGGTTGGCGCCCGTCAGGTCCAGGGTAGTGGTGTGCCTGGTTCGTGGGATTCGCACGGCAGATCCATGGGCAGCTAGCGACGGAGCCGCAGAGGCTCGCAACAATCCACTGGCAGCGGGCAGTGTTTCCCCCGGCAGGGGGCGCTGAGACCGTCCTCGGTAGAAACAGGCTGTCAGGGTCCGGTTGGCCTGGTCTCGGGTAGGAAACCCATGGCCGGGCCGTTCACCAGGTCACCTGGTCGGTTTGGGCCCAAGGGAACCCCGAGTGGGCCTGTAGCGGGGAGAATCCCCCTACTGGGCCCGTTATCTGGGTCGCCCACCCGGAACGGGCCAGCTTGATAGCGGGGTGGGCTGGTTGGGGGTAGAAAACCCACCCTTGGCCCATTTCCCTGTTGAGCAGGCCTGCTAGCTTTCCGCTGGCGGGCCTTCTCGCGACAGAACGGGCCGGAAAGGCCCTCCTCCAGGGCCCACCTCGCCCTAGGGCAGACGCCCTGGTCGAGGGATCCCCAGGCCAAGCCTTTGACGGTGGCCGTCGAGGCGGCGGCGGTGCCGCCTGCGGCGTCCATGGCGGCGGCGCTCACCGCTCCCCCCCGGTCAAAGGGTACCCGGGAAGATCCAGGGCGATGACCCTCGGGGCCGCAGCCGTCGGAACAGCAGCCCGTGGGGCGGCGGCTGTCGGGGTGGCCGTCAGGACTGGCGGTGGCCGGCTGTCGGGTCGCGGTCGACCCATGGCGGAAGCACGGTCTGGCCGCGGTCGACCAGCGGCGGCAGCGTTGTCTGGCCGTGGTCAACCCGCGTCGGAAGCGCGGTCGGACCATAGTTGACCCGCGGTGGCCGCGCGGTAGGGCCGCGGTTGGGCCATGGTCGATGGCCTTCGGGCAGCGATCGACTCGTGATGGGGGGCGTTCGGGCCGCGATCGATCCACAATGGGCGGCAGCTTCGGGGACGAAGTCCGTGCTGCCCTGCTTGGGTTGGGTGGTCGCCAGCGCCAGGAAAGATTTGCCATTTCATGCTGTGCTGGACCCTTGCCTGTGCTGCGAAGACTGGGCCTGATCAGGCCCTGTGGGGGCCATTCCGGCCAGCTGGTTCATTTGAAGGAGGGTCGAGCCGGCTGGGGAAGGGAAACCTGCGTCTGGCCCGTTTCTCCATGGAGCAGGCCTGCTAGCTCATGCTGGCGGGCCTTCTTGCAGCGGGGCGAGTCAAGGGGCACCCAGGGGGAGCCTGGGGTGGCGGCCATCGGGGCGGCAGCGGCTCCTCCCGCGTTGGCCACGGCGACGGCGGCTAAGCCCGCGTCGGCCACAGCAGCGGCGGCTCTGCCCGCGTCGCCCACCGCGGCGGTGGCTCCGCCCGCGTCGGCCACGGCGGCAGCGGCTCCGCCTGCATCGGCCACAGCGGCGGTGGCTCGGGCCACGGCGGCCACAGCGGCAGCCGCTCCGGCCACGGCGGCAGAGCCTCCACCTCCAACACCCAGGGTGGCGGCGGCTCTGGCCTCGGCGCCCATGACTGCAGCGATCGCTGCTCCCCCCCGGTCGAAGGGTCCCCAAAACAAGCCTAGGGCGGCGATCCGCTGGCCAGCGGCCTTCAGGGTTGCATCCGTCGGGGTTCCAGCTGTCGGGGTCGCAGCCATCATGGCGGCCGTCAAGGTTGCAGCCGTCGGGGCAGCTGCCGTCACGGCCGTTGCCAATACGGTCGCAGCCGTCAGGGTTGCAGCCTTCGGTGCGGCTGCTGTTGGGGCTGCGGCTGACTGGACGGTCGGCGCCACAGGAGGTGGGTGCAGCTCGAGCAGCGGTGGTGGATCGGATGGCGGAGGAGGCACCACAGGAGGTGGCTCCTGCAGTTGTGGTGGTGGCAGGTCAAATGTCAAGGGCAGTGCCGGCTCAAGCACAGGAGTCCCGAGTCGAAGCTCGAACAGAAAGAGAACCCGCTCGAGCTGTTCTTCAATGCACTGAAGGCGAATTGCCGTAGCCTGCTCTTGCAGGTGCTGAAGGCGTGACTCCATAGCCTCCAGGAAAACAGCTCTGATACCAATTGATACGAACCTGGTTGGTTCGTATCGGCAGAAGACAGGAAGGGAGGGAGAAGGCGCTGGGATGGACGTCAGCGTGCCGGGATGGACTATGGCAGGTGGGGGGCAGGCCTAGTGGACGTCGCCTTCGTGAGGGGTCCGGCGGAGCAGACGTCGCCGGAGGGAGCAAAACTCATTTCTGGAATACTTCTTGGCTGCCCTCCTCAAGGGAGGGCTGCTCTGTTTAAAGGAATTACAGAAGTCCAAATGACTAAAATGCCCCTATTGGGCTAAATGATGAAAATGGCCTAGATATGTCGGGGTCGTATCAGCAGCCACCCAAAAAATCTCACCTTCAATGGGACTTTTTGGCACCAATGAACCTGCATACGCTGACTAATGCCCTGTCTTCCTCTTGCCCCTCCCGGATCATCGTATAAGCCTTCCGGACCGAGAAGGGGCCATTTGTCCACGCCCACCTGTCTTTTTCTCCATCCTCTTGTCGTAACTAGAGTAGGGATTGCTGCATATCCATGAACTCGAACACACGCTAGTCGGATAAGGCCTCATGTATGATTGGGTTCCACACACCCTCCCCGCAGTTGCGCACGTGGGCATTTTGATCCTGGGCAAGTGCATACAGTCGGGGGAATATCTCACTAAAGTTGCCCCGTGGCGACAATACATCTCTCCAGTATCGGAATGTCGTTCCCTCCCCTAACTTGGGCGAAAAAAAACCTTGCACTCTTTGAAAAACCTGCCTCAGCCCTTGCCAGAACGGTGATGCTCCATGATACGGATCTGCCTTTTGGTCCCAATTCAGTCTCCTACCATTTATGTTACGCAATAAATTGATAACCAAATCCTCTCGTGGATTCATAATTCTCTCCACCAATTTGGTTAGGAGTGTCGTGTTCATACTCTGCATGTGTAGGACCCCCCAGACCTTCTCTCTTATCCCATGCCACCATCGTAAGGCCCCCCCTTTGTTCTGGCCTAGATCATCTCCATAGAATGCGCCTCATCATGCCTTCTATTCGCTTCCCGACTCCCATGGGCATCTTGAATACTGAGAGATAGAAAATCAGAATGGATGATAAGACTAACCTCAGCAGCATCAAACGTCCCCCTTTTGATAGCACTTGTGCTTGCCATCCCTCTAGACGTCCTTCCACCTTCTCAATGACTGACTGCCAATCAGATTTCTTCATTCTCCCCTTTGTCAGTGGTAGGCCCATATATCTCATTGGAAGTCGCCCAATTGGTGTTCTTAAAATCTCCACACACTGTGCCTCCTCTTCTGGCGAGAGCCCGTTACACATAAAAGCTGATTTGCTCCTATTTATTTGACGTCCCGAGAAATCTGCGAAAAAGATCAATTAGTATGGATAAATTTCTGGCTTCCCTCACTGAACCTTCGATGAAGAAGGCGGTGTCATCAGCGTATTGAAGCAGGAGAATTCCATCTGATTGCTCGGATAGTTGATAGCCTCACAGCAGACCCGTTGTGCATGCTTGTTCAGTGGAAACTGCTAGTGCGTCCACTGCCAAGACTAATAGTAGCGGTGCCAATGGGCAGCCTAGTCTCACTCCTTGTTGAGGCTGTATTCGGCCGCCTTCTGGTCGTTCGTTTACCAGCACCGTGCAGGAGTGCAATGTGATACATCTCTTCACCCATACTATCCATTCCTTGGGAAAGGCCCTCCTTTTCATGGAGACCCATAGGAAATCCCAGTCCAAAGAGTCGTATGCTTTGGCAAAATCGACCTTCCACATAAACTCTCGTGTTCCCTTCCTCTTCCATGCGGCTAGTATTTTCCGGCTGTTACTGCACTGTCCACCAGTAGCCTGCCAGGAATAAAGGCTGACAGAGCGGGTTCAACCAGTTCACCAATCCTGGCTCTCAGCCTGTTGGTTAGCACCTTGCCTAGAATTAAGGAGATTGAATTAGACTGCAAAATGGGTCTAAAGTCTTCAATTTTTTCTGCCCCTTGACCTTTCGACAGGAGGTATATATGTGATCTATTAATCTTCTCCATGTTTCTTCATCCTTCTCTAAATTCCACAAATGTGGCCATCACATCTGATCCGACCAGATTCCAACACTAGCTATAAAAGAATACCAGGATGCCATCTAGACCCAGAGCTCCCTCCCCATTCAACCCCTTAATTTTGCCTTGACCTCTTCTGAAAACGATCGGATCAGTTCCGCTTGATTTTTAAGGCTCACCCTCCTTGCCCTCTTGTCGCACCACTTCCATCTGCTCCGTTTTCCCTTTCTTCAGAAGGATCTGAAATGGTCTGCAATGGCTTGTCCCACTGCCTGTGTGTCAGTGTGTTCCCACTGGAGTGGAAGCTTGTTTTGATAATTTTCTAGTTAGGTTGGGAGGCATATCAAAAGTGTCTGTGGGGGATATCAAAGTGGTGAAAGAACCTAAGAGTTTTTTTTTTCTTCCCACTGAGAACCCAAGGTACAAGGCTCTTATCAAGGATGATTGGGATAGAGGATGAGAGGGTCATTGCCAATCCTGCATGGAACAATGTCTGTAGAAACACAAGGTAGAAGATGACGGCAGGAGACGAGGACATCAGGAAGAACATTGCGAGAAGGAGTGGGAATGGACAACTTCAATTCACTTCTGGACTCTTTCCTACAGTAAATGCTGCCCTATTTAAAGGGAATTACAGGTAGTTGAGGCAGAACCTGGCAATGACACCCATGGCTGTGGCCCCTGTGTTGGCTGCAACTACGAGACAATGATAGTTCCTGAATCTCCTATGGTGACTGCGATCATGGAATATATGATGATTAGAGCTAGGGCTTCCATAGAGGCCATGCTAGTGGCAAAAGAAACTATAGTAAGGAATAATACATGGGTTGCATCAGCAGCTTGGGCAGCTGTAGAGGCCATGGCATTCCCAAGCATGACCATGTCCAGGGCTGTAGCTCAGATTGTGACACCGTCCTACCAAGCTTCCGGGTCCCACAGATTGAATTTACAGCTTCCTCAGGTTGTTCATCATCTCTTCCAAGATCATTAGGATACACCCTAGACCAACCTCCGTAGCCTCCTCAGGTTTTCATCGTAGTTTGCATGCAAAAAACAGTGTCATACACAGCTGATTATGCCCAGAAAGAGAGGAGGATGAGAGGGAGAAGTCCATAAAACATATTGAAGACCATAAAATTTACTCTCTCAATCTCTCTTCTCTATGCCAATCAGTATTTTTAGGCTTCTTACACTCAGACCCCTTTAAATGATTTCTGATGACCAAACTACTGGTCTCTCCCTTAGCACTGTAATGAACTCCCCAGAGATATTCATCTATTCTTATGCCAAACCAGCATAAGCAACCAATAATAATCCCCCTTGCTCTGAATGGACAAAGAATTATATGGTTGTTGCAAAACAACTAATGATAGCATTAAATGAAATAACGAGATATCTCAAGAAAAATGAGAGAAGGAGAGAACCTTTAATTGTTTCCAGCAGTCCCAAAAGTAATTCAGAAACTTATCTTCTGAGATATCAAACCTAAAAAGCCGCCCAAAGGTATGACATTAGATAACTCATATCAGAGGTATTGGAATCAATGATACTGCTCAATAGAGAAGCAAAATACAAGACATATAATTAGAATTCCTGACAACCTTAAAGCAAAATTGATGTAATGAAGGGACAACAATGCAAATACAGATAAACTTAGGGGGAAAAAGAAAGCGAAGAAATAATTATAAATAAATTACAAAGAACTAACCCCCCAATACGATATCTTTCTCTTACATCCACTAAATGTGGGGACGTGAAGAGGCCAGTACGCCAACCGCATTCTCGTAAAATTGATTCGCAAAATGCACATGTTGAACCCTGAATGATTGGTATCCAAAAATATAAATAGCATTCTAGAAGAGAATATCACGAGGAAGAAAAACATATGAAGGAAATTTTGATGAAAGTTTCTTGGCAAATGGATGTTAATTGAAGGATGCTAACCAAAAGTTTTAAACATCACAACAAAATTTAATTTGGTGCAGTCCAGAAACCTGAAAATTACTACTGAGTGTTGTCCCAATAAATTGCATGACGAAAGTAAAAGTAATAAAGGAACGAGATAAATTAATGCATTGGTTAATGAGTATCTATAGAGATATAAGACATAATTAGTTCTCCAAAATGCAACTATTAATTTAGGAAAGGGAACTCCACTGGAAAGCACAACAAGTCTCGTTCATGTCTACAGCATGTCCGACAAGTTTTGAGAAAATGCTCGCCATGAAACAAATTTTACACAGAATCCTTTTAATGATAAACAAGCTAGGATCTAAGCAAAATGTTTTAGAGATTTCTGTCCCCTGCCACACTCCATCTAAAACCCAACAAAACTGTCAGATGTTAGTTCTTGCCACGCAGTCACTCTTGGAAAAATATACTGAGGAAGATATAAATGATCCAATGATTCATTGTGTTTGTCGACAACTTTTTATACTGCAACATGGTCTGTTTTGTGCAACTAGTACACTGATACTATACCTTGGATCACGTCTAAAAGAAAGAAGAAAGGAGGACAGAGAGAAGAGAAGGTGGATGAATCTGCACGTGAGACCACACTTGGGTCCACACGTGTGGAGTCAATATAAGCCAAGATTGTAACTGCCCGGGGTAGTAACTAACTACCCGGGCTAGGAACAAGGACATCTTGCTCCTATATAAGGAAGCCCTCTGGAATGGAGAGAGTATCGGTCATTTGAGGAAGAACTGGGAGATCTGGAGGCATCGCTGAGCTCAAGCTGCATCCGGCTGGGGAGTTCGAGAAGGCGCTACGGATCTGGAGATTTTCCTCTCTGTCTGAAGAGTTATCATTTCTTTTCAAGAATTCGTTTCTTGATTTCATTAGAATTCTATCATACACCTCATTTGAAATGGAGTGGTAGTTGTGAGGAGGAACGGCGAACAGAGGCATTTGCGATGACTGGCGAATGAAGCACATGATATGGCATCCTTTTAAAAGGCACAAGGCAAGACAGAGCAGAGGAGGAGGGATGCCAAGGTGTGTGGGAGTACTGCCAACAGAGCGTGAGAAACCATATGTGGAGATGTAGCAAGACAGATATAGATGCGACAGGGAGTTCTTCTGCAGTAGAAGCCTGTTGGATGATAAGAGGATAGAACCTAGTAAGAGACAAAGCCAATAGTACATGATGGGTGGGGGAGGTCGTGTTGGACCTTTGACTACATAGTTAAGACGAGATTAACCCCAACACACCATCTGGAGGCCAGGAGCCAAGCCAAGACGTGAAAGTGGAAAGCAGTCAAGGAGATGGGACGTCTTGCTGACAGGTTATCACAAGAGCGACACTGGGAATCTGCATGGAAAAAACATTGACCGACAAAATGGAGACCAGTGGTATGAATACCAGCACAGTAAAACACCAACTGGAGCAATAATCAGAGAGATATCGTGCACAACACAGGCAGTAGGTGTCAACAGGCACACCATGCAGATGATGGGGATGAAGATCCCTCGTAGTATCACACAGGCAGTGTACAAAATCGTCTAGTTCTGATGATGAAGGATAACACACACTGGTCAAGGGTTATGTGGTCAGAGGCATGGAGCGGTAGCAGCCCATCATCAGTACAAGAGGCGACTACAGGTTTGGTGGCATAACACATTGGCACGAGATTGCAGTCAATTATGAGGGCTGGGAGATGGTGGAACCTCGGCATGCCAGGGCTTCTTGGAATGCAAGGGGGGACAAGATAAATAGTTAAGGGGAGAGTAGATGTTTCAGATGTTTATTTAGATTGCATTATGATATGGTCCGCCGTCGGGTGTACCAAAGGAGCCGTCGGAAAAAGGGTATAGGTAGCCCAGCGGAGACTAAAGAAGGCAGCTAGTAATTTATCAGTACGTTATTTCCCCCTTTCTCAACCCTGAGTCCTTATCTCTCATCCCCTCTCTAAGACTGATATGATCCAACAGAGGGTCTACGTTCGTAAGCGGACCAGACACAGGCCCGACAAGGAAGTCTCGGTCCACCACGCCTCTTCCCCTACTTAAGGGGGAACACCGTCACGACAAGAGGCAGGCATCCACAAGTGAGTTCTCCCTTTCTCTACCCTTGTCCTTCTCTCCCTATTCCTCACCACCTCTCCCTCTCTCGTTCTCGCAGGTCGACTCTCCTCTCTCCCGATCGAAGCCTACGGCAACTCTCCTCGGCAACCCTTTCCGTTTCTTTCCTTCTCTCCACCCCCGGGAACCTCTCCTCTTCCCCCTCTCCCTTCTCCTGCTCTGTTGGTGAATTTGGGAACAATTGTGATCTCTGTTAGTTGATTTCATTCTGTTACATAGTTCTTGTCAGTGACCTAATCGACTTCTCATCCTGCATCCTCAGGGGGCTCGCCAAAGCAGGACACCACCCAGGCGAGCTGCGGTTTCCCCACCCCCTTGAAGGACGTTGATTGTCCCCTTCACCCTCCTCTCACTACAACAATCCCCTCTGGTCTCACATGAGTCGAGGGAATCCGTTGTATTCGTGGAACCCTAAACACCCCTTTTGTGACGAAGGGGTTTCCTCATCTTTTGTGGTTGATATACTTTCTTCTCTTGGTTACAAAGTTGGTTTGGGATGGAGGAATGTAACACTGGTATCAGAGCAAGGCATCTTCAGACGATAGAAACGATATGACGCGGGGAGCTGCAAAGGAGGAAGCAGTGGTAGCCCTGGACGCCGAGCGCTCGTTGATGGCTACAAACCCAGGGGAAACATCCTTGCCTATCCCTACACAAGAGATAACGCCAGAGCGTTTGAGTTTGCTTGAAGCACAGATTGCAGCCCAAGGCGAGATATTGAAGCAACTGGCGGGGCTATTCTCATCGCAGAGTTCCCCAAGGAATCCCGGCACAGAATAACAGGTAGCAAATGTCGCAGGACTAGCCTCTGCCAGCTCGCATCTTATGACGGGAGGTCCGAGCAGGATTGAGCAGATGCCGAGCGAAGGAGGGCGGCCTTTTCTCTTTCCCACTAATGGACTGTTCGCCGCTCCTCCTGGGCACTCCTGGCAGGTCGATGTGTCCCCCTCAATGCATGCAGACGCCACCTCTGGAGGGTCCGCAAGGAAAAATCCCAGCAGGGTGGTCAGGTTTTCATCAGACACGGGGGTTGCCCACATACGAGCCAACCTCTTCGGGACTTTCCGAGTCAACAGCCACCGCCAGAGATTGTCCAACAGCTAGAAGCTCTGGGGTTTGGCCCCCAGTGGGCAAGTCCACAGTGGTTTAGTCGCGCAACAGAGACCCCCCTCCGGCGGCTGACCACACCAGGCTATGGGAGAGCGTTTACCAATGGAATGCCAATCACAGGAACCAACTATGCACCCGAGGACTCTGATTATAGCGACTATCGTGCGAGACCCAGGCGGGGGCTCCAGCATCCACCCCCAGATCCACATCCCAGGCGACCGCGTATCCCAGATCCTCCACCTTTCTCGGGGGACGCCCCTGAACGTTGGCTTCGTCAGGTGGAACAGTATTTCCACTGGTACCGTGCGGAAGATGAAGAGCGCCTTCAAGTGATTACACAATTTTTGGAGGGCGACGCAGCGAGTGGTTCCACTATAGAGATCATCGTGCCAGGTTCCTTACATGGGCCGATTTTTGGAGTCAGCTGCTGGACCGTTTCGGCATGCAGCAAAAACATGCCTCTAACTGCCTTCTCAAACTACAACAGCAGGGGACAGTGGATGAACTCATTTGGGAACTTGAACAGTTGGTGAATTACCTACCCATGTTAACTGAAGATGTTCTGATGATGGTTTTCTGCTCTGTCCTCTCCCTAGAAGTTTGCACCGAGGTTGAACGTTATGCACCTTGCTCCATCCATGCCCTTCAAGATTGTGCGCGCTCTGCAGAACGACAACTGAATGCAGTCATTCGACAACTCTCTCGCAATGCACCAAGCAGTTTTCCATCTAGATCGACCCCTCAGTATTCACTTCCGGCACCGCCACCGAGCTCAGCTGTCACAACGAAGCCACTTGAAACTCCTAAGGGTTCCCGACATAAGAAAGAATGACTGGCACTTACCCATGAGGAGTACCAAGCATGGCGTGCTGCAGGGCTCTGTTTCCAATGCAATGAGAAGTTTACTCCGGGCCACAGATGTAGCCGCACCTTACATATCCATCTCGTCAACTTGCAGGAGGATGCAGACAATTCAGACACTGATTCCGAAACCTCAGAGAATGGCCAAGACAGAGGGATTTCTCTGTGCAACTTGAATCCCTCTCTCAAAGCAGCCTTCGGGTGACGTCAAATAATGCGCTTTGTACAAAAGGGCACCTTTTCGGATGCAAGATCTCTGTTTTCATCGACCCCGATGCTTCCCACAATTTCATCCACCGCCCATTGCTCGACGCAGTGGCTTGGCCTTTGGAGAAGACACCCCTACCTCATCTCTTTCTGTAATAACCAGTCAGTGCAGGGAAGACTAGTTGCAAAAGGTACAAATCCATATCCAACAATACTCTGACGTGGTCGACCTCGTTCCTTTACAAGACATCACAAGTGAGGTGATCTTGGGCCTCCAGTGGCTTCACACCCTGGGGTGGACAATCGCCCATTGGGATCTTCTGTTGCTCCATTTTCACGCCGATGGCGTGTGGCACACATTGGAGGGTGACCCGTAAACTAGCCAAGCACACCAGCACCCTCAACGAGGCACCAAGCGACCCCCCTCCTCTTCTCTGGCATCACTGTACATCTCTCCGAGTTCGAGGGAGCAGGGGGTCATAGAGCAGGAGGACGAAGCTGTGGCCTTTTTCAGGACTAAATTCCCTCGCGATTTCTCACCCGGGGGAGGTCTTCCGCCTCGTCACTCGCTGGACCACGCCATACCTATGCAACCGGGATCTGCGCCAGTCAACCAGCGACCATACCGTTACTCTCACCTGCAGAAAAATGAGCTCGAAAGGCTGGTACAAGAGCAACTCGCTTCGGGGTTTATTCGCCCGTCCCACAGCCCATACTCAAGCCCAGCGCTGCTTGTCCAGAAGAAAGATGTAGGTTGGTGTTTCTGCGTTGATTACCGCGCTCTAAATAAGCTCACCATCCCGAATCGTTTTCCGATCCTGGTGGTTGATGAGCTCCTTGAAGAGTTGCATGGCATGGTTATTTTCTCTAAACTCAACCTCAAATCGGGGTACCCCCAGATCCGCATGCACAAAGCTGTCATCGAGAAGACTGCCTTTCGGACACATCAAGGCCACTATGAATACGTGGTGATGCCTTTTGGCCTTTGCAACGCTCCAGCTACGTTTCAAGCACTGATGAATGGCCTTTTCCGCCCCCATCTACGCCATTTTGTGCTGGTCTTTTTTGATGAGATACTCATATACAGCAGATCGAGAGAGGACCACGTGACACACCTTCAGACGGTGCTCCAAATTCTCGATGAGAATAAATTGTCGGTCAACACAAAAAAATGTTTCTTTCTGCAGGACAAACTGGAATACCTGGGACATTGGATCTCCAAAGACGGAGTGGCCAAAGATTTGGCCAAGATTGAAGCGGTCAGAGCGTGGCCCCCTCCAAAGACCCTAAGCCAGCTCCGGGGGTTCTTGGGCCTAACTGGCTATTACCGCCGTTTTGTAGCAAGCTACCCTGCGCTAGCCTGGCCCCTCACCCGCCTATTGAAGAAAGGGGCTTTTGAATGGAATGCCGAAGCCCAGAATGCATTTGAGCAGTTGAAGCAGGCCATGGCATCTGACATAGTCCTCTCCCTCCCGACTCCAATCAACTTTTCATTGTAGAAACCGACGCCTCTAGGAAGGGGGTAGGCGTCGTTTTGATCCAGCAAGGCCGGCCGATCGCCTTTTTCAGTCGTGCTCTCCCATCGTCAGCGCGGGCGCGTTCTACCTATGAGCGAGAACTATTGGCCATTGTCATGACGGTCACCCACAGGAAGCACTACCTCATGTTCAAAGCCTTCATCATTCAGACTGATCAATGCAGTCTGAAACACCTCGAGCAGAAAGAGATTCAAGCCCCCTACCACCGACTCGTCAAACTGATGGGTTTCCACTTTGAGATCCAGTACAAAGTGGGACGTACGAACCTGGCAGCAGATGCTCTTTCACGCCATCCTGTTTTCGACGCTCCGACCCTCCAAGCCATATCTTCTTCATCCTGGACCGATTTGGATGTCTTGCCGGCTGAGATTTCGGCCGACCCCCATACTCGAAGCCTATTCCAGTCCGTCAAAGAGGGTACGTGCTCCAATCCCAGATTCTCCATTTCTAATGGTCATCTTTTGTATAATGCCAGAATCGTACTGCCACGTTCATCCTCACTTATTGCACTTATACTCTCCGAGTTCCATGACAAACCCTTGGGGGGCCACACGGGTTTCACCCGCTCTTATCACCGCATCAAGCAACAGTTTTTCTGGCCGGGAATGAAAGGGGACATCAAGGCTCACATCAACTCTTGCACTGTTTGTCAACAGCACAAGACTTCTTCGCTGGCACCCGCAGGTCTGCTCCAACCACTACTGATCCCACAGCGTATCTGGGAAGACCTCACTATGGATTTTGTTGAAGGCCTACCCAAATCCAATGGCCTCAACACCATCCTGGTGGTGGTCGACCGTCTCCGCAAATACAGCCACTTTGCCGGCCTACGTCATCCTTTTTCCGCAAAAGGAGTGGCTGAAGTTTTCCTGCTGGAGATTATACGTTCACATGGTACTCCCAGCTCACTTATCACTGATTGGGGTCACGTCTTTATGAGCATGTTTTGGACGAAGTTACACCAACTTCAGGGCACCAAGTTGAAATGCAGTATGGCGTACTACCAGAGACCGATGGCCAAACCGAGGTGGTCAACCGCACTCTGGAGACATACTTGCGCTGTTTTGCAGGGGACAAACCGAAAAGCTGGAGCTCATGGCTGGCTAGGGCTGAGTTACACTACAACACTGCTCATCATTCCAGTATCAATATGACCCTGTTCCGGGCAGTCTATGGGCGCGACCCTCCAGCGTTACTCCGCTATGGCTCCTCCCCCTCACCGCTACAAGACCTGGACAAGATGTTAATAGAGCGGGATCAAACCCTGGAATTGTTGAAGCAGCACTTGTCCCGTGCCCAAGCATCCATGAAATCTCAAGCGAATCGCTGTCGTCGCGATGTCTCCTTGGAGGTGGGGGACCACGTCTACTTGAAACTACACCCTTTTCGTATGAGGTCGCTTGCTCAACGCCCAAATGAGAAACTCACACCCAAGTTCTTTGGTCCCTACCCTATTCTTCAACAAGTGGGTCCGGTTGCCTACAAGCTGGAGCTTCCGACCGATTCTTCAATCCATCTGTTTTTTCATGTGTCCCAACTGAAGAAAGCCATTGGACACGACACTGAACCTCAACCCCTGCCCCCAGCTCTAGGCGAAGATAACACATGGAGGGTTGAACCGGAGACCTTAACAGCTTTCCGCATCTCTTCAGCCGGACTCAAAGTACTTGTCCAGAGGAAGCACCTGCCCACTTTTGAATCACCATGGGAACTTGCAGCCCACCTGCTCCGTCAGTTTCCTACTTTTCCGATTGAGGACAAGCTGGTCAAACTGGGAAAGAGTATTGATATGGTCCGCCAACGGGTGTACCAAAGGAGCTGTCGGAAGAAGGGTATAAGTAGCCCAGTGGAGACTAAAGAAGGAGCGAGTAATTTGTCGGTACGTTATTTCTCCCTTTCTCACCCCTGAGTCCTTATCTCTCATCCCCTCTCTGTGACCTAACCGACTTCTCATCCCGCATCCTCAGGGGGCTCGCCCAAGCAGGACACCACCCAGGCGAGCTGCTGTTCCCCCACCCCTTTGGAGGATGTTGATCATCTCCTTCACCCTCCTCACACTACAACCATCCCCTCTTGTCTCACACACGTCACGGGAAACCGTTGTATTTGTGGAACCCTAAACCCCTTTTGTGACGAAGGAGTTTCCTCATCTTTTGTGGTTGATATACTTTCTTCTCTTGGTTACAAAGTTAGTTTGGGACGGAGGAACGTAACACATTACACCCCGAATTCAGAGAGCCGGTGATCTGTCAGAGATGGCAAGGAGCAGGACATCGGCAGTATGCATGCCCACGAGGAGAAAGAAGGACAAAGGAAAACAGGAAACGGGAGCAGGAGACATTGAGATTGGGAACCTCACACGGTTCAAAGGAGAGCCCAGCAATGGTGGTTTGGGGGGAGGGAGGGTGGTAGAGCTTGGTTATACCCTTTTCAGGGAATGCCTGATAGGGGAAGTGATCAGAGGATCCCCCCAGTTCGAGGATGTCCAGCAAGAGTTATAGAAGCGATTTCTAGCAGTGAGAAGTGCCTAAGTCTGGACTTCGGATCACGGCATATTCGTCATATGGAGAGCTTCAATGGCGACATACGTAGCGGTTTGTAGCTGGACACAAAGAGTCAAAGGGGAAGCCGGGGTGCAGTGGTGACAGGTTCTTCCAGAAGGTGGGGTCTGGGGGGCAATTAAAGGCCAGTCATACTAGAAGCTAGAGATTATCCGTCGGGGTATCAAACATAACAGAAGATGGAGGCTATGGTCAAATCATTTGGCCGATTCCGTGGTATTATCTTGACCGGATTGGTATCTGGGGACCACAATGAGGTGATCATGGATGTAGAGGCCATTGGTGGATTCCATACTCCAGGACTGGCCTTGGCTTTGACGCCTGGCTAGTAATTTCATGGTCAGCCTGAAGGTGCAACCCCCCCACCCGATGTCCAAGTGGAGACAGACATCGTGTCGGGACAAGAGGAGAGAAATACAGGGTCCTCATCACCTCACCCAGTTGCACAACAGCTCAAGAGGTGCCTACGACTGAAGGCATCCCTGAATGAAGTGTCTTGTGGGATCCACCACCAAACAATAAAACGGAAGATGGCAGAGAGGCTTCAGAAGTGGGAGTGTAATAGTGGACCCCCCCTGTCAGAGATGGATCCATCCCTAATGGGGAGTCAGGCAGGGATGCCCATTGGCACTGCCACTTTCCATCTGAACAGTGGACTCCTTTGTCACATGATCTGTCAATGTATGTGTTAAGATGCCGATCAAGACATATCAAAGGCAGATGGGGCCCAACAATCCTCTGCATTTTTGGCCCATGAAAAGGGCTAAACCCAACCCAGCCGACTAAGTGTTATGGCACGGTGCACTATGAGTTACAACAGGGCGAGAGATCAAGCGAGAAGGAAAAACCCTTGTGAGCACTCTGCCTTCTCTCCCTTGTCTTCCCCTTTTCCATCCTCTCTACCCAGTTCCAACATAACCTCCCTTGTTCCGTCCCTCTTCCCCTTGTGGTCACCCTCAGGGTTTGCAACGACGCAGACGCAGATGCTCACTGCTGCTCAGGGAAACGAGTGGCTTCCCCTTTCCTCTCTTTCTATTACTCTCATCTCTTTTAAACACCTATACGACTGTTTGGACATTGATCTGGTCATTGGAATTCAAGCGTTTGAGCAAGGAAAAAGGGGTTCTATCAGTATGCACACATGGCATGTTGAAGGGATTTCAGACAGAGAGTTATCCAATGGGACCTTTGCTAATCCAATATGCAGACAACACCACCTGCTTCAAGGAAGGCTTAACAGAGGAAGATCAGAATCTTTCATCTTTATAAGATCAACCGCACCAAATCCATTTTTGTGGGGTTTGGCCTATCCCAAGAGGAAGAGAAACAATACTCAAAGGTTTTGGGTAATGCCCATTGGGATGCTACCCATGCGCTACTTGAATTTGCCCAGATGTGTGGTCAGATGTTGAACACAGACTGGGCATTAGTGTTCGAGAATGTGGTGAGAGACTGGAGAGCTGGCACAGCCGTGTGCTGTCGAATGCAAGCAGGCTGCTATTGACGTGATTAGGGCTCTCTACAATCCCAAAATTTTACCTCTCAGTTTTTAGCTGCCCAAGGGGATCAGATGATGACTAGAATCCTTGATGAGGCCTTTTTTTGGAAAGGCCTTGGGGAGGGAAATGATAGCATATTGGCAATGATATCGTGGGCTGTGGTTTGCCAACCAGTGGAGAAATGGGGGCTGGGGGCACTAGACCTACAAGACATGAACATGACATTGTTGACAAAATAAGTGGGCAAGTTATGGACCAGACGAAGACATGGGCACGAAGGTCTTGAGAGACCGTTCTGATACGGAGATGAGCTGGGAGCAGTGGTCATCACCAATCAAAGGGACATCCACTAGTTGGCAGGGCTTAAGGTGAATTTTTCCACAAATTCAGAGGCTTTTATATTCAGAACTGGGGGACAGAGCTTTATTCTGCTATTGAACAGATGACAGGCTGACCCCGAGACAAGTTGTGAGAGCCTTTCTCCCGTTTATTCACATCATCACGGAAGCCTCAAGCATTGGTTCAAGATTGTTAGGATGGCACATGGAATCCAATTTTGGAGGGTGCTCTTCAGACCAAAGGGTGGACAAATTATTGAAAATGTAGCAAGGTATGTTACACTTGCAGCACACAAACAGGGCATGGGACAGTTGGGTGTGGAGGGGGCCATCTTTTTCAGTTAGGGAAGTATACAAGAAGATCAAAGTGGAGAGGAGGGGGGAATCACTCTTACAAGTGGACAGTTACGAAAGCAGAAGGTTCCAATGAAATCAAGGATATTTGGAAGGCCGCTTCACAGGAGACGAGTTATGACACATGTCCTCCTGAAGCACATGCTCCCAGACGCATCAGCCATTGTCCCATGTTCGCACAAGGTAGGGAAGATTGCCCTGGTCTGTTCTTCGAGTGTGCATTCACCAGCAGAAGCTCACCAGGATGCATGTGACATCCAACAAGGCATGTTGGGGATCGCTCCACGGTGCTGTGTGTGGAGGACATTTGAGGTGGGAAAGAATCCTCACAATATTCTGGGCAATATGACTACACCGCAATGAAGTTGTGTTTAAGGGATTTTGATGGATATTGTGATGTATGAGGTGGAGAGTTTTCTCTCTTACTAGTTTAGCATGGAGTGAAGGACAGAAAGAGGACAAGTCTGATCTGTCGTGTATTTTTCACGATCATATATATTATCAATTTTGGGTTGATCACCGGTTTTGGGTGATCTTCTGATACGATCTCGAGTTGGGATCGTGATCGATCCACCATTGTAACAAGATTCCAGCAGCAATGATAACCAGGCATGCGTTCAAAGTTGTTCGCAGAGAGACGAGAGAGGGCGAGACAGAGAGAGAAGTTCCCCAGATGGTATGGAGAGAAGGGGAATAGTCAAGGGAGAGGCCGAATGGAGGGAGGTAGGGATCGACCAAAGAAGAGCCACCAGAAGGCATGGTGAAGACGTGACAATCTCATGGATAGGGATCATAGAGGGAGAGAGAGCTTGGACATAGAGGAGAAGAGAGGAGGGCCACGTGTAGCTAATAATGATAACTTCTGGTCTGCCCTCCTAAAAGAAACATGGGGGGAAGGGCCCTAGATGCCCTTAATGGTCAAAAGACGAGACTGCCCCCAGGAGGGCCAGGGATCACATCATCTTCCCTCTTTTTCTTTAAAAAGACAGTCCATATGCAATAGTAATTAGTAAACACACATGTCTGAGTAAAAAAGGGGTCAACTGTTAAAGGTCAATGCAGATTTTTTTCTGACAAAAATAATTAGATACATCATTTTTGAAAAAAAAATTACCTACCTTTCCCTTAGTACCTGCGACATGAATTATATTGAGCCCATTTATATGCTCTTCAAAGCCTAAGATCTGCAATAAATTGGATGTCATCCACAGATTCCTTGATTTAATACTCAAGGATGTTTATAATCGCCAAGTACAAAAAGAAGTCAAATAAAATCTAAATAAATGCCGATTAGAGATACAAACTTATAAATTTCCATACTTCGAAAATGGATGGCTACCTTGACATACTTCATCATTGAACCAAATTTTTGCTCTCTACTTGAACCATCTCCACGTTTCTGGCCAGTGATGAGAGACGAAAGGGCTTCCATGCACTCTTCATATGAATCGGCCACATGATGAGATGATGACAGTCCCTCAAGAAAATCATTTCCTCTCTTTTGACCTGAAAACCCCAAAAAAGAAAACCCGACATACTTCATCTCCAGCAAAACATTTCTCACAGCATAGATGCAAAGAAAAAAATACATTGGACTGCAGAAAAAATCACCTGAAAAGTAAACTGCACTTTGATTAAATTTCTACCGTGAAAAAATACATTCCGAGCTGTGATTAAAAAAATGAACCATTTTTCAAGATATTTGAACGACCTTCCTCAGGAATGAACCTATCCATCAGTGATTCTGAACGGAATTTTCAATAACAGAGGATTAGAACGAGCTACCGTGATTTTCTTTATTGAACCCAATGTTGTGTCAACAGAAAATGCCCACGTAAAACACTGGATAAGATCATCTTCAACCGATTTCTCTGAACTCACGATTAACATGGATTCAGGATTGCTTCCTTAAATAGGATAATTACACATTCATTATTAATGTTCCTAATGACGAACGCCTCAGACTCCTCACACCGAAGTCCTCGACCCCAGGCCACGATTGGACGGCGGTAAGAACCAAAATCAAATCGTGTAGAACAAGTCAACACTCGAGCAGAACCAACAATTGAACTAATGATTAGCCGAAAAAATGCACACCAAGAAGATCAAATAAGAGACGCCGAAGCTTGTTTCAGGACAGCAATTTGACATTCTCCGGCATTCTCAATCGACATTTATACTTGCCAAACTCGGAATGGTCAAGAAATTTGATATGCAGCAGAATATACGCGATTATTCCAAGCTCAGATTACGGATCGCACAATAGAATAGAACTGGAAAGCAAATTCCTACAGCGTACCTCCGTCAGTGCTCGTCTTCTTGCCACTCATTCTCTTGAAAGCCTGACTGCGAAAACGGTCTCGACTTTTTTCGTTATTGTAATGACATTAACATTTAACATCATTATTTAAAAAGGATTATTGACAATATCTAGCTAACTCTCAATTATAATAAGTTATGTATAATACTTCCTATCTTTCAATATTTATAATAAGGACCCTGCTACACGGGCAACCGGTTGCCCCAAAGGAATCTTGGGCAACCGATTGCCTCATTTTTTTTGGCACTCTTCTTCTTTCGCGCTCTCTCTCGCCCCTTTCACGCTCTTTTTTTTTCCGCTATCCCTCGCGCTCTGTTTTTCTCTGCTATTTCTTTTTTCCCGGGCAACCTGTAATCCCCTCTCTCTCTCTCTAACTTTACTCTCTCTCTCTCTCGGATTCTATGCAAACCACTTGGTCCTGACTGGACTCCAAGCATACAGAAACCAAAAAGTGTTATTGATGCATTTTAAGTGGATTCTAATCTTACAGCAGCAGCAGGGATATCCTCCTCAAGATAGTTGTCAAAATCCCAGGTGTACATCTCGACAAGATCAAGTTGCTTCTAGAAGTCCTCTATAGTAGTTGAAAGTCGCTCGTGCAGGTCGAATAGCGGCAGAGAAACGGACCTATGACTCTATTCAAGGATGCTCACTAACCCCCGGCTAAGCTCTCCAATCTGACTCGAAAGGGCAGAATTCGGACCAGCTTCTAACAGTCTAGAAATCTTAACATGGACATCCTCAAAGCGTTGAGACAGTTGGGCGTCTTCCAATAATTTTGACATTTGGTCAAAGAATTTGTCTGATATCTCCCTCAGTTGACTTTCACTGATATAGCCTGAGACCCTCTCGGTGAGATGAGTTAAAGTTTCAGTCAACTTTGTCACTAGTTGTGACTCCTCCCATGAAGATAGGACATCGTCATTGCCCTCACTAGGTTGTATTGTCAGATTCTGTTCTTCGGGTATGGCAGATCTGTAACCATTCATACGAGCAGATACTGTCGTATTATATGGGTTGAAAGAAGTTTTTCCCTCTTCATTTGAGCCCTCTTGGTCAATGCGTGTGCTCAGGCCGGCACCCCTCACTTCAACAATCCACATGTCGAACCCTCGAGTAGCCATGCTTCGCGCAAATGAAGCCTGAAATAGGGAAAAGAAATGAGAGGAAATGAGCCTAAGCTACCCAAGATGACCAACATCCGAGAAACACAACTAAGTTACCACGAAATTAATGCAAAATATTAGATAAATTACATCATCCAAAGGATTATGATCTCCTCTTCTTATGCCCAGATCCCAGAAGAACAAAATGGGATAAAGCCAAAAGAGTTTATAGGATATTGATACGAAATATTAGATAAATTTCTAAACAAGCTAAAGGATTAGGATTTTCTCTTCTCAAGCCCAAATCCCAAATTGTCAACATGGGATAAAGCCAATAAATTTGCTAGGAGATTTAAAACGAATTGTCCAGTCTCTCTGGCTTTAAGCTGGAAAAAGTTAATATCAATCCAATCAGCAAAGAAAAATTCAAATGAGAATTGTTAGTAGGACACATCCCGTGGTACACAAGCATGTGCTCAGTTGTGAGGTAAAGATGAATAAAAATACTCTCATTTAAAGGATTCAGAATGAAGATGTATTCATTGTAGAATTTCAGAGTATTTATGCAATAAGATGGATGAAGAAATAGAAAAATAACAAACATTATCTCTCTCTATTTGGCTTTAAAACAGTCGTCAATTTCATCTTTCCGGTAATCACTAACCCGGGCCCGCAACTTCAAGACTTCATGGCTTTCTTGAGAAAGACGAGACTGCTCTTGAATTACCCACGGAATAGGTGTTGACGGAGTTGAACAAGATACAATCAAACTATTTTACAAGTTCTTGCGTTGTGCCCTTGCTGCCCGCAGCTAGAGCAAGTGACACCCCTATGCTTCTTTTTACTTTACAGCTGCTCTGCCATGCTTATGTAGCGCTTGTTCCCTATTTTGGGTCTTCCTTTGCAACGAGCTTTCAACGGATTTCTAACAATATCTTCCTCTAAATCATACAACGCATGGTGCGATGTCTATAGGTTTCTTTCAATAGTTTCGCCCAAAACAGTCATTGATGCCTTGTACAACTGAAATGTGCTCTCGGTTCCAATTGAACGGTGTAAAATGGGCTTTATCAGAGCCGTTAGTTCAGACAAACGTTGATCTTCGCTCATTCCTTGTGTAGCCCTCACTTCAGAGTTGGGTCGTGTAGCCAACGCAGTATCGATGAAGACATACTAAATATCCACAGTTTCACAGTCCTTTTTCCAGTGTCGATTAAACATTGAGACAGGGCATGATAATATGTTATTGTGGCGAAAACAACACAGCATGTGTCTGCATACAATACCAAGCCAAAATCGCCTTCCTACAGGAGCACGTACTTTGCTCAACGAAGCCAATGGATATCCTCACAACACGAAATTTGTTTGGAAAGTCTTTGTGACTGATTAGGAAATATCCCTAATCCTTGGAATCATCTACAACACACGTATATGAAAGCGACATTCCTGATTCAGCTTTGAGAAGAACATGGGCATAATTTTTCATTAATTAGAGGATCCATTGTTGCTGCGGCGAACTTGGTGGAAAGACTAGCTTGGGACAACTTCTCTCGCGATCGTGTTTCGACCGCATCGAAACCATCAATAATGCGCAATAGAGACGAATTCGACAATAACACGGATTTGATCTGATAGTTGACCATCTCCTGGCGTTGTGTAGAAGACACACCTGCGACGAAGTTGTTATGGGTGTAGGCAAATGTCCACTGCTTCTTTTTTTCCTCGAGAACGCGAAGATAGGATTCTACCGCTTGCCATTTTGACTTCAATGTTGAAAATTCCATGTCAAATTCATCAACATCTTCAATGGAGCCGACCCTCCAGAAATCATCCATGAATCTGCTGAGATTGGCCCTCAAAGAGATGCTACAGCATGAGTGATACTCTGGGAAATGTGGAATATGCACAGTAGATGGACCGTAGTGGGCCAAATGTCCTTAATAGCTCAGGCCAATTCCATATCGCCATCTGTAAACAAGACGATGGGATCGAGATTCGTATATGATTGAAATTGTTGAAAAGCCCAAGATTAGGAGTCAAATTGCTCGTTGGACAAAAGACAACTAGCAGTCAATACTGTCAAACCATGGTTATCGATCACTGTGAACAGCACTAGAGGCATGCCAAAGCGATTCATCTTGTATGTAGCATCGATTTCTAAAACATCGTTGAACTGCACATACTTCTCTTTGCCATTAGCTGAAATTCAGAAAACTCTCTCCAAGCGAAGTGTGTCATCATTCAATTGGAAATTGAAGGACCAACCATGATTGGACTTGTCTTTCAATAATTTGAGAAAATCGTTAGTCTCGCGAGCTCCGCTAGAAGATTTTTGTAACAAATTCTGTACGTATTTTATTGTCCATGTAAATGGAAAATCTGGGAAATGCTCCTGCTCTATCAAAGTCTTGATTTGAGAGCACCTGAGCATGCCAAGTTCGTTTAACTCGAGCATTTTTGTTTTCACTTCGTCCGGAATGAAGCGATTTTGCGACATTTGGGCCAATTCGACTTCAGTAAAAAGATCGTGATTGTGCTGATTATTTATCTGATACACTTCAAGGAGCTACCGGTGACCAACATCGCTTGAGGCAGCGGTGAAGTAGTTGTGTCTTCAGAGATCGTAGCAACCCCAGCTTCAGCACCCTTCATTGCCGAAAATCAATTTGTAGGGTTTCCTATATTCTCTCTTCATGTCCCTCATAGATAGATAGATAGATAGATAGACAGATTCACAGGATTAAACCACAGCGGGAACGTGCATCCCGACAAAGCTGCAAGTGCAAAGGCAACAAGATACCAAAATAGCAGAGGCGAGAATGAGAAGAAGTACCACACTATCGGCAGCATGGTCAATGTATCAAACACTCACCGCCTTCAATACACTTCATGATAAGAAAGATATCAGCAAGCAAAGAAGCTACACGCATAAGATAAAATCCCCAGAACAAGTTCGTACAAGGAGGCATGAAGAAGAAAAACAAAAATCATGGACGAAGCCAATGCAAATTCCCCTCAACGAGAATGATCAAGCATGCATATGGCTCAAATTTCAAAATCTACCGGTCATAGCAATATTCTATCAATCATGTATGATCGTAGGGCATCTTGAACAATGTATCCTCACATTTATATTAATGAAGAATTTATAACTAAAAAAAAAAGATAGATAGATAGATAGAGAGAAAAAGAAGCAGCAGAAGAAGACAAAGAATAAGAAGAAGAAGACAATGATGAAGATAAAGAAGCAGACGATGAAGAGGAAGAAGACAGACAAGTCAAAGAAAAGAAAAGAAAAGTGGAACCACCATCAAGCGATAACAAGAAGGAATGTATGAATTAAAGAGTTTAGAAAAGGGAAAGAAGAAGTAAATGTGTATATACTTGAAGCCCAGATTAACATTCCATAGTCACCAAGAGTCTCAGTGAACCATCAAAGACCTAAGCTAACCTTCTTCAATGATTTTTGATATTTGGCACTATAGTTAAGGGAACAAGAATACAAAATGGGTATTACTATGGTTCAGTTCATGCTCTATCAAATGATTGACGAAATACTGGCTTATATCAAACGGAACATAGTTGATCCATGTTTTATGTGTTACAAAACTTTTTGATTATCAATACATATCATGTAGCATGGCATCAATGTAAATCCGCAAATCCATTTTCATGCTGCAAGTTTAGGTAATGACTTTTAATCATGTTTGCCTAAGATTGTAGCCCCATTTCACCAAATTATCTCTTTCCACATATACATTCTTGTACTTGAAGAAAAAGGCGAGCTGGGTAAAGATACAAAGGCAAAAAAAGAAATTTTCAGACAAAGAATAAATAACAGCATAAGCGAGGGCTCGGTTTCGAGATGAATATATCTACAGTCTCTGTCAACTCAGTGAAATCAGCACTAAAGAAAGCATTCATACAAAGCAGCGTGAAAGGGCAAGCAAATATTGAAAGCAATGAAGCTGTAGTGTGAGCAATATTAGCTCAATTTTCTGTCACACTCTTTGTCCTATGGGTGAGGAACTGCCCAGAAGGCATGTTCCAGCAATGTACTATCACGTTCATATCAATGCATTTTTTTTCTTAAAAAAAAAGATAGATAGATGGATAGATAGATAGATAAATAAATAGATAGATAGATAGATAGATGGAGAGATTGCGGAAAATGCGGAGGAAGCAGGGTCCTACCTGGACTCGTCTTTCTCGGTCCGTCATCGCGTAGCCTAGTAGCCATGTCTCGGCGTTGATGGTCGGGGCGGCGATTGTATGCGCTAACGGGGCTTTCCGGAATCTTGAGAATTGCTGGAGTATCGCCGGAGGATCGCGGGGAAGAGAGAGAGAATATAGGAAAATGAAAGGGGCGAGAGAGAGCGCGAAAGAAGAAGAGCGCCAAAAAAAATGAGGCAACCGGTTGCCCAAGATTCCTTTGGGGCAACCAGTTGCCCGTGTAGCTGGGTCGTTATTATAACGCGACCCAGCTAATAATTATTATAACGCCACCAAGATTCCTTTGGGGCAACCGGTTGCCCCTGTAGCAGGGTCCTAATAATAATTCCAAATATTTTTATACTGCCTAACGTTGCTTGAACTGCAGAATATGGATATTTCATTCCATTATATTATATTAACTTTAGTAATAATAATTGCAAACGTATTTTATACTGACAGCTGTTACTTGAACTGAAGAATATTGATATTTCATAATGTTTATTTTATTAACTGTAGTAAAAATAATTGCAAGTACTTTTATACTGCCCAATGTAGCTTGAACTGCAGAATATTGATATTTCATTCCATTGTATTATATTAACTTTAGTAATAATGATTGCAAGTGTATTTTATACTGCCAGCTTTTACTTGAACTACAGACTATTGATATTTCATTCCATTACATTACATTAACTTTAGTAATAATAATTGCAAATGTATTTTATACTGCCAGCTGTTACTTGAACTGAAGAATATAGATATTTCATCACACTATATTAAATTAACTTTAGTAATAATAATTGCAGGTGTACTTTATACTGCCACTGTTAATTGAACTGCAGGATATTGATATTTCATTATATTTTTTATATTATCTGAATCAATAATAATTGCAAGTATATTTTATACTGCCCACTCTTAATAGAACTGCAGAATATTGATATATCATTATATTTCGTTGCTACATCATCCTATGCTGAGGACGCAGAACAGAGACAAGGGTCGGGAGAGGCAACCGGTGGGAGGCCAAGAGTCAATAATCACCATACATTTGAGATCGATTTGACATATAAGTGTCAATACTTATATGTCAGAACTGCTTGTTTGTAAATTTGATATAGTAATGATCCAGGAAATCATCATTATTGCATTTATTAATACTAGTGGGGTCCGCTCGCAATGCTCGCTTCAGATGGAGAGAGAAGAGAGAGAAAGCAGGGCCGATCTCATGTTTTATCAAAGTCATTAAATACAATCACAGGGTGAAACATTTGCCCATGCACCCGCTTCAATTGTTTACCCAAACTTACAGATTCAATCAGCTCAGGCAAGTTTCAGATTATTATGTGATAAAATATATGCCTTCTCTATTCTCAGCCAAGTCGCTGGAGGATCATGGAAACCTTCACTGATGATACCAAGCTTATCATCCATCTTTCACTCGAGTTACTTTTTTCCGATTAAAAAATCTTCGCCTTTGGAATTTCCAGAGAAATTTCCAATTTCCTAATCAAGACATTGTTCTTTCTCGGACGACTAAAGTACAACCCCAACACTTGGTGGAATAACCCAACTGTTTCTATCAATTTAGATGTAGAGCAAACTACTTATCGATATGCAGGACTATCCCGTTTCTGATAATTCATTTTGTGCGATAATCAGAGAGATTTTGGCATTCGAAGACCCGTAAAGTGACCTCACGACGGGGGAGTGAGAGAAGAGAGAGAGTGAAAGAGGAGAGAGATAATGAGAGAGAAGAGAGAGAGAGGCCGAGAAACGGTTAAGAACGGTTTCATCGTCGACAACTTCAGAATGTTTTCGATCGAGAAGTCCTATTTTGTCGAGAGTTGCTTCGAGATTCTCTCAAATTTTGATCTCTTCGTCAATCAATTTCGATCTCTTCATCAATCAATTTCTATCGATCGGCAGACCGATCTCGAATTTGAGAAGTCCAAATTTTTATTTTGATCGAGAAGTCCTATTTCGTCGACAGATGCTTCGAGCAAAGGTGAACATTCATCCTATGTCCTGTTTTGATAGAGAAGTCCTATTTCGATCAATTTTTTTTATCTTTTCATCAAAGATGAATAGATCGAGAAAAATTCTGATCGATGGACATCAAAGTTCTCCATCGACCAGAATCTTTTCATCAAACCCAAATTCTGATCGGGAGACTGAGATTTCAGTCTCCCGATTTCAGTCAATTTTGAGATTCTCTCAAATTCAATCTCTTCGTCAATCAATTTCGATCTCTTCATCAGTCAATTTCGATCGATTGATTGATGAAGTTTAGATTTGATGTCAGACAGACTGAGATCAGGAGATTGACTCAGATCAGAATCTCAATCTCGAAATTGACTGAAATTGATGAAACTGTCGGCGTTTCATCAATCAATTTCGAAATTTGATCAACCAACTTTGAAATTTCAATCTCGATCTCATATGATCTCGATCTCAGAGTCATATGATTTCGAAATAGGACATATGATCTTGATCATCCCCGATTCTCCGACAGAATTATTTTACTCAAAATCAAGCGATCTCAGAATCACTATATACTTTTCTGATCTCGGCTGCCGTTTCTTCAAATTCTTCCACTTGAATCTCTTTATTGGCGGCCAATTCTTCGAATTCTTTCAATTGAATCTATTTCGACGAAAGAATTTGAAGCATCGGCAGCCGATTCTTCTAATTCTTTCAATTGAATCTATTATCGAATTCAATTATTTTCAAAGAAAGAAATCATCATCTGCCGCTCGAAGAAGCCGATTCTTCTAATTCTTTCAATTGAATCTATTATCGAATTCAATTATTTTCAAAGAAAGAAATCATCATCTGCCGCTCGAAGAAGCGAGTGGAACCGGGGTTCTTCCTTTGAATTTCCTTTGAAGCGCCACGTCCGGTAAACATCGGCCAATCTCAGTTTTGTTCAGTTTTGTTCCTTGCGATCTGTCCTCTTGCGGGGCCTCCAGAGACCAGCAGCGGTGCAACTGCGTCGCCGCCAAGACGCTGCATGGATCTTGATATTTTAGTATCAAGATCCTCTCTGGCCCCACTTTCCTCCGCCGACGGCCAAGGAAACCCCTCGACCACAAGTGAGAAACATTCGCCAAATCAAGACACAAACTACACTTGATACAGAACGATGCAAAGGGATTAAGTGCTGAATGCTTGAAATTTTTGTCGCTTATGTGAGACAGGCATAGAATTGACGGCGACTATTTTTCAGGATTAAGAACTATTAATGCTGAAACTTTTGTCGCTAATCTTTTTCAGGATTCAGCACTTAACCGTTTCTCGATCTCTCTCTCTCACTCTCTCTCTCTTCTCTCTCACTATTTTGTCAGCCTATTATAGTAGTATGGATCATCTTTTATCCAGATGAAATTTGATTTTTACATAAATAATCTACAAAAATAATGATTACAGAATTTGAGATAAATGTATCCAGAGACCTATCATTATCGCAAATATTAATGACATTGTGAATCGTGAAATTCGATTGTTACGTAAATAATGAATTATAAAATGATTACAAAATTTGAGATAAATGTATCCAGAAAATTGTCATTCTTGCAAATATTGATCCAGATGAAATATAAATATTGTTTAAAAATAATGATCACAGAATTTGAGATAAAAGTGGCAATTTTTAGTGTCAGCGTTAATCCAGATGAAATTTGAACGTTATATAAATAATAATTACTGAACTTTTTGAGATAGAAAGTATCCAGAAAGTCATTATTATTGCAATTTTTCATGTCAGCGTTTATCCAGATGCCATTTTAATGTTATAAATAATCGAGAGAGTACACGAACTCGCTTCAGAGAGAGAGCAACCGATCTAATCTGGGGCACTACGCGGAAGGAGGTTTGTAGAGCTTCTCAACCATCTTCCTGAATTCTGCGCAGTTGAAGAAAAAAATTAATTTCAAATTCAGTTCTTGATAACTTTGAGTGAATCATCTCGTCTATACCTGCTTGATTGCTCCAGAGAGCTGCGGCTTGATTGTTCAACGGAGACTCGTTGTTCGGCTCTGCAACAAATAATAGTGAGAATCAACAAGAACTGCGAACATTAATTATTATTATTGAATATTTTGGAGATCAGGAAGTCGCCCAAACCTCCGAGTAGAGACTGAATCGACAGAAGAACAGTCCTCACATCGTAGGCGGATGACCATTTATCCTGCAGCAGAACAGGTAGGTCACTTTTTAGACAGATTCAATTTGTTCCGCTAGATTTTTAATCAGGACACTTAGCAGAATCGAAATTTTCAGACCAGATTTTCGAGGATTTATCGTTAGAATTTGAATCTAGAATTTCAGCGGAATTGAAATTTCAGACCAGATAATCTAGTAAGCGGCGAGAAATTGTTTCTGATTTGCAAATAATTCGACGTAAATCCAATCTCATGTTCAGATAGAGCTATAATCGGAACAGTTTGCAAAATCGAGATTCCGTATCATAACTTTCAGAACAGATCTATGATTTACATGATTCGCAAATATCTCAACTGTTGGCGGAATCGAAAATTCTGATCAGATCAATCAAAATTTTAGATCGGATCTCTCTTTTTTAATCGGAAGATAAACGAATAATGAAATGAACCTGAAGAATGTCGAGGCAGATGTTTCCGTAGATGTCGACGTTGGGGTGAAAGCAGGGAGAATCGAACTTTACTTTCGGAGGCTTGAAGGGATATTCATTGGGAAAAGACAATGAAAGTTTGTACTCCGTTCCTTCGTACACTGTTTCTTTGCTCCCTGAGATCGTTCCTTTCCAGCAAAAGATGTTGTCCCCCTCTGGAAAAGCCGAAATCAATGGATCTCCGCTCATCTGAAATCAGATCACCGAAGATCAATTCAAAATTCGCTTCGAAAAAAATTGAAGTTAGTTTAATCGATTTTCGTACCATGAGCGCCATCAGTTCGGACTGCAGCCTATTTCGGAAAAGAGAGAAAACAGAAGAAGATCGATGAGTTTTGGTGATGATTAACAATTATATGAGAACAATGTCGGAAACGGTCCTCGATCTAAAGGAAACAACTGAAAACTTTGAATCGGAAATTCAAGCGACTCATGTTATCTAAATCTGACATCCGTTCGGACAACAATTATCTTTCATTAATAGAATTTAGTCAAGATCCTGAATAAAAAAACGGCGAACAACAAAAATCCAGCAGAAAACTAGAAACATAATACACCTAAATCGGAGCATATTTCGTATAATTATCTGCGCTGAAAGAAAATCAAGAAGAGGCTCTAGATCTCACAATACCTAAATCGGAGCATATGCACGGACGACAACTATGCATGATTATATACAGTATCAATCGTTTAAAGAAACAGGGAAAGAAATCCTCCATCTCGGATCAGGAAAAACAAACGCACAAAAACCTATTACGGAATCAAGACCGAAATCGCGCAAACCTTTTGAGAACGGATTGGCCGTCGATGCTCTTGGTTGATGGAACGGCCTGCTTGGCAACAGCCGCGGGAGCTGCGGCAGGACGATTTGGAATGTTGTCTTGGACGTCCTGGTTCTCCCTCCGAGACATCTTGGATTTCTTCCGGAGCAAGGAAACTACTGGCAGTGCTAGAGAGAGAGAGAGAGCAGAGAAAGAATCGAAAGAAGTTTCTACGGCTGTATATTTATACTGTCGACAAGTTTGAAGTTTCTGGCCGTTGCGAACGGCCGGGCAACGGCTAGTCGATCGGTGAGCTGTCTCAATTCAAAATAAAGCAAGTTGGCAGAATGGACACCTTTTCTTTGAAATTTGAATTGTACCCTTGTGAATTATGCATCCATTTGAGATTGTATGACATTTATTGTTGAGTGGAATTGTGTGAAGCAAATTGACTCAACGTTTGGATTTTTACTGTGTTCGACGCGTAATTTGGTAATTTAATATTCAGAGATTGATATAATATATTTGTGAGTTACGCATTGATATGTGAGATTGCATAACTTTACGAGAGGGAGTGAATGAAATGTGGACTGTAGGATGAATTTGAGTGAGTGAAATCGAAGCAATGTTTAATTTAAGTCTGTGTTTGACACGTAATTTGATAGTTTGATATCGAGGTATTTAAATAGTATATTTGTGAATTACACATTTATAAGTGAGATTGCATAACTTTATGAGAGGGAGTGGATGAAGTATGGACTGTTGGGTGAATTGATTTAAATAAGTTGACTCAATGTTTAATTTGTGACTGTGTTCGTTATGTAATTTTGTATCTTGTATCCATAGATTTAAATACTATCTATGTGAATTATGCCTCAATGTGTGAGAGATTGTATAACTTTCTAAGAGGGAGTGAATGAAACGTTGACAGTTGGATAAAAATAATTAAAGTAAATTGACTAAATGTTTTATTTATGAGCATGATATACACCAATCATGTTGTTTTATATCTAGAGATTCAGATACTACTGTTGTGAACTATGCACCACTTGTGAGACTGCATAACTTTCTGAGAGGGGGTGAATGAAACATGAACTGGTTGGTGAAGTTGAGAGAAATAGCCTTTAATTTGTGACAGTGTTTTTATGCATAATTTGGTAGTATTATGTTCAGAGACTTAAACACTGCCTTTGTATTATGCATCTACGTGTGAAATTGTAAAACTTTCTCAGAGGGAGTGAATGAAAGATGGATTGTTGGGTAAAATTGATTGAGGCAAATTGTCTGAATATTTAATTTATGAACATGTTATACACCACTCCAACTGTTTTATATCCAGAAATTTAAATACTACCATTATGAATTTTGCATCACTTATTGGGATTGCATAAATTTCTTAGAGGCAGTCAATGAAACATAGACTATTGGGAAATAAAGACTGTTGGGTTAAATTGTTTGAAGGAAGTCAACTCAATATTTGATCGGTGAATGTGTTAATGTGTGATTTGGTTATTCCATATCCAAAAGTTTGGATACTACCATAGTGAATTATGCATCCATCTGTGATACTACCATAGTGGATACTACCATAATGAATGTTTTATAAGTGGGCACGTGTTAGTTAAATTAGTGTCGATTATGAGAAGTAAATGACAACTACAAATTCTAAAACTCATTGTATTTTTAGGAAAAATAAGTCTCCTATTATACCACCACCATAAGGTAACCCTCAATTTTTTATAACTTCCAAACTATATACACAAAGTAGTCTCAATTCTCAAACGGGTTTTGTGATATTAAACCAAGTGTGTATGCTTGTATCGGGAAGTCCATTATTCATCACTTTATTATATCAGTCAATGAAAATTTTGAAATATGTATTACTGAGCGGTCTAGATGTCCTAACAAGAGGTAATTTGGGTTAGTGTAAATTTAATCTATGTTTTATATTTTCCAGGTTAACTTAAGTACCTAGGAGGGATCAAGTGCATAGTGTGCAAAAAACTATAGCTAATATTTGGAATTAGTGTTAGGCAAAATGTTGGAAATTACTCAACAATCCCTACCCCAATGGCCATTACCTGACCCACTCAACCAAGTACCCACCATTGGAGTGCACCTAAAATGGTGACATATTACACTGGGGATTCGGACTCATGCCCTCTGACTCTGAGAACTGATGTTAGGATAAAAAACAGACTGACAATTCTAAAAGATATTGCTGATAGCAAGGACCCTACTTTATTTCTTAACACAATCCAAGTCATTGACTTGGCAGTAAATTAAGCTAAGATGTCAGGTATTACACCAACATACCTCAAAGCTCTTGTAATTTTTTTCAACTCGCATGAAGCCTCATTTAGTGCCAATGATGATTGTAAATAATTTATTAGCATAAGTCAGTGTATCTCACTTGTTAAGTAATGTTAAAAACATCTTAATCTTATTCCATGAAATTCGAATCACAATAATATAATCCACTTTTAAATAAAATTTTGGAGTTATAATATGCAGTTTTGGTCACATTAGGCTTATTATTTTAGTTATCTTTTGTATCTAATATTTGTTCAAAAATTTTGGCGTGATAATAATGATATTTATATTTAAAATAGTCTATTTTTTCCTAAAATTTTTAAAGTTTAACCAGCTAAATTTCAGAATTCTAGGATGGTCAAAATATTCCATCAAATTTTCAATCTTTTTGGGAACAAACTTCAAGAAAGTATATGGCAAGTGGTGAGGATACGCATATAACCATCATGATTCTGAATTTAAATATTTTTAAAATATTATTATCATAATTTTTTTGGGTAAACGAAGCAAGTAAGGGGGCTGTGTCATTGAGGCCAAAGTATAGGTGTTTTCTCCAACAGTAAAATAGTAGCCACGTGTATTGACAATAAAACCTTGTACAAGTCATGAGCAAGTATAACAAACTCAATAAAAAATTAAAAATATATATTTAAGAAATTGGATCTAATCAGTCAATATATAAATTCATGTCATTGGTATTTTTGCATAATTATTTTTCTAGAAAAAAAAACATAGTCATTTGATCAGTGATGTAGGAACCATTAATGTGAGGAGGTCTAGGGAGGCTTCTATTAGGTTCGGTGCCGTGGTCCATCCATGGAAATAACATTTCCATGGATGTGTAAGTGTATCGATCAATTCACAATCAATATTTAAATAAAATCATTTTATGTACCTTTTTGGAAAACTTATTCCACCCTTGACATGTTCACTTTGAAATTGTTCCAAGGCCGTTCACGCGTCTGGCTTCTAGAAGTGTCCATGCGATCTTTTGGTGCTTGGATCTCCACCTTTTCTTGTACAATTCTCCTTAGAGACTCTCACCTTGGTTGAATAGTGATGTAGAGAATGAACAAGGGGAGAGACTGTCAAATCAGGCTTGCATGGGTGCTTAAAATGAGACCCCTTTCCCGCTTTATATTTCACTTAAGGTTTTTCTCAAAAATCCTAAATAGTAAAATATATACACCAATGCCCTTATGACCTTGTGTGTGTGACCCTCTAGGCCCATGCATCATTCTAAGTAATACCTTTAGTGGCCCAATAATAATAATTGACCAACCTTATTAATTAACTATAGCAATATATAGATTAATTTAATAAGAATCGATTTAACTCAACCGATACGTTAAGTTTCCAGCCCGTGGGGTGCCAAGAAGATACACCTCGTGCTCAAGAAGATACCAAGTAGTCTTGAACTCTCTCATGGAACCGTTACTATCATAGGTTACCGTATATGTATAATCCATTATTCGTTTGGGATTCTCAAACGACTTAGAGTATGGTTTATCATCAAACCCTCATCCGTCATTCAATTAGTACTGATGTGTAATGGGGATCATTGGAGAACATCTTCTACAATATCCTCACTACCCTGGCAAGGAATTTTTCTGCATCGTCTTGCATGAGTCAATCTCCTTTTATACCGAGGGCGGATGATCCCATCTTGACCACTCAATCATCTCCATAAGCTTCTTACTACATCCGATCTATAAATTATTTGAATCCCATGATTAGAGGCTCATAAGTCATAGTCAAAATGTAGTCGTCCACTCACGAGATGTCCTTGATGTCTCAGTCAATGGATCACTTATACAACCATGACTTGAATAAACCTAATTGACATTTAGGTATAATATTATTCAGGGATTCATACAGATCAATTCAGTGAACTCTTTCTCCAAAGAGCACCCACTATTTGTCCTTAGTGTTGCCACACTAATAGCCACATGACCAGTTATACTTATCATATAAGTAGGATCAGCTAGTGCTATTCTATCTAAATAATTTGATGTATGTCTAGACTATCCATCAAATAGGAATATTTAGAATACATGTTTAAAGACTAGTGATCATTGTATTATGATATCATCATAATTCACTAAGTCATTGCACATATTCGTGGACTTCATTATAAACATCACACAGAATAATAATGAACACAAATATTTTATTCAATAAACTTAAAATAAACATGGCAGTGTAATTGGCTTGACGACCACATAATACCCATCAACTTTAACTCATGAAAACTATGTTCTTAAGAACTTATAGCAAATAAAAGTCTAATATATTCAATTTTCCCCTTCAAGTCAAAGGGTTCAAGAAAAGTCTGATCGGACTTCTTGATGCTCGGTCATCATAACACAACACCGAGGTACACGGATCAAAAATCACTATTAGGCACAGTCCATTGATGATGTTTACAACTCAAAAATATAATTTTGGAAATGAGTATACCATGAGTACTGCTCTAATCCACAAGGAATTAAGGTTGACTTCAATGAGTTGACTTTCTTATCTTGACTAGGTCAACAAACTTTAAGTTTAAAATTTCAAGGGGGACTAGAAAGAGATGTGCCAAGGTAAGCTTATTAGGACCCTAAAATGCCCCAAAGTTTTGATTGGTCAAAGTCAACATCATTGATTTTGACCTATAAATAGAGAATAGTCAATGCCTAATTTCACGAAATTGGGGCCATTGGAAAGCCCTTGACACAAGGGTTCCAATGCACTGAAAATCAACGAGAATGGACAGTTGACCAAACAGATATATGCAAACAAAGTCAAGGCTCGAGATTTGCTTAACAAAGATAGGTGTGTTAGTCAAAGGGTAATTTTGAGGGTCAACCCATCTCAGAATTGAATGAAGTTGGTGACAATGGAAAGCTGACCTAAAGATGCTTTTGATGACACCTAAAACATTAAGATTAGAATTGTAATCACAAAGACTCAGGATTCACAAGTTGCCTTTGGAAATTCAAGACTTGCATGAGCATTATTACGAAGTCAGTTTGAAACCAAATCAAGCAATTCAGAGGTCCTCTGATAGAAATCACATAGACACATCAGTTGACACAAGAATCACTCAAAATGATTAAGCGATGAGGTAAATCATCATGTCATAAGCTACCGTTTGGAATTTGTGACTCGCATTGACATGCAACGGTCAAAAGTTGAATTCTGATGTTAATGTTGGGTTCTAGAGGCCTAGATCTGGATGAACAAATCAAAACGATGCGCAGCAGAAGACTTTTGAGAATCGAACGGCATCAACGAAAACATTAAAATGAAGTACCTTTGCACGAATCTCATTCGTGATTTCTTCGATCCTAGAGCGAGACGAGTCAAGCTGCTCAAGTGTGAAGCCTCTAGATGTATCCACGCGGTCATCGGCACATCGGATCTCCTCCTTCTCGTTGACGAGCCCCGTTCTATCTCCGTCGGCGTCGTTACGTCGTCCCGATCACATCAGGGATGGAGAGGGGGTGTGGGGAGAGTGGAGAAGAAGGGAAAGGCCCTTGAACAATTCTGGCCTGGGTGAATTTCGTTCAGGGCCTTCCCCTATTTATACTAAGTAGGTATTTTTCATAAAACCCCCAAAACTTAAGTATATCTTCCAACGTCCAAAAGACCATTTGCGTGTGACCCTCTAGGCCCATGTATCAGTCTAGTTAACGACTCCAGCGGCCCAATAACCTTTATTGGCCTTCCAAATTAATTAACTATATCATCATATAGATTAATTAATGTCGGATCGATTTAACCCAATCGATAGGTCGAGACTCCGACACGTGGGGTGCCAAGCTACACCTCGTGTCCTAGAAGATACAAAGGAGTGTGTATCGACTCACTCATGGAACATGTTCATCATCGGTTACCGTGTATGTATAATCCCTCATCCACTTGACGCTCCTTGGACGACTCAGGGTATGGTCAATTGTCAAACCCTAATCGGTCATCCGAGTTAGTACTGATGCATTTGGAAATCATCGGAGAACTCTTCTCTGATATTTCATTACCTTGGCCAAGGATTTCGTTGTATCATCTTCCTTGAGCTTTCACCTCTTATACCGAGGGTGGACGATCCCATCTTGACCACTCAATCGCCTTCGTGTACTTCTTGATCATACCGTTTAGAATCCCATGGCTAGAGACTCGTTGGCCATAGCCAAAGTACAACCGTCCATCCACAAGACATCTTTGGTGTCTCAGGTCTAAGGACCACTTACACAACCGTGACATGAATCAACCTGATTGACAGTTAGGTATTATACCATTCAGGGATTCGTACGGATCAATTCCGTGAACTCTTTCCACTAAAGAGCACCCACTATCTATCCTTAGTGTCGCCACACTAATGGCTACGGGACCGGCCATAATCATCATATGAGTGAGGCTAGATAGTGTTATTCTATCCAGATACTTCGATGTCCTTCTCGCATATCCTTCGAATAGGAATGTTTATAACACATGCTTAAAGACTAGTGATCTCCGTATTACGATCTCATCATAATTCACTAAGTCCGATCATGTATTCATGGACTTCATTATACGCATCACACGTGCCCTATAATGAATATGTTCTATTAATGAATATGGAACGAGATGTGGAATGTGTGATTGGCTTGCCGGCCACATATATTTCCATCAGTTAATACTTAATCAATTCAGTCAAAATCAAATTCAGTCGAAAACCAAGTCAACGAGGCTTCGAATGCCTTTGGGATCATTCGAATCTGTCGAGATTCGAGGGAGAAATCCTCGATCGATTTTGTCTGTGGAAAATGGGACCAAAAATAGTGATTCATGGTAATGTTTAAGTTAATTACACATCTAAATCTAACCTAAGATCAAAATCTAAGATATAGAAGTCAAAGGCGAGAGGAATTCCCCATTTCCTACCCAAATCCATCTAAACTTAAGCCTTAGGAGGAGGAAGAACTTGCTCATCCATTGACCAATTTGCGAGCTTTCATTGCCAAATCAGACATCACTCATTTTTAAACACTCCTGGCTTAAGAATTTGATCAAAGAACACAACTACACGTTTGTATTTTAGAGGATCCAATGATAAGTATGCCGTCCGGCAATAGGTGATTTAATCAAGAACACGGGAGATCTCAGTCGTCCATTTCAATTAAGTGAGATCAGACGGTTGAGAGAGAAACATGTCATACAACATGGTTGGCCACGTCACGATGTGGTGGGTCCCACCACTCCACCTGCCGATCTCTATTGTTTGCGACCAATCTAACAGAGTGTGTCCTGCCACGTGGCATTGTGCATCATCCGCCAAAGTCCATTGCAGCGATGACTGCGATCATCAGATGGTGCATCTAACATCAGAGATGTTGCCACATTGCACCTACATTGAGAGATAAGATGTGGGAATTTAGTCCAATATCGGTGATTTTTCAAATTTAGAGACAAATATATTAACTACTCTAGATTTCAGTTAGAATAAAACTGCTTCGCCTCTCTCCTCGGGGCGTCCCTTACACCACCTGTGCACGCCACACTGTCACATGGCGCACGCTGGCTCGTTGCCCGCATTACCACATGACGGCGCACACACGTCAGCACGCCTGGCCAGCTGGCGCCACATAAGGAGTTGACTTTGGGAAAAGTGATGGGGGACCATCTCGCCACCAAGACGGAGCGACGCCGACAACTGCACCAAGCAGCACGAGCCGATGGCCGCGATGCAACGTTCAAGTATACTGCTTAAAGAGAAACTGCCAATCGTCGTTTTATTTTCTTTCATGTTAGAATTTCTGTTATGTCTTGGACTGGGCCCTTCGTGTTGTAGGCCTCGTCCTCTCAGAACTTTCATATTTTCCTTCTCTTTGCTTGGAGGAGAACCGCTTGTCCTGAGATAGTTCTCTCTAGTTATGCCCAATTGGGCATGCCCCCGGCCCTATATAAGAACGGCATGCGCAAAAGGACAGAGAAGACTGATTGAGAAAATCCAAAGTATCTTGTTGTTTCTTTCTTTAGCCTTAGTCTAGAAGATAGCCCTTTAGAATTTTGACGTCACCATAGATCGGCGGAAACGTGGCCGTCTCTCCATGTCAGGATAACGTGGAGTCCCTCGTCCACTCTTTTTTGTAATGTTGTTTCTTCGCAAGAAGCCTAGTTCTTGGTAGTTACAGTTCAAGAAGGCGGTCAAGAATGCGAATCTTGGAACGCCTCTTGAACCTCCGACGTCCATCTCCATCGCCGTTGTTGTCATCTCCGTCCTGCCATTGCCAGGAGCCCATCGCCGCCAAAAGGAGCCACGCCGCCGTCATTCTCGTCCATCTGCAAATCATCCCCGACCGCGCCGCGCCATCTCAGTGCACCTGCGCGTTCGCCCGCCGCCGCTGCGCATCCCGCGCATCCGCGTGCCGCCCACGCGCGCTGCCTCTGTGCACCCTGTGCGATCGTGCACCACCTTCGCATGCCCCCGTGCATACGCACGTTGTCACCGCACGCCCCGCGCATCTGCGCGCTGCCCCGCGCGCCCCCGTGCGTCCGCATGCAGCCTTTGCACGCCCGCGAGTGGCGCCTCTTTCCTCGCTCGCACGTTGTCGACGCGCGCCCGTGCACTTATTGCGCGCCTGCGCATCGTTTCCGCACACCACACCTGCACGGCCGCTCACCACCCCTGCACGGCCGCTCACCGTTGCCTGTGCTTGGGCCTTCTACACCGGCGAGTGCACCACGATTGGAGACTTACTTGCCGACCGAGTCTCCCCGGCGGCCCCTGCATCAACCACTGGTGCAGGCCAACGTTCATGTCAACCATTCGGGTGGAGCGACCTCGACTCCTCTTACCGGGTTCATAGGAATTCCCTTTCTTATTTGCAGATCATTACTTTCTTTTCAGTATTCGTCTCGTTATTTTCTGACCCTCGAGAGTTAGGAACCTCTGTCTTGATTCCCTGTTGTCATAACCTAGTGAGCGGATAGGTAAAATTTCCTTGTGGTAAACATCAAATCGTAACGTGGGACGTTGGACGCCTACGGGTAGCAATACTACTCCTCGCCTTACGCGTTTGGATTGGTCCAAAGGAACGTTGGGAAGTCGATTGTCTCAATCAAACTTCGCCAATTTAACTACTCGTTGAATTTGACTGTGAAATTTGTTATACTTGTTGTTGTTTCAAATTTGAAATCATGACATCTAGCATTTAGTGCATTCTTAAACGTTAACTGTGGTGTAATACGAGCCATCCGATCCCGGCCTTCGTCGTGTTACATCAAAAAGTCAACCCTCATTAAATAACATAATTCTCCATAATCATCTAAAAATGCAGAACTTGATGGAATGGCATGTCCATGGAGAAAATGACCTCAATCAATGATAATGTGCATCTTTTGATATGAATTTAAGCTCTAAAAGCATGAATATGATGTATATATGCATGTATACTATACATGTTATCAATTGTACGAATTAGAGAATTAATGTTGATGGCTTAATAAAACTTCTATTCATACGTACTAATCATAACAACTTCTGCTCAATTTATTTTGTGACTTAAATTATCAGGATAAGATATATAAGAGACACAATGATGTAGAGTGGTTTCATTTATGGGCTATTTTAGTTCCAATAAAGAAATCACACTTCTCCACTTTATAAAAAATATTATCATAAAAATGAGTTCCAGATATATAAATTATTAAAATGTGATATAGGTAACATAAACCCTGAGGACAAGAGATTAAAATGTTTCACCTCATTCCACATAAGAAAGACAAACAAAGCACGTGTGAGAAGGACATTGATATGTAAAATATTTATAAAAGTAATTTTGGGTTGGTATATGTGTAAAATAAAAACAATTGTAATCCAATATCTGATAAGTGAGGATTACATGCCTTTATATAGGCTTATGAGGGTAGGATTATAGGATTAATTCTATGTGGGACCAAAGAAAAAAGAGAGATAGAGGGATGGTGGATCAGGCCTAATGGGCATTGCTAAACATTCCCTTGCAGGCTTTAGCATATAGATCAATCATGCCTAGCTTGGTGTAATCCCATCATAGGAAATTCTTGGTAGGCTCATGATGAAGACGTCTGCAAGTTGCTAAGATGATGCGACAAATGGAGTTGAAATGATCCCTGCCATTACTTTGTCGCGAATGTAATGACAGTCCCCTTGAATATGCTTGGTCCACTCGTGGAACACTTCATTTTTGGCGATGAAGATAACAGCTTGATTGTCACAGTGCATAGGCATAGGTGTCGGAGACTCTACACCAAGCCCCTTTAATAGAAGCTGAAGCCATATCATCTCTCGAGTTGTGAAAGCCATGGCACGATATTTGGATTCTACTAGAGCATGCAACCACCTTCTACTTTTGAGAGCGCCATGTGACCAGATTACCACCGACATAAGTACAGTAGCCAATAGTGGATTTGTGATCCCCTGGGTCGGCCGCATATGACACGTCTGAATAAACTTCAACTCAAAGGTGATGATGGCATCGATAAAGAAGTCCTCTCCCATGCACATTTTTGATATACCCAAGTACCTATAAAGCTCTTGAACAATGAACTTTACGTGGCTCCTACATGAACTTGCTAAGGACACTAACTGCATATGCAATGTCGGGGCGTGTCACTAATAGATAGATGAGTTTCCCCACCAATCGGCGATACTAGTCAGCATGAGCCAAGAGTAGCGATGAAGTATCCCGAAAAGATGGACAAGCCTCCATAGGAGATGATGCCGGCTTGCACCCTAGAAGTCCCATTTCGTGGAGTATATCTAGGGAAAACTTTATTTGAGAGTTTATCACCCTGAAAAGCAAACTCAATGCCGAGGAAATATGGAGGAGTCCCCAAGTCATGCAGACTAAGATGTTACATGTGGTTTGAATACCCTCGTTGGTGCTGCCGGTAATAAGCATATCATCCACATAGACTACAAGTATGATAATACCTGCATTAGTGCTCTTGGTGAGCATCGTAGGATTGGCCTGACATGGGGTAAAGCCAAAATTCTTGAGAAGTCCGTCAAATTAGGCAAACCACGCGCGAGGACTCTGCTTAAGGCCATAGATAGCCTTTTTCAAATGACATACCTTGGATGACTCCCCCGGAGCAACATACCCCGGAGGTTGCTCCATGAAGACTTGCTCCTCCAAATCACCATAAAGAAACGCATTAGACACATAAAACTGATGCATACTCCATGCATGATTAACTGTCAAAGAGAGAATCACTCGGATGGAATTGAGACGAACTACAGGGGAGAAAGTCTCCATGTTGTCAATCCCATATACTTGGGTGAAGCTGTGAGCAACCAATCGAGCTTTATGTCTGGCAATTGACCAATCAGAGTTGTGTTTGAATGTGAACACCAATTTTCATGTTACGATATTGGCATCCCGAGGACGATGGACAAATGTCCATGTGCCTCGTGAGACAAGTGCATTTACTTCAAGATCCATGGCGGCTTTCCACGCAGGTACTTGTGCTTCCTCATCATAAGTCGTGGGTAATGACTTAGAGGCCATGGCCACAACAATGGTGCAGAAGGAAGGAGAGAGGCAATCATAGGAGAAAAAATTAGAGATAGGATGTTGAGTGCACATACGTGTACCTTTGCGTAGGGAAATGGGAAGGTGAAGATTATCTGTGGGGGGGTGGTGAAGAGGCGGGTATTGAGGCATCATCAAGAATTGACGGATTTGCATCTGGCACCGGCAAAGGTGAAGAGGCTGGAGAGACAGGTGTCGCGCCACCATCAGAGACTGGTGGATCTGCATCTGGCACCGGTGAAGGAGGCTGAGTCGTGGAGGATCGAGTGGGAGCCAATGGATCAGATCCTAGATAGATGAGAAGAGGAGGGGAATCCATAACATAAAGTAGAGGAGAGAAGCCCGATGGAGGTGTTAAGGGGACACGAGGAGGAGTCATTTTTGGAGAGAAGAAGGGACACTCCTCATGAAATGTAACGTCGACTGAGAAGACGTAAGTCTAGGTATGTGGAGAATAAACACCATACCCTTTTTTAGTCCAAGAGTAGCCAATGAAGACTCCTTTTTGAGTACAAGGGGCTAGTTTACAAAGAGATGGGGAGTGATCTTGGACGAAGGCCCTATAGCCAAACACTTGTGGAGGTAATGAAAAAAGAATGGCATTTGGATGAAGATGATGAATTAAAATGTCGCCGTTGAGGGCCATGGTGTGGAGGCAGTTTTGGAGGTACGTGGCAGTGAGAATAAAATCCAACCAGAGATATTGAGGGACATGCATTTCGATAAGAAGTGTGCGAGGTATGTCAAGTAGGGAGCGGTGTTTTCATTTGGCGATGCCATTTTGTTGGGAGTTGTGAGGACATGAGATTTGGTGAATTATACCACGATCGCTAAAGAAGGTTTGGAGCGAGGTTGATGGAGGACCATCCAGTCAATCGCGCCCTGACCCATTGCCATCCACGTCACGGAGCCCGAGTCGACATGAAGAATCTACAATTCCACTATCAGGTTTGAGAAGCGGCGACGTTGTCTCACTTCGTGTCAAGTGTCTTTATGTAAATTTTCTGTTTTGCGTCGTTGTTGGACTGTCTGGAGGCCCCTCCTGCCTGAGTATCGGCCTCCTACGTGTGTCTTCTTTGATTTAATTGTGCTTAATTGTCCTCTTTAGGGGAGAAAACCTTGATGGGCTTCGTATTCCCCTAAAGAGCCCTTTTAAGGGGAAGCCCAATAAGCTTTCCCTTAAAAGGGAGCCCAATAGGGCCACCCACAACTACAATTTTCCCTCTATAAGAGGGGAGAAGTGGACGTGGGATGTTAGGCTTGTTGAATTGAAGGAATCAGATCTGGTTTTCATAGAAGGCAGTTATTATGTTATTTTTGTGTTGAGAAGGAAGCATCGTGGAGTTTTTCTTTTGTTCAAAGGGGTGCTCCCTCATGGTTCCACAAGATTGGTGGTATCTCGATTGTGTAAGATCTTTAAAGGGCCAATTTTTCGCAGTCATTTGGTTGTGTCATCTCAATTCTGCTTGGATAGAAGGAAATCAGATTCGATATGGGTTTTACTGGGTTCGCACCTCTCCAGGTTGAATCCCATTTCATCACGTTCCTCTACAATCAATCTTTTGAATAAATTAGCAGCGCTCTTCTCAAGTTCCCTCCACGGTCGACGGTCTTGCATGCTATGGCCAGATTGTTGAACGACGTGGACCAAGTTGAGAATACGACGGTTCTCCGTCGTCCCCCCCTTTCCTCCTACAAGACAAGAATCGGTAGAGCAGTCTTATTCTCTTCTTCAAGTGACCGCCAATTACCACAATGCCTTGCCATGATTTTTATTTTTTATTTTTTTTTGCATTATCATTGTGACCCAAATCTTCGAGGATCTTCCACCAACGTTCAGGGTTATCCTTCTTGCTGAAGACGGATTACGGTGCTTCCCTAAACGAATCACCTATGATCAACATCCAACCATGAGGCCGAGTCCTGAACGTCTTGAGGTTCTCGTTCTTCTACTCGGACAGCTACTACGTCGGCATTCGATCTTTGTTGTTGGTCTTCCCAGGATTTCAACGCACCTTCAAGTTGCCATGAGTACATGTTTCTTGTTGCACTGTGCGCACTTATGGATCTCCGCCCGACGATCTAATTCACAATCCCTATGGGTGTCAACGCTCATTGCTCCCTTCTCGACCACTAACAACACCCGAGCACACTTTAACCCCGAGTGGTCAACCTGCATAATTCTTCTTTGCCTTATAAATGAACGGTGACATGCCGTTAGCTCGCGTTGTCCCTGCGATATTATCAAAATTGCTAGCCGTTGGTTCATACATGCTATTTTCCCCTCGATTCTTCCGTTCAGCATCAGGCTTGTCCCAGCTACAAATGTCGACCACCGTGACGGCCGACCCGACTCCAACCGACAAATCCTGAATCCACCGGTTAGTACTCCTAAACCTTCTTAAAGCTTAGTTGCATCTTTCAGTACGGATTTATGACTGTTCCGCCACCCCAACCGTAGTTAAGTAAGAAGATAGGATTGGCCACTTGAATAGTGAATGATATATATATATATTTCTCATCGGTGTCGTAAGTGATCATTTTTTTATGGAAGTGTGGACGCTCTTAGAGTCTGAATGTCCCCTATCTCATTGGCTTGCAAACTGAACACATGGATCATTGGGAGTGTAAATCGTGCCATAACCTGTCTAGTATCGTCCAATTGAATTGCGTCTCGGGTTATTTGTCGATTGATGTACTTCCTGTTAAATTTATTAAATTGTACGCCTCATTTCACAGCCTCATTTCGTGTTTAAACAACCCCTTTGTTGTGTAACACGATCCGAACGATTTTGGTGTTTTCGTGTTACATCATTATCGCAAGGCATTTTAGCTATGAAAGACTGGGAACAGTGGAGTATTGAGTTTGTACCTCATTGAAGAACTGAATGATTGTAGATGAAACTTCGGTGCGATCATGGAGAAGATAAGTCCAGCTGACTCTGGTATGTTCATGTGGTATCGATGGCCAGCAATAGAAGGAATGCGATAAGGACCCCACACATCACAATGGACTGTGTCAAACAGAGAAAACGTAGGCATGGATAAGAGGAACGATGATGTTTCCCTAATCGACATGACTCGCACAAAAAAGGAGTGAGAGAAGGAAATGTTTTCTGTAATTTTTTAAAAGATGGATGTCCCTAGCATTGATGCCACAAAAAAGAAATTTCTGAAGTAGGAGAAGATAAAAATGCCCGAGGGCTAGAAGGGATGTGATTGGAGACGAGTTCGTAAATCTCCCGCACATTCTCACGGCCCAAACCAATCCTCTACCCAATATGTAGATCCTGGAAGGTGCAATAAGTAGGAAAAAATGTTATAAAGCACTATAGGGTATGGGTGATGGTGTTAACTGTCAGGAGATTGATTGGAAATCTGGGAACATGGAGGAATTGGGTGAGAGGTAGGTATGATGAGGAAGTGGTATTGCCTAGGCCTTTGATTGGACATGTCCGACCATTGGTAATGGTGACGAAAGGAGACGGGGATATAGGCTTGTATGATGAGAGGATGGAGGATGTGCCAGTCAAGTGTTTTGAGGCCTCTGAGTCAATAATCCATCGCGAAGATGACGAAGCAAGAAATTCATGTGTACTTGATGTAGAAGGGGCAGATGTTGGTAATGGAGGAGAAGATCTAGATAGGCCTCTGAATTTTTGAAATGCATCCAGCTCAGCTGATGTGAGTGTTATTTGAAGTGCCGGTAATGGGACACTCAATGGAAAGGGTGGAATTTGATTAGTTGAAGTTTCCACTGCTGACTGGGCATTTTGCGATTTCCCATATTTCTTCCAACATTTGTCAGAAGGGTGAGTTTATTTACCATAGTAGAAGCATAGTGTAAAGAAATTCCGTCCCTTCCTGAAAGTTGGTCGACTGCCTTTAGTCCTCATAACACACGGTGCCAGTACAGCCATTGCTAACGGAGTAGGAGAGCACCCTTGTGAGACGTGTGACACTCTTGTGGTGACTCAAAATGCGGTGGAGAAGATCTGAGTGATTTCAGGAACACGATCTCCAGAGAGAAGAGAGCCCCTGATTGGCGAGGAGATACTCAGATATAGTTTTCCAAGATAGGTGCCAGCTATCAACTCCTGGTGATAACGCTCCATTGTTCACAAGTCTATCGTAGGTGGCTGGTAGATGGCCATTTCTTGAATTGCCACCTGAATTCTCCCAAAGTGAGCTTGGAGCGCGAAGTCTCCCTGCTTACATGAGAGGAGTGCTACGAAGATCTCCACTGTTTTCCAACATTGCTTCAATTGGCGTACATGTTTTCCAACGTTGTCCAGAGTCACTTGGCCGGTTAGATACGAGATAGGGGCTCGGCGATTGGCTGCTCAATGCTCTTGAATATCCACATTAATATGGCTGAAATGAGCTAATTCCAACCCGAATATGTCGATGATGTCACGCTAGGAGGTTCCTCCATTAGATGTTGACTCAAGTTGTGGGATGTCAGGTAATGCTGAAATCCCTATGCCCATAACTCATAATTGTCGCCATTGAAGGCATACGCCGGTCGAGTGAGTTGCATCGTGATAGAATGTTGCAGAGCAGCTTGTCCGAGTGGAGAAAGAACCCCTATAAATGGGTTTGAATCATTTAGATTACACATACCTCAATACTTGGCAAAAGATCACAGCTTGGAGATGATTGCCGACTAGGGAAGATCGCCGAAACTAACAGCGAGGATGCTGAAAAAATGCCAAGAAAACACAATGAGGACTGGCTGACTTGCGGGAAAACACTGGAAGAAGGCCGCTCATCTGCGAAAGTCACGCAAGTGACTGCGGGCAGCGGCTGTGGCAGCCAAGAGGTTGGAGGGTCATGTTGGATCCCTTGGCGGAGTCACCACGGAGCTCTGGGTGGAGCCGCAGTGGGGCCCTCGGTGGGGCTGTAGTCGATCCCCTGGTGGGGCCGTGGTGGAGCGGTAGGGGGGACACGGTGGAGCCGTGATGGGGCCGCAGTGGAGGCAGCGGCGAGGCCGCTGTGGAGCCTGCGACGGGGCCGCTATGGAGCCATTATGGGGCCGAAGTGGAGCCCCCAGCAGGACCTCGGTGGAGCCGCAACGGGGCCGCAGTGAAGTCCGCGGTGAGGTCGCAGTGGGGGACGCGACGAGCCAAGAGGTTGGGGGGGGGGGGGGGGAAGGGGAGGCCGCGCGGGGGCCATGGTCGAGGCAGTGGAGCGCGGGGGCCATGCCCACAGTGGGGCAGTGGTGGAGCCCTCAGCAGGGTGGAAACGGAGCCCTTGGAGGGGCCGCGGTGGAGCCTTAGGCAGGGTCGTGTCGGATTCCTTGGCAGATTCGCCGCGGAGCTCTGGGCGGAGCCGTAGTGGGGCCCTCGGTGGGGCTGTAGTCTAGCCCCTAGTGGGGCCGTGGTGGAGCAGTAATGGGGGCACGGTGGAGCCGTGATGGGGCCGCTGTGGAGCCTGCGACGGGGCCGCTATGGAGCCGTGATGGGGCCGAAGTGGAGCCCCCAGAAGGGCGTCGGTGGAGCCGCAACGGGGCCACGGTGAAGTATGCGGTGAGGTCGCAGTGGGGGACGCGACGAGCCGCGGTGGAGGCTGTGGTAGGACCGAGAGAGGCCATAGCAAAAGGCCACGGCTGGTCCACAAGAGAAGCAACGGGCAGCCAAGGAGCAGCCGCACGACGACCCTACGACCAGCGAGGAGGAGGACGATGAGGAGATATGATCACCTGATTGGCTGGTGTTGGAGAGGCCGACGAGGAGGTTGATCATTGAGGAGGACCGCTGACGGCGGGAGGACACGCGACACTTGAGAGAGATGTCGGCACTGGAAGAGAGGTGGAGCTGACACTGGATTTTACTGGGAAAAAATTTTAATTTGAGGGTCAATCGAAGCTCGGATACCATGCGTAAAAGAGTTAATGATTGTATCCTATGTGGGACAAAAGAAGGATTACATGCCTTTATATAGGCTAATGAGGGTAGGATTATAGGATTAATTCTATGTGGGACAAAAGAAGAAAGAGAGAGAGAGCGATAGTGGACCAGGACTAATGGGCCTTGTTTAACAATATCATATTGGAGCTTGGGTGAACAAATGAGATAGAAAATTTAGAAAATGAATATTCTTATATACAATTTTCGTGAATAATATATCACAGCTTTGTGGTGTGTCAATATCTTAGGGAACTTACCGAGGTGTTGCACGTGTGTGTACAAACCTGGTGTTTTCCAATATGTAACTATTAAATAATGTCATTTGGACTTTGATAAGTGCTTTCTCTGGTCGCAAGCCACGAGGGGTCGAAGATCCTTAATGTTAAATCATTCCTCTATTGAAATTTTTTTGATTCCTTTTAACGGACTCTAGTAAATTTTGACCACAAGAAATAATATTAGTCTTGGGAATAGCTGAATGCCAAGTCCATTCAGCCCCAAGAGCCCAACCTAGATAAAATATTATATGTTTATATCCTCATTAATTAATACAATGTATATTGACATAGCTGTAATGCATGGATATCATAAGAACATGACTTGAATCCACAAGCCTTGATCTACTTGAAGTAACCTGAGACACAACGACATTTTGAGCATGTATGGTTATAAGGTGATAAAGATATATCACTATTATATATTGGGGACCCGACACAAAGTAGTGTGTAACCAATAAAGGGAAATGTTTCATAAAATAGTTCTATCACTATTATCTATCTTCTAGATTTCATGATTTAACTTGGCACTCCACAGGCTGATAACTTTAACTTATTGATTGAGTTACAACACTTACCACGCCGTTGCTACGATCCCATCTCACTCTCCTTTCTCGTCCATCTTAATCCCAAATTAGTAAACCCTAATTAGCCGTTTATCATCTTATTATCTACTCTCATCCTGCATTCACTACCATATACATAATTCCTCTCATCGTTGCCTCACCCAATTGGAATGTTATTTTCCCCAATATATGTTCCTCGTGGAGACGAGACGTACTCATCGATAGCTAATTAGATTATTTAAAAGTATCATTTATAAATTTGTTTGATTAAAATCAAATTCTCAATGACATAATTTTTACTCAAAATTTGAGTTTATAGACATTTAATAAATTATATGGTTCTACTTATAAGATAATTATGGTTGATCTTGTGATCATTAGTGTGGAGACATAAATGTGACGAGTCCAGTGATCATTGCAGACTGATATTTTACATGAGGAAGCTAATGCTTTTTGATTCTCATACAAAGTGTTCATAATGTAGAGAAATTTTAATTAAAATCTTAATAAAACACAGATGCGTGTGTTTCTCACATAAAGAGTTTGCGTGATTTGAATGAAACCCTATATCAATGATCTTGATACAATATAACGCAAGTATTTGCAAACATTTAAATTATATTAAATGCATCCATTAAAGGTACAGTTATTTAAATTATGAGCTGAATGGTCTCACCGGACAATAATCAGTAAGTGCAATCACACAAAATGGAATGTTTATTATTTGGATATTTCAAGTGTAAAGTTAAATGAATACATTTAATGACAATATAAAATTTTGAAATTCTGAAAATTGAATATTTTTACTTATTTATAATCTAGAAAGGCACAATACTTATTTAGAGTAGAAGCAACCAAAGGTTGTATAATCTGCTTTATTCTGATTTTGTTGAACTTAAAATGCAACACAAGATTCTCTCAAAGAATAAGAAGGCTAATAATTATTTCAGCATTTTATTTGTCAAAAAATACATCATGTTCGTGATGGTTGACGGCTTTCTTTCTCAGAGTTATGAAAGTATGTGTCTCCCTTAGCAACACAGGTGTAGACAGATATAGTTCCGGATTGCCCAGGACATGGACAATGGATGGGAGGGGACAAAGATCGTCCCGTCCGACGTCCGGAATCAGTGCAGGAACGCCGACAGAATGTTTTTTTCATCTGAGACCTCCGGACAGGGCAGTTCTTTCATTTGAGACCTCTGGACGGGAGGATTTTTTCGTCCGAGTGGACGAATACTGTCTCGTCCGTTCGTCAGTGGACTAATTTTCGTCCCGGTATTCTTCCAATCTTCCAGACGGGACGATGTTTTCATCCTGGCACGAAAAAACTGTGCCATCCGCGTCCCTGCACTAGTATAGTTCAGGATCGTCCGGGATATGGACGATGGATGGAACGGGACGAAGATCGTCCCATCCGACGTCCGCAATCAGTGCAGGGACGTAGATGGGGTGGTTTTCGTCCAAGACCTTCGGACGGGACAGTTTTTTCGTCCGAATGGACCAACACCGTCCCGTCCGGCGGTATTGGGACAAATTTCCATCCCAATTTTTGTCCAACCTCGCGGACAGGATGATTTCTTCATCCCGGGATGGAAATACTGTCCTGTCTGCGTCCTTGCACTATACAGACAGGTGTCACTCCTGAACAAAAATTATTTCCGAACCTGGTTCCGAAGATGATACTATTAATTGTTATTCCAAACTTCTGACTTATTTAATTTGACTTTCGGTCATTTGCACATTATAGGTATGTTATCAGGGAATTATACATTTGAAAAAATATCTTAAAGACAGATCAGACTAATAATCATCAAGCGAGAGGGAGGTGGACACGGGACGGATGACGCGTCCGTTAAAATGTTTTCCCGCTCAAAAGGATGGTTAATCCGAAGGAGCAGGCGCCAGCCTCCCGATGGGGATCCGACGGCTAAGACCTTTCCACGTGGACAACTCTGATCCGTCCGATCTATAAACATGAAATCTCCACCCTCCATTTTATAGCTTCCAGTAGCGTAAATATGGGATAAAATAGGGGGTAAATTGTTATTTTCCATGACTATATAAACCAGTGCCCGAAATTCTCCAAGGGGTTTCCCTTTTCCCTCCTATTCATTTCTTCGCGCCCCAAATCGTCGAGTTCTCTCGCCGAGGTTCGGCGCGAGGTCTCCAGGAGAGCATAGCGAGCCCCTGGAGGTGAAGAAATCATCTCTCCCAAGGTGTATTTCAAAGGGTAAGAGTCACAATCCTTAATTTTCGAACTCTGATTCTGTCGCGAATCGGCGTAGTCGATCACGACGCTTTTAGAAAACCCTAACCCTAATTTAAACCCCAGCCTCTACCCTTAGCCTAGCCTTCAATACTTCTCTGAATCTCAGTGTTTTCTTATTTTTTTAAATCACCCGGTTTTATCTGAGTCTCATTGTATGGCAGAGGTGATACGTATCGATCTTTCTAGGTTATCTATCCTTCGTATTCTTACGAGAGACACTAAGTCTAAGTCTCGATTTTTTTTATTTAATTGATTTTTTCCCATCATCTGGGTCGGCTGATTAGCTCGATTTGGGTGCTTATTTCCGCAGATTTGAGTTGTTCCCTCGATTTTCTCCGCAATGGCGGATCAGAGGAATGGAAGCGGCAAAGCGGGGAGTTCTTACAGCATCGACATGGGTAACTTTGTGAAGCGCTTGAAGGCGTTTTACGGGCACTGGAAAGATCACAAATCTGATATGTGGGCAGCCTCGGATGCAATTGCTATTGCTACCCCGCCTGCGTCAGAGGACTTACGGTACTTAAAATCCTCGGCTCTCAATATCTGGCTTCTCGGATACGAGTTTCCAGAGACCATCATGGTGTTCACGAGCAAGCAGATTCATTTCTTGTGTACCCAAAAGAAGGCCAGCCTTCTGGAGACTCTGAAGAAGTCTGCAAAGGAAGCTGTTGGTGCTGAAGTTGTTATGCATGTGAAGACTAAGAACGATGACGGCACAAGTGCCATGGATGAGATGCTTCGTGCTGTTAAATCTCACTCCAAGTCTGACAGCCCTGCTCTGGGATACATTGCCAGGGAAGCTGCGGAAGGGAAAATTCTTGAAACGTGGGCTGAGAAGCTTAAGTCCTCTGGAACCCAGCTTGTTGACGTTACAAATGGGTTTTCTGAGCTATTCTCTGTCAAGGACGAGACTGAGCTCACTTGTGTGAAGAAAGCCGCCTACTTGACCTCCTCTGTGATGAAGAATTTTGTGGTTCCTAAGCTCGAGAAGATCATCGATGAGGAGCTCAAGGTCTCTCATTCCTCTCTAATGGACGATACAGAGAAGGTTATACTGGAACCCATCAAGGCTAAGGTGAAACTAAAGCCCGAGAACGTCGACATCTGCTACCCGCCGATCTTCCAGAGTGGAGGCGAGTTCGACCTCAAGCCTAGCGCCACCAGCAACGATGAGAATCTGTACTACGAGTCGACTAGCGTGATACTCTGTGCGCTTAGCTCACGGTACAACAGCTACTGCACCAATGTGGCGAGATCTTTCCTGATTGACGGCAATTCGGTGCAGAGCAAAGCTTATGAGGTTCTTCTCAAGGCGCAAGATGCCGCCATTGGGGCTCTGAAACCGGGGAACAAAGTCAGTGCCGTCTATCTCGCCGCCCTCACCGTAGTTGAGAAAGAAGCCCCAGAGTTTGTCCCCAACCTCACCAAGTCTGCTGGAACTGGAATGGGCCTCGAGTTTCGGGAGTCTGGCCTGGGTCTGAATGCAAAGAACGATCGAATTCTCAAACCAGGGATGGTATTCAACGTCTCTCTTGGCTTCCAGAACATGCAGGCGCAGACGAAGAACCCTAAGACAGACAAGTTCTCCTTATTGCTGGCTGACACAGTGGTTGTGGGTGAGAAATCTCCGGAAATCTTGACTGCCGCATGCTCGAAGGCCGTCAAAGACGTGTCCTACTCTTTCAACGATGGCGAGGACGAAGAAGAGGAGCGGCCTCAGAAGCATAAGCAGGAAGCCATGAACACGGACGCCTTCCCCTCTAAGGCGACCCTGCGATCTGACCACCAGGAGATGTCCAAAGAGGAGCTGAGGAAGCAGCACCAGGCAGAGCTTGCCCGCCAGAAGAACGAAGAGACTGCTCGGCGACTGGCCGGCGTTGGATCAGGATCCGGTGATGGACGTGGCTCCGGCAGGCCGTCTGGCGAGCTCGTCGCGTACAAGAACGTAAATGACATCCCACCCGCCAGGGAGCTCGTGATACAAGTTGATCAGAAGCACGAGGCGGTGCTGCTGCCCATTTATGGCAGCATGGTGCCCTTCCACATCTCCACAGTCAAGAGCGTGAACAGCAACCAGGACAACCGAACCTGCACCATCCGCATCATCTTCAACGTCCCTGGTGCTCCGTTCACGCCGACGCCGGACCCCTCCGGCGCCCTAAAGAACCAGACCTCGGTCTTCCTCAAGGAGATCACCTTCCGGTCCAAGGACCCGAGGCACAGCAGCGAGGTCGTCCAGCTGATCAAGGCCTTGCGCCGCCAGGTCGCATCCCGAGAGTCCGAGAAGGCGGAGCGGGCCACGCTGGTTACCCAGGAGAAGCTCCAATTGGCCACAGGGAAGACGAAGCCGGTCCGACTTTCGGATCTCTGGATCCGACCTGTTTTCGGCGGCCGGGGTCGCAAGCTCCCCGGCACGCTCGAGGCCCATGCCAACGGCTTTCGCTTCTCGACCTCCCGCCCTGACGAGCGGGTCGACATCCTGTTCAGCAACATCAAGCACGCCTTCTTCCAGCCGGCAGAGAAGGAGATGATCACGCTGCTTCACTTCCACCTCCACAACCACATCATGGTAGGCAACAAGAAGACGAAGGACGTGCAATTCTACGTGGAGGTGATGGAGGTAGTGCAGACCCTCGGCGGCGGCCGGCGCTCCGCCATGGACCCGGACGAGATCGAAGAGGAGCAGCGGGAAAGAGAGAGGAAGAACAGGATCAACATGGAGTTCCAAGGGTTTGTGAACAAGGTGCATGATCTGTGGGGCCAGCCTCAGTTCAAGGGGTTGGACTTAGAGTTTGATCAGCCACTGAGAGAGCTGGGCTTCTACGGCGTCCCTCACAAGGCCTCTGCCTTCATCATCCCCACCCCGAGCTGCCTCGTGGAGCTGATCGAGACGCCTTTCCTGGTCATCTCTCTGGGGGAGATAGAGATTGTTAACTTAGAGCGGGTCGGCTTCGGGCAGAAGAACTTCGACATGGCGATCGTGTTCAAGGACTTCAAGAAGGACGTGCTGCGGATTGACTCGATTCCGAGCAGCTCGCTGGACAGCATCAAGGAGTGGCTCGACACGACGGATATCAAGTACTACGAGAGCAGGCTGAACTTGAATTGGAGGCCGATCCTGAAGACCATCACAGACGATCCGGAGAAGTTCATTGAGGATGGTGGGTGGGAGTTTCTGAACATGGAGGCGAGTGACTCCGAGTCGGAGGGCTCGGAAGAGTCGGACCAGGGGTATGAGCCGTCGGACGCCGAGCCGGAGTCGGCGTCAGAGGAGGAGGCCTCAGACAGCGAGTCGTTGGTGGAGTCGGAGGAGGATGAAGACGAGGATGAGGAGGAGCAGGACTCGGAGGAGGAGAAGGGGAAGACGTGGGAGGAGCTTGAGAGGGAGGCCAGCAACGCTGACCGCGAGAAGGGGGACGAGTCTGACAGTGACCAGGAGCGTCGCCGTCGCAAGAAGGTCACTGTCATGGCCTCGAAGCCCCGCCTCCCCGACCGCTCCCTCCCCTCCAAGAGACCCAAGCTCCGTTGACCTTCCATTCATCCATTTCTCAATCTTCTCTCTCTCTCTCTCTCTCTAGCTTATGTGTCTTTTCAGTGCATGCAACTAGTAAAGAAGCTGGTCTTTTGCGTCCCATTGACCATACTATATTGGAATAGTGTTGACCGTCTTGGGGCCCCCCAAAAGTCAACGAGTATCCATTTCTATATCTTTATCTTAGTTCCTAGGTTTTTTTCAGTGCGACACGGGAAAATACATTATTGGTTCTTTGTATCCGGTTGACCTTATTTTTACTGGCGTTGACTACCCTGGACCTTAAAGGTCAACTATGTCGTCTTCTTCGTTGACCATCTCTGTCTGTCTCTCTCTCTAGCTCCTGTGTTTTTTCAGTGTGACAGGGAAAACAAATGTTCTCTATCCTGCCGTTATACTCCATGAAATTCGTCTCCATCGTTGACCATACTTGAGTGTTGACCGGTGGGTAGGTTGAAAGTCCATGAAATTCGTCTCCATCGTTGACCATACTTGAGCGTTGACCGGTGGGTAGGTTGAGAGTCAAACCAACCAGCTCCAGTTAGCTCTTCTTTTTCCTCTGTGTGAGACTCCCAAATCTAGAGAGTTTGCCATGGCACTGGTGCTGCAGTGGTACGACGGGCTCTGCTTTCTTCTCGTTGGCGCGGCGGCGGCGAGTACCTGTTATTTAATATGGCTGCGCCGTTGTAGCAATGGCGGTGGCGGCGGCGGCGGCGGCAAGGGTTTTGCAGAGTTCCATCGCGAGTGGGGTAGTTGCTGGCGCGGCCTAAGCTCGAAGTGGCTCCTCGCCGGCCGGGTGGCGTCGGCCGCGGTCATGGTGGCGATGCTGGCGGCCGACGTGGCTGCCTACGGCGCCGACATCTTTGTCTACTACACAGAGTATGGACAATTCCCCCTCTCTCTCTTCCACGTGGCAGAATTTTATTCCTCCACGTCAGCGCTGAGTCGGATAAAGCAATCCTAGAGATCAAGGATTGTACACGTGGCTCGAAATCCAACCGTCAGCGCTGAGTCGGATGGTTTTTGGAAAAGTGCTACGTGGCCCAAATCTCACCATTGAATTTCATAGGGCGAGATGGTAAATTTTCCTGAAATTTAGGGGCATATTAGAAGGGAATCGAGCGATTGGTTGTTGGCTCTCGAGTAGAGTTGAAGTTGTTCTTCCTGTTCTTCGTCCTCTTCCTACGATCGACGGAGAGATTGCGAAGGAATCAATGGAGTATTGGAATCGATGGCAGGTTCCTGTCTGTGCAATGATCATATTCATTCCGGCTGTCGTCGCGGCGGTTTTGGCCTACCGGAAGAAGGAAATTCGGCCAAGAGCGGCCAATCTTTGGTGTCCCTGCTGGAGAAGATTTCCTGCTGTGTGGTTGTTGTGTTTCCGTGGTTTCTTCTTCATCTCTATGGCTTGCGCTCTTAGCCTGATGATCCGGGCCCACGGCCTGTCTTCCTTCTATTTCTACACGCAGTACGAAGCATTTGCTCGATTTTCTGTTATTTCGTCCATTTTTATACGAATGTGATGAATTTGAGTTTTTTGGTTTTTAAGTTTCTGATTTAGCTTTTGAGTGATTTTTTGAGGATCATGCGTCCATTACGAGAGAAAGTGAACCATCCAAGTGCTTCTCGATTCTGGAAATTACTTATGGACGAATGTATTTACGTGCAGTATGAAGCATTTTATTGATTTCTGCCATTTTTTCTTATTTTTTTACGAAATGTGATGAGAATTTGAAATTTTAGTTTTTAGTTATTTAGGGATTGCTTGAGAGAGAGTGAACCATCCACGTGCTTCCCGATCTTCATAATGACAGGTGGACGAATAAAATTTACGCACCGTATGAAGCATTTGATCGATTTCTGCTATATTGCCCTATTCTCATACGAAGTGTGATGAAATCGGATACTTTAGTGCACAAGTGTCTTATTTTAGGTACTTAGCAATTGCTTGAGGAATGTGCGTCCATCATGAGAGAAAGTGAACCATCCAAGTGCTTTCCGATGTGTGAATTCATTCAGAAAGTGCTGCCCGTGTGAATTTTTGTTACTTTGTTTGATCTTCATTTACTCTCAGTAACTTTGACATTTTTCTCTGTCGATTGAATGCAAGGTGGACCTTTTCCCTTGTCATCTTCTATTTCGCGGTATGAATGTATTATGAAACATTTTAATTATTCGCCTTAGATTTAGCAGAAAATAAAGATTTCCTTTTCTGAGCATAAATTCACTTGTTTTCTTGTCTAAAGCTTGGAACAGTAATATCTGCTCATGGTTGGTGGGCTTCCTTCAAGCGTGCTAATCACAGGAGGGAAGAAAGAACAGGGTGTTTAGAAAATTTAATGGATCTAGAAGGGGTAAGATCGGCAAATGTCCTTCAAGAGACAGATTTTGATGAGAAATGTAAGAAGGTTGGATTCTGGGGCTGTACACTGCAAGTAGTTTACCAGGTCAGAAGTCGTCTTCTTATTTATTTGTTTATGATGTTCGACTATACTATTTGAAAAATGACGTGGAAACAGACCTGTGCCGGAGCTGTGATGATGACTGACGTTGTTTTCTGGTGTCTCATCGTTCCATTCATGTCCAACGAGCATTTCACCCTCAATCTTGTAAGACCCATTTGATTTTTTTCCTATTTTCCGAAGGAAATATCATTCTCTTCTTTCATAGAAACCCCTTAAAGGTCTTCTTTCATACAAAATCCAATATTATTTTATCTCTGAAGTGATTTTATTCCTTTTTCAGTTGATGGGAAGCATGCATTCTCTCAACCTTTTCTTCCTCCTCCTGGACACTGCCTTGAACAGCATGGTACCTCTCTCTCTAAAGAAAAATAATATAACCCATGGAGATGGTCAATACTTCTCTCTCTTTGTGCAGCCCTTCACCTGGTTTGGCATGTCGTATTTCGTTCTATGGAGCTCCATCTATGTCATTTTCCAGTGGATCCTCCATGCATGCGGCTTCCAATGGTGGGTACTTTCTCTCTCTTACCATCTCAATCTATCTCTCTCTCTTCCTCTTACCAAATATTATCTTCCAGGTGGCCTTACCCTTTCCTCAAACTGGACACCCCTTGGGCTCCTCTATGGTAAACACCTCTCATCTCTCTCTCATCCCCTTTCTCTCTCTCCTTATTGAAAGAAATAATCGCAGGTACTTTTGCATGGCTTTGGTCCACGTACCCTGCTACTTTTTCTATTATGGGGTGGTGAGGGCCAAGGACCGGTTCTTCTCCAAGTGGTTTCCCGGCTCGTATATTTCCTTGTCGTCGTAGATAACCGCTGACAAATAAAGGCTTAGTGAAATTTTTTACAACCCTTTTTCCCTAATTTTATTGTTATGTCTCTCTCTACCTGATGCTTTTTTATCATGACGCGTGGACGGTGGTTAGGATGATCTTAAGTTGCCAAGTGGCTCTCCCATGCGACACGTTTCTGACATGCATCTCCCTTATTCTAACTTATAAGAATGTATCAGGAATGGTAGGGGTGTTCGTCTCTCTCTCTATCTATCACTCTGTGTCTGTGTCCATCTCTCTCTCTATCTCTCTAAGGGAAGCTCAGAGCGGGGAGGATGCCAGGCCTCACCATCGGTGACACAATCCCCAATCTGGATGTAGAAACAACCCATGGCCGATTTCGAATCCATGACTATATTAATGGTGGCTGGGCAATCATCTTTTCTCACCCCGGTTCGCTCTCTCTCTCCCTTTCTCTTTTGATTTTATGGCTTTATATATCTTGCTTCTACCTGTTTTTGTTTGTCTTTCTATCTCTATAGCTGTCTACCTGTCTATTTTTTTCTGTCTTCCTATGTGTCCATCCATCTGTTAATCTTTATCCTACTCGATATGTCCCTATCTCTCTCTTTATCTCTCTCTATTATGTAACTATTTCTCTATATCTCTCACTCTCTCTCCTGACATTCTCTCTCTCTCTCTCTCTCTCTCTCTCTCTCTTTATTTCTGTCAACTCTTCATCCTACTCGATGTTCCTCGCTCTCTCTCTATTATAACTACCTAATCTACCTACTCAACTGTTATCTGTCAATCTGCATCATTTCTAAATCAAGTATATTTAAAAAAAATACATCAAGTATGGTTTAATATCTGTACGCTTCTGTCTTACTACTTAGTGAATGTGATTGTATTTATCTATATATCTCTCTCTAAATGCATCTGTTTATGAAAACATGGGTTTCATCTCGACGTCTTTCTTTATGCTATGCCAACTTGGTTTTCTCTCTTTCTCTCTCCTCTCTCTCTCTCTCTAAAACAGGGGACTTCACACCTGTCTGCACTACGGAGCTGGGAAAGATGGCTGAATACGCAGAGGAGTTCAACAAGCGTGGAGTGAAGTTGCTGGGTCTCTCCTGCGACGACCTTCAGTCCCACCACGACTGGATCAAAGACATCGAGGCCTTCACTGTACTCTCTCATCTCTCTCTCTCTATCCATACATAAATCCATGATGGCATACACTTATAGTAATGCGACAGATACAGCCAGTTTTATCTCTTCTCTAACTTTGTAGACAATGATAATAGAATAATGAGATACAAATTATTGGCATGCTGCATGCATGGACTTCGGGAAACCCCCATCTTTCTCTCATTTTTATATACATTTATACCATCATGCATACATGTATGGCGATGTAATTGAACATAAATATCCAATATCATATGGATACGTACATATCATGCTGCATGGAAACATCTGCATATAATATTCCCCTGCCATGAAAGGCCTTAGACGGATGACGGCATATAATATTCATCATCTGTCACTCGTCATCCTTTTAATGATTCAATTATATATTCATGATTTGAATTATATATTTTAGCTAATATTTGTTGAGTTATTGCTTAGCCGGGTTGCAAAGTGGGGTACCCAATAATAGCGGATCCGACAAGAGAACTACTGAAGGAGCTGAACATGGTTGACCCAGAAGAGAAGGATTCTTCTGGGGCCCACCTCCCCTCGCGGGCCCTACATATAGTCAGCCCAGACAAAAAGGTCAAAACCCCAAGTCAACTCTAGATGATGTGGCAACTTCTGACTCTGCCACGACGTTGGAACAGGTTAAGCTCAGCTTCTTATACCCGGCCACGACGGGGAGGAACATGGACGAGGTGCTGCGCGTTCTGGAGTCCCTGCAGAAGTCCGCTGCCCGGCCGGTGGCGACGCCGGTGAACTGGAAGCCAGGGGAGCCGGTGGTCATCTCGCCGTCCGTCTCCGACGACGATGCCCATAAGTTGTTCCCGCAGGGATATCAGACCGCTGACCTGCCTTCCAAGAAGGGCTATCTGCGCTTCACCAATGTCTGATGGCAGAACTCCTTAAGAAAACTGCACCCAACTTCTCTGGCCCTTAGGCCAAGGTATGTAAAATATGTTGGAGGTAATCTACTTTATTTTGAAGAACAATCACACAGCACTCTTGTTCAATATGTTTGATTTTAGGGTCAGATTGCATGGTGTACAAAATAGGAAGAAAGTTCTTCTGTTTCCTTATGCAATTACTTTAATCGTTTGATTCCCTGTTCTTGTTTCTAAACATCCTGTTTTCAAAAGGATGACGCAAAAAACTTCTTCAGGGATATCATCAATGAGATTGAAATGGAAACAGACCGCTTTGTCCCTCCCTCCCTCTCACAATCTCCTTTGTCCCTTCTTGTTTCTCTTTCACTTCTTCTATCTCTTTTGTTTCTTCTTGTTTCTTCATCATTTCATCTATCTATCTGTTTCTCAGTAAATTTTTCTATGTGTCTCTCTCTCTAGTTCCGCATCTCTCTCTCTATCGCCTTCTTCATCTGTCACCCCTCTCTCCCTCATTTCTCTCTCTCTTTGGGGTCCTTCTTGTTTGACACCTTCCTCATTTGCCACCCCCTCTCTTCTATTATCATTTTGTGGGGTCTCTAATAGAATGTCTAAGGCCCTTGTGACCGATGGGGCGATAGCATGAGAGTCATTTATGGTTCTTTGCATCTTTTAGATCATGAGGTGGAGTTTTGGATTCCGTGGGCTGGAAACTCAATAGATATACTTAATATATCATTTATTAATATAAATGAAGATATATATAGTTTGGAGTCAAAGACTATCAAAAGATATACTTCAAGTCACTGAAGTTTTCATGAAAAGTTAGTGATAAGTGTAAATAGAAGAAGGCGCCGAATGAGCTTCAACTAGGTCAATTCCCGTCTTGGCTCTGTTCCACTCCGACGTAATTCTAATGTCTTAAAGACAACATTTCATCAATCACATGTGAATCATTAAAATTAAAATGAAGAAGAGATTCAACTTATCAGTGATCTCATGGATACATGTAAATATAGTACACTTAAGCAGCACAACATTTCTTGTTTGAGGGAATGAGAAGTCATGAATATGGTCCGTACTGAGGTCATTTGAATCTGTTTCTATCTTTCGGTGGGCCAATTGCTCACGGCCATAGTGCCGAACAATGAGTTTTTTTAAATTTGAATGAAGTCAATGCCATAAGGAATCCATGGTTAACACCCATTCTCTATAATTTTATAAGTCCTCCCTCACAAAAAAATTAGATAAAAATTTAGGAAGAGTATGCCAATGAATGACTTCCTAAATTCCGCGTCAAGCAAAACATTACTTGCATATTATTTCCCAAAATGGAAACCATATAGCTGAATTCTCAATAAATGGGAGAAGTCTGAAATTCGAAATTGACCGGGTATATGCCTAGATATGTTTAATGAATTTTTTGTGTATTTTACATTTGGTGAACATGTTGATTATCGCCTGGGTACAGCACATACAGTTGTGTCAGTTTGGCACCTAAAAAACTCATTCAGTATAAATCATGTATCCATCAATGACTGATATAAAACGGATACATAAAATTTGATCAATTTTTTTCATGTTTCATTGTCTTTCTTATTAGTTGCCTAAATAAATGATCAAAAGAAGCAAGCTATTTAATTAATAATTATTTGAAAATATTAATCAAAGGTCGAGGTAAGGTATCCATAAGATAACAGCTTATACTTATCTTATAGATAGCGTACCTCAACCTTACTGAAACACTAGTCTAGAGACATTTTTATATAGGACTAAAAAAAACAAATGACTCCGGAGAAACTGATAGACGAATAGGATCCTGAAAAGGAAAGTGAGGTTGAGATGAAAACTAAACCAAGAGGCAATCCAAAAGTGAAGAAAAAGGTCAGCTTCCATGGTTTCTTATAAGATAAGGTGCCTTCTGATCTCACATGAGAGACTAAAACCTGAATTCTGAGTCACATTCATTTTGAATCATGGCATATCTTCGAACAAACCATGAACGCTCAATTTTAACTCACAGTTTCTTCAATCAAAGGTGAAAGAAGGAATAAAAGTGATCCAAGGAGAAGATATGCAAGAAGTGGTAAGAAGTAATTAGAATATCCATTCACAGATATAGTGTAGGGACGCGGATGGGATGGTTTTTCTGTCCCAGGAAAAAAAATCGTCCCGTCCACGAGGTTGGACGAAAACCAGGACGGAAATTCGTCCCAGGACAAACGGACGGGATGGTTTTCGTCCAGTCGGACGATAAAAACGTCCCGCCTGGAGGTCTCGGACGATGGACGAAAATCCGTCGGATTTGCTTCCGACGGTTGAGATCTTGCCACACGGCTTCGTTATATCAATTCCTTGACATTTTGCATCAAAGTCCCTACTTTTTTTTTGCTCCCAAACTGACGCCCCCCCCAAAGTAATTGTACATATTTCCCTCTGCTTTCTCTCTCCTCCATATTTGCCTAAAAAACTTAGAAAATCAATATTAATTCAATCAGACCTTGGAACTATTTTTATTGGATTTGGTCTGGGACGAGGGATGGGACGGTTTTTCGCCAGACAGGAAGAAACTGGCAAAGTCGGGACGCGAACAAGACGTCCCTGCACTGATTCCGGACATCGGATGGGACGATCTTCGTCCTGTACCGTCCATCATCCACGTCCCGGACGATACAGAACTATATTCACAGATATCATCCGTCATCCGTCATCCGTTATAAGGGTCCATTTACAAATATCCAAAATAAGAGCACTTTCTAATGAGTGTTCTTCTTAAAAAAAAAACACTCTTTGTAGCGATTTCCTTCATTCCTTCTCACACAACTCTCAATCCGTAGCAATTTCCTTCATATTCTTCTCACAAATCTCTCAAACGGGAGCGATTTCCTTGATTTCATCCTCACAAAACTCTCGACCGGGAGCAATTTCCTTCATTTCATCCTCAGAAAACTCTCGATCGGGCGCGATTTCCTCGTCTTCCGCCGTATTCGATCTCGTGATGAAGTTATCGGGGCTGAAATCGGTAGAAAACGCGCACGATGATTCCATATGGGCTTGCGCGTGGGTTCCGGCAACGGAGAACAGACCCGCGCTTCTCTTGACGGGATCTCTTGACGAGAGCGTGCGTCTATGGCGGGCCGACGGCCTCGAACCCTTTTTGCCGTCTCCCAGCACGGGGCACTGCCTTGGAGTGGTGTCCGTCGCGGCGCATCCCTCTGGAGCCGTGGCCGCGTCGGCCTCTCTTGATAGCTTCGTGCGTGTGTTCGATGTTGACAGCAATGCCACCATTGGTACTCTCGAGGCGCCGCCTTCTGAGGTCTGGGGAATGCAGTTCGATCCCAAGGTAGAGTCTTCATATTTTCTGTGATTGGGTTTTGTTTTTTCTGGTGATTGGTTGAAGTTTTTTGGTCTGTGATTATTTGATGTTCCTGTTTAAGCTTCCTTTTTCTTTGGAGTAGTGCTGATTGTTTTAATTGCGATTCATTCTCCTGTTTGATTTTACTTTGACATGGACTGAAGTTTTAATCGCGTCAGTAGAGTCTTCTGATTTTCTGTGATTGGGTTTTGTTTTTTCTGGTGATTCGCTGAAGTTTTTTGGTCTTTGATTATTTGATGTTCCTGTTTAAGCTTCCTTTTTCTTTGGAGTCGTGCTGATTGTTGTAATTGCGATTCATTCTCCTGTTTGATTTTACTTTTACATGGGCTGAAGTTTTCTGTGATTGGGTTCAAGTTAGATTTTATTTCTGCTGAGGCGTAGAAGTTTTAGTTTGATATGTTTTCAGAATGCCTTAATGATGAATTTAATTTTACTCTTTAATCTTCTCTATTCTTTGGGGAAAGATCAGGCGGTTTGTTGCTATCTTCTTAGTTTCTTCATGCATCAATTCAAATCCTTTTTAGAACACATTTATCTCCTATTAGCACCGGGTCAAGATATGTATACTAATCAGGTATTTCATTAGTTTGAAAATAAGCAGTTTGGAAATAAATAATGAGGCATACCGTAATGTCTTCTAGGGATTGAGATACTTCTCCATGGTCACATTGGTTTGAGGGAAATTCTCTTTTACTTGGACACCCTCAACCATGGATATTCTCTAAATACCTTGATAATCGCTTCACGGGCCTTCATTGGTATTTTGCATTAGTCCCCCAACAGGATCATGCCCATTACATGTAATTTTGCATCAAGATCAAGAAATAATAACCCACTTGAAAAATTCAACTCTTTTTGGAATCTCCATAGTCAGAATTACAATGATCAGTTTGTAGATGGTCTGGGAAAAAGAAATAATTAAAAAGAATTCAGTTTCTTCTCTACACAAAGGCCTTGATACAATATTCATATCTAAGACGTATCAATTCCAAAATACGATCAATATTCCAGTAGAAAAGGAGATCTCGACAATGCAGTTAGAAAGAAGTAGAGATTTGACTGGAGATGATCTTGACGGCTCCCTCCTGGTGCGCTCCTCCTAGATATAGATCCGGATCGTCCTGGACGTGGACGAAGGACGGGACGGGACGAATTTCGTCCCGTCCTACGTCCGACATAAGCTCAGGGATGAAGGACGGCACGGTTTTTCGTTCACCGACAAAAAATCTGTCCGATCCAATAATCTCGGGACAATTTTTCTTCCCGTCCAGTCCTCCCGGGACGAATTTTCGTCCCGAAATTCGTCCCGGGACGAAAAAACACATTTTATATTTTTAATGTATTATAATAGGTTATAATATATTATAAATTGTACTAGCAAGGCCACGTGACAACATCTCAACTGTCGGATGTGAATCCGGCGGTTTTTCGTCCAGATTCATCCGTCCATCGTCTGGAGACCTCCGGACGGACGATTTTTTCGTCCCACGGGATGAAAACCGTCCCGTCCGGTGGTCCCCGGACGAATTTTCGTCCCAAAATTCGTCCTTATCCTCGGACGGGACGATTTTTTCGTCCCGGGACAAAAAAATCGTCCCGTCTGGGTCCCTGATCTATACTCGTAGGTCTTGGCGGTCCTCCTCATCGGCTGGACTCCTCCCTCCAGGTCGTATGGCAAGGTAACGCGATCGCGGCTCCTCCCCTCTTCGCTCGTCTAAAACGAGACTTCTTGCTCAAGAAAAGGTAGTCATTCCATCCCTGGGTGTTCCCTTCTTATTTATATGTCCTGTCGGGGTTTCACTTATGCTGGTCAACTGTCCATTGACCAGATCTGAGCTTTCTTCTTCTATCAGGCCTGAAATTTGAGCTCTGGTGTGAAGCCAGGCGCAGAAGTCCATTTTTTTTTTGAAATCTAAAAAAAAAAGAAACTCCATTTTCCTACCTTTTCAGGGGGCAATGCTGGCTGTGGCAGGAGGGAGCAGCGGTGCGGTGAAGCTCTGGGACACCTCCACATTCGAGCTCTTGGCCACGCTGCCTGTAACTCCCCCTAACCAGCAAGACCAGCAACCCCCGCCACGGCCAGCGTCGAAAGGAAGCACCCCCGGCGGCAAGTTCGCTCTGTCGGTGGCCTGGAGCGCTGACGGGCGGCGGCTGGCCTGCGGCTCCATGGACGGCACGATCGCCGTCTTTGACGTGGCCCGAGGGAAGCTCCTGCACCAGCTTGATGGCCACTTCATGCCAGTGAGGTCTCTGGTCTACTCTCCAATGGATTCTAGGGTCCTCTTCTCGGCATCGGACGATGCACACGTGCATATTTATGATGCAGAGGGGAAGAGCCTAGTGGGCGCCATGGCCGGGCATGCGAGCTGGGTTCTAAGTGTTGATGCTAGCCCGGATGGTGGCGCCGTTGCCACTGGCTCGAGTGACCGGACGGTGAAGCTTTGGGACATCAAGATGAGGGCGGCAGTTCAGACCATGGGTACTCATGGGGACCCTGTTTGGGGGGTCGCCTTCCGGCCGCCTGGCGGTGCGGGTGTTCGCGCTGGACGACTTGCCAGCGTCTCTGATGACCGAAGCATCTCTCTTTATGATTATTCCTGAGGAGAAACTGCCCAGGTGCTCACTCTTTGTTTCTTGTTTTCCAAGGGGTTTGGGAAATTTTGTTTTCTCTGCTCATGGGATGCGGAGTTTTTTTTTTTTCCTTCTAGATTTTTTAATCGGTGCTGGTATAAGCATGGTGAAAGGATCTGATCGGGATGAAGTCTCATTATAATTAGCGGATGCGTGTTTGTTTTATGGTTTGCTCGAAGGTGCTGACCGGGATAAAATCTTGTTATAATTTTTCTGTAATGTTTCCATTTACGATGTTGTCATATCATAAAAAGGAGGAAATGATAACGTGCGGGCTTAATGGTTATGCTATAATTTTCCAGTCGTTTGAAGCATCTAACGTAATCCAACATGATTTAGCATAATTTTCTTGGTTGCATCATCAATTAAGCAGATTTCTTTGAAATACTTCTTTCAGTTTTCAAAGGGCTTGCGTTCTGTTCTCTCGGTTGACCTTTTTTCTTCATTTTTTAAAAATTGGTGCCGATTACTGGCATGGCTAAAATAGATGCGCCTGACCACGTCAAAGTTTTATTATTTTGTTTTTAAAATCCATCTGTGCTGTTGTCTTTGACGGGGTTGCACATTAATGGGGAAATGGTAATCTGATGTCTTACAGAATATTGATGAGCTAATTTTCCTTAGTTGTAACGACTACCTATTTTTCAATCAGTTTATTTGATGCATCACCTAGTTATCAGATTTATTTTGAAAATATTTTTCTCAATTTTTAATGGGCTTACTTTCTCTACTAATGATTTTTCCTTCTCTTATTTTAAATTGGTTTTGATAATTAGCGTGGTTAAGAAAATAATATGTTTAGTTTTTTCCTACTATATTAAAAGAAATCTGATCGCCATAAGTTTTTTCATTTTGTTTTAGAAACCATGAAAAGTTTTCGTTTGAGGATGTTGTCTTAGATACTCAACGGTGGATTTCTCTGAAGCCCTTAAAGAACCCTATCTGTGGATTCTTTTTGACTGGGCCTTCTATTGAGCCCCTTCGTGGAGGCCAAAATGACCTTCCATGTGACCTGGGGTGAAGAGTGAAAGAAAGTGATGAGGCAGGAAATTATCATGGTACTCTTTTCAACTGTTTCCTGATTTTTTTTTAGCTTTTATGAATGTTCACCTTCATTTGGCCATATATAGATTGAGCAAATGATCAAACTTGAGTTGACGTTTACTATTAATGGTACTGACTTTGTTTAGAAAGGTATGGCCATTTGAGCCAATTCCTGGGGGATTTTGTTACTTTTACTTCACATGTGCTGGAAATTAGCATGGTAATAGAAATATGTGAACTGTTTTCTGGTTAAGTAAAATTGCACCACCATAACATTCTGAATATAGATTCACCCCAAAATAGTCTTCAAAACACCCTAAGTCTAATTTGCCTGTATATTTCTCATAAAACCATAGGAAATAATGAAGATATTAAAAACTAATATCATAATTTTGTTGCCTTACGTGTTTAAATCATTTTTCTGGCATTAGCTTATGGGGTACATGGTTTATAGAAAATTATATTCTTCTATATTTTTGCACTTATTATGCGATGACCATTCCTTATCTTTGTAGGCTATTTTTATGTATTTTACAACTAAAAAGAGTTCCTTGCTTGGTGGTCATCTACAACTATTACTCAACCCAATAATATGGTTTGGTGGCTGACACGAGTTATAATCAATTCCTATGCGTACTAACATGCTAGTTTATAGTAATTTGATATTTTCCATGTTTATCTTCGTTGAAATGATCATAAATGCATGTAATTTAAGCTTAATATAAAAATAAACATAAACATTCAAAAAATAATATTTTTAGAATGAAATTGTTATTCAGCCTAACTGTATGGTTTTTAAAATAAATTTCAGACAAGAAACTCTAAAAGAAAAAAACATCAGAATTCAGAATATAAATTTTGGATTTATTAAGTATTTTTAGGGGTTTATTATATTTTTAGAATTAGGCATCGGGTATCCAGTTTGATCGTTCAAAAGTTTGATCAGATCGAGCATTTGGCCAGCACAGGCTGGTGTTTGATCATCAGGGTCAGATCGACTTAAACAATCCGGCCAAATGATAGAATTAAATAACCCAGCCAGATTCAGTCGAACCTTCGGTTCAAAGTGGATCAAATTTAATTGATTGATCTATAAATAAAATACATGTTATCTTATAATAACAAATAATTGAGGAACCTCTGCTCTCTCTCTGTCTCTCTCGTGCTCTCTCTCTCTCTCTTCCTGTCTCCCACCTTTTTGAAAATGACTGAGGCATTGTAGACAGAGAAGAGGAGAAAGAAGGAAGATGAAGAAGAATGAAAGACTAGATTGTATTTCTGAACATTACAAAGTGGATAGACTTATAGGAAGAACCAGAGGGAGGACAACCATTACAGTTTCCTCATTTGTCAGTTCATTCTATTATTGGAGTTAGAGCCATTTTATTCTAATATTTCTACTAACATTGTATGGGGTATGTTTCCTATTCTGGTTTGTCTAAGAATAAGTAAAGTTTATTTTTTTGTTCCTTTCTATAGCTTTCTTGGATCTGTTCTGATTAGGGTTTGACATTTTAGACCGAGGACCGGTTGGACCGGACCGAACCGGGACCGAAAAAAGACCGGACCGGAAGTGGACCGAACTTTAGGTAAGGTTTAGGTCCATGCCAAAAAACTGGACCGGACCGGACCCTATCCCACGTGCTACCCATTCCCCTCCCCATCTATCTTTCCATGACCCGCCCCAAAGCTCATTGACGCTGCTTCCCATGCACAACGCCTCTGTCCCCCCCCGCCTGCTCCTCCGCCACCCTGGGTACCGAACCGGACTGGGACCGAACAAGATCGGACCGGAACCAGACCGAACTTCAGGTACGGTTTAGGTCCATGCCATAAAACCGGACCGGACCGGGGCCGTCAAACCCTAGTTCTGATTGGTCGGCTTGTTTCTTATGTAGACTCTCATGTATTGCAACCTTCTGTATTTGAGGAGTAAAACTCCTTAATCTTCAACACTTCTTTCTTGGTATCCTGTTCGCTCACTGTAGCTCTCTATTAGTCTCCCTATTCCTCACCTTCTCTCTCTCTCTCTCTATCTCACATTGTCTCTCTCCCACTTGGTCTCTCTCTCTCACTGTTGCTCTCTCACTTGGTCTCTCTCTCTCTCTCTCTCTCACACACACACACACACACACCGTTGCTCACTCACTTGGTCTCTCTCACAGTCTCTCCCTCCCCCCCCTCTCCCTCACACTGTTTCTCTCAGTCTTGATTGGGTCCATTCTTTGAGTATCTAGAGCAAAATACTAAATGAATAATGATCTGACCAAGACGCGTGAACAGAAAACAGCATTCATCACTTTGGACATGTGACGACGAGGTTACGGTTTTCCATCCAAAAACCGTTATCTGTTATTGTTAGCAGACACATATTTGACTTTTCCAGATTATGGATATCGTGATATTCGATAACGAATATTGGAAATGGATATGGTTAGTATTACCCTAATAGAGGAAAGAGAGACAAAGCTACTATAAAAATTTCAGCTTAAAAATCCTTTTTTATCATTAGATATCGTGAGTTAAAGTTGAATCATTATCAATCATTCAAATTTCTCCTTCCACCTTGATCCATGCGATGAATTTCTAGCATCCCACAAGATTTTTGCTAAACCAGAAATACATCTAAAAAACTCCTCAAATAATTCCAGAATATAATTTTAATTCATAAAATATTCAAAAAATATGTTCTAACTTAAAATTTATTTTGTTTAAAAAGTTAATGTCATACAATTCTATAAAAATGATCTTCAAAAAGTATTTTATTTTTGTATATAATACCAGTAAATTAGAAAATTGTTTTATTGATGAATATGACTTCAGAATATTCCATAAAATACTAGAAATTTCAGAAAAATCAGAATTTTTTTACTAAACCAATTTAATAATTTGAAGCTGGATAAGACACATAAAATCATTTTACTGCAATAAATATGAAAATTCATGAAATTTGTGCCATAAATTAGTGCGCTATTAATGGTCAAAATGGGATTGTCGGCCCTCTATGTATGATAATATTGAGTGAAGAGAGAAGATAAATTTAATTTCAAAAATGGAGTAGTGGAAATATCATAGAAAGAATTATCTTATGATTTCTATCGTGCATCAATACTTATTCATATGACGGATCAGGTTTGATGCCGAACTATACCCCAAGTCATTTAAGAGTCTAGCACAGTAAATGTTTCATGAGAGATTTGTATATTTATTGAAATCTTCTAGAGAACTAGGTGTAGCTTGGCACCCTACATGTTGATAACTGAACTTATATATTAGTTTAAATTGATCCATGATTCATTAATTTATAATTTAATATAGTTAATTAATTAGGGTTTTCAATAAATATTATTACGTCATTACAGTTATTTACTAGACTATTTGATGGGCCTAGAAGGTCACACACACACAATGTTTGGTTGGTTTTGGATATATACTCAAGTTGTTGTGACTTTTATGATAAGTATCCGAAACAATATAAATATGAGGACAACCATTTTTCTATGCCCATGCAAACCAGACGTGGTTGTCACCTTCTCTTCCTCTCTCAAACTCTGTCTCTTCTATATACTCAAGTTTTAATGTGATGGTCATAAGATCCACAAGGTTTTCAAAAGGCGTCGTTAAAGAGAACCAAGAGGAGATCCAATGTCCTGAAGATCACATAGATATATTTAGTGGCCCAACAAATTAACGTCTTTCAGAACCTCGCCCAAGGGCTAGAGTTATGGTAGAATCTTTTTTGTATAGGGTGATCTGATCATCCACGATTCTTTGATTTAATATGTTTTTTCGTGTTTCTTCTACACTTGACAAATGTTTTCGGACTGTCAGTCAAGCCTAAAGAACAAAACACCACTCTCTAAAATTGAAAAAAATAAATTAAAATCCAATAATTTGAACTGGGTGTTTATTTTTTATGTTAAATATTATCAGATTAAGAAAATGTTAAGTAATCACACCCTATACATGACAACCAAATGCGGTGGAAAAATTCACCATTTTGAATGATTAGTGTGGGGCTTATGATTAATACAACCACAACACTGAACAATTGCAAATCTTGGCCTTGAATCCACAAAGTATGGTTCTAGAAGAAGAAGCTATGTTTTGAGTACGCATAAAAAGTTACTTCAGTTTACTAGGGAAGGGCCTAAGTTCACAAGCGCTCCATTTTGGAAACAAACCTCAAGAGAAAAATCTCTAAAAAATGAAGCAATTTATTGAAGTGAGTCTCAAAAGGGTCATTGTAACATATAAATAATAAACTTAAAGAAAGTAGCGTAGTTAAAACGAATGACAGATTTGATAAGTCTGCTAGCAGGTGGATTTGACATAAGATATGCCAAGAAGATTTGAAATCCTTGGAATGCTTGCAACTCCAACAAAAGGCGTGCCAGACTTAGCTGACACTTCTGATATACATCAATTACATTAAAGGGACAACCTATCAAATCACAAGCTCTCGTAGATAACTGTCACATCAGTAGATTACCAGCCATATCAAAATAATATCTAACATAAAGCAACCACATCAAAATATACAACATTAGTGAGCCAATGTGAGAAAGGTACATCAGAAGTTTTCAAAATCTTATAATCTAAAATTTTGTTTAATAAGTTTTGAAAAATGATAGAAACAATGATAAAATGTTTAGTCTTTGTTTGTCTCATGAACACTACTGATTAAGGCTCGGGTATGGATCATGACCCGTCATTCGTCCCGTTCCTTGCTGTTGTACAGAGACGGAACAAAACGGCAGACTCTTTGATGGGTGACTGACCGTTGCATTTTCGTCCCGTTCCATCCTTCTAATTTCGTCATCCGTCCCTGAACATTTCTACAAAGCAACTTATTCTAATAAATATTTCAACTTGTCAAAACTTTATTTATTTTATACTCAGAGTGCAGAAATTCAAAAAATTAATTTAATGTTTATCAGATTCAGTTATAACTGAAGAACAGCTTATGTATTCAAACAGAGAGTTCTAAGTTCTAACTGTTCTTTGCTTCTCTTTGATCGTAATCGAACCGGCGATCGGTGGTAGAAGCTTCAACTCGCCAGATCTGAAGAGTATGACGGATTCTACCGCCAGTGGCAACTCCGAAACAAGGAGAAGCGCGAAATTCTTCGTTCCAAATCTCTCTATCGCATTTCGTTTTGCTTTCGCTCTTATCATCAGTGTGATCTTTGTGGTTTTCGTTACCGGATCTTACAGTCCTCCGTTGTCGGTCTTCTCTGGCTCGGAGTTGAACGCCAGCCGTCTGCCGGAGAAAGGTCAGTTTTGCTGTTCATTTTAATGCTCGTAATTGGTCGGGAAACCCGCTATCTGATTTTTTTTGTGATTTTCTTACGAATTTCTTCAAATTAAAACGGAAGCGAGTTCCAAATTCCGCCGCCGTTTGTTTTTACGTTGATTCTCGCGCTGGATCGATTGAGACCACGAGACGAGCATTTTACTTGCTTACTACACTTCAGTTTTAAAGTTTCTTCCTCAAGTTCAAATGTTGGCGAATTCTGTCTCTATCCATTCTCCTTTGAATCTTGATCTGGAACGATCGAAACGGCGAGACGGGTTTTTTCTGCAAGAGTATTTCATTTGATTACTCTTTATTTTATGAGTTTCATCCTCAAATTAAAATGGAGAACTGCGTCTAATTAAAATGGAGCTCATTGGACGGGTTTTGAAGGGTCGGGTACGATTTTCACTGTGTTCTTGTTGATCTATTGCTGGAAGTTTATTCTTTTACTTCAGGAAATGGTTATTCAGCTTCTGGAATTAAAATGGAAGCGAATTCCATTTCCGTCGACTCTCCGTTGAAACTCCCTCTGAATCGATTGAGACGACGAGATGGGCTTCTCTGCAAGAGCATTTACTAGCTTACACTTCATTTTTTTATTTCTTCTGCAAATTAAATTGGAGCCGAATTCCTTCTCCGCTGATTTTACGTTGATTCTCGATCTGGATCGATTGAAATGACGAGACGGGCGTTATATTTGTTTACTCTTTATTTTTTGAATTTCGTCCACAAATTAAAATAGTGGCGAATCTCGTCTCCGCTGATTTTCTTTGATAAAGTTGGATCAAGATTGATTGAAATGGCGAACGGGATTTCTCTGCTCGAGCATTTTACTTTCCTACACATTATTTTCTGAATTTATTCCTCAAATTCAAATGGAGGCGATTTCAGACTCCGTCGATTCTTTTCTGAATTTCTTCATCGAAATTATGAACAGATGAAGGAATCAAGAACACAACAGCGACTGCTGCAAGGCTCCACCCTTCCAAACCGCTCATTCCAGAAGTAATGGCTTCATCTGACTCTAAAATCAGAATCATCCGAGAATGTAGAGATGAACATTAAAATCTAGAAACTCGAACTGTGATAATCAAACAGATCACTTGTGCCATCATCCCTTTAGATTAACACAGTTTGATTTTTCCATCCATCCCAGGTTGATTCAACGGAATTGTCTCCAGCATCCTTCACCGAAACAAAGTCAACGCCGGTCAACGCCATTCCCCCTCCTCCATACGAACAAGAACACGATCTTCTCCATGGATTAATGACTTCCAGCTTGGAGAACGACCACAATTGCCTGAGCAGGTACCAATCAAAGTTCTATCTGAAAGACTCCCATCACATTCCATCTCCAGATCTCTTAAAGAGCCTCAGGAGATATGAAGAACTGCACAAGAACTGCGGCCCACTAAGTCCAAACTTCAAGAAAAACTTGTTCCTTCTTCAATCCTCCTCTCATGAGAAGCAATCTAAATGCAAGTACTTGGTCTGGACTCCTGAAAACGGGCTCGGAAACCAGATGATCAGCTTGGCCTCTGCGTTCCTCTACGCTCTCCTCTCAGACAGAGTCCTCCTAATTGACAGAGGAAAGGACCTTCATAACCTCTTCTGTGAGCCCTTCCCTTCCAGCTCATGGCTTCTTCCTTTGGATTTTACCCTCAAATTCCGTTCAGTCTTCAACAAGACCCATCCTGCCAGATATGGAAATATTCTGAGAAGAAGAACCAACCCACCAATGGTGTATGCCCACCTGTCCCATGACTATGAAGATGAGGATAAGCGGTTTTACTGCGAGAAAGACCAGGCCCAGCTAAACAGATTCCCATGGATGGTGCTCAAGTCTGATCAGTACTTTGTTCCTGCTCTCTTCCTCATCCCTGATTACTACCAGCGGCTTCACCGGCTTTTCCCAGAGAAAGAGACCATATTCCATCTCCTGGCCAGGTAGGAGGCTTGACTGTTTTATCTATAATGTCAAAAAAAGGTTATCTTATCCGTTATTGGTATCCGGTATATGATAATGTATTATGGAACTGTAGCTTAATCGGTCTGTATCCATTATTGGAAACGTTATCTGGAAGCGTTTCAGATGTGGATAATGTTGACGGGTTCCAATATCTGATATCCGGTATCCAATAATGGATAATGGAACAGTTGCTTATCGGTACCCGTTATCAGAACCATTATCTTCTTGTCTTCCAGATGTGGATAACAACGATGGGTTTCAATATCCTGTATCCGATAATCAATAATCAATCGGTAACTTATCATTATGTTACCAGAACCATTACTTGTAGTGTTTCAGATGTAGATAATGATACGAGTTCTGATATCCGATACCAGCTATCTGATAATGGGCAATGGAACAGTAGCTTATCGGTCTGTTATTGGAATCCCTTATCACAACCATTATCTGTTAGTATTTCAGAATTCTGGAATCGGGTACAGAAAATGTTTGGGTATGGGTACAAAAAAGATTAAAAAATGTGGATAATAATTATACTGGGTTTCACCTCCGGGCAGGTACCTTTTCCATCCTGGAAACTCTGTCTGGAGCCTAATCAGAGCCCAATTCCAACCAGGAGAAAAACTGGGCATCCAGATCCGCATCCACGGTTCGCAGACTCAGACCATCAACCTCGTCACCCGCCAGATAGTCAACTGCACCTCAGAGAAAGGTCTATTGACGTTGACCAAGTCAACTTACTCTTCCTTAAAGAAGAAGCTTGTTCTTATCACGTCTCTGAGGCCCGAGTTCTTGGCTCTACTAAAGAGAGTCTTCCGGAGCTCTGGTTTGAGATTCTACCAACCGAGCCAGGAAGGGAGGCAGCAGACAGGGAAGGTGGAACATGACGAGAAGGCCCTTGCCGAAATCTACCTTCTGGGCTTAGTGGATGAGTTGTTGACCAGCGCTTGGTCAACGTTTGGGTACGTGGCTCAGGGAATCGGTGGGATCAGGCCGTGGATTTTGCGTGGCCCGGTACACTCATTCGTGCCCAGCCCGGCCTGTGTTCAAGATGTGTCCATGGAACCCTGCTTCCACTTTCCCCCCAATTATGATTGTTTAACAGGGGGATTTTTTCTGACCAGGAAGGTGTTCCCTTTCATGAAACAGTGCAGGGATAGGAGCCCAGGGTTGAAGCTGGTTGACTTGAAGAGAAAGAAGATGAAGCCTGTTCCCTGAGGGTCGACCCGGCCCATTAAGACTGGCTGAATGGTTAACATGTTGGGATTTCAGGTGAGTGTTCAATAAGAGCCTGTCTTTTAGTTAGTTGGCTATTTTTTGTTGGAAAATTCTTAATTATTACCAGTACATGCCTGTATATTCATTTCACTGATAGAAATAAAGATTGACCACTACCTCCTGGGAGATGAAAAGTTGGTACCTCAAGTAAGACTGACCAGGGAGTTCTAATGCTTCATTAAACACTTTGCCTTATGAGACAAAATTTGTACTCAAGATCATATCATCTTAATAAGATCTTCAGTAAAAATGCAGGAAAAATGATTTTAGGAGTCCAGACGATTTAAACCAAGCACCCTTCCCTTAAAAGGAGGTTTCTCTTTTGGTTGGATGATATTCCTCTTTTCTACTGTATTGTCGTGCTTGTATCACTTAAATTACGGTCTGATTCTCTTTTGCACTCTAAACTTCATGGCTTGTTTCTTGTATAGGACATTAACCTAAATGAGACATGATTTAATTTTTTATTTATTTTATCTTCACAATGTTTGCACAATTCATCCTTTTGTCTCTCAATGGCTAGTAATTATAACATATGAGACAAATTGTTAACAGTCTTTATTTTCATCTTTGTTTGTACATTAGGATTTGCCAATAGGTCTCCAAAGATTATCTTTTCTTAACCAGATTGTAATGTAGTCTATGGCTTTACCAAATAGTATAAGAGAATGAATGGTATCAAAATGTTTGATAACTTCACTTTTTGACTACCCGACCTTCTAATATCGGCTTGTATGTACAATACTTCATTTTATTGAATAATATTAACTATTTGGATTATCCCCAACTATGCAATCTTATGTGAAAAATTACAGATAATCATTTGTATAAAATTTTACATTATGACTTATTGAGAGCAATTTATCGACGATTTGATAATAGGTCATGCATAAAGGAATGATAAACATGAAAATAAGGGACATACTATGACAGAAATGTTCTTATTGAAGAAAATAATGTAATAAATAAATTTAACTTGTAATGAAAAATCCTGGAGAATGTTATTGATCTTAAATTTTCTGATAATCTTTCAAGACGTGATTAACTCCCAAGTCAAACTTTTGTTGAGTGTAGCTAAACATGGGACTCAAATGTGATTTTTAAACTCTACATTTTCCAATGATTTGTTTATAAGATGTTTAATATATCGTGCAAAACTTATATGTTGACAAATATCTGTCATGTTCCTCAATACTTTGCCATTGATTTGGAGGAGACGCGTTGATGCATTTTCTTATGCTTGTATACATGTAAGTAAATAGCAAAACAATTTGTAAGAGACTGTTTGATTTTACCTTAAAATTTGTAAAAGAGTGAAAATGTGCATCTGATGGCAGAATTTTTTTTCATTTGTCAATTAAAAAGTAGGAGGTTGGATGTGTTTCAGAGTAGTAAGCTTTTATATACCCTGAGGACAGATATTTGGGCACCTGTTATTTTTAATTCTTCACACAATGGGAGAAGAAATCAAATATGGTTAAATGTAACTGGTGTCATCACTTTTGGCATTACACGATATGAGAAACTTCCACATAATCTCTGGATATTTCTTTAAAAACTACATTGTGCAAGTGTTTTCATCACTATAGGAAAATAAAATGTTTTCATTGCATCCATTGTATTTTCCTACAGTGATAAAGAGAGGTATCTAAGGGCTTCTTCCAGTTCCTCTAAGAAACTTGCAGTAGGATGCTGATGGGTATCATCACTTGAATACAAAGCAGATGGGAGCTTGGAAAGTTGTAAAACACTTGTCGCCAAGGATCTCACCCAGTCACAAGGGATCGATTTGACACCTTAGTGTCTATAGAAAATCTGGATATTGTTGAGAATTTTAATTGTTCTCACAGCCAATTAAGAAGGATCATTGAACAACTTGATGCGTTAAATGATTTACTTCACAGTGATGTGGAAGAAGTTTATGCATATCATCTACCATAAAAAAATTTCAAATCGACGAAAAGTGACAGGCAGATTAAGGACGGATCTTTAGGACCTCAAACAATTAATGCATGTGATTTGGAAGGTTCACAATAACAGAAATCCTAGGGGTCACTCTATTGATGCCTATGTATAGAAAAAACGCATAATCTGATGTTTGCCTTAGTCTAAATATGCCGAATGTATTTAAGATGTGGAATTTGGGAGCCAAAGTTGTATACTCCAAACAAGGAATCTAAGTCTTGCAGAATAGATATAATATGGACTGACAAAAGGAAACTGGGAAACTGGAATGAAAGCTACCAGTGGATTCCAGTATGAAGAGGGTCAGAGAAAAAGGAGTCTTATCAATGGATAATTGAGAATTGAATACACTTGAGCTACACTTACTAATACCATTCAAAATGTGGTTATTGAACCAATATATGATTAGTCCTATTAGAAACAGCTATATAGTCGGTCTCGCCTGATTGTCCGTCAAGTCGCGCACCTCCACGATGACTTCTGCGAACGGCGGGGGTGGACTACGTACTCCACACTTTGCATCGCTACGAGGGCTCCCCCAACTCCTGCTGGCACGAGTGACCATCTCCCGGCCTTCACTAGGTAACACCTATGTACCTTTTCTTTCCTGCAACATGGGCGTTGGCGAGTAGGGTTTGTGTGTAATTGGGACATGTACGCTCGCTCTATGCCTAAAAACGATGAAAACATCTACATTTTATAAATAAACACCTCCTGGATGGTGTCCAGGGCACGGATGGATCGGTCTACGGGCACAACCGCAGGGTTGGATGTACCAGACATCGTGATTTTGCCAAAAAAAAGAAACAACCATATGGTCAAATCCAATTTAAAGGGAAAGTGAATCAAGGGAGTTCTTTAAGATCTAAAGATTTCTCATTTGGGATTAAAATAAAGTATGACTTGTTCTACAATTCTCCAAATCACATGCAATAATTGTTTCAATAACCCACTAATGAGTGAGCACAACTCACCACTTGAATCCAAAGATGGTTTTGGACGTGATGAAACACTTTTTTTTGGGAACCCTAATTAGATGTGGGAGTTTCTTCAAGGATCTATCAGACTCTCTTATTGAAACTTGAGGAAATAACAATCTCCACAATTATCTTCCTGATGCCACATAGACATAATTGTGATCTCAATACAGATTCCTGCCTGATTCAAGGAAACTCATGAATAAACCCTCTTTGATTTCTCATATCTCCTTCTCTGATATGATCCTTGATAAGATCCTCAACCTATCAAGGGGTATTTTTGTCATCTTAGCCCACAAGGGCATTTCAGTCATTTGGTTATTTTGTATTTTAAATTAAATAGTAATGACAGGATCCTTGACAGGACTCTATTCTTTAAGTAGGGTTATTGTACATTTCCTAATGGGAGGACAGCAAAGAAGAATGAAGTAAGGTGCCTTGGCTCTCCTCTCCATGTCTATGGTCCCTCTCTCCCTCACCGATATCCGTCTCTCATGATCGTCTCTACCTCACCACATCTTCAGGCAGTTCGAGTCCAGCTCGTCGCCGTAGAGTTGGTCCAAACGTGTGCCCGAAACTTTTTTGTGCGATTGTGCAGTGCGGTGCAATTTTCGCACCACACTTCGCACAGAATATTCACACACCGCACAGACCTCTGTGCGGTGCAAATGTACGATTTTTTGATGACCCATTCGGGAGTTGGGAGTCCCAGTACAAAACCAAGAACGCATGCAAGTGCATTGAATGCTCATCAACAAACCCCAAGCAATTTAGTTCTCTCTTGCGTGTCCACTCATATGAATGAGTTCCAGACAGGCTACTTGCTTATAAGAGCCAGCTAGCCAGGCATGAAACTCAGAGAAGGAAAGACATCTGTTGAGAAAGAGAGCTACATGGGCTCTCGTGGCAGAGATTTCTATGCGATTTTTGTGTCGCTACTCGTTCTAAGGATCGCAGGAGGAAATGCCCATCTTTTGCCGGCAATCATTTTGTTTGGCAACTCGTCTGAGGACATGGGCAAAAACTATCTTCCCACGCTCTTCAAATCTGTCTTTCTGCCTTATGGAAGGGACTTCGTGATGAAGAGCCCTACCGGGAGATTCTGCAATGGCAAGCTTGCCACAGATATCAGTAGTGAGATTATCACAGTGGCTTCTCTTTAAGGAAATGTACCTCGTTCTTCGCTTCTTGAAAGATATGGTTCGTAAATTATGTAGCTGAGAATCTGGGCTTCGACGAGTACCCGAGAGCATATCTTAGCCCTGAGGCTTCGGGGAAGAACCTGCTCATTGGGGCTAATTTTGGTTCTGCTTGCTCGAGCTACTACGATGCAACCGTGTCGACCCTGGTAAGTCTTCAGGTCAACAGTGATGCATGGCTAAACTTTTGTTATTTTAGACAGTTCCAGATATTTATCTCGTATTCTCGGCAGAAATACATGGTTCATCTGTCTCGCCCAAGACATTAAAGCTTAATCGAATGGCCCCCATAAATTACTTAAAAAACGCGTCGCTGTCACAGTTAATCTTAAAAACAACGTCAAAGACGTAAAATATCACACGTAACGCTCAGGAGGTTTTCAGTTTTATTTCAACTTTTCATCTTTTGTAATCAAAGATTTGAGTCTCTGTGCAGAACGCGATTTAGTTGTCCCAGCAGCTGGAGTACTACAAGGAGTACCAGTCGAGGCTGGAGAAGGTGGCTCGCGGAAACACCTCTTCTATTATCACCGAAGCTCTTTACATCGTGAGCACAGGGAACACAGACTTTGTGCAGAACTACTATGTAAATCCCCTTATCAACAAGGTTTACTTCCCCGAAGAACTCTCATCCTTCCTCATCAGCATCTTCTCCGGCTTCATCAGGGTGAGTTCGTTCTTCCCTTACGCAAAAATCTCAAAGTTCCTTGTCCTCTTCATAACCATCGGAGATAAATGTGCCAAAGACCAGCCACTACTATTACTACTACTACTGCTCCTCCTTGGAAATATTTTGCTTGTTTTTTTTTTCAAAAGGATAAGCCAGATACCAGTATGTGCGAATTTGTGCGATGTGCGTATTACCGCACAAATTCGCACCGCCCATCGCACAGTGGCTTTCGTGCGATTGAAAATGCGCACAAACGATGCGAAGTTTCACACCGCACCACACGACCATCTCTACGTGGCGGGTTGGCAGCAGCTTGCGGGGGCCGTAAGGGGGGTCTGCAGGCGGCTTGCAAAGGGGGGGGATGTGAGTGGCTCGTAGTGGGCCTGCAAGTGCTTTGAGGGATAGGGGCCCCTGGGCGGCTTGCGATGGGTGGGGGGGAGGTTCCCAGGCAGCTCGAGGGAAGTCCACGCGCTGCTCGCGGTGGGTCGCCAAACGCCTCGCGGTGGGTTGGACGACAGCTCATGGCAGGTTCTCCGACACCTCAAAGCGGGTTGGCCGATGGCTTGCGGCAGGTCAGCTGGCGACTCGCAATGGGACTGCTGACGGCTGTCAGTGGGTTTGCAGTCAGCTGGCGGTGGGTTGTCTGCAGCAATCCAGGGGGATGGTGGGCTGAAACCCTGGGCTGGCTGCAGTCCCTGGGCCAATGCATGCTCAGAAGAAACTCTTCTGGGGCCCCTTTCAGAGGGAACCTGGAGTTCGACCCGTCGGGATGAGTTGAGACCCGAAATTATCTGACGGGTGGGCCATCTCCGGACACATTGGGCTGCAGTCACCTAGAGGGCCCACAGCCCATTAGAGTTTAGGGCTCCTGTGAGGGGCTGTGGCGCAGACTGCCATGGCAACCCCATCGTCGGCTGGATCAGACGGCAGAGGAGGTGCCCCGATCACTCTCAAGCACAAACATGATACGCACCAACACATCTCTAAGCATTGTAATATTCACAAACTTCCAGATATCTTAACAGAGCTAGGAAAAGAGGTTATCAATTTCAACTGTACAGCTTTCACAGTTAAGTCACACCTGAAATAACATAAAGACGAAAAATAAGAATGAAAGGTTGATATAAATACAGCTGCAACTCGGTGATATGTCAGAACTACCTCAGACTCCGATTCAGAAAAAGCGCGCGCAGCTTCCTCTGCTTCAACAATTTTTTGCAGGAATAATCTGGCCATTTCTTCTGCCTGACAAGCCAAAAAAAGATGAAAAATGGAAGATAAAATACGGTTGTTATAGAAAATGCATAAGTTTTAAGAAACCCACTTGATCATAAACCAGCTTTTGCCTATGAATCATATCTCCAGGCATTGGCTCCAACTTTTTGGTTGATAGGCTCAGCCGATCCTTCTCATGATCATATCTGAGAACCATACCCTATGTTCATGCATTTTAATAGATGATGGATAAGATTCGTCTGTTTTGAAATATATTCTGGAGAAATTATATAAATAAAATACCTTTATTATGTCACCAGGCTTAAGAATTGCTGAAATATCAGAGACATGGGCATGGCTGATCTGGCTTATGTGCAGCAGGGCAGTTAGGCCTGCAACGTTGACAATGGCTCCATAAGGCTTCAAGCTATCCACTGTTCCAGTAACAACAGACCCTGGAGTAAGATCCTGCTCTTGATATTCTGAATTTGCCTTGCGATTGCTGAGAATAAGCTTTGAGCTCTTTTCATCAATCTCCAAAATTTTGAGAGGAAGCTCTTTCCCGATTAATGTTTCAAGTCCTGACCTCTGTTTCCCATCCAAGGAAAAATAATAAATTTTCGCTCTATCAGAAGAAATAAGGGGGAGAATGTTCTAGTTTAGAAGACTAACCTTAGAAACTTGCGACAATGGGATGAAGCCTTGCAAACCTTCCACTAATGCTAACAAGCCTCCTCTCTTTCCTCCAATAATCTGCATTAATTCTCTCTATTTTAATAATTTAATGGAATATTTAAAATTTTAATAAAGAAAAGAAAATAGTCCAGTGACAAGCTATTTTCTCACAGAGTCAAGATTATTTTTTAGGCAAAACTACTCTCCATTCAGTTTGCAGATTATCAAGATTGATATTGTTCAGAAAATAAATTCCATGGATTAGCATATGTGGATTAAAAGATCAAAGGGTTCATCCTTCATTTGTTTAGAAAATTGTCGGGGAGAAATAAATTCTATTTTCTGCAATAATCAATTTCATTTCCGGAGGTCAAAAGTGTCCTCACTTTGGAGAGTAAGCAAGAAGAGAAAAATACGAGAGAGCACGAAAAAGGGATAAAATGGAGAAGTAGAACAGCAACTTAAGTAATAAAAAGGTGCATTCTCATAATTAGAGCACAAATTTTCAGGGGTTTTGTAAATCCTCTGGAAAAATAATAACTTCCAGCCGTGATTAAATAACAAAATAAATTACAAATATTATGAGAGGTAAGGTACAATCCATATTCTCACCTTACAAATTAGAACAGCATTTTCAGATTGAAGTTGCCTACACCTTTCCCAGGCAAGAGAGTACTGAATAGGCCGCCGACTTAGGATCAAGCGATTATCATCTAAGTTCTTTCCAATAATAACAAAGTTCTCCTCGAAACCTGGGAGTATACCTGCGTCAGCTACGTGATTGATCTTGTACATGCATGCTTCTTCAAGCGGCAAGAACGCCGAACAACTTGAAGAAACATTCACATCAGCGCCCGTTGAATCCGTGCCAAATACTGTTCCATATACCTGGACAAGACAACATTTTATCCTTCAACTTCCAATTCAAAGATTCATCCAATAATCAAATACTTTTACATAACCTGCGAAAACAACATATTTGCCTAAAATATACAATAATTTTCCAAAAATGTTGAAATTCAAAGGAATGATAACCTGGCACAAAATTTTCATTAGTTTGAGATGAAACCCAAGAATTCCTAAGACGATGCTAGGTCTAGATAGAGTCAATTACTCGACCGAGATTCTTACGGTACGAAGAAACTTCTTCTATTTTATTTCTCGTCAATCCAAACCCGCTTATGCATACGCACCGTTTTTTGATGATTTTTACATGCTAAAAAACATCACCAATCATCTTTCAAGCGTGAATGCTATTTCAAGATAAAAACGGACACTGAATTACAAAGATAAAAATGGATTGGTACCTTGGTACCCACTTCGGATACAAGATCATGATCATCCAATGCGTCCAGGAATTCCTCGACGGAGAAGGTGACACCATCCATAGGGTCCGTACGGCATCGTTCTCGGGCTATCTTGAACTGCTCCTTAAGCCGCTGCCTCTCCCGGGTCTGAGCATTGTTCTTCAGAGCCGAACTCCGAACTACCACCGAGGATACCTGCTTGCCGGCAAAAGGGGAAGGATTGCAGGTGATGAAGGGGACAATTTGGTAGAAAAATCTCACGTTTTTGCCAATAAAAGGAGGAAATAGCGAGGGATTTCGCAGAGAGTTGTGCCCCAGAAGAGCAGGAGCCATCCCCTCCCCTATTTCAACCCAAGAACCAAGGCCTTTCGCCGTTTAAAGTTTCTACTGAATTTATATTTGTATCCCTCTCTCTCTCTCACTATCTCTCTCTTTCTCTCTTTCTCTCTTTCTCTCTTTCTCTCTTTCTCTCTTTCTCTCTTTCTCTCTCTCTCTCTCTCACTATCTCTCTCCTTCTCTCACTATCTCTCTCCTTCTCTCACTATCTCTCTCTTTCTCTCTTTCTCTCTCTTTCTCTTTCTCTTTCTCTCTCTCTCTCTCTCTCTCTCTCTCTCTTTTTCTCACTATCTCTCTCACTCACTCTCTTTCTATCTCTCTCTTTCTCTCTCTCACTATCTCTCTAACTCACTCTCTTTCTCACTATCTCTCTCTTTCTCTCTCTCTCTATCTCTTTCTCAGTATCTCTCTCTTTCTTTCTCTCTCTCTTTCTCACTGTCTCTCTCTTTCTCTCTCTCTATCTCTTTCTCAGTATCCCTCTCTTTCTCTCTCTCTCTCACTATCTCTTCCTCTCTTTCTCACTATCTCTCTCTTTTTCTCATGATCTCTCTTTCTCTCTCTGTCCCTATCCCTTTCTCTCGCTTTCTCATTATCTATCTCTCATTCTTTTTTCTTTCTCTCTCACTCTCTTTCTCTCGCTCCATCTATTTCTCTCTATCTATATATATCTCTATCGATCTATCTACCTATCAATCTATATCTCTTACTATCTCTCACTTGCTATTTATCTCTCGATATCTCTCTATTTATCTCTCTCTCCATTTATCTATCTATTTTATCTCTCTATCTCTATCTCTCTAAAGAATTGATAGAGTAAAAACTCATTTTTTAATACTTTACAGTCAATATTAAACCATATCATAGATGTGAGTTGTGAAATGATATCATAATTCCCAAAATAAAAAACTGTACTGGATAGTGAATTAGTAATAGCCTCAAATAAGATTTGACAATGAATGTCAAATGGTTGTAACTTGTAACAGAACAGAGGTACGAGTTCTTTCGTCCTGTTCTGTTTCCGCCATGATGGCAGGAATAATGATTGACGATGGATTGTCATCCATCCCCAAACCTTAGCTTCAATTAAGGACATTTTTTTAGTGTCAATAAATATTTTGTACCAAACTGCCCCTATTTGACATCGGACATGTTGGGCAAGTGGACTAATTCACATTTGAATGCACGACTTAGAAGATTTTAAAGATGTTTTAAATTGAATTATTGATGCAGTTCAGATAAAGATTCTGGAAACAGATATTGCATATTGGTTACAATACAGATTTTGTGAAAATTTTTGTATGGTACTACAGAAGTTGTTACAAATATCTGATGTCCATCATGGATCCATATAGCATGGAATTACCATTTAGAAATATGTTATCTGAAGTGTTACTATGAGTGTTTCAGATTTAAATTGATTGCCATGTTTTGATGTCTGATATTGGTTAGTAGATATAAGATAATCAAATAATTTACCTTAATCAATAAGTTGGATATTGTAACTCATTTTAATTTATTATACCGTAATTCATAAGTCACACCTTATGTTTTTATTCTATCTTCAATTGGAAATTTATAACTCTTCAAGATAGTTTAATAGGATGAGAATTAAGGGCTTGTGGCTGTTGGGTTCTAGAGGCCTTGACATGGATGAAGAAATCAAAACGATATGCAGTGGAAGGATTTTGAGAATTTAATGACATCGATAAAATCATTGAAACAAAGAACCTGTGCACGGATCGCATCTGTAATTTCTTGAATCTCAGAGAGAGACGAGTCAAGCTGCTCAAGTGTGCAGCCTCTAGACGTATCCACACAATCCTTGGCACGTCGAATCTCCTCCTTCTAGTTGATGAGATCCATTCAACCTCCATCGCCATCGTTACGCCATCCCAATCGCATGGGGACTGGAGAGGGGGTGTGGGGAGAAAGGAGAAGAAGAGGAAGGCCCTTGAGCAATTCTGTCCTAGGTGAATTTAGTTTAGGGCCTTCCCCAATTTATACTAAATGGGCATTTTTCATAAAAAACTCTAAAACCTAAGTATATCTTCTGACGTCCAAAAAACCATTTGCGTGTTACCCTCTAGGCCCATATATAAATCTACTCAATAACTCAAACATCCCAATAACCTTTATTGTCCTTCCAAATTACTCAACTATCTTGACATATAGATTAATTAACGTTGGATTAATTAAACCTAATCGATAGGTTGTCTCCAACCCGTGGGGTGCCAAGCTACACCTTGTGCTCTAGAAGATACAAAGGAGTGTATATTGACTCACTCATGGAACATGTTTGTTATCAGTTATTGTGTGCGTATAATCCCTCATCCACATGACGCTCCTAAGACAACTTAGGTATGGTCAACTGTCAAATCCTAATCAGTCATCCGAGTTAGTACTGATGTGTTTGGAAATCATCGAAGAACTCTTCCCTGTATATTTCACTGCCTTGGCCAAGGACTGATACCAAGGGTGGATGATCCTATTTTGACCACTCAATCATCTTCGTGAATTTCTTCATGCACCCGAACTAAACTGTTTAGAATCCCATGATTAGAGACTCATTAGCCATAATCAAAGTACAACCATCCGTCCACAAGACATCTTTGGTGTCTCAGGTCTAAGGACAACTTACACAACCATGACGTGAATCAACCTGATCGACAGTTCAATGTAGTACCATTCACAGATTCATACGTCTTAATTCAGTGAACTCTTTTCGCTAAAGAGCCCCCACTATCTATCCTTAGTGTCTTCACACTAATGGCCATGGGAACGACCATACTCATTATATGAGTGAGGTTAGATAATGTTATTCTATTCGGATACTTCGATGTCCTTCTTGCGTATCATTTGAATAGGAATGTTTAAAATACATGCTTAAAAACTAGTGATCTTTGTATTATGATCTCATCATAATTCACTAAGTCTGATCATGTATTCGTGTATTCATGAATACATGTTTTCATGGGCTTCATTATAAGCATCACTCATGCACTATAATGAATATGTTCTATTAATGAATATAGAACGAGATGTGGAATGTGTGATTGGCTTGCCGGACACATATATCTCTATCAGTGGCAAAATCAGCGGCGCATGAGAGCAGAATCACTGTGAGGTGCAGCCATTAGTGGTAGGTTGGTGATGATGGATGGGACATTGTTAAGTATTTTCTCCCTCTCTCTCTTTCTATTCCCATTTCTTCCTCCAATTTTCTCATTTCTTCCTCCTTCCTCAATCTCTACACATTTGTCACATTCCTTTTGGAATGTACCAATTCCACATTATCATCATCTTGATTTTTGGGAGATTTTATTTTCAATTCAAAATTATTAGTGATAGTGTTCAACATATAAGTTTTAACATATGGAATGGATCAAATTATTGCTAGAATTCAAAAGTCATAAGATTACTCACTAAGACTGCACCCTCAAACCAGAGAAAATAAATGGCCAAGTCCAGTTCATTATATGATTATAATTTTTGGAATGATTGTTAGTATTTTAATCACATTAGCTAAAGACTTTTGTCACATGTGATGTAGCGACCAATCCATCACACTTTCATGTCATTTTAAGTTCATTTAATGAAATATTATTCATTGTTATTATTATTTGATGTTAATAACGAAGTCCCAAAACATGTCCAATTGCTTAAACGTGCCCAACAAAATCACAACATATCTTGTTTGAACATATCTTTAACTGTGAGATATTTGAGTTTCAAAATATCTGTCACCCTCTCGAGTTAATTCCTCACTCTTTATATCTCTCTAGATATCAATCCATATCTCTCCCTCTGTTTTTTCTCCAAAGTTTTCAACCCTATCCCCATCAACATTGATAAGTTCAAAAATATGTGTCTATAAGTCGTTATTTTAAGGGTTTTCTGAACTTAATCAATACAATTTATTTATCCCTTAGTGCTTAAGTAAGGGGTCGAACCCTAAGGAGGCGTTAGTGACGTTCACTTTTTGATCGAATAAGGGTCTAGAAGCAAATGTAAATGAGATGAGTATTACTTAGGCGATAGGAAGTGCTTGCACCTTGAATCCGGGTGCGCGCATCGTCACCTTGGCTTGCCGTGCGGGCTGAACGCGAGTCGGTGGCGGAGTCGATGACGATGTTGACTCCTCGAGCGATGATCCTGTGATCTCGGACTGTGTCGCGCCATCAATCCTCACGGGGTTGGAAGGACTCGACTCTGGCGAGTCAGGGTGGATGAATGGCAGCGGTTGGAGCAGATCTTGCCGAAGACGGTGGAGCTCATCTTCAAATATCCAGGTGTCGTCTGCACTGGTCCGTCCCACCCACCGCACCAGGAACCTCCTTGATACCTCTTCCCCTGCATAGTCAATTATCTCCTACAGTACACAATTGATTGCCTCGTGCCAATCGGGTGAAACAACTAGGGGAGTGGTCGCGGCAAACTCACTCACATTGATGGGGTCTAGAGAGGATGGGTCTAAGGGATGAGAAGGGGCCTGATACGGAGCCAGGTCCGCCACATTGAACGTGGAGCTTATTCCCCACGTAGGAGGAATATCGACAATGTAGGCGTTGTCGCCCACTTTTCGGAGGATCGGGAACGGGCCGGTGCTACGAGCGTGTAGCTTGGTAGCCGTCCCAGGAGAGTATCTCTCTGGCCTGAGTCTAACCATCACTAAGTCTCCCACATCAAAGATTCGATGTCGGCGGTGCAAGTCGGCAGCTTGCTTGTACAATGAATTTTGTTGTGTGATCCTATCATGGATGTGTTAATGTAATGCAGACATATGCTGGGCAAATGCAAGACCATCTTCTAACACCCTAACATGAGGGTCTACGGGAGCTAAGTGTAGCGGGCGACAGGGCCATAGGCGATCTCAAAGGGGCTCAACTCGGTGGTACGGTTTAACCAGGAGTTATAAGCGAACTCAGCATGAGGGATGATCAAATCCCATGTTGCAAGGTGTTCGCCAACTAGGGAATGGAGCATGTTGCCCAAACTTTAGTTGACGACCTCCGTCTGACCGTCGGTCTGCGGATGGTAGGCAGTGGAAAATTTGAGCTTCGTGCTGAGGAGGCTCCACAAAGTCTTCCAGAAGAAGCTTGTGAAGCATACGTCTCGATTGGACACGATCGAAGCTGGCAGGCCGTGGAGGCGCACAATTTCTCTAAAGAACAATTGTGCGACCTTCGTGGTGTCAGAAGTCTTTGCGCAAGGCACGAAGTGCGCCATCTTCGTAAACCTATCTACGACTACCATGATAGAGTCATGTCGTCTTGTAGTCCAAGGTAATTCCAATACAAAATCCATGCTCACGTCGTCCCAGGGGCGCTTAGGTGTCAGTAGCGAGGTGTATAACCCGACTCTCTTCTTGACCTGTTTGGCCAAGGCACAAACACGGCTTTGGGCAACTATGTTGGCGACGTCGCGTTTTAGCGAGGGCTAGTAGAATTGGTATTCTACGGTCGCAATGGTCTTGTTGCGGCCGAAGTGGCCGCTAAGACCTCCGGCATGACATTCCCAAGTGAGGAAGTCATGAAGAGACGTGCGTGGCACGCACAACCTGTTATGATAGAACAAGTAGCCATCGGTAATGATGTAGCCCCGATGATCGTGGGACAGGACTCGTCGGACTTCAGCGATGATGGAGCCAAAGTCGGGGCAGCTATCGTATCCCTCTCGGATGGTCTTGAATCCGAGGACCATCACCTTCATGACATTTAACACATGGGCTCTCTGATTGAGTGCATCAGCGACGACGTTGTCGTTGACCTTCTTGTGCTTGATGACGAATGTATAGTCTTGCATATACTCAACCCACCTCGCATGTTGGTCGCTCAACTTCTGTTGCGAGTGCAAGTACTTGAGTGCCTCGTGGTCTGAGAAGAGTAAAAACTCCATGGACAAGAGGTTATGTCACCAATGTCTCAGTGCCTGGACAACGACATAGAACTCCTTGTCGTAAGTAGAGTAGCGAAGCTTGGCGTCGTTCAGCTTCTTGCTAAAGAGCTCGACGTGGTGGCCTTCCTGACTGAGGACGCCACCAATCCCGACGCTCGAGGCATCACAGGTAACCTCAAACACCTTCCCGAAGTGTGGTAGGCGGAGTACGGTTGCCTGAGTCATCATGAGCTTTACCTGCTGGAAAGCTTGTTCTACGGCCAACGTCCAAGTTAACTGCTCTACCTTGAGACAGTCGGTGATGGGAGTCGTGACGGAATTGAAGTTCCGTATGAATCGTCGATAGAAGGTCGCGAGACCAATGAAGCTCCGAACGTCGTGGAGATTGGCTGATGACGGCCAGAACGTGATAGCCCGGACCTTTTTTGGGTCTACTGCAACGCCCTGGGCGGAAACGATAAACCCAAGAAAAGCAACTTCCGAGGTGAGGAAGCTACACTTCTTAGGATGCGCATATAGCCGTTCGCGCCGAAGGACAGTGCAAACTTGTTGGAGGTGGTCGAGATGCTCCTCTCTCGAACGGCTGTAGATGAGGATGTCGTCAAAGTAGATGATGACAAACCTCCCAATGAACGAGCACAACACCTCATTCATTAGGCGCTGAAAGGTACTCGGCGCGTTGGAGAGACTGAATGACATAACTCTCCACTCATATAACCCGTCCTTTATCTTAAAGGCGGTCTGCCATTCGTCACCGGGACGAATCCAAACCTGATGGTATCCACTCCGTAGATCTATCTTCGAAAATATAGTAGATCCGACCATCATGTCGAATAGGTCTTGTATGCGAGGAATGGGAAAATGGTACTTGACCGTTATCTTGTTGATGGCATGACTATCGCAGCACATGCGCCACGTGCCATCCGTTTTCGGGGCTAAGAGAGCAGGAACTGTGCAAGGACCACGTGCCATCCTTCTTCGGGGCTAAGAGAGCAGGAACTGCGCAAGGACTGAGGCTCTCCTGGATAAGGCCCTTTTCTAGGAGATCCCAGACTTGTCGTAATATTTCCTCGAAGTTTCGCGGCTCCATGCGGTAATGGGGCAGATTCGGCAAGGTCGCGCCGGGCACAAGATCGATCGCGTGCTGAATGTCACGCATCGGGGGTAATCCACCAGGTAACTCATCTAGGAAGACGTCGCCAAACTCCGATACGAGGGCCTCGATCTCGGGTGGTCAAGGTGCTACAGGCGGATCATTGGGGACATCGAGAGTGATGGCGAGGCACAACATCGTGTCGTCTCTCTCGCGGCCCAGGTCTCGGGTGAACAAGGGCCCTCGAATGACCACTAACCCTACGGGTTTGGTCGTGGCCAGCTTGTTCGCCGGCTCCATGGTATATGGGTACCATGTAACCCGTCGTCTCTGGTATATGAACAAACACGTGTTCATCCTTCCGGTTAGAGTGACGTCATGGTCATATAACCAGGGACGACCAAGGATGATGCTCCCCACTTTCATAGGGAGTACGTCGCAGAGGATGCTCTCATTGTAGGCACTCAACTTCAATGGGATGTGACATTGACGCTTCACCGATAGTGACGAAGCGTCTATCCACGAGACGTCGTAGGGAGTCGGATGAGCAATAGCGGTCAACCCTAGTTGGGTAACCATCGTATCGGAGATGGCGTTGATGCAACTGCCGCTGTCCACGATCAGCTTACACACCTTGCTGTTGATCTTGACATAGGTGTAGAAGATCGAGGTGCAGAGGACCGCATCTACCAACGGTTCTGGCTTCGGCTCTGCCAGAAGGGCCCTAACGGGAGGCGCAAAAGTCCCCGGGTGTGTCGACAGCGATATTGGCCAATGGTCGATCGACCGATCAGGGCACTGAGGGAGGGATCGCTCGTGACTCGGTAATTTGTATGTACCCAACTTGTCCGTCGGGTTCCTCATACTCGAGGGCCAACTCCTCCTCGCCATGATAATGATCGTCTTGTGGGGTTTCCACGGCGTCCAATCGGTCGTGGTCGACGTCTCCAGTGTTGATCAGAAGTGTAGTTGATGGGCATTGGTTGGCCCGGTGCCCTCTTCCTTGGCACTTGAAGCACGTCACATGTGCCTGGCTGACAATGATGCTCCAGGCCGGAGTGTCGCTCGTGACGGCCCGAGCTACTGGGGTAGATCACACGGATGTAACGGGGGTAATTCCTTGCCCCCCGGCGGTCGGGGTAACCCATATGGTCACGGGCGGAGTAGCCCGAGCAGGGTTGGACCGGAAAGGTGGAGCCCCGGGCGCCGTGCTCACGCTGGGTGCAGCGGGGTTGTCGGAAGGATGCTCCATGTGCTCAACTAGATGATACGCCTCGTCGACTTCAGCCGGGTTGCACTTGAGGACCTCATTGCGCAGGGCCGGTCTAAGTCCATGGGCTCACAATCCAAAGATGATTCGTGGGTCCTCCACGAATTGGCATCGCATCCGACATTCCTTGAAGGCCTCGATGTACTCCGTCACCGTGAGTCGTCCTTACTTGAGATCGAGTCACGAGAGGAATAGTGACATCTGATATTGCCAAGGAACATAATTGCTCCGCAGCTTTTGCGCCATATCGACCCAAGATGTGATGGGTCGTCCTCTTCGCTCGGCGGCGACACACTCGTTCTCCCAAAAGATCTTGGCATGTTTGCCAAATCTTGTCTACGCATATTCGACACATAGGTCGTCGTCCATGCGGTACCAACAGAAGTAGGAGTTCATGTTCGACTCCCAATCGATGATCTCCTTGGGTTTCCGTGAACCCTCGAAGACGGGGATGTCGGCGCGCACGCTTCACTGTATGCGGGCGCGGTGCTCCTCGTGTCGACGCTCATCATCGTCAAAGTGCCGTTCGAGCATTGGGTAGTCCTCGCGTCGCGGATCCATCTGGCGATGGGGAGGGGTAAGCTCGCGGTCACGGTCATCCCAATGGTGGGGAAGACCCTCGTGAGGTGCGCGACCGTGGTGGGTATCGAGGGGCATCATCAACCTCCTCGTACCGATGGTGGTGGGGCCGGACGTGGTCGTCACGGCGTGCCGGTAAGTCGGCTATCTGCTTGCGATCACGGGGCCGGATGGGATCGTCTCGGCCGGCCGGGTAATCGGCGTCCAAATCGCGATCACGTCGTCGGACATAGTGGTCCGGGCAGACCAGTCGTTCGGCCTCATACCCGCGGGCGGGGTCATCCCGTGGGTGTTGCCTATCCCAAGCACGGACATCCTATGGGTCTCGTGCCGGGTCTCTGGCAGGACGTCCATGCGGAGGGACTTCATCGGACCTGTAGTCGGACTCCTCATACTTGTCATCGTGGTCGTAGGAGCGTCTCCACCGGTGTGCATGTCGAGCGACTCAGAATGGGTTGCGATGTCGTCCTCGGGCGGCATGCGGCATATCAGTATCGTGTTCTGAAGTTCGTGGGCGCACGAACATCTGCTCCATGCGCTCCATCCTGGCGGCCACGGTGCGAAGGTACGCCCCTTGCTCATCTGACGGGTCCTCCCGGGGTTGGTACTGGCGGGGTATTCCTCCACGTCCATGTCCGCCTCCTCGGCCAAGTGTAGTGGATACTTGGGGGAAGTCCTCGCCTACGGTGGACTTCCCGTGTGGTCGGTGACCTATGGTTGCTTTCTCCTCGAATTCATAAGGTAGGGCTTCACCGAGCGATCGCGGTGAGTCATGTGGAGATCGTCGTGGATCACGTGACGCAATGGTGGGTTCGCGTGGGCCTGACGACTCGGGGGCACCCGTGTTGGCAGGTGCGGTCCGTGCGGCTTCAGTAGGCGGCGGTATCAGACCGGCTACGGGTGTTGATAACACCCTAAATTCTGTATTTATTTCATGTTATTAGCACAATTTTATGCATTTAAAGAGCTTAAAATGGGGTTGTTATCATATATTTACATGAAAATAGTGTTTTCAAGTGATTTCTGATTTTTCCCTAATTTTCTGTTAATTTTATGAATTTTAAAGGATTTATTGAAGCTCGAAATAACTATTTTAGAATGAAAATGGCAAGTTAAATATTTGATTTCAACATTTATCAGCATGGGGATGAATCAGTGAATTTTATAGAATTTTCTAAAATTTTTTACGAATTTTTAGGATTTTTATGAGATTTATTTGAAGAGGAAATGTATTTATTCTAAGGAAAAAAGGTATCTGTATAAGAGAAAAAAAAAGTATTTATATCATTTTCGAACTTTGAAGGGCCTTTTTACAAAGTTTTGTTGCAAAAAGACCTTGAAAACAGCTCTCGGTCGCCACTGCAGCCGTAAAGATGTAATTTAAAATCTTCCAAGGTTTTATTGTAATCATTTAATATATTTTTTAATGTTTTTAGGAGAAACCAGAGGAGAGAGAGTGCGGTAGGGGCATATACATAATTACTTTTGGGCGGCGTCCAACAGCAATTCCAGGCTTTTTAAGGACTTTTCTGCAAAAAGAAGGATTCAAAATGCGCCAGCCAATGAGAGAGCGACCCGTCATGGCGTGTTTAAAAACGAAATGAATAAATAAATCAATTTTAAATCCAATGGATTAAATTGGTTTAAAATTGATTTATTAATAACTTTTGATCTTGAAGTCCGATTGAGGTGATTTTTTTATGGATCTGTTTGTCTTGATCCCCTCTTTCTATTTGTTCTTTTATCATGACTTCCACTCTTTGCATCCCTTGATCGACTAACTCAAGCGTGAAAACGGTATGAGAATAAGATATGATGACAATGCGGCAGTTGTCATTGATATCTTTTGACTTTACCTTTACTCGTTAGATCAAAAAATATCGTATTGTATTTTTTTTCTCCTATATCTAAATTAAATTTGTATGGTTGGATCATTCAGATCCAGCCAACATTGATAGATAAATATTAATTACTAAACGGGGGTAAAATGGTAATTTTTACCATATAACCTAAGTATAAAAGCTAAATTTCGAGAGGGGGAGCTCATTCTTGATGGTGCTCTATCACATCTGCAAGACAGAGAGGAGCTCCAGCTTGGATCAACCTACTTGGTACTTTTTTATTTCATTGTATTTGGATTTTTGTGCATTTTGAATGAAATTAGTTCAATTTCTTGTTTCTTCTTCTTGATTCTGATCTGAACTTCTAAAACGCTTGGCTTGAGCGGCATGTACAAGCCCTGATTAGGATTGAGAGGAGAATTTGAGGGATTTAACTAGGCATTCAACTGCATTCCCAAAGAAAAACTCTAAAAAAAATTAGATTTAATTTTTAGGAGATTAAATTGCCCCCATTTCATTTCTGAATTATCAAACTTACAAAACCAACCAAACTCAAATTTAAACTTCCCTCTCAACCTCTCTAATTGACCTCTTTGATCCTTTTATTTGGATCAAAGAAACCAATTTAGAGCTCCCAATCTCTTCTATTCATCTCATCTCTTCTACCCCCCCTTTCTAAACCTCTCTTCTAATTAGGGTGAGTTGGTCCTCATTGAAGATCAAATTCACTCTAATTAGGGTTAAACTACCAAGAAGATCATCAAATTGAATTCCTTACTAGCTTCCATCGGACGACACTCGTACTTATCACTACACATCTTAAGTAGAGTTCTTATAAATTTGATTGCATAAGCCAAAATTCACAACGACAAGGGCTAAAAACTGCATAATTTCTATCCCTATTTTTGGCTTATCAATTGGCGCCGTTGCCGGGGAAGCAACGCTAAGGAAATTCAATTGGTTTTCATTTCTATCAATTGAGTGCTTTAAAATTTTCAAAATCGATTTTGGTTTAATTTTCTCTAAATTGCTTAGTATTCATCTAATTTTTATTATTTCACTACATTGTATTGCTTACAAGAGATAATTTTTTTAAGCATATGAAGCAACCATGTCTCACTATGATGGAAAAAGTTATTATTATTATGAGTCGCATCAAAATTATCACCATGATCATTGTCTTTATGAAAATTCACAATGTGAATATTTTCTTGATCTTGAAGATTCCTTGCATCATGATGAAAAAAATTATTGTGGCATCAATCCTTATACGTATAATTTTGACCATTCAAATGAGGCCTTCCCCAATCTTTATGAGCATTCATATTATCCTAAATCTGGTGAGGCGACGATCCCTAAATTTTCTCTTCATAATAACCACGATCATGGCTTCCACACTCATGCCATACCCCCTTTGGAATATCCACACTATGAGTGGGGGAATCACCATCTTTAGTACTTTCCTCTACAATTTCATTGCAAAATGCATCATCTTCATTTTCCAACGAGCATCATGTGTTTGTTAATGAGTTTGAAAGGATTCAACAGAAAATTTCTCAACTTGATGACTCCGAAGAGAGTGACCAGTTTATGATGAATTATTTTCTTGAATATGAGGATGTTTTCAAACATGAATGTCTTTCCAAAATGATTCTACTTCATGATATGATTAGAGGGTTTCCTACTAAAACAAATGATTTTCATGAAAGGGGAGAATACTTCTTAAGGATCTTACATATGGAGAAAGATGTTTGTAAATTTTTGAAGGATTTATTAGCAGAAAGTGGTCCCCTCGAGGAAGATTATTTTCTCAAAAAAATGAAAATTATTAAGATGGAGATGCAAGCGACGACCGAGACTCGGGCAGTTCACGGGCACGGCGCAGGATCAGGTGTGGGCTCCGAAGGCACTCGCGAGCGGCGATGGCATCACGAGATTCGGCGCGCGGATGGCGCGCAATGCAGGTCGGGCGGCGTGGGTACGGAGGGCTTGCATGCTACGACGGTCGGGCGGCTCAGCGCGGTGGCGGTAAGCTGGCGACGTGGCAGCAATCGCGGCGGTGGGGTGCTTCTCCTCTCCTTTCTTCCTCTTCCCTTCTCCTCCTTCTTCCTCTCCTTCCTCCTCTTCCTCCTTCCTTGATCGTGTGACTCTTCAACTTCTGACATTTTTCTTTTCTATCAAAAAAATTCAAGTGTTTTGGGAGGGCGCCCACCCATTCCCTTTAAAGAGGAGAGGTGGATGAGCCCCCTTAAAACTACAAAATGAAAATGAAAAAAGAGGTTTGGACCCAATAACAGGAGGGAAAATATCCTCATACGGGAATTTCCCCTCGCTACAACTCTGTTACGAAGAAGGAAAATACGAGAGAAAATGCAAATATAGAAAACGAGAACGGTAAACGGGATCAAAGATGGTGCGTCATTTCCCGGGATATTTGAATTCGGGTGCGCGCGTCGTCGCCTTGGCTTGCCGTGCAGGCTGGACGCGAGTCGGTGGCGGAGTCGATGACGATGCCGAATCCTCGAGTGATGATACTGTGGTCTCAAACTGTGTCGTGCCATCACCCTATTTATTCGAAATGATAAAGATTTTCTAAATTATCAAATCTTGAATACGATCTACGATTTGTTAATTTGAGAAACAAGAGATCAAATTGTGTGATTTAAGGGAAGAATGTAATCCAAAATGGTTAATTGATACTCAGGGAATACTAATTGAATTAAAAACAAAGTAAAATTTAGAATTAAAGTGATTAAAATTGAAAATTAAGAAAAAATGACGAACAAGAACAACATTACAAATTCGCTAAAATTGAATGCAAAATCAAGGGTAAAAATCAAGCAATAAGAGCCTAGAGGTACCAGGAAATATTTTTGAGTCAATTGGAAGAAATCCCGCGCAACGAACGACCGAATTGCCCGTGAGCATGTGCTTCAATTTGGGGATGAATACGACGCCTGATCGACAAAATTCTGGTCCAATTCGAGCTCCAAAATGCATCCAGGGTGTTCTTGAGTCTTCCAGGAAGCTAAGCCTTCTTTCCTAGAGCTTAAAATCAAGAAGACTCCAATTTTTTTCGTTTCCCCCTTTTATCGCCGCAAAATTGGAAGAACTCGTTCTTCCGATTCTGTTATTAACTTTGTTTTTTTTGCTTTTCACGCAGGGCGCACGGAGCAGGCTGGGTGGTCCACGTCGCACTGTGCAGTGTCAGGCGTCGTGCGCACGGCAGTGCGTGCATGTGAAACGCACGGAGGAAACGTTGCCAGCTTAATCTCAATTTGCGTTTCTTTTGGTCCATGTCGCACATTGCACGCGATGGAGTTATGTCAAAGGTGATTGGTCCACGTTGCATAGTGTGTGCGTGACAAGCACGACCTTGTGTGCATGCGTGTCACGCACCGAAGTCTGGCTTTGGCTTCTGATTGGTCCACGCGCCGCATGGCGTGTTTCCCTGCGCATTTAACAAACAGTAAGTGCTTAAACCCACCCAATAAGGGCCGGTTTCAGTAAAAAAAGAGTTTTATTAAAAAAACACTTAAAATAAATTTTAAAAATTGTTTCTTAATGCATAAAAACTAATTTATTCATTTCTAAAATATGTTTTATTGTTTAGTTTCTTTTTATTTATAGAAGACACTGAAGTATGGAGGTTCTTTTCATCGTAACCTCAGAGCCTTCTACACTGAAGGCGCGTAGCGAAGTTATCTTTAGAGAAGTTATGTTATAAAAAAAGAAGGATAAGGGGTGGAGGCAGTTATGGCAATATCAGCTGATGTACGAAGGCAGGTGTTGGCCAAACCCGAGGTTCCAAAGGAAGGAAATGTATATATATTGACCAAATGTATATATATTGACCAAATTATTTATCAAACGTATTATTTAACTAGAAATTTAAGGAAATTCTTCCTTTAACCTAAAATCATGATAACATGCGTTAAAATTTAATGTTTTATGCATTAAAAGCCCAAAAAATATGATGAAATTAACTCTTATCAGCTCTTATTTGCATGTTATCAAACACCAAACCTTATGCAAGTTTCCCTGAAATCACCATACAATTAGTGTTATAGTACAAATTTCGTCCACTAACTCACACAATCATCCAATTAATATTTTGGTTTTAACACACACAATCACTCTTAATTTATCTGTCTCTCAAGATTTCCCTATCAATATTTTATCATCCAAATTATTATATATGTTAGTATTTTACATGTATTTGGTAGATTAGGGGCATGAAATCTTGTTCATTTGTGACAATAGGAAATGATAAGTGATACATGTAGAAGAGCCATCTCTCCTAAAGAATGTGTATCTAGGATCTGATATTTGTGTGTGAGATATACTTCACAAAGAACACAAAAGGGTCAATCGAACTGAAGTGAATGCCACAACGGATGAAACATTTTAAATGTGATTTCCATTTCAGGTGTATTGAGACATGATCGACAATGCCTCAGGTAACAAAAGGATGATGCTCGTCCTTAAAAGAAAATTACACAACACGAACTTTTTTCATATCCAATGAATATATGAATTTATGTAGATATCTTACTACTTATAAACATCCTAAGTAATACAGGAAGAGTTGAAATTCTCTAAGGGCCCCTTCTTTCTCATTGTACCCATTAGTTATACTTTTATCGATGTCATTGTTCAAACGCATTGCTAATTAAAATTCCACAACTTTTTTTCAAAAGTCTACCTTAATCTGGAGCATATTTTAATTTAACAAATTAAACTACAGTTACTAAATGATGCACTATGTATGCATCTTCTCTCTTTCTCTATATTCCTAATTTTCTTTTAAGGACGAGCATCATCCTTAGCTACATATCATTGTGTCATTGTCATCAAGGACGGGCATCATCCTTGTATAATTGATATCATCATCCTCATCATTCTTCGGCACAAGGATGGCGAAGATGATGACAAACTCATAATTACTCTATGTATGTGTTGTGGAAGATGAGAAACTCAAAGAGTGAGAGAGAGTGGGAATAAAGAGAAAGAGAGAGGATTTGGGAATACAGAGAAGGAGAGAGTACGGACAGAGAGAGAGAGAGACTAAAAATACAGGGAGACAGAGAACGTGAAGGAGAGAGTAGGAATCGAGAAAGAGAACTGTAACTACATAAGGAGAGAGTATGAATACTGAGAGAGAAAGAGAGAACGTAAAGGAGAGAGTAGGAATAGAGAAAGAGAACTATAACTACGCAAGGAGAGAGTAGGAATACTGAGAGAGAGAGAGAGAGACTAGGAATACAGGGAGAGAGAGAATGTAAAGGAGAGTAGGAATAGAGAAAGAGAACTATAACTGCATAAGGAGAGAGTAGGAATACTGAGAGAGAGTAGCAATGCAGAGAGAGGAGAGAGAATAGGAATATACAGGGAGAGAGAAAGAGTAGGAATACACAGGGAGGGAGAGAGAGAGTAGGAATACACAGGGAGGGAGAGAGAGAGAGTAGGAATACACAGGGAGAGTAGTGATTGTCCAACCGATATCTGTCCGATATCAGACATCGGAAAACCGATATCCGATATCCGGGAAAAACCAAGATGTTGTCTGATATCGGATATCGTTCGATATCCGTCCTTTAGGTCTAGACGGATATCAATGGCGGATATCGGAGGGGTAAGGACGAAACGTGTATTGGATACCGGATATCGGAGCGGGTATCCGGATATCGATATCCGGTATCGACAAAAAAAATAAATTTTAATGTAAACTCCGAATCCTGTTATCCCACATGGAAGAAAATAGAAATTTTGCTCCGTATATTAAATGAGGCAGACTAAATATTGAATGATAAAATAATATTTTAATCTATAGTAGCTATAATTAGAGCCCCTTATATATGTCGGTTATTTAATATATTAACACCTCGTCTAATAAATAGAGCTGAAAATTTCTATTTTCTTTGATATGGGATAAAATGACTTGGAGTTTGAAGTTAAACTCTGAATCCTGTTATCCCATATGGCAGAAATAGAAAAGATTCAGCTGTATATATTAAACGAGCCATTAAATTAATCGAATAGTTCTCCAGTTACCCTCTTGCCCACTTTAATCCACTCTTAGTGCTGAACAATTATGGGTTAATTATATTTTTACACAACCTTTCTAAGTTGGATATCGAAATCAGATATCCAATCTCGATACCCGACCCCCATATCTGATATCGTCATCCACCCTGTGAGACAGAGGCGGATGACGACATCGAAACAGATACCGATATCGGATATCGGCACTGTAGCAACCAACATTCGATATCAATGTTCGATAACCGGATATGAGGAAAAATGGACACCAAAAATTTGATTTTCGGTATCCAGTACAGCATCCATCTCGATACCGTAATCCGATAGCGGTATCGGGACTAGACACGGTTGTTCTGTTCTGTTTGTTTTAAACAAACAAAAAATTTGCACAAAAGAACTGCACACAGCCTTGTTCTTTGTTCTGTTTTTTTTTTTCTAAAACGAACAAAATTTGCACATTCGCACAAAACTAGAAAAAAATTTGCATAAAGCGAACAAAAGAACAGCACATGGGTCTGTGCGATGTTCTGTTCGAATTTTTTTTTGTTCTGTTTGGAAAATTGAACAGAATGAATAATCCGCACAAATTCGTACAAAAAGAACAAAACGACCATGTCTAATTGGAACGGGTGAACCCTAAGGAAGATAGTGTGTGTTGGAACACACATGGAGAGAGAGATTAGGAATACATTGGGGGAAGAGAGAGTGCGGGAATACAAATGGAGGAGAGAGAGTAGGAATACATAGGGAGAGAGAGTTGGAGTAAATGGCGAGAGAAAGAGAGAGGAGAGAGAGAAAGTAGAGAGAGATAAAGGAGAGAGAGAAAGAGAGAGATAGGGAGAGAGAGTAGGGATTAACGGGGAGATAAAGAGAGAGATAGAGAGAGAATGGGAGAGAGTAGGAATAAACGGGGAGAGAAAGAGAGAGATAGAGAGAGAAAGGGAGAGAGTAGGAATAAACGGGGAGAGAAAGAGAGAGATAGAGAGAGAAAGGAGAGTAGGAATAAACAGGGAGAGAATGAGAGAGATAGAGAGAGAAAGTAGAGAGTAGGAATAAAAGGGAGAGAAAGACAGACAGAGAGAGAAAGTAGAGAGAGTAGGAATAAATGGGGAGAGACAGAGAGAAGAGAGAGAGATAGAGAGAGTAGGAAATAGGAATAAACGGGGAGAGAAAGAGAGAGAGAGTAGAGAAAGATAGAGAGATAAAGCAGAGAGAGAAAGAGAGATAGAGAGAGAAACGGAGAGAGAGAGAGAAAGGGATATAGAGAGAGAAAGGGAGAGAGAGAGAGAGAAAAAGGTAGAGAGAGAGAGAAAGGTAGAGAGAGAAAGAGAGATAGAGAGAAAAACAGAGAGAGAGAGAGAGAGAGAGAGAGAGAGAGAGAGAGAGAGAGAGAAAGGGAGAGAGAGAGAGAGAGAGAGAGAGAGAGAGAGAGAGAGAGAGAGAGAGAGAAAGGTAGAGAGAGAAAGAGAGATAGAGAGAAAAACGGAGAGAGAGAGAAAGGGAGAGAGAGAAAGAGAGAGAGAGAGAGAGAAATGGAGAGAGAGAGAGAGAGAGAGAGAGAGAGAGAGAGAGAGAGAGAGAGAGAGAGAGAGAGAGAAAGGTAGAGAGAGAGAGAGAAAGAGATATAGAGAGAGAAACGGAGAGAGAGAAAGGTAGAGAGAGAAAGAGAGATAGAGAGAAACGGAGAGAGAGATGGAGAGAGAGATAGATAGAGAGAGAGGGAGAGAGAAAGAGAGAGAGAGAGAGAGAAACGGAGAGAGAGAGATAGAGAGAGAGGGAGAGAAAGAGAGATAGAGAGTGAGAAACGGAGAGAGAGGGAGAGAGAGAGAAAGGTAGAGAGAGAAAGAGAGATAGAGAGAGAGAGAAACGGAGAGAGAGAGAAATGAGAGAGAGAGAGAGAGAGAGAGAGAGAGAGAGAGAGAGAGAGAGAGAGAGAGAGAGAGGGAGAGAAAGAGAGATAGAGAGAGAGAAACGGAGAGAAAGAGAGATAGATAGAGAGTGAGGGAGAGAAAGAGAGATAGAGAGAGAGAGAAACGGAGAGAGAGAAATGAGAGACAGAGATAGATAGAGAGAGAGAGAGAGAAACGGAGAGAGAGAGAGATAGATAGAGAGAGAGGGAGAGAAAGAGAGATAGAGAGAGAGAGAGAGATATATATATATATATGATGCCACTGGGGAAATACTTCGCCTTCTCCCGACAAGCAATCTCTCTTTCTCCCCTTCTCCTACCTTCCTTGGCCGCAGAAATCGATGCCACTGGGGAAATACTTCTGCGATTACTGCGACAAGCAGTTCCAGGACACGCCCATGGCTCGAAAACGTCACCTTGAAGGCGCCCAGCATCAGCGCGCAAAGGCCCTCTGGTACGCGTCTTTCCACAGCCCCGGACTTGGGCTTCACTCGCCAGGCGTCTGCAACAACTTCGTGCGCACGGTTAAGCGGAATTGCTGAAGGATTCCTTCTTTTTTTTTGAAAAAAATTGATGGGTTTTTTTCTGAGATTTATTGGTTTCTGCTGTTCTAGGGATTTTGCCAGTTTGGGGATGGGTGTAGGTACTTGCATCCGACGAGGAATCTGCAGATTGCGGGTCAGGCTGTCCTTGGTATGTTCTTGATTTTTTCCCCAGATTGATGGCTTCAACTCTTGCTTTAGCGTTATGATCTGGGGATCATTAATTTGTTGTCTTTTATGAATATTTTTTCTACCGTTTCATTAGTTTTGTGCTTGAATTAATGAGGACTGCAGACTTGGGGCGAGTTGACAAGATTTTGTGCCATTTTTTATCATTGTAATTGTTATATCATTACGTGTTTTTGTGCCCCGGTGATCATTCTTTGCTACTGATTCTTAAAAAAATTGGTGGTCTTTTACTGGTTTGATGTCTTTATGAATTTCTGTGCCCTTTCTGGCAAATTGATTTCAGTGACCCGATTATTGGGGGGCTAAGCTTCAGAAAATTTTTCCAATTGTCAAGATTTTGAACCCCTTTTATTCCTTTATTTTTTATAACATTTCATGTTTCCATGGCCTACCGATCATTCTTTGCCGATGTTCTTTAGCAGGATTGGATGCCTTTCACCGATTTTATGTTTTTTATGAATCTATGTCCCGTTACAAAAGTTTTCTTGAGTGACCCAATTGATTGTAAGCTCATAGTCCAGATTTTCAATCCCTTTAATTCTTTTTAATTGTGATAATATTTCTTGTTTCCGTGGCTTTGTATCATTCTTTGATATTGCTCTAAAGAAAAGTTGGTGGCCTCTAGCTTATCTTCTGTGTTTTATGAATTCTTTTCCCTTTTCAAAAGTTTTGTTCTTGAGTGAACTAATCAATGATTTCGGGCGTATTGTTGGAAAACCTTTCCAATTTTCAAGGTTTTGTACCTTCTAATACTCTTAATTATTATACTTCTGTGCTTTGTGGATTTCTAGAGTTCATGAGTTAGTCCTCTGATTTTCCACTTAAATGAAGGACCAAGATTGTATAAATTCTCGTTTTTAGATCATCTATTTTGTCTGGAAAAAGTTATTTTCCTCTTTTGTATGTAATTAGGGAATGTGACGCATGATCAACTTCGGGTTTCACGGGACATTTTACCTCCATCGTTGAGACCTCCGCCAGAGGGTGGGTATTCACAAATCCCATTTGTTGAATGGGGCTGAAAGGCATAATTAAATCGCTATGTATATATTTTCTTCTTAATTATTCAATAAGACGTTATTTCCTGAAAATGCCCACTTGCGGTTGATATTCTTAGTTACAACTTTCTTCTTTTAAAAACTTCCAACATTTTAAAAATCCTGGTGAGTTTGGTGATCAACTGGCGTTTTGATTTTGTGGAAATTCTGTTTTTCTGTGTTACATTTCTGACATTTTCTTGGTATATGGAGTTGTTGGATTTTTTAGGCACAATCTTTTAAGCGTTTCTGAAATGGGCAGATGTGTTAATTAGATTGTAAGCTATTAAGCCCTTGATTAAAATGAGTTCATTTTTGGATTGAGATGTTCATTGCACTTCTTATCGATATCATTTTGTACCTTAATATTAGCTATATAATATGAAAGTGCTGATGGAGAAATGTTTGTGGAAAACAACTCGAATCTAGGGCAAGTTTTTCAGATATTTGCCATTTATTCACATCAATGTCTTGAACATAAAACAAATATATCTGCTATCCATATACAACATCTTTCAAATAGATGAGATAGTTATGGGTGGTTTAAAATGTCATCTAATGTTGGCCCAACGCTCCCAAAAGGACAATATAAATGGCATGATTTTGACGAAAAATAACCTGTGGGTTGAGCAAAGAATTGAAAATTACACAAACGTATTATAAAAAGTCTACTAATGTGATGACTTACAGGTCAACTGTATTCAAAACCACTTTAATGTATAATGTATCGTTTGTGTCACAATCTGATGTGGATCTCCCATGAATCTGATGAAATAAAATCATTACGTGAGAAAAAAATTTGATGTTGAACGTCGCCGATGGTGTTGACCGATAGGTCAATTCACTAAGTGAATGTAACTACGTGATGCGACGTAACCTAGGAGAATGTACTCGCATGCCCCGACTCGTGATGATTCGCTGAACTCCAAGCTCCAAAGCGGGCGTCCGGTGACGGTGACGGTGACCTCATCGGAGCGACGACGGTGACTACGGCGCCGAACGCAATATTTTCATAGGGCCTTGCATGTAACGGACGAGCTCGACCCATACCTAGAATGACGCTCAATTCGTAATTTTCTCGAAGTGAATCTCTCACCTTATCTAACCCGAGCGCGGTGGAGTGCAGTTGAAAGATATACTAAAAGACGTAATATAACTGGCGAGCAAGGGGAACGGCGTACCTCACCGGCGGCGGCGCTCGTTGGTGATGTCTTTCTAGATGCAGGGCTGGCGTGAACAGATGTGCGTAGAGGTAGCACTGTAGAGCTCGACAACAGACGACGAGGCAGAGTTGGGCCGGATAAATTGGAGATTGAAGTTCAGAAGAAGGATAGCAGCAAAGTAGCTTTGGTCATGGTGGTGCTCGACATTGTGGCGGAGGCACGTCGGGCAGGTATCCAAACTATTTGGGAGGCGTCCGAGTGGGAGGCTTGAGCCAGCCAATGCGGGCGTACACGACCAACAATCAGTGCGATGACCAACAATCCCAACCCCACGTGGATCGTCACAGGGAGTCACACCGACGGATTGGTGCGGCCGGTCCAGGCCACAGATGCTTTGAGGTCAGGAGAGGGCTTGCCGTCACCATACGGTGCTCGCAAATCGGTTGCGGTGTGTACCGGGTTGACCCGCTGCGACGACACTGAATTGCGTTCCTGAGCAAGTCTGCCACGCTTCCCTGATGGACAAGGTCGCGGTCAGCAATGGCTATACGCGTGATGTCGAGTCGTGTAGTGCAACGATCCGCACAGTAATGTCGAGTGTAACTCTTGTATGCGGCGTGCGGCGGGGACAATACCCAACTGAGAAAATGATCAGCTCGACGTTGATGAGTAAGGATAGCTCGTGCACTGCGACGACCTTCCAAAGAGATGGAAACGGCAAAGACCGTTGATCTTTCCTCTCCTCGCTCTTCTTCTTCCTCTCCCTTGAGATCTGAACACAAAATGTAACTTCCACAACTGCAACAGATCTAAGATGTACATGGTCCATCTTGGCCTTATATAGGGGCCATGATGGACCCATTACAGAGTACACATAGGGGCCCATTAAGGGACCCCTTTACAACACTTAAAATAAAAAAAAACATGGGGAAATGATAAAACAACTCAAAATAAAAATGACGGATGAAAATACAACGATATGGACGCGTCATGACGATTATTGTGAACTCTTCATGACGAACACGGACATAAAATCAAACGACTGAAAACAGACAAGGAAAACACAGTGATACAAACGCGGACGTGCTCTACTTGGGGTATTTAAACCCGAGCGTCTTCACGGACGCTTTGGCATGCCGGTCAGGCTGCACACGGACTGGCGATGATGCTGCTGTCGATGAAGACGGCTCTGATGATGCATTGTTGATGATGCTTGGGCGCGCTCCATCAAAATTTCCAGCACAAAATTTTAAATATCCAAGACTACCAAATTTTCTACAATTTGAATGAAAAAAAGTGATTCTCCATTGCCAAGGCACCCTCCCATGTTGCTTCATAGTTGGGTGAATTCTTTCATTTGACCAGGATATGCATAGTGTTTCTTGAATTGATATGATAAAATATCCTTTTGGAAAACCTGCCATCCCTAGTTGTGAGAGACATAAGGAGGATCAGAAAAAAACTTTTGATTCTCTCTGTCACCTTTGTAGAGAGTTTGGAGAAATGGAAAATCAGATGTACAGAAAATGAGTTGGGTAAATGTAATTAATAGCCCGTGTGCCCCAATTTCTCAATGATGGTAGACGGAGTGAAAGATTTTGGCGATAGTGTTTCACATAAAATTTTCACTAATGACCTCATGTGATACTGGTGGTTTTTTTAAGTAGACCTTCTCTCCTATTTCTAACTGGCAATCTCCTTGGTTTCAGTCTATTTTTCACTCTCCTTTGTGAAAAAGCTAATTTGATGAATTAATTAGGGAAGTGGTTAAGCCATTCGGAGGTGGATCAAGCTATTATAACTACATTCTGCTCTTGAAGCCATATTATTCATTTTTTGGCATGTGCAAAGTAAATCACCTACAATGACATTCCAGTTAGGTTTGTGCCTTCGTTCTACCAGTCAGTTTAAAGATAATGGAAATATCTCATCCTTACATTAGTGCATTACAGCTTATGAAGTTCCTCCAGAAAGAACTTGTAAAGCAATTGATATTACATAAGTTACGAGACAATCACACTTTTAGTGATATGTTTATTGAAATAAACATATTTTATTATTATTACTATGTGGTATTTATGATGAAGTCCTAGAATATACGCAATGACCGAGTGATTTATAATGTTAGTGTTATAATTTATCGTTAAACAGCTGGGTAAAAAAATATTCTATAACAATATCACTATTTAACCCTACTTATACAACAACTATGGATGTACCTATGGCCTTAGTCTAGAAACCAAGTATGGATGGTGGGTGTTATTTGGGAAAATAATTCAGCAAATTGATCTGCATGAATCCTTGAATGGTATTACACCTAACTGTCAAATCAGGTTGATTTATGTTACAATCATGTAAATGGCCTTAAGTCTTGAGACAACATAAACATCTTGCGGATGCATGGGTATATTTTAATTTTAACTTAAAATTACTATTCATAAGATTCAAAATAATCATAGCTCAGTTATTTTAAGTAGTCTACTAAGATGATTCGATGGTAAAAATTGTATTCTATGGCCTCCATGTTAGAAAAAATTGACTCGAAGAAGAATATGCATTGAATTACATTGGTAGGGTAGTGGAAATCTCAGAAAACAGGTTAACCAATGATATAAGTTACACTTAGTACTAACTAGAATAATGGAATAGGATCTGATAATTGAGCATAGCTTATGCATATTGGAAGTGTCACATAGATAAATGATTTTACTCATGCACTAACCAATGATGGTTTGCATCCTAAAAGAGAGTTTATTTTCCTTTTTTTATCATCTAAAACACAAGGTGTATCTTGGAACCCCATAGGCTAGAAGTTGAACCTATAAATTGAGTTAAATAGATCACTGGTTACCCGATTGATAGTTCCAACAAAGTGTGTGCCTTCATGTTAGGTGATTTGGGATTAATTTATACCGATTTTTTCTGAAAAGTTCCAAAACATCAGGATGATGGTGTGTAAATTAAGGGAACAGCCATTATAGGTGCATATGCATGACAGACCTAGGTGCCCCATCATTTTTATTTTATTCTCTTTCCACTCACTACTCTAGTGAGACTTGATGGTAAAGAGATCTACTCGATCTTGAAGAAGAGATGGATAATAAGAAGAAGATATCCATCAAGACATTAATTGTGTGGCTATGCCTAGAGGTCAGACCCATAAACTGATTAAAGAAAGCCTTATATGGAGCAAGTCAATGCTTGAATAAGTTCCCCCCAAGGTAATGTGATTGTCAAGTTGTATGAAATTTTTTAAAGCACACAATCAAATCCTAATAAAACCACATGTCCCACCCAGAGCATCATGAAACCATGTGATTTTCAGAAAATATTCCATGCTTCTTCCTTTTCACTGCTTTCTCTCTTGTACGACAATCTTTTCGGCCTTTGATCTCCTGTTAGGATTATTAGTTATACGGTTATAATTTAATATCCCAATATTTAATTAAAACATTACAATTCAAACTTTTTATCAACAATTCCGTGATCCAAATCGTCATCCATCCATGGCTATCGGAGATGTCGGATGACGAGTTCGGACGGAACGGATGAAGGACAGTCATCCGTCATCAAGCGTCAACTATATATATACGTATGAACTGGGGAATTGCGAATGAAGTCTGTTACAGTCGTCGGCAACGGAGATGACGGAGGAGGAAGAAGAGGAAGAGGAGGTTGGAATTGCGTCGGCGCGACGCCACTGGATTGCGTGTCCAGAGTGTCTCGAACGCCAAATTCGATCCGACTTCGCAGGCGATCTCGTCTTCCGTCACGTCGTTGCGGAATCGCCATTCCCTTTCGGCGATTCCGCTGTCATCGAGGTCGCCATCTATTCAATCTGTGTTTTTCTTCGTTTTATCCGTTGTTTTTAACTCTTTCTGGAAGTTTTTCTAATTTTCAGGATATAACTTTGTCGTGTGCAGATTAATCTGCCCAAGAGGGAGGGCGATTCCACCAGGTCAGACCGATCAGAGTATGTGGCTCAATTCGGATGTCACCGATCGGTTCTTTAGATTTTTTTGTCTAAAATAAAGAAATCAAGTTACTGGGAAGTTAGATTAGTGATGTGACATGATTACTGTTTGGGAAATAATCAGCGACGAAGTTGCTGCCCAGTTCGTGATTGTGGCGCTCCATGATCTCGAGTTCTTCCCCGACACTGGGTGAGACATATTTTTTTTCAAGAAGAAGTTTTTTTTTTTTCTCTATAGATTTGCTAAACCTGTGCTACTTCGCATCTAATGAATGGATAGGTACTCTCTTCCAAGTGAGGAGAGAATTCCTCCGTCAGAAAGTATCCAGCTTCAAGAGCAAGCCAACGTTGGAGTATGTATAAATGATAATACTTTCTCATCGGAATGGAAAACAAGGTTTATCCCGGGGATTACTGCTCTGTCACCTGATACTTATATTGGTTCTGGATCATACTCAACCTTGCTGGAACTCATCAGACGTTATTTATTTGGTTCTATTGAAGAACATGTGATGACATCTATCAACCTCTTCCTCGACGGCAGAGCATGCGAGCCCCATGTTACGGATTTCTTCAGTTCAATTGGATTTCCTAATTTTATTGAGAAGGAAACTCCCAGTTGTGTGAGGCATCCTAACATTTGTCCTGTCTTGGGCGTGTTGAAAAGTTCAAGCTGTACATACCTGTTACAGCCAAAATTTCAGTTCGCCTTGGAGTCCATTTTGAACTATAGTCCAAGAGCCTTGAAGTCCAGCTGGCACATTGAATTCATTACATACCAGTTACTCTCTGCAATGAATTGCATTCACAGCTTGGGACTGGCTCATGGCAATATCCGGCCTTCCAAAATTATGTTGACTGATTCAGGCTGGTCTTATCTAAGCTTATGCGATCGAAGAAACAATGATCTGGCCTTTAAGAAGGCTTTTTTATCTTCTAGAAAATGCTGTTATGCCGAAAACTGCTCTTGCCAAGCAATTTGGGAGTACTCAAGGTTATCAAGTCCAGTTGACTGGGGATTTGAGTTCAAGCGATGGCAGGCCGGTGAACTGAGCAACTATGAATACCTTATTTCTTTAAACAGAATGGCAGGAAGAAGATGGGGAGATCAGACATTCCACATGGTGATGCCATGGGTGATAGATTTCAGCGTCAAGCCTGACCAAAATTCTGATGTGGGATGGAGGGATCTTCAGAAGAGCAAGTGGCGTCTGGCGAAAGGAGACGAACAGCTTGATTTTACTTACTTGACCTCTGAGATTCCTCATCATGTCTCCGATGAGTGCCTTTCTGAGCTGGCTGTCTGTAGTTACAAAGCAAGAAGGCTGCCTTTAAGTGTTCTACGCTCCGCTGTCCGATCCGTGTATGAGCCTAATGAGTATCCTTCCAATATGCAAAGGCTTTACCAGTGGACTCCTGATGAGTGTATTCCTGAGTTTTACTGTGATCCTCGTATATTTTATTCTATTCATCCTGAAATGAGTGATCTCCGAGTGCCCTCCTGGGCCGAGTCTCCTGAGGATTTTATCAAAGTGCATCGCGAAGCTTTGGAGAGTGATCGTGTTTCTCGTCAGATTCACCACTGGATTGATATTACATTTGGTCACAAGCTTTCTGGTGCGTCTTCTATTGCTGCCAAGAATGTTATGCTGCCGACAGTAGATCCCATGACACCAAAGTCAACTGGTAGGCGTCAGCTTTTCACCACACCCCACCCAAATCGACAGTGTTCTGGGAAAAAGTCTCTTAATGCCCAAATGGAAAAACCTATTGAGCATGCAGCCCTGGAAAATGAGAATGCAGATGTTTTATCATCAGAAGATTGTAGTGTCCTTCCAGCGACTTGCTATATTGATGAATTGGAAGAATCTATTTCCTTTTCCGTGTATGCTCATTTCCTTAATCCTGTCTACAGTCTTGGCGAAAACCTGAACCAGAAACGTTATGTTCCTAAACCATCAGATAAGAAGAGTTCTCATGGAATGGTTGACTCAGAAAATAGCTCTTTGGCTTTGAATAATGTCAATTTATCAAGCCTTCTTGACTCATTTGAAGATGACATTGGTTTTAAAGGATCACAAGATTTTCTATGTCTGGAGAAACATTTTTCTGAGTCAGCATGTCTCTCGGAAGATACTGCCGAGGATATGTTCTCGTTTGGTTGCACTGTGGCTGAACTATACCTGAAAAAACCACTATTTGACTCTGCCTCCATCTCCGTCTACGCAGAAAAAGACATTATGCCAGGAATCATACGGGAACTTCCAGTTCATGTCAGGCTACTTGTGGAATCATGCATACAGAAGAACTGGAGAAGGTAAAGATTTTCATTTGATGTCATATGTCACTAAGTAGAACATAAAAAACATGGAAAATATTGGTAAACGACGTTCTTTGGTTATAAATCATATTGCTTCCTCTTGCTCCTTCGTGGACCATGAAATTCATTTTGTTGAGCTCGACTTAGAATAATGGTGGTGGCCATCATTGACATTGACTTTCTCAGTCCCTCATGTTGTTATAATTGAAGTACATTTTTTGTTTTTTGAACATACCAGGAGGCCTTCAGCTAAATCTATCCTAGAGTCGGAATATTTTTCGCCAGGAACCAGGTCTGTATATAGTTTTGTTGCACCCATCCATTATCTGTCGACATCAACATCTCGTCTTCAATATGCCTCTAAACTCGGAAACAAAGGAGCTTTGAGAGCTATGGGACCGTTGGCTGTGGAGATGTGTGCTCCATTTTGTTTACCCCTGATTTTGAGTCCTTTATCAGATGCTGAAAGTGAAGCATCTATATCTTTACTCTCTGATTTTATGAGAAGCCTCAAGTTTCCGGCGGTGAAGTTTCTGATTGTTCCCATTATTCAGAGGATATTACAGGTTTGTGAAACTCAACTGGATATATCACTGTTCGTTTATTGTTTATCGTGTTTCTTATTTAAAAAAAATCACGCGTTGTTGATTTCCTTTGCTTTATGAATAATCTCTTTTCAAAAAAAACTTATTGTTGCTCATTATTCAAAAAAAAGTAAACTTACTGTTGCTGAGATCTGAACTTTTATGTCCTAGAAGTATACATGTTTAGAAACAGAAAAAATTGCTCCTCTGAAGACATAATGCATGCATCATAAGAGTGAGCGTGAAAAGTGGAGCTGTAACACTAAATATTGTGTCTTCACAAAATTTTGATGAGCGATTAATACATGCGTACTAAAAACTGTCAGAAATCAGGAAGAGTTTGCCCCTTCTCACTCTCTCCCTCCCCCAATTCTCTATCTCTTTCCCTCTCACTCTCTCCTGTCCCGATTCCCGATCTCATTCCCTCTGAGTCTCTCCCTCTCCCGATTCTCTATCTCTTTCCCTCTCACTCTCTCCCTCCCCCGATTCTCTATCTCTTTCCCTCTCACTCTCTCGCTGCCCAATTATCTCTCTGTCCAGAGTCTCTCTCGTTCTTTCTCACTCTCTAATGGTATCTCGTTCCCTCTCCCTCTCCCACTATTTACCTTTATCTATTTCGTCTCACTCTCTCATGCCTTTGTCTCCCATCCAATCTCATCTCTGATCCCCGTACAGTCCATAATTATATATTGCTTTTATCCAGTTTGAAAAATGTAATCCGCTTGAAAGGATACCACATTTTGTGGAAGCTCTTGGAATGAGATTATTATGTTTTCTATGACTGACTTAATACAGTATTCCTCATTGTGGAAACTCATGTCAAGATTTATTCGATTTATTGCATTGGTTCAATCAGCAATGAACTTTTTAGATGAACTTTTAGCTCATAATTTTCATTAAAAAATATGGCTTTGACACTTAGTCAACCTGACTGGATTGAGGCCGGACCGAACTTCAAGGTCAATGTTTAGATTTTTGCCAAAACCAAGACTAAACTGGATGGTGATGTTCCCTATGTATATCCAAGTGGGCTATGAAATACTTCATGTGCCATTTTTTTGGAAGTGTCGGATTTCAGGATGATTGGCTTTAAGTTTCATGTTTGGACTTAAATGTCCAGTTGTTTGGCTCAGTTTGCCTGGTTAAGTCAAACCAGCTTCTAGAAAGAGAGGAGTAGGCTATTCTACTATAACTATATTTGATGGCAGTGGGAGATAGCCCCTCCACGATGCATTTATCTCATCTATTCCGGCTCCTGCTTATTTCTTGGCAAGACATATTTCCTAATGTAACTAGGTAAAGTTTATAGTTAACAAGAAAATGAGAAATATAATGGGTGACACAAACAAAACTTTTTCTAACATTCCCTTATGCAGCATGAATGCAAGGATATTTTTTTATTTTCTTTCAGATTCATGTCATGGGACCTTCATGTTGGACATTTAAATGTAGGATTTCTCTGTCGGCCCGAGTTTGAAAAGTTGTGCATTTCAGGAATTAATATTAACTCCTGAATGCTTGAAGAATTTTTTCATTGATAACTATATGATATGTAATCACAGATTGCCGGCTGTACACACTTAAAGGTCTCTATCCTCCAAGACTCTTTTATGCGGAAAGTATGGAAATATCTTGGCCAAAGTGTGTATTTGGAGAAAGTACATCCTCTAGTGATTTCAAACATTTGTAATTGTCCAAACAAATCTACAGCCTCTGCCGCATCTGTGCTGCTTATTGGCTCAAGTGAAGAGCTTGGGATTCCAATCACCATTCATCAGGTTGCAGAAGAATGAATATTTTTTTGCTCCTGGTAATCTGTTTGATAGTTATCCTGAAGTTATTTTTGAAAACTTGCAGACAGTTTTTCCCTTAGTTCATCTTTTTGGAAAAGGGCTCGCGGGGGATGGAATTGATGCATTGGTTAGAATTGGTATTTCCGTAAATTCGCATTCACTAATCCTCTGTTTAGAAACTACAAGCATTTTGATTTATCTGGATAGAACATCTTTTTATTTTTGCAATCACAGGCGGGCTTCATGGAGAGGACTTTATTGCCAGACACCTTCTGCCTATACTGAAGAATGTTGTCATATCATGCCTTGATTCATCCTCTGTCCACAAATCTGAAGCAGTTCAAAGTTGGAAATCCTTTGTCTTGACTGATTGTTTTATTACCTTAGATGGCCTGGCCAAATTCTTGGATGAAGACATCCTTCTCAAAGAATTCATATCGGTACTTTTTTTTTTGAATAAGAGTCGGTACTTTTTTTATTCCTTTGTAATATTCTTGTTCAGCATGATACACGAGTGCACTTTTTTCTTATTGTTGCTTTTCTTTGTTTTTTATTTTTTGTTACTCAGGATGAAGCCTGCCTTCACATTAAGGTTCTTTGCCAAGCTAATCTTGATCTTTCTGTATTCCAAGTAAGATATATTTAATCTATTTTATTTTTTTACATTATTTATATTTTTGGCCCGCACAAACTACTGTCAATGCATTGAGATTATTGACTTAAACCTAAAATATACACTTTTGGCGTTCTCTGAGGTTGTCGCAACTGCACTTGTCAGTGTGTGTCAACGGGTTGGACCTGAGTCAACTGCATCCTATATCCTACCCCAGCTTAAACGTCTCTTTGATGAACTTGCCGTCTCTCAAGAGTGCATGGACACCAGATCCTCCAGAAAAATTTCAGCATCTTCTATGAGGTTACAAAGGGAAAACCGTATAGATACCCGCGTGGACATTGTGTAAGGCCTAAACTCTTTTCTGTGGGCTGAATTCTATCTTTTTGGCACTTTCTAATTTCTTTTTGAGTTATGGCAGATCGGTTTTATATCCTCCGCTGGCATCCCTCATTGGCATTGAGAGACTGCGTCAGTCTTGTACAACTTGGTTCCTTCTGGAGCAATTTCTCGAAATGTCTTATGGTTGGAAGGTGCGTTCTATCGTAATCTGATATGAAATACCACCATTCTCTGTTAACTGAAGCTTTCTTTCAGTGGGAGCTCCTAGAAGAAGCTCCTCAAAGTGAAAGTATTGGGAAGGCCATTTCCTCAGCAATTTCATCTAGTGGTTATAACCCAGCCAAGCTGTTACTTACCGGGGCTGGCTGGTCTGTACCACAAACTCAGGTAGCCAAGAGCAGGAAGATGTTCACGTATGGTAAACATTTCAGTGATCAGAAAACTGTCACTGAGAAAAATAAAGATAAACCTAATTCTGGTATGAATTTGCACCAGCCCTGGTTCTGGTTTCCCGGGACAGCTGCCTATTGTGACGGGCTAGATTTTCTTGCCCGGGCGGGAGGACCAAAGGATGATTCATGGAAAGTCAAAGCATCCATTCTTTGGGCAACTCGGGCACATCATGGCACTTTACGTTCTCTTGCTGTTTCGGATGATGAGTGCACAGTGTTCACAGGAGGTGTTGGGCCTGGATTCAAAGGAATTGTGGAGAAATGGGAGTTGTCTCGAATGAATTGTATTTCTGGTTATTATGGTCATGATGAGGTTTGTTTCTTTATTTCTTTTAAACTAATGACGCTGCCTCATTCATTTCTTTCTGGAGGCTTGTTGAAGTAGCCAAAATGTTTTTGGAGGCTTCTTCATTTCTTTCCAGATTAATACCACAAAAAGTTTTTTATAGAAGGAGCCATCTTTATCAACTGGTCTTGGGCTTGGATTACAGAAAGTTAGAATTATTCCATGATGTAGAGAGAGTCAACTGGTCCATCAGACATTAGAAAAATGAATGTATGAGCAGATGATAATCTCTTTTTCATTTTTCAATGACAGAAGAAGTCTTAAATCTTAAAATTTTTTTCTTCTTGATATTTTTTCTATTTTATTATTCTTTAAAGAAATAAGCAGGCTCATATGGATTCAAATACATAAACATCGGGAGAGCAATCTGTTAGTGAGATAGTCAGCCTTATGGGCTAATGGGCCCTATTCTATAAGCCCATTAGCCCTCTTATCATTCTCTCTCTCCTAGGGTATATGTATACCCAGCCATGTACTCTATTGAGTTATGTCATTATCTTCTTCCTTCCTCTCTTGACATGGTATCAGAGATCCAGAGCTCTTCCATCTAGGGTTTGACATCACCCTCTCGCTGTCTAGCGAACCCGGAGCGTGACCGACGGATCAGCCACAGCGCGAGCTGTAGCCAGCCCGCGGAACTTCCGGAGAACCAGCCGCAGCCGCAGCCGCAGCCCTAGCCGGAACCGCAGCCGCAGCCGAGTGCCAGCCACAGCCGCGCGCCAGCCGCAGCCGCAACCGCGCACAGCCGCAGCCGCAAGACAGCCGCAGCCGCCAAGACAGCCGCAGCGCAGCCGCGCACAGCCGCAGCCGCGCACAGCCGCAGCCGCGCCCCGCCGCAGCCGCGCACAGCCGCAGCCGCTCGCCCGCAGCAGCCGCGCGCCAGCCAAAGTCGCGCACAGCCGCAGCCAGCTGCCTCAGCCGCCGTCGAAGCAGCAGCAGAAGCCGCAACAGCCGCCGAAGCAGCCGCCGCCTCCGAAGCAGCAGCAGAAGCCGCAGCAGCCGCCGAAGCAGCCGCCGCCGCCGCAGCCGCCGAAGCAGCCGCCGCCGCCGCAGCCGCAGCTTGCAGCCGCAGCCGCAGCCGCAGCACGGGCCGCAACCTCAGTCACAACAGCCGTCTCCGTAGAGACCACGGCTCTGATGTCGGAGGAACTTTACTCCACGGGCCAGACGCGTCAACCGGCCGTCCCAGATGATGGCTTCACCGATGCAGACTTTCAACGAGAACCCTTGTCACACAAGGTTACTCATTCTCTGCCGGCGGTTCCCGACACGACGTGTCTCCAGGGCCCGAATTTGTTACAGTGGCGTCACTTTGTCGAGACTACTCTCAAGGCTCGCCAACTGTTCAAGCATTGCACACAAGCCCCGCTTCCATCGACCCATCCACACTATGCGGCGTGGGAAGCCGAGGAACACTTCGTCCTTGGATGGCTCTACACGACCTCCCTGGCACCCTCGTTCCGTGAAAGGTTCCCTCGCTGCGCCACCGTGAAGGGTTTTTGGGACCAGGCCAACAAATTCTGCGGCCGCGAAGGGGACAACTGGCGCCTCTTTATGCTCGTTGCTAAAGCCAGCAACTTTCGCCAAGGCGCACTGTCCATCTCGGACTATGCGCTGGAACACAAGAAGCTGTGGGACGAGGTGGACTACTACTTGCCGACGGATGATCCGACGTGCAAGTCATTCCAGAACACTCTTCGCCTACGCCTCTTGGGGTTTCTTTATGGCCTAAACAAGGAGTATGACGACACTCGGCGCCGTGCCCTCCATCGCAAGGAAGGCCTTCCTTCCATTGATGATTTGGTGAAGGAACTCCATGAAGAGGAGAGTCATTTTCATGTCATTGGCACTCTCTCCTCGGAGGCAGCTCGTGACTCGACTGCCCTCCTCGCCCAGCCTCCCTCGCCCGCTCCTGCTCCCCCCGCGGAGGCAGCCCCCTCCGGGCTGATTTGCTCCTACTGCAACAAGCCTGGACATCTCCGCAAGTGGTGCAAGAAGCGTCAGTACGACAACCGGAAAAAGAAGGAGGCTACCGAAGGGAAAGCTATGGTTGCCTCCTCCTCTACCTCTTCTACCAGCCCGGCGACTATTGAGCAGCTCCAAGCCGACTTGGCCCGTCTCCATGACCAAGTGGCTACTATGCAGACTCAGACTCAGTCGACGGCACATTTTGGTGGATTTGGTGCGTTCTCTCTCCCTCAGTCTGAACAGTGGTATTGTGGTACGGCTTCTTACTCGCCTCTCGTATCGGATACGAATTGGGTTCTTGATTCGGGGGCAACCGAACACATGACCCCGTTCAATGACCGGTTTGTATCCTACGAAAGGCATAGTGGGGACCGTACAGTTCTTACAGCCGGTGGTGGACGGTTGCGTGTTGCTGGAATTGGGGCAGTGTTTGTAGACGGCCTCAGAGTGGTCAGCAATGTTCTTCATGTCCCCGCCCTGAGAGCTATACTTATGTCTCCTCAGCGTTTGGTTGACAGTTTGTCCTGTTCTTTTCACCTCCAGCCTGACGGAATGTTTCTATCTGACAAGGTGGGTCGGACTACACCGATTAGGTGGGAGAACGGGTTGCTGTTGTTGGACGATGGGGGGCGCTCTCGGTGCTTCCTGCTTAACCGCCAACTCCGACCGGCGGATGTGCAGCGTATGGGACGTCTCCAGTTGGCTCACCAACGGCTGGGTCACCCGCCATTTTCAGTTTTACAGCGTCTCTTTCCTTCGATGTGTACTGGATTGGACCTTCAGACTATCGTGTGTGATGCCTGTCAACTGGCGAAGCACCGTCGTTCATCTTTCTCTCCGTCCACCTCGCACTCCTCCACTCCATTATTTCGCATCCATAGTGATGTTTGGGGACCCGCCCCGCAGGCTAGCCTAAAGGGCCACCGATACTTTCAGATCTTTGTTGACGAGGCCACCCGCTACACATGGGTCTACTTGTTGACCGCCAAATCTGAGGTTGCTCCGACGGTCCGTCACTTCTGCACCATGGTTCGTACTCAGTTTGGTCGAGGTATTCAGCGCTTCCGCTCCGATAACGCCCGGGACTTCGTCAACACCGAGCTGGCCACGTACTTTGCTGACCATGGGATTCTCCACGAGTCCTCTTGTGTGGCCGCCCCGGAACAGAACGGTATGGCAGAACGTCGGATCGGGTATGTCACGTCGACCGCCTGCACTTCTACTGAACTATTCTGTTCCGTGGGCGTATTGGGGCGAGGCGGTCTTAACGAGTACCCATCTCGTAAACCGTCTCCCCTCCCAGCCCTCGGGTTTGTCAGCCCACTGGATCGTCTCTCCACGGCGTTCCCCCATCTCTCACTGCGGACTGGACTCCTCCCTCGCATCTTCAGGTGCACGCGACGTCCACGATCGGCTCCCACTCGCACGGCTCGATGCTCGAGCTCTCCGGTGCGTCTTCGTCGGGTACGCTTCTCTCCAGAAAGGTTACCGTTGCTACCACCCTCCGTCTCGGAGATTTTTCATCTCGGCAAACGTCACCTTTGCCGAGCACGAGTCTTACTTTGGTGATTCTACCTCGCCACGCCTTCCGCTGGGTGAGGCGTCTTCGACTCCCTCCTTGGAACCCTTTCCACTTGTGGGACCCATCCCTCCACCGTCGCCGTCCCCAGCCACCTTCTCTCCCTTGCCTCCTACCGTCTCACCTCCTGGTGCACCGTATCCTCCCCCTAGTGCACCTCCTAACCCCGGGAAGTCCATCTCTCACCCCGGGGAGCTACCTCCTACTCTTGGTGCACCGTATCCTTCTCCTAGTGCACCACCTTCCCCCGGGGAGCCTCCCCCCACCCCCGGGGAGCTATCTTCTTCTCCCTCCTTTGCTTCCGCTCCTCCGTCGGACGATGCGTCACCCTCGTCTACTGATGATGATGCTCAGTTGGGATGGCCTATCGCCCTTCAGAAAGGGGTTCGTCAGTGCGCTCGCACACCTCTCTACCCCTTATCTCACTATCTCTCTTTTCATCGGCTAAGCCCTTCCTACTGGTACTTTCTTTCTCACATCGAGTCGCATCCCCTCCCTCGTCGCCTATCCGATGCTCTTGCTTCTCCTCATTGGAAAGCGGCGATGGATGAGGAGATGCAGTCCTTGCTCAAGAACCACACTTGGGAAGTCGTCCCACTTCCTCCTGGCAAGAGGGCGGTGGATTGCAAGTGGATTCATGCCAAGAAGCATCATGCTGATGGTACTCTCGAGCGCCTCAAGTCTCGACTTGTGGCTCGGGGGTTTACTCAGTTGTATGGCGTGGACTACTTCGAGACCTTCTCTCCTGTGGCGAAGATGGAAACAGTCCGTCTCCTCTTGGCGCTTGCGGCTCATTCCGACTGGCCGATACGACAGTTCGATGTGAAGAATGCTTTTCTCCACGGTGACTTGACGGAGGAGGTGTACATGCAGCCACCTCCCGGGTATACCCTTGGCCCCCCGGGCACCGTTTGCCGGCTGCGGAAGTCTCTCTATGGACTGAAACAGTCACCGCGGATGTGGTTCGGTCGGTTCTCTTCGGTCATGAAGACCGAGGGCTACACTCAGAGCAATGGGGATGCCTCCCTATTCTTCCGTCACAGTTCCGCGGGTGTCTCCATCTTGGCCGTGTACATTGACGACATCCTCATCACGGGATCCGATTCTGCAGAGGCCGGCGCCTCAGCTCGCTGGCCAAGGAGTTCGAAATCAAGGCCCTCGGGCTTCTTCGCTACTTCCTCGGCCTCGAGGTGGCCTACTCCCCCCGGGGGATCTTTGTGTCACAGCAGAAGTATGCCGTTGACCTACTGGCCTTGACCGGAATGACTAAGTGTGCACCGGTTACTACTCCCATCGACCCTAACGTCAAGTTGGGTAAGGGGGAGGACTCAGTACCGGTGAACGCATATCAGTACCAGCAGGTGGTGGGGAAACTCCTGTACTTGACCCACACCCGCCCCGACATCAGTTTCGCCGTCAACCTCCTCAGTCAGTTCATGCACTCTCCGCGGGAGATCCATCGTCAGGCGGCCAACCGGGTACTTGCGTACCTAAAGGGCTGCCCCGGGAAGGGCTTGTTCTTTCCTCGGTGTATGGAGCGGACCGTGAAGGTGTACACTGATGCGGACTTTGCCGGCTCAGTTGTGGACTGTCGTTCCACCACGGGGTACTGCACTTTTGTCTTCGGCAGTCTTGTCAGTTGGAAGAGCAGCAAGCAGGACAAAGTGTCCTGCTCCAGTGCTGAAGCCGAATACCGGGCACTTGCCGATGGGGCCTCTGAAGGCCAGTGGATATACGGAATTCTCCATGACCTTCGTGTGGAGTATTCCGGCCCGATCCACTTCTACTGCGACAACAAGTCAGCCATCGCCTTGGCAAAGAACCCTGGCCAACAGGGACGGATCAAGCATATGGAACTCCACCGCTACTTCTTCAAGGAGCGCGTGGACGAGGGCATCTTTGACTTGGAATTTGTTCCATCCGCTGATCAAGCTGTTGATGTCCTTACCAAAGGACTATCTCGACCTCTCCTGCAACGTGCAGTGTCCAAGCTTGGCATGGATGACATCCATACTTCGCTTGCGGCGGGTAGTTAGTGAGATAGTCAGCCTTATGGGCTAATGGGCCCTATTCTATAAGCCCATTAGCCCTCTTATCATTCTCTCTCTCCTAGGGTATATGTATACCCAGCCATGTACTCTATTGAGTTATGTCATTATCTTCTTCCTTCCTCTCTTGACACAATCTATAAATAAGCCAATGGAGGACGGGAAACCATGGGGACTTTTTCTTGATTTCCAAGATGGCGCTGCGGCTTCTAGTCTGAGAGAGAGATCCTTCCCGACTCACGTGTGATAAGCGCTATTACAAGAAATACCAAAGAAGGAAAGCTAGATCGGGTCAAAGGCCCGTTGACCAGTCCTACTGACCAAAGGGGTGGAAAGGGAAGGGTGTCGGCTATACCCTTATAAATAAAGGCGGACAGGTTGGGGCTAACCATCTTTTCTTGTAACCCAAGTCAGCTCTCAGGAGTCAAGAGGGGAGGCAGAGGTTCTTCTGCCGTCAAGAGGGAGGAGCTTCGCCCAAGGAGGGAGTCGCTGCCCGAGATCGTGAAGGAACTCTCGCGTCCAGAGAGTCGTCAAGATCTGCTACCTGCATTACTTCATTCTCATCTGTATTTTGTCTTCTCCGTGGACATTCTTGGAATTTCGATACAATTCTTGATTCAGTTCGAAGTTGCATTATCAAGAGTGTATCAACGTGTCAGGAGGGGAGTCAATGTGACTCGCTCCTGGTGGTCTTCTTCAGCCTCTCATCTCATCTGTCACAATCTAACTTTACCGCTGGTTCTACCTAAGGTTGAGTTCTTGGAAGACATTCCTACATAATGCATTTTCTTGACGTATTTCGTTTTCGAATCATTGTTTCGATCCTGCTCATCAGCCAGGATCATACATACCGCTATTCACACCTCCTCAAGAGTGAATTGGAAACTTTGGTCCAACATTTATTAGGATCTCACATCATATTTCATTATATCATAGGATCTCACTTCATATTTAATTATATCAGCGCAGCTTGTTAAAAAAAAGATGGGGTATCGATTATCCGTCCCTCTACGAGGCTAATATCCCTAACAGGTACCCCATGCATATTGTTGGTTAGAGCTAGTCAACTCAGTGCACCGTAAAAATGTTTTAGTGGTGTATAACGGTGGGGGGTCTGACCTCCAGATGATGGAGGTTGGCACTTGGTGACAATAGTGTGGTGGCGGCAGCAGACCTCTATGGTGTGGAAATGGGGCTGACATTGGGGGTTTGGACTGCTGATGACTGACAGCAGATGAAGGTGGCCCAACCATCACACAAATATCGCACGATGGCAGAGGATGCCTAATGTCTGATGAAAATTACTCATATGGCAGAGGATAGTTGCTTCAATGGCAGAAGTGAAATCAATTGGTTGGCTTAAATTGAACAGTGATCTAGACAGTTAATGGCTGCAACTGGTTGCCTGAACAGAGGTTGTGGAAATGATAAATAAAGTAGACATTGCAGACTCCTTGCAGCACTCTCTCAACAAAAGCAGTGAAAGAGATCGCTGATGATGGCAAAGAACTGGTATAAACCAATGTACTCGTTGTTCCACCAGAATGATAATGGTAACTTCCTATGTACTCGTTACAAGCTGAGTTCAACTTTCAGAAGGTGGAGGAAAGTGAGAACAGAATTGAGAGAGTAAGGAGGATAGGACGGGAAAAGAGTGACTCGGCCGAGTGGATGACACCGAGCTGTAGTGATCTTCACTCCTTGCGTGCAGGAGTGGTCGTCTGTGAGAGGAAGCGGTGAGTTCAAGCGGAAGATAACGATAGGTGCAGGAGCCCTCACCTGGAAACCAAAAGCCCCCTTCCCCTTAAGAGCCTAAGAGCTACTGAGGTCTGGTCCGGCGTGGGCCGCGCAGCTCTCACCCTGTTTGGGCCGAGGCTGACGTTCATATATACGTGTCGGATCGCATCAAGAACCCATTTAGGGTTTTAATTAAATACACATTTTGAATTTCACTTCATTTAAAACAGTAACATGGGGGAGCCAGAGAATTAGATTGATGGAGAGAGAGAGAGGGATGGCTAAGGCCCAATGGGCTTGCCCATTTACGTTACAACATCATCAAATGACCTCAGCCCATTCCTTATGCAACCCATTAGTGTGTTGATGGGTTATCATTGGGATGAAGATCAATATATGTTTTCCATATCCTCAGACCTTGGACCCTCAGTAGAGGTAACAGGTTGTTAAATTTGTGATGGAATGTGGAACTTCAATTGAAAAACCATGAGAACCTACTTAAGGAATAAATTTATCAATTTTTTTGATTTGAATCTTGCCTATTGTTATTTAATCCTTCATAATGTGAACCCACTGCAGGTCGTGAATGATATTGCCATCTTGTCGCTGACAGAGAGGGTTGCTTCTTGCGATGGCACCATTCACGTATGGAGTAGCCACACTGGGAAGCTCATCTCATCGTTTGTAGAATCATCTACTAGTTCATCACCTGTGTCATCTAAGGTTAATGAGGATTTGCCCCAGATGTTACCCTCAAATTCAGCCACCGGAATTTATTCTAATGCATTAAGTGGGAGTATGTATACTTGCATGTATTACTTGAGCTCTGATGATCTATTGATAGCTGGAATGGGAAGTGGTTGCATCAGGTAGAAGATTTTCTCCCCCTTTCGATGTTTTCTATAATCAACTCATATTTATGTGAAACAAGAATTCAGTCGTATTCTTTTCATCTTTTTTTGCTGACAGGATACTCATTTGAAAAAAAAAACAGAATTCTCAATTTTCCTCGTGGAGAGTTTGTCTGCTATGTCCGTCTTTTACTCTAAAACCCACATTTTATTTTTCTGGTGTTATTTTTTGGCTAGTTCATCAATCTGGCTCAGGGTAGGATACTCAGTTTCACATCATGGAAAATTTTCACCCCTATTCGTGTCTTTTAGAGTAAACACATATTTCCATACATTTGAATTCTGCACCATTTTCGTTCAGTTTTTTTCTATTGGAAATCTCATTTTTCACTTGTTGGAAAACTTATGCCCACGATGTCTGTCTTTTACCGTAAATCTTCATTTTCCAAAAGCTATTTTGGAAGGTTGAGTGATCTGGCTTATGGTAGGATACTCAGTTTCCACATCATGGAAAGATTTCTTCCCGTTTTGGTGTCTTTTAGAACAAATCCTTGTTTCCATAGATTCGAAATATAGCTGTGATGAAAGCCTCACGGTTGGGAGGAAAAGTTGTGAGAAAGGGCTCACGGTTAAGAAGAAGAAAAAACAGCAGAGGGATACGGGATAAAAAAAATTCTTAGGGTTAGCTTATTGGGCTAATACAGTAGTGTATTGGGCTGAAAACAATGGCCTAATACAGATTACAATGGTCCTTGGACCAATAGCTAGAATAGCCTAAAATTGTGTGCAGCACCTGCATGTCACATGCTGCATAGCATTATCGGAACAGTAGCCAATAGAGTTTTTGCCCACAGAAATATGTTTTTCACCTGGTTGAATTTTTTTGCCCACGATGCATCCTTCATTTACAATAAAACCCATATTTTCCGCCTATTTTATGGTTGCTTTTCTTGGCAGATTCATCGATGTCGCTCAAGGGAGGAAGCTTCATCTATGGAAAGTTGACACAGTTGAACATTCACTGTCATCCATTGTATCCGCCATTTGCTCTTGTGATGGATCAGGGGAACTCCAAGCTGATTCAACTCCACGTGGCACTCGCTGGCTTGCTGTGGGGCTTAGCTCAGGCCACTGCAGGCTCCTCGATACTAGAAGTGGAGAGCTTGTCGCTCTTTGGCGGGCCCACGATGGCTATATTACTCAGGTTAATAGTCCATTTTCCACTACCACGGGTATTTCGTTTTTTTTCATTTGAGTAATTTTCTTTTAAATTCTTATAACCCTTCCGAAGGGGGGTCAGACGCCTGTCTGGGCCTGCAAGCAATTGTTGCTTCTCTCTCTCTCTATATATATATCTATATATCTCTCTACCTTTCCAAGATCATCCCCCATGGAGACCTACACAAGGTCTCTTTCAGCCACAATTCTTTTTTTTCCATTGCGGCAAATTTCAACTTGTGGGCCAGATGCGTAGTAGTATGCCGGAAAAGAAGTGTTCTCCTGTGGAGGAGGAAAAACCCAGCGATTTTAACATTTTGAAAATATAAAAAACGACCCTTTTATTATTTAATAAGTGTTTTGAGCTTTTTGTTTCGCAGCTGGCTTCTCCAGAGGATCATACACTCATTTCCAGCTCTCTGGACAGAACTCTACGTATCTGGGACATGAGAAGGTGAGGTGATTGCGAAATTTCTAGGTAGCATCTTTATTTTTCAGGAAATTTCAGTCCACGAGGGTGTCCAATTTTTACTCCATCTTGAAATTATGCAGGAACCTGTCATCTCAGTCGAATGTCTTCGCTGGCCACTCTGATGGCATCTCCAGATTTGCCGTGTGGGGTCAGAATATGATCTCAATATCAAAAAACAAGATTGGCCTCTCTTCGTTTTCAGGACTCACATCCAATGTAAGTGGGCAGCACTTCATTTATAGAAATTATTATATTCGGCAAAGATCATTTAGGAAATTATCATCATTTAAGGATAAGCTTTGTAGAGTGTTCGCTTTGGGTACAAAATGTCACGGGTTCAAGTCCAGTTATTCCATCGTATTATTTATAATTAGATAAATCGTTTCTTTTTAGCCCTTAAATGCATCCTATATTTATTTTCTTGATTTTTTTGAAAATAATATTTTTCTTGATTTAACGGACAAGAGGAGAAATTTTTACCCAATTTCGAAAATCTTCATTTTTAACATTATAATTAAATGATACATTTTTTCTAACTATGTAAAAATCTATTTTCTCGTCTATTATGACTTCATTTTTGTATTGTTATTTTGTTTTTCTCTTTAGACCCTTACTCTTTGATTTCAATCCAACAAATCAAATCTAATCTTAGACAACCAATCAGATGCCGCGAACTTTTAGAAATATGAATATTACACTTGGCTTCCATAATCTGCAAAATTATCAATTAATCAGTTTAAATAAACTTTGCAGAGGAGTCAAGTCCAGCGGGGTATGGTACCCTTGAAACTCCACTCGTCAGATAAGATGGCGAGGAACCAGTCCAACCTCACAGCCATAAGCATTCTTCCGTTCTCAAGGTTGTTCCTAGTGGGAACAGAAGATGGCCATCTGAAAGTTTGCTGCTGAGGTTTTTTTTTTAGTTTTTTTAGGATTTGTTCTTTTTAATATTTATATCAAATTTCCGATCGTCTATTCATTTGTTTTCCTTGTATCTTCCGAAGAACATATGTAGCATCTCGAAGCCTCCACTTGTTTATAATATTTTTCCGCTGAGGTTTTTTCAATCTTTATTTGGTAGTGTTCAATTCAAGTGCTTACCAACTGTGCTAAAAACTATCGCTGATAGCACGAGTACTACTTTGATAGTACTTCACTTCTGATTCTCTGTTCCTATATATATTTTTTCTCTTAATCATCTGAATAACAAATAACGCCGCTCAGTGCCTTTCACTTGCTTGTTTGTACTGTTTTCCATGTTTGAAATTCTTGTGATTAATTCAGGAGCTCTAGTGCACTCAGATATAGTTAATTGCAAAAAAATACACCACACTGTTAAGTGAGGTTGGGTCACTAAAATTTTCTTCTGGCTGGGTATCCACCTCACTAGGGAGAGGGAGAAATAAATAAGATTCCCTCATGGACTGAAATAAATAATCTTATTTATTTCTCACTAGAGAGGGAGAAATAAATAAGATTACTTTTGGTAATCTCAAAAGTACACCACATTGGTAAATAAGATTCCCTCATGGCAGATGGAAGATAAGGAGGTAAAAGAGGCCAGGCTGGCCGAGCATTTAACTTTCACGGACCCCGATATTAATATTAAGTTTGGGTTGATCACCGATTTTGGGTGATCTTCCCTCTTTTCTTTAAAAAAAAGATGCCCTCCTGTGTATCAGCGTAGAGAGAGATCCTGTTAATCTCAAAAGTACATCAAATTGGCAATAAGATCATCAAAACTCCCTCCTGGGTATCCATGTAGAGAGAGAGAGGGAAAGAGAGATAGAGAGGGGGAGAGGGAAAGAGAGAGAGATGGAGGGAAGAGTGTGTGTGTGTGAGAGAGGGAGAGAGGGAGAGAGAGAGAGAGGGGAGGGAAAGAGAGAGAGATGGAGGGAAGAGTGTGTGTGTGAGAGAGGGAGAGAGGGGGAGAGAGAGAGATGGAGGGAAGAGTGTGTGTGTCAGAGAGAGAGAGAGAGGGGGAGAGAGAGAGGGAGGGGGAGAGAGAGAGATGGAGGAAGAGTGTGTCAGAGAGAGAGAGAGAGGGGAGAGAGAGAGGAGGGGAGAGAGAGAGATGGAGGGAAGAGTGTGTGTCAGAGAGAGAGAGAGAGGGGGAGAGAGAGAGAGAGAGAGAGAGAGAGAGAGAGAGAGGGGAGAGAGGAGGAGAGTGGAGAGGGGAGAGGGGAGAGGGGAGAGGGGGGAGGGGGGAGGGGGGAGGGGAGAGGGGAGAGGGGAGACCGGGAGAGGGGAGAGGGGAGAGGGGAGCGGGGAGAGGGGAGAGGGGAGAGGGGAGAGGGGAGAGGGGAGAGGGGAGACGGGAGAGGGGAGAGAGAGAGAGAGAGAGAGAGAGAGAGAGAGAGAGAGAGAGAGAGAGAGAGAGAGAGAGAGAGAGAGGATTGTACACGAGGGCAGTCAGATCTTGTTAATTTCAAAATGGCACGATTGGTAAGATTGGGTCATAAAAAATCCCATCTGGGTATCTTCAGAAAGTTAGAGAGAGAGAGAGAGGGGATGTGCGTGACGCCGGCAAACCTTAAATTATACTTCCATCTCATCTAGATCACCGCTTAATATAGCCCAAGCTTCTCAGCTTCTCCACCAGTTTCCTCTCTGCAGTGGCCTGAGAAGAGGAAATAAAAGAGTCTAATCTCAAACCAGGAAGATCACAAACAGCATCCAAATATGTATCATAAACTATGATAATACCTCAAGCATTGGGCTTCCCTTTGGGATATTGCAGGAAAGAATAACATGGAGACCTGTTCTTATCACTGCAAACCAAAAAAAAAAGAAAAAAAAACAGCATCAACAGGTCATTAAAATCCGATGACAAAAATTATCTTGATTAAACTTCTTGAGTGGTGATTAAACATATATTCTACATCTTGAAAGGATGAACACAGAGAAGACTAATGCACGAATTGCAGTACAATAATACGTTGATTGTTTTCATAAAGGATCAATTAACTACGAAAGAAAAAAACAGCATCAACAGGTCATTAAAATCCGATGACAAAAAATTACCTTGATTAAGCTTCTTGAGTCGTGATTAAACATATATTCTACATCTTGAAAGGATGAATACAGAGAAGACTAATGCACGAATTGCAGTACAATAATACGTTGATTGTTTTTCTGGATCGGTTACTGTTCCTAGATCTTATGAAAAACTGAAAGCGAAAATAATCGGAGTGGGATTTAAGGGCCAAATTTCTGACCTAAACGGCGAGCAATTGAAGAGCCCACGTTATCAGATCCGCCACCCATCACGGAGGAAACGCTTACTGAATCACTCTGCAGAGGATTGACAATGTTTGTTAGATTTGATAGGTTAAATCTGCCAAATTTTGGTAGATTTTATGGCATACTAGCCGGGTTGGAGCAGCCGCAAACATGTGGCCCAATTTCGAGGAGTTGCATCCGATCCAGACATAAATCTGCAGTAATCCACGATATCTTAATCGATCCATTAATCATGATTTTCCAACAAAAAACCATGAACGATTTAAATTTGTAATCTTAAATCTGAAGTAATCAACAATGGCAGGCAGAAGAGATCAATGATGCAAATTTAATCAGCGTGGTTAGTTGCCATTTGAAAAGACTAAACCCCAAGTTTCGGCAGAGATCAAAGAGGGAAAATATGGACTACTGATATGAAATCTCATCAGCCAAAGGTGGGGAACGATGCAGGGGAAGAAAAGAGGAAGGGATTTTGGGGATTGGGGGGAGAACCTGTTTCTGGAGGCGTATGATCTGGAAATGTAGGGCAACGTCGTCTGCGTTCTCCGAGAAGCTCGTTGTACGCGCAGTGCCTTCATCCGCTGCCAATTCCTCCGCCATGGAAGACTTTGACAAGCTCCCCACGCTTCCACCGTCTCTCTCTCTCTCTCTCTCTCTCTCTCTCTCTCTCTATCTATATATATATATATCGCTCTCTTGCTCTCTTACACTCGCTGTGTTTTCTCATTACTGACTCTCTTACGGTCTGTCTGTCTGTCTGTCTGTCTGTCTGTCTGTCTCTCTCTCTCTCTGTTTTATTGTTTCTCTCTCTTGCTCCTCACCCTATCACTCACTCACTCTCTCTCTCTCTCTCTCTCTCTCTCTCTCTCTCTCTCTCTCTCTCTCTCTCTTTCTCTCTCTTCCTCCTCATCCTATCACTCTCTCTCTCTCTCTCTCTCTCTTTCTCTCTCTTTCTTTGTTTCTCTCTTCCTTCTCACCCTATCTCTCTCTCTCTCTCTCTCTCTCTCTCTCTCTCTTTTTCTCTCTCTTTCATTGTTTCTCTCTTCCTTCTCATCCTATCACTCTCTCTCTCTCTCTCTCTCTCTCTCTCTTTTTCTCTCTCTTTCTTTGTTTCTCTCTTCCTTCTCCTCCTCTCTCTCTCTCTCTCTCTCTCTCTCTCTCTCTCTCTCTCTCTCTCTTTCTTTGTTTCTCTCTTCCTTCTCACCCTCTCACACTCTCTCTCTCTCTCTCTCTCTCTCTCTCTCTCTCTCTTTCTCTCTCTTTCATTGTTTCTCTCTTCCTTCTCACCCTATCACTCTCTCTCTCTCTCTCTCTCTCTCTCTCTCTCTTTTTCTCTCTCTTTCATTGTTTCTCTCTCTTCCTCCTCACCCTATCACTCTCTCTCTCTCTCTCTCTCTTTTTCTCTCTCTTTCATTGTTTCTCTCTCTTCCTCCTCACCCTATCACTCTCTCTCTTTCTCTCTCTTTCATTGTTTCTCTCTTTCATTGTTTCTCTCTCTTCCTCCTCACCCTATCACTCTCTCTCTTTCTCTCTCTTTCATTGTTTCTCTCTCTTCTTCCTCACCCTCTTTCTCTCCCTCTCTCTCTCTCTCTCTCTCTCTCTCTCTCTCTCTCTCTCTCTCTCTCTCTCATTCTCTCTCTCTCTCCCCCCTCCCCCTCTCTCTCTCTCTCTCTCTCTCTCTCTCTCTTTCCCCTTTCACTCTCTCTCTCTCTCTCTCTCTCTCTCTTTCTCTCTCTTTCATTGTTTCTCTCTCTTCCTCCTCACCCTATCACTCTCTCTCTTTCTCTCTCTTTCATTGTTTCTCTCTCTCATCGTTTCTCTCTCTTCCTCCTCACCCTATCACTCTCTCTCTTTCTCTCTCTTTCATTGTTTCTCTCTCTTCCTCCTCACCCTATCACTTTCTCTCTTTCTCTCTCTTTCATTGTTTCTCTCTCTTCCTCCTCACCCTATCACTCTCTCTCTTTCTCTCTCTTTCATTGTTTCTCTCTCTCATTGTTTCTCTCTCTTCCTCCTCACCCTATCACTCTCTCTCTTTCTCTCTCTTTCATTGTTTCTCTCTCTTCCTCCTCACCCTATCACTCTCTCTCTCTCTCTTTCCCCTTTCACTCTCTCTCTCTCTCTCTCTCTCTCTCTCTCTCTTTCTCTTTCTCTCTTTCTTTGTTTCTCTCTCTTCCTCCTCTCCCTCTCTCTCTCTCTCTTTCTCTCTCTTTTCTTGTTTCTCTCTCTTCCTCCCACTCTCTCTCTCTCTCTTTCCCCTTTCACTCTCTCTCTCTCTTTCTCTTTCTCTCTTTCATTGTTTCTCTCTCTTCCTCCTCACCCTATCACTCTCTCTCTTTCTCTCTCTTTCATTGTTTCTCTCTCTTCCTCCTCTCTCTATCACTCTCTCTTTCTCTCTCTGCTTCTTTATCTCTCCCTCTTCACTCTTTCTATGTGTTTTTCTCTCTCTTCCTCTTTCTCTCTCCCTCTCTCTGCTTCTTCATCTCTCACTCTTCACTCTTTATAAGTGTTTTTTCTCTCTCTTCCTCGTCCTCTCTCCCTCTCTCTGCCTCTATATCTCTTTTGCTCTTTCTCTTTGTTTTCCTCTCTCCCTCTTTCTCTCTCACTCTCACTCTTTGTGTTCCGCTCTCTCTCTCTCCAAACTCTTTTCTCTCTCCCTCTCTCTCTAAATTCTCTTTCTCTCTCTTACTATCACTCATTCTTTGCGTTTCTCTATCTATTTTCCCTCTCTCCAATCTCTAATTCTCTCTTACTCTCGCTCTTTCTCTGTGTTTCTCTCCTTTTCCATCTAGTGTCTCTCCAAACCTTTTTCTTTCTTTTTCTTACTGTTCTTTGATTTCCTCTCTTGCTCTCTCTTTCTCTGTGATTCCGCACAAGTAGAGGGAAGTTTCTTAACTATAGTAATACACTCCATTAGAGGGGGAAAAAGTGGGGAAAAGAGGAAACATTAGCCCTTGAGGAAAAATGACGTATGAAGTCTTATTAAGTATTTGTATCAATGCAGATATATCATAGGTGCGAAGATAACCACTGGTTGGTCTTCATTCGACAAATCGAATGACAACACTATGCAAATTATATCTCAAAATATAATAGATGAATCGAAGGCCCCAAAGAATCTCAAAATTCATATGAAATTAGACAAAAACCCAAAAATATAAATAAATATGTATTTCGACTTGCAAAAATAAAAAAATATTTTTATATAAAAAATACAAAAGTAATGTCAAAAAATTCAGGAAAAATTATATTTTGACTCAAAAAATTGTTCTTTCAGAATTCGATGTCAGAAAATCATTAAAAGTACTTAAAAATTCATAAAATTCAAATATCTTTGATTTAGGTATCAAATTCTTGCATCAATAATATCCATGTAATTAACCTATATTTTGCTTCTTTCTTATTAATCAAATATCGAATAACATTATGATCAGAAAATAGATATTTTTTTACTACGTAATAAATATGGTCTAAATTTATCTGAAGCAAACAATATCTAGCAATTCCTTTTTAGTTGTAGTGTAATGTGCCTGATCATCCATGATGTAGAATGATGGGTCGGGATCGAACAACTTTTCTAGCATAAATTGGGCTGGTGTAATGCAAGTGGATGCTGATGCGGATGCGCGTAAAAAATCAATGAGAAGCTTAAACAGGACGTCAATGACTATGACAACCAATAAATCACAGTAAGAGGGGCTTGGGAATGCCACTAGGTTCCCAATAACTTGGGCGTCGGGTTGATGCCTGATAATGTGAGGCAACTACTGCCGATGGTGTGTACATCTTGACGAGTCCAACTGAGGACGAAATCCTAGCTCTCAGAGTGATATCCCTATCTACCTCTAATCTAACTCGGTGGTGGAGACGGGTTTGGGACACACTAAAGTAAATAATAAATGTGTACACAGGGATCGGTGCTAGTGTACCCGAATATATGTGACCCGGCCATCCATGACAGTGAGAATGGGAGTCACCGAGCGACCTGTCATTGATGCGGATGACCGCTAGAGCGGCACCCGCCGGCAATTTGGCACGTGGTGATGGCGAGAGGGCACGCAGCGGTGTCACAAGCGGAGTAGATGGGCGGTTGCAACTGATGGAAATATATGTGACAGGCAAGCCAATCACACATTCCACATCTCGTTCCATGTTCATTAATAGAACATATTCATTATAGTGCACGTGTGATGTGTATAATGAAGTCCATAAATACATGATCGGACTTAGTGAATTATGATGAGATCGTAATACAGAGATCACTATTTTTTAAGCATATGTTCTAAACATTACTATTCGAAGGATACACGAGAAGGAAATCGAAGTATCCACATAGAATAGCACTATCTAGCCTCACTCATATGATGAGTATGGCCGGTCCAACAGCCATTAGTGTGGCGACACTAAGGATAGAAAGTGGGTGGTCTTTAGTGGAAAGAGTTCACTGAATTGATACGTACGAATCCCTGAATGGTATAATACCGAATTGTCAATCATGTTGATTCACGTCACGGTTGTGTAAGTGGTCCTTAGACCTGAGACACCAAAGACGTCTTGTGGACGGACGGTTGTACTTTGGCGATGGCCAACAAGTTTCTAATCATGGGATTCTAAATGGTCTTAGTTCGGGTACATCAAGAAGTTCACGAAGACGATTGAGCGGTCAAGATGGGATTGTCCACCCTTGGTATAAGAGGTGACAACTCAAGGAAGATGATGCAATGAAGTCCTTGGCCAAGGTAGTGAAATATCAGAGAAGAGTTCTCTGATGATTTTTGAATGCATCAGTACTAACTCGGATGATCCATTAGGGTTTTACAGTTGACCATACCCTAAGTCGTCCAAGGAGCGTCAAGTGGATGAGGGATTATACATACACGGTAATCGATGATGAACAGGTTCCATGAGTGAGTCGATACACACTCCTTTGTATCTTCTAGGACACGAGGTGTAGCTTGGCACCCCACGTGTTGGAGTCTTGACCTATCGATTGGGTTAAATTGATCCGACATTAATTAATCTTTATGATGATATAGTTAATTAATTTGGAAGGCCAATAAAGGTTATTGGGCCGCTAGAGTCGTTAACTAGACTGATACATGGGCCTAGAGGGTCACACGCAAATAGTCTTTTGGACGTCGGAAGATATACTTAAGTTTTGGGAGTTTTTATGAAAAATACCCACTTAGTATAATAGGGGAAGGCCCTGAACGAAATTCACCCATGCCAGAATTGTTCAGGGGCCTTTCCTCTTCTTCTTCACTTTCCCACACCCCTCTCCATGCCCGATGTGATCGGAACGACGTAATGGTGCTGACGGAGAAAGAACGGGGCTTGTCAACGAGAAGGAGGAGATCCGACATGCCGAGGACCGTGTGGATATGTCTAGAGGCTGCACACATGAGCAGCTTGACTCGGCTTACTCTGGGATCTAAGAAATCACGGATGCAATCCGTGGAAAGGTACATCTTTTCAATGATTTTATTGATGTCGTTCAATTCGCAAAAGTCTTCCGTTGCGTATCGTTTCATTTTGTTCATCCATGTCAAGGCCTCTAGAACCCAACAACAACGCCATAGAGCAGGCAGCGCGATGGCACAACAGTGGCATGCATCGCACAAAGGCAATGGTAGCCACATCAATGGCAAGACACATGACAGTCACGGTGTGGCGGCACAGAATGCCACATAGGTGGACACACACGGCGGCGTGCGACGGTACGCGGTGGTCATGCGTCGGTGGCGTGCAGTGGTCGTACAACGCTGGCGTGCGATGCTAGTGCAATGGTTGCACACGGGCGGAGCCCGATGGCGCGTGAATTAACGCGTGTTGGCGTGGACGACATAGCGGGGGTGAGCGATGACCAATAATGCAGTGGTGGCCAGGAATGCTGGTGGCGACCACAACAACGCACCAGTAGCGGACGTGCTTCCACCTTCTCACGAGACGTCCCACATCATGACACGTCGCCAACGCCAACTTCAGAACCGTCCGTTGGCATGACACGTTGGCACGTCGCCAACGTGGTTTAATATTAGTTTTTTTTAAAAAATTTACGGCTGTCTTATTTTCTCTTTCCTCCAAGGCCTATACATAGGCCAATGTTGTAAGAAATACTGGGTTATTTTCTTTTGGAATTGAAGTTTTCTTCTTCTAATAGAATTTTTCCCTAGCCTTCGACTGCCGCCGCTGCCGCCGTCTAGAGGAGCCCCCCTACCTGCTTCTTTTCCTGCACAGCGTCGTCTCCAACCGCTCGCCGCAACTGCCCGCCGCACCCACCGCATGCACGGCCACCACGTCTGCCTCACGCACAGTCGTGCGGATCTGCCCGTGCCCGCCATCTGACCGCGCAGTTGGATCTGCGACACCCTGTCGAAGCGCACGTCTCTTGCCCTGCCAACCACGCGTTGAGAATTACCAGCACCGCCACGATGCACTGCTCTTGTGCCAGGTAAATTCTGTCCTCTTTGGTGTCGATGTTCTTCGTCTAGTGTTCTTCAATTGTTTGTCCACCGCCATCGGATTAGCTTTGGGCTTTTGAATCTTCTAGCAATTAGTTGATTAGGCCTTTGAATATTCTAGCGATCGACCATTCAACTTTATTGAAATTGTTGCTTTATTTTCACCACGGTGGTTGAAAGGCAATACTCCTGCCCTCGAATGAGGAAAGGGGCTGCACCATCAGTATTTGCACCGGATTTAAATCTTCGAACTCAATTGTGTGAATTGTGGTCTGATTTATCCCACCCTACACTAGATAGTCTTTCCAGCACGGTCTCCCCTAGTCATCTTACATCAAATGTAGTATGTGGCGAGTGGCGCAGTACGTTTGCATGGGTGGGACGCAGTACTACGGCGCCATCGGCAATCGCAGCACATGTGGCATGCAGGTGGTGTGCTGGCGTGAGGCAGTATGCAAGCATCGTGTGGGCGCCTTGGCGCGCGAGGGGCATGCGAGCGTGTGAGGCGGGGCGCAGGTGGCACACGACGGTGAAGGCAAGTGGCAGGGCAGCAATGCGTGGGCAGGGCACAATGCTGTGGCAAAGGCGAGATGATAACTCAGTTTTCGGTGTTTAATAATGATAAAGTGATCCCTAATTATAATCATTTATGTAATCGAATTAAACCAAGAATATTTATAAACCTTACTAGCCTAGGGAGAGTAAGGGTGGATCCTCATAGAGCAAAGTAATAGTTAGTGAATTTTTAGTTTACAATATTTTTTTGGGTAGATTTTTATAAGTTTATTTTATAATTATAATTTATTACCTATAAAGCAAAGTAACTAGATTTACTGAAATTATAATTCAGAAATTTTATCTATATTAAAATTAATCCTAAAAGGAAATATTAGATAAAGTATAATTTTTGAGAATTTTATCAATTTTTATGAAATTTTTAAGTTTAATAAAAAAATTTAAATAAAATAAATTTAACCGTCTGGATGTTGGCTAGCTGCTCCAAGACTAACCTATAGACAAAGGTGAACAAATAGGGATGAGGGAAAGAAACAGTGATCGAACCTCTTTGTCACACCAACCAAGGCCCAAGGTGATCAATACTCTTCCACTTCTCCAGCAGCTCTTGCTCAGGAACACCCTTGCTCTATCCAACTATCACTAAATGTAAGATGACTCAAGAACAATTGCACACATGCCACTAAATCTTGTATTTAGATTGAAACAAGAGTGAGTATTACATTGAATTGTGAGGGGTTTATCTAGGGAAGAGAGGGAAATGATGACCCGTGGATCTCCCAAGGTCTTGAATGGCCCAGATCTTTATGAAGCCTCAATCCTGGTGAAGAGGTGTCCTCCAATCAGGTTTGTGTCCTCTGATTTCTCCTCATTGTGGTCGCTCACTTGGCTTGCTTTTTTTGTAATATTTGACCTTAATGAGATTAAAGTCTCATTAAAGCCTCATTAAAGTCATGCAAGTTGCAACTCTGGGCCACTTCTGGAGCTCTGAATGTTTTTGGGCCTTCTTTAACCTCTTTCCCTTAGCCCAATAACCCTCAAATGAGACCTAAACCTGAAAATGTCAAAAAAACTCTAAAAGAGAAGTGAGATTCATTCCACCTGACTTTATGAGTCAAGTGGGGTTAGTAAAAGAAATACTTATAAATACTCAATTACTAATTTAGGCCAATTTCATGAATTAAATGCTAGATGAGGTTTAAATGATAAATTTAAATATTAATAGTCATTAAACTGTTCACTAAAATATGTCATTTATCACCTACTATTTGATTCATCACGACACACGACACAGGCAGCTGTGCACGATGGCGTGCATTCAGCCATGCGGCGATGACAATGGTGGGGACAGCAGATGGTGGCAGTGGCAACAACTTTAGGGTCTTAGAAGGGATACCCAATACTTGTAATGAGAAAAAATGTAGTTACTACAAAATGTAGTTACCCTCTCTTCCTCTGACTCAACGAGTATAAACCACCCCGCCCCCCCCCCCCATCTGTTGTGGCGATGACAATGGTGGGGACAGCAGATGGTGGCGGTGGCAACAACTTTAGGGTTTTAGAAGGGATACCCAATACTTGTAATGGGAAAAAATGTAGTTACTACAAAATGTAGTTACCCTCTCTTCCTTTGACTCAACGAGTACAAACATACAAACACATAGGCCCACATACAAGGCCTTCAAAACAAAAGAAGTTGTACATCACAGATGAAGATAGTGTCAACCTTTGGGGGACTGTAGACTAGTCCGAATACTTGAAGGCTGGGTCTTGCCCCTGAGACCTGGCTCCTCGAGCTGGTTGAGACTGGTCTTCAGAGCTAGATGGTTCCCATCAATCCACTAAAGTTTTGCTATCGTAATAGATGGCCATTGGCTTTTTTTTATTCGTTGACCAAGAACTACGCCCGCCAAAAACTCGGATGCATTACACATAAGCTCGAAGGGAAGACTCAAGTTCGGTTTTTGTAGAATTGGTGCTCTCACTAGAGCCTCCTTAATCTGCATGCAAGTTTACTTCCCTGCATCATTAATTTTAAAAGTTTCATCCTTAACAAATAAATTTGTCAACGGCTTAGACAATTTTAGCAAATTCTTTAATGAATTGTCTATAGAAGCCCACGTGGCCACGTAATCCTCTAAGTTCCCTCGTGCAGGTGGGAGGGGGAAGGTTTTGAATGACTTCCACTTTGGCCTTGTCCATTTTGAGCCCACATCTGTTGACTAGATGTCCCAAAACTATTCCCTCTTGAACCATGAAGTGGAACTTTTCCCAACTCAACACTAGCTTTTTCTCCACGCATATCAACAGGACTGGTGCAACACGCCATCGACCGGGATTGATCGGCGCGTGTTGCACACACGGGGGTTGTCAAAATTACTATGAAAACAATGACAATAATGGAAATGCACTCGCAAATAAACAATGAGAAACCCAGTTCTGTCACTAACCTGCAGAGAAACACTGCAAACTCGTCGGGGTGGGACTAGAGAGGGCCAAGCTTCCTAATGGTCCGGTGATTCGCCTCGAGACCTCCAGAGTTAGATAAAGAAATCTAATCCCTCACAGTGAATAACCCCGTCCCAAATAGTCACTAGCAACTACCCAAACAGGCTAGCCAATGAGAGGGGTGGCAAGCGGCAAGGGAAAATGGGGGAACGGATCACACGTGATCGGCACGAGGAGAAAGATAACAACACCTCATAAAGGGGGTTTGTGGGCTGACCTGTGGATCAAGATCCCTGAGGCCGCGGTGCAAGGCAAGTCCACGTCTGCGGAGAGTCAACTCAACAGTAGAAGGGAAGAGGCGCATTGACGGTGTCGACAGTAATTGGTCACCCAAGCGCTGTGTCGATGGTGAGCTCCGTCGCCCCACGGTGAGAGGGGGGACGGTTGAGTCTGTGTAGGCTCCTGGATGAGTGATCAGCTGTTGGTGTCGGCTGGTTTTATATTAGGTGATCAGCGGCTGGTGTCGGCTGGTTTTTGGATTGGGTGATCACTGTCGTTCCACAATAGTCATGGTGGCAAGAGCGACAACGACTTCTTGGCGGGTTGGTCGGAGGCCGGTGTCACTTAGCCTGGTCCTGGCGAGCAGGGTCGTCCCACGTCGAGTTGCCGGGCAGACGGATCGGCAATGGCTTCCCGAGTGAAGACCGGCGGCACGTGCCGACTAAATTGAACCTTGTAGCTAACGGTCAACTCTTCCACCCAAGGGCCGCGTCGGCAGTCTGGGGTGGGCTGGATAGGTATTCACCGGACGTTGACAATGTCGTGTGATCCCTCTACCGACGTTACAATGTCGTGTGACAATGGCTAGAGAAGTTAAAGGAAGCGTCCTGACAACGAGAGGCGATCAGGGCGGCAATGGACTGAATCCCTCTTCTTCCCACGACAAACGGCGCTGGTTGAACCAAATCAGGCACGGGAAGCCGAAGCAGGATGTATAGGGCGGATAGAATCCTTGCAAGAGCTCTAGGCGTTAAAGAGGCATCAATGGGTGCTCAACGGTGGCCAGGTTTGGTGGATGGATGAGTTCGCCGCTCCCTAGAGGTTGGCCGCTAGAAGCACTTGTCTCTAGTTCCAGATAGCTTGGGAAGTCGGCGACCCTGCTTGACGAAGGAGTCCCTGTCCTCTTTGAAAATCAGGAGATTGGAGGCAGAAACAGGAGAATTCCTTCGATCTTGAGAGCGTGGGGAGGTCGACGGTTGCTGAATCCTGAGCTCCAATGATCCTGGAAAGAGAGAGAGATATGGAGGAAATGAAAGATCGGGAGGGCAAGGGGTGGGGAACTTCTCCAAGAAAACTGTCTTTCTTCAAAATTCCCTGAAAAAAATGTTGGGCGCCTCTTCCCTCTTATAGGGTGGGGAAGGGGGTACCCTAATCCAGCCTGTTAGGGTGACGTTTAAAGTAACGGCGCCACCCTAGGGCCGGTACCGGTCCTCAAAATAACAAAGAGGAAAAAACGTGCGCGGAACCCCCGAATACATGTGGGTAGTCCTGGAAATAAAATGAAAACAGACATGAAGTAAATGCGTGGCAGCGGCATTTCATCAGTTCATGATAAAACAAAGAAAACAGACCTCACACCGTGTATTTGAATTGTGGATCCTTTGCGTTGGCTTGGGTTGCGCGGTGCGGTTGCTTGCGGCTTGGTGCTGGTTCGCTTGGATGGTCCTCCATCAAGGGCCTTCTCTAAGTTAGCCAAGCATGCATCACAATCTTGACAAAAAACAGAGAAATTGTCCAAAAAATATCTATGCAATATCTTGCTTGACCTGAAAAAAAAGTAGTCATGAATCACTAGAACGTGGCGGGAGCGTTACATATTTAAAACTGCATTCTCCTAAACACAAATGCTCCAAAATGGCATTTTAAAGTGGCCTTCTCCTGGTCTTCAGCGTGAATTTCTATTTGCTTATACCTAGAAAACATAAATAGTTTTAACCAGATAATTTGATCAAGAAAGGGCAAGGGATAGTGATCTTTCTTCATCATCACATTTAGTGTCCCATAATCAATACATATTCTCTAACTAGTTGGTAATCTAGTTTGGATCTCTTCCCTTCGCTCGTTCTTGGTCACGGTTATTCCAGATTTCTTAGGAACTACATGTACTGGACTAACCCAAGGACTATCATAACTTGAATAAATAAATCCAGCTTCCAACCATTTCAATATTTATTTTCTAGTTACCTCTTGCATGATAGGATTTAATTTCCTCTGATGCTCTCTAATAGGCTTAGCATTCTTAATGGTAAAGATTATCTGAAGATATGTAGATGCACTAATTTCCATGATATGAGAAATGCACCAACCAATTTTAGATTTATAATTTTTAAGATGGTTAGATATTAAGTTTCCTGATGCAATGACAACGATGATGATATGGTAACAGGAAAATCATTGTCCTCTCCTAGTAATTCAAATTTCAATATGGATGGCAATGGTTTGAAATCAACCTTTGAATCAATAGAACAAAAATTATGCTTGAATGTGAAACCATCTTGAAAATCATGAGATGTGGAACACATAACATCATAATCAATGCCATCATTAGAATCAACTAAGCAAATATCCTTGCAAGATTTTTCCAGATATTTCATTAACCAACACATATTGATTTCTACTTTCTTTTCTCCAAATTTCAATTCAACTGTGCCCTTTTTCCAATCCATGTTTTCCCTAGCTGAGGCTGAGAAAGGTTGGCATAAGATGATAGGGGCATTCCCAAGATCCTTAGTGACTTCATATCTGCCACTAAAATGTCTACCAGAAAATGACAATGTTTAATCCTTATTACTACATCTTCCAACAATCCATAGGATTGCCTAATAGATCCATCCACTAATTGAAGTTCTAAATAGATTGGTTCCAAATCTCCAAATTGAAATGTATCATATAAGGCCTTAGAAAAAATCTTAACTCTTGCTCCTGAATCAAGAAGATATTTGGAGAAAACCATTCCCTCTATCTTGCATTCCATCAAAGGAGATCCGGGATCCGTACGTGTTTCAGGATAGTTTTGTAGAATAGAACTCACATTTCAAGATAACTGGATTCTTATCTGATTCCTACTAGCTGTACACAAAATTTTCAAAAAAATCACATAGAGGGAATATAATGAATTGCTTTAGTCAAATGAAGCTTCAACGTAAATTAAAAATTTCAAGAAGATGCTCATCATTAGCAATTGCTTTAGCCTTAGAAAATTTCAAGGCATCGGGAAATGGAATGGTCGGCGGAAAGTCTTTAGGACCAATTTCTTTCATATTCTCTTCTATATCCTCTTGAGATTCTTCTAATTCCTCCACATTTTCAGAAATATCGGAAATAACTTTTCCATTTCTCAACTTAGGAATCACATGCATGGTTTCAGGATGATTTTGCTAGAGACATGACTATAAATGGAATCTAAATTTCTAGGATTTTAATTTCAGGCTGAGTTGGGATTTGACCTTGTTCATGGTTGTGGGAACCATTTCTGTCCAATTTACCTTTTGTTTATAGTCCATCCTCACCTCTTGCTCTTCTCTCAACCGCTCCATCTCCTTCTTAAACTCTTGCATCGTCTCCAACATTTGAGCTTGTATTTGTTCCATATTTTCTTGTTTTTACTCCACATTCATATACAAATCATCAAACTATGGGCTAGATTCGTGCTGAAAAGAGTTTTGTGAACCCCCCGGGTAGAAATTCCTTTGTTCTTGCTGCCTAAGAGACATCCTTTGCATGTTAGGCCGATGATATGTGCTCTCTCTATGATTCCAAGAACTTTGACCCACATCTGTATAGCCATAACTTGTTCATGCAAAGGGCAATCGGCCTCAACATAATTGACACTAGAGTAATGATGGCACAATGACACATCTAGTTCAGATGGTAGAGATGTATCATGCAGGCTGATAATATCAAATTTAGGGGTTTTAATTCATCATTGGTAATTGAGATTATTCAATAAAATATATTTAACCGTACTTAAGAAAATTTAGTTATTGATGAGTACAGATTGTCTCCTCAGGGAACGATGTTTAAGGATTTAATTCTTACTATAGTGATTAACGATATGAGAAAAGATAAATTCTAGAGTAGAGTAGGAGAGATAGTAATCTCAAGTAAATCTCAAGTATAATTCACTTAAATTGTCAAGAAAAGAAGAGGTGAACATTGAATTATGCGTAACGATATGCGGATGAGATAGAGAGTGCGAAGGATACAATAGTGATTGAATGTAGGAATGGTATGATGGAAAAGATATAGACGAGATAAAGGGAATGTAAAGAGGTGATATGATAGTAAACCCTAACTAAGTAAACTATAATGTCGGAAAAAAGAAACGTGAGGAGAAGACACTTACCTTAAATCCTTACGTTCCTCTAGGATCACTGCAATTTGCAATTGCCGATAAGCTTCTTGATGGGGGACCATCGTGACAACGCCAGGACGGGACGAGTTCAACCACACCGCGCTGCTTGTGTCGACGCTCGCCACCTCGCGTTCAAGTATCACGCGTAAGTGGCTATTTCATCTTGCGTTTTATTTTCTTGGTTATATTTTCGTTTATTGAACTCACGGACCGGGCCAGTGTGTTTGGGCCTTGTCCATCTTATTTTCAATTCTGAGTTGTAACCGCTGCCTAGAGGATGGACCATGTCTCGCGACGGTTCCTCCTCTAGAGACATCACTAGGCACCTATCCTCCCTATATAAGGGGATAGCATGGCCCAAGTGAAAAAAGGCTTTTGATGAATTGAAAGTTGTGATTTCTTTTTCCACCTTAGTGCTTTGAGAGGATTAGATAGGAGTTAGAGAGGAGAGGGATCGTGGTTGCATCGCCCCACCTCACGTCGAGATAATTCCGTGAGCCGCCGCCGTCAACGCCTTCGTCGAGATCACGCCAAAGTCGCTCCGACGCCGCCGGGACGCCTGCTCCTGGCCTGGTAGATTTCTTGAATCTTCAAGAATCATAGTTTCTTGGATCGTTGTCGCCTTTGCCTCCCTCGTCGAGACCACTCCGAGGACGCACCGCCGATGCCCATCCGTCTAAAGCAACCCCGTTCTGGGAGCCGCCTTGCTTTCTTCCCGAAGAACTTTTAAGAAACGAGGAAGGTTCTCTTCTTGGAGAATTTGGTGATCTCCAGCCTCCGCAAGACTGTCCTATGGATCACCTGCACCTCCTACCCACTCCATGCCATGTGCTCGCTCGCCAGGCAACCCGCACATCCGACACCTGCGGCCTGCAACCCGCGTGCTACTACACGCGCAAGCACCTGCGCACGCGCGCTGATGCCGACATCCGTGCTGCCATCCGCGCCCGCGCCAGTGCCTGCGCGCTGCCATCCGTGCCCGCGCCAGTGCCTGCGCGCTGCCGTCCGTGCCCGCGCTAGTGCCTGCGCGCTACCGTCCGCGCCCGCGCACAGTTGCCTGCATTCGGCGCCCCACGTGCTGCCTCTTGCATCGGTGCCCGCACACGACACCAACCCCGTGCGCTGCCGCCCACGCCCAGCGCCCCGTGCGCTGCCGAACTCAGTGGTGCCCGCACCCTGATCAGCGCCCGTAGCCCCTCCTCTACGCAAGACCGTGCGCACCTTGCCGCCTCCCGCACCCACAACCCTCGCTTCCACGCGCTAACGCGCACCCTCGGATCTCCCACCCGCTTGCCACCGTGTGCCCGTGGCTGGCACCTCGGACCCCGTCGACACCGCCGAGCTCTGCCTTCTCTGACATCCTGCCAAGGGACTAGCTTCATTCAAGGTATTCTCTCGTCTTCCCCTATCACATACCAGTTGATTGCTTAATGCAGTGCAGTCTTCCCCTATCAGGTCCTTTGTCTAGACTGAATAGGATAGCCAGTTGTCGTGAGATAGGGATTTCTTGAGGCAGAAGACTACTCGTTGAACTTGGAATTGGGACAACCTTGGGCCATCAAAAGCCCCTTACATCATAATCATCATAGTTGGTCTAGAGGGTCATTGGGAGTCAGTCTTGATTATCCCCTCCCTTAGAGGAATTAGTCGATTGTTCACCCAAGTTAAGAGATGTCTTATATTGCTCATCTAAGTTCCTCTTGATTACCATTCTCATCTAAATACTCGTAAACAATCAATCCATTGTATCGTGTTGTAATATGAACCGTTGATCCCGGTGTAGTCGTATTACATCATTTCTCGTCTCCAATGGTTCTCCCCACACACCTAGGACACTAGGAACACACTTGATGGATCTCAAAACTCACTATCTTTCAATCAGCCCACAAAAGAAGGAAGAAAGTTCAAGATGAATTTCACAGTGATCTAGACCTCTATTTATAGGTCAAAGTGTATGACTGAAAAGAGTAGGGGAAGACAAAGCAGTGCTGAAAATTTCGGCTCAATCGGAGCTATAGACCATTAGATATCTCTGTTTGAAGTTGGCCAATCCTAGCCCTTGATTTCTTTCTCTCTCCTCATTAGCTCGCTAACGTTTCCTCATTTTCCGTTTCAGTTTAACTGTCAAATCATTGAAATTCTGTGTCTTCTCTTCTTCTGTTCTCGCGTCATTCAAGATGGGCACGTGTATCTGTAATTAAGAAAACAAAACAGTGTAATATCATTTATATTATTTTAAATAGTCAATTCTCATTCTCCCAGCTCACATTTTTCTATTTCAAGTAAAAGAAAAAAAGCATGTTCTGACTCTTTCTTCCTCGACCCACGTGCACACATTTAGTGTGAAAAAGTGTCCCTTTTTTGTGACTGGTCCACATCGCTTGCGTAAAAAAAACTAGAAAAATATTCGTAAGCCTTAAATGCCATTATGACATTGCTTTTCAAGATGCCACAATGCTTTCCAAATGATTGGCTGACTCCAATCATTAACTGAGTTAATCATTGGTTATCACCATCATTATATTTAGTTATAATTTCGTCACCGTTCGACGAATCAAACAACGACACATGGTGGCGCGAGATAATGACTTTATATATCTTCTAAAATTCATATAAAATAAAATAAAAGCCCAAAAATACATATAAATATAAATTTTGACTTAGAAAAATCACGTCTTTCCAAATTTAACGTCAAATAATTCCATAGAAATCATATTCTATCTCAAAAAATTATATTATTTTAGAATCTATTGTCATAAAATTCCCCAAAAATGCGCAAAGCATATAGAAAATTCAGAACATCATTTTAAAAATTGATTGAATCATTTTAAGCTTGATAACACGCAAATATAAGTAACTTAATACAAATAGACATGTAAATATGATCATATAATGTACTAAAAATGCATGTCATCTCATGCTCATCCTATCTAATCGATTAGTTAAATAAGAAACTGCTTTAACTAATTGATCAATCCATAAATCTGGTTTTACTGGACTTGCCTTGATTATTTTACCTCTTCTTGCATTTGTTTTCATCCATGTCAATTGACAGAGACATAATAGGCATCGTTCTCTGAAAGGGTTCTAGAATCTTGATGGCTTCATCTAGATATTTATGCCCAAAGATATCTCCACTAGCCGCAAAGATCATCTTCTGATCTTGATCTCTTAAGCCTGTATAAAATGTTTGGAAGATCTCCCATTCTTCTATGTCATGATGTGGACATTTTCATTTGAATTCCCTTAATTTCTCCCATACTTTTCCCAAGGACCCGTCAGGTCACTGGATTTCAAGAAATAAAACTCCATTTCTTCCAACTATTTAAACTAACAGATAAATAAGTGAACTTGCTAAGAGCTTTATCACAAAGACGGAATGGAAATAATCTCATTTTGATTGCATCGTTACTGCCATTACAGAAATGAAAAGTTTGACGAATGAGAGTGAATTATTCTAAATGGTTTTAAGGTTCCTCTTGGGATACACCATGAAAAGTAGGAAGAGATTGAATCATTCAAATATCCTACATCATCATTTATCATATAATCCTCAACATCATCGCTAGTATCTCTATCTTTAGAGGCTCCACCGTTCCACTTCATTTCCTAAGTCATGATGTATATTGGTGCTTCTATCAGTCATTTGTTGTGGAATTTATCAAAATTCCGAAATCTCAAGAATAAATAACACAACGAGAAAATATTAATATATATGTTCTTTTCAAATCTACGAGAAAATTAATGTAATAATTTAATACACAAAGAGGTTAGTTAAATAAAAGATAATGACCAAACGAGAGAGTCAAATCCCTAGCAGCAACCATTCCCCAGCAAAGGCACCAATTGATAGACTAAAACTTAGGATAAAATTACATCCTTGTGAATTTGAGTTTAATCAATAATATTTATAAACCTTTACTCATGAAGTAATTGGATCAGTTAGTGGTGATTAAGATTCATCTCCATTGGAATGGATCTTAAGGAAATAACTCTTTCGACGGTTGAATTGTAGAAGGTGAGAAGGACTACATGTAGCTTAACAAATAGTGTCATGACAAAGATAGTGATCATGTTAGAGGCAGCAGTAATTTAAGAAATCAGGGCGAGTATCGTACTAGTAATGGATCGTTATCAAGTGACTAGGCCTAGAGCTTAGGCAAGGAAGACATAACGGTGCCGGTGAGTCGAGGTTAGAATTAATGATAAGAAGTAGCTAATTTAGGATTTAATTAAATATAAGAGGGTGTGAAGGCGAGACAGGGTAGAAGCAATGGGATGAAACATGATAATGAAGGTAGTGAACTAGAAGGATAATGAGGAGTGAAATGTGGAAGATTTTATTTATGTTTTCTTTAATGGAGGGACACGTGACATGATCGTGACGGTGATGGTGGTATGTGAGGAGGCTGTAGGTGATGATAGATAGGGATGATGATGGATGAAGATGGATATTGATAATGGATGGGAGTGATAGAGTAACTTCCTAAATGTGTTGAAAAATAATCATTGTAAGGCAAGAGGCTAACCTTAGATCCTTATGTTCTGCCAGGTGCAAGGCGTCTTCCTGGTGTAGATCACCCCACCCCCCCTTCTCTGTTGACATGCAAGTACTAAAGACACCAAGACCTTCAAAACGTCACTTTCTTTTGATCGGCCTCTCCAAGAGAAAGTGAGCTTAAAGATGTTTTTACAAAGATAGGGAGCTCTATTTATAGATCCAATCATATGAGTAAATAAAGGAGATAAAGACAAAGCTACCAAAATTTCAGCTCAATCAGAGTTCTATATCGTCAATATCAAGCCTAGAAGTTGGACGATTCCTAGCCATTGTTTTAATCAAAATATTTCTCTCTGCTTTTCCTCGTCAGTGCCATCATGTCATTATATTAGTGGTTTTCCTTATTTTCATATTAAATTCAATCATTGTCTTGGATTGCCCTGTGTCATACTTGATCGATGGCTCTCATTGCGCTGCATGTTGCTTCTTGAAAAAGAAAAAAAGTAGGATTAACAGTATATTTATTGTAACAATATTTAAAAAGTAAGAGAACGTGTGATGTGCCATGCATCAATGTGCACCCCATCAGCTTCCTCTCTTAGGCCACCTCGGCCGTGCAATTAAAAGCCATTATGGAATTCCTAATCATGATGACATAACATTTTGTGATTAATGATTCGCTGATGCCAATCATTGACGAGGTTGATGATTTGTTGTCACCAAGCATTAACAATAAACGCTGGTTGGTCGCCGTTTGATGAATCGAATGGCAACACGTGGCATGGCAGAAATAAAAGGCCCATAAAAATCTGAACATTTATATGAAATCAAAGAAAAGCCCAAAAAATATAAATAAATATTATTCCAACTTACAGAAATCATATGTTTAGGAATTTAATGTTGATAATTCAGGAGAATTATATTCTGTCTCAAAATATTATGCACTTTTAGAATTTGATGTTAGAAAAATCATTAAAAGTATTAAAAAATTCATAAAATTCAAAATATATTCTAAAAATAACTGAAATCAGTTTAAGCTTGATAACACAAATATATAATTGATTTAATGCAAATAAACATGTAAATACGGTCAGATTAATCTTATAAAAATATGTGTTGTCAGATATTCATCATATTAGTAAGAGTAGATAGGGTCATTACATCCTTAGATTGTTGATGTCCTTCATCAGTATTGTTTGAATACAAATATTTAGAATATTTGCTTAAATACTGGTGATCTGTATATTATGATTTGACCACAATTTACTTACTCATTTCATGTACTCATGGACTTTATAGTAAGCATCAAGTGTGTTATAACGAACAGACTGTATCATTGAATGCTAAATGAGAAATGGAATCTGTGATTGCCTTGCGCGCTATGTATATCTGCATCAGTAATATAAGAAATTAAAATTTTAAATGATTTCTAGTTGCATCAATCTCAACTATTATGACCATTAGGGTAAAGGGTCGATTAGGATGTGAGGCATTGTTGGATTGTAACAAATGTGATGAATTATAAACTTGATAGCTTACATGTGAGTACTATACCTGTAAATTTTGATAATCAATATACAATTAATTACTTGATATATTCGATATATCTTAGTTATCTGTTGGCCAAAAAGAAATTATTGGGCTAAGAGAGTCATTAATCATGCTGGTATATAGACCAAGAGGGACATTCATATGAGGTTCATTAGATGTTATAGAATGTACTTATGGTATAAGGTTATGTGAAATTTTTTATGAAGATTAAAAGTACATTGAAACATAGAGTAGATTGGACTTTGCAAAACTATTCTTTGCACCATTACTTCTTCACTCTTCTCTCGTTGTGAGTGATGAACCAGAATTAGGGTTAAAAATATCATTTAAGGCATTTGATTTATGCAACAATTTCTATAAGTTTCCTTACGAGCATTGGGTGAGTAAGTGAATCCTCATAAGTTTTTATTTTACTTATAAGTGTATCTTAATTTTAATTTCTATATTTTATTTTTTAAAATATCTTTTATAGCAAATTAAACTAAATTGATGAAATAAAATTAATGAAAATTAATTTAGAATAATTCTGAAAGGACTAGAAATGTTTTTCAAAATTTTAGTTTACATAGAATTTTATTTTATGAAAAAAATCTAATTTACTCCAAATAATACCTTTGCCAGGTCTTTGATAGTGCCAAATGATGATTCATGGCAGTGTATGGAGTTGAGTAGAGCGAATGAAAGCAATACTGTCATTTATTGTGATGGGGATGTTGGCAGATATGAGCCTACAAGTGGTCGAGTGGGAATGAATGATGACTATTTTACCATCGCTGGTGCGACGAAGATGGAGGTGGATATGTGCCAACGAGTGGCAGAAGTTGAGGTAGCATGTGTGATAGTGGAAACCTAGGCTATGGATGATGAAACCTAGGAAAAATGACAAAGATGTGAGATAGAAAAAGATGAAGATCACACTAACCTTGTCTTCATGTGCCTAACAAGCCAAAAAGTGATTTTCTTCACGTATCTTCATCTAAACCTCACTCTTCTTTAATCCTTCACTCTTGGAGTACAAGAACGGAACCAAACGAGATTTCGAATAAGCAAATCACTCCGCTAATCATAATTAGGAAAAAAAATCAAAGAGAGACTTTTTACAAGGATGAAGGAGTTCTATCTATAGATACAATATCATTGGTGGACAGAGGAGGGAAAGATGGAATTATCCTAAATATATTACGCTGAAACTCCATCTAGATATTTAGATATCATTGCTTCAATTTTAAGAAATCTGAGCCATCTCATAATCTCTCTCCTTTAACCTGCATAGTGGATTGACAGTGTGCCATCCCCTTCTTGAAGCGGAGAAAGAAAAAAAGATCATCTAAAATATATAAACGAATTCAAAATGATATTTGTTGGCATATAAAATTATTTTATTTACAACTTGGCATATCAAAATTTTATAAAATACCAAAAATCCAGATAAATCAGAGTATAATTCCAAAAATAATAAAACCCTAAAAATATTGAAATAACTCTAAAAAAATATTTTCTGACTTCAAAAATTATTTTATTCATGAAATGAGTCAAAAGTTTTTATTAAAATACCGTGAAATACAAACAAATTGAACTTCATTCTAAGGGTGTAATAGATTATCTAAAGGCTTCATAACATGGATTTATGATTATTATAGTGAGATTAAACACGTAAAATACATGTGTAGCGATTTGGATTTTGAAGGTTGTTATGTGATGCTATGTCTAATGACGTGTTTTCCATGAATTTCTTGTCTTATACATACTTTGAATTGTTGATAGAAGGGCATTTAGCGTTGAAGGATTTCTCTTTATTCTATAGATAGAATATTTTCTAATGAGGCAATTTGACAAAGCATTTCTTTCTTTTTCCTCTACCACTAAAGATCACCCCTTCAACTTAGGCCCAACCAGTGGTAGCAAGGCCAACAGAGGGCATCCACTCCATGGATTACACAAATCAGTATAATTGTTTGACGGGTATGCCAGCAGGTGCCCGGCCCGGCTAGAACTGGTTGCCCTCGAAGGTTTGACCAAAGGACCAGCCACGTGGGGCCACATCATAGCTGATGACTGTCCTTCCATCGCTGGTGGTGACCTTGAAGGAGAGGCTTTTGTTGAGAGACAAAAGAAGTAGCTGGGGAGAAGAAGTTTTCCATGATCCACGAAGAGAAGGAGAAGGAGAATCAGATGAACAAAGAAGAAACTTAAGAATATTCAAGCGTGTATATATTGATACACGAAGGGTCTTATTTATAGACCAAAAGGGACAATGGTTCAGAACATGTGGTACACACACGACTCCCTTCCTCCCTTCTCGTCTCTTGGCAGGCGCTACCTCAAACCGCTAGGGGACGCTATCGCGTCGAACGTCTCGGCTTTCTGAAACTCTGCACGTGCCACACACTTTTGAAGGAGGCCACGCGGGAGTGGCGGATCACGTGGAACACTTGAGGTGGGGGCGCTCATGCCTGATCCGACGATCACGACAGCGGGGTGGACTGCGCCCACCTCGGATGAGGTCCTCGCCACACACTTCATCGATGGACTTGTTAAAGGTGGGGACCACTCCACTATCTCTCCACTATCATCATGCGGGGGGCTTGTGTGAGGCGTCAACGCGAGCACTTCTCCGAGCACCTGCATGATATCACCTATGTATCGTTTCCTTTCCTGCACATGGGCGTGGACAAGTGAAATCCGAGTGTAATTGGGATATTTACACTCACTCCACGCCTATAAACATTGATGAACACTTCACTTTAAAAATAAAATCCCCCTAGGTGGCGTCCAGGGCACGGCTGGATCGGTCTACGGGCATAACCGCAGGGTTGGCCGTACCTGGCACAGTGTTTTTTGCCAATAAATGAAAAAAAACCCTGGTTTAGTTGACTAAGCTTTGGGAAGACGCAAAATCTTCGATACTTTTGGATCTCAAGAGGACGTGTTGGCTGCTCGATGCTGGTCCTTATCCATATCATCATTTTGTACATTGACTTGTTGGCTAGATTTGGTATTGACAACATCATGTGCTTTAAATGCCCGGCAAGCTCATCAACAGAATGAGATTGAGCTTGTGACAATGTCGAAGAAATGGTTGTTTGGGCAGAATTTTTGTTAAAATATTTGCCTATTGGTTGCTGCTGGAGGTGAACATGATTCGAAGTTGGTTGTTGGAACCCCGTTCACGGACAAAGTGGAAGTCAATTTCCCCATGTTTCATACATGCATGGAAAACTGAAATCTGTGCAAGGTAGGAAGCACCCAAGTTGTCTAGAGGATCGGTGTTTGGATCATTTGAATCTGCAGTTCCTGCATAATAGACTTAATCCAAAGAAATTCAGATGTAGCATTGGCCATTGACTTATATTCCGTTCAGTACTTGAGCGGGAAACAATAGTTTGATTTTTTGAGTTCAGGGAGATTAAGTTTGGACCAAGGTAAATGAGGTAGCCGCTAGTGGACCGCCTGTCCGTAGAATCCCTGGCCCAATATGCATCACTAAAAATCCTCAAGGAGGAGTTAGAATGTTTATAGTACATAAGTCAGATATTTATAGTGTCGTTAAGGTAGCGAAGTAGATGTTTTACGGCTTTCTAGTGACCAGGCCGTGGATCATGCATGTGTTGACATGCTCTGTTTATGGCATAACAAATGTGGGGATGGGTGATGGTGAGATATTGAAGTGATCCCACAATTTTTTGATAGAGAGTGGGATCAGAGTCATTGGAGGACAAATCCGACGAGGAAAGCTGAGCAGGAATGACAGTTGGTTTGCAGTTAGTCATGTGAGCACGATAAAGAATGCTAGAGAGATAGTGAGACTATGAGAGAACCAAACCTTGAGGATGAGGACGAAGCAGAATACCTAGAAAATGTCGAGCTGGTCCAAGATTGCAAATAGCAAAAACTTTATGAAGTGAACTAAGAAGAGTCGTTACCCCCAAGCAATCCGAGCCAATCACCAAAAAATCAAGGACGTAAATAAGGAGGTAGAGATGAGAAGTAGTGGTGATTTTAAAGAAAAGAGATGAGTCAGTACGAGAGCCAGTGAAACCGAGTTGAAGAAGATAAGTCGATAATTTAAGAAACCAGGCACGAGGGGCTTGCTTTAGTGCATATAAAGATTTTCAAAGAAAACAAACATGAGATGGAAAGTGAGGATGAGTAAAACCTGGAGGTTGACGCATATATACAGTTTCATTTAGATCTCTATGGAGAAATGCATCGGAGATGTCAAGTTGATGAATGTGCCAGCCATGCAAGACGACAGTGGCAAGAAGCAGACGAACGGAGCTATCAGAGAAGTCAATACCTGGAACTTGACGGTAGCCTTGAGCGACCAAGCGAGCTTTATAACGTTGAGGAGAGCCATCAAGATTGAGCTTGAGGCGGTAAACCCACTTGCAGCCCAACACGCGAGTAGAAGAGGCTGGAGGGACCAGAACCGATGTACCGTTACGGAGAAGCGCTTGATGTTCCACAAGCAACGCTTGTATCCAAGGAAGATAGAGAGCAGCTTCATGAAATGAAGGGTGTTCAGCAGGAACGGATGAGGCATGAAAATAAGGAGGAGAGATGGGGGTGGGAGGGAGAGGAACGATTCGAGCGTAGAGATCACAGAGGGAGTGAAGAGGACAGTCGGACATGGTTGAAATAGAAGAGGGAGAGGTCGATGATGGCACATAGTTAGGGGCCGTAGTAGAGAGAGAAGGAGGGTGGTAGGAAGTTTAGATGGACGTAGAGGAATCACAAACATACGACGAAAGTTCAGCAGAATGGGGAGATGAGGGAGACGATGGTGAAGGATGAGAGATGGGAAGAGGGGTGAGGAGTGGGGTTGACGGACCGAGTATACCGGCGGTGTCAACAGGAGGACGTTGACCGGTGGTGGAGGAGTGGATATGACGAAATGGGAAGGAACGTTCATCAAAGAAGACATCACGAGAGATGTAAAGTCTACCAGAAGTAAGAGAAAGAAATCGATATCCACGATAATGATCACTATATGAAGGAAGACGCAACGATTGGATCGTGATGAAAGCTTGTTGACTGCATAAGCACGTAAGTTGGGAAAACAAAGACTACCAAATTTTTTTAAAGATGTAAAGTTTGGCGTACCTTTGAAGAGATGCTCGAAGGGGGACTTGTGACTCAACAGAGGTGAGGGCATGTTGTTTATCAAATAAGTCACAGTTGCAGCAGCTTCATCCCATTATTTTTGTGGTAGAGAGGCTTGGTGGAGAAACGCCAACGCTGTTTCAATAATTTGTATGTGCTTCCTCTCAGCGGTTTTGTTCTATTGAGGAGTGTGAGGGCAGGAGCTGCGGTGGTGGATGCCACATTGTTGAAGATGCACATGAAGAGCTTGAAATTTGCCGCCTCTAATCGGATTGGAAGGCAAAAATTTTGGATGAAAACTATCGTTCAACAAGAGATTGAAAATGAAGGAACATGGGGTGCACATCGCTTTTGGATTTTAACGGAAAGAACCAGGTAAATCGGCTATAATCATCGATAAATATGACATAATATAAAAAGTTAAAATGGGAGCAAACGGGTGCAGGATCCCATAAGTCAGAGTGAATAAGCTGAAGAGGTTTATGAGATTGAGTTTGAGAAGAATAGAAGGGAAGTTTGTGAGTTTTTCAGACTGCGCATGCAGTGCAAACATAACGTTTGGGAAAATTAGTAGAAGGTAAACTAAATCGTTTAATTTTGTTGTAGAATCCGAAAAGAGGGATGATCAAGCCAATGATGCCAAGTGTCGGCGGAGCTTTGTTCACTGAGATATGCTTCTGGATGAGTATGCTGATCGAGACGATACATGCCCTCCTCAATGTTGCCCTTGAGGAGTACCTGTCCGTTGGAACAATCCTTAACAAGACAGTGAGTAGGATGAAACTCAAAGAAAACATTATTATCTGCAATAAATTTTCAAACTGATAGAAGATTTTGATTTATAGTTGGAACATGCACAATATTTTTGAGTGTTAAATTCGGGGAAGAAGTTTGAAATTTTGTGTGACCTGTCGAGTGAATAGACAAACCTGTACCATCGTCGATGTAAAGCTTATCCTAGCTAGAGTAAACCTGTGGGTCAACCAAAAGGTTAGGATCTGTGGTGCATGATGAGTTGCCCCGTTGTCGGGGTACCAGTGAGAAGAAAATAGTTGATGATGTAGTGCTGTAAGCATGCGGCGATGGGTAAGACGGCGAGTCAAACTGCGAGGATGAGCGACTGGAGATGCTTCGGGTGTCTGAAAATGCTACTTGGTTGACGCGCGAGTCTTGTGGCACGAACATCCGATTGAAACGATCATAACATTCCAGGGCCCGATGCCGGTTCACGAGCATATCTGACATCTTGGTGGAGGCCTTCTTGTTTGCTGCTGTCCAGTTTTTCAGTATCCACATCCATTGTTCATGTTAAAACCGCCACGCCCATGACTATGACGCTCATGTTTGTTGCCGCTGATTGAACTTGATTTTCCACAGCTGGAAACTCAGACGGTTTTTTGCAGATTGATGGCTTATAAGCATTGCATCATGATCACGGAGATGAGAGAGTACCGTTTATAATGACATAGGAGGTACTGCTGCTCTTACTGTGGTAATAACAAGTGCATATTGAGGTCCTAAGCCGCAGAGAAGGGCATGTACCAACATACGTTGATCAACAGGTTTGCCTGATGCTGCGAGTGCACTGTTGAGAGAATAAAAATGAGAGACGTATTCTTCCAATGTCATATTTCCTTAAGCCTAAGTATGGAGTTTTCCAAGCAATTCCTGAACTCTAGCTTTTGCGGAAGAGGCAAACTCTTCTGCCAGAATGTCCCAAGCAGCCTTGGCTGTTTGAGATTGTGTGACACAACCTATGACAGATTCAGTCATAGATGAAAGTAGAAATGCAAGAACATGTTGAGCATAATACCACCATTCACTTTCAGGATCATTCGCCTCTATTGGAAGTTCTTCGGTGATGTGGGACATCAACCGATGAGATTTAAGGTTTCATATTACCTGAGTTTTCCAGATGACATAGTTTTCTTTGGTGAGCTTGATCGAAGGGACCATGGTGGCTGGAATCCTTACTAGAGCTTTTGCTCTGAGAGTTCTTTTCCAAGCCATTGGAGATGCATCTTGAGACGATGCTTCAAACGATTCTTCACATTGAAGAAATTCTTCGGCCATGCTTTCAGGCTTTGGCTCTGATACCATGTTGAGAAATAAAAGAAGTAGCTGGGGAGAAGAAGTGGTCGATGAGCCACAAAGAGAAGGAGAAGGAGAATCAGATGAACAAAGAAGAAACTTAAGAATATTCAAGTGTGTGTAAATTGATACACGAAGGGTCTTATTTATAGACCTAAAGGGACAACGGTTCAGAACCTTAATCAGGGTTAACTAACCCTGATTTAGTTGACTGAGCTTTGGGAAGACGCAAAATCTTTGATGCTTTTGGATCTCGAGAGGATGTGTTGGCTGCTCGATGCTGGTCCTTATCCATATCATCATTTTGTGTATTGACTTGGCTAGATTTGGTATTGAGAGCATCATGTTCTTTAACAGATTTTGCTACCGAGGTCGGCGTTGCTTTGCCAGTTCTGTCCCCAATTGTGAGAGAGGTATTGCCAGCCGGAGGTGGGAGTCTTCAAGGCCAGGTCAATGACGTCGCCAGCCCCACCGACATTGGTGATGAGAAGGAGATTGAAGAAGCTGTGGCCGTTGATGGTGAAGTGGATGCCGTGGGACTTAACACAAGGGACGCGTTGGTAGGGGATAGGGACGATGCCAACACGGTACTGGGTGATTTTGAGGAAGGCGGGCTGGGCTAAGCCAAAGTGCTCGTGCGGAGGGTTGCACAAGCCGTCATTGTCACAGGGGATGGAAAAGTTGGGTGGGCAGAAGTTGGTGGCCATGACGGTGATGGCGCCGGGTAAGCACAATTTGGGATCGCCGGTGCACTTGATTGTGTAGCAGGACCCGCAGCTCAGCCTGTTGTTGAACAGCACCATTCTTAGTGCTGCCGTGTTCATCCCGTAGCCCTGGCTGTGTAGGTTTCCATATCCACATGCCCCACCTGCATCATTATCCAATTTCTGTTCAGTTACCTTCATTCGTCTCTCTCTTTCTCTACAACTCTCACCCTCTCTTTACAAGTCTCTACATCTCTCTCACTCTCTTTACAGCTCTCTACATCTATCTGTTTACAAGTCTTTACATCTCTCTCACTCTCTTTACAGCTCTCTACATCTCTCTCGCTCTCTTTACAGATCTCTACATCTCTCTCTTTACTAGTCTCTACATATTTCTCTCTCTTTGCAGCTCTCTACATATCTCTCACTCTCTTTGAAGCTCTCTACATATCTCTCACTCTCTTTACAGCTCTCTACATCTCTCTCACTCTCTTTACAGCTCTCTACATCTCTCACACTCTCTTTGCAGCTCTCTACACCTCTCTCACTCTCTTTACAACTCTTTACATTTCTCTCACTCTCTTTACATCTCTCTACATCTCTCTCACTCTATTTAAAGCTCTCTACATCTATCTCTTTTTTCAATTCTCTACATCTCTCTCTTTACAACTCTCTCTCCTTTCAACTCTCTACATCTCCCTCTTTACAAGTATCTCTATCTTTTCAACTCACCTTGTATTATAACACGCATTCCCATTTAAGCATTTTCAGTGATGCTGATTGGGTGGGGTGATGGATATTATGTGGCCATCAAGCCAATCACACTACCATGTTTATTTAAGTCCATTGAATAAAATATTTACGTTCATTATTATTCTATGTGATGTTTATGATGAAGTCCATGAATACATGCAATGACCTAGTGAATTACGATGAGATCATAATACAATGATCACTGGTCTTTAAACATGTATTCTAAATATTCCTATTCGAGGATAGTCGAGATAGACATCAAATTATCCGGATAGAATAACACTAGCTGATTCTACTTATTCAATAAGTATAGCTGATCCTGTGGCTATTAGTGTGGCGACACTGACGGAGGCAAATTGTGAAATTATTTTTTAATTTTCGTTGCTATTAATTTGCCTTCAATCAAATAAATTTATAAAATGTATAGAAACTTACTCATGTACAGCGTGAGTAAGGTCGTCTCCATAGGGACTGGCCTTTAGGTTTAAATTCAATAATTGAGTTATCATTTATTAAGATATAATGATAAGCTAAAGTTAATTAGAGTGAGAAGAGATAAGTAATTAATAACTAGAGTGGATATTAGTTTAGCAAGATAAGTATAGAAAAGGGAATGTTAGATTTATATAGATATATCTTTTATAGCTACTAAGAATAGTAAAGAATTAAGATATTAGGTGGCTGGCGAAGAAATATAAAGTACTTGATAAGAGTAATTAGTAATAAGAGGATAGAAGAAAGAAGAAGAGTTATATAGATGGGTATATATATATACTAAGAGAAAACAGAGGGGATACAGACTTATTTATATATTAATAAGATAGATAGGAAGAGAATAAGTGAGCATCAAATTATTATATGCTAAGTAAGAACTTCTGTGTGTAGAGAGATATTAGGAGGATGTAGAGGATAATAATAGAAGTGAAAAGGTTGTTTATGATTTATATATTTTTTTATGGAATTTTTATTATTGATTTTATGAAATGCAGGTAGATTTAGTCAAACACCTGAGAGGTGTTCGACCAAATGCCCTGAGGAGGGATAGAAGAGAAGCTGTTTATATAAGATTTACTTAGTAGAAAGTTTTTTTATACGTTTTTATAGATGTTGTAAAGGGAAGCGAGTGTTTCTGTCGAACGCCCGCAAGGTGTTTGACAGAATGCACGGAGGAAACAGACTAAGAGAGAGAATATATATATATATATATATATATATATATATATATATATATATATGTTTTCTAAAGTTTTTATAAAGAGGAGAGGGTGTTTTTGTCGAACACCCGTAAGGTGTTCGATAGAATGCCCGATAGAGTAGGAATAATGATAAAGATAGGATAAGAGAGCCGATTTTGTCGAACGCCCGTGAGGTATTCGACAGAATGCTCAAAATAAATTGAGATATATTATTTTGATGTTTTGTAAGATTTAATGATGTAAAACTTAGGTAAATAAAATATTGTTCATCGAACACACTAGGTGTTCGATGAAATGCCCCCAAGAAGACGGTGAATCAAAATGGATTGAAAACGCAATTATATGATGAAATCTTGAATAAAATTTTCCATCAGGCTCAAAACGGATGTATAGGGATAATCTAAGAAACTCAGATCTCACCGAACGCCCTGATTCATAGGGCAGAAGTGGCGGCGCCGGTCGCCGCCGCCGAACCTCGGTTTACTGCTTCTTCTGTCCTCCTCCTCCGTTGGGGTGCGACTCGATGAAGACCCAAGCTTCCTAGACCTTCTCGACAGTCCTCTGAGCCTTAGAGGTGTGTCACGGCACCTTGGTGGCTACTGGGTCACGTGCGAGAGCCCTCCGCCGTCCCTCTTTTCTTGCGGCCAGAGATGGCGAAGTTGGGGCTCTCAGCCCCTTTTTAATGGCTTGGGAGGAGCCCCGACGCCGTCTGATGGAAGGAGGCCGCTCTAGGGGTCCTCTCGGGCCGTTGGATCGCCCAGCGGTCCCCCCCGCCGGCCAACAACAGCTTCTGGTGGCCGGCGTAGGCGGCCAAGGGCGAGGGTGGATCGAAATACCCCTGGCCGTCAGATCTCTCTCATAAACATCCAACGGCTGCGATTAAATCGCACCAGTGGACCCCTGTATGATGTACCCCGATCTTCGCCATGTCAGCGCTCCATCACCGTCCACGTGAGCAGTCCACGTCGCCTTTGCTGTCTACAATTCGTTCGCCGTCGGGCCCCGCATCCTCGTCAGCTACCACACTAATCAAGGGCCTGCAAAATGTAAAATGAAAATGATATATAACAAGAGGCTGATCTCGTCGTCCAATCTTCCTTGAGAAGATCGGACGGCTGAGATGAACTCTTATTTTATAAAGCCCGAAATGATACGGGCTTCGGGCCGGAGTGGCTCAAAGCCCGGTATCGATTTCTTCTTGTTTTCTTTAAGATCGCGGCCCGTCGGGCCGCGATCATGTTTTTACTCTGCAGCCCGGCCCACAGCGGTTTAGAGATATGGTGCCATTCGCAATCCCATATGGACAATTTTAAAAACTCACATTAGTATATATCTATTGGCGCGAATTAATTATCCGACTGAAGTCCATACCTTCCTCTGTGACTTACTTGGGCTTGATATCGACACGAATTTGGGTCTGCGCTCTTTAGGCTCCTCGTCCATGGGCCTCGCCGGCGGCTGGAATCCATACCACAAATGAAAATCTCTGTGGCGCCTGCGCTGCACTCTTTGGGCTCCTCGTGCATGGGCCTCGCCAGTGGCGGGGCTGGCGTGAGTGTTGTGCACTCGCTGGCCTAGCTGCTGGCTCGAGGCCCAGTCCTTGGTTGCTCCATAGCCGGCCCAATAAAAAAAATATTTTTTATCTTTTTTCAATAATATTTCTCTATCTCTTCCTACAATTTAAATACATATTTTTCTCCTGCGATTTCATAGAAAAGTTACTAAATAGAACATGAGACAATTAAATATGTATTGAATGTATATTTCAACTAATGAAATATTTAGATTGTATAATGTGCATAAAATGACATTAAAATGGATCATTTTTATCATTCGTTCTATTTAGTGCATGACATGCAATATTTTATAAAATAGGGTAAAATACACATGAATTGATCCCAAAATGCCTTAAAAATATGTCTAATTACATGACTCATTTTGGACTTATCAGACGCTAAGGTCAGATAGTGGGTGCTCTTTGGATAAATTGATCCTTATTTAATTAATCTATATGTTGATATAGTTAATTAATAAAGTTGGTCAATAAATGTTATTGGGCCATTAAAGTTATTAACTAGAATGATACATGGGCCTAGAGGGTCACACGCACAAGGTCATAAGGGCATTGGTGGATATATTTTACTTTGGGAGGTGGGGTTTGAGAAAAACCTTCAGTGACATATAAAGAGGGAAAGGGGTCTCATTTGAAGCACCCATGCAAGCCTCATTTGAGAGCCTCCCCTTCTTCACTCTCTTCTCCTCTCATCCAAGGAAGAGTGACTTCATGGTGAGGAGATCTTCTAGATTTTCAAGAAGAGTTGAAGAAGAAGACGTGGAGATCCAAGCGCCGAGTGATCGCGTGGATACTTCTAGAGGCCGGACGCGTGAATGGCTTCAGAACGATCTCGGAGCGGCAAAGTCAAGGGTGGAATGAGTTCCCCAAAAGGTAATTGAAATGTTTCGCTTTATAGATCGATTGAGAATCAATCGACCACGCTTTTGCATCCATGGAACGCGTTTTTCCATGGACGAACCAAAGCACAGAACCCAACATGGGGGATACTCATGATCGCCGCTCCACTAGTGGTTACCTCATTTACCTTGGCACCAACCTGATCACTTGGAACTCCGAGAAACAAGCCATTGTCTCACGATCCAGCATCAAAGCCGAATACAAAGCGTTAGCAAATGCAACTTTGGAACTCATCTAGATTCAGTCCCTCATGCAAGAACTGCACCTTCATCCAGCTACGCCACCCATTCTCTGGTGCGACAACCTTGGCCCCATCTACCTAGCTCAAAATCTGGTTTTCAATGCACACACCAAGCACCTAGAAATCGATTTCCACTTTGTTCATGAATGGGTTGCGGCTGATCAACTACATATCAAATTTATCTCAAGTCAAACCCAATTTTTTGACCACTTGACCAAGAGTCTTCCCAAGCAACAATTTCTACGTCTTCAATCCAAGCTTAACCTTACACCCCGGTTGAGCTTGTCGGGGGATGTCAAGACACCCATTAATGCCACATCATCCAAGCCACCTAACAACACTCCGCCATCACCTCCAGCCGCCACAGCTTCTTACAACACGCCATTACCACCATCATCAGGGAAGGGTTCCTTGACACACGCCATCATTAAGTACCGGGTCCCCAGACATGCGTCGATCCCCAAGGCACCTCCAGCAGCTATAAACATGGCATAGCCCCTTAGTTATTTTCACACTGTCTTCTAACTCTTCTTGATCAATATTCTAGTTTGATTATTCCCGTATCTTCCTTCTCTATCTACATCCTTCTCTCTTTGACAGTCTTCGACAGTCTTCAACACTTCTTTCCTAAGCTAGAGAGAGAGATAGCGATAGAGATAGATGTAGAGCTGTAGAGCGATGAAAAGCTGTAGAGAGAAGTTGGTGATGGGTTGTGGAGTGGAGCTTGGTGAGTTTTTATAGAGAGAGATGTCGGCTGGGCGGTGGTTCCCACATAGATATTGTCTTGCTCGGATGGACTGGCCTTTTTACTGCCAAGAGGGCAATGTGCCAACCGTCCACTAATGTAGATGATTGTGATGGTGACGCGTGTGGCCGACTATAGTTCTGTCATTAAGAGTTAATCATAGCTAAGGCTGGTAGATTAACTATCCATGATTTATGCAAATTACCAAAGCTGTTCATGTGCAATGAAGCCTGATCCTTGGACATTACTGCTAATTACTGGGAGATAATGGGCAGAAGTCTGTGGCGATGAAGAATTGTGCGTAAGAAGATAACTATGTGCACTACTAATTTCGGCAAGTTGTGTGCTTTTTTCTACTGGTTGCGGGTGCATCTTGCTCATGCTCCTATTTCTTGATAGCTTATCTGTGTTCTCTCTCTCTCTCCCTTTCTTTCTGTCTCCCTCTCTGTGTCTCTATCCTATTACTCTATCCTGTAGACAGAGCCAAATGGATTATCTCCTCCAAGACAAAAAGAGAGAAAAGAGTCGTAGGCATAGAGATAATGACGATAAAGAGAGACTTCGTATATTGCATCAGACACAATTGATAATATCCAGTTGGATGATATTATCAAATCCATCTTCTTGTGGACAAACAGCTTGATACCTTAGAAATTTGTCCCATAAATGATCGGAATCCAAATTCAGCGGATGCCAATAGTCAGGAAGTAGTCCCTAGGAAATGTCATCGACTAGCGGTTTTGTGGATCAATAGATAATCTATCGTCTAGGAAAGAAAATTCAATGAAGAGAGATAGAGATATATTTGGATGGATAAGTGGTCACGAGACATAGAGCCAAGGATATAGAGAGATAGATAGATAGATATATATATATAGATATATAGATATATAGATATATAGATACATAGATAGATATATAGATAGATGGATAGATAGATAGATAGATAGATATATAGATAGATAGATAGATATATAGATAGATAGATAGATAGATAGATAGATAGATAGATAGATCGATAGATACATAGATAGATCGATAGATGGATAGATGGATAGATGGATAGATGGATAGATAGATATATAGATAGATAGATAGATAGATAGATAGATAGATAGATAGATAGATAGAGAGATATATAGACAGATAGATGAGTTGGGGGAAAAATGGGCACAAGAAATAGAAGGTCGAAGTGAGAGAGACAAGGAAAAATCAGAGAAGATAGAGAGAAGAATGGTCATAGTTTGACTTTGGCCGGAGAACATGATATTGATAAGGAAAGATAGAGAGATAGATGGAAATACATAGGTGGAGAAAGTGATCAGGAGAATAAGAAGGCTGGTGTACAAGAGAGAAAACCATAGGGTAGAGACAAAAGGATGGTCTTGATCTCGAGACAGAGTGAACTAGTGGTCACGAGAGATAAAGAGGGTAGCAGTCATATATATATATGGATGGGTAAATGGTCACGAGAGACTAGAGGCCAACAGTAAGAGAGAGAGAGATAGAGAGAGAAGCGGGTAGTGAGAGAAAGAGAAAGGCGGTCTTTTTTGAAACCATCCGGTACTTGACCTGTAAAAATCAAGCAAGACCGTTTCCTGATGTAACCAAGAACATTCTCCCCATCAGCCTCTCCATGATCATAAACAAAACTCCTTTTTCCCCGGATTTATAATTAGCATGATAAACCCTACTCTAAATTGAACTAACCTTTATAATGACATGGTTTCCGTAATCAACCTGAAAGAGATGGTCGTGGAATAAAGAAAGAGAGCGAGTAGGATAGAAAGATATGTTATTATTGTATTGCAGGCTGAGAGAGATTAAAAGAGAGAGATAGGACAAGAGAGAAAGAGAGAGATTTATGCTTTTGTATTGCAACATAAATAAATAATAAGAGAGAGAGTAGATATGTTATTATTGTATTGCAGACAGAGAGCGATTAAAAGAGAGATTAAAAAGATAGTTATATGCTTTCGTATTGCAATAGAAAGAGATAATAAGAGAGAGAGATAATAAGATAATTTTCAGGCGGTCTTATTGCAAATGGACAGAGATAAAAAGAGAAAGAGTGAGGATAAGAGAGAGATAGAAAGGTGGTTTTCATGCTAGAAAAGAGGGGTAGAGAGAGACATGAAAAAGAGTTTTCATACTGTTGTATTTCAGACGAAGAGAGATAAAAAATGGAGAGAGAGAGTCCTATATATATAAATCTGCAAAACAGTGTGCATAAAGAGGGTTGATGTGTTAAAAATAAAATAAAAAGATTGAAACAAAACAGCATTGACCTAAAATCGATGGTCGCTAGTCAATCCAAATATCCCATTATTTATGGGGGAAGAGAGGGAAAAAGGATAAGAAAGAAAATGGGCCCTACCATATTATAGGCAGATTGGCAACGTCCCTCTGAAGCAGCGGTCCTGTCTTGTCGAGTTCCTGCCTGACCCGCTTATCAACTCGAAAGAACTTTGTAGTGGGACATCTCTATCAGCTCAATTGGCCTTAGACTGTCTCTCTCTCTGTCTCTCTCTTTCTCTTTCTCTCTCTCTCTCTCTATCTCTCTCCCTCTGTCTCTCTTTGTCTCCCTCTATCTCTCTCTGTGTGTCTCTCTATCTCTCTGACTCTCCCTCTTTCTCTCTCTTTCGGTCTCTCTCTCTATGTCTCTCTATCTCCCTCTTTCTCCCTCTTTCTCTCTCTATCTACCTGTCTCTCTCTATCTCTCACTTTGTCTCTCTATCTCCCTGTCTCTCTCTATCTCCCTGTCTCTCTCTATCTCTCTCTGTGTCTCTCTTTCTCTCTGCCTCTCCTTGTCTCTCTCTGTCTCCCTATCTCTCTGTCTCTCCCTCTTTCTCTCTCTTTCGATCTCTCTCTCTATGTCTCTCTATCTCCCTGTCTCTCTCTACCTCCCTGTATCCATCTCTCTCTCTCTCTATGTCTCTCTATCTCCCTGTCTCTCTCTACCTCCCTGTATCCATCTCTCTCTCTCTCTCTCTATGTCTCTCTATCTCCCTGTCTCTCTCTACCTCCCTGTATCCATCTCTCTCTCTCTCTATGTCTATCTATCTCCCTGTCTCTCTCTACCTCCCTGTATCCATCTCTCTCTCTATGTCTCTCTATCTCCCGTCTCTATCTCTCTCTGTGTCTCTCTATCTCCCTGTCTTTCTCTATCTCTCTCTCTCTCTCTGTCTCCCTATCTCTTTGTCTCTCTCTCTTTCTTTCAATCTCTCCAGAAAATCTTTCTGAAAATGGAATTCTTCACCTCTCGTCCTGGAATACACGTGGGGGCCTGTCTCTCTCTATATCTTTTTGTCTCTCCCTGTGTCTCTCCCTGTCTCTCCCTGTGTCTCTCCCTGTCTCTCTCTATTTGTTTCTGTCTGTCTCTCTCTTTCACTCTCTCCAGAAAATCTTTCTGAAAATGGAATTCTGCACCTCTCTTTCTGAAAATGCCTTGATACGCTGCATTTAATGGGCCAGTTTTGAAAAGTCCCCCTTAGTTAAGCATAAATTATTTGTCAGATTTAGTTGTTGGCTTGATTCTGTGAAATCTTGATGTGCTTATTGCTGGGACAAATGGTGAGACGTGGGCTCTTAACGCTTAACAAGTTTTGTGTTTTAATGCTATGGTTGACTTCATTACTCAGATGCACACCGATAGGTTTTATGCAGAAGCTTTTCTTGAGTGTATCTAGTGGTTTGATTATTGAAAATATGTTTGGGTGGGTGTTGTAAGGATGTAATAATCAGATGGGAGGGGTACACGGTTTCAATTTTCTTGCTGTAATTCTATGGATAATTCCACATATACATGCATAGCTATTAGCTAGAATATAGCTGTTTTCTAGATTTTGTGAAATATTCTGGTGAGTCTTGCATGTAAATAGTTATGAGATTTGAGTTCTCCACAGTTTCATTTTTCATGTTTTAATTTTATGGTTGACTTCATAACTCACATGCACACACAAGTTTTATCGAGAAAGTTTTCTAGAGTTCTAGATATTGTCTTGGTTCTATCAATCTTTTGGTGGGTACTGGAAGGAGATAATAATTAATGTGAATTCTACGCGGTTTCAATTTTCATGTTTAATTCTTCAGTTGATGTGATAACTCTCCTAAACGTCTATTGGTTAATGCTGAATTTTTTTAGAATATAGTTATTGGGTTGACTAGTGATGGTATGGCAAGGAGATAATAATGAGGTGTGAGTTCGACACACTGTTTTCTAGAATCAGAATGGGAGAATAAATGATAATTCTTGTGGCTATGAAAATTTAATGAAATCGATGGAACCTGTTAATTAGTTAGCATATGGATAGATAAATTTTGCCTGAATATGATTTATTGGGTAATTTTGTAAAATTTATACAGACCTTTGAGTATTACTAGTGAAGAAAAAAAAAGATACAGTTTTGGGGAGACTATAAGAAAATTTTAGGCCTTTCCAAAGAAAAATCAACTTTCATCAAATGCATTAAGTGGGAGGCATTAGAGTTCACAAGTTCCTGATTGACTGCCAAGAAGCAGGCTGGTTATTCAAAAGTATTGGAAGTATTCACAGTCGATGCAATACTACAAGATAACACTTAATTAAAAAATTAATATCTTTGGAGGGTTTAGGAAGAAAAAAATCGTGAGACCTATTTATTGGGAAGCATAACTAGAAGTTTTCCATTAATTTATTTTTAAGCACAAAATTTTGCCTTATTATTTGAAATATATTCGAATTTTCCAAAAAATTAATTTAAATTGCACCTCCCAATGGGAAAAAGCAGAGGGGAGGAATAAAAGCTCACACTCAAGATATGTGACTTTTGGAGAAGGCCAGGATGATTGGCCCTAATTTAATGACATAGACAATGACGCGGCCTGCTTCAGTCCATCCCAAATCAAGAATGTGGTTTCACAACAAGCTTGGTCCAAGTGATCTGAGTTACAACAATGATTACACTAACAAAGTAAGGTGATGCTAAAAGAACTTAGCAGAGGTGTGGGTAGAAGATTGACCATGTGTTGAACAAGTTAAAATTGTTGATAAGTGATGGTGACCATCTAGCATCGAAGACCTGTATCAGCTAGCTTGAGGAGCATGGGCTAAAGGAGAGACCAAGCCTTCACATATTCGGCGTAGTCCGTGGGGCCTCGAAGGTTGATGTTACCTTTGTTGTGCTTTTATGTCATTTTTTTTTTGTGTGTCAGGCCTATGTATTCGAGTCCATCTGTTCCTGTATTCGGGCAGATGTGTTTGGGCCCATGGGTGGGCCTTTCCATGCCGGGGAAGACCCTTAGGATCCTTTTATGCGGGCCTTCACCTTTTTTCTATGGGGGGAAGCCCATATTCACCCTCTATGTAAGGGCGAGTGGGGGGGCTACCCCTTGTTGAAATTAGAAAAAAAGAGAAAAAAAGGAAGAAAAGTTTGTGTTTTATTTTATTTTTATTGTTATTCTGAGTTTTTGACTTAGTTAGAAATTTTCCACTACGAATTTGGGCTTCCTTGGGAAACCCTAATCGACTGCCACCATTGCCACCTGTGCCGCACAAAGCCACACACCATGCCCACCTTGGTTGCTACCTATCACGCCTCCACCGCTTGCACATGCTGTCTCCCACGCACCTGCACAGACTGACCTCACTCAGGCCACCATGAATCTCTCCGCCATCCGCTCGCACAGGCCACTGCCCATGCTTCCACATACAACCTTTGTGCATGCTCAGCCCGTCGTCGGCTCCCGCTCAGGCCGCTGTCTGCCCCTGCTCAGGTCGCCATCCGTGCTCACTCGTATTGTCGCTGCTCACTGCTCAAGCCCCCCATGTGCGCCGCTCAAACCACTGCCCGCGCACGTTTCAGGCTGTCACCCATGCGCCACCCAGGCTGTCGTCTGCAAGTCGTTCAGGCTGCCTACCACTTGCCACCCCCACGCTTGTGTGCTGATGTACTCTGCTCATCATTACCGCCTCACCCCCGTTCTGCATAACATTGCTTGCAATTGCCGCTCTGCGCATGCTGTTACCGCTGCCACCCACTCACATCCACATCGTGACCGTCATCGCCACCAACTTGTTGCATCTCTGATGCCGCTGCCACTACCATCATTGCCAACATTGACTGTTCCCTGTCGGGTCCTGATTGCTACTGTCACGACCAATCAGGTTTTAATATCACGTATGTGCTTGTCGTTACCCGTGTACGTTCTTTACTTCATTTAGTACCTCCAGAGCCCGTCTCCACCAGCGGGGATAGGATAGTTTTAGATAGGATTGTTGACTTGAGTGATAGTGTTCTTCACGGTAAGCCCTTGGTGACGGTTGAGGGTGTGCGCACTAGCAGTAGTAGCCATGCTTACACCTCCGTCTTCAACCTGATTTTCAGGTCAATTGGATCTTTGTGGCATACGCAGGGCCTCCTCACCGTGATGTATTGGTCATCGGTGTCTTTAGACGCTGAGTCTATACTTCGTGTTGATTTTAAACGTTTCCTTAGCACATACCCCTTTTGCATTTCATTCACCCAATCGACGTTGGAATGAACATTCAATCCTCTCTTGTTGTTCTACATCAATAAGGGTTCATAAACTCAGTGGCATCATCTATTGTGGCGTCAGTGATACAGCCTCATATGTGGATGGTCAGCTGTTGGCGTTTGGGTGATGACATCAGCAAATTATTGTTGCGCCAGATCACATCTTTTTTTTAATTGTGTTCAACTCCTTAGCTTCAAGTTTAGATGCATCAAAGGAGTGTCTAAATTAGCATAAGGTCAACTAATACATATTCAAAAGTCAATCTTTTAACCAAAACTTAACATGAATATGGAAAATTCAACCTCTTGTTGACTATCTATGTCAAAGAGCCGCCGGTTTTTTAGGATAGGGATGGATCCTTCTCCAATTTCAGAGTGATTAGGGCTTGGATGTGGTGGTCAAAGGACTCTTTGTCCATGTTATCCTGAAAAAGAGAAAGGGGTGCAGATTATTTACAGATATAAATGACCAAAATTGTAAATCAATCGACACATTTTCTAAAGAAGTTATGGTCGCATAAGCACAATCCTTAAGTATTTGGAAGAGTAGTCATGGTGGAGCAAATGCAAGTGCATGAAGGGTGAGAAATGACAAGAATGGGTAGAGATTCCACACTTCTATCTCTTGAAGATTGTTAATGAAGGTTGTGATTCTCTAGTTCCAGTCGTAAATGGTATATTTGGGAGACTACACTGTGAAGCAAAAACCTAGAACACAGTAGGCCCTATTGTTCTTTCGTGCTGAGATAGTTGAAGATCACGACACCAACTTGTGAGTCAAAATTCTAAATTAAATTATTGAATAATTTGAATCTGTTTAAGTTGAATCCAGGGGAAAACCTGAATTGGTTATATAAGAAAATAAAGCTTCTATCACTCTCAGTCTAGTGCGCTGGACACCTTCGTCTTGCTCAATTCAGAAATATAACTCCATTTTAAATTAGATCAAATAGTTACTAGCCATCAAATTGTAAATTTATTGGTAGTGTAAGAAGCAATTAAAGATATTGAATTTTTTGTCCATGCGAGTGAAAGTTTAACTTTTTTGTAAAACATTTTCCATATTGAAGCGCCTTCTGACCAATTTGTAATATGAACTCTCTGGAGAAACTGTGAACCGCAGGACAGACAAATATGTTCTTGATGCCAGAAGTCGGTGGTCAATGTTTGAATGTGAAACATTCTGGCGCATATAATTATGATGTGTAAAACTTCCTTCTCAAGTAGGTTTAGGTGACAAAGACCCTCGATGTGCATGTAACAGTTTAAACAGTAAGAAAAGTAGAACAAAAGTAAATAGCTGCATAATGTTTTGAAAAATACAATTGTAGAGGAAGTAAAAGAGGGGAGTTCATTTGACCCTTGAGAGTGAAGATCAGGAATAAATGTTTTCAAATGTAGTAAAGAGATACCGCTGATTGTAGAGCAAGGCAACTTGTCATTCACATCCCAAATAGTTTATGAAGGATCTATATCCTCAAGTATGATAAATGGTTCAAAGGCTTAATACTAGCACTAAGAACATGCATTTTTAGTAGCTTCATCCGACCATATTTACTTATTTATTTATATTAAATTATTTTTATCCTTATTTTTCATGATGACGACCAATCAGAGCTAGGGATAATGATTGGAGACAACCAATCATTAAATCCAGTTATTGATTGGCATCAGCCAATCATTTAAGTAAACCGTTATGGCATTTAATGATAACCAATTTCTCTTTTTACTTTTTCTGGTGCAGGATGATGCAGTCCAATAAAAAAGGGGCATTTTTGTAATGAATGCAATGCGTGTGTGTCAAGGCAAAGACAAATTAAAAATTAATTTTTTCTCTCTCTCTGATCTTACTAGTGAAGAATGGTAGGTACGTTGATGTGGTGCGCACATTTCAGATCCTTATGAAATTAGAAAGGAAACACGCTGAGGCAGCGCAATGTCAGCTGCAACAAAATTTATTTAATAGGATATTTAATTAATATATTATTGTTCTGTTTTTTTTACTTTTTCCTAGGGTGACACATGACACAACAAGAGCCATCGATCATGGATGACGAGGAAGAATATCAACCAATAATTGCCACTAAATGCTAGGATGAGACAAAATCCTAACTGAACAATGTGACAGTGTTGAAGAGGATGAGGAGAGAGGAATCTTTGGATTAAAGCAACTACTAAGAAGAGTCCAACTTCTAGGCTTAATATTCGATAATTGACAACTCAGATTAAGGTGAAGTTTTAATGGTAGTTTTGTCTTTATGTCGTCTATCCATGCGTATGGTTGGATCTATAAACTGAGCTCCTAATATTTGTAAAAAACATCTTTAAGCTCACTTCCTCCTATAGAGGCAGATTTAAAAAGTGAAGTTTTGAAGGTCCATCAAGGGTTTCTTGGTGTCTTTAGTGCTTGGAGAGCTTTAACAAAGAAGTGGGGAGGGTGATGTGCATCAAGAAGATTCCTTGATCCAGGTGGATTAATGGAAACTAAGGTTAGCATATTGCCTTACATTGAGTCTTATGCAACACACTTTGGTAGTTCAACTATCTTCATCATCCATCACCATCACTCATCCACCTCTATATTCATCCTCATTTTTCATTCATTTCATGTGTCCCCTGCACCGATACGATCTCATCACCTATCTCTTGCTCCTTCCATTTAAGAATACATACAGTAATATCTCTCCCATTTTTACCATAATTGTTCCTTAGTTTCACTACTTCCATCACTGCATCCACTACTTTCCATGCCACTACCACAGCTGCCATCATAATCCCATCTCATCTTCCCACACTCCTGTATTATAAACCCTAATTTAACCCTAAGTTGGATACCTGATATTCGCCACTCCCATCTCGTCACATGTCACCATCTCACGCCACCATTCTCGTCTCCCTTTATCCTCTCATCCTATTCAACGATCCACAACTAGTACTATCCCTCATCCATCTTCTTAAATTACTCCTACCTCTATCGTAATCACTATCTTTAGCCATTCACTACTCGTACAATATAAATAACTCTTCTCATCTTCTCGACTTCACGCAATCGAGAGAGTTTATTCCCTAAGATCTATTCCTTGTGGAGATGACCCTGGCTCATCACAAACTAATTAAATTATTTTACATTGAAAGGTTATATATTATTGATTATACTCAATTTCACGACCACATAATTTTAGCCCTTATTTTGAATTAATCAAGTGGTTCTCAATGCCCTCTCCATCTCCTCTTTGATTACCTGCTCACAAAAGAAAAAAACAAGTCCAAAAAAAATTGTGATCTGGGATTTTTGTTAAATTAGGTGTTGATCTGGAATTAAATCCCATCACAATAATAGGGGGTGCAATTCCATCTCTATCAGAATCTTTGGACATGGGCGGATGTGGTATCTCAGTTGATGCACCGAATAGGATGCACTTCCTGCCCATTCCATACCATCTCTGAGTGAGCAAGACCGTGGGCATGAAAGAGATGGGGCATATGCCCCAACAATCTCATGGTGAATATGTCTCACATCAGGTCAAAGCACCCCGAAAATGGACCGGAAGTGCTAAAGGTTATCGATGGGATGCATTATAGAAGGCCAAAACCACGAAGAGACACTAATATCATTCAGGTCCTTGTCTATGAGCGTCATCGGGCCATGAAGTAGAAGCAGCCCACAAGCACAGCGAATGCTCCAACTTAATGTTTGGAAAACCATGAAGAAATCTGGAAGCACATCATTCTCATTCTTCCCCCTCTTATCCATTGCTCCTTTCTCTCATTCTCTCCCCCTCCTTTGGCCAATCCTCATTTTTCTCTCTCCCCTATCCAAATGGTCTTCCCTACAATAATGATGGCTTCTCAGACCTCTTGGGAGCAATGATTTTATGTTTCCTGGCTATGTATTCCTTCGTCATTGAAAACAGGAAATTACACGCTAATAAAATAAACTCAAACTCACTGAACTTAAAATTAAATATAAAGCTTAGTGGCAAGTCGAGATCGTGTCCACGAGAAATTGGGGATTATCACAATAATTTCAAACTTTAAGAGGTAATTTGGAAACTTGGATGAAGAAATCATGTTTTAAGAAAGATATAAGGATATATTTACTAAAAAGACTATGAACTTTCCAATGAGCCCATGATACCACAATTATTGCCTAAATCAAAGGAGAAATTTTAGTGATAAGTTAGGGAGAGAAAATAGTGCATGAGGATAGAGAAACGTGGTTAAGTTCAAATTATCTTGCCAAAAACTTTAAAATGACACCTAATTAAGTGATGATTTGATGAATTAATGTGTTACTAACTTGACCACAACTAGGAATCGAACCTCTCTCTAACTTGATGCTGAATCAAGGCTTTACGTCCCAATGTCTGGCATCAAAGCTTTATGTTCAAGCACCATGTTCATCCATCTATTTGAGCTTGTTCCACCCAAACCTAAAGGTTTTTTTGTCATATAAGAGGATGGCAAGCACTGGATATCATCCCTTGAGCTACAACTATAGTTTATAGCGATTTTGATCAAGTACAGAGATTATTTCTTCAAAAAAACAAGAAAAGATTTTAGGAGGATCACGGCCATTTCTGGATATCAGATATGGGCAGAACTGCCCAGAATACACCATGTGGCCAATAAAATTGAGTAGAGAGGAAAGGTTTGGGGGGATGATCCTCTACCATGTGATCTGAGTCAAAGGGTCCAAATGCAGCTAGGTTTTGCCATTTTTTACTGAATTTCTATAAAAGCAGAGAAAACCATTACCATCAGCTCGGGAATATTGGGTTTACCAAAAGTTCAATACCAGTTGAGCTTCACGAGCAAACCAAACCAAAAACCGGACCAAAAGTTATAAGGGAAAAAATACTAAGAAAAATGCGGACTCGGATTTGAAACATGGGTCAAGGACACCAGTGAGGTCACCAAGTGCCAACTGGGCTACTCATGTTTACTCTTGTGTAATGTAAATCAATCATTAAAGATCCACAAATATAAAAAGGATAAATAGGCAAATAACACAAACAAAATTTTTCTGAAATATGAAAATAACATCAATTGACAAATAATATAAATATGCAAATAACTTATACAAAAATGTAATGAATATGTCAATATGCAAATACATAACCATACAAAAATGTAAACACCTACATATGTAATTGTGTAAATACCTAAATATTTAAATACATAGATATGTAAATCTATGACTATAGAAAGATGTAAATACACAAATTCAAATATAAATATATAAAAATGTGGACAACTACAGTTTTGCCTTTGATTGTGTAGTGAATCCATGGCAAAAATGGAATCTTTACCTAGTACAGTTATTCATTTAACTCTTTTAATTAGTATTTTTACCTCATTTGACTTTGATTTTCAAAATTATATGACCGAACTTATAGGTTTTGTCAAACCAAAACCAAACTCTGACCGAATCAAGACCGTACCAAAGTTTAGATATAGGTATAGATATTTGCCAAAAACCAAGACTGAGACTGAAACCGTCATTCCCTAAATGCAGGCATGTCGAATGGTTAGGTAAGTGGAGGATCGAGAAATGGCAGGCACCCTTTCTCAACTTTGGATCTGAGCAGGAATGCCCCAAAAAAAGAAGAAAATTAGTCCCACAAGGGTTAAATCAATTTATAATTATATAATATTTTCGTGCTTGATAAGATATCAAGATAACTACATCACTATGTCACCCCTTTTCTATGTCACCCAGGCGTGCCATGTGTGCACCCCATCACTGCCAGCGTAAGTTTCTCATATGGCACCTGGTACTTGCCACGTGGCTAAATTCAAAAAAAATGATCTTTAGGAAAAATTCAGAAATCCAATTTTTTCACTTAACTTTGAAACCCCAAATCTTTTCATCCACAGATCAGAATTGGGTGAAATTTTCACCCAATTCTTCAAGATTCATAGTTTTTTCATGAAACATCCTCTACCTAAGTATTTTAATAAGGAAAATCAAAATCATACCAAAGTTTGCACTTTGGTTCAGACTTTTTCTGCTGTGACATGCACATTGCCCATTATTCATTATTGCTTTGACTTTAGCCCCTGAAATATTATGAACTCAAAAGCCATGATTAATTTTCAATAGTTTTAACTTAAAAAAAGAAAGTCAAGCAAATTTCATCATTTAAGCATTATTTTTGCAAAAATGAGCAAAGAAGTGAATAAAAAGGACAGATGCTAAAATGACAAAAATTGGTGATAACATGGATTAAATTCATGTTAACTATGAATTAAATTTTTTTAATGTTCTTTCCCTTTCAGGCATCATTTAAGCTACTCATTTTCTTCCGTAAGTGCTCAACAATCACAGGATCTCATAGGGCATAGACATGTACTTTGTGGAGGAAGATTACATTTCAGATCAAGTTTGTACCAAAGCTTCATTTTTTTGCTGATCAACAAGGCACATTAGAATAGCCAACTACAAAATATTCTAAGGCAGATTAGAAGTCCAAAGGAAAAAATCATAGCGAATCAACTCATTCCTTGTTGGCATATGCAAGTGGGATCAATTGGGGAGGGCCACTACAAATATCAGTCAAAGATGGAGTGATTTCATCCTCAACATTATTAGACCCCAATCAAGGCTCAGACTTTAAAACTGTAAATTAGAATGAAAATTAGGGCCCTATAATACCATGAATTAGTCTAAAAAATACAGATTTTAAAGTAGTATTGTTCAGCAAAATATGTTTAAGGATGAGCTGAACTTTACTAGGTGATTGAGAACCAAAAGACTTGGTCTGGAAGTCCACCCTCATATTTTATGGAGTAAAAAAGGTGATGATATTTTCTACCAGTCCATTATCCCAGACTTCATTGATATATCATGTGCCTTTCAGAGGGGAACATCAAGTTCTCTGCAAAACCAAAGGAAAAGACAAGGTAGAGGAATGATGTGATGAAAGGGAATGAATTTTCAAAATTAATGGGCATAAAGAGATAAGGTAATTGCAGAAAACTCAAAATTAAACTCTACAAATATTTCTGACTGCGAGGGGGCTACTGATTGAAGTTACGTACTGTTACATATCATTTAGGACGATGCCTAAAAATTTGACAAGAAATATCCCTCAAAAGGAAATTTTTTTGCAAGAGCTTATTGGTCATTGTCTTCCTCTTTTGTGTTACCCTTATTGTATTTCACCAAGTACATGACACCCACAAACTATAAGTGGCCCGCTCCCTATTATATTAAGTTTTTTTGTCTTCTTTGATATCCAACATGTATGACCATATCTTGATCCCCCTCATTGACCACCATTTTGTCTCAAAGGTGGAATTATGAAAATTGACATCAAACATGGGAAATTGGTGTGTCTGAAAAATTGCCACTTGATTAAGTCATCCTGGCTAGTTTGGGTACTAAATACTTTTTATGGTCTAGATGGAGTTGCCACTCAATCTCTGAAATTAATTTGAGAGGGACAGACTGAACTTGTTTAGTGGGATCCAAAGCTTTCTTACTCTATGCAGTAATGAATAATGGGTACAGTGAGTGGTCCTGGGGCAACTCCATGTGACATACAACCCAATCAAATTTCTTTAAGATCATGAAGGGACCACAAAATTAATAAGATAAATTATCATTTACCCTTTTTGTTGAGGACTTCAAGCAATAGGGTTTTAAGTGCAGATAGACCTTATCCCCCTACCTAGAGCTCTATCTCACAGCCGATCTTCATCTGCCATATTTTTCATGGCATGTTGCACTTTGATGAATTGAAGTGAGAATTTGGTCTCTTTCTAAGTGGAGGGTTGCCAAAGAAAATATAAGGGCAGATGGTAAATCATACTGTATCCGTTTTGGGGGTATCCAAGTAAAGCACCTTGAATGGAGTAGCTTTTAGAACCAAGTGAAATGGCGTGTTAGAGATAAATCTTGTTGATGTAGGTTTTCATCTCTGCTCACGTATATGTCTAGATGAGATCTTGCATAGCCCGTGTATCATTTCTTAGTGTGCAAAAACCGTGTATCACTCTAGTAATAGAATTGTGGTACTTCCTTAAGGTTACTGGAATTATCATTTATTTGCCGCGTAGCACTAGTCCACCCTGAAATACTAGGTTATCATGTTGAACGGAAAAAACTGGACAAGATGAAGGATGCTCCGAACATTTCTTCAAGATGTTCTGGGACTAAAGATTGTGAGCTGCTGCATTAGTAATGTCTCTCCAGCTATTGTCAAAATCATCTAAGGTTTGGGAAAAAATACCTCAAACTATCTTGTATAGAGAATGGTATAAATGTCAGTTACACTGAAATGGACCCATTATGATTGCATCATGAATGTGTATGGTATGGTAAGGTACACAGAAAGAGATGAAAAAGAGAACTGATATGGGTCAGGTCACTATTCACCCAACACCTGATTACAAAGCACTAAAGATAAAATTTAGAGCCAGTAATGCAGGTGCCTAATGTGGATGTTTTCCATCTTTAGCTAGGAAACCATATGGAGAAAGATGAACTTGGTAGCCCCTTAGAGTGTATATTTACCACTAGGTAGTGATGGTTCCTGCCTCCACCTTTTCATAAATAAAATGTCAGTTGACCTAGACATGTTTAATCGTTACGTGCTTTATAGGGTTATGAGCAATTACAATACCTGAATCGGATAAGCAGCCTCAAATTTCAAGTCATGGAGAATCTTTTGGGTCCACAATCCCTAATAGACTCCTTTTAGTGAGGATCTAAACTTAGACAAATAACTGATTCTTCCTGTTCAAACTCTCAAGGTTTCCATACAAGAAGATGCAGTAACATCCGCACTCCAATCCATGACTAACCCAACATAGTTGACATCAGTATAGAGCTTCACTGATTGGTTACTCTTCTAGAAGTGGATCCACTAACCTGAAATTCCTGTATAATATATTGGGACATGATATGCAGCTAATTGATGAGTCTCATGAGGGTCATGCATGCCTTGGCTCAACAAGCTCACTGCAAATCTAGTGTTCGTGCATGTATAATTGAGATAAATCAAATTTATGATTAACCTTTGATATGGGTTGCAATCCACTAAGACTGTATGTGTCTAATCCGAGGTTCTTAGTCGGAATCTAGGGTTATGCACTCCGGGTTTAAAAGCCAACTTACGAGTCTCCTTCAGCAAAACAAATGTATGTCTTCTTTTTCAAAAAAATCCAACGTATACTTACGCAGTGACAACATTGACCCTTCTCAAGAATATGTCACCTCCATCCCACAAAATAGTAAAGTATTCTTTCAGACAAGATGTCCAATTCCCTAAAAGGTGTGTCACCTAGGCATTTGGCTTCCTTCTTGTCTCATTTAGTGGTAATTATATGTCAGACGTACAAGTAGCACATTAATCGTTAACTTCTAAAGGTTACATGAAGAGGATGTGATCCCCGTTACACTACATATAGACTTGTATTTTCATGCCATTGGAGAACCGTCCAAACCACATTCTTGGATGTTGATTTTTCTAATCTGTCTACCGGCCTCTTGCAGCTGCTAGCACCTATCCTGTTATGGTTAGACATGGTTGCCCGCAGCTAATAAAAATACATTACATGTACTAGTCCACTTTTAAACCCATGGACCACTTATAATAGACGTACCAATGCACAAACTAACAGAAATACTATTTGAGACATATTAGGTATAAGTTTTTACATTCATTTGATTGTCATACAAACCTCTTCCTTCCGGTCTCCTTGAAGAAATGGGTTATTTACATATTGTTGTTAAATATCTCAATTCAAGTTGGTTTCCAATGTATTACAAATATATTAGAGTAAAGCCCCCCTTCTTCCAAATGTTTTGCATATCTTGTTCATCTGACATGGTATGTCTCACGAAAGCCGCATTACCGATTCAAAACTATCTATTCATAATTTCAGTTGCAGCAACCAAAAAAAATCTCCGGTGATTTAATGCATAAACTCTCTCTTATTTCATGGTACCCAAATTAGATATTTCATAAAATAATCACAATTTTCCTGATTTATAACATGTTATCCACTGATTGATGAGTTTTGGGGCTCACAACACTTGACTCCTTAGGGTCAAGTGGATAAAACTTTTTTCCAGTTTTGTTGAAATGTAGAACATCAGTACATTAAATTTTAATTTTTGGATAGAAATTTGATAACAGGGAGAACAAAATCCATGGCATATATCGAAATAGGAGGTGCAATATTTGAGGAGGAGAAAAACCGAACTCAGTCTAATGTGATTGTTACAGATATTTCAATGATTCACATTTGGAGGTGTCATTACAGAGGGAGGATGGTGGAAATGGGTAATATGGCTAAATACAAGACATCTCAACCCTCAAACTTCTTAGAATCAAATCCAAGTCAGATTTGATTTAGGCTCTTCTATTTAAACTCATATTCCCCCCTTTATATCACATCTTGGGATTTGTACACAAATAGTGGTTGTACAAGTAAAACACATTCTTCTAAATTTCCCTTCTTGTTTTTCAAGAGTGTAGAGAAGAGACTAATTACTTTATAATAAAGAGTTATAAGAAGGAGAATTGATCAGGATTTATTTAGAATAACAACAAGGTTGGTGTAATATTCCCTTATTTATCACCTTTTCCCCTCATTTAAAAAAAATATATAGCAAAGGTCTGGAACTTACAGAAAATATGCATGTGATAGAGTGCATCATGACACCCCCGCATCTCACAGAGCTGGAAACCCACAGATTACATGCCAGCATCCGCCACTTACTGGTCAATTATGTCATTCATCTTGTTGTATTTGGTGGCTTTGGTTGAGTGCTTCGAATAAAATTTCATGTAGCCAAATATCGAAATCAATTCATAATATATCTATAAAACTAAAAATGATATTAGCACCTTGGGTGTAACTGATTCCACCCTTGATTTGTGGCTTGAAGAGTTTTACTAAGCCATTCAAGAGTCCGGTCTAGACATATCCACGCAATCGATATGATGGATCTCTTATTGACATTCTTGAGACATCTTTGAACATATAGTTGATTTTCCTACCATTAAGTTTCACAAGATAATGGGAGACGCTGGTATGGGCAACTAAAATGGGTCCCCCTTTTATACTCGTTCGGACATTTTTCATACAAGCCTTCTAACTTTAAGTATTGTCACCAATGTCCATAGATCTTATGTATGACCTTGTTGGGCACGTGTCAGTGTGATTGAGTAAAAAATACATCTTTCCTACAAGCCAATCACATATTCCACATCTCGATTAACATTTATTAGTATAATATATTAAGTTTAATTCATGTCTGATAATTAAAGTAGTACCATACCTACCATAAATCAGGTTGATTTATGTCCTGGTTGCATAAGTGGCCCTTAGACTTGAGACACCAAAGATGCCTTGTGGTTTTTACTGTTGTGTAAGTTGTTCAAACTATTCTAACTTGGATGCAGAATTAAGTACAAACTATTTTAAATATATATGTGATATAAGGTTGGACCAAAACGGTTATTCGGCATTGATGTTATTAAATAGACTTACATATCAACCTCACAGATCACCCGCACAGGGTTTTTGATATTAATATATATACTCAAGTTTAGGGACTTCTATTACTTGTTCCCAAAGATGGGAACTTATAAGGAAAACATTCGCAGATATTATAAATAGAGGGGTACCCTCATTTAGTACCTGTGTGTGGCAGTTTGAGTATCCCCCTCTTGCTTATTTTCATAATCTGTGAGTGATGCTTCCATTGGAGACTACATGGATAGGAAATCAGCTAACACTAGTATAATCCATAGAAACATTAGAAGATCTGGCACTCCACAGATTATGTGGATAAGTCTAGGCCACAACATTTAAATGGCTTACAGAGGCTCAATTGAGGAATCAATACATTACATATTTGATTCGTAAAAAGTTGTCATATTAACCTGTTAATTTGGTTTGTTATATTTATGGCTTTTATATCCTACTTTGACCCAATATTGGGGTGCCTAATTAACTTCAGATCTCGCCAATGGAAGCCTAAAAATGGCCAACGGTAGTATTGCTAGCCCTAGCGTGAGAACTTACACCACCACCACCACTAATGCTAGCAGCAGCTGCTATAGGTGTGGCATGGTCCCATGCGGTCAAATCCCAAGCTAATAAAAATACTCAAATTTGGTGTGTGTTGGCCTTAGTGCATGGATCAGAACACTGAGCAGCCTTGATATCTTGCAGCGGAACTCTTTGCAATAGCTTAAGTATGGATAGAAGGGGTTAGAGGAGAGGGTAGAGATGCAGCCCCATTGGAGAATAGGATCATTGCATTAATATCATGAAGAGCTTACATTGTAGTCATGAGCATTACATGGAGGGAAGATGAGGGATGATACCAAAGTAACGAGACAAGGCGCAACGCACCTTGGTAGTGTCGCTCTTGCACTTGAGGCCCGTCGCTCGGCGCGCGCATGCCTATTGGCCTTACCACGACACGCGTGCCCCTGGGCTGGGAGCCACGCCCCTGTGGGCATGATGATCACACACACCGTCCCAGCCTTGGGGATCATACACGCCATTAGCACCCACAATGACACCTATCGTGCCATCCACTCAGACAGTGTCATGCCCGGCGCTCCAAACTTGGCGCTGCACCCAGCGCTATCCATAGGGGCACCATGCGCCCGCATTGTCTCGGCACTCTCTATGCGCCAATGCCTTAGTCTCTTGGCGGGATGCCTCCCACCCTACGCCCTGCACACGCGATGCACGCAACGCCCGCACAGGGCCGCGTGGCTCACCCGCATGACCTCGCACGCAGCACCGCGGCACTACAGCACAGCCTGCGCATCCCGTGCATGTGCTCCCAGCAGCCCACGTGCCCAGCATGTGCGGGCCTCCCCTAATTCACCGTGATTGAGCGCCAACGGGCACGCCCACCTTAAGGGCGATGGCCTAAAAGATCAGGTGTCAGACGTTGTTGTCTGTAGTGTGTGTTATCACATTGCACTAAGGAACTCAGTTTCCAAATCATGAGTCCCTTACACGAACATGTCCCCATAGTTAGCACGCAGGCCTCTGTGCAGGAATGCCACATACTTTGGGGCCTTACACATGGGCATATAGTTAGTCGGCCAGTGACTTTTGACATCTAATTTCAAATTACAAGGTTGATAGTTAGTTGGGCCAGATCACTGAATTTGAAATTCGGTAAGTTACAAAAAGGTTCTAAGTTTGGATATGATTTAGTCTCATCTGACCCTACATGACCCGAATGTTTGATTTAGAAATCTTAACAGCTTAAAGAAACTCAATTCAAGAACAAATAAATTATGTATTCAACCCATGAAAAAGTAATGTTTTGTTTTCTATGCTGAAGATTTTTAGATATGCTTTTCTTCAATATTTCATTATGAAATCAAGTTTGAATTTATGTCAATAAAAGTTTAAAATTACAAACATTATTAACTTTAACAGTAGAATAAAATTTATTGGCAAGCCTAACTAATAAACTATGTCAACGTATGTGTTAACTAATGCATAATTCATTTAATAAAATAAATGATTTAATACATGATTGATTTTCAACATGTGGCAAGCCAAGATACACCTTGTGCACAACAAAATTTGAAGTATAATTCAGCTCTATCATTCAAACTTTTTGTTCGGTTCTAGGGGCTTGATCTTGATGAAATATAGTTATTCTTGCAGAAAAAGACTTAATATGAACTCACAACGACATCTATAAAACTAATGATCAAATCACCTAGGCATGAAGCAAATTTGTGATTTATTGGATCCTGGATTGACATGTATTGAGTTTCTCATGTGTGCATCATCTATACATATCCACATGGTCCATTGCACATAAAATCTCCTCCTTGATAATGATGAGCTCCATTCACGCCTCATCGGCATCATTATGCCCTTCTGATCACATTAGGAATGTAGAGAAATCGAAAGGGGAAGGGAGAAGAAGGGGAAGAGCCCTGAAAAATTCTGGCTTTGCTGAAGTGTTTTTAGGGCCTCCCCATACTTATACTAAGCGGGTATTTTTTCTTATAAATCCCCAAAATTTAAGTATATTTTTTGACATTAAAAAGGCCACTTGTGTGTGACCCTCTAGGCCCATGTATTAGTCTAGTTATGGTATTGCCAACCGTGAAGCCCTAATCGGGCATTTCAGATAGTAGTGATGCGTTCAAAAATTGTTACAGAACTATTCTCTGATATTTCACAACTTGGCCAAGCACTTCATCGCATTATCTTCTTTGAGTTGTCTCCTCTTATACCAAGGGTGGACGATCTGATCTTGACCATGCAATCCTCTTCGTGAACTTCTTGATGCACCCAAACTAAGACTGTTTAGAATCCCATGATGAAAGACTCATAGGTCATAGACAAAGTATAACTGTCCGTCCACAACACGTCTTTGGTATCTCAAGTCTAAGGACCACTTACACAACCATTGCGTGAACCAACGTGATTGACAGTTTGAAATAATAGAATTCAGGGATTCGTGCAGATCAATTAAATGAACTCTTTCCACTTAAGAGACCCGTTGTGTATCCATAGTTTCCTTCAAATAGGAATATTTAGAACACATATTTAAAGACTAGTGATATATGTATTACGATCTCATCATAATTCACTTAGTCTGATAATGCGTTTATAGACTTGATTATAAGCATCACACGTGCACTATAATGAATATGGAACAAAATATGGAATGTGAGATATGTTTTATTTAGTGTACTTATCATATTAGAGAGAGTAGATAGCGACATGGTATCCTTATATTTTTATGCCCTTCACGAGTATTATAAAATACTTTAAATAGTAGTGATCTTTGTATGATTTGACCATAATTTACTTAGTCATTTCATGCATTTATGGACTTTAATGTAAGTAGCAAGTGAGTGTTCTAATGAACAGACTATATCATTGAATGTTAAATGAGAGATGAAATATGTGATTGGCTTGCATGCTATGTATATTTCCGTCACTAACATAAGAAAGTAAAATTTGGAATGATATCTTGTGGCATCAATCTCAAATATTATGACCATTAGGTTTAGGGTTGATTACAATGTGAGTCATTTTTGGATTGTAATATATGTCATGAATTATAAATAAATACATCATAACTTTTGATGAATCAGTTCCATAAAAGGACCGATTAAACTCATTTAATATTTTGTGGCAAATAATGTAGCTTGATAGCTTACATGTGAGCACCATACCTATAAAATTGGGCAATCAACCTACAATTAATTAATTGATATATTAGATATATCTTACTTATCTGTTGGCCAAAAAGAAATTATTGGGCTAAGAGACTCATTAATTATGCTGGTATATAGAACAAGAGGGACATTCATATGAGGTTCGTTAGATGTTATGGAATGTACTTATAGTATAAGGTTGTGTTAAAATTTTTATGAAGACTAAAAGCACATCAAGTCATAGAGTAGATTGTACGGTACAAAACTATTTTTTCCCCCATTCCTTCTTCACTCTTCTCTCTTTGTGCGAGATGAACCAGAATTAGGGTTACAAATATCATTAAAAGGCATTTGATTTCTAAAAATATTTCTAAAAGTTTCCTTGCAAGAATTGGGTGAGTAAGGGTCAAATCCTCATAGGTTTTAATTGAGTAAGGGTTAAATTTTACTTTTAATCTATCTTTTATTGTTTCAATATTTATTATGAAAATTTGACCTAAATTGATAAATCAAAATGAGTAAAAATTAATTCAAAAAAATCCTAAAAGTATTAGAAAAATTATTCAAAATATTAAGTTAAAAGAGAATTTGATTCTGTGGAAAAAAAAGTAAGAACAAGGATGCTCCACCTTATCTATAGAAGCAGTCATTTGAGTTTTGAACGAATAGGATCTTTAGTAATGGCTCAATCTATAGATAGAAAACCCTATATTGTGGAAACTACCACACTAGGTCTGGAGAGAGATGGGATTGGTTATTGTTTAGGGGGAGTAGATGAAAGCTTTTCTTTAAATAGCCTGCCAAGTGACTACAGGATCATCAGTCTATTCTACCTGAATTCAACACTTCGAACCTTATTGCGAAGCTTTTTCTGCACCAGCTTCTTCTACCTATACCATAGTTGAGGCACCTAAAGGAAAATTTGGTGTCTTTCTGGTCACTAATGGAAGCAATTGTCCCTACCATCATAAAACAAGATCACCTGGATCTGCTCATTCATAAGGACTTGATTCTATCTCCAAACATCACATGCCAGCAGATGTAGTCACCATTATAGATGCTCAAGATATTGCGTCTCAAAATGTAAATAGATAGGCCTGTGTCTTACTTGGTCAGGACCCTAGTTTTATTATGTCATTCATAGGTAAAAATACCCATTTTAGTCAACAACATGATCTTGCTCATAAACCCTCCTAAACTCGCACCTTTGCTATAACAATGTGCAAAATGAAATGCTCCCACATGAGTGCACATTGTTCATGCTGAACCTTTTATTGATTATTAGTTCCTGTTGTCAATTACTAATTTTTTAGGGATCACCATTATGTAGACATAATCTTAGGTTCAATTCAACATGAACTATCGTGATAATCATTCTTGAATCAGTGACTGAGAGTCACGTAAATAATAATAGTGGGGATTAGTAAGCAACTCTCTTTATTTATAAAGTTATTTCTTTATCAAAGTAAAGAGTAGTTCTTCTTCTTCCTATTCTCTGATTTTGAATCTGATCTGATCCTGAACGGAGTTTCTTTCAAGCTTTCTAGAGCGTTAGAGTGTGCCTCCTAGTCTTCATGTACCATCTATTCAATAAACATTGGTAAATCAGTAAGAAGATCGGCGCCTACTGGTATTGCAAATAATGAAATAAAAGCCTTCTCTATTATAAAGCCAATAGGATTGTATTGATCCTTCATTGAAAGGCTCAGCAAATTCCTTTTTTGGACCAAACAAGAAAAGCACGAATGGAAGAGGGTGCTCGGTCAATCATGATGTAACCCAACGGACGTTGGGATCGAATGGCTCGTGTTACACCACAAGAAGAGTGATGGCAGTCATGTCATGTAGGAAGGTTAGCTGACGTGGACGTCATGCAAGTGATGATGCAATGATGAAATCACTGAGAAGTATAAATCCGGTGTCGACGTACACCAACGACCATTCAGCTATGGTAAACGTGATCTAGAAATGACACTAGGCTCCCAATGATGTGGATGTCAGGTTGAAGGCCGACGGTGCAAGCTTGGCTACTGCCGCTTTTGCTCACGCCCTCGATGGTCTCAACCAAGGATGTACTGATTGAAATCGTAATCCTCAAAACGTGAATCCTATCTATCACTAATCTAACCCCGGCGGTGGAGAAAATGTTTGGAGGCAATGAAAGAAATAATATAACGCCGAGAGGGCATTGATGAGCCTACCAGGAGTGCTAGGCCCGGGCGATGTCTGATTCGGCAGCAGTGGAAGGCGAACAACACATAGGTGTGATGACGATGCATGTAGGTGCGGCAGCGCAAGTAAGTGTGGTAGCGCAAGTAGGCGCGGCGGCGCAAGTACAAGGTTAGGCCCGGCGGTGTGCGCGATGGCAAGGCACCGTAGTGATGGGCGCAACAGCGAGGCACGATTGCAGGATGCTGCAGCGTCCGTAGGCGGCTGTTGTGGCGGCCGCAGGTTGCTGCGACGGCGGCCGCGGGCGGCTGCTATGGCGGTCGCGGATTTCTGTGGTGGCTGCGGCGGTCGCAAGCAGCACTGTTGCGGCCGTGGGTGGCACTGTTGCGGCTGCAGGCAACGCTAGCTGGGGGTGGCGTTGCTGCGGCAGAGGGCGGCATTGGGCGGCCGTGGGTGTTGTTGGGCAATCTTGGGAGGCGGCGGCGATGGTGGTTTCCGACGAAGACGTGGGTGGTTTCTGGCGCGCATATTTATGAAAATGCGACTACAAAGTTAGGAGAGAGAAAAAACACCAAAAGAAACTAAAAAATATGGAAATTCCTTTAAAAATCACATTTTCTTCTATCTTTTCTTCTCTTCTCTTCCTATGGGCAGACCCCACCTATTATAGGGGAAAATATGGGCCTCCCCCTTAGGTATATAGGGGAGAAGATCCAATTAAGAGTAATTAGGGCCCCCTAATAGGAGAGAGAAACCTACTAACACGCCCACACATGGGCTCACACACGCGCAAACATGTAGGTCCATACAGCGGTCCAAACACGTGCGAACAAACAGAAAAAAGACACATACACGGCCGATATACAAGGCCTACTAAATATAGAAAACATAAAGGAAAGATAACGTCAAACCTTTATGGCCCAATGACGAGGCCGGATACTCCAAAGGGTGGGTCTCGCGCGTGAGCCCTCACTCAACGAACTGGTTTGACGGGGTCTTCAAAGCTGGATGGTCCCCCATCAAATCATTTATAAGGAGCTTCTCTTCTAAACCATTGAACCAAAGAACCCAATGATTCCTCGTCCATCAACAGCTCTCCTAACGGGGAACTACTTTTCATAGCAAATTAGGCTTAGGCTTCCTAGGTCTTTTATGTGCAGGCATACCCTTATTTTCATCTAGCTAGGGTGGGGACATGGATCTTTCATTACTCTCTCACGCTCCTAAAATCAGGCCTCCCATGAAAAATACTACTATTCAACAGCCCCTTGTTTGTGAAATACACCTCCAACAGTAACCTTAAGTCTTAGCTTCAATGAATTTTTAGGCTGGCTTCTTCTAAAGCTTTTAAAATGATAATGTAACGAATGGCAACTACTTCCTTGTGTAGGTTTTATTTCTATAGGAATTTGTTGAGTCAATCCACCTACACATCTTCCCAACAATATGTTATGACCATGTTTTCTTTATTCTACTGACACTGAACGAGCAGCAAGCATAGATTACAAAATCGTTTCCAACTGGTTGGGGCATGCTAGGGCTCGCACTCTTTTGATATTAGTTGTGTAAGTGGTCCTTGGACATGAGACATCAAAGATGTCTCATGGACATGCAGTTATACTTTAATTATGACCTTGGAAATCCTAATCATATATTTCTAAATAATCTTAGTTTGGGTGCATCTAGAAGTTTATAAAGATAATTAAGGGATCAAGATGGGATCATTTGCCTTTGGTATAATAGGAGATAGTTAAGGAAGACAATGGGATGAAGTCCTCGGTTAAAGCAGTGTAATATTGTAGAATATTTTTCAAATGATTTTCAAATGCATTAGTACTAACTAGGATGACTGATTAGAGTTTGACAGTTTACCATACCCTAAGTCATCCTAGGAGCATAACGCTGGTGAGGGACTATTGGTACATGATATCGATGATAAATAGGCTTCATGAGTAACTCAATACACTCCATATCTTCCAGAGTACAAGGTGTACCTTGACACCCTAAAAGATGGAAACTCAAATTATCAATTGGGTTAAATTGATTTGCCATTAATTAATCTGTATAGTTCATTAATTTAGAAGGTCAGAAAGGTTATTTGACCATTGGATTTATAAACTAGACTTATACATAAGCTGAGAGAGTCACGCGCAGATGGTTTGTTGGACGTAGAAAGATATAGTTAAGTTTTAGGGGGTTTTACAAAAAAAGGCCCACTTAGTATAAAAAGGGAAAGGCCCCCAAAAAATTCACCCAATGAAGAATTTTTCTGGGGCCTTCCCCTTCTTCTCCCTTCTCCCACATCTTCACTCCACTCATGATGGAATCGAGATGGCGTAAAAATGACAATGGAGATTGAATGGAGCTTCCTAAGGTGAAGGAGGAGATTTGATGTGCCAAGGACTGCGTGGATATGTCAAGAGGCTGCACACATGAGCATATAAACTCATCTCGCTGGAGGATTCAAGAAATCTTGGATGTGATCCGTGCACAAGTGAATAGTTTAAATGTTTTCTTAATGTCATTATGATTCCATTTAAGTCTTCTGTTCTGAACCATTTTGAGTTATTTTTCAAGATCCTGGCCTCCCAAAACCAACAGCAGCAATACCCAATAGTTGCACACACACACACAAGGCCAAGTCCATAGAAGGCTCACAAAGGGCACCCATAGTATAAGAGAGACCTAGCATGAAGATAGCACACGCACACATGCGCAAGGAAATGGCATTTTATTGCATATGTCATATTCAAATTGAGTTTATACAACTATTGCTTCTCTACCATTTTCCAATATGGATCATATATGATTATTTCATTCAGTTACATTGGGTTGGCCCACAAGGGACAAGATGGATGATAGCCCAATGGTTTGCAATCTTAAGACAAATAGAAAGAAATCTTAACTGGGCTTCGACCTGACCTAGATCAAAGCCCGCATGATAATGGACTTCTATAAGTATTTGCCTATAATCTTGGCCATCTGATCTTCTTAAGATCAAATGGTGAGATCTTGTTCTTATTGATTTTTATTTAATTTTCTTTTGTAGGCTTCTGATTGGTTGTAGTAGCTGACAAGGACAGCAAGACCCAATGTCAAGCAAATCACAAGGATGGTTGATGTGGCCCGTTGATGGGGCTTTTGGCTTTGCAAGAGGGTGCACCATAACCTAAAGGGGTCCACGACTTTAATTTCATTATAGTTGTTGGGTCCTTTATGAGGAAGATCAGACAGCCAGTGCAGATCTGTCTATCTCCACCACCAATCGTCTTCTTCCTCTGACCAGATAGTGATTTCTGCTGGGGGGGATGTCATGGGAGATCATATGGCCTAGGAGATCCCCCAATATTGGCCCACTCCATTGAATGCCATTGGAAGTCCTTCCAAAGCCTTTAAAGGGGCACAATGGCCCCCTAATTTGATATATTCCGATCTAGATCCAACTCAGCAGCGAGAGGCCCATCTGCGGCTCGTCTGGCTAAACTGGAGGAACTAAGTCTATAATAAGACAATATAAGAGAGAAGTAATAATAATAAAGAGAGTGAATTGTCAGAACATAATTGATTAGTAAGTGGGAGAAAGTATGGTGATACATGATGCCTTGCTCCTTTGCGAGGAGCGAAACCTTCACAATATCGTCATAGAATCAGACTCACAGTTGTTAGTCGATATGCTCTGTGCAGGTACATGCTCCCAATGGCGTCTCCACAACATATGACATGATATCATGAGGTGTCATCGCCGATTGACAAGAATCTGTCAGCTACCTCCCTATTCCTTACTTGGCAAAATCTCCCACATGCGGCTTGAGGTTATCATTGAGTAGAGCTCCTCGGCCTACCGGCTCTTCGCACACGTCACACCCTGTCAAAGGATGGTCCCCGCGAGTGGTGTATCGCATGGAGCACTAGAATAGGAAGCTCTCGCCCTCTCACCTGATTGTTTTACCCGTCGCACGCCTCAACTCTGACACATGATGACAATAGGTGGATCAAGCGCACTCTATGTACCACCATCGCTACGACGCAATAGCATGATGCGGGCCTCGAGCGACCCTCTCCCAAAATTCCTGGGTACCAGTAGTGTATCATTTCTTTTACTGCATCATGGGTGTGGGCAAGTAGGGTCCGTGTGAAATTGGGACACGCTCGCTTCATGCCTATAAACTCTGATAAAAACTACTCTTTATATATATAAACCCTAGGTGGAGACCAAGGCACGACAGGATCAGTCTACGAGCACAACCCTAGGGTTGGACGTACCCGGCATCATGTTTTTGCCAACAATTAAAAAAAGTGGGAGAAAGTAATTAGAAATAAATAAATTGCATTTCCTCCCTATCTCCCTTACTCTTAAACTATTAGTATATATATGATAAGTTGAAAGTTAGGTGGTTAACCTAGTCAATGTGTACTTTTGAAACTTATACAATAAAGCTTATAATTAACCCTAATTCAGTTATAACTGATCTAAATTGGTAAGGGGTCAAACCACAGAGACAATTGAGTGATTAAGATTGATTTTAAAGCAAATTAATTGTTGAGAAAGTGGATTAGGTGTAAAGAGTGCGAAAGAAGAGATAATTAATCTTATATGATCATTTAATTTAAATAATTCATGTGTATAAATTATTAATTCTTACTCATAAGATTATGAAGTTGTAACATAGATTAGGATGGTATTAAAATCTTGGAATGAGGATAGGATGAGAAGAATGAATGGATGTGATGAAGAAACCCTAATAAGGGGTTTCCTATGAACACCCTAATTAGAAATTGGAGGTATCAGCTATTAAATCCCTACTCACAGGGTTTAATAACCTATAACAGATAGTGAAGTGATATAATAATGTGGAATGGATAGAAAGATGGGGGAAATTGAAAAAAATTCTAATTAAGTGTTTATAACTTACCTCTTCCATTGGAGATGCTCCCAAGAATTAATCTCCCTTCATGGATCCATGTGTTGCAATAGACATGAAAATAGATCAAGAGAGGGAACAAACTCACTTTAGAAAGAAGAAAAACCGTACTCTGGCACCTCAAAACTTTTGTGACACAAGAATACAAGGTCCCCTCATTGAAAAAAGACAAAAAGAATACAAGTCATTTTCCAACTTCTGCAACTCTATTTATAGGGGCCACCAGTCCATTCAAAGAGTTGGAAGAGAGAAAACTGCCAAACAAATTTCAGCTGAAAAATCCTCCCGAATGAGAAGTTATGGCCCTTTGCAAATGCCTCAATTTTTCAAAAAAATTTAGGCCTTTCTTCAAATTTTTTATGAACTTCTATGGCTATTTTCTTGATTTTTGATGATTGGATCGATCCTTAGCCACCAGATCATCTGATCATCAATATCGGGATTGATTTCAGCCGTTGGATCCCCCTCTTTAAGTAAGGGTTCTTTTTTCACCTCTGGATTCGCTTCTGTTATGATCGGATCAGTTGTGGACCGCCCAATTGGTGTGCCCCGTTGATCTGCAGAAAAAAGACAAAAAAAGAGGAGGTGAGCTTACCTCTAAGATCTTGATCCAATGGCTCTAATTTTGCCACGTCATGTATTGCTTCAAATGGAGTTAGTCCCATATGGAAAAATTTCAAGAAAGTTGTGGTTAAAACAAGCGAGACATATGTGCGCACACATGCCCCCTGCTCCTCTCATACGAGCACACATGTGAGTAAACATGTGCACACACGTGTGCCCCATCAGGGCCAATTGTGCTCCATGTGGGCTTACATGGCACGCCGCGTAGGTGTGCATGCCACATCAGCGCAGTAATTAATGGGCCCCCTTTTCCTAATTTAACTTGAAAAACACTTAGAAAATATTAAATAAATTCCGTAAAATTTCCAAAAATTCAAAATTAAATATCTTTTGATTTACAATTTCTTAAAAAAATTCACCAAATAATTTTTTTAATCTATTTTTCACTAAAATCATAAACACCTCAAAATATCATCATTTAGACATAGAAAATGAGTATTTAGTGAATTTATCTATTTTTGGTGAAAATTACTAAAAATTCATGATGACATGCATAAGTTAGATTAATTATGCTCTTAAATGCATGAAATAAGCATGAATTATCATGCTTATTTTCATGTGATCATACCCCCCAACTTAAATTGTTGCTAGTCCCTTAGCAATGTGCAAGGGATTATCTTTAGAATCACCACAGGATTCACTGGAGAATAATAATGTCAACATGATCCAAAAAGTTAAAGCATGAAATATCAACTCACTAATTGTATTTCCACTATTGCCATGAAAATCTAACTCCATCACCAGGTCGACCTTCTTAGAGTATGTTGGGATTTTCTTAACGGTTAATTCCAGAAGCCTAGCTTCAATTGTAGTCGAGGTTGGGCCTATTTGTGGGTATAGTGCTATAAGAATGAGATGATCCTCACTCTCTCAAAAAGTGGAGTTGAACCCTCATCCTCTCTAAATAATGACTACCTATTGACTTATAATGGAGGCTACCTAGTGTATTAAGACTCCCCCCCAACTCACTTTCCTCCAAGAGTGCATCGTCAAAAGCGTTTCTAACTTTGTGTGATTGTAGTAAAAGCTGGCTGAAACAATAATCATAGAATGTTGTGGAAAAAGGCTAATAATTAGGGTGCAAAAAGTATATAAGATGTAAGCAAAGGAAGTTTCCACTTATGAAAACTACTATCCTAGGTGATATGAATGCATGACTATGAAGAAACGATAGATGGCGTAATGGTGGTCTATATTGATCGAAGTAAATGATTAGAAGAATAGAAAAATTTATGCTATCTCTTTTCTTTCATTTTTTTATTTTTTTGAAAGAGCATGATGAATGATGTTTACTCACAACTTGTAACAATGATAAATAATGATATTATGAGGATACAAGATGAATATACGAGATGGATGCATAGGATAGATATGTGAGGTAGATGTATATAATGAAGTAATGGAGTAGGGTAAATTGCATGAAATCACCTGGGAGTGTAGAATCATAAATGAGGCTCGAAGTGGGTACTACATTGTGGACATACTAGAAGGCTAATCACATGGAAATAGGTAAATCAATGAAATTTAGAGCGGTAAATAATCTCGACACTAGGTAGTTTGGCTATCATCAAGGACAGGAAGGTATTCCTCACTTTTGTTCTCTCTCAGTCGCTCCATAACAGTCCTATAGCACAGCAACCCAGTGATTACCCAATTTTCCTCAGTGCCTGTTAGATTCCCACCCCAAGAAGGCCAACCACTAAATTATCCATTGAAGGCTCTAGATCCCATGATCCTAATTTTACAACCAATAAATCAATTCTCGTCCTTTCACTTATAAGGATCTCAGATGACACAGTTTTCATTGAATGCTTAGGGAATTTTAAGGATTAAGCACAAATTTTAAAAGCCCTTTTTACGCATTCTAATCATATCCTAGCAATTCTCAATATCTGAAATTCCCTCCCCCCAACTAAATCATGCATGGTCCTCAATGCATAAGTAAAGAGATTTAAAAGTTTCTGGGTTTGCGCTTTTGATCTTACTGTAGAGTTGTAACTTGTCCCCATATACCTTGTGAAAAAAAAATCCATGGTGTGATTTTTATGAAAAAGAAATAACCAAGGCAAACATCAATAAAAATAACTTAAGAAAAATACAGGAACCAAAGAAAACATGAACCAATTATGAGGATGATGGTGATCCCGGAGACTCTAGAGGCTCCTCAAGATAAATGGACTTGGGCTGAGGTAGTGATGAAGAATCTATGTAAGGTTTAAGCCTTTGACCATCAACTTAAAATTTTGTGTTGGTTTTAGGATCTGAAATTGTGACTGCTCCATTGTCAAAAAATTTAATGATCTCGAAAGGACCATCCCATCGTGACTTCAATTTCCCAAGAAACAGTCTCAATCGTGAATTATAAAGCCAAACCTTCTGCCCCACTATAAATTCTCGTCGGTTAAGGTGCATGTCATGAAAAGTTTTCATGTTGGCTTTATAAATCCTTGAATTCTTGTATGCTTTATTCCATAGTTATTGAAGTGCGTGCATCTGCAATAAACATTTCTTCCCTGTAACATCTAAAGAAAGATTTAGTTTCTTAATGGCCCAATAAGCTTTATGCTCAATTTCCACTGAAAGATGACATGCTTTCCCAAAAATTGGCCTATATGGGGACATTCCTAATGGGGTTTTATAGGCTGTCTGATGTGCCCAAAGTGCATCATAAAGTTTACTCGACCAATTGATGGCGAAGCCCTCAACGTATCCGCGTTTTTTTTCCTAGGTTTAGTTAAAGTTCATGTTTAAATAAACTATGTACTAGTGGTCTTAAGAGGGGGACCCTTTCCTAATGCGTTCCCCCCTCTTGGATCCCTCCTTAGGGCCCATTATCCTCCCTACATAACGGAAGGAGAGGGCGCCCGACGGAGCAAGTCTTCTTGAATCTTTGGAAAAAAACCCGTTCTGTTTTGAGAGTAGGAGAGTGAATGGGCGGACGGGACGGGGCCGATTTTGTCCGCCGTCCCGTTCCGCCCACCCCCCACCCGTTCCGTCAGAATGGGTCAACGGAACCCTAGGCGACGGCTGCCGCCAGGGTCCCAGGTTGGAGGACCGCCGCTCGAATCACGGGGCCGCCGCCCGAGTAGGGCCCGCAGCCGCGACGCGCGCGCCGCAGCAGCGGCGCAGCGCGCCGCGACGCAGCGCCGCGAGCCGCACGCAGCGCCGCGCCGCCGCACGCAGCGGCCGCAGCCGCCCGCAACAGCCGTCGCCGCGAACAGTGGCCGCAGCGGCCGCCGCCGCGATCAGCGGCCGCCGCACGCAGCGGCCGCAGCCCGCGAGCGGCCGCAGCCATCGCGGCGCCGCAGCGCCGCAGCAGCCGCAACCGCCATCAGCGTAGCGGCAGCAGCCGTCCGCAGCCGCCGGAACAGCGCACGTCGCCGGCCGCACGGGGTCGCACGGCGCCATTGCACGGCCACCCGCTACCCTGCGCCACGGTCCCCGCGCCCTGGGTCGCGCCCCGCACTGGACCGCCCTCCCGAGAGCCCCATTGCCATGCACGCATCTCGAGGATGCTACGACAGCCCTATGCCCATTACGGGCCTAATTCCATGGGCCACCGTCAATCTCGGTGGCCCGATCTGGCCCAAGCCCGAGGCCTGTTACCCCGAAGGAGGTCCATTACCGCAGCCACTCTCCCGGCTATCTCCGGCCGCCGCCGCCGCTATCTCCGGCTGCCGCCGCCGCCGCCATCCTTGGCCACCGCCACCTCCAGTCACCGTCATCTCTGGCAGCCGCCGCTGCCATCTCCGGCCACCGCCACACTGTTGCTGACCACCGCGGCTTACAGCACGATGTCGCCCATGGCCGTCTTATGCAGCTGCTAGTTCGCCGCCGTCCTTTCCATCCTGCTGGCTGAACAGCCCCCTTCCACCGATAGTCGGGCCCACCAACGCCCCGAAACTATCCGTGGAGCACAGACCACGTGGAGAACGGTCACCCTCGCTACTACGAATTGAGGCCCCGCGTAGGACCTTTCTGGGACACCCACCGACAAGCGGGACGTGCAGTCCAAGATGAACGTCCCCGAGAGGGACAAGCGGACCCACGCTCCCGCCGCAGGACGTCGACCGCGTCCGTCCTGCATCACCAATCTTTTCCATCTGGGCGTATGATCTTCTTAATGATTTTCTTAATTTCTCTATTGGACACTTCTACTTGTTCATTAGCTTGCGGATGGTAAGGTGCGGTGATCCTATGCTCTACTCCATATTTCTTAAGGAGAGAACTAAATTGATGATTATTAAAATGAGTTCCTCCATCACTGATTATAGCTCTATGACATACAAAACTTGAAAAGATATTTTGTCGAATAAACTTGAAAACAACTCTATGATCATTCTTTTTAATGGGTATGGCTTCTACCCTCCTTGACACATAATCAAAAGCCATAAAAATATATTCATATCCTTCTGAATTAGGAAAAAAGGCCCCATAAAATAAATGTCCCAAAGATAAAAAAATTCAACCTCAATAATAGGATGTAATCGCATTCAATCATTCTTCCTTATAATTATTGCAGCTTGACATTCTAAACAATTAGAACAGAATTCACATGCATCCTTAAATAATGTGGGCCAATAAAAGCCACATTGGAGGACTTTAATTGTTGTTATTCTACTTGCGTAGTGTCCTCCTGATAAGCCAAAAATAGGGGTAAATTTTATACAATTTTAAACCCTTGTCGTCGTCAATTTTAACTTATACAATAAAATTTATAAAAACTCTACTTAAGATGTGTAGTGATAAGTACGAGTGTCGTCCAAGGGAAGCTAGTAAGGAATTCAATTTGATGGTTTTCTTGGTAATTCAACCCTAATTAGAGTTAATTTGATCTTCAATGAAGATCAAACCACCCTAATTCGATGAGAAATTTAGAAAGGGGGGTAGAAGAGATAGGATAAATAGAAGAAATAGGGAGCTCTAAATTGGCTTCTTTGATCCAAAGAAAAGGGTCCAAGGGGTCAATTAGAGAGGTCGAGAGGGAAATTTTTATTTGAGTTGGTTGGTTTTGTAGGTCTTATAATTCAGAAATAACTACACAACTAGATAATACAAAGGGAAATTTACTCTCCTAGAAATTGAAGTTTTTTATAGTTTTTTAATGTGCACTTGGAATAGCTAGGTAAATCTCTCATTCTCTCCTCTCAATCTTAGTAAGGGCTTGTACCTTCCGCTCAAGCCTAGCGATTTAGAAGTTCAGACCAAGATCAAGAAGAATGAAGAAGAAATTTCACTAAAACATCATCCAAAATACACTAAAAGTTCAAATACAAACAAGAAAAAGGTACCAGATAGGTTGATCCAAGCTAGAGCTCCTCTGTGTCTTGCAGCTGTGATAGAGCACCATCAAGAATAACCCCCTCCTCTCAAATTTTGGCTTTTATACCTAAGTAAAATGGAATAAATTATCATTTTACCCCTAATTAGTAATTAATTTATATCTATCAATACAGGCTTGATCTCAATGATCCAACTGTACAGATAGAAAGAGGGGATCAATATGAGCAAATCCATAAATAAATCATCTCAATCGGACTTCTGGATCAAAAGTTATGAATAAATGAATTCAAACCAATATTAGCCATTGGATTAATTCATTTATTTATTTTTTTCTTCTCCTAACCGCACGCTGAGGTGTCGCCATTTCCTTGGCGGCGCCATTTCAACTTCTTCAGGCGGGTGCTTCCTCGTTGCGCCACGTACCCCCTGGTGAAAAAAAAAATAGAAAGAGAGAAGTAAAACAAATAGGTGCGTAAATAGATCACGCACGTGGCACCTGCGTTTCTCGCTGCGCAGACGAATCCGCAGGCGCCACGTCACCGCCTGTGCGTGCGCATTGTGCGCGCCGCGTTGGCGATGAACTTACCTCCCGTCACTGACGTCTCCTCAAGTATCGTCGGATTCTTATCCGACGACCACCATTATGCCACGTCGACGCGCGAAAAGCTCTTAGTGGCGTTTTTGCGGAAAAACCCACTGAAAATTCGCACTACGAATGGACGCCGCCCAAAAATATTCGTGTATATGCCCTTTGCGCCTTCTCTTTCCTCCTGTTTTTTTCCAAAACAATAAAACAATTAATAAACCATTTGCAATAAAACCCTGGAACATTTTAAATCACATCTTTACGCATACAGTGACGACCAAGAGCTGTTTTGAGGGTCTTTTGCAACAAAACTTTGCAAAAAGGCCCTTCAAAGTTCGAAAATGATATCAATACTTTTTTTCTCTTATAAATATATCTTTTTTTCTTAGAATAAATGCATTTCCTCTTCAAATAAATCTCAGAAAAATCCTAAAAATTCGTAAAAAATTCTAGAAAATTCTAGAAAATTCACTGATTCATCCCCATACTGATAAATCTCAAAATTAAATATTAAACTTGCCATTTTCATTCAAAAATAGTTATTTCAAGCTCCAATAAATCCTTTAAAATTCATAGAATTAACAGAAAATTAGGGAAAAATCAGAAATCACTTGAAAATAATATTTTCATGTAAATATATGATAACAACCCCATTTTAAGCTCTTTAAATGCATAAAATTGTGCTAATAACATGAAATAAAGACAGAATTTAGGGTGTTATCACCTCCACAGAAGGAAGCATGACAAAAATTCAAAACACCATTGTTCTTCCTCAGGTATGCATCTTCTAAAGACATCTCCTAAGTGAAATAATTGGGGTTCTTCATAATAGTAAAATTTGATATCCCTAAAGAAATGTTTTCAGTGATGCACATCCCAATCATCTGGAATCAATCCCGTGACTAGATAATTAACTAAGTGTGCATACCAAGGTGAGGTTTGGCTTTTGACCATTAGAATGTACTCATCAGGAATTTTATCTATGATAGGTGTAGGTGTATTATGTAGAAAACCTAGAAAGGTGATCGGCTTCAACATTCTCTACTCCTCTCCTATCCTTTATATATATGTCAAATTCTTGCATGAGCAAGATCCACATCATTAACCTAGGTTTAGTTAATTTTTTTGAAAGTAAAAACTTCAAAGCTGAATGATCGGTATAAACAACTATTTTACTGATGAACAAATATGAACGAAATTTTTCTAAAGCCAATATAATTGCTAGCAATTTCTTCTCAGTAGTAGTATAATTTACCTGAGCTCTGCCTAAGGTCTTGCTAGCATAGTAGATGGCCAAGGGTTTTCTTGTCTAACCTTTGTCCTAGAACCGCTCCCACTACAAAGTCTAAAGCATCACACATAATCTCAAGCGTAAAATTCCAATTAGGTGCTCGGAGAACAAGAGCATGAATTAAAGCTTATTTGATCTGCAAGAAGGATCTTTTAGCACTCTCATCCAAAACAAAATCAACATTTTTAGAGACTAGATGAGTCAATGGTTTGGATATTGTAGCGAAATCTTTAATAAATCTTCTATAGAAACCAGCGTTGTCAAGGAACCCTCTAAGCTGCTTGAGTGTGGTTGGAAGAGGAAGGCTCTTGATCATTTCGATTTTGGCTTTGTCCACTTCTAAACCACTCTTGATGACTTGATTTCCCAACACTATTCCTCCCTCCACCATAAAGTGGGACTTTTCCCAAATGAGGACCAACCTGCTCTCCACGCAGATCTCCAAAACTTTAGTCAAATAGCTAAACATGCATCAACAGAAGAACCAAATACAGAGAAATCATCCATAAAAATTTCTATACAATCCCCAGATAAATCTGAAAATGTAGTATTCATACATCGCTGAAAAGTAGGGGGGGCATTGCATAGACCAAAAGGCATGCGCCTGAAAGCAAATGTACCTACTGGACATGTAAATGTGGTTTTATCTTGATCCTTCTCATGGATATCTATCTGATTATAACCTGAATACCCATCTAGAAAATTATAATTTTTTTTCCAGATAATTGTTCAAGGATTTGATCAATGAAGACAAGAGGATAATGATCTTTTTTGTAAAGGCGTTAAGCTTCCTATAATCTATGCAAACTCTCCAACTTGAAGCAGTTCTAGTCTGAACTTCTTCCCCTTTATCATTTTTGGTTATTTTAATCCCTGATTTTTTAGACACTACATGGATAGGAATAACCCAAGGACTGTCGGAAATCGCATAAATAAAAACAGTTTTTAACCACTTAAGGATTTCTTTCTTCACAACCTCAAACATTTGTGGGTTAAGTCTTCTCTAAGGTTGTCTGGAAGGTTAAGAACCTTCTTCTACAAATATTCTATGCTCACAAATTACTGGGCCAATTCCTTTAATATCATCAATTTTCCAAGCTATTGCGTCCCTATAAGATGATAACACCTTAATTAGTGTTTGTTCTTGCATGATGGATAAGAGAGAAGAGAAAATGTGGTTTCTCCAGGACCTAAGAATGCATACTTAAGGTGAGAAGGTAAGGATTTAAGCTCTATTTTAGAAGAAGGAATAAAATGTGGTTGCTCTTCATAAATATTGTTTTCATATTATCGAAATCAATAGTAAGTAATTGAAGGTGCCATAAATCAAAACCAAAGTTATCTTCCTAAACTAAACTTAATAAACATAGACCTCTTCATTACCATTAGGAGATCTTATTGTATTGGAAATAGGGAAATTAATTTCATTTCCTCCAACATTGAAGGTTATCAATCCCTTGCCCCAATTGGTGACAGCTCTAGCAGTGGCTAAAAATGGTCTTCCTAAAATTATAGTGGCATGACTAATATTTCATGACTAATATCAACTACTAAAAAATAAAAACGGATTTGATAATTTTCTACTTTTATTATCACATCTTCTAATTTCCTATGTGGTTCCTAATTGACCCATCAGCTCATTGAAGTTCGAACATTAATGTCTCTAAATCTCCAAATTTAAATTTATCATATAGAGCCTTGGGCATTACATTAACACTAGCTCCTGAATCTATGAAGGATCTATTGAAAATCATTCCTTCCATTTCACGCTTGATCAATGATGCTCCTGGATCTCTTCTTTTCCTAGGTATGTCATTCAATATAATTGAACTAACACTTTTGGAAAGATATACTCTCTTAGTTTTCCTATGGGTGTACAGATTTCTTTAACAAACTTTGCATAAGAAGGAATATTTTGAATAGCATCCACTAAAGGAATAGTGATCTTTGCATCTTTAAGGGATTCTAAAAGATGTGAATACTTAGTTTTCTCTTCTGAAGACTTTAAAGCATTAGGGAAAGGAATTGGAGGAATGTACTCCTTAGGACTTGGTTCTCATCTCTTTATGATCTTACTGATATCCTTCACATTTTACTTTTCCATATTGTTATCCTTAATTTCTTCTAAAACTTCAATCGGTTTATCATCTCCCTTAGATTCAACTGGGTCAACTAATATCTTACCACTCCTAAGGTTAGATATTGCATTCACATTATTGTCTTAATTTTCTTCCTCCACATCACTAAATAAACTATTATCCTTCAAAATATCACTAGAAATTGAACAACTATTCCTAGGATTAACGAGAGGTTGGGTTGGGAGTTGACCTTGATGTTGAGCATGGTGATCATATTCATCAACTTTACCTTTCATCTTCAGACTCGGTAGTTGCTCTAGCGGTCCTAATCTCTTCTTGAGTTCCTCCAACTCCATCTTCATTTGTTGCATAATAGCCTATTGTTTCTCAATTATCCTTTGTTGATTCTTCTTGTCTTCTCATAGTCCCCTAACTGTTTCATTCAATGTTTCATTAGTAGGTTTAGAATAACTAGAATTAACAAATGTTTCGAATAATATGGATATGAATTATGAATAAAAGCTTTAGGTTGAAAAACATTTCTTCCTCCTTGTCCTTAAAAAGTTTTCTGGTTTCCTCTGTTCCAATTTCCTTGATTGTGGTTGGGTTGCCCAAAGGCATTCACTTGCTCCATCATTGGACACGCTTCATCAAAATGATCATTAGAGGAACATATAGAACAGAAAACACTAGAAACATTATTAACCTCAAAATGAGAAGTTTGCATCTGAGGTTCTGCATCAAAATTTTCAAATGATGAGTTAATTCCTCCATATTCTTACTTAAATTACCGATGTCCCTTTTCATCTTGTCGAGTTGGAGATCCATTTCCACAGCTCTAACGTCTATGAGTCCTCTCTTTTGCAAGGTATTTCTGCCATTGTTAGAAAAACTTTGTTGATGTGCCCAATTATCTATTAGTTTTTCCATCAAGGCCATTGATTCATCAGCGAAGTGCTCCACAAATACACCTCCACTAGCCATGTCTACCATATTAAGCTCATAATCATTTAGGCCTCCATAAAATGTTTGGGCTAACTCCCAAGATGGAGTCCCATGATGAGGCATCTCCTGGTCAAGGAATTAAATCTATCCCATGCCTCACTAAAAGACTCATTTCCTTGGAGGAAGTCCCTAATCGATTTCCTAAGGGAATTAGTTTTGCCAAAAGAATAAAATTTTTGAAGGAAACTCTTCTCAATGTCATTCCATGATGTGAATTCATGTCTAGAGGATATGAACCAATCCTTGGATTTATCTTTAAGGGTAAAAGGAAATGTATCATTTTCAAATTCTTATCTGATACCCCGGGGTAGGTGTATGTGTCACAAATATCAGAAAACTCCTCTAAAAACTCATATGGCTTCTCATTGATTCTTCCAAACAATCTAGGTAGGATTTGTAGAATTTGGGGATTGATTTGATAAGAAAAACTCTCTGCTAATGGAGCAGATATCCAAGTAAAAGTTTGGCTTTCAACGAGATTAGAATACTCTCTAAGACGCATGTGACTTATATATTGGTTTTCATCGGCTTTAGTGTAATTTTGAGCTTGATGTTGATCCATTTCTTCTTATATGCTATTATTTTTCCTCTGTAAAAGCAAGGTTAGGATGTGAATTTATGGTTGAACTCTCACCTAGTTTGATGTAAAAGAGTCGTGGATTAAGTGATCTCCTTCTGTTCATCAAACACCACTCAAGAAAATGATTAGTTGATGTTAGTCGAATATAAAGATGCAAATATTTCAATGCTCAGGATAAACTGTTTTAAAATTCAACCTCAATGCCACAGCCCTCCCCGGAAACGACACCAATTGATAAGTCAAAATTTAGGTGGTTAATCTAGTCCATGTGTAATTTCGAGACTTATGCAATAAAATTTACAATTAACCCTAATCACCTACTTCACTACTATATCATCTCATCTCTTGTACATCTTAAAGATAAATTTTTTTCTACCTATCTTAATACCATCCTTAATTAGAATACCATATATTCATTTCAACACCCTACTTCGAAATATTACCCCTAAAACTAGTATAAGTAATATCTTATATTATCTCTCCCTATCCCCCAGTATCTCAAAAACTATCCACTATTACTTATTATTACATATTATCCCAAATTCTTTCTTCTTCTAACTCCTTTCTCCCACTTAATAATCTCTTATCTTCTGCCCTTTCACTCTCTATAATATTAATACTCTTCTCTTTTATTGTCTTACTATATACTTAATTCCTCTAATCACTCACTTCATTGTCTGACTATCCTAATTCAAACTAAATCATATGATTCACCTCTAAAAGTCAATCCTTGGGAGACAGCCATATACATATTTGAGTGAGCTTTCTATTATTATAAAATTATTTGATTTAGGCAAATTAAATTGGAACCATAGTAAAAATACATGTGTAATTGGCTTTCATCAGAATGACTATCATTGAGCTTAGAATTTCTTTGTTGTATAATACTCAATTATAACCTTAAAATGTGGGTACTGCAGCAAATGTCTACCAACTGAGGTTTCCACAATCTCTATGAGCCATGCCTTAACCAAGGCATCAGCCTCATGCCACTCTCATATAGGAGATTGGTGGAAGGAAGGGGTTTCTTAGTTAAGTGCTTTTACTTCTACTGACCGAACAGTAACATATTGACATATTCAGATTATTTCAATTGGTTAGGTCCTTTGATCTTGAATGCATCAAAGACTTTGGGTAAATTGCAGTATAGCTTTGCATACCAAAGGAGTGCACTAGAATGGATGTCAAATATTTTTCCATCATATGCAGACAACCAAATCAACAGATAGAGGCACTTCCCAAAAAACATAGGACACTTGCTGTCAAATAGGGTTGCAGACATAATAAAATGAGTTTATGGACCATCCCTGTGGCACAGGCAGATTGGACTCTCTAGAAACAATAAGTTTAGAAACTATAAGTTTAGAATAATGACACACAAGCATCCAGTTTCGATACCAGAAAGGGATAAATAGATATGCAAGGGTTTCCAAACAGGAGAAGACATCAGAGATGAAGCATATTGATATTGATGTAATGGAATATGAAGTCTGAGTCATCATTTCGGCACCTTTTGGAGAGCAGAAAAGGAGCATTAAAAAAACCAATAAAACAAACTTCTTATTACTTGAAAAGACCCTCTTTATAAAGGGTTGCCTCAGATACAGAATCCCTTTGGTCGATTTGAGAATCATATGTTACAATTGTCAAATGATGGAGGGACATAAACATAAGTACATAAGTTATAGGGTACAAAGTAGAGAAAACAAAAAAATAAAATCTTCTCGAAAAATAATAAACTTTTATTTCTGATTTTAACATAATGTCTTAGAATAATGACTAGGTAGTGTCAAATCATAAAGACTGTGCTAGATAGTTAAGGATAAAATCTTATCTCTGGTAAATTGTATGCACGAAAGAGAAAAGTTGATTTCGCACATGGGAGGACTATACTAATGATTACAATGATTGATTTGATGTTTTAATTGAGTGGGGAAGAAAGAAAAAAACGATTTACTCAGATCTTACTAATGAGATGCGTAAGTGAGATGTGGTGTGGCATAGGAATACTTGATTTATCATCAATGAAATCTTAACTTACTGGGGTGTAAGGAAAAAAAGGGGCATTTATTTTGTGCCTCTCCCTTTCTCCTCACCAATTCTGGCGCATCATACTATACTCTATAAATCTATCTCATCTACAAAAGTTGTCCAACATGCGCTGATTCCCTCATTTGATTTTTATTAGGATTTTATTACCAGATATTTTTGCCTGTCTTGAAGAGTATTGCCATATTTTTTTATTGTTGAGACAAAATCTTTCAAAACGGCATTACTCTCTTTGAACTATTCTACGTGAAATTTACTTGGTATTTATGCAGTTGTTATTTCACAGAATACATCTGTGCATTACAATGTTATAACTAAGTGATCCGTTTTATTTTGTTTTTCGGACTTCAGCTGGAAAAAACACAAAAATTAACGTTTTAAGGGAGATGATTGTTTTAAGTCATGCTTAGATGGGTAAGACGTGCAAAAAAAAGTGCCATAATTTTTTTTAGTGTAAAATAAGTACGTTACATTGGTCACTTCTAAAAGTATGACTTATTCCGGGACTAAGAGAATAAAAATAATTTATTGAATAATTTTCCAATTTAAGACAACAGAAGGGAAATTAAAAACAAATACCTTTCAGGCATTATATATTTTTTAGAGGTAGACCTGCAACGTTTTGAGAATTCCTGGTTAATGTTCTGTCTTTAGCCAGTGAATAGTAGTTACTAAAATTTTTCAAAATTTAAAACCACAGACAAAAACTGAGCCCTATGACCAAATTATTGTCCTCGTGTTCTTCATGCAATCCATTAAAACAATGACATGATCATCGACATGGTATAAACATTATTCCTTATCTTTTTAACATTACGCGTTTCTAAGATAAATAAGATCAACAAAGATAGCCGAATATGTACATGCAATATTGTCCATCCTGACTCTTAAATCAATCACCTAATAATCATGAAATTAACTTGACAGAAAAAATAAGATTCTCAAAATATGTTTCAAAGTTATTTCAAAGTTTAAGGATTTAAGATCATGATGAACACTGCATGATAAAAACCAGCTTACCTCTTCTATTTCGGACATAGTGAGTTTCTAACATATATCAATATCAAAAAGAATTTCTTCCCATCAAATCAATCACCTTTAAATCAAAGATTAAGAATTTACAGGAGAATAACAAGACTCTAAAAAAAAACCTGCTACATCTCTCCCTTGATCACTCTGTTATGTCCAAACATAGCTTGGCCTCATCCCAGGGGCCATTGATCTCGAACTTGTATTCATGGATTCTAATCAGCCAGTAGGGACATACGAGCATGATGAACACCTGAAGACACCCAAAAACCAGGAAAAGCAAACGATGGAGGGGAAAGATCAAGCCTAGTGCCAAGCCCATCAACAAAAAAGAGCAGACAAGGTGAGCTCTAAAAGAGAATTTCTTGATGCAATAGGTCACTAGAGGACCAAACAAGAAGATCTGCAGAGAGAAGAGCATCAAAGCAAAGACATGAACTCTGGAAGGGAGACGAGAAGCTATGAGCACTGAAGCAACAATGGAGGCATTCAAAGATATGTTACCGGCCAACGTTGGATTATTAAGCCCTCCTGGCGGCCTAATTGTTGAACCAGAATAATCATGAAGAAAGAGATGAACAACCAGGAGAGAAACAGTCAAGGCCCAGATGGAATCCGAGCTTATAGATCGAGTCAGAGTGTAGTAAATTGGAGATAGAACGTATAAACCCGAGATGAAGAATAAAATTTTGAAAAAATACTTGGACAGCAAGGAAAATGTGAAACTGCTCCCTGTTAGAAGAAGAACAACGAAACCCAGGCAAAGAACACAAGAATCTAGTAAGAGGAGAGAATTTTCGCTGATGGATGAGGAAAGAGTGTAAGTCCAGATCGAAACTATGATGGCTACGATTGAGATGTACTGGGAAATTGAGACTGAATCGAGAATGACTTGTGTCAGCTCCCGTTTTACCACGTTGGCGTTCATGACCATGTCTTTGAGGAAACCCTCGTCGGTGTGGTTGTCATCGTATCCTGGTTGCATTCCCCCGTAGGCAATCTTCCTCCATTTCTGCGGAGGTTGAATAGTTTTCGGCTCTGTAGACTCCATTCTTGAGAAATTGATCCAAGAGTTGTTGAATTCATTCATGTACAAGGAATTTCTCTAGACCCAGATTGCCGTAATTCGATCCAAGGGTGGGAGTTTGAAATCCAGATGGGAAATTGGGATCTAAAGAACGGCTGACATCAAATCCTGCGCGACTATAAAATAGAGAATGTATAAAGGATCGAAACTTACCAGGAAGAAGGGATTCGACCCCTGCGACGTTGAATCTGTACAGGTTCTTTGGAGCTCTCCTGAAGCGATCGGAGGGGAGAGCCTACATATTAGTTGTATCTTATTAGTCCAAAAAATAAATTTATTATAATATAGTGATGTATGAACCTATGAATGTATGATATGCTGTATTTGATGAATCCGGCTACTTTTACGGTTGTGTCATGCAACAGTATTATGATATATGAACTGACTGTCCCGACTATGAAAATTGAAAATGCATCTTATCGTTTAATAAAATATAGGATGGAAGAATTAGTTGTAAGAATTGATGTAGTATAAATGCATCATGAGTTGTGTTGTGAGTTAAATGAACAAGAACATATAAAAATGAATTTAATTATTTATGATAAAGGTAACAAGCTATCTTATCCATCCGTCCAATGCACTGTTTCATAGAGGTGATGCAAACTAGGGTTTGGAAATTTAGGTCCGAGGACTGAACTGGAACCGTAGGTCCTCCATTTGAGGGTGGACCCGTTGGTTTCTATTGAGCCTAGTGTACCCGCCATACCTTTGACCATATGTAGGCACCCCCTTGATGCAGTTCTTCATTCAAAGGCGGGCTTCACAAATCCATTAAAACCAATTTCTCAAGTAAAAGTTTCTTACTTCTCTATTCAGCCTGATAGTTCTCCATGAAGAAAGGGAGGTCCGGAGGGAGAAAGATCTAGAGAGGGAGATTGAGAGGGGGGAAAGAAGGGAAGGTAGGGAAGGTCGTGCAGTGCGGAGCGAATTTTCGCACGCACAAAAGGGCATGTGAAATGTGCGGTGCAGTTTCGTGCGGAAATTTGCACCGCACAGAGCACTAATTCGCACAATCCGTGGGACGCCGCCCTGATGGCGCACGCCATCGAAGATCGTCGATGACGTCATCCGTGCCCCCCCCCCCGCTGTCGTTGAAGCTCGGATAAAATTGCTCACTTATCGCTTTCGTTTTCGTCGCTCTCTCGCTCTCTCGTGTTTTATGTTTTCCCGTCTCATCGTTGTGTTTGGTCGCATTCGCGACGCGCCCGTACTTCCTTCGTCGTCGTCATAGGGAGGGATCCTTAGTCATGTTTGGATCCCTTCCCTTATGCCCTTCCTTCTTGTTACCTTCTTTCTTTATTTTCAATTTACCCCCTTTTCATTTTGTAATGAGGGGGGCCCAATCTATAAGGGCCCCCCTTAATGGACCCTTTCTTCCCTTTGTTGACCCAATTGGGGGCCCAGTGACCTCTCCCCTTTATAAGGGAAGAGGGGGGCGCCCTAATCCTTAGACCAGGAAGAAATCATAAGGTATTGAGTTTCTGTTCTTGGTCTCACCTTGAGAGAAAGAAAGAGGGGAAAAGAGGATGAACGAGGAGAAGAAGCGTGGGAGGTTGGAGAGGAAGTGGATTCTCGGGAACGAAGAAGTCCCGTCCTCAACGTGGCTTGAATTATCTCGCCCGACCCTCCCCTTCGTCGGCGTAGGAGTAGCACCTCTAGTCTCATCAGTCGGGCGTCATTGCCTGGCGACGAGTCAACCATGATCCTGCACATGCGGCTGTCAAATTGCGTGAATTGGTGGCGCCTCTGACCTCGTCGAGGCCAACCCACGGTGGTCATCCTTGAGGCTACAACTTCGGCAGCCTAGAACCCCGCGTGGCAAGTTTGGCGATGTGGTTCCTTGGCGAGGCTTCTGCCACCGCTCGGCCCCGTCCAGAAATGCTCGCCAGACGATAATCGTCAGACGATCCACCCTCGACCGATTGGTTCAAGCGGACCCACCCCCCCTATCTGGTCGAGGAAGATTGCCACTCGGTGAGTCAACTCTCCGTTGCTCTGACGGGTCTCAGCCATCTTTCCAGGCGAAGTCGACTAACCGACCCGGGAACCCCTCGCCCAGCCCGGTGGAGCTGTTCAAGTGTTAACGCATTTCCCTGTTTGGGTGTGTGCCAAATCCAACGGTTACGCCACCGGTGCTGACAGAGCCACGTACCCAATCGCTGATGTATTGTTGTTGCTTGAGCCTACCTCGGACATTGTCCCGTGTCGGCATACCTGAGGTCGTGCCCACTCGGGACGACAGGGTTCTGAAGGTTTACCTGCACCTATCCCTTCCCCTCAACTGCTCCAGCATCGAAGCTAGTTGAGCCACCGTAGCTCTCCAGCATCTCTCCGCCCCACCCGTTCCGAATTGCCGCTGACCGTCAACGATACTGTACGATGAGCCACCATCGACGAGGTACGCCATCCTCTCCCGTTGCTCGTTCCTTAACCTTTTGCAGTATATTTTCGTCTCGACTCCACCGCGCTTGAGCTAGGTCGGTGAGAGAGACAAATTGAGAGAACTATGACTCTGTGAGTGTCTTACCGATACGGACGAGTACGTCCGTTACGTGAAAGCCCTACGGATAGAATCCGTTCGACCGTAGACGCCTTCGTCACTCCGACAAGGTTTGAGAGGCCACCGTCGCTGTCACCCGGCGACCCTTCCAAGCTTGGAGCTCGGCACCTCCCTTGAGTCAGAGCCTACACGTACGACATATAGGACATTCATACTTGCATTGTAGTTACATCGACCGTTAAGGTTACCCGTCGAACGACGACACCGTCGACGTTCAATACCATCATCCCTTATTGGCACCAAGCCATCATCCTAGACGACGTCCTAGACGGGTGTCGACCGGACGACATCCTAGACGACGTCTGACATCACGCCCCCTCTAGCCGTTCCCGTGGAGGCAAAGGTCGGCGAGCCGCCGGCGCCAGAGATGCTCGCCGGCAGCCTGTCAACAAGCCTGTTCTGGTAAAGATGGAAGCTTTCGAGCAGCGGGAGGTGGAAGAAAGTTGCTGGCCAGTTGGTCTGGGATGGCGCCAGGGAGTCGGTTCCCGTAGAGCTCGATTGCGGCAACGGAGGAGAGCCCTGCGAGGGCGGTGGGGACCAGCCCATTGAGGTCGTTCTGGGCGAGGTCGAGCTGCTCGAGCCTACGGAGCCGCCCCAAGGAAGCGGGGAGGGGGGGCGGTCATCAGCGAGAGAGGCCGGCAGGGTGGCGAGAGGCAGGGAGTGTGGGGGCAGCGGCGGGGAGGAAGCGAGCAGCCGGAGGAGGGGCAAGGCAGCGGCGGGGAGGGGGCACGGGAGGGGGGGGAGGAGGGCGGGGCGACAGCGGGGAGGGGACGCGGGCGGCGGGGGGAGGAGGGCGGGGCGGCAGCGGGGAGGGGGCGCGGGCGGCCGGGGGAGGAGAGCGGGGCGGCGGCGGGGAGGGGCACCTTCAAATATTTCGCACAGTCGCACATAACTACACTGCACATACCCTTGTGCGGTGTGCAGTGCAGTGTGCGAAATTTGCACTGCACCGCACAAATGCACGAAAAATAATATCTTGCACATTTGGACCTTTCCTGAGGGAAGGGAGGCAAAGGGGTATTCATTGCCGGCGGTTTTAAAGCTCAATATGTGGATATTCAACATAATTTTTTTACTTTTTTGACATTGACTGGACAACCTGACCAGAACTGACTGTAACTGGAAACTTTAGGTAAAGTTTATTGGAGTTTCCCAGACAAAACCATCAAAATCTAATGCTAATCATTGGAGTTGTGTTGTTTGCTGCCTCGGCCAATTCCGCAGCACCATCCCACACATAATCAGGAATAATCTAGGCAACCCAAAAAATTTATCAATTTATAATCAAGACTGAAGAATAAGAATGATAAATCGAGAATCTAGGGCATACCTTGAGCACAGATAGGTTAAACGAAGGTATTGGAAAGCTTGAAAGACATGTGCACTAACTCAAGTGATAAATGGGTAATCTAGGAAATGTATTAGGCGCGGATTTGAACAGGAAGCGAAGATTCCTGCAAGTTTTAGTTTGGAAGTCTCTAAGTTTACACGTAGACGAGTGTCATCAAGCAAAGTCTCTAAACTCCATAATGTGGCATGTTAAAACAAGTGAGCACAGATGTAAGACATGTACAACGTAAGAGGAAGATGTGGACATATTGGATCAGATCTACAGCGTAAGAGGCAAAAAATTTGGCGGAAAAACACAAATCCCGAGCTGAGATACACAAATTTTGAAACTCAAATGCCACGGAAACCACAACGGGAACCGAATCCGTAGAGCAAGACAACAACACTGAAAATATGAACAAGAAGACGATAACCGATGGAAAAAAGGCAGCTCGAGATCTACAGAATCAATAACCTTCGGCGGAACTTCAGATCTAGCTACAAATTAAAAGAACATAAACAAGATCAAATCTTACTGTGAAGACAAGATGCGACCGGCCTCGACGTCATCGATGGTGGATCTGAGAGATGTAGAATGAATGGTATTTAGTCATCTGTCATCAGTCATCTGTCTCAGATGACGGATGACGAAGATGACTGATGACGTTTATGGATGACGGAAATGTGAAGAAATATGATATATATAAAGCATTGGTGGATGGGTATGACCTCGAGCATGGAACACCAACTAGGATGGGGACAACAACCATCGGGGTCGTGAACAATGACAGGGATGAAGACCACCAAGGAGGGAAAGTTAGACCACTGAAGATGACTTTCGACCATGGGGATGACGACCACTAAGTATACCGATCGCTGACCACGATGGCGACAACACTGAGAACATCGACGAAGAGCTGGCCACAGATGTGCGCCTCGTCCCTGCCACCATGCTCAGGTAGAAAGTGTCTAGCATTTGTATTATTTGGCAGTGACAGAATTGTCGGAGGACCTCATTGGAGCTTTCCCTCATCCTCTCTTGATCACGCCTTTCCCTCTCCCTCGCCATGGTTTAGTCTACTTTGTCATCCATCTGTCCATCATCAGTTTCGTTTTCCGCAATGGATGACTGACAAAATGGGACTGATGACGTAGTTGTGACGATGACAAAACATAGACGGCCGATAAAATGTACGAATTGAAATGTTGTGGACGGATGACTAAACAGAAGTCCATTCAGGCCCGTTCCGTCTGTCCGAAAACATCATCATTCACTTGTCCAACAACTCTAGAGAGAACCGCGCCTTCGGCGCTTTTGCCTGAAGCACTTGCATGTTATTTATAGACAGAACTGGTGATGAGAGCCAATCTCATACACTCATACAGTCATAAACATTCCCTTCTGAATATTTATGTATTCCTATTATTCAACTTCGAGAGCAACCAGAGAATGTAAAAAATGATAATAAACTTTGCATTAGTTCTCAGTACTTCCCTATTTATCAGAAGTTTACTCTAACTGAATATTATTTTGTATATAGCTTTTTGCCCGAGAATAGTGAAATTTATGTCATGTTTCCCTCAATAGGGTAGCTTTGGGTTCTTTTCATACGTCATGTGCAGTTTGTGAAAATGGCAGGTATCCCATTAATTATAATATTTGATATACATGTTACAAGTAATTGTCTTTCCTATCATGAGAAGTTTAGGATTATCTTCAGTAGGTTTTTGGATGTAAACACCAACATGGTTCTGAGTTTATTTTTATTGACAAGGCAGTTGCATTGGGGCTGGGAAAAATCTTACGACTGGGAGGTGGCCTGATGCAGGACGGACGTCTAGACGTCGTGCTGTCGTCACCGAGTATGATGGCTTGGTGACTATAAATGATGATGTATCAGGAGACGGCGGTGTCGTCGTCCGATGGTACCCTGGCGGGTATGTAACTACGTGAATGTGAAATGCCCTATGTGTCGTACATGCAGGCCCCGACTCGAGGGAGGCGCCGAGCTCCTAGCTTGGACGGGTCGTCGTGTGACGGCAACGGGGGCCTGTCGAACCTTGTCGGAGTGACGAAGGCGTCTATGGCCGAACGGACTCAATCCGTAGGGCTCGCACGTAACAGACACTCACTAACATAGTTATCTCTCGTTTGTCCTCTCTCACATACCTAGCCCGAGCGCGGAGGAGACGGGACGAAAGAAATACTGCAAGGAATAACTAGATGAGCGATGGAGGGGACGACGTACCTCGTCGACGTGGCTCGTAATGCAGGGCTTCGTCTTCGTCGATGGCGTGTCGGAGCAGGTGGAGTGGGGGGACGCCGGAGGAGACTCGGCGGCTCGACGTGCAGCGGTAAGTGACGGAGCTTCTTGTAAAGGTCAGTCGTAGAGGACTCGGTCATAAGGGGGTCATTCGGAGCGGCCCGTCGGTGTTGCAGTCGGGTCGCGGCGAAACGTCTTGGAGCGGGGGTCGCAGACGACGGCGGGCGTCTAAGATGACCCGAACGGGCGTGGCGACGTCGCAAGAGTGGATGGAGGGCCTGCGCAGGCAACGGCGACTTTGGGCGGTCGGCGCGCGGGCGTGGCGCGCGGAGCGGTGCGGCTGGTTGCAGGTGACGGGGGGTCAGCGGCAGCGGTGCGTGGACTGGCGCGCGGCGAGGCGCGCGGCGCAGCAGCGCGAGCGAGAGCGCTCGGCGCAGCGAGGCGCACGGCACGGCGTGGGCGGCGTGGACGAGAGCACGCGGCGCGGCCGACGCGACGCGGCGGCGAGGGCGCAGCCGGGCGATGGCCGCGGGCGGCGGCGGAGCGGCGGCGGCGGTCGCGCGGGCGAGGCGCGGCGCGGCGGCGGCGGCGGTCGCGCACGCGAGGCGCGGCGGACAGCGGCCGCGGTCGGCGGCGGTGGCCGCGCGGACGGGCTGCACGGCGGCGAGACGTCGTGGACGCGGCGGCGCGTTCGTGAACGCTCGGGCGTGACGGCCCGAGCGGTGGCGGCGGCGGGCGGTCCTTCTTTCCTCCCCCTTCGTTCTTCCTCCCTTCTTCTTCTTGCCTTCTTCTTCCTCTCCTCTTCTTCCTTCTCTTTCTGTTCTTCTCAAACGAGGAAGGTGAGACCTGCGTTCTGTTCGACAAAATGCCACAATAAAAAAAACAGGTCTAAAGCATTAGGGCACCCACCCTTTCCATTATAATGGGGGGAAAGATGGGCCCTAATGGGCCAAACGGGATCCCTTTGGGGAGCCCTTATAAATGAGCTCCCTCATTACAAAACAAAGAAGAAAAACATATGACAAAGGGAAATTAAGGGGAAATGAAGGAGGAAGAAGCAAAGGGGGGGGGGGGGGATTAGAGAGAGAGGCCTATCCTCCCTAGATGGCAAAATGACGAACGGACGAACAACATCGCGGACGCGACGAAACACGATGAAAACAGGATGGACGAAACGGAAAAGACAAAACGCAGGTGGGAGGGAGACGAGAAAACAGAGCGATGCAACTTCACCCCGTCGTCGGCATCAATGGCGTGCGGCGCGGATGACGTCGATGGCGACCTTTGATGGCGTGCGCCATCATGGCCGTAACAGAGTGAAAACGAGAAGAATACAGAGGTTTTTTGCTCATTTTTCTATTTCTTCTACCCATATTATATACACTATGGATTACAAACATTTAACAATGGTTGGAATATCCTTCGAAGAAGGGCAGCATGTGGCCCTCACGTGCTGTGTAGTAATTCTGTAACACCTCCCCTCATTCCTACCTTGAATACCAGGGCTTCATGTTGGTTTCTTTGAAGAGCTTTGGTGAGTATGTCAGCCAATTTTTGCTTAGTATGGATGTAACAAAGTCAATGACTTGGGACTTAATTTTGTCTTCAATAAAGTGGTGGTTAATCTCCACGTGTTGAATAGGATCATGCGCCAAGCTGATAGTAGATTGGTTGCCGCAATGGAGGATGGTAGGTTGTAATGGTGAGAAACCCGACTCATGGAGGATGCCGCGAATCCAAAGTGCTTCACAAATGCCCTTGCTAAGAGCTCAGAACTCGGCTTCAGTACTGGATAAGGACATGATGGGCTGCTTCTTACTATGCCATGTGACTAAGTTGCAGCGCAGGAGAGAGCAGTACCCAATTGTAGACTTGCGATCAACTTGAGAGCCAGCATATTCAGAGTCAGTATAAAGTTTGAGATGCAAGGGCATGCCTTGATAAAAATGAGGCTAAGCCCAATGGTTCCCTTTGAGTAATGTAGAATCCGGTAGGCAGCCTTCAAATGAGATATTTTAAGATGATGCATAAACTGGCTAAGAACATTTACATCATAAGAAATGTAGGGTCATATAGGAGCTAGATAAATTAGTTTGACAATGAGACACTTATAAGTCAGAGAATCAGTATCAATTTCATTATTGTTTTGTTTAAGTTTGAGATTGGCTTCCATTGGGGTAGACATTTGTTGGCAGTGCAAATAGCCAGTATGATCAAGACACAACTTGATGAATGGCCAACCTCAATGCCTAAGAAGTATTTGAGGAGGCCTAGAATTTTAATGTTGAATTGATCGCTGAGTTGCTGACTTAAATGTCTACAATAAGAATAAAAAAGGATTCTGGATTCAATCGATGAGCGAAAAGGGTGTGATCCCCATCTGATTATTGATACTTAATGTGTTTCATGGCCTGGGTAAACTGTTCAAACAATGCACGAGGAGACTTTTTGAGTCCATGGAGGGCCTTATGAAGGCGACTCCACTTTTCGTTCAAGTATCTTCATGTAAACTTCCTCATTGAGATGACCATGTAGAAATCTATTTTTTACATCAAACTGTTGAAGGTCCCATTCCTGATTAGCTTCTAAGGAAATTAGGATCCGTGTGTTGTTAATTTTTTCCACAGGTGCAAATGTTTTGGTATAATCAACACCATGTTTTTTTCATAGCCTTGGGAAACTAACTCTGCTTTGTAGCATCCTAATTGGCTGTCAGCATGAGTACGTAACAGTGTAGATGTAATGATAATCAATAGGGCATTTACCTTGAGGTGGATTAGTTAGTTCCCATGTTTGGTTAACATATAACGCTGCCATTTCAGCATTGATAGCTGCCTTCCAAGGTGGTTGAGAAAGTGCCTCCTAAACAGTTCTGGGAATTTTTATTTTCTGCAGATTCATTAAGAATATTTTTAACCCATGAGATGCATTCTGTAAGTGAGAATATAGCTCAACAGAAAAGGAGTGGTGATGATGCTAGTGGGGATGCTAGCTGCTTGTGAGCAGACATTGAAACAAGCGGTAGCGTTAGGGCTTCTCCATGAAAAATATTTTTTGATCTGGTGATTTTGGGGCCACTACGATAGTTCCATCTCCGATACCATATTCCAAGAAAAGTATATGGTTCTTTCCGTTTTTACTCTTAGGTATGTGTAATGATTTTTTATCCTTTGATAATAGAAAGTCAATATTGGAGATGAAATGAAAATATTTAATGATGGCGAGGATGCCAACACATCACCGTCCAACGTGTCGGCACGGTCAACTGGAGTCAACACAAAGTCAACTGAAGTCAACACACCACGATCAACCGACGTCAACACCAAAGTCAACACGCCGCAACCGTCAACGAGCACGTCTCCACCCGCGCACGTCCCTATGCGCGTCATGACACAACGCCAGAGGCAGATCCACAACTGCCCTTTGGCGTGACACGGCGCACGTCTTTTCTTTAATTTATCGTCATTTTCTCTTTCCTCCAAGGCCTATATATAGACCATTGTTTTCAAGAAACATTTAGGCAGTCATAATTTCAAGAATTGAGTTTTGTTTAACTCTTCTTGGAGGACTGCCCAGCCTCCCCTATCCCTCGTAACCCTAGCCGTCGCCGTCGCCGCCGCCGCCGCCTCGCGACGTCGGCCTTCCATCCTCTCTCCTTCCGCTCTCGCCATCCTCTCTCTCTCTTACTCTCTCTCTTTGTCTCTCTCCCTCTCACCCTCTCTCTCGCCCAAGGCCGCCCAGGCAGCCCTGCCAGGGCCGCCCAGGCCGCCCCAACCAAGGCCGCCCAGGCAGCCCCGCTAGGGCCGCCTAGGCCACCCCACCCAAGGCCGCCAGGGCTGTCGCTGGCCGCCAGGGCCGCCACTGGCCGCCCCCCCGGGACGCTGCGTGCCTGTCATCCATGCTTCAAACACCCTCGAAGCTTCATACAGCGGGGCATACCGTTTAGGTTTCGGGGCGCTGCCCCGAAACGCATAGTTGACCCCCCCCCCAACTGACCGCACAGTTGGATCCGCGACACCTTGTCGTAGCGCACGTCAGTCGTCCCGCCAACGACGCCCAAGCCCAAGCACGCCGGCCTTTGAGCAACCAGGCAGAGTCTCAACCAGGGCTATTCAACGCCCGGAACGTCCAGATCCTATCGTCCAGTGGGCCTCACAACGTCCGGATTCGTCCAGCCGCGTCACGATCAGAATTTCCCGCATCCTCTTCACGCACTACGGTGCAGAGGTACGCCAGAAATCTCTGGTGTCGAAGTGTTCTCCGTTGAGTATTTTCTCGAGAAGTTTCCACCGTCGTCAGACTTAGATGTGGTTTGGATTTTCTACCTCTTCTCTCTTCTTCTCGAGTGCTTCTTCGCGACGTGAATTCGTCATATTGATTTCGGTGCTTGGCATCGTCGCGGTGGGGGAAGACAGTACTCCCGCCCTCGATAAGGGTCGGAGCTGCACCACCAGATTTTCATCGGTTTTAAAGTCCGAATCCGACCGTGTGATTTCTGTGGCTGTTTTATCCCTCAAATATCCGCTCCATCCTTAGCCGTCCACCTTCTCGTAGTCAGCCCATCTATCCCGTCGTCCCGTCCTTCGTCATCTATCCCATAGTCGTACACCCCGTAGTAGTCCTATGTCATTTAATATATAAATGCATATATATCAATTATATACATATACATACATAAATACACACATGTATATTTGTGTATATGTATACATATCTATATGTATGTACATGTATTTTTGAGAGAGGAAAATTCATAATTTGTTGTGTCAATAAAAGCACATCTGATTCTCCAGTACATGATATTACTTTACATAGTTTATCTTCTTTTAAGTTCATTCCTGAGCAGCTAAACGTGTATAACAGCATTCATGGAGCTGGATTAAGTGAGAGAGAAAGATAAAGATAGAGCTGAGACAGTAATTCTCAAGAGCAGGGATCGAGGATTCGAACTGATCGTTCAAATGTTTGATCGGATCAGGCATTCAAACAGTCAAATCCAAACCTCAATCAGACCCAGTTAAAATTCGATTCGAACCCGAGCTTCACATCATGTTTGGATCGATTTTTTCAAACTGGCCCAATATTTGGATCGATTTTTTCAAACTGGCCCAATATTTGGATCAATTATCAGATTTGATTTGATTTGAACATTTTGTTCGAATCAAATCAAATCAAATGTTCAAATCTGAAAACAAAAGACTATAAATTTTTGTATTGCTCTTCCCGCCGACCTGGCAAGTCTGGATTCGTGGAGTTCAAATATTGTGTTTGTGAAGTTTGTGGATTCGAATATTCTTCTTAGAGCTTGACAGGACATGAATAATTTGAGAGCCTCTTCTGCATTATGCATTGGGAAATGTGCATCATACTATGTCATTGTCGTCACAATCACCCAACTCATTTGTATGAAAGTCTTATGAGATACTCTAGTTGATGCTAAATGAGAATAGTATTGTCGCCCAACTCATTCCATATGAATATCATCATCTCAGGTGATGATAAATCAATGTCATGGAAGATAATTTGGTGGTTTCATTCACCAATGAAGACTGAAAAATCTAAGATTCCCATGGAAGATCATTAATGGGTTCAATTCTGTAATTAATAAAAAATTTAATACATGGTTTAAATTTTAATCCTAAATGAAATGTAAGAGTTAAATATTGAATATAGCAGTGTTGAAAGTTTGAAAAAGAATGTTGTGTTTTTTTGCAATCAGAAATTTCTTCTTGTGCACACATACATAAACCATCCAAATAAACTCATTATACGTTTCCATATTTCTGACATCTGGATATCTATGAGAAAAAGCAAAAAAATGAGTATCTATTCCTCCAACAGCTGTTTTTCCTTGATTATCTTGGTTTCCTTTTGATGCACCATCCATAGTTTACCTTTTTTCTTGGGGTTTGTCTTGAAGGGATAAGGACAGTTGAATGTTTCTAATGTGTATGTCATGGATGTGTATTCTAGTTTAATAAGCCATGTAATTTTATGTAATTTTTGTTGTAATAAGTTTGACCCAACCCATCATTTTCTGGATTACAAACTCAGCCCTTAACAAAATTTTATATCAGCTTGTTTAGTTTCGTCCACGCTTTCCCATTGTAATAGCTGACCCAATAACTTTTTTAGAACTGAAATTGTTTCTTCAAGTTGTCAGATGAGATAATCTGCAGCTCTGTATCCTGAGATGGATGAATTTCACAACACCTTTGTCTCTGCCTTGTGTCTCTCTCTCTCCCCCAATCCCTATTTTGTCTCTAACACATTAGTAGTGCCCTACGCAGGCAGCTTGTCTCTGCGGGCGGTCGGCCTGCATGGGCAGCGATTTGTGCGGGCGACTTGCCTGCACGGGTGACTTGCCTGTGTGGGCGGCAGTCTCGCGAAGAGGGGCAGCGGTGGCAATGACGAGCGGCGGTGGCGGCGACCTTAGAAGGGAGAGAGTTAGGGCAAATCTTCTAAGAAGAATAAAACTTCAATTCTTGAAAATAGATTCACCAAGTGTATCGTGCAAAATTGGCCTACATATAGGCCTTGGAGGAAAGAGAAAATACGAGAAATAAGATAAAATAGACGATGTGTTATTGTGTCACGTCAAATGGCAGTTTTGGATCTGGCGCTGACGACGTGTCATGATGCTTGACGTGTTGTGTGTAAGTGGAGACGCGTCTGATGCCGGCGCATTGACTTGATCGTTATTAAGGTGGTTCTGCAGTTGATGTTGGCGATGAGTCAGGATGCGGGACATCTCGAATGATAGTGGCGTCGCATCCAAAGATGGTGCGTTGACGTCGTCGCCACCAATTTTAGTATTTAAAGAAGAGACCAATTCTAGTAAGGTATGCACAAAAGTCACACCCCCCTCCCCCCCCCCAGCAAGGCCATCATGAATAGGAACAAGCATGGAGCACAACTTTTTTTGGAGGCATCTCGAGAAGTTTCATTGTGCTATACATTATGAGTTGAAGGGGTTACCAAAGAGAAAGTAATAAGTTGCTGAGCTATTATTTGGTGGACCGCACAATATGAAGGACCCCCGATGAATTGTGATATCCCTAAAGCTACTAAAGTGGAGCTTAGGCAGCTCGTATGTGATGGAAATATATGTGGCCAACAAGCTAATCACACACTCCACATCTTGTTCTGTGTTCATTGATACAACATATTCATTATAGTGCATGTGTGATGCTCATAATGAAGTCCGTGAATACATGATTGGACTTAGTGAATTATGATGATATTGTGTTCTAAACATTCTTAATTCAAAGTATACAGATAGAATAGCACTATCTAGCCTCACTCATAGTGTTATTCTATCCGGATACTTTGATGTCCTTAGTGTGGAGACACTAAGGATAGATAGTGGGTGCTCTTTAGTGGAAAGAGTTCATTGAATTGATCCACACAAATCCCTGAATGGTACTATACTGAATGGTCAATCACACATTCCACATCTCGTTCCATATTTATTAATAGAACATATTCTTTATAGTGCACGTGTGATGCGTATAATGAAGTTCATGAATACATGATCGGACTTAGTGAATTATGGTGAGATCGTAATACGGAGATCACTAGTCTTTAAGCATGTGTTCTAAACATTCCTATCCTAAGGATACGCGAGAAGGACATCGAAGTATCCGGATAGAATAACACTATCTAGCCTCACTCATATGATGAGTATGGCCGGTCCCGTAGCCATTAGTGTGGTGACACTAGGGATAGATAGTGGGTGCTCTTTAGTGGAAAGAGTTCACTGAATTGATCCGTACGAATCCCTGAATGGTATTATACCAAACTGTCAATCAGGTCGATTCACGTCACGGTTGTGTAAGTGGTCCTTAGACCTAAGACACCAAACACGTCTTATGGACGGATAGTTGTACTTTGGCTATGGCTAACGAGTCTCTAATCATGGGATTCTAAACTGTCTTAGTTAGAGTACATCAAGAAGTTCAAGAAGGAGATTAAGTGGTCAAGATGGGATTGTTCACCATCAGTATAAGAGGTGACAGCTCAAGGAAGATGATGCGATGAAGTCCTTAGCCAAGGTAGTGAAAATATCAAAGAAGAGTTCTTCGATGATTTTCGAATGCATTAGTACTAAGTCGAATGATCGATTAGGGTTTGATAGTTGACCATACCCTATGTCGTCCAAGGAGCATCAAGTGGATGAGGGATTATACATACACGGTAACTGATGACGAACATGTTCCATGAAGTGAGTCGATACACACTCCTTTGTATCTTCTAGAACATGAGGTGTAGCTTGCACCCCACGAGTTGGAGACTCGACCTATCGATTGGGTTAACTCGTTAATATATATATGATGATATAGTTAATTAATTTGGAAGGCCAATAAAGGTTATCGGGCCGCTAGAGTCGTTAACTAGACTGATACATGGGCCTAGAAGGTCACACACAAATGGTCTTTTGGACATTGAAAGATATACTTAAGTTTTGGGCTTTTTAAAGAAAAATACCCACTTAGTATAAATAGGGGAAGGCCTTGAACGAAATTCACGCAGGCCAGAATTGTTTAGGGGCCTTCCCCTTCTTCTCCACTCTTCTCACACCACTCTCCATGCCCAATGCGATCGGAACGGCGTAATGACGACGATGGAAGAGATTCAACATGCCAAGGATCGTGTGGATATATCTAGAGGCTGCACAAGTGAGCAGCTCAACTCGTCTTACTCTGGGATTCAAGAAATCACAGATGCAATCCATGGAAAGGTTCATTGACTCAATAGTGTTAATGATGTTGTTCGATTCGCGAAAGTCTTTCGCTGTGTATCATTTTAATTTCTTCATACAGATCTAGGCCTCTAGAATCCAACAGTATGCATTGAGGATCTACCATGGAGCGTAGCAGACAGCGAGGGTTTTGTGAGACGGTCTCAGTTCTACACACATTTTGACATGCATATTACAAGTTTGAGAGTAGCGAAGGAGTCATTAACGGAAGCATATTGCAAAATGAAGAATCAATTAACCTAGGAACTCACAAATGTCGACCAGATCTTCCTAACTATGGACGCATGGACATCAGAGAATGATATTGAACTAATTGACATCACCGTGCATTGGATTGATGCTAAGTGGAAGTTGAGGAACTGGCTATTATCTATTCGAGAACTAGCCCACGACCATTATGGGGAGAAAATTAGAGAAGCCATCATGTCAGTGCTTGAAGAATTCAAGCTCATGGCTAAGGTATATCGCATACCATTACTTGAAAGATTCTTTTATGCATTGTAATATTTTTTCTTGTGTCACAAGTCATTGAGATTACGACTGATAATGCTTCATGCAATGGTAGAATGATCAGAGTATTGGCAGACAAAGTAGTGGATATGAATCCATGCATCACACATGCCTGTCATGTTCCATGTTTTGCACACATCATTAACCTAGTCGTCCAAGCGTTAGAGACATGATAACGATGGCAAGAGGGTCTCGAGCAAAGCTAAAAATTATCGGGAGATATGTGCAACCCTTGGGATTCCAAATTGTAACCAATTCCCGTCAACATGCCAGCAAGGTGGAATTCCACCCACGACATGTCAGAAGTAGTGGTGGAGAAGAGACATGCCTTGTTCACCATGACCCTCCTCCACATTGCTAATGACTAGTGGGGATGTGCTCACCAACTTCGTAAATATTTTGAAGCCATTTGCAGAGGCCACACACTCATCCACCAGGACGACCATGTTGACAATACCTTTCGTTGTTGGTGTCATTACATTGTTGAATGCCCACTTAGAAAGATCACCCCTGTACTTCAAAAACTGTACTGGGAGAATGACAGAAGTGACACGTGTTTCGGTCTTGGCCACTATCAACAAAATAGTGACAAAGTTGTCAAAGTATACATTTATACTAATCCACAACATAGTCGTAAATGGTGCCTCTATGTAGTACCCAATAGTTAATTAGCATCCACGAATCCATTACAACACCCAGTCATCTTGAGCTATGTGCGCCATATGCTGAAAACAATGGCAAAATGAGGAACTGATAGTCCATGCTAAATTGGTAGGAAAAAAGCATTTCCGACGCCAAGCCTCTCCATTGATATTTTTCTCACAAGGATTGAAGCTCTACATGATGCATGATTCAGAACATGGGTATACATGTTCTAGGAATGAGTTGGACACCTACATTTCTGCTTCTTTCTGCCTTACAATAGACACATTCTCATGGTAGAAGGAAACTGGCGAATGACAGTTCCCTCGATTGGCGAAGATAGTGAGATAGTTTGTATCAGTTTCACCAACCTCCGCCCAAGTAGAGAGATTGTTCTCTATTGGTCGGGCCGTCGTCACACACAACAGGCACAATCTGAATGTGGAAAACATCGAGCTATTGATAACTATGAAGTGTTGGTTGCGGCCATACAAAACCAAGCAGACGAAGCGGAACAATACCACTAAAGAAGATTTATGGAATGACACTTCCACTATCACGGTAAACTACCAAATCTGTGTAATGAATTTCTATCTTTTTAAAGATGATTAATTCATCTCATTCTTGGAGATTTCTATCATTAATTGGAAGGAGCGTGGAGCAAGGGAACCACATAGAAGAATAGGGTTGGCTGATTACTAGGGAATGTTTTATGAATGAAAAATATAATAACCCTTTGCCGAGCTGAACAAAATTTTTGTCCTCATTCGTACTATCATTAATTGGAGAGTTTCCTTATATGCATATTGTTCATCTATCGTGACGTTGCCTCCATGTGACATCCTCTCATTTGGTCCCCTCACGTCATCATGTCTGGTCACGACACATGGTCTAGTCAACGCACGATACAGACGCGATCTTGACTGAGGACGTCACCGGTCCATGTGGACGACAATGCCGCCGCCATGTGACATCCTTTTACTTGATCCTGTCGTGTCGTCTCGTCCGATCATGGCAGGTCATCTTTTGGTCACGACACATCCTCTCGCTCTTGACTGGGGACGTCACCTGTCCACGCGGCCGGCGACATCGCTGCCATGTGACGTTCTCTCATTCGGTCCCATCACGTCATCTCGTCCAGTCCCATCACGTCATCTCATCCTATCACGACATGTCATCTCGTCTGGTCACGACACATTGTCCAGTCGTGGCATGTTGTCTTGACCGGGGATGTCACCCATCCGCATGGCCGGCGACATTGCTGCCATGTGACGTCCTCTTACTCGATCCCGTCACGTCATCTCGTCCGGTCACGATACATCGTCCTGTCTGGTCATGACAGGTCGTCTCGTCTTGTCACGACACGTTGTCTCGGTCTTGACTGGGGATGTCACCCATCTGCATGGCCAGTACTGTCGCCGCCATAGAACGTCCTCTCATTCAGTCCCATCACGTCGTCTTGTCGGGTCACGGCACGTCGTATTGTTTGCACATGGTAATGGCATTGTCCCGTCAGCGCATGATACTGACTTGGCCTTGACCGAGGACATCTTACATCTGCATGGCCAGCAACGTCGCCGTCATGTGACATCATATCATTGGAGATAATTTACATAATATGGCTAACCTATAATGCTTATATCCAAACTTATGCCCATGTATTTCAAAATAATTAATCATATTTTATGTACCTCATTATATTTGATTTTTTGAAAGTAAGAGCTCCCTCATACTGTCTTCTTCAAAAAATAATACCAAATTCTGCATTTATATTTTATTGCCAAATTGTTTGATTTGTTCGAACTGTTCGAACAAATGTTTGATCGAACAAAGTTAATTGATCAAATATTTTTTTCGAACTCGATCTAACTTTTTATTCGTTCAAAATATTTGAGCTGTTTGGATCAAATCTCCAATTGATCATTCGAAACACGCGAGCTGGATTTGAACGATCCAAACCTATTCGAACCCCGATCCTTACTCAAGAGAAAGCTGTTTTCTCTTTTTTTTTTCTCTCTCTCTCTCTCTCTCTCCCTCTCTCTAGCTCTCTCTCTATTTCTCTTTCTCTTTTATTTCTCTCTCTCTCTCTCACTGTTTCTATCTATCTCTCTTCTTTCTCACACTCTCCCCATCTCTCTTATTCTCACTCACCTCCTCTCTCTCTCCATTTTAATATCTCCCACTCTCTCTCACTCTCTCTACCTCTCTACCTCTCTCTCACACTCTCTATCTCTCTCTCTCGTTTTTACTCTCTCTATCTCGCTCTCTTAATCTCTCCGTGTCTCTTTCTCACTCTCTCTATCTCTCTCTCGTTCTCACTCTCCTATATCTCCATCTCTGTTTCTTACTCTCTCTCTATGTTTCACTCTTTCTATCTCTATATATCTCTTTCGTTCTAACTGTCTCTACCTTTATATCTCTCTCTCTCTCTCTCTCTCTCTTTCTCTCTTTCGTTCTCACTCTCTCCATCTCTATCTCGTTCTCACTCTCACTCTCTCCCTCTCTCTATCTCTCTCTCTCTCTCTCTTGTTCTCTCTCTCTCTCTCTCTCTCTCTGTCTCTCGTTCTCACTCTCTATCTCTCTCTCTCTCTGTCTCTCGTTCTCACTCTCTATCTCTCTCTCTCTCTCGTTTTCACTCTCTCACTCTCTCTGTCTCTCGTTCTCACTATGTCACTCCCTCTTTGTCTTTCTTAATTTCTATCCCTCTCTTTCTAATTCGCTGTACCTCTCTTTCTTAATCTCTCTCTCATTCTCACGCTCTCTATCTCTCTCGTTCTCACTTTCTCACTCTCCTTATCTGTCTTTCTTATTCTCTCTCTATCTCTCATTCGCACTCTCTCTCTCGTTCTCACTCTCTCACTCTCCTTATCTCTCTTTCTTGTTCTCTCTCTATCTCTCATTCGCACTCTCTCTCTCGTTCTCACTCTCTCACTCTCCTTATCTCTCTTTCTTATTCTCTCTCTATCTCTCATTCTCTCTCTCTATGTCTTTATCTCTCTCTCTCTTTCTCACTCTTCATGTTTCTCTCTCGTTATCTCTCTTTCTTAAGATCTCCCTTTCTCTCTATCTCTTTCTTAATATATATAAATACATATATCTCATTTTGTTTCCTATTGTATACTTGATCCAGGTATGATCAAAAGGGGGATAGGATAGACGGCAAGAGAAAAAGTGAGAGGGGGACAAACATATGGAGGTGTCTCTTTCTAACTAGTCTCTCTCTCTCTAACCTTTTTCCGTGAGATTAAAGGTAAGCCATCTCCATAAATGCTCAACCTTAAATTAAAGTCTTAGGGGAAGAAACTAAAACTATGTCCGGTGACGTTATCATGGCATCATCCGCCGCCACCTACCCACAGAATCACCTACCCGAGGGCCGAGGTTCAAATTGATACACTCATCTTCACGATTGACGTCTCCAATCATGCCAACTATGAAGATTTCCTCTTATCATGCCAACAATTGATACACTCTCTCTCTATCTCTTATCTATTTCTCTCTCTCCTCCTCTCTCTTTCTCTCTCTTCAAATGTGCATTAACACACTCCGTCAAGTTAAGAAGGGAGAGAGAAAGAGAGGACAAATACGGCTTCCTCTTTTCTCTGTCTCTGTCTGCCTATCTGTCTCTCTCTGTCTTCTTCTCTCTCACACACAAATCTCTACTCTGTCTCTTCTCACCAGCTTTGTTCTTGGCCAACTGTACATCGAAGAGAGAGAAAGTTAGAGAGAGAGATCTCGATGGTTGGTAGGGGTGAAATATCTTGACCAAATATCAAGTTGGTAAATCCGTATGTTTATTTCCTCTCTCTTCCCTTTTATTCTTGCAGCAGATTTGCCTTGACCCGATCGAGATTCTTAAAGAGAGAGAGAGAGTATGGTTGGTGGGGGTGTAAAGAAGCCTTTTTTGACCAAATATCAATTGGGTTAATTCATGTGCTTATTTCATTCCCTTCTTATTCGTGAAGCAGACTTACCTTGACCCAATCGAGATTCATAGAATGAGAGAGAGAGAAAAGGGTGTTTAAGTGATAGAAAGAAAGAGAGAGTATGAGAGAGAAACAGAGAGAGAAAGAGATATAGCAAGAGAGAGAATGAGAGAGAAAGAGAGAGAGAGAGAAGCAAAAGAATAGTTGGTGGTGTTAAGACAAGTATATCCGATACGCACAGGTCGGTACTTGGTAGTCCTGTGGGTCGATGAGGGGCGGTTTGATGACGTCACTCCCAGATTGAGTACACCTTCCTCCCCTAAACGTGTACAAAAAATGGCATCCATCAATTAACGACTGCCCCCCTCTTTCAAAAACTTAAACTAACAGTCATTATAGCTTTTAAATATCTGTAAATGTACATTCTACCTGCCCCTGGACAAGAACAATAACTTAAATAATTTTCTTCCTAGGGGAGTTTGGAAATATTGTACCAGTCACGTGAGAAGACCGCCTGTTGACTTATAGTCCAACTTTCTGACGGTCAAATATCGGTGTCGGTTAACTAAAATTGTGCGTCGGTGCTGCGGACCAGACCACGTGTGACAGTCCAACTACACATGATTTATTAAATGAATATTGATTTATAATTCCAGTTGAGTGGATGTGGACGGAATAGTGGCCATGAGGAAAATAAAAAATAGATTTCCACGTCATTCTTTCTGTATTTAATTATTCATATTAGAACCGTGAATCCGATAAGAGTGCTGGCGGGTCCTCTTGCGGATCGGATCCGATAGGTCGCGATGGTGGGCCCCGGCAACCAACAAACCCTCCAAGGGTTAATCGAACGGCAGCCACGGAGTAAAACGAAAGGTCAGAGTCATTCACCAACACCAGGAGCAATCTCAGCCGTCGATGCTTATCTCGTCGAAGATCGGACGGTGGAGAATGAATTTCGTGACTGATCTGAGCCAGATCGGGGGGGGGTCTCGTCGCCAGCTTTGTCTACAAATACCAGGCGAGTGCTTCAGAAGAAAGCGCTGAAGGGGCAGTTCTCTCTCTACATCTCTCAGATCCACCGTCGCGGACGTCGAGGCCGGTCGCATCTCCCCTTCTCGGTAAGATTCGTCCCTGTTTCTGTTCTTTTATTTTGTAGCTAGATCTGAAGTTCCGCCGGAGGTTATTGATTCTGTAGATCTCGAGCTGCCTTCTTTGAATCTGTTATCGTCTTCTTGTTCATATTTTCCGAGTTATTCTCTTGCTCAGCGGATTCGTTTCCCGTTGTGGTGTCTGTGACCTTTGAGTTTCGAGATTGGTGAATCTCAGGTTGAGATTTGTGAATCTCTTTTCGTTTGTCGGTGGAAATGTACGGAATGGTTGGATCTTTCTCGGTCAGGTTTTTTTTGCCTCTTACGCTGTAGATCTGATCCGACATGTCCAGATCTCCGTCGACAGGTCTTAGATCTGTGCTTACTTCTTGTAATAACATACCGCGGTATGTAGTTTCCTTCTTCGTATGCCGACACTCGTCGACGCGGAAGCTCAGCGACTTCCAAACTAAAACTCGCAGGAATCTTCGCTTCGTGTTCAGATCCGCGCCTAATACATTTCCTAGATCACCGATCTATCATTTGAGCTAGTGCACAGATCTTCTGAGCTGTCCAATTCCTTCTTCGTTTCACTTAGATTCTCGATCTGTCAATCTTGTTCGTCTGTCTTGATTATAAAGATGGAGAAAATTTTCGAGTTACCTGGATTATTTCTAGATTCTTTGAGCTATGTTCGGTCGATGCAGATGGAGTGACGGATTGAAGGAATAATGATTATAGTTTCTTTGTTTTGTGATTTGCTTGCGCAGTCGAGCCATGGACACGTTCTTGTTCACGTCGGAGTCCGTGAACGAGGGGCACCCGGACAAGCTGTGCGACCAGATCTCGGACGCGGTGCTGGACGCGTGCCTGGCGCAGGACCCGGAGAGCAAGGTGGCGTGCGAGACGTGCACGAAGACGAACATGGTGATGGTGTTCGGGGAGATCACAACCAAGGCGGTGGTGGACTACGAGAAGATCGTGAGGGACACGTGTCGCGAGATCGGGTTCGTATCGGATGACGTGGGCCTGGACGCGGACCACTGCAAGGTCCTGGTCAACATCGAGCAGCAGAGCCCGGACATCGCCCAGGGCGTGCACGGGCACTTCACCCGGCGGCCTGAGGACATCGGCGCGGGCGACCAGGGCCACATGTTCGGGTACGCCACGGACGAGACCCCCGAGCTGATGCCCCTCAGCCACGTCCTAGCCACCAAGCTCGGCGCGCGGCTCACCGAGGTCCGCAAGAACGGCACCTGCCCCTGGCTCCGGCCCGACGGCAAGACCCAGGTCACGGTCGAGTACCAGAACGACGGTGGCGCCATGGTCCCCCTCCGCGTCCACACCGTCCTCATCTCCACCCAGCACGACGAGACCGTCACCAACGACGAGATCGCCGCCGACCTCAAGCAGCACGTCATTAAGCCCGTCATCCCCGACAAGTACCTGGACGAGAAGACCATCTTCCACCTCAACCCGTCCGGCCGCTTCGTCATCGGCGGGCCGCACGGTGACGCCGGGCTCACCGGCCGCAAGATCATCATCGACACCTACGGCGGCTGGGGCGCCCACGGCGGCGGCGCCTTCTCCGGCAAGGACCCCACCAAGGTAGACCGCAGCGGCGCCTACGTCGTCCGCCAGGCCGCCAAGAGCGTCGTCGCCTCCGGCCTCGCCCGCCGCTGCATTGTGCAGGTCTCCTACGCCATCGGCGTGCCCGAGCCGCTGTCCGTCTTCGTCGACTCCTATGGCACCGGCAAGATCCCAGACAAGGACATCCTGCAGATCGTCAAGGAGAATTTCGACTTCCGCCCCGGCATGATCACCATCAACCTCGACCTCAAGCGCGGCGGCCAGCGCTTCATCAAGACCGCCGCCTACGGCCACTTCGGCCGCGAGGACCCCGACTTCACCTGGGAGGTCGTCAAGCCCCTCTCCTGGGACAAGCCCCTCCCTGCCGCCTGATCATCCATCTCCTCCGGTCTCTGTTTTCCCTTCCCCCCTCCAAATTATGCCTTCATTACCTCGCCCCGTTCCACCGTATGATGTGTTTTGCCCTGTCCCCTAGTATAACTCTTTGATAATTGCTTGCTTGGTTTGATGGCGATGATAAATTCCCCTCCTCATCAGCAGAATTCTGTATCGTCTTCGTCATAGTCACCCAATCTCATCAGGTCCACTGCCGCCATCGTCCCTTGCCAGGTCGCGGATGGCGCCGACGAGGATGGCATAAACCTCGCGGCAGCGCGGGTCGCCGCGGTTCCCGGCGGCGAAGACATGGGTCCGGCCGCCGAGCTGCAGCCAGCTGATGCCGGGCTCCTTCTTCAGGCCCCGCCGCCGCATGCCCCCCCGCACCGCCGCCACCCCTCCCCACTCCCCCGCCCCGGCGTGCATGTTCGACAGCATCACCATCGCCCCGGCGTCATCCGCCACCCGCTCCGCCGCCGCGCCCAACGACTCCCCCCCCTGCGCCACGCACCCGCCCAGTAGCGTCCGCCACGCCACGCCATCCCACTCCACCGGCGCGTTGCGCATCAATTCCCCCGCCTCGGCCGCCCGGCCTGCCCTGCACAGCATTCCCACCACGCAGGTGTAGTGCTCTACGCCGGGTTCCACCCCGAATTCCCCCCGCATCCGGCCCAAGTACCCGAGGCCGAGCTCGGTCCGGCTGAGCGCCGCGCACGCCGTCAGCACCCCGGCGAACGTCGCCGCCGTGGGGGTTTCCGGCATGGCCTCGAACGTCCTCAGCGCCTCCGCGGCCAGCCCATGCTGAGCCAGCCCGGAGATGATGGCGTTCCAAGAGACCACGTCCCTGTCAGGCATTCCCTCGAACACCTTCTTCGCATCCTTGACGGCCCCTGCGCGGGACAGCATAACGATGGCCGCGTTCTGGACCAGCGGGCGAGCCCACAAGCCCCCCCTCAGCGCGCGGGCGGCGAACGCCTCCCCCTGGCGGAGCGCGGCCAAGCTCCCGCAGGCGCCCAGCGCCATGGCGAAGGTGACCTCGTTGGGGGCGACGGCGTCGTCCTCCATCTCCCGCCAGAGCCGGAAGGCCTCCTCGGGGAGCTCGTTCTGGACCATGGCGGCCATGGCGGAGCTCCAGGAGACGACGTTCCGCACGGGGAGGCAGCGGAGGGCGACCCGGGCGGCGGCGGCGTCGCCGGACTTGCCGAGCAGGTCGACGACGGCGTTGCCGACGAAGACGTCGCGGTCGAGGCCGCGGCGGAGGGCCTGGGCGCGGGCCTGGGCGCCGAGGCGGGGGAAGGGGGCGCGGGCGCAGAGGCCGAGGACGACGAGGAAGGTGACGCGGTCCCAGGCGTGGACGTAAGGGAGGATGAGGGAGAGGAGGGGGGCGGCGGCGGCGGGGCGGCCGGCGGCGGAGTAGGCGGCGATGAGGGAGTTGCAGGCGAAGAGGTTGGGCGGGGAGGAAGGAGAAGGGTTGGGGAGGGCGCGGGCGGCGGCGGAGAGGCCGGAGCAGGAGAGGTAGAAGCAGAGGAGGGCGTTGGCGGGGACGGGGAAGGCGGAGAGGCCGGACTTGAGGAGGAGGGAGTGGCAGAGGAGGCCGGCGGGGGGGGAGGGGGCGGCGGCGGCGGCGGAGAGGGCGGCGGAGAGGATGAACTCGTTGGGGCGGAGGTGGGGGAGGGAGAGGAGGCGGGGGAGGAGGAGGAGGGCGGCGGAGGGGTCGCCGCGGCGGAGGTGAGCGGCCATGAGGGAGGAGAAGGAGACGAGGTTGGGGAAGGGGAGGGAGAGGAAGAGGCGGAGGGAGAGGTCGGGGCGGGAGCAGCGCGAGTAGAGGTGGATGAGGGCGTTGGCGTGGGGGAGGGGGAGGGGGGGGCGCCGCCGGAGGATGGCGCCGTGGAGGGATTGACCGCCGCGGAGGTCGCCCGCCGCCGCCAGCGAGACCAGCGCCGCCATCGCCGCCGCCGCCGCCATTGCGCGCGTCTGCCGTCTGAAGGGAGCGGGTGATGGGTTTTCAAGTGTTTCGTTTCTACTCTTCTTCGTCTTCTTATTCATCCGGAGTCTGTGTTCCTCTCTCTTTTTTTTTCTCTCTCTTGCTCACTCTTCATCTTTCTTTCTTTGTCTATCTCTTTCCCTCACTCGCTCTCTCTCTCTCTCTGTGATTGTGTCTGTGTTTCTCCCTTTTTTTCCCTTATTCCATCTCTCTGCGCGTTTCTCCCTTTTTTTCCAGTAGTCCCTCTCTCTGTGTTTCTCCCTCTTTTTCCAGTAATTCCTCTCTCCGTGTTTCTCCCTCTTTCTCTCTCTCTGTCTCTGTCTCTGTCTCTGTCTGTCTGTCTGTCTCTCTGTCTGTCTCTCTCTCTCTCTCTCTCTCTCTCTCTCTCTCTCTCTCTCTCTCTCTCTCTCTCTCTCTCTCTCTCTCTCTCTCTCTCTCTCTGTCTCTCTCTCTCAATCTCTCTCTCTCTATCTCTCTCTCTGTCTCTCTCACTGTCTCTCTCTCTCTATCTCTCTCTCTGTCTCTCTCTCTGTCTCTCTCTCTCAATCTCTCTCTCTCTCTCTCTCTCTCTCTCTCTCTCTCTCTCTCTCTCTCTCTCTCTCTCTCTCTCTCTCTCTCTCTCTCTCTCTCTCTCTCTCTCTCTCTGTCTCTGTCTCTGTCTCTCTCTCTCTCTCTCTCTCTCTCTCTCTCTCTCTCTCTCTCTCTCTCTCTCTCTCTCTCTCTTAGTGTTTGCCCAAACGGCATCTGTTCGTTATCTGGTATCGGACAACCGATATCCGATATCCAGAGAAAAGTGGGACGGCGTCGGATATTGGATATCTGATATCGGACGATATCCGTCTCGAAGGGTTAGACGGATATCGGTACCGGATACCGTAGGTAAAGGGACGCGACGGATACCCGATATCGGATATCGGCTTTTGATATCCGGATATCAGAAATCGATATCCGCTTATTTTTTTCTCATTCTACGGCGACCCCATATGGGAAAATTCTAAATTCTTTTGGAGTTTATATTTGCCTCACCCGTCATATCTCATTGCGCCCCGCCCACAGATGCTACATATTGAATAAATTAGATATGTCATTTTCACTTATTGTTGTCATATGTTGAAATTCATATGTTGAAAATGCAACATATATGTGGGCCATAATTAATGTCAGAATGAAATTAATATAACGTAATATAAGAAAATAAAATTGCACAATATAATTAATATTTTTAATAGATAATAGAAATAGTTAGTAAGAGGAATAACAAATCTGATGGTTGAATAATAAAGGGAGACTGAAAGATATAAGTGGAAAGGTTATTTTAGACTTACAATTCATGTTTTAACGAAATTAATATAATGTAATTAGAAGAAAATAAAAGTGCATAATATAATTAATACTTTTAATAGATAATAGAAGTAGTTAGTAAGCGGACTAATAAATGTGATGATTTGATAATAAAGGGAGAGTATAAGACACTAGTGGAAGGGTTATTTTAAACCGACAATTATTGTCTCAACGAAATTAATATTAATGTAGTTTTAAGAAAATAAAAGTGCGTAATATAATTAATTCTTTTAATAGTTAATAGAAATAGTTAGTAAGAGGAATAATAAATCTGACGGTTTAATAGTAAGGGGAGAGTGTACGATAATAGTGGAAGGGTTATTTGAGATTTATAATTCAGATATAGGAGGAAGGATACTAAGCTTAGCATGATATTTAATGATAATGATTATTCATTTTGAGTGATATTAAGATTATATATAGGATAGGGTAGAGAAATATAGTAATGACGGATATAAAGAATTGTTAATTTTGGGAAATTTAACAATTATTTCAGGAGAATTAAGTTCTAATTAAGTTTTAACAAAAGTTTTAATTAAGTTCTTCCCTACCTTTAGGTGCCTCAATAAGTTTATTTAACCAATTTGTTAATAAGTAATGAAGTGGAGATTTGAATTAATTATTTTACTTGGACGGTTAAATGTGATTTAATAAATTTTGAAAGTTCAAGAACTTTTTCGGAAAATGTTGGAAAAAATTTAATAAATTTTTCCCGCTTTGCGATGCTTTAACATGGTTCGTGGAACCAATATTTATAATACTAAATAAAGTGCACATTTGAACTAAGTACTTCACTTGTTTGATTAGGTGCGAATTTTTAATTTAGTGAAATTCAACAATTTTTCATGAGAATGTTGCAAAAATCAGTAAAAAAAATATAAAAGTATGCACATGGACAACTCTTAATTTTTAACAAAATTCACTAAATATATACGACATCGGTGCAAAGTCTTAAACAAAGGAGGCTATGTCAAAAACACGCTCTTCCCCTAGGCATTAGACCATGGCTCTGTCAGAGGTTTGTACTTACTTGGCCATCACCTGCGTAGCGAAAGTGAAAAAATAAAAAAACAATGATTACGTAAAAAATGGGAAACATGTAGTTCATGAACTTGATGTGTACCTCTAGCACATGCAACCACACCATCTTGCTCATCATCGCCATCTGAATCCAGCTCAACGTCAGTGTACCAACACTTCACAGTGATTAGTGTTTTGATGCTTAGCGGCGACAGACGTGATCTCTTGTACGTGACAATAGCGTTGCCCACCGATAACGTGCGCTCGACAAGAGTGCTTGTCGCACATACGGACAACAACTCTCTCGTAACGGCTGCAAGTAAGGGGAAACGCTTCGCCCCTGTGTTGGCCCACCAGGATAGTGGAGTGAACACTCCCTCATCAGGCACGACCTCCGTTAGGTATTGGTTGAACTCGTCCGACGCCAATGACGCACATACCGGTTGGACTTTCCGCATAATGCTCCGAAGCCAAGTGTCCAATTCTTTACCTCTTGCGGGTCCCTCTTCAGCGTCCCCTCCCGGTCGACGTGGCGGCGGGTCACATGGTAACAAGGACCGTGCGTATGCAATGGTTGCCTCTCGAACGCGGACGGAGCATTGATTGTTTGTGGAATGGATCCATCAATGCCGCGGCGGTGATTGCCTCATTCGCCCACAAGATCTCTGCATACTGTGCAAGCTTCCTATGCATCGCCTTACACGCTTGTGCCATGTTGGAATGATTTGTTTCATGCAATCGTCGTACGCCTGTGAAGAAATTGCCATCTTCAATTTGCTGGACCACTTCCTCCATGTGTTCTTTGAGGACATCTATGAGGTATAGTACGTCACATATCGCCGGTGTCAGTATCTTGTAAACATGGTCAGTGGATACGGCGAAACAACCAAGGATGCGACAAAACTCTTTCACTAAATTCCACTCGTCCTTCGACATCTTTGTCGCCATCCCCTTCCGGCCAAAAGCCTTCGACACTTCATCAATTACATCCCGCTTCTTCACGGCGGCCACTAGCATAGCGTAAGTGCTGCTCCATCGAGTCGGACAATCTAAGACGACCATGTTGGAGTCCTCAACTTTGGGGTCGTCTTCACATGACTTCGCATAAAGTTCTCTCCGTTGCGTAGAGCTTCGAATAATGCGCACTAGTGTCCGCACCTTTGCAACTACATCACCCAAACATAACGGCCTGCGTGCTTCGTTATGGTCGTCAAATTCTGAGAACATATCTCCAAGCTCGTTGTTCTGGTCGCTGTCGTAGTGGTCCGCTGTCCTCGTCATGTCGCCCTCTTCGGGCTCCACAACTTGGGCCGAAGGAATGCCGAAGCTTTTTATTGCCGCTTGAACAACAATGTTCAGAATATGCGCAACACATGGGACGGGCCTTCTTGCGCTAAAGGTCGGGTTAACGACCTTTAACTTCCTCGCCATCAAGGCCAACATCCTCTTATTCGCCGTGGCATTGTCAATAGTCACGGTGTAGACATGCATAAATATTGGTCACATGTAGAGTCACGAGTTTAGTTAGTATGATAAAGTTTGCTGTTGAATGCTGACCTTTAGCTGTAGACAAAATTCTTCTAGAGCTTGGAGAACGATGGCCATCATGTTTTCTCCATCGTGTTCGCTGACAATTTGTCGGATGGCAAGTACACGCTCTCGGTACACCCACTTATCGTCCACCCAATGGATGGTGATGCCCAATAGTTCGGTACCGTTCTCAGCGGTCCACGCATCTACGGTTAGTGACACTTGGTCCACGTTCTTCCATAGCTTCTTCACATCTTGTTTCATGCGACCATGCATTTGGATGGTCCACTGCTTAATGACCTTTGCACTTGGAGGATCCGAGTCGAGAAATGTCGCGTAACGCCACATCTCCTTGAAGGCGACATTTTGAAAAATGCTCCACAGTGAATCAGTCATGCATATGAACTGTGCAATGACATTCGTCGTTTACTCCAGCGTGTGCCCCCTAATCGGCCCTCGTCGACCTGGCTCTCCCTGTTGTCTGCTTTGCAATCTGTCTGATATACGTGGCTGGTCAGGGTCTTCCGACACCTTGCCCTTGAGATCCGCATGACGAGCTGGATGGCAAGCTTTGAAATGCCACCAAAAAACATTGGTGCTTTTGTCGACCTGCCGCTTTATTGCTTTTCTCTTATTGTGCAGGTTCATCTCCCGTCACAGTAAGCATGCATAGTATCCATCTTCCATGTGTTCGAAGTAGTCAATAATGACTGACCGATTTGAACGAGGGTGACTCTGTACGGCATGAGAAGTTCCCGCGTCCGTACGTTCAAGACCTATAGCTCCCGACCCACATCTGTCTTGGGTTGGACCACTGCCTCCAGGTGTGTTTATGTTTCAGAAGGCATAATTCGGTCAGCCGGATTCTATGAATATAAACAATAAATTAAAAGAGCACTTAGGTAGAATGACAGAAGAGTGGAATTCACTGGGAGAGAATAACAGATGGGTGAATTCAAGAGGAGTTATGTAGAGTTAGTGAGTAAAAGAGAATGAGTGGGGAGGGAGAATTAGAGTGTAACAGAGGGTGAGAGAGAATTAGGGGTAATTAGAGAGTAGGAGATGGTGAGAGGAACGAAGGAGAATTAGAGAGTGGGGGAGAGTGAGAGGAGATAGGCAGAGTAAGTGAGTAAGGGAAAATGAGAGTAGGGAGGGAGAATTAGATGTTAAAAATTTAAAAAGATGGGATAGAAACTATATAATAAGGGAGAATGAGAGAGAGAGAGAGAAGAGCGGAGAGAGGGAGAAATAGAGAGTAATAGAGGATAGGAGAAGAGAGGGAGAGATGGAACTATAAGTCAAAAAATTTCAAGGCGTGAGGGAGAATGAGAGAGAGAGAGAGAGATAGAATGAGATTGTACGAGAAAATGGGAAAGGGAGAGGGAGAATTGTATAGTAAGGGAGAATGAGAGAGGGAGAAGAGAGAATTATAGAGTAAGGGAGAATGAGAGAGAGAAGAGAGGAAAGAGGGAGAATTAGAGAGTAATAGAGGGTGAGAGAAGAGAGGGAGAGATGGAACTGTAAGTCAAAAAATTTCAGAGCGTGAGGGATAATGAGAGTAGAGAGATAGAATTAGATTGTAAGACAAAATGAGAGAGGGGGAGGGAGAATTATAGATTAAGGGAGAATGAGAGAGAGAGAGAAGAGAGAATTATTGAGTAAGAAAGGGCGAGAGAGAATTAGGGAGAATTGGAGCTAAAAATATGAAAATGTTACAGAGCGTGAGGGAGAATGAGAGAGAGAAATAGAAATAGAGTGAAAGAGAGAATGGGAGAGGGAGAGAGAGAGGGAGAATTATAGATTAAGGGAGAATAGAGAGAGAGAAGAGAGAATTCTTGAGTGACAGAGGGCGAGAGAGAATTAGGGAGAATTTGAGCTAAAAATATGAAAATATTACAGAGCGTGGGGGAGAATGAGAGAGAGAGAGATGGAATTAGATTGTAAGAGAAAATGGGAGAGGGAGAGGGAGAGGGAGAATTATAGATTAGGGAGAATGAGAGAGAGAGAAGCGAGAATTATTGAGTAAGAGAGGGTGAGAGAGAATGAGGGAGATTTTGAGGTAAAAATATGAAAATGTTACAGGGCGTGAGGGAGAATGTGAGAGAGAGATAGATTTAGATTGTAAGAGGAAATGAGAGAGGGAGAGGGAGAATTATAGAGTAAGTTAGGATGAGAGAGAGGGGGAGATTTATAGGGTAATAAGAGGGTGATAGAGAATGAGGGAGAATTTGAGGTAAAAATATGAAAATTTACAGAGCGTGAGGGAGAATGAGAGAGAGAAATAGAAATAGAGTGTAAGAGAGAATGAGTGAGGGAGAGGGATAATTATAGAGTAAGTTAGAATGAGAGAGAGAGGGAGATTTAGAGAGTCGAGAGGGTGAGAGAGAATGAGGGAGAATTTGAGGTAAAAATATGAAAATGTTACAGAGCATGAGGCAGAATGAGAGAGAGATAGAATTGGATTGTAAGAGAAAATGAGAGAGGGAGAGGGAGAATAATAGGGTACGTTAGAATGAGAGAGAGAGGGAGATTTATAGAGCAAGAGAAGGTGAGATAGAATGAGGGAGATTTTGAGGTAAAAAGATGAAAATGTTACAGAGCTTGAGTGAGAATGAGAGATAGATAGAATTAGATTGTATGAGGAAATGAGAGAGGGAGAGGGAGAATTATAAAGTGAGAATGAGAGAGAGGGAGATTTATAGAGTGAGAGAGGGTGAGAGAGAATGAGGGAGATTTTGAGGTAAAAATATGAAAATGTTACACAGCTTGAGGGAGAATGAGAGAGAGAGAGATAGAATTAGATTGTAAGAGGAAATGAGCAAGGGAGAGGGAGAATAATAGAGTAAGTTAGAATGAGAGAGAGAGAGGGAGATTTATAGAGTAAGAGAGGGTGAGAGAGAATGAGGGAGAATTTGAGGTAAAAATATGAAAATGTTACAGAGCGTGAGGAAGAATGAGAGAGAGAGAGGTAGAATTAGATTGTAAGAGAAAATGAGAGAGGGAGAGGGAGAATAATAGGGTAAGTTAGAATGAGAGAGAGAGAAGAGAGAATAATAGAGTAAGGGAGAATGAGAGAGGGAGAGGAGAGGAGAGAGGGAGAATTAGAGAGTAATAGAGGGTGAGAGAAGAGAGGGAGAGATGGAACTGTAAGTTAAAAATTTTCAGAGTGTGAGGGAGAATGAGGGAGAGATATAGAATTAGATTGTAAGAGGAAATGAGAGGAGGGGGACAATTATAGAGTCAGTTAGAATGAGAGAGAGAAGAGAGGAGTGAGGGAGAATTAGAGAGTAATAAAGGGTGAGAGAAGAGAGGGAGCATGATTGAGATTGAGAGATAGAGTAAGGGAGAGATAATGAGAGACAGGGCTTGAGAGAGAATGAGTGATAGATGGAGAATTAGATTGTAAGAGAGATTGAGAGAAGGAAAGGGAGAATTATAGAGTAAGGGAGAATGATCGAGAGAGAAGAGAGGGGCGATGGAGAATTGGAGACTGGAGAGTAAGAGAGAATGAGAGGAGAGAAGGAGACTTGGAGGTAAAGCAGCAAAAAAGAATCAGAGAGTTAGAATTAGAGATAAAAATCGTAGAAGAATCAGCGAATTAATAAAAAAATAACTTCTTTAATGATCTCTGCAAATAACATCTTTTAATTTCACTATAGCATTGGGATGCAATTAGTCATTTTAACTACAGAAGTGAGAATCAGCTGATGAATTAGGAACAGAAAACAAAGATACGAGTCTTAAACTGCATAGTCTAAGATTAAAACCGACGAAAAATACGAGTCTTAAACAGACGAAAATGCTGGAACGTACCCGCGTAGTGTTCGGCCAACGATTCCGCCGATGCCGATGTCTGCCGACGCCGCCGTCCACCGTCTGCTGACCGCCGTCTGCCTATTCTGCCATCCGCTACCTTCAGCTGATCAGCTCTCTTTCCCTCTTTCATGTATTTTTGATTCAAAGTTTCGAATAAAAAATACACGAAAATTATTAACTAATTAATTTAATGAAATTCGATGTGGATATCGAAAACCGATATCCACACCCGATATCTGGTACTGTCATCCTTCCCCCTGAGATGGAGACGGACACCGACATCAAGACAGATATCGGTATCGGGTATCGGCACTGTGGCAACCGATATCCAATACCGATATCCGATATCCAGATTTAAAAAGCGGATACCAGAAAATCCCTTTCCGGTAGCTGATACCGCATCCGCCCCGATACCAGCATCCGGTACCGGTATTGGGACGGGCGAACACTACTCTCTCTCTCTCTGTCTCTCTCTTTGTTTCTCCCCCTTTCTCCTCGTCTCTCTCTCTGTGTTTCTCCCCTTTTTCTTCCTCTCTCTCTCTCTCTGTGTTTCTCCCCTTTCTCTTCCTGTCTCTCTCTCTCTCTATCTTTCTCTCTCTTTGTTTCTCCCCCTTTCTCTTCCTCTCTCTCTCTGTGTTTCTCCCCTTTCTCTTCCTCTCTCTCTCTGTGTTTCTCCCCCTTTCTCTTCCTCTCTCTCTCTCTCTGTTTCTCCCTCTTTTTATCTTATTCCCTCTCTGTGTTTCTCCCTCTTTTCCCCTAACTCCCTCTTTCTCTCTCTGTGAGTATTTTTTCCCCTTATTCCCTCTCTCCCTGTATTTCTCCATCTTTCTCTTTCTCCCTGTATTTCCCCTTATTCCCTCTCTCTCTTTGTATTTCTCCCCCATTCTCTTCCTCTGTGTGTTTCTCCCTCTTTTCCCCTTATTCTCTCTCTCTCTCTCTCCCTCTTGCTCTCTCTCTGTATTTCTCCCCCTTTCTCTTCCTCTCTGTTTCTCCCTCTTTTTCCCTTATGTCACAGTTATCCATCCGTGGACAACAAATTATTATCTACATCCTGTTTCGAAGAGCTGCCATCACCATCAACCTGTTTAATTAATCACCATCATCAAGATGATCTTCTTGGAGCTTCTCAGATGATGTCAAGCAAGTAGACAGAAAGTTTCACCATGGAAAAAGAAGTCATGCCATATTTCTGTTCATTCTATGTAATAAATAAAATTCTTGATAAATACTTCAGAGCATACTAAAAAACTTTGCCCAAGGATAAAAAGGAGATGCACCCTCCCTAGTACAACAGATAAAGAATCAATAATGCCCAGAATATCATCCTCGCAGCTTATTCTTGAAACGTATATACTTTTTATTTTTGTCGCTCCTCCAATGATCCCAAAGAAGCTTCCTAGCTCTTCCTGCAAATACATATTTTTAAATTTTGTACTCTCGAAAATAATGCCAAAATTGAGATAGATCTATAAAAGAGGGAAAAAGTGAGATAAATGCAGTAACTTATCGCCAAAGTTGAAGAAAGCTAGCATATTGGTACCAAGGTAACCCTTTCCTTTTTTCATTTATTGGCAAGAAACATGGATTCGGGTATGACTGTCCCAAGACTTGTGCTCGTAGACCAATCCAGCCATGCCATTAATACCACCCAATAATATTTTATATTAATTAAAGTTCAGAGTTCAATAGAATTTACAGTAGCGGAGCAAAGCATAAATATCCCAAATAGGGAAGTGCGGCCGTCATCCGTCACATCATACGTCATGGTGACGGCAACGTGATGGATGATGTGATGGTGACGGTGACAAAATTAGGGGCCCATAACGGTGACAGTGACGGATGATGAATTGGGTGTGATGCTGACGCGACGGTGATGGGGGCCCTTTGACGAGTGACGTGACGGGATGGCCATCACGGATGACGGCTGTGATGGATTTTTAAAATGACAAAAAAAGCTTAAAAATCGTTCGATTTAAGCTTTTCAACGGCCAAGATTTCGCCACGTGGTGTCGCTTACTCGATTTCTTGGGATTTTGCAGAAAAATCCCTGTATTAATTCGCACGCACAAAAGGATGCCGTCCATAGATAATTGGACATATGCCCCTCCAATTCTCTCTCATCCGCATGGTTGTTTTTCCCGTCACATGTGACGCTGATGCCGTCTGGTGACGGGGACGTGATGGGGACGTCGCAAACCATGACAGTGACGCGAACATGACGGATTTTTCCGAAATCCTCTGACGTTTGACAGGGCGGTGACGTGAAGAAACTTTCCTCACGGATCGTCATCCATCCCGTCACGTCCCTGAAGCGTCGTTCCCCTAATCCCAAATATACACCGATTCTACCAATCCATGTCTGAAATAGAAAGGAGATGCATATAACGATCATACCTTTGCCGGTCGCCAAGTATGCCCCAGATCCTAATTGCTGTTCCTCAGCCCCTTGGGCATTGGTGGATGCAGGAGAAGAGGGCGCTTTCACTGCCATCGTCGTGTAACGTCGCAGGACTCCGCGATGTAGACAACGACTATGTGGGATTTCAATCGCACCTTTCCTTAGTTGACTGCTCAAAACGGAATAATCATCACTGATATTTGCAAAACAATATTGCAGATAACGTCTGATCTTGTTGATCTCTCATATAATCCGCAATCCCTACAAGGGGTATTTCCATCATTTCCCTTGGAGCAGTTTCTCTTTAAATGCTTGTAGCCATCCTTAAAGAGAAAAACCAAGAAGATTTTTTGAATTGGCCTGGAGATCCTATAACATTTTCAAATTTTCCCTCTCTTCAAAGATTGATGGCATTCCAGACTAAGTTTCTTTTTCCAAAAGAAATTCAGCTTCTGCAAATCTACCCAATTTCAAAAACCTATTAGCAATTTGTGTACACAAGTGGGGTTCAGCAGATATTCCCCGATGGCGCATTTCATCAAGAAGCTCAACTGCATCATCCAGTTCTTCATTCCCACAAAAGCAGATGATCAAATCGCAATAAATCTCATAATGGGGAACAATCTCGAGAGAGTTCATGAGCTTAAACAGTTTCTTCGCTTCAATCGAACGACTGTTCTTACAGAATACAGGCAAAATCTTGCTAAAAAAAGCAGGATCGGGCTTAAAACTGCATTCAATCATCTGATCCAGTACCTCCGTTGATTCTTCCAAACGGCCATGAAGACAAAGATTCATAATCACAGTCTCGAACGTCCTGCAATCTGGCGCGCATTTCTTCTTCTTCATCCTACGAAACTGATTCATCGCATGATCCACAAATCCGGCTCGGAACAAAGCTATAATCAGAGGATTAACGATATCAACGGTAAGCAAACCCCCAGATTTAACAATCTCCTTGTACACAAACACAACAGATTTTAAATCTCCATCTTCACCGGAAAATGAGTTCATCAGGACGCCACAAACCGAAATCGACGGCAAATTGCCCTCCAAACACGCCGTTTTGAAGATCCGAAGGGCTTCCGAGGGCTTCCTTTCAGAGCACAGACGTGAAATCAATGAAACAAGGACCTGAGAAAACGCCGTGGGATCGAACTTGATCATCTCCTTGACCCATAATTCCAAATTTTCCGAACTATCATCCCCCGCTAACGCCAGTTTAAGAAGATCATCGGAAAGCGTTGGAGATGAGAGTGGGGATTCCTGAGAAAAAATTGGTTTTTTCGGAGAAGCAGGGGCGAGAAGATGCTTACGCGATGATCTAGAGGACGATCTGGGTACCTCGGAAATGACAGCGGAGGAAGAGTAGAGAGAGAAAGAGGTCCGCCGAGTGAAGAACTGAAGCCGGCCGTGGAGGAGTGGCGGGATGAGCTTGAAGAATCCCATTCTTGACTTTGCCTTGAAGAGTTTTCTCTCTTTTATTTTAGAGAGAAAATTACTATTGCACCCATCTTGTAAAAAAATAGAGCTTCAAGTTGTAATAGTGATATTTTTTTCCTATGGGCAAAAAGACGTTGTCGGGTATGACTAGACATGGTTGTTTGGTTCCTTTTGTGCGAATTTGTGCGAATTGTTCGTTCTGTTCGGTTTTTCCTAATATAATAATATCAAATTCGAACAGATAACTGCACAGACCCGTGTGACTTTTGTTCTAATTTTTGTTAGAATGTGTGAATTTTGTTTGAATGTGTGTATTTTGATAGTTATTGCACAAAAAAAGAACAGAACAAAGAACAAGGCCTTGTGTGGTTGCAAATTTTTTGTTTGTTTCAAATGAACAGAACAGAACAACCATGTCTAGGTATGGCCAATCACATGCTAGTGATCTTATATGTTAAGTGTTTGCAAGAGTTTATAGGCGTGGAGTGAACTTTGATGTCCCAGTGTGCACAATGGCCCTACTCATCCACGCCCACCACAAGAAAAGAAGTTTGTTGTTTGTACGAACAATCATATGGGTTATAATAATGATTTGGACTGTGGTTGTCTGCACCCTTTGTAGGAACAACGTTTGCCCTTGGCCTAGAAAACACTTGATGAGATGAGGCATTCCAATGCCATGATTCCACCCACTCATAGTCAAGTTTGGGTAAACAGGAAAACAGATTAGTGGTGAAGTAACCTACCTATTCAGAGTCTATCACTGGATGACTGAAACAGGGTTGTACATGTGTTTAAATAGGTGAGTAAATAGAGCTATCCAATCATGATAGAATATTCCTGAACTAATAAAATGAATCTTTTAAGATAACTTGGTGTTCTTTAAATAAAAAGGTATTTGTGAAATACATGTTATTTTTTGGGATACAATTTCCAAAGTATAGAAAAATCATAATATAACTACAAAAAGCATATGCTATAATTAATTTGTATACGAATTATGTCCCAAAATAATTTGGAATACATTTTAAAGCATAATATTTTGATTGACGTCTCCTAAAATAATTAAACTTAAGAATCACTATGTGTAAATTAGAATATGTGTAAGATAAATGATAGCATGCATAGTTTCACTAGCTCATACGCATGAAAATGATGATGACAAATAAATGATTATATTTAAATGTAAATATAAAAATATGTGTCCCTTATCAGTTGACATTGAGCAGGATTGACTGACCATATAGATGTGATCACCTGAGTCATTTGGACCTGATTGGTGAAATAACTATTTTGGTGTCAAGTGCATCTAATTCGGGGCTCCTGTTTAAAGTCTTTAACATGAATTTATACTCATAATAATTTATATCTTATTTTTCAGAAGACCACCGAATAAAGATCAATATGGATCTAGTATACATAAGAATCCCTAGCGTACAACTGACACACTCTCTTTGTGGATCACAAAGTTCCCTCAATAACAATAGCAAAAGTAGTAAATCATATCCTGTACTTGCTCTTCAATAAATAAAATCATTAAAAAAATCCCCTATTGATTTATATCTAAACCCCATTTCTCTCTCCTCTTCCCAAAAAACTGAAACCTTGAATAGGTAAGATCTCACCCAATTTGGCCTCACATTGACCTGAGACCGCTTTCAACATTTCTGAAGAGAAACTATTTGCATGGGCAAAAATTTTCCAAAATGGTGAGAACATCCTCTGATAGGTTTTTTTTTACATAAAGAAGTTTTGGGTTTGGTGGATTTTTTTCTTATAAATTCCTCAAGATACAAAAAAACATTTCTAGATGATTTAAGGCTTATTTTGAACATATTTAAACATAGATCGTTTAGATGATTCAATGAGTTCAAATATCTATTTCACTTGAGAAGGGATCTACCTTAAGTGTGATATGGCTAACCTTAATGATCCTAAAAACTCAAGTTAGACATGAATTGACCTTGACAAATGAGAAGGCCAAGTAGCCCTCACCAAAGCACAAAAAAAGTTTTTGATTTGGAAATCTCAGAATAGTGACTCAATAAAATCTCACAATGATGCTTTAATCATGTCAGCAATACATACCATCAGGAGGACTACCTCGGTAATAAACTAATCACACTTTTACCCAATAATACTATCCCTTGCATCTGTGTGCTTATTTGGTTTCCATTGGTCTGCATGCCCAACATTTTGGGTTACCCTTAATAACCCGAGGCTTATTTGGTTGATAGTGCTCTTTGCACCCAACAAGCAAGGCCATCCTTGCTATGCAAGGTGTAGTGGGTCGTATTCTCATGGACTATGAAGCTAACCATTGTCTTCTTGCTGTGATGCCTAATACATTAACAATCACAACAAAATATATGCTCAGTTATCTGCATAAGATGACCTCCCATGGTCTAGATCTGATGCCCCATTTGGAGCACCAAGAGGTCGTGATGGAAGAAGTTATACCTCTTGGGACAACACTCGCACCACTCTTGGTAGACCATTCTCAAGTGTTATGTCCAGCACTTCTTACATAATTGATTTGGACCAGATTTGGATTTTTCACCTCCAACTGATGTAGAAAGGAAGGTGAATATATGCTTGATGCATGCTATGGCTTGGCTGCCTACTCCCTGATAAGTACCATAAAAGTGCAGGGGCATATTGCCAGCCTGAACTAATCTGGGCATCTTCATTCCAAATGGAACTCCTATAGTGCATACATGCAAGAAGCCTAGTCAAATTAGGACTCAAATAGAATTATCAAGGCACATACAGACATGTTGCAACCTACATCATAAGTAATATTATTAGTGTTGCACTATGTACATAATCACACTCATGGATTACGTGTCTTGCCCTCAAATCCCTCAATTAAAAAGAGCTTGAGTGAAAATGTATATCCTCAACCAGAGACTCCAGTTCAAAATCCAACAACATAAGAACACGTAAGCCTATATGTGAGTGAATTTCTGACAACCCTTATTTTCAAGCTCAACATGCAAAAAAAAAAACAATCTTATCACGTTTAAAACAAGAAAAAGATAGAAAATCATCATAATAGTAGATTTTTGCGCCAAGGGGCCATCCAAATGAAAATGTTTTTTAGATGATCATCTTCTAGTTTTCATTTTTTGAATAAAATGATTATGTATTTTTTAATAGCAAGGAGCTCCAACCATAATTGATGAAACTCCCTTGATTTTGGTAGGGAACTTTAACACAAGGTGGATTTCATCCAAGGCCTATGCATATGTAGTCAAAAAATAATATCATCAGCCAATCAGCACTCATACAACTGAGCACCTCAGATTATCGTTGGTGTATAACTAAATGAAACAAAATTAATCATAAGTAGATCTTACATTAATTAACTATTCCTAAATTATGATGTTATATTTTCAATTATAACTTTAATTAGAACATGTTTACTCATGTGTCATTATTATTCCATTCAATTGTCCAAATAAAATAAACACACGCATTCATTTTGAAAACACATGGTCGGATCAAATTAGATAACAATGGTTGACTTATAAAACAGTCAACTTAGTCAACCACATCAAATTATATGAATGGATAATTGATAATTCAAAAAATAAGTTATATAGTTACATATTATAAATAATAATCCGGTAATACCAAAATAGGCAAAAGAGAATTAAAAATATGAGAAAAATCAGTGCCCATGACAACTCATCCAAACACATTAACCAAGTCATTCCACTAATTTTTTGGAGAGAAATTTTATGATTTAGTTATAAAGGATTATAAGAAGCATTATTCGTAATTTTATGATTTCAAATAAGAAGAAGCTCAATGGACAATTAAACACATCAGGATTAACCTACCCATTGACTTGAGGTCAAATGATGGCAAAAATGGTAATAATAATTTATTAAAATTATATTTTCAGAAGATAGGTATTGATAATTATCATATAGGAGTTATATTTTTTGAGGATAAAATGAAATTAAAATGAATTTTTTAAAGCCTATGATGAGAAAATGGCCTGATTTATGAAGTCTGAACAAACTCAAGGCATTGGCCAAGAAAATGATGGATGAATTGGATGAGTGCGGTATGGATGGAAATATTGAGAAGAGGGGATTCCGAAGAAGCAAAAATGATGAAAATATGAGGATTAAACTATTGAGGTATGGCTCTGAAAAGTCAATACCTATAATTTCTAACTCTCATGAGGATGCAATTGTCAAATGATATCCAAAACTCAACATCAATACAACATTCTTATAACCGCATAAAAGGCCCTTGAAATTTTATATTCCCTCCAAATTCATGATATTTGATTCAGAAACAAGGGACAAATCTGTGGACAAAATCATCAGCAAAAAATCATAGAGACTTGTGACAAAATGGTGATGATTCAACCCAATTCAATATAATTTTCTAATTTCATCATTAAATTAATATCTAGATTTTAAGCAACAAGTATTAATTTTTCCAACTCAGAATCCCAAAAAATAGTCCTTAAAATCAATTTTAAAGTCCATTAATTATTTCAGTATTTACTTTTGGAAAATGTTGGGATTTTTGGAAACTATTTACTCTCCTCTCTTAATGAATCCAAGACATTTTGGCACCAGGATATGTCATAAATTTTGGGTGTGCACTTAACCAAAATTTGACCAATGAAAAATGACTATCTGCTAGATCTATTGAGGTTTTCTGAGGTTGGTTTGCCAAGGATAGATATAGTTAAATACACTTGAAAGATCTCAGGTGGTCATTTCATTATATGAAATTGGGTCATTTAGATAGCACTAGATGTAAGGCCCCAAAGTAGGTGACATTTCATGCACTAAGGCATGCGTGCTTATTGTGAGGATGTGTCCGTGTACTTGGACTCAGGATTTGGGATTGAGTCCTTAAGCATGAAACAACACACATCAGAGTGGTGACATTCAACCCTGATCTTTAAAACCAAGGCCCTTTTGATGCTCGTGCTCGTAGCGTGCAATGGTGGCGTATCAGGGCAGGTTGCGCGCAGGCTGGGCGGCAAAGGTGGGGGCATCATGCACAGGAAACACATGCATTATGGGGATGGTGTGTGCATGCCACGCGCACTGTGTGTGCGAGGCGCGGATAGGGGACCACCCGCCAAGAGACCTAGGCATTGGCACACAGAGCTCTAGACAGTTGTGGAGTACATGGCGCTACAACACGTAGTGATGGGGCGCCCAGTTACGGGGGTCGAGCATGGCGGTGCCTACGCGGATGGTGTTAGCGGGGTTGTTAAGGGTGTGAGGAACACCAAGGCTGGGGTTAGACTGGCAGGTGTGCCGAGTGCCAAGGCCCACGGGTGCGCGGTGCCGGGCCCGAGGGCATGTGGTAGTGGCGGTGCCAATAGGCGTGCGCGCGGGGCTGTGGGCCTCAAGGTGCAAGAGAAACACTACTGTTGTACAATCAAAAGCTTCTAAGTATTCCTGTCCAAGCATTGAGGCCGACATGCGTTCAATCCGAGCATTGTTCCTAGCTCGGGATTTGACTGCGTGACACTAGGTCATACAAATGCACATACATTGAGCTGCACTGCAATAATTTTTTGTATGCTATCACTTTTTAATCCTTTATGTCTTGGTCAGGTGTAATATGAGTGTCTCTAATGCTTGATTCATCTCATCAACAATTTGTCGATGAAGTAATTGGTGATATAGGAGTGGAAAACCTGAAAAGTGATGGTTGATCACAAAACCACATTACCTCCAAGGGTTCATATAGAAAGGGATGGAGAAAAAGTATGTGTCAATTCTTGACTAATTCACTCATTAACTCAAATTCGTGTAATTTATTTTTCATTCCACAAGTAATACAACGACGCCAATTGACAAACTCAAAATTAGGATAAAAATAAAGTCCTTGTGAAATTGAGTTTAATCGATAATTATTATAAACCTATACTTGTAAATAATTTAGTTCGCTAGGGACAAGTGACAAATTAAATTTTAATTAGGAGTATTTTCTACAGATTCTGGAATCGTTTTTCTATTCTTTGATAGTTGTTTCAATTACTTGATATTACTTGAAATTAGCGTAGAAGATACGAGTCGGATATCATCGTTAGTATATTTGGGAAACTAAGTTGAACAGGGAAGTTTTTAGCAAGTAAACAAAGTAAAAGGAAATTTCATTTGAACATTGGTCAATCTCTCACCTATCCTTTTTTACCGTGAGTTAAAATTTGCCCAATCCAAGTAAGTGAATTTTTATTTTCCTTTTTTCTGAATTGTCTTACTTTTACTTTCATACCACTGACTACTATTGCAGATGTAAAAATTCAGGTACGTCATCAAATTTTTACTGTAATTTAGAGTTAATAAGGTGATGATATTAATTTCATTGATTGTGGTTGTGGCTAGAACAATAAGGAGTTAAGCCCCCCATATCAAATACTTAGCAAAAGGCCTAGGCATGTCTTTTTGAATGGGCAGCTTACACTTCTATTGGAAGGTAACCTCATCAAGATTACACTTTGACTGAGTGATATGTACAAGGAGATTCATAACACACTAAATTTGGTATTTATTTCAAGCAATTAGCACAATTTTATGCACTTAAAAAGTTTAAAATGGGGTTGCTATAATATATTACGTGTCAATTATTTTTTCCAAGTAAATTCTGATTTTTCCCTAATTTATGTATTTTATGAATTTTATGGAATTTATTTATGCTTGGAATAATTCTTTTTAAATGAAAATGGCAGGTTTAAAAATTACTTTTAATCTTAATTAATCTGGGGACTAATTACTGTATTTTCTACCATTTTATTGGATTTTTGGGAATTATTTTATGAAGAAATGAATTTTTAAATGGGAAAAAAGTATATTTATAAGAAACAATAGTTTTTAAGAAATTTGTAAAGTTGGAGGGGTTTTTCATACATTTTTTTTTGTAATTATACCCTTAAAGCAGCTCTCGGTCGTGTGTGCAGGCGTAACGACACTATTAAAATAGTTACATGGTTTTATTGCAATTAAACATTATTTTAATGATTTTCAGGAAAAATGGAAGAGAGAGAGAGAGCAAGAAGGACATAAACATAAATATTTTTTGCACGGCGTCTGTGTACAGGCTCTTGTTTAATTGAGGAGTTATCGACAAGATTACAGTAAATTCTCTCTCCGGGCGGAAAGGTCACCACCCGGCCCATGCATACACAGAGTGTGCATAAGGGGTGACATGGCGCTCTGTGAGCAGCTGAGAGCAGTGCTAGCGCACAGGTACGTGCACAATGCTATTTACAAAGTTGTTTTTTCTATTTTTTATTATTTATAGGAGGGGATACATGGCACGCCAAGAGAGGAGGCGCCAAATGAAATGGAAATTTCGCAGCCAATCAGCCATCAACACGTCATTACGTGTAAGAAAAAAATGAATTAAATAAATGAAAATTGGTCCACCGGCTTAGATTGGTCGATTTTCATTTATTAATAACTTTTGATCCTTAAGGGCGATTGAGGTATTTTTATGGATTTTCTCATTTCAACCTCCTCTTTCAATCTGTATGGTTGAATCATTCCTACATTGATGGATACAAATCAATTACTAATCAATTACTAACTGGGGGTAAAATGGTAATGTTACCATGTAACCTAAGTATAAAAGCCAAATTTCAAGAGGAGGAGATCATTCTAGAGTTGGTTCTTTCACAGCAGCAAGACAGAGAAGAGCTTCATCATGGATAATCTATTAGATGCTTTATATTTCATTATATTGGATTTTTAGTGTGATTTGGATTATGTGTTAGTAAATATTAAGATTTTTCTTCTTGATCTTGGTCTACATTTCTAAATCCCTTGGCTTGAGTGGAATGTACAAGCCCATTCTAGGTTTGAGTGAAAAAATTATAAAAGTGATCTAGCTATTCCATTTGCACATTAAGAAAAAAAATATAATTTTTTTTAATTTGTAGGAGATATTAGATTGCCTTTATGAGCTAATAGTTAGTACATTTTGAATTACCAAATCCCCAAAACCAACTAAAATCAAACCAAATTTCCATCTTAATCCCTCTACTTAACTCCTTCGATCCTTTTAATTGGATCAAATAATTCAATGTAGAGCCCCCTATTTCTTGTATTCTTCCCTTTCTAAATTCTTCCTCTAATTAGGGTGATTTGATCTTCATTGAAGATTAAATTAACTCTAATTAGGGTCAATTATTCAACTAGATCATCAATTGGATTCCTTAATAGCTTCCCTTGGACGATACCTCTACTTATCGTTATACATCTTAAGTTAAGATTTTATAAATTTTATTGTATAAGCTAAAATTAACAACGACAAGGGATGATAAAATTGCATAACTTACCCCTATTTTTGGCTTATCAGAGATCCACCTCCTAGGTGGGTTGGCATCTTATGAACGGACGGAGATCATTACACAACCCCCTAGTAGAGCCATTTGACTTGACTTTGGAGGAAGAGGAGTTCACATCCTACGACTCAAGCTCATCGACATCGGAGAGACTCATCATGGCTGGAGGTGAGCACCGGAACGAGAGGATGAGATTGAGGGATCATTCGACCCCTCTTCAGCATAGGCCCATCACCGCAGTGCATGCACCGGTTGGTGAAGGGATAAACTTTAGGATAGACTCTCATACCATTAGCCTATTACCTATTTTTATGGGGAAGACTACAGAAGATCCCTACCGGTTGATAGAAGACCTATCTAGGGTATGTGAGATGAACAACTACCAACATGTTCCCCTAGAGATCATCAAGATGAGATTATTCCCACTTACCTTGAGAGATAGAGCAAAAGAGTTGCTTAGGAATCTGGCCATGGAGCTGAACTCTTGGGAAGAAATAGAACAATAATTTTGGAAGAAATTCTATCCTATTTGAAAGACAAAGACAATAAGGAAGGCTATTAGGAAATTTCATCAGGAAGTAGGGGAATCATTTAATGAAGCATGGCAACATCTAAGGGAATACGCTAGGACTTGCCCTCACCATGGAGTGCCGAGCATGAGATCGTGCAGATCTTTTATGACGGTTTAAGTAACCATGATTGAATGATGTTGGATGAGGCAAGTGGAGGTGCCTTTACGAGAAAATATGATGATGAAGCCTTGGAGCTGATAGAGTTGGTAGCAGAAAATAGTGAGCATCATGCCGCACTCGCGTACCCTAACAGGGGAATTACCCCTAAAAGAGGTGGCATTATAGATGCAAAGCTTGTCCAAACAGATATGATGATGGAAAAAATAGATAAATTAGTTGAAGCATTGGTGGAAAGACTAACACTACCTAGCATTCCGCAAGAAAGGGTAGGGCAAAATAGTCGAGATGTACCATTCTCATTCGTGGCAATACCATCATAGAGAATGAGGAATGCAATGCTCGAGATGGACAAGAAATGATGGCGGTACAAAAACAAAACCGTTAAAATCAATACAATTGACAAGACCAACACCATAGGTCGTCTTATAGTAGTAGGCACAACGACCATCCTAGCACTAGATATTCACCTAGACCGAGGAGGCGATCTAACAAATCATATCATCAACCTCCTAGCACTTACCATCATACAACACCACTTGTTCAAAATAATTCATCACCTAGTGATCTTGCCACTCAAGATATGCTGAGAAAAATGATGGAGCAAATGAGGCACTAATGGAGCGGGTGGAGAAACTAGAGTCCCCTAGTACATCTAGCATCAAAGGAAAAAAAATGGTATTTGCAGACCAACTCCCTTCTCAACAAACTGCAAACCCTAGGAACTTAGAAAACACCAAATGAACCACATCAACCTAGAAGAACAAGGTGAGCAGCATTTGAATGCCATATCACAACTGCGAAATGGAAAGACATTGCTTGATCGGTAAAAATGTGGCTCTCGAGGAGGATGCAGATTCAACTGAAAGAGGTGACAATATACAAAATTGTGAAGTAATTGATGAAGAAGATGATGCTGAACGATGAGTCCATAATCCCCTCATTCCCTTTCCAACAGTGCTCAATAAGCCATCCGGGAGGAGCTCTGAAGCGACACATAAAATACTTGTGAGTATCAAACAAGCTAAGATTACAATTCCTCTTGTGGATGCAATCCAACACATACATCATTTACAAAATTAGTGAAGGGATTATCCACCACTCAGCATAGTACCAAGAAAATTTAGTTGAGTGAGAGCATCAGCTCAATCTTGTTGGATCAAATACCAAAGAAAAGGAGAGAACCCAAAGCACCATTCATCAGATGCGAGATTGGAGGCATGACTTTTACAAGATTCCTACTTGACACTGGAACTTTAGTGAATATCATTCCCAAGGCAGTGTGTGACCATTTTAACTTAGGGGAATATCACCCTTTACTTATAGATACACAACTGGCTGATGGTTTAGTTAGGCAACCACATGGAATCATTGAAGATGTGGTTGTGAAGGTGGAGAATTGTGAATTCCCAGTGGACTCTATAGTGGCAGATATGAAGGTTATCAGGGAACGAAGTCAAGCTCCAATCATACTTGGTCAACCATTCTTAGCAACAGCTAAAGCTGCCACTGATTGGGAAAAAGGAGAAGTTGAGCTTAAATTAGGGAAAGAGAGGGTGAAGGTGAATATTGAAAAACTGATCAAGCATCCCTCTGAAGCTCCAGAAGAAGTGGATGCTGTTGAGATAATGAAGGAGCAACTTCAAGATTTGGTTGAGGAATCTCTGCATCACACGACACATGTGGAAAGTGCTCTTCAGGAAACATGTGTATATCCATGTATGGAAACACCTTTAGAATTAAAGACTCTTCCATCAACTTTAAAATATGCTTTCCTTGATGAGCATGGAAATCACTAGTAATTATATCTGCTCAGCTTACTCAAAATCAGGAGGAAAAATGACTAAAGGTGTTACGTGAGCATAGAGAAGCAATAGGGTGGACACTAATTGATTTGAAAGGCCCAAACGCGTCTACTTGTTTGCATAAGATTTATTTAAGAGGAAAATGCAAGGCCAGTAAGAGAGGCCCAAAGGAGGCTCAATCCTAGAGTATGGGATGTCGTGAAAGAGGAGATAATGAAATGGCTACAAGCCGGAATTATATACCCAATTTCTGATAGTCCTTGGGTGAGCCCAATTCATGTAGTACCCAAGAAATCAGGGATTACCGTAACTTTAAATGAACAAGGAGAAGAAATTCAAACATGTTTACCAACAAAGTGGTGGGTGTGTGTAAACTATCAAATGTTGAATCTCGCCACCAAGAAAGATCACTTCCCTCTTCCCTTCATTTACCAAATTATAGAATGATTGGCTGGTCAGAAATATTTTTGTTTCTTGGATGGATATTCAAGATATAACCAAGTTACAATAAAACCACGGATCAGGAGAAGACAACCTTCACATGCCCGTTCGGCACATATGCCTTTAATAGGATGCCATTTGGACTATGCAATGCACCTGCAACATTTCAGCGATGTATGACATCCATTTTTTCAGAACTAATAGGGAACTGTATGGAGGTTTTCATCGATGAATTCTCAGTCTTTGGATAAAGTTTTGATGATTTCTTGAGTAATTTGAAGAAAACTCTCTCCATTTGCATGAATAAGAAACTGGTTTTAAGTTGGGAAAAATCCCACTTTATGGTGCAGGAAGGGATAGTATTGGGACATGTCATTTCTCATAGGGGACTTGAAGTGGATAAAGCTAAAATAGAAGTTATTCAAAATCTTCCCCTGCTCAATAAACATCTAGGACATCCGATCGTTCTTAGGGCCTATAGGTTTTTATAGAAGATTTATTCAAGATTTCTCCTCAATTTCTAAGGCATTAACATCACTTTTGGGAAAGGATGTGGAGTTTATAATTGATGAAAAAGCAGAGCTCCTATTCTACAACCACCTGACTGGGATAAACCATTTGAAATCATGTGTGATGCATCAAATTATGCAATGGGTGCAATGTTGGGACTAAGGATAAAAAGGAAACCAGTAGAAATTTATTATGCTAGCAAAACACTAAATGAAGCCCAAAGAAATTATAGTACAACAGAAAAAGAGTTGCTCGCATTGATCTTTGCTTTGGAGAAATTCAGATCACACATCCTGAACAGAAAAGTTGTAGTATTTAGTGACCATGCTGCATTGGGATATCGTTTTAAAAAAAAGTATGCAAAACCAAGACTTATCAAATGGGTGTTATTGCTGCAAGAATTCGACTTAGTGATTAAAGACAGAAATGGCAATGAAAATGTAGTTGCTGACCATTTATCCCGACTCACTATTAAATCAGAAGAAAGCATTTATGAATGTTTTCCCGAGGAGAAATTTATGGCAATTCACAAACAAGAAGCACCATGGTTTGCTCACATTGTGAATTGTCTCGCTATAGGAATTTTACCTGAATTATGACCAAAACAGAAGAACAAAAAGTTTCTTTATGGTATGAGGTTCTATATTTGGGAGGACCTAGAGTTGTATCACCTTGGGGTAGACCAAATTTCAAGGAGATGTGTGCCACTTAATGAACATGAAGATTTCTTACGAATGTGCCATTCCGCACCATATGGTGGACATTTTGCAGGTAGAAAACTGGAGAAAAAGTATTTCAGAGCGGATTCTATTGGCCTACTATATTCAAAGATGAAAAATCTTATTGCGAGACATGCTTGAGATGCCAAGTATTCACTAATATCTCCCCAAGAGATGAAATGCCTCTTCAACCTAAGTTGGAAGTTGAGATTTTTTATGTATGGGGAATAGACTTCATGGGAACTTTTCCTAGCTCGCTTGGTAATGAGTATATCTTAGTAACAACAGATTATGTGTCTAAGTGGGTGGAGGCTATCCCAACTAAGAAGAACGACCACACAGTTGTGATAAAATTTGTGAAAGAAAGTATTCTTACTAGATTTGAATGCCCACGAGCCATAATTTGTGATGGAGGGACACATTCCACAAATCAGAATTTTAGAATGTTATAAAAAAAATACGAGATCCAACGCCATGTGACAACTCCTTACCATCCATAAACAAATGGCAGGCAGACGTGAGTAACTCAGAGATCAAAAACTTCTACAAAAGATTGTGAAACCAAATGGAAATGACTGGTCCTTAGAATTTGCTGGTGCATTATGGGCATATCGAACTGCATATAAAACACCTCTCGGGATGCCACCATTTTGGTTAATTTTTGGCAAGCCTTGTCCTCTTCCTGTAGAGTTAGAACATAGAGCATATTGGGCTGTAAAGAACCTCAACATGGATCTCGATAAAGCTAGGAAAAATCATCTACTTCAATGAGTTGCAGGAACTTCGGGATGAATCATATGAAAGTGCAAGAATATATAAGGAGAGACTTAAACATTATCATGATAGACACATCTTAAGGAGGCAATTTAAGGCAAACGACAAAGTTTGACTTTTCAATTCTCGCTTTAAATTGCTTCTAGGAAAACTGAAATCTTGTTGGGATGACCCTTACATGATTCATAACATTTATGACTCGGGAGCAATTCTAATAAAGGACCCAAAAATAGGAAGAAATTTCACTGTTAATGGGCAAAGGTTGAACCTTACTTCGAGGGGGAGAACCATACAGAAAAGGAGGATGTGAATCTAAAACCTATAGAGTCAATTGGCCCAGCCATTAATCTCCCTTGAAATTTAATTGAAGACTTTAAAGTCACTGCTCAATAGGAGACAACCCAGTTTATTTGCAAATTTTATTCTCTTAGTTAGGTTTTATCATTTTCTTGAATAAAGTTTATTGCATTCTAATAAGTGAATAAAGAGTTTCAGGATAACATGGATGTGATTGAGATGCACTGATGGGCTTCAAATATTGGTTGCCATAACCTCTAGATACTTATATTCTCATATATATGAACATATACTAAATAGGGAAAAGCGGAGTCAATCATAACTCGATATGCATTTCATTGAAGCACACATGCATTTCATCGTAGCACTTCACAAATTATCACTGAGCAGATAGGAGCATATCTCACAAGATTGAGAATGTTTTGGTAAATTGTGAAGAGAGCAGCCTAAGTGATGAAGGTCAAGATGGAATAGTGGTCCAGTCCAAGGAGTTAGGGTTTACATATTTCGCTAGGGTGAGTTAAGAACACCTAGTGTTCTATTCAGACATCCCATACTCCTAGACTATTATTTCCCCTTTCTCTACTTCTCACCTTATTCGTTCATGACATCTTAAGCTCTCGTCACAAAAACCTTCCACGAAAATCTTTATATCAAGTTGTAGAATTGATGTCAATCCTCAAGCGCTACTACTATTGACAAAGTGAAGCTACTTGAATTATTGGGGGATACGAAATCTCATCGGGGGAATAAGCTGCCTGTCTACTAAGGCAACATAGGGGTTGGCTAAAGGATGCAGTCATTGCAAATAAGACAGAGCCACAAATCAAAAATACGACACCATAGCCATTCGCATAAGGCAAAAGTCATTGTGTACACCAACTGAACAGATTTCAAAAAAAAATCTTGCCACACATGTGTTATAGCTGTTGTATCTATAGCTATAATGTAGAGGATTGACACCTTTCCTGCACCATGCACCATCCTTAGTAGTGGGGGGTGGATAGTGACTTGAGTTTGAGTTAAAGTGAACTTACTTTAACTCAAATAGTTAAAGTGAATTTACTATACAATATGTTTACTTATAAGTAAACGGAGTATTGAGATGTCTATCTAGGATCACGAAGTGAACGAAAGTATATGCATATGGAATTTCTAAATTTGAACTTCCAAAACACTAGACTATCTTTCCCACAAACCGTAGAGTCACTTTTGGTGAAATTATTTCCAAAGTACTCTCCTACATTTAATAAAACATTACATGATCTTGTGTCATTCCTATGTATACCATTGCTAAGGGTCTTGCAATGTTTAAGTTGGGGGGTATTTGATGTACCGCAAATCATGCTTGCAAATCAGCATTGTTTAAGGGTTTATCAAGTCATATAGTGAAATGCGCATGCATTTTTATGTTAAATTTCATTTTCATGCAATTATTCATTTAGTTTGTAAAATTTTCTATTTTTAATGATTTTTTGCATTACTAAAAATTTATTAAAAAATAGTTGATTAAGTAGAAATAAAATTAAAAGATTAATATATACATAAAATAGAAAATGGCTCCTTAAGGAGCCGCCAAGGTTTACAGCCATGGCCGCACGTAAGGTGCCACCCGCAGCCACATCCAAGGCCGTAGTTGCACATGCGTTGTCAGGTGATTGGTTGTCGTCAATTATAATTCCTAGATCTGGTCGGTTTATGTTCAAAAAATTTAACGTCGTCACGTGGCGTCACTAGAATAATGGTGCTACAATATGTTTTAAACTTTATTGAGTTGTCTTTACCTCGGTCTGTGCAGCGCATTCATTGCAACAAAAACACATGCCCTTTTTTTAATGGAACACGTCACCCAACTCAAGAAAAAGCAAAGAGCAAAATTTGTTAGTCTTAAATGAAGTTATGGCATTGCTATCACAATGCCATAACAGCTTAGTTAAATGATTGGTTGTCATTGATAAGCAAAAAATAGGGGTCAATTTTACCAAATTTAATCCCTTGTCATTGTCAATTTTGGCTTATACAATAAAATTTATAAAACCTTAACTTAAGATGTATAGTGATAAGTAGAGGTATCGTCCAAGGGAAGCTAGTAAGGAATCCAATTTGTTGAGCTGTTTGAGTAATTTGACCCTAATTAGAGTTAATTGTATCTTCGATGAAGATTGAATCAACCTAATAAGACAAGGAAGTTAGAAAGGGGGGTAGAAGAGATGAGAGAATAGAAGAAATAAGGGGCTATAGATTGGCTTCTTTGATCCAAAGAGAAGGGTCAAAGGGTCAATTAGAGAGGTTGAGAGGGAAATTTTGATTTGGTTTGGTTGATTTTGTAGGTTTGATAATTCAGAAATAACTACACTATTAGATAATAGAAAGGGAAATTTAATCTCCTAGAAATTTAAGTTTTTTATAGTTTTCTTAATGTGCACTTGGAATAGTTAGGTAAATCTCTCAATCTCTCCTCTCAATCTTAGTGGGGCTTGTACATTTTGCTCAAGCCTAGAGATTTAGAAGTTCAGACCAAGATCAAGAAGAACGAAGAAGAAATTTAACTAAAACATCATGCAAAATACACTAAAAGTTCAAATGCAAAGAAGAAAAAAGGTACCAAATAGGTTGATCCAAGCTGGGACTCCTCTCTGTCTTTAGACATGCCCGTGCGGTGCGGAGGGCGGAGGGCGGAGGGCGGCGGGGAGGGGGGCGGGCGGCGGCGAGAGGGGAGAAGACGGTGGGGAAGAGTGGGGCGGGGAGGGGCGGAGGCGGCGGAGAGAGGGGCCGGCGGTGCTGGTCACAGCGCTGGGGGGGCGGACCATGGGGGAGCTGGTCCGGGGGGGGGGGGTTTTTGCCCGGGAAGGCGGTGCGGCTGTGCCGGGACTGCCTGGCGGCGGGGGGGTGCGGGGTGCAGCACGGGGCGTGGCCGGAGACGGCAGTGGCACTTGGTGGGGGGGAGTCCGTGGTGCACAGGTGGGGGCGGGCGGGGGTGGGGGAGCGGGACAGGCCGGGGGGGGACGGGGGGTTCTCGTCGACGGGGGCGCTGGTGGAGGGGCAAATGTGCGCGGCTGGGGACGCGGAGAGCGTGGTGTACTTGGTGGAGTGGGCGGTGGCGGGGTGCCGGAGGTGGGCTCGGTGGAGGAGGCGCTGGCGCGGCGGCATGGAGGCGGCGCGTGGGGCGGCGGAGGGTGGTGGAGGCGGGGAGGCGGCGGGCTAGGGGGCGGCGGGAAGGGCCGGAGGGCGTGGGGCGGGAGGCGCGGCGGGGCAGGGGGAGGGGAGGGCGGCGGCGGGGAGGGTGGGGGCGGAGGGGGCGGCGTGGTGGGGCAGGGAAGGGGAGGAGGGGCGCGGGGGCAGGGAGAGGAAGAGGACGGCAGGGCAGAGTGGGGAAGGGCCTGGCGCGGCGGGGCGGGCGGGGGGCGGCGCAACGGGGCAGGGGGGTGGAAGGGGGCGGGGACGGCCGGAGGGGGAGGCAGGGGGGCAGCCGGCGGGCCGACGGGGGGTGCAGCGGGGACGATCGAGGGGGGGGGGTGTGTTGTGAAATGTAAAAAAATTGCACAACTAAAAAAATTCGCACCGCACCAACCCTTGTGCGATGGGCGGTGCGGTGTGCGAATTTATTGTGCGAAGGTTCGCACAAGCGCACCGCACATGCGCCTAACCGCACGAGCGGGAACCGCTCGCACGGTTTGGCGCATGTCTATCTGTCTTGCACCTGTGATAGAGCACCATCCAGAATGAGTTCCCCCTCTCAAAATTCAGCTTTTATACTTAGGTTACATGGTAAAAATTACCATTTTACCCCAAATTAGTAATTAACTTTAATCTATTAATATAGGCTTAAAGATCTGAATGATCCAGACAAGCAAATCCATGAAAAAATCATCTCAATCGGACTTCAGGCTCAAAAGTTATGAATAAATGAATTTAAACTAATTTTAGCCATTGGATTTAAATCCATTTATTTATTTATTTTCTTTTTAAACACACAATGATGTGTCATTTTCTCATTGGCTGACACATTTTGAATTGCTTTTTTCGGGTTTGATCTCTGAGCGCCACGTACCCCTTGGCGAAATAAAAACAAAGAAAAAATTTCAAGAAAAATAAACGTTGTACATGTAAAATGCACTTACAAATGCGTTTTTTGCAGCGCTTGCGAATAGACAAACGCCACATCACCACTGTGTGTGCCCACTATATGCGCCGCTCGGGCGGTGAACTTACCGCCCAGTGGCCCCCCTCATCAAGCGCCGTCGGATTCTCATCCGACGGCCGAGATGGGGCCATGTGGGTCGCACGAGAGCCACTCTTATAGTTTTGCACTTAAGTCCCTTTTAAAATACGAATTGGCCGCTTGACGATGCCCAAAAATAATTGTGCATATGCCCTTCCGCATTCTCTCTCCTCCAAATTTTTCCTGAAATCACAAAAATACCATGACAATTTTTTATTAAATCCCTGCGACTTTTTCATAATTGTATCTATGCCCCTGCCAAAACGATCGAGAGCTATTTTTAGGGGTATAATTGCAACACATATTTACAAAAAAGGCCCTTAAAGTTTGGAAATTACTTTAGATGTCATTTGTGCCTTACAAATATATCCATTTGCTCCTTAAAAATTCATTTCTTCCTCAAATAAATCCCAGAAAAATCCAATAAAATCCTAAAAATCCTTGAAAATTCCAGAAAATTCTAAAAAATTCATTAATTCATCCCCACACTAATTAACCTCAAATAAATTTTAAACCTGCCATTTTTATTTTAAAATAATGATTTCAAGCTTAAATAAATCCCAGAAAATTCATAAAATTAACAAAAAATTAGGGAAAAATCAGAAATCACTTGGAAACATTAGTTACAAGTAAATATATGATAACAGCCCCATTTTTATCTCTTTAAGTGCATAAAATTGTGCTAAATTTCTTGAAATAAAGACAAACTTTAGGGTGGTATCAGCCACCAATTATAATTCCTAAATTTGGTCGATTTCTGTTCGACAAATTCAACGTTGTCACATGGCGTCACCAAAATAAAGGTTCTACAATATGTTGTAAACTTTATTGAGTTGTCTTCATCTCGATCTGTGCAGCCCATTCATTGCAAAAAAAACATGTGCCCTTTTTTTAATAGACCATGTCACCCAACTCCAAAAAAAAGAAAACGCAAATTAGTTAGTCTCAAATGCAGTTATGGCATTGCTAATCACGATGCCATAACAGCATAGTTAAATGATTGGTTGTCACCTATTATAATTCCTAACTCTGTTCGGTTTCCGTTCGACAAATTCAATGCCATCACGTGGCGTCACTAGAACAAAGGTGCTACAATATGTTGTAACTTTTTTTGAGTTGTCTTCATCTTGTTCTGTGCATTGCATTTGTTGCAGAAAAAACATGTGCCCATTTTTTATTAGACCACGTCACCCAATTCCAAAAAAAGAAAAGAGGAAATTCATTAGTCTTAAATGAATTTATGGCAGTGGTTATCACGATGCCATAACAGCTTAGTTCAATGATTGGCTATCGCCAATTATAATTCCTAACTCTGGTCACTTTCCGTTTGACAAATTCAATGTCATCATGAGGCGTCACCAGAGTAAAGGTGCTACAAGATGTTTTAAACTTTATTGAGTTGTCTTCACCTCGGTCTGTGTGGCGCATTCATTGCAAAAAAAATGTGCCCTTTTTTTATTGGACCACGTCACCAACTCCAAAAAAAGTAAAAGCAAATTCGTTAGTCGTAAATGGAGTTATGCCATTTCTAATCACGATGCCATAACACCTTAGTTAAATGATTGGTTGTTGCCAATTATAATTCCTAGCTCTGGTCGGTTTCCATTCAAAAAATTCAACGTAGTCACATGGCGTCATGAAAATAAAGGTGCTACAATATGTTTAAAAATTCACATTTAATAATATTAAGGCCCATAAAAATAAGAATAAATATATACATATTGACTTAGAAAATTCATATATTTATGAATTTAATGTCAAACCATTTCAGAAAAATATATTGTGATTGAAAAAGTATATGCTTTCTGAATTTGATGTCAGAAAAATCATCAAAATACGTAATGCAGAAAATTCAGAATATTATTCTGAAAATAAATTTAATCATTTTAATCTTGATACATTGATATGTAATTAATTTAATGCAAGTACACAAGTAAATATGGTCATATTAAGCTATTAAAACTGCATGTCATCAAACTCTATTAATGACTTGTATTTTGATGTTTAATTGAGGTAATAAGCCAAGTTCAAAGGTGACACCATGCACTAAAGCTTATGAAGTCTTTATTGAAGTAACCTTGAATGAAGACTCTTTCACTATACGTAACGGTGGAGTTTGGAGTATCATTGGAACAGTCCCTCGCGTGAAAAGTTTTGTGATATAATGTGTGGTAGATGGGAACTAAATCAGTAGGAAGTATGTTTATTTTTTAGAGCGAAACATAACTACCAAGGTGTGTTTTAATAATACAGTTTGGGAAAACATCTATGAAGTACATTGATAGCTCTTATGAATATTCATCAATTGTTTTAGGGATAGTGATATTTATGCTGGAGGTGAGCGATAACATGCAAATTATTGGGTTATTTCAATGACATTTCCATATTTTTATCCATTAAAATATTTTAATTGTGTGTGTAATGAAACTTGAAATGATTAAATCTATTTTAAGAGTGAAATTCTGAATGTAGTGGATTTGATGGATTTATTCAACATCATATTCTTAAAGAAATTAATTTTATGATTTGGAATATATTTTTATGAATTTTCTGTCATCATATTCATGTGGATATTAATTTTCTCAGTTGGAATTGATATTTATTGTATTTTATTACTTAGTATTTATTTTATACATATTAATTAATATATTTAAGGTCTTATAGTCGCCCTCTCCACATGTCTTCAGTCAAGAGTTTGAGCAATGATTAGTGCAGCTAATCACCATAAATAGGTGTCATTATGGCATCACAAATCGTTATATTTTAATGCCAAATTAATGAGTAACATGTTTTTTATTCTGAAGGTCCAAGTGAAGCAATAGAAAAAACAGTGAGATTTATATTGCAACAAATGAGATAGGAAGATCAAGAAAAAATTATAGGAAAATTAGATTGAAAAGTAAAAATTTGCGGTGGTAGATATTGCATCCACGTGTACCATCACAATTGGTTTAAAGTAAAAATGGTTCTGACATGGCTCGCAAAAATGTGTCGCTATGTCACATAGCCATTGGAATCTTCTTTGTCTTTATTGACATGATGGCACGCATCAGCATGTCATTTAATACAAAAAAGGATAATGGAAAAAAGGTGGCCTGGCGAGCAGCATTGCAGCGCCACACCACAATGATTAAATAATAATAATTTTTTCTTTTCTTTTTCCTCTACGCAGGGACACGTGGCCTTCTTACAGTGGCTGATCACGGATGATGAGCTGATCACGCTAATGATTGAATGATAACTGTTTAGTATTCTAAAATTTTAATGGAAAATGAGGTAGCAACATTGATAATGAGGAGGAGAGAGAAAAAAAGTTGGCTAGGATTGCTCGAACTTCAATGTTTAATATATGACAATCCAAAAGGCCAAATGAGCTGAAACATTTAGGGTCACTTCATCTTCACCCTCTCTTTCCTTCCACACCCTCTACTGATATAAATAGAGGCATGCATCCTTGCTATATTTATCCTGAAACTTGAATCCTGAACATGTGGGCTGATTAAAAGGTAGTGAGTTTCTGAGAGGCATCAAGCTTGTTATTGGTGTCCAAGGTGTGTGAGAAGACTGAATAGATAAGAGAGGGAGCTTATCTGCACTCTCAAGTCACCGTGATCTTGGACAAACATAAGGATCTAAGGTAAATATCCTCACTTTGTATTGGTTTTTCTCGACATTATCGTTAGCAAAGATGAATCTCACCTTCACATTCCACCATCACATTACATCCGCATATCCTCAAATCAGGTCCTCCATTTTTATGCCACTTTAACCCTGTCATCTTACTCATTATTTCCCTTATACAACTCACTCTTTATGTTCCTCCTGAGCATTCTTTTCGTTATTTTCACTGCATCCTCAGTTTGTTCAATCTTATGAACTTCTCATTATCATTATATACTATCTAATACAATCATATTGATCATATTACTAGTTATCACTCTCTCACCTTGAATTTCCTCGTTGTGTGACTCCATCTTTTATATGTACTTTATCTCATCTCACTAATAACTGTTTAAAAATAATGAATCCTTGATTCCCATTCTGTGTGGAGATGGTCACTATATAAATTTACTTAATGAATAAAGATTTTTATTTTTATTTATTAAACTCAAAAATACCAACTGCATATAAAAACCCTAAACTTTGAGCTTATCAATGAGGTGCTGACTTTATTTTTATGGTAAATGTGGTACTCAATGACATGCCTTTTGATATTTTCTTCATGCTCAACCAATAACATTCTTAAAAATTCATTAAAAGGACTTCAAAAACCCTCGAGAAACCAAGTAGGAGACTCATTCAAGTCATGCAACAGCTTGGGAATTATTTCTGATATTTTTGTCAACACCACACATCCTGACATGTCTTTTGATATTTTCTTCATGCCCAACCAATATATTTCTTAAATATCCATTAATAGGACTTCAAAAGCCCTCGAGAAACCAAGGTAGGAGACTCATTCAAGTCATGCAACAGCTTGGGAATTATTTCTGATATTTTTGTCAACACCACACATCCCGCAAGTCCTAACATCTTGGGAAGTATTTCCATTCTGGATGACTCATTTATCTTGAGCACAATGGGCTAAAAAAATCAGTGGCTTCGAGGTAGTGATAGACATGATACAGATATGATTTATACATTGGAATATTATACAGAATCAAAAAATATTGTAAAAATACATTAACCACAAAATGATAAAATTATATTTGCAAGAACTGAATCTGTTACTTCTTGATTCTTCAAGAGAGTTGTGCTTAGTATTTCAAGTGTTATGCCATTAGATGTACCCTTAAGTAAAGTATTTGGGTGAATACTGTTTTTTTCCTTCTCATATGTCATCTAAACAAAATTTGTTAACAACCCCTAGATGTTAAGAATAAAATTTGGCATTCAATGGATCATTCATGTTTGGCCCTCTAGCCGTATGTATCAATCTAGTTAATAGTTCTAATGTCCTATGCATATTTATTGACCATACTAATGAATTAAATAAATCAACATATATAGTAATCAATCGAGGATATGGGGTCACATGTGATGGATAGTATGTGGCCATCAAGTAAATCTCGTTTTGACGTCATTTTAAGTTCATAGAAATAAATCCTTATTCATTACTATTTTCTTTTGTTTTTTATAATGATGTTATTGTATTATGATGATAACATAATACGTCGATCAATTGTCCTGACATGTCTTCAATTATTATTATTCTATGGATACTCAAGAAATACATCAAATCGTCTAGTGAAAATAATACAATCTGTTATTACTAATATTATAAGTCATACTGATCAAGTGACCATTAGTGTGTAAAGACTAAAGACAAAAAGCAGTTGATCTTTGGGGAAAGAGTTAATTGAATTGATCCATAAAAATCTTTAAGGAAAGAGTTAACAGTAAGTGTTAGTCATGTTGATTCAAATGACAGAAGTCTAGATGGTCCTTTAACTTAAGACACCAAAGTCATATTGTAGATAGACAAAAATATTTCAACTAAAAATTAGGAGTCCCTAACCACAATATTCCTATAAGTCTTATCTCAGACATAAATAAGTACACAAAGTTGATTAAGTAATCAAGATAGGACACCCTCCTGATATAGGAGGATATTGTCTTAAGGAGTAAGATGCATTGAATCCATGGCCAAGGCAGCGGGGATATTGGAGAAGACATTATTCGATGATTTTAGTTACCCATTAGTAGTAATTGAACTGATGGAATAGGGTTTGATGGTTGACCATATCCTGTCATTTGAGAGTCTCTCTCGGATTAAGGATTATACAAAAATAGTAACCAATGATGGTAATTTTTTCATGAGAGAGTTTATTTAGTATTATGTATCTTCTAGAGCATGAGATGTAGCTTTGCATCCCATGAGCTAGAAGCATAACCTCTCTGTTGTGTTATATCAATCCTTGATTAATCTGTTCAAATTCTTATAAAGTTATTCTACTAAGGTTGATCAATAAATATTATTGGACCCTTAAAAGTTATTTACGCCAATTATACATAGGCATAGAGGGTCACATACATAAGATGTATGGATCTTGATGGATATAATCCAATTTGTAAGGATTACATCTAAAATTATGGTTCACCCATTTTAAGTGCCCATGCCATATATACCTCCTCACCCCCCTCTTTCTTCTTTTCTTCTCAATTGACTCCCTTCACTAATGAAATGATGGAAAGATGGCCTAATAGACCTTTAATAATATTGGAGAAAATGAAGAGATCCATCATCACATAATTGGAGGATACATCTAGAGGCTAGACGTCTGAATAGAGAAACCCTTCAAGCATTTAATTATTCCCACACATCGTGAGATGATCATCTATGGTTTTATACTTCGATTCTAAATTTATTTTCCATATTCCACTTTATGAAAAACATTTTCAAGAAATTAATCAATACCCTAGAACATAAAATCATCATCCTATAGATGGCTGGAAATGGTTTGATGTCCCCCATCAAGTCAATGTCAGAGCAACACCTTTACCTTTTTGATGCCATATTGGAGTGACTCTCCTACCAAATGTTATTGATGTCCTCATAGTTCCAAGGGTACCAAGAGCACTTGGGTGATTGAAACAATCTATCAGTTCCTTCACTCCAACCCAGCATCTATTTTGCACTGCCATTGGTGATAATTGACTTGCTAGTCTCAACTTCCATCTCCTTAGGTGCCACCGTTGTAGTCCATCTCTAAACCTAGGGGTAGGAATCCTTCTCCCAAGGTTTGGGAATGGATATTTTCCCTATCACCATACATAGAGAAAACATCATTTTGAGTTTTAGGGCCTACATGATTCATGCAAAGGACCATGAATAGAATCATAATTACATTAAAGAACCTATGATCATATCACTTGTGGATAGATACAATTCGTGATTTCTTATTTCTTTGAGGGAGATGTGTTGAGTTATCCTTGTTTCCAGCCTCATGATGTACTGAAATGATATTTTTCATCTTAAATATCATCCTTTATCTTGATAAGACCCATATTGATCCACCATCATTGTTACATCGTCAGATCAAAATGAGAATGAAGAGGAGCTATCATCACATCGAGAGTAAAGTGGCTCATATCACCATTAGACTTTTATTGGCCTTCCAAATTCATTATCTATAACACCATAAAGATTAATTATTCACAAGTTGATTTAACCAAATTGATAGGTTGAGTTTTCAGTCCATAGAGTTCTAAGCTACACCTCATATTCTAGAAGATACAAAAGAGTGTATTAACCACTCTTGAAACTTTTTTCATTGGTTATCATGTACATATATCGTGTACATATACTTATTGATCCTCTTAGGTAACTTAAGGTATGGTTAACTATCAAGCCCTAATCAATCATCCAAGTTAGTACTGATGCATTTGGGAATCATTGGATAACTCATCTTTGAGATTACACTATCTTGGCCAAGGATTTCATAGGATCATATTCCTTGAGTTGTCTCCTCTAGTACTCAGGGTTCATAATCCCATGTTGACTACTCAACATCATGTCAACTTATTGATGCTAAGATTGTTTGGGATTCCATGAATCAGAATTCATAGGTCATACTTAAAGTAAAATCGCCCATTCACAAGATGTCTTTGGTGTATCACGTTTAAGGACCACTTGCACAACCATGAAATGAATCAATCTTATTGATATTTTAACATAAGATCATTCAAGAAGTCATATCGACCAATTTAGTGAAGTATTATTGCTGAAGAACACCCAAGATATATCCTTGGTGTCTCCTTGCTAATGGAAAAAGGATCAAACATATTCAGCATATAAGCGAGACCACATTGTGCAATTCTATCTATAGATATTTTTATGTCCTTCTTGAGTATACTTTGAATAGGAATATCTAGGACGCATTCTAAAAGACTGTTGATATGTGTTATGATCTCATCATAAATTATTAATTCAGATCATGTAGTCATGGTGTTCATTATAAACATTACATGTGCACTATAATGAATGCATTGTATTCATAAGTATTTAATGAGATATTGAATGACTGATTGGATAGCTAGCCACATATATTTCCATCACATCTCTGAATGGTACCATCATGCTTTCTCTCCACTCAGCCGTGGGCATTCTACTTCAATGCCTCATCAAAATGTAGGGCATCCTCTTCCAAAAAAAAGTTTCCATACTTATTAATTTGAGGTTGCTGATAACATGCATTTTTAGTACCTTCACCTGACCATATGTACATGTTTATTTGCATTAAATTAATTATATATGCATGTTATCAAGCTTAACATGATCAAATCTATTTTAAAATGGTATTTTAAATTTTGTACAATTTTTATATATTTTTGGAGATTTTTATGATAACAGATTCTGAATGAATATAATTTTACATATTTGGAATTTAATGTCAAAAAATTCCATAAAAATCCTATTCTGAAAGAATATAATAATAATTTTAGTTTGTAATGCCACAGGGGAGGAAGAAAGGGTCTGATTGCCTACATCATATTGTGTAACCAGATTTGTCATTACATTTGAATATTAGTCTCACCATTTAGCAAAAGCATCATCATCATGGGAGATGATCATTTCCAATGATGTTAGAAGCTTAATATTCAAGGAATTATGTTATTTATGATTTTTTTATTGATTGAGTCAAATGACATTGACATGATTTTGGGCCCCCAATGGTTGCGCGTTCTTGAGTGGGCCCATGTCCAAACAGAATTCTTGCCCTACTAGTGAAATATGATTCTTGCTCTACCAGAATTCTTGAGTGGGCCCATACAATGATGCACGCTTCAATAAAATAAAATAAGAATTTAGGTAGAATTAATAGTCAAATATGTGAGAATATAGAGTGAAGGTATGATAAGAAGATCCTGATCTCATTTCAAAGGTCATGATATTCAAGATCTAATAACAGGGTGATTTGTAAAATGATGATTTAAGGACAGACTATCAAATGTACAAGAAGATCTCAAACTAATATTGTTATTTTTATATGATCAAAAGCCAATCGAGTGATGATCTTGATAAGAAAACACAAGACTTCCACATTTCATACAAGCCAACATTTTACATGCAAACAAGGAAGAATCAGATAATACAAGAAGAAAGCACAGTTTAAGCAAGGTTTGAACAGAATTTTGACCTTTGGATACCTTCTTCCCTGCAGGCCAACTAAGTTGGAGCCTAGTCTCAAAGATGGTTTTCTAAAAATTTTAGCCCCCCATTTACCCTAGGCATAAATGGATAGAAGGCAAATATTTTAACCCAAAACACATTTTGGAGCATCACATATTGTGTTTGAATATTTGAGCTTTCCCAAACATTGATTTCTCCATCTCTTTCCTTTTCAGTTCCTCTGGATGAGCTTGGATTTTTTTATCCTTGGAAGATTCAAAAAAGGCACAATGATTCAAATTCCACATCCTCAGAACTATTTTATGATACTTACTCCAGCCTTCATACTACATTTACTTCAATTTTAATACTTGGCTTTTCTGCCCTCTCACAATTCATGAATCATTTCCCTTCTCATTGATTGTAATTTTAATCATCATTTTTTTTGTCTTGCCATGTGTTTGTGTGCACTTACAAAAGGCAGTTAGATGTATGACTGATGCATTATCGCATTTTAAATCTTGATGCCTTAATTACACTTGAACAATGATTGGCGTATGCATTAGTTCTGAAAAAATGAGGTGAATAGGATTTATTTTATGATACTTACTCCAGCCTTCAAACTACATTTATTTCAATTTTAATACTTGGATTTTTCTGCCCTCACACAATTCATGAATCATTTCCCTTCTCATTGATTATAATTTTAATCATCAATTTTTTTGTCTTGCCTAGTGTTTGTGTGCACTTAGAAAAGGCAGTTAGATGCATGACTGATGCATTATCGCATTTTAAATCTTGATGTCTTATTTACACTTCAACAATGATTGGTGTAGGCATTAGTTGGGAAAAAATGAGGTGAATAGGATTGCAACCCATGGAGGAATGATATTTAAATCCATAAAATAATTTAAATAAATGTAAAATATATTATGGCTTATGAAATTATTTTATTTACAAATCTGATGTCAGAAAATTCTTCAAAACGCAAGAAAATAAATAATAATCATAATATTTATAAAAATAAATGTAATCATTTTGAGCAATGACAACAAGAGTATATGATCATTTTGATGCAAATACACTTTAAAAATATAAGACAGAAATGTGATTATTATCATTTTATCAATTGGCCATGGAGCCACTCAAAGAGCTAACATCGTGTCTTTTTTTCAAAGCTCAAGCTGAAATCTGGGTACCATCAGACTAGCATGGAGAAAAATATTGGTGAGACGACATCCAATACTCATGAAAGCCATTACAACTTTGTGTTTATACCATTCTGTTTTACATGCTCAGATTCATTAGAAGCCCCACTGAACCACATGTTTTGACTATGCCTGCCTAGGATCATCTTTGTTTTTCAATGATGACATCCTCATATACAGAAAAACCAAGGCATAACACAAGGAACACTTGGCCACCGTGTTCTCCATCTTGCACGGGCACCACCTGCACATCAACTCTAAATAGCACCAGTTTTGCTAGCCAAGGATATACTGCTTGGCCATGGCATCTCGAGTGGTGGCATCAACACTGACCCGCGAAGATCAATGCTCTCAATGCATGGCCAAATTCCAAGATGATGAATGACATCCAAGGACTCATGGTTCTGGTATGATACTACCTCCATTTCATCACCCACTTTGGGGCTATGGCACATCCGTTAACACAACGGCTGAATGACTGCTTTGTGAGATCAGAAGGGGCACATGAAGCCTCACTACAACTGAAGATGTCTATGGCATCAACACTGCTCTTGGGCCCTCCAGATTTTGAACTGATAAGGAGTAACTTAAAGAGTCTGAGGTGTTAAAGGTTACAGATTTGCCTTTATACTACATATACTCTAAGTTGTTTCCCATCTCTAGTTTCTTCCGTGTGGTTACTGTAATTTGTTTTTCATAGGTTAACATTCTACCCATTGCCACACCTCCACCACCTGACAAAGAACTCAATTACTTCTCCAGATTTTTCTAACTCGTAGAACATTTTTAAGGTGCACAAACTCTCTTTATAGTTCCGGATCATCCCGGACGTTGACGGAGGGGAGGGGACAAAATTCTTCCCGTCCTACGTCCATTGTTAGTGTAGGGATGATGGACGGAACGGTTTTTTGTCTACCGACAAAAAAATGTCCTGTCCATTAATTTCGGGATGGTTTTTCATCCTGTCCAGGCTAAAAATCATCCTGTCCTTCGTCTCGAACGAAAAAAATATATATATTAATATCTATAACTTCAATATTTCACAAGGGCTCCCGTGCTTGAAAGATTTAAGGCAATTTCTGATTCTCTGAAGGAAATTTGAGTCTCTGATTCTCTGAAGGAAGAAGAAGACCGCCCCCTTCTGGTGCTGGGCGATCCTCCACCACTTCTCGGACGTCCAGGTATGTTGTGAAAGAAATATTTTCACCCATCCTACATCCTCTTTATTCATTTTTTTAAGATCGGTATTCTATGGAGTGGTGCAATCAAATGTATTCTACACCCTGCTTTTGTATTTGTTTGTTGAATAATTTGCTAATAATCTTCGGTGTATTCAATCCTAACTTCTAAAAAGGGATAGGGTAGATCCGATGGACATATAAACGAACTGAGTTAAGGATTAGACATGCAGGTTAAATGGCTCCGGTTGATTTTAGTCATTTACTCTTTTTCCTATTTCCTATTTTTTTCTTATTTTTTCTGTGGTTCAAAAATCTTGGATAATACTACCTTTCATATCTCACTGGATAAACGATCAGCCTTAGGTATGGCTCCCTAAGGAGGCATACCTTCTCAAATTGTTTAACGCATTATATTCTCAAATCATAAACCAGAGGTTGAGATTGCCCACTTATCTTCTCTTTGCGTTTTACTTTTCTCTAAATAATTAAACGTTATAATTCATTCTATCTAAGTTTAATGTTCATTGTGGATGAACTGATGTGTAGGACTTTAATCTTTCATTTTTGCGTTTTGCTATTTCTCGTCCACTTCTCAATTTATTAAACTTGACTTGCAGGTTAAATGGCTCTTGTTGATTTTAGTCATGTACTCTTTATCCTATTTCCTATGTTATTTCATTTTTTCTGTGGTTCATAGATCTGGGATAATACATAAGGAGCAATACCTTCTCAAATCATTTAACGCATTATCTTCTGAAATCATAAATCAAAGGTAGAGGTCGCCCACTTATCTTTTCTTTGCATTGTACTTTTCTCTAAAAAATTGAACGCATTAATTCATTATATCTAAGTTTAATGTTAGTTGTGGATGACCTAATGTGTAGGACTGTAATCTTTCATTATTAAAACTGACGATTTAAGAATGAACAACTTCCATGTAAATTAATGTAATGATGTTGTGGTAATTCAATTTCTTAATTTGTTTTGACTTATGCAGTCTTCGCCTCCCGGGGGTACCGCCGGGTCTTGGTCACGCTCTTTAGCAAGCTGAGTGGCCTTGGCTCCCATTCTTGTGGCCTCTTTAGGGAACTGAAATTGTTTTGTACTCAGGTATGCGCATTCTTCTTCGCGTTCTTTGATGCTTTGTATGTTCTTTGGTGGTTTGTATGTTGATCGATTTTTGTTTTTTTAAAAATAAGTTATTTGTTGAGAGCCTGTTCTTGCGACATAACAATAAATTTTTTAAAATAATTGTTCAAATAATGATTATCTACTTTTGGTGGATTTATTTTCTTTGGAGAGTTGTATTGTTTAATTTTGATACTATTAGTTTTGATATTGATTGTGGTGTTTTGAAATTTTGAGTTACATGTATTATTATACTTTACGAATAGTACTGGTTATAACTTTATTTATCATGAAAAGGACTCTACAAGGCTGAATGAAGGCACGTGCTTAAGTAAACTAATTAAATTTATCCTAGGATTATTAAAACTTTAAACTACTAAAAAATCAGAAATGTTTCTTAAGTATGTGTTAAGTAGTTTGCCTTTTTTGAAAGATTTATGATTTTATAGGGTTGGTGTAAATGTTAGTGAACCAACCATGGTAATTGTAAATGTTAGTTGCTAAGAGTAATACAGCAGCATTATTTTCTGTGATTCTTATTTGTTTCTTAAATTCCAGTTCGATGGATTTTAATTGTAAATGTAAGTGACGTATTTTACAAATGATTGAGTCTTGTGAATTAACTTGGTAGAGTAATACAGTCTACATTTGCTACTAACCCAAAATCGACAGTTGATGTCCGCAAAGTCATAATCCCAGAGTACATCTCAACTCATAGCGGAAGACGCTATCAGTCTAAAGTTTTAGATCGATTTGTTAAAGTTTCCCTTGACGAGTAACAGTGCACGCTATGTCAAGCAGAAAATCCCACCCGTAAGGTCACCATCAAGAGGAATAAAGATAAGAGTACGAACGTATTTTGGAGACATGTGGAGTGTTGGGTTTGGTGCCTTGTTTCATCCATGGAAAACATGCTTCCATGGATGCGGAAGCGTGTCGATCGATTCATAATCGCTCTTTAAAACAAAACAGAAGAGTTGACTTTGCCACTTTGAGATCATTTTGAAGCTGTTCATATGCCCGAACTCAAGAAATATCCACACGATCACTCGGCGCTTGGATCTCCATGTCTTCTTCTTCAACTCTTCTTGAAAATTTTGAAGATCTCCTCACCATGAAGACACTCTTCCTTGGATGAGTGGAGAAGAGAGTGGAGAAGGGGAGAGGCTCTCAAATCAGGCTTGCATGGGTGCTTCAAATGAGACCCCTTTCCCTCTTTATATTTCCCTTAAGGTTTTTCTCAAAAACCCTCCAAAGTAAAACTATATCCACCAATGCCCTTATGACCTTGTGCGTGTGACCCTGTAGGGCCATGTATCATTCTAGTTAATAACATTAATGGCCCAATAACGTTTATTGACCAACCTTATTAATTAACTATATCAACATATAGATTAATTAAATAAGGATTCGATTTAACCCAATTGATAGGTTAAGATTCCAGCCCATGGGGTGGCAAGCTACACCTTGTGCTCTAGAAGCTACAGAGTAGTCTCGTACTCTCTCATGGAACCTTTACCGTCATCGGTTACCGTATATGTATAATCCATCATCTGCGCGACACTCTCGAACAACTTAGGGTATGGTTTCTCATGAAACCCTAATCTGTCATTCGATTAGTACTAATGTGTAACGGGGATCATTGGAGAACGCCTTCTCCAATATCCTCATTACCCTGGCCAGGGATTTTTCTGCATCGTTTCCCTTGAGTCAATTTCCTCTTATACCTAGGGCGAATGATCCCATCTTGACCGCTTAATCATCTCCGTAAGCTTCTTACCACATCCAATCTACAACTTATTTGAATCCCATGATCGGAGGCTCGTAAGTCATAGTCAAGACGTAGTCATCCACTCTCGAGATGTCCTTGGTGTCTCAGGTCAGTGGATCAGTTATACAATTATGACTTGAATCAACCTGGTTGACGTTTAGGTATAATACCATTCAGGGATTCGTATGGATCAATTCAGTGGACTCTTTCTCCAAAGAGCACCCACTATCTGTCCTTAGTGTCACCACACTAATAGCTACATGATCAGCTATACTTATCGTATAAGTAGGATGAGCTAGTGCTATTCTATCTGGATAATTCTTTGTCCATCTCGATTATCCATCGAAAATGAATATTCAGAATACATGTTTAAAGACTAGTGATCACTGTATTATGATCTTATCATAATTCACAAAGTTATTACACGTATTCATTGACTTCAATATAAACATCACACGGAATAATAATGAACATGAGTATTTTATTCAATGAACTTAAATAAAAATGGTAGTGTGATTGGCTTGACGGCCACATAGTATCCATCATGGAGAAGGCGCACCATAAATTTCATGATGAAATTAAGGGATTCAAGATGAAACAGAGAACATTCTTGAGTATGAAATACTCTCCCACAAGTTGTACTTACGCGACATCACCAAGATGCAGACGAAGGAAGAGTTTGTTAGGTTCATCTGCGATAATGATCTTCCTTGGCATCTTGTGAAGAACAAATCTTTTTGAAGACTGGTGTTCTACGAGACACAGGTGGTTAGGGACATCCCTGGTTTAGATGCGGTCAAGGCGACAGCTGAAATGATGTATTGAGAAGTCCAAGTGAAACTGGTGGAGATGTTTGGCGACATCTCTATCATCTCACTTACTGTGGATGCTTGGACAACCAAAAATAACTGCGCCCTTCTAGGAGTTACAGCCCACTGGATCGACACCGATTGGAAGCTCTGTGAGCTTCTTCTTGGTCGGTGACAGATGAAGGGACCCCATTGTGGCACGAACTTAGCGAGGATCATCATGGAAGTTGCATATGAATACGACATCGAGTCGAAGCTATGTGCCATCACCACAGAAAATGCGTCTAACAACAGAATAATGATGGCCTCCATTGTGGATCAACTGAAGACTATAAACTCCCAACTCACTATGGACCCATATGTACCATGCATTGCCCATGTGCTGAACCTCGTAGTCCATGCCCTCAAGGTAATTCGCAATCCAGAACCTCCCAGAAGTAATACGCTACGTGTCTGAGATCTTCGCCCAGGTACATCGTTGGACACGGATGACCCAATCGATTCACAGGTCGACGAAGTTAATGCGATGACAATTGCACCTTTGGGACAAGCAGTTTCAAGCGTGAGACCATTGCCAATGCCATTTAGGGATCCACGCAGTGTATGCAGAAATATGCTGATATGTGCAAAATGTTTGAGCTCCTGGATTCGAACAAGATAAAGGTCGGCTGCCCAACGTGCTAGAACTCCACTTTCACTATGTTAGAGCGTGCCATTGCAAAGAGAGGTTATGGACAACATGGCAGTGAGGTTTCTTTCGACGTCGACTAAAGATTATGGCCAATGTCAGGAGGATTGGATGTTGATTGACGAATACCTGGGCATCCTCGGCCCATTGTGCCAGGAAACTGACTTTGTATGTTCGGCAAAGAAATTGCCAATTACTGAAGTAACATCATTAGTCGCGGAGCTGAAGAATCACCTTGAGCAGGCTACAAACAATGCAGGGGCAGCATTGGATGCTTAGCGACGAAATGCCTTGCGGTCTGCGTGTGGTGCTATGCATAATAAGTTTATGCAGTACGTGCTGGTACTTTGGGGCAATAATACCGTTGCTACAGTGGCGACACTGGACCCATTCTCTAAATTGGAGTTTTTGCATCTGTCATTTCGCCAAAGTGTGCTTTCCTATCTTGGCGGTCTCTTGGATTATGCATCTACTACAAAAGCAATTGAATGTGACTCAAAGTAGGGAGACTTGTTAGAAAGTCACCGTTCGACACAATATGTTTTGTCCAAGCGACAATATATGCATCATCGACCACGGTCAACGCCGAGGCAAGAGCTGGATAAGTATATAAACATCCCATGCAGCGAGGAGGATAATCCTCTAGTTGGTGGAAGGATGTCGAGACGCGGTACTTTCTGAATTTGACAAAAATTGCTTGCCAATTTCTGGCTGTGAGTCCGACCAGCGCACCGGTGGAGCGGTCTTTTTCAGGTGGCCGAGGCATCACAACGTATCGAAGATCACGCCTGGATGGGGAGAACATTGAGACGCTCATGATACTTTGCGCATGGTTCCGTCGTGAAGAGCTGGCCTCCTCTGACTCCAATGATGACTCTAACGAAGATGAAAGCTCGGGTGCTGGTGCATTAAGCTCTATCGCTTTCCAACTTTTCATAAGCATGTTTCTTTTTCGTGACTCTCTCTGTTCCATGTAACAGAGTAAGGGGAAACTTCATGATCGCAGTGGATGGGTTTCATTTGCTGATACACTCTAACGTTTAATGTAAGTTATACTTCTTCGTTACCCTCTCTCTACTTCATTTGCTAATTCATTCCATGTAATAGAGTTCTGTCTTATCTTTTGCGTTGTAGATGACTGCAGACGGACGTGCACTCATTTACCATAAATTTATCGGTTTAAAATCCTACACATGAAACTGACCTGTTAGCACTCCATATTCATTTAATGCATAAAATGATATCTTTATTTCATATCTTCCGTGCTTTGACACATCTCCATATCCATGTAACGCATCAATGGTATCTTTATTTTATTCCATGAAATGGTATCTTTATTTCATATCTTCCATGCTTGACACATCTCAAAGAGCCTGATGAAAACAAACTTGATTCCATGCGAGAAGCTCTCGTCACATAATTTTGTCCATTTTGATTCATTTTTTGTTGTGCGAATCTTGAATAATTTTGGGCTATTATTCATTGCAGGTTTTGAAGAGTCCTCTCGCTGCACGTCATGGCCTCTCCCGAGACCCAACCTCACCTCGCCTTTTCACTGGCCGCAGTTCAAACATCTTCCCGTATGGTGAATTGGTGATGCTCTTTTGCTGTTACTTTTACTCAAGCAAACAAAACTATTATTGCCTACTCGCTTTTCACCCATGAAGTTATTTCATTGTGAAATATCTAGTTTTCCTTCGTATCCATCATGATTTAGAGACTTGGATTGGGTTTCCTGCCGTCATCTCCCAAGAAAACTCTGAAATTCTGTGGGACAAAGGTCATTTTTTCGCTGTTTTCTGTCAATCAATGGACGCCAAAAACATTTCCATAATTTAAATAACTATCCCTTCAAAAATGTTTGTACCCGTTATGATTTAAGGGCTTTAGTTGGGTTTTCTTGCAGTTCTCTCTCAAGAACATGTAAAAAACTTGGGTTCAGATTACTTTCGGATTTTCCACACCACTATTATCTTCTATATGGTTATTTTTCTGATTTCCTTGGCGCTCATCCACCAGATCTTCCAGGAGTGGCCTGGAAAGTATAATGTTTTCATCAGGGATTGGCGCTGACTTTCTAAATATAGCAACTGTTTTACAAAGTCTATAAAAGAGACATCTTTTTATGGGGATACTCGCCAATTACAAGTTAGTGACCAGATAAATTCTGATTAAATATCATTCGGTTTACCGGTAACGTTCCAGGACGTTGTATAAATTTGTTGGTTATTACATTTTCTCCTAATGAACTCTACAAAGCCCATGAGATCTTTTTCCATATCTATAATTAAATTTGATTAATTAAACTCCACAATTAAAATTGATTAATTAAATAGCAAAGGGACTCAATCGTAGTAAAAAATCATTACACTGCAGGGGGGAGGTAACAACATGTTTTTCATTTCGCTATAATTTTATTACATTCTTTGAGAATATAATCCAAATAAAGATGCCATTCTGAAAAGATTAATTTACTCTAATTAGACATTAAACTATTATTTAAACACAATGAATTAAAAAAATAAACATAATTTAATATGATGAGAATGGCATGTATAGAAAATGATTATAGCTTTACTCTGTAGGGATTAAATATTGCCCTTTCCAAGTTTTACTATAAATCCATACATAATCTGCCAATTTATTCCAATGATTTAAGATGAGAATGGCATGTATTAAGATTTATTATATTCTTTACTAATTAGGGATTAAATAATGACTGTTCCATATTTTATTGCAAAACCATATGTTATTTTGGGAATTTAATATTAACCAAGTTTTCCTCATCCCACATTTGTCCGTCCATTGTCCTCGTCTTTCGAACGGACGAATTTTTCATCCAACAGGACAAAAATCGTCCCGTCCCATATAAATTATTCCCTGATAAATAAACTCCAATGGGCAAAATAGAACACGTATAACCAATTGTCTGCAACTGTAGTTAATGAATCACATAGTTTTTTGGTTTACCCATAGTTTCTTAATTTTAGCTTTGAGAATCACAAAGCAAATCTTTTTCAGCTTCCCCACACTTTCAGTGTCAACCCAAACAGAATCAGAAAGCAAAACTCTGGCCATGTGTGAGGACTTTTAGGCTCATAAAAAACAAGTATAAACTAAAGAGTACCACAATAATAAATTAGTGTCCCAGAAAACATATAAAAGCTAAAATTACTTATCTCTACATGATATACTGCCACTTTCACCTTGTCCTTTATTCTCTCTGCATTAGATTGAAGGTCGTACTGCTCTTTGCTCCATGGAGAATGAACACCATTACAAGTGAGTCATCACTTCCTTCAAGAAAACTCCTCAGAAGCCAGTTCATTTTCTTCTTCTCTCAACAAAAACAAGCCAACCAGAAAATGATTACAAAATAAAAAACGGTATGATGATGATTCATCCTCTTTTCCAAGTATGAATAGCCAATATCATCTGAGATCAAAACTGAATACATTTAAAGACTACCCTTTTATGATATCTTCCTTGACAAGTTCTTCAGGCCACAACCAACGCATTTGAGCATCACAGTACCAGTCTCTGGCTCAGGATTGATCACAAACTTGACCCCAAGGAAATCTCTAATGTTTCTAAGGGTTTCAATCCCGTATAGGCTGAGCTTCCCAACCCTTACCTTAGAGACATCTTGAGGGCAAAGCGCACAGAGAAGGAACAACAGCCCCTGGAGACAATCAGAGAGCGAAACTGGATAAGCAAAGCAGGAACTCAAGATGGACTCATAAAATGGGAAAATAAAGAGTAAAATGCCCAGAACTCAAGATGGACTCATACATGTATTTAAAGAGTAAAATAACCTAAAAGGGAAACTAATAAAATGCCCTTAGTAGATAGAGATGCTATTGACGGTCAACAACGAATTGCCAATGACATTGCCAACATTGACAGGCATCAAGGTCTTCCTTTTAGATGATGAGGAACTTTATCATCGTGCACGTCAATGCTGACGACATTCTCCACATCAACATTGACGATGACAGGCGTTCAAGTTGCCAATCTTCATTTTTCATAACAATGAGTGTTGTGAAACCTCCCAAATTCTTTTGGATTTTGTAGTCAGAAAGCTCCAGTAATTATATGGATGAAAAATTCGTCCCCAATAAATAACGATGTTGTTATCATCATTGTAATTGCCGGCAATGAGCCAAGTATTGTTATTAACATAGACGTTGTCAACCCCAAATGTGCACTGTCGTCTTGTAGCATCAAAAGTGCCCTAGTTGACAATGACGACAATTCCCCATCCCTTGTCATTTGTGGGTTAAAATGACAAAACTACCGCTAGATAAGATGATGTATCATATCAGACTACTGGTTGAATCTGAGTGCACCTGATGGGTTGAGTCAACCACACCTCCTTCCTCGATCTCTCCGAGAAGCATGGAAGCTACTCGGACGCCAAGATCTTCGGGAGGTAAGAGTTCTGGTTTCTCTTCAGAATCGTTCATTCTTTCCAAGTCCTCCTGGGTGTAGCAAATAGCAGAATCTGCAGAGATCAGACAGCCTGATGTGGTCTCTGCAACCAGAGATATCCCATATCCTGGAGATCTGAGATCAATTACAACAAAAGATAAGTTCCAAGATAAGAGATTCAGAATTATCTATGCTTTCATAAAGAAAAAAAAACCACCTACTTTCCACCGGATGGCCCAGATTTGTTGTCAATGAAGATGTGAACATCAGGAATGAAGCGGTTGAAAATTCCTCGGGCAGCGAAAACCATTCGGCTTGCAATCTGAGAAGAAACCCTTGTTGAGAATGCTACTCCTCTGATTCTCTTGATTATTCCTTCGTCTACACAGTTAGCTGCCTGATAGATGCAAATCGATGAGAATTCAACAAGAAACAAGCATAAAATTGCAAAAGAATCCAGAGACACCTACAGAAAGGCTGCTCGGCACTATTGGAACTGTAAGAATAACTTCGCCACCTCCCAACGGAGGAGCACCTCGGCTTTCAATCTTCAGATCCAGACCCTCCAACGGGACCCCAAAATGTTTGAGCAAGTGCATTGTTGTTGTTCTAAAAGTATCAACAGAAGGATCTTTGGGGTCATTCGTGATCCCTAAGACAAAGAATCTGATCAATAACTCGATTTAAGCACTGATATGTGAAGAAAAACGTTGATTCCGACACAGACACTCTGCATATTTAACGAAAATTTACAAGTTTCATTCTCATTCATCAGGTACTTCGAGAAATCACATTAAATTCGAGGTGGGTATCAAGAAAAAGAACCTTTCAGCCTGATAGAGAGAGGCTTCTTTCCGAAGAGGCCCAGAAGAATAAGCGGCTCCAGGAAGTAACCAATCGACCGACTGAGGCCGCAGTCATGAACAAAATGCTTACCCCCAATCACAACTCCCGGCTTGTATTTCACTTTCGTGCCTGAACAAGACCCACCAGAAGAAAAAATCAAATCAGACCCTGTTAAGTGGATCAAAATTCAATCCTAACAAAGATTACGAAATGTACCTGTATCGTTGATCTCGACGGTGCAATCATCCGAGATTTTCTCAACCAATCGGAGGAGCGAGACTTCGTGGGGACGCATTCCAGGGGTGGTCTCATCGGATCGAATCTCCTCGATGAGGATTGGAGTAGAGGAGAGAGTGGCGAGAACTAAACGTTGCCGGAACTGCCGACCCCCCTGCAGGCGTTTGTAGTTCGTCTTCCCCATCGCCCGCTCTTCCTCCTCTCCGAAGAGAACCCTAGAAAAACCCTGAACCACTCTCAAAGACTGCTGATTTTCTCAGTTCTCAAGGGTCGGTGACGGATGACGATATTGAACGGACGGGGCGGGACGATGTTCTCGTCCGTCGTCCGTCATCGAGTTTTCCACCAAATGATAACGGAATGGATGACGTAATGGATGAGGGAAGGGTTGTCTAAATAGGGAGGGGGGTTGTCACAATTTTTTAAGGTTGTGTCAAACCGTCCCGTCCGAAGTCTGTCCCGTCCAAAAACCGTCTCTTCCAGAACTGTCCTGTTGGGAAATGGGCGCACCCTTGTTGTCCTGATTCCTTATGACATCCCGAACAGAAAACAATAGGCAAAGCGTTCTAATTCATTAAAATTTAAAATTTGATAAAAAATCATAAAATAAAATTTTAGTACATTATTCTCGTGTCCCCTCTAACACCCAAGTACTGGATGATTTTTCATCCCTAGGACGAAAACACTGTCCTGTTTGCATCCGTTTTCAATCTGCTTTTATAGTAAGGCTTTCATTCTGTTTCCAATCTGCCGTCAGGAACAGATGACAAACACGAAAATAAGGGAGGAACACAGGACAGATCAACATTCGTCACTAAGGTTTAGCTATGGTACAAGGAGTGACCTCCAGTTTCCTAAAAATAAAATTTAAAAGAGGTTATCTAGTGATTTCTTCTTTTTTTGCATTTTTTAAGAGAGGGGATGTGCATAATTATTTTTTGTTTATAGTGAATTTTAATTTTTAGCGATACAGAGAATCCAAAATTAAGTCCATGTCCATCACTTACTCTTTGAGTATTTTGTTAGCAAGGTATAATTGGATTAAGATGTACATTATTAATAATCTTCACTTAATAAACTATATATATTTAATAATAATAACTGGGTGAAAGAAATGTTTTTTACATAGAGAAATACATGCATTTCAACCTAAATGGTTAGGTGCACAACAGACACAACCAAATGGGAAAATCTTCAATTTTTTGATAACTAAAAAATCATAAGTTTAGGTATTATAGTTGGTATGATAAATATCTGAAATGCAGTTCAAGAGAAAATAATAATCCACCTTAAAGTAGGAAAAAATATAACCAACAGAGAAGTAAGAATAACCTCGAGCATAATTCATTCTCTCTCTTGGGTTAATGTCGATGTCTATAAACCAACACACCATATGGCGGAATGAGACGCTACAAAATATTGTGATTGTTTTTTAATGATAAGGAAAAATCGAAGTGGATGAATTTGGTTTTTAAAAACATTCTTAAATACTAAGTATAAAGTAGCTATAAAATAACCGTATACTAAGGTGATGGAATGAGAAAAAGGTGTTGCTCAAGTTAGGGCCAATCCATAGTCATATCCTGTTTCTGTTACCAAGAGCTAAATCTTACTACACTCCTAAAAATACTCTAAGGTACTAAGAGATTTGTCCATTGAATATGGGCACCAATACAAAAAAAGAGTTTGAATGATGGTGATTATACTCCGGTCTCTGCAGTATACACTTTCATGATCTTGAAATCACTCTTATACCTAGCCACCCACCCAATATTCTCATTCATGTATCTAATCCAAGTTTTAATTCAAATTTATCTCCATTGGAAACATCTTATCCTAGATTATTCTCTAATAAAAAGTTAGTGGGATAAAAGACCAATTTAAAATTTCCAAAGTATGTTTCTTTCTCAAACTCTAATTATCTTCCAAGGGTAACTTCTTCCTAATATGATTAGATACATTTTATTATATTATTATCTTATCCTTTTCTAGATTAGATTCACTCTGAATTCAACCTGATTACACATCCTCGTACATATTGATCAGAAGTAATTTCTAACATATCTTTTATTGTCTCAAAAACACAACCTAAATATAGTTAAACTTATTTATCAAACATATATTAGTTGTCATTATTTTTATTAGAATATCAAAATATATCCTACAAATCAAAAACCTTGTCTCAACTTACTTCCTCAAGTTAATAAAGTTCATATCAATTTATTTGTAGAAATATTTCAATCTATATCTGATAAGCCTAGTATAATGTGGATTAAACATGAATTTGAATGTGACGTTGGCTATTAAGCTTATGGAATAAAATTTATAATCATATTTTTCAAAGTATAGAAAATATAGGATGCAAACGAGTTTGATCCACAGGGAGGCCAATGTATATGAACTTCTTTGATTTTATCACCTGATTAAAAAGATAAAAGATGATACGATTTAGTAATTAGTTTTAGGATTCTTGTTTAGTGATTTTCAGAATATAATAGATTTTTTATAGATTTTTAATTTTTGGCTATAAGATTTAGTAATTATAGATTTTCAGATTATCTCCCAGGAAAAACCAAAATCGATTTGCAAGTATGGATGATGTTAGATTTAACTATTAATTGTTTTTGTATTTGTTGAAGAATTTAAAGACCAAAATTGGAGATTAACATCGAAGATGGAAATGAACATATTATTTTGTGAAATTTTAGGGAGAATAAGCTATATAGGGAATTGAATTGTAAGACAATAAAAATTTAAATGTAGAGAGACAAGCAGAGTAATCAAGAGAGAGAAAATAGAGATAAAGTGGAGAGAAATTGTGGGAAACTAAAGTTTTAGAGTTGTTTGGTATGGATCTATGGTAATGGAGATAAAAATATATATTAGATAAGTTCTCCATGCTTGGATCTTGATTTTGAACGCAAAAAAGTGCTCTTAACTATCCAAATTCCTCCAATGGCATCAATATGATGCCCATACCTTGGCATTTGTATAAAAACCAAGAAGGAAATCAAATACTCGAGAAGGAAGTTATGGATTATATCAAGAATCAAGCAGTTTCGACTTCAAAAGCAGCAGTTGTGTCCTTCATGGCCAACTAGGTTGGGGTGAGCTTCCTTAGTCTTTCTCTCTGTCTGCACGTCATAAATTTTATAATCCAGCCTTATGGATGGATAGGGGGGAAATATGATGAAACTGTCCTCAAAATTTCAGCTCAATCCGACGGTCTCAAGATATCATCATTTTCATTTCATTTAATCTCCACCATTGGATCTTTTTTTTCTCATCCACAAAGGCGCTACTTGGATTGGGATACGCAATTTGATTGGTTAATATTGATTTCCTTGTTTTCTCTGCCATGCAATGATTGGCGGCCACGTGTCCCAGTCATTTCAAAAAGAGAGGAATAATAGAAAAAAATGATGAAAATATCATTTAGCATCCTTGTGGCATTGATGTAAGTACCCCAAGGGCGCAGTCTGGCCCACCAAAAGGTTCCAGGTGGCAGGCGGACATTAATATTGAAAAATAAATGAATTCAATGACATTAATAAAAGAAAAAAATGCATTTTTGGCTTCTAAAATTTATTTCCCAATGATTTAGTCTCTCGAAAATTTTGAAAAATGCAGATAAATCGAAAAATAGTAATCAATACCTTTGATAATTCAAAAAATATTTTCCAGAACAAAAAATAATTTCTTAAGGAAGTTAATGTCAGAAAAATATATAAAAATACCCAAAATGTGGAAAAAATTAAAAAAAACGTACAAAATGCTATATAATAAGTTTAATCCATGATGGCATGCAGATATGGACATTTTAATGAAAATTTTCATGTAATATATGTAATATTTAATTGGTAATATTCATGTTATCAATATCTCAGCCAAATAATTATCTCAAACTCTGTATCTCATTAAAATTGCTTCTAGTTTATATTTCATACTAGCTTCCTTATATATATATGGATTATTTTCCATCCTCAATTATAAACTATTTCTTAAAACTAGTAAATTCTTAAATCCCAAAATTCTGGATATCTTGTATCAATTTAGTTTAATTATATTAATAGTTGTATTTTATTGATGTAGTTATGTTCCCTACAAGTCAATCACACACTCAACAAATCATTTATAATTTTATGTGTGATTTTTATAATGAAATCAAAAGACATGTTAAATGATGAGAAAGCTAGGATGAGCTCATACTACGTCAAGTAACTATTGTTAAGAAAGGTATATTAAATATTGCTATTTGTAGGATATTTTTGAAGGACATCAAAATAAGCATTTAGATAGCACTATTTACTCCTACTCATGCTATAAAAGGGGTAATTCCATAACCATTTCTAGAGACACCAAAGAGAGATATTGCTAATCATAAATAGCACACCATTTTTATTGGTAATTTCATAGATTTCATGCACTTATTTTCCTTTAAATATCATAGATGCATGTTATTCAATCATAAAAATAAATTAATCCATTTTAAAGTGATATTCTGATTTTTATGGATTTTATAGTATTTTCACATAATTTTTCTGATATTAATTTTATGAGAAAAATAGTTTTCCAGAACTAATTAAATATATTATGGGTTTTAAATGGAATTTAACTCATTAAATCTGCTCTGTGACATACGATTCGTTTGGATTACAGCCAATGATTGTCGCTGGCCAATCATTGGTTGCAGCTAATAATTAAAATGTGTGTTCCAATGCACTTCCTTATTTACTACTTTATAACTAAAAAGGTGTACTTTTATAATAAATGCATGGTGAGGCAAATGATTTTTTAAATATGAAATACATTCTGCCATTATTTAATTAAGAGAAAAAAGATGTAATCATTCTGCCACTATTCTTTTTTCTTTTATCTTTGAGCAGATAAATGGTTGTTGGCCATCAGATTTGAAAAATAAAGGACACATGTTCATGTTGATTAAGAACACATTTTGGCCAAAAAAGAGGACACATGAAAGTAAAGCAATGAATCATTCATTTTAACATGGATTATGATGTAGAATCTTCATAAAATTAGATGATTCAGTGTCATGGTGATGATCCACGATGAGGAGAGAGAAAAGGTTAACTACTATAATTACTCCAACTCAAATGACAATATCTAACAACCCCAAAGGAATTTTAAGCTGAAGTTCAAAGGGTAGTCTCATCTTCACCCCCTTAATGCATCCACCGTCCAAATCTACAAATAGATTCCCCATCCTAATAAACAATTGCATCATAGAATTTTGTTCCTAATTGGAAGTAGTACAGTTTTGTGCTCATTCAAAACATCATTTGCTTTATTCTCATGTTTGGAGGGAAAATAATTCAAAGAGTGATGATCTAATTTAAACATATGAAGAAAAAACACCACTCAACCTGTTGGGCACCTAAAGACGAGGTTAGTTTAATCTTCATCATTTTTGGACTGAATCTTCATCCTTTTCCCTTGGTTATCATCATCTATACTTCAGGTTTTCAGTATCACACACCTGACCACCAACTCCATAGCTCGCCGACATGTATTTGCGTTGATCTCCATTGGCACTGATGATGGTAAAAGCTAAATCACTTGCCGCACCCTACTGCTAGTCTGCATGTATTGACAGCCATATCCACCACAATTTGTGACAATCAAACTCATCTGCTCACCCATTCATGCCACTTCCAACAACTATGACCTCGCACTGCCAAAATGCCGACTAAGGTATTTATTTATAATTAATTAGTAATTCATACTATACAATTTCTGAAACTTCTTAATTATTCTTTAAAATTTGAATAAATTAAATTAATTTGGAAATAATTTTCCAATAATTTTAGTCTTATTTTGTATTATTGTGCGGTAGATATTTCATGTGATTCAATCAACATCAGCAAAAAAACTGAATTTGTTAGTCGCTTTAGAATTTATTTAGAATTATTTTGCACTAGTTTGATTTTATTAAATTATATTTAGTTCCTAAAAATATATATGAAAAATCCTTGAAAGGTTATTTTGTAGTTTTTTCATATTTAGTACATAAATGTTATTTTGTGATCAAGATGGGATCATCCCTATTCGACGGAAGAGAATACAGACTCAAGGAAGATGACGTGATGAATTTCTCGGTTGAGGTAGTGGAAATATAATAAAAATATTTTGTTGATGATGACCAAATTTCTAACAAGGAGACCATACCAAGTCATTTTACGAGAATCACACAAATGGAGGATATGTTCAATAAATGAGTTGATGAACTCCTTTGTCCTTCATGTGTTGCATTCATTACATTGAGATGTTGGGCTTCATCACAGAGGTACCCACCAAGCCTATGCATGAAGACAACCATGTGGCTATATTTATTTTATACAACCCATTAATTTCAAGATTGATTATCATTAATATCGTGACCAGGTGTCACAAGATATCACATTCACTACAATGCAGCTAATAATGATAAGGTAGCATTCACTTTTATAAAGCAGCTGTATGGAGTATCATCTGCTGTTTGGTGTGACAAGCTGGCCATGTTCAACTTATATGCTCTAACTTGAGGGAGGTGTTAGGCTGTCCCATTAACCCATTTCTCTCTATCTTTCTTGGGTCTGTATGATACCATACCATGTAATCCATCATTTGCGGCTCAATGTCTTAAGGGATTAATCCACAAACGACTTATTACATGGTCCTATATATAATCAAGAGAAGGCATACCAACATAGATGTACAGAGAGGCAGACAGAAGATCTGTAATGACTAAAAGGAGCTGGAATCTTTGAATATTTTAAGATGATGAGATGAATGGAGATAACTTCAGGATCCTGGATGCAAAATATGTTTCACTAATCTGATCAACTGTCTCACAGAACAAGACGCATGTGCAGGAGAGAGATATAGATGTGACAAGGAGATTAGGGGACTCTTGAAAAAAGAGTTAGGTTATGAGAATTCAGGGACAGAGAGGGAAATGCGTCATTAATCAAATCTGTGATCTCATTAACAAGCCCCAAGGGAGAGAGAGAGGGAGAGGGAGGGAGGGAGAGAGAGATAGAAAGAAAAAGAGAGGGAGATGGAGAGAGAAAGAGGGAGAGGGAGGGAGGGAGGGAGAGAGAGATAGAAAGAGAAAGAGAGGGAGATGGAAAGAGAGAGAGAAGGAGAGGGAGAGAGGGAGGGTGGGAGAGACAGAAAGAGAAAGAGAGGGAGATGGAAAGAGAGAGAGGAGAGGGAGGGAGGGAGACAGAGGCACAGAGAGACAGACAGAGATGGAGATAGAGAGAGATAGAGACACAGAGAGAGAGAGAGAGATATAGGGAGAGAGAAATACAGGGGCGAGGGAGAGAGGAACAGAGAAAGGGAGACAGAGACACACAGAGAGACAAACAGAGAGGGAGATAGGGAGAGAGAGAGAGAGAGAGAGAGAGAGAGAGAGAGAGAGAGAGAGAGAGAGAGAGACGGAGAGAGGGAGAGAGAGACGGACAGACGGATGGAGAGAAACGGAGAGAGGGAGAGAGAGACGGACAGACGGATGGAGAGAAACGGAGAGAGGGAGAGAGAGACGGACAAACGGATAGAGAGAAACGGAGAGAGGGAGAGAGAGACAGGCAGACGGATAGAGAGAAACGGAGAGGGAGAGAGAGACAGGCAGACGGATAGAGAAACGGAGAGAGGGAGAGAGAGACAAACAGACGGAGAGAGAGAAACGGAGAGGGAGAGAGAGACAGGCAGACGGACAGAGAAACGGAGAGAGGGAGAGAGAGACAGACAGACGGATACAGAGAAGCGGAGAGAGGGAGAGAGAGACAGACAGACGGATAGAGAGAAACGGAGAGAGGGAGAGAGAGATAGACGGACGGATAGAGAGAAACGGAGAGGGAGAGACAGACAGACAGACAGACAGCGAGACACAGAGAGGGTGAAAGAGAGCCAGTGGGAGGGAGAGAGAGACACAGAGAAAAGGAGAGATGGATAGGGAGAGAGAGAAAGAGTGATGGAGAAGGAGAAAGCGAGGGAGAGGGAGAAAACGAGGGAGAGGGAGAGGGAGAGAGAGAGTCAGAGAGAGAAAGGCATATAGAGAAGGAGAAAGCGAGGTAGAGGGAGAAAGAGCGATGGAGAGGGAGAGGGAGAGAGAAAAGTTGAGATAGAGAGGAAGAGAAAGTGAGATGTAGATGAGAGAGAGGCGGAGAGGGGAGAGAGCGAGAGGCAGAGAGAAAAAGAGGGATAGAGAGGGAGAGAGACAGAGATATGTAGAGGAGAGAGAGATGGAGAGAGAGAGAGAGCGAAAAAGAGAGATGGACGGAGAGAGACAGAGATATGTAGAGGAGAGAGAGACGGAGAGAGAGAGAGAGCGAAAAAGAGAGATGGAGATGGAGAGAGACAGAGATATGCAGAGGAGAGAGACAGAGAAAAAGAGAGATGAAGAGGGTGAGAGACAGAGATATGTCGAGGAGAGAGAGACGGAGAGGGAGAGAGACAGAGAGAAAAGGAGAGATGGAGAGGGAGGGAGAGAGAGAGAGACAGAGAGGCAGAGATGGAGAGGGAGAGATGGAGAGGGAGGGAGAGAGACAGAGAGAAAAGGCGAGATGGAGAGGGAGGGAGAAAGAGACAGAGAGAAAAAGAGAGATGGAGAGATGGAGAGGGCGGGAGAGAGAGACATATAGGGAGAGAGACAGAGAGAAAAGGAGAGATGAGAGGGAGGGAGAGAGAGACAGAGAGGGAGAGAGACAGAGAGAAAAGGAGAGATGGAGAGGAAGAGAGAGAGACGGAGAGATGGAGAGGGAGAGGGAGATGGAGAGATGGCGAGAGAGAAGCCGAGAGATGGAGAGGGAGAGAGAGAGAGAGATGGAGAAGGAAAGAGAGACTGGAAGGGGCGGGAGAGGGAGAGAGAGAGACAGGGCCAGAGATAGATAGATAGATAGAGCGAGAGAGAGAGAGAGAGAGAGAGAGAGCGTCGTTAAGAAACGTAACTCACGTTGGGGAGGGGTCAACTTGTTCCAGTATCTCTGGAATTCCGCTCAGAAACTGAGGCTTACGGCGAACGCAGACGCGACTGCCCGTCGTCGTCCCTCAACTCTACTCCCTCCGTCGTCCTCACTTCACCTTAACTTCTGCACCTCCCCAGTGCACGTGATCTCACGTTACTGACGCGTGACCCAACCCATACTCCTACGCCTGTAATCTCTCTCTCTCTGTCTCTGTCTCTGTCTCTGTCTCTCCATCTCTTTCTCTGTCTCTCTCTATCTCTTTCTCTGTCTCTCTCTATCTCTTTCTCTGTCTCTCTCTCTTTCTCTTCGTATTGACACGCGGAAAGAAAGCGTTTCTGGGTAGCTGGTTGCCTGGTTCAGAGGAAAAGGGGTAGAGAGAGAAGGAGAGGCCTAGAGAGAGAAGGGTTAGAGAGAGAACGGCCAATGAAGAAGGGTTCACGAGGGGCTGGGCAGAGATACTTGGCTTGGCGCAACAGAGACGTCGCACATGCACACGTGGGACAGGTCACTAGGTAGCCAAATGGTCCCTATTCCAGTTCCCTCTTCCCTGCTCCGCCGCCCCACGCCATCAATATGAGATATTCTTTCTCCCACTTTCGATTCAAGAAGAAGAATAAACATAGGAAGACGAACAAGAAGAAGAATGAGAAGACGAAGAAGAAGCTAACGGAGGCTGGAGAAATAGGATATTAAGAATAATAATAATAATAATAAGAAGAAGAAGAAGATGGTGATGATGGTTTTGATAGTGAAGAAGAAGAAGAAGAAGAAGAAGAAGAAGAAGAAGAAGAAGAAGAAGAAGAAGCTGTAGAAGAAGAAGAATAATAAGATAATTAGATGATGACGCCAATCATAGTGATGACGAAGAAGAAAAGAAGAAGCTGTAGTAGAAGAATAATAAGGCGATTAATCAGAAGAAGAATAAGGCGAATAATTATAATAATGATGATAATAGGAAGAAGAAGATGATGACGATGATTCTGATGAAGAAGAAGAATAAGGTGAACAATAGGAAGAGAAGAAGAAGAAGAAGACGAACAATAAGAAGAAAATTAAGGGTTAGAAAATAATAATAAGATGATGATGACGATGATAATGATGATGGAAAGAATAGTAATAATAATAAGAAGAACAAGAACAAAAACTAGAAGAAGAGGAAGAAGAAGAAGGATTATACAGTAAAAAAAATTCTCTTCCACGGAGGAAAGGAACAGATTATCAAGGAAGACATCAGATGAAGATGAATATATGTTTAAAAAAAAAAGAACAAGCATCAACCTCTCGGCGCTACAGCGAGGCATCCACAGAGGAAATCGACCTCGCAAGAGCTTTCATAGCCTGAACCTGCATCTCCAGAGCAGCAATATAATCGGAAGTCTCCTCAAGCAGCGCACTCAAAGGCAGCTCAGAGCAGCCCGGCACAAGCCGGCCGAGCATCTTCAACTTGCGCGCCATCTCCAGCGGCGCTGACGGCCACCGCCGCCGGCCGTGGCGGCGCCGCCGCGCGAGGATAGCGGCGCCCCACCGCGACCGCCCCCCCGCCAGCGCAGCCAAGGCGCGGTCAGCCGCCTCTCGCACTTCCCACGAGCTTTTCCGCAAAGAAGACGACCCCGAAGCCCCCCGTACCCGGCGCAACGCACGGACGAGCTCCGCCGTGTAGCTCAGCTTCTGGCGGCAGCTCCGCCACCGCTGCCTGCCCAGCTTGGCCTCCATCGACTCGCACCTTCTCCTGCCCAGCGATCTGTAGCGGAGAATTTTTTTGTGAGCTCTCTCTATCTCTGTCTGTGACTATATCTGTAGAGTGAGTGTCGCGACGAGCTCTGCCTTTGCGTGGTAACAGTAACTCTCTTCCTATCTGAAAGTTGGCTCGCTCGCGCTGAGATTTATAGGATTCTGAGCGGTGAAGGAAGACGGATGACGGTTTGGGACTGACGGAACAGGACTGGATGGGTCTCCCTTTCGGTAGGGACGAGTGCGAGATTAACTTACAAATAGTGCTCGAGGAGACCCCACAAGGATGATAAGGAGAACGATGACGATTTAGTTCGTCATCCTAGAGCGTGGTCTCTTTCCTTTCCGGTTTCCATTAAGAGAGAGAGAGAGAAAGAGAGAGAGAGAAATAGAGAGAGATTGAATGAAAGCCAGAGAAAGAGAAAGAGAAAGAGAGAGATAGAGAGAAAGGGAAAGAGAAAAAGAGAGAGGGGAATAGAGAGAGATAGACAGAGATAGATAGAGAGAGAAGGAGAAAGAGAGAGATAGTGAGAAAGGGAAAGAGAAAAAGAGAGGGGAATGGAGAAAGAAATTGAGAGAAATAGAGAGAGATAGAGGGAGATAGCGAGAGAAAGAGAAAGAAAGAGAGAGAGAGAGAGAGAGAGAGATTGGACTTTTCTGAAGGAGGATTAGATGGTGATGTCACACGCGACAATACGATGGAGAGGGTGCCGACCTTTCGTGCAGCCATGGGTGCTGCTGCCTGAGAAGCAAAGCCAGGTTAGATATAGACACATGGGTTCTTAGGAAGAGAGGCGAACACCGCTGCACAGAATGATTTGAAGAGAGAGAAAGCGACAGAGAGAGAGATATGGAAGAAGAGAAAGCGATAGAGAGATGGGTAGTGGATGATTAGGACGTGGATCATGATGGGTGATGTCATGAGCAGAGGAAGAATCAGAAGAATTCTATGGCCATCTCCATCTCTCTCTTTCTCTCTCTAGGATAGTGGTGGTGGAGGAATAAAAGAGGGGCAGAATAGCACATGTGACTGCCGAGTTCCTGCTGGCGATCACATGCCCTTTCCTCTTCGCTTAAATGAGTCAGCGGGCTGACTTCTTCCACGTGATAGGTCCCAAACCTCCGTCTCCTTTTGGGACACCACCATCTATCCATCTATGTACCGATCTACCTATCTCTCTCTCCACCAATCTTCCTATCCATCCACTCTATACATATAATTTTTTATCTACCTATCTCTCTCTCCCTCTCCACCAATTTTCCTATCCATCCATCTCTCTGCATATAATTGTTATCTACCTATCTCTCCCTCCCTCCAACAATCTCCCTATCCATCCATCTCTATACATAGCACTTTTATCTACCTATCTCTCACTCCACCAATCTTCCATTCCGTCCATATCTTTACATAGCACTCGGTATCTACCTATCTCTCCCTCCAATCCACCAATCTTCATATCCATCCATCTCTATACATAGCACTTGGTATCTACCTATCTCTCTCTCCCACACCACCAATTTTCCAATCCATCCATCTCTATACATAACACTTTTTATCTACCTATCTCTCTCTCCATCAATCTACCTATCCGTCTATCTCTATACGTGTAACTTTTTATCTATCCACCTTCCTTCCTATCCGTATATCTTTTCTATTCAATCTGTTAATGTGCTCTACCATCGATCTATTTATGTGCGTATCTACGTATCTCTCTAGCTAGGAATGTACCCATCTACATGCATATGTAGTTTAATTCTGTTTATTTTGTCCATTTATCTATCAACCTTCCCTCTGCCCGTCAATCTATCTATTCTATTCTATCCATCCATCAATCTATTTATCTATCTAGATACATATATATATATATATTTATCAATATAGCTTCCGTCCTGTCCATCCATCTATCTATTCTATTCTATTCAATTCTATCTACTCATCCATCTCTCTATCGATCTGTCTATGTACAGATCTACCGATGTAGCTTTCTATATATATATCTGCCCATCTATCTATTCTCTTCCATCTATTCATCCATCTGTCTATCGATCTGTCTATGTATAGATCTATCGATGTACCTATCTTTGTATTTCTACTCATCTATCCCTTTATTTGTCTATCTTACTTCATATCCGTCCATCTATCTATTCTATCGATCCATCGATCTACCTACTTGCTGTATATGCACCTATCTATTTATATCTCTATTTACCTATCAACGTACGTATGTGTCTATTCATATACCCACCTATTTGTATACATTCCTTCCTATCTGGCTATCCAGTCAATTCTAGCTATCCATTCATTTATCTATCTATATAGATATCTACTTACCTACCTACGTACCTATCCATTCATGTTGTTATTCCGAGCCAGCTGATCCTGAGGTCTGCATGAGAAGGACAAGGGCTCCACGCGGAGCAAATCATCTTTATTTTTTGGGTTATAAAGAAGATAATAAACCCTCCCAATCTTTTCTGGGTCTTTAGGTCATTGTTATGAGATATTTAAATTTGTAGGAGTTTAGTGGTCAACAATTAAATTGACCTTCCTAATGGAGGTATTTGACATTGTGCCACTTCAACCATCGACCAACACCATTGAGAGAACACAAGATTGTTGAGATATCTCCTCTGGCCAGATAGGGAATTTTCAATCGAACAGTGTGAACGTTTGCTTCATTGTCTTCGAGTTGAAATAAAAGGCTTTGAATATATTACATTCCCAGAATATCATTTGCAATGCTATCTGTTTTTTTTATGATTGTTTAAAAGTCATTTGGGTTATGAAGGAAACCTTCTATTTTGCATTTGTGAGAAGATGTATTTCTCAATAGGCTATCCTGGATCTATTTTGCAAGAATGATGTAAAATAACACAATAAATAAGTTGAAAATATTCCAGCTAAAATTCCATAAGGAAAAAAACCAAACAAATATGTGCTCAGATGTGTACAATGACTCCCCTTATGTCGTGTTTTACTCTCTCAAGGTTGAGAGGTCATCCCATCAATAGATAATTTATTTATTTCATCTCTGGCATGATTAACATTGAGATAATTCATTTAATATATTTGAAATAAAAACATCAATATAAACTGAGACATGTGTGGATTCAAATCAACCACTAATTTTCTCATTTAATGAGTCGTCTCAAACTGCACGTGTCAACTTCTAGACAGATTCATGTGATCCTTGACATTTCAAATGAAATCACACCCTTCTCAATCAATGCTGTAATAGATCAGAGAAAATCAATCTTCTCACCGTTGTTATCACACTAGGAGGGCCGCAAGGAGCAGAGGAAGGAGAAGTGTGCATGGGTATTTCTCACTTAGGTTTTTGAGACCTTTTATACTTAATTGAAATTTTCATATAAACCCTAATTATATCCCCTGAAATCTAAAAAACATTATATGCATGGCCCTCTGGGCATATGTATGAGTCTAGTTAATCACTCCAGTATCCTCACTAATATTTATTGAAGGGACCAATTAATTGGCTATATCCGCATAGATGTTAATCGACCATTGAGAAATTTAACCAAATCAATAGGTTGATTCAGAAAAATATGAGTGTGTGAAGCTAAATTTTATGTTGTAGAAGTAGTCTCAGCCATGGCCTTATATATTCCATTTCAAAATTAGAACTATATATCACATGTAGCTTTCATGAGTGCCAGGTGATGAGGTTCCCACAACCATGTGTAGTAGCCCGTGGTTGATTAAAAACCTCCTTTCACCTCAGCATACACAGAGTTAGAATATGCTTCTATATAAAGATGCCCATGAGGCGTGTAGATGAGTCCCTTGCCAGGAGCTCACTATATATATGTGTGTATTTGTAGGATCATCTCCCAATGGATCTAATGAGGTTCCCCCATTATTAGTTGAGAACCTTGACTACATCAACAATGCCTAGACTAACTATCAGGAAGGTGATATTGACCAAAAAATCTGATATATCCTGGCATCCTTTAGTATTGGTGACCTTTCATCCCAAGACATGCGACAAGCCTCCATCGGCAAAGAATCCAGTTTGCTCCCAAGAAGCATCTTTATGTTGTGCTATTCCTAGCTTTCCCTGTACATAATCAACATGAGTCCTGAGGAGGTAGCGAGTTTACCATGAGTATGTAAAGAAGTGTTGATGAAGATAATCCTACGTGGCACATATTTGTGCCTCATCACTAGACTGTCAAAAGAATATTATCAACATATAAGACAAGTATGAAAATGCCTTAGATGCCATATTATGATCACAATCGGACGAAATGTGAATGGAGTAAAGTTGTATGCAGTGATAAGATTCCTAAACTTTATAATCTTGTGGAATCTGCTAAATTCCATATAATGATTGACACTCAAAACATTCTTGAGATGACTCCTTTTGAGAAATGTACCTCAGAGGTTGATCATAAACATAAGTTTGGTGAGATAACTATAAGAAATGCATTAGAGATGTCAAGATCATGGGCGTACCAAATTTGGTTGATGAATAGTTAAACCATTATGTTTTAGACAGACAAATGGATAGAATGTCTCAATATAATAAATTTCATAAGCCTGGGTGAACCCTAAGAAAATAAGTGAGTTTCATAAATGAGCAATGGAGCCATCAAAATTTTACATAAGCCTAAAAACTCATTTGCATCATAGAGACGAGCAAAAGCTCATAAGATCCAGTAAAGCTCTAAATTTTGTGGTCATCGATGCCTTACACATAGGTATTTTCAAATCTTCAAGATACGTCGAGGGGGAAAACTCAGAGGTAACATATAAGACAAAGGCATGAAAGGTAGGGTAGAGATGGTCATAGAGACAACATTAGAGATAGGGTGATGAGTACAAGAGCACTTACCTTTTCATAAGGCAATAGGAAGGTCGTTATTGTCAAGGATTAATGGTGGGCGGTGATGGATATCCCAATGTTGGTTTAGCAAGGCATATGTTAATAGGTGGGGACTGGAATGGAGAAAATGATAATTGTGGAAAGTTATGAATAGAGAGGTGGAGGCCGGTGATGGTGAATGTGTGATATTGAATTACATATCATTTTCAAAGATGGTTATGCCATCATAATTATACTTTCAATTGCATAAATGACCTGGAAAAAAATACTCAGGAAGGTTATCATAATATCCCTTCTGCTTTCAGGATAGTAGACTAACTTGCCTTTTGGCGATCAGGGTGCAAGTTTGGAAAAAAGATGGATCATTGTCCTGAACATAGGCTGCATCCAAATAAAAGCGGAGGTGAAAAGATAGGCATAAATGTAAATTTGGTAAAATGGAATAACATGAACTAGTGGAAAGGAAGACAATTTATACAATAGGTGGTATTCATTAGAGAATCAGTCCAAAGATAAGAAGGGATCTTCGACACATTGAGAACATTTTGAATTATATCAATAAGATGATGATGCTTCTAGGGAGCACTATAGTCTGAACAAATTTGTGTCAATTCGGACAAAAACTGATGCCATCCCTTTGCTTTTTAGGCGGACTGATATTTTGTTCCAAGAATTACACATACAATAAACATTATATTATATCAGTAAAAAATAACAAATTCTCCTTTTTTTACCCCCAATCTTGTACATTTCAGACTTGTCCAAGCACCTGCAAGCTCTCCCATCAATACTACCCCCACTGATCACTTGTTGTGCCACAATTGCAAGTAGGTTGGATTTGTAGCCTTTCTTTTTCCTCATTTGTCCTCTCTCATATTTCCCCTCAGTCTTTTTGAAATAATCACACAAGCAGTTTGATTCTGACCTCATGTTCTTGATTCATTGAAATTTGATCACTGATTTTCTATCCATGTGTTTCATTACAAATCATCACTCATCAATTTATTCAAATATATTTTTAAATACCACTTGTTACAATTTGTAAAACAAAAATGACATAATTCATATCATGTCATCAGAACTAGACATGTGATTTCATTCTTGATTCTATAGAATCTGTCTGGTGATATTATTACGGAACTCTTTGATCTTGTTCATGGGTTTAATAAATGTTTCAGTCATATTATTTTATAAATCATCAGAGACCTGCATTTTTGTTCTTGATTTTAGTCAAATTTGTAGTGATATTTGTCTGTAAATCATCATACATCTAATTTTGGTATTTATTCCATTAAATAAGGGTGGTGATTTATAAAATCATTTTGTAAATCGTCAGATACTATAACTTATTGAGTTGATTTAATCTGCATCGTGGTACTCTTTGGTGAATTTCCAATGCTCTGCAATATCAATTATCAGTCTCTGAAATAATATTTGTAAGTTTATTTCTTGAGTTTACGAAATAATATATGTAACATAATTCTCTTCAATTGAGGAGTCAAGTTGTTTTTTTCTCTATTAATGTTTTGAACCCAAATTCAAGAGATGTTCATTTTATTATTTAGTTTTGGTAATTGAATATGAGTTCCTCAAATTTTTTTGAAATCAAGCCTTAAATATGTATCAAACTTTTGGTTTTTTTAATTATTAAAAGAGGTTGAATAATCTGCTATTTTGCATTTTATTTATTGGGGTTAAGGTTGATAATTTGTCTAGACTGAATCCTTGATGTATTTGGTAATGCCCAAGAAATACATAGTTCGGTGTTGTATGACGACAAGGTGAAGCCAAGGCAAGCTATCAAGGAGCATCTAAGGTAGACATTTTGTAGTGGAGCACCTAATAATGGGAATATGTTTTGCAATATTGAATTTATATATTGTTTTATAAAACACTATTCCTTATATTTGAATTTCGTGAATTTTTTTTCTGATTTGTTACATGAGTTCAATGGAGAAAATTGTAGTTCTGTACCTAAATATTGATATTTATAACTTATTTCTATTTTAAAATTTTGACAATGATATTGACTTTAAACTTCGACATTGACATTTACTAGTCAACATGAACATATGGAGAACATACCAAATTTTATGTATATGTTTGGTATATTGAAGAACCTATAACAAAACCACTTATCCCTATCAATGACTATCATAAGATTGAGACAATTATTTTACTTGGGATACCAAATTCCCATGTTGTGTTCTAAATATGTAATGGAGATTAAAGTGATGATTCAATATCATAAAAGATATAAGTCAATCAGAGCAAAGGTTTAAAAGCTGATGATCAAATCTCCCTGGCACAAACCGGATATGTAATTCTCATTTCCTCTAGTAAGACATGTTAAGATGCTCAAGTGTGCAACCTCTAAGCATTTGAGTGATTCTCGGCATGTTGAATCTCCTCCATTATGATGTTCCCTATTATATACCCATTGCCATATTTTGGTTATTTCATCATTCTAATTACATCAAGAAAGGAGGGGAGCCGAGGGAAGGGAGAGGCTGGATGTGCACATGAAAACTTCTGCCATGGTTGAAGCTGACTTAAGGCCTTCTCCTATTTATAACCAAAATATGATTTTCATATGACCCGTAAATTTTGATTATATCTTCTGAAATCCATTTGTGTGTAACCTTTTAGGCCCATGTATCAGTCTCGTTAATGACTCCGATTGTCCAATTACCTTTATTGGCCAAGCTAATTAATTATTTATTAATTATATGAAATATATTAATGAATAAATGAAAAATTAAACCTAATTGATAGGTTGAACTTCTAGGCCATGGGGTGCCAAGATACTTCTCATGATTTAGAAAATATAAATGAATATAGTGACTTTCTGATTAGACCTTACAATCAATAAATATAGTCACTTATCTGCTTGATGCTCTAATGATGACTTAGGGTATGGTTGGCTAACAAAGCCTAATAATTCATTCCAGTGAGTACTAATATGTTGGAATTTTTTTTATAACTCTTCTTAATATTCCATTTCCATGACCAATAACTTTTTCACATCATCTTCCTTGAGCTGTCTCCTCTTATACCAAAGGTGAATGATTCCATCTTGACTAATCAATCATCTGCTTGAACTAATTAATTTAATTTGGCTAATACTATTGGGAATTGGATGGTCAGGAACTCCTAGGTAATAGTCAAATTATAACCTCCCATCCAGAAGAAGTATTTAGTGTCTCAGGTTTAGGGACCACTTACACAACCATGATGTGAATGACCCTGATTAAAATTTTGGTATAATTTCATCCAGGGTTTCATACAAATCAATTCAGTGAACTCTTTCCCTTAAAGAGAATCCACTAAAATACTTTAAATGTCTCCACACTAATTGTTTAGAGATTGAGATAGTGTTATTATATACATATTATTATATCCTTTTAATTATAGTATTTATAATACATGCGAAAATACTAGTGATCTTCATATCATGATCTTGTCATAATTCATTTAGTCATTTCATCTATTCACAAACTTCATTATGAGCATCAGATCTACATTACAATGTATAGATATTGTATGAGATATGGAATTTGTGATTGATCTTCTGGCCACATATTTCCACCATCAGTCCCATCTCTAAAGAAAATCCATCTCAAAATGTAATATGTTTTCTGCCCTCAAATCTTAGACTCAAGTCTTTTCACATTAAATATTCCCATTGTGGAAGGGATGCCTCCCCCGTGTATCATCCTGTACCATCCTTTTGTATTATGAACAGGATGTGACAATACAGGTTACATGGTGATTCGATCACATGCTCATTATCTTCAGTTTAATTAGAATAAACATTTAATAATCATCCATTACTAAGCTATCATTTGGCCAACTAATGACAAGATTTGATAGAGAAACAGGTGGATAATGATCTGAAAATTTTGACATAACCTCAAAATTTATTAAATTTTTTGAGGTTCTGTTGTAACAAAGAACAATATTGATTATAAAAGGGAATTTGACTCAAATTTATTTTACTTTTGAAATTATAGTTTTTATGTGGTTGACCTTAGAACGTTCACGCCTCAACCATTATATATATCATAATATTATGAAGGATTATTAGTATTCAATTGGAATCCAAATTTTATATTTTTAATTTAGATAATAATAACTATTAAATTTATCATGTATATATTTTTTTCCTAAATAAGCCTTGTGAAGAATAATATTTGTATAGAAAATAAATACCTATAATCCAACACATTTCCACATTAGTTCAACAGATTTTGTGGACTAACATCACCTCTAAATAAATTAGAATTCAGGTAACTATTGGTAGATTATTATTCACTTCATTAAATCAGAGAATTTCTTCCCACAGAAAAAATAAAAACAAAAAAAACTCACATCAAAAGGGCTTTTATGAAGTTTTCAAGCATTAAGTCCACAGACTCGCTCAAATAATAATCTACCAATGACGTGGCTATATTTTATATGAAATCATCCTCAAATTTATGGACTCTAATTTGCTAAAATATTTCACATAGAACTGAGATACAACCTTGTAAATTCATATAGATTAGGCAAAGTAAAAATATGTTAATGAAGTGAATGGCATTGACCAGCAGAGTACTGATTATAAAATCAAAGTTAACCAGATCTAATTAATGCTCATTTTAAGAAGGTACTTGCCAAATTAAGATTAACATTCTTAAGAGAGGCCAATGCATACCAAATTAGTTGAACAATCTGATAAAATGAAATAGATAATGATAATGATGTATGATAATGTCTTATTTAATTTTTTATTTTATTTATACATACATAATATATATTATTTATGGCTAAAAATAGAAAAAGATAAATTACCCATTGAATTGTAATTTATTTTATAAATTACCCCTTAGATTTTGTTGAATAAAGTGGATTCTTTCTTGCAGTTTTATCGAACTACATGATTTAGATACATAAAATATTAAATTATGGATATAAATAGGAGATATCGAGAAGCCTTAGATATGCCCTAGATCATAGTAGGAGGCCCATATCCAATGAGGAGGGGAAATGCCCAACTTATCTCTCTTTTGAGACCATGTCAAAAGAATGCATGATTTGTGGAGCTAACTCATAAATTCAAATTTTGATGCATCCTTCCTATTATAGTATAAAAGAAAAATTGGATCCAAGCTGGATTTCAATCTATAACAGCCTCCAGAATCCTAGGAATCAGATGCAGGGTCTGAGAATTTTTGGCCTCTTCTATTTCATTTTTGTCTTCCCCCTTGTTTGTATCTCATTCTTGACTTATGTCCCAATACATTCTTGGTAGCCTTTGTGCATTCGTTTTCTTGTTTCTACTCTTTTTTAAGGGAGTCATATTGAGAGAGTAGTGGTCCAGTTATGTTAATCTGGAGAAGAAGAATAATGAACTCCATCTTGGGCCCAACTGATGTGACAAAAAAGGTTTATGTGTTCCTTTTAATTATTAATCTATTTCTGTTCTCATTTTTCTACATTATTATTCAGAAACAGAGCCTAAATATAGACCTTTAAAACACATCAAACCATTTATGATGTCACCTCTAACTGCAGCAAATTTATGCTACTCATCACCATGCCCGATGGTTGCCCACTTTGTGCATGAGCAGTCACATCCACCGCCTCAATGCATCAGTGAAGTTTTTTTTCTAATTCAATTTGTTCCCTTAAAATTCCAAAAAAATCTTCAAACATTGATTTTTGTGCGGGTCTCTTTTATAATACAATATTTCCTTGATTATGGCAGAATCTAAGGATCTAATATTAGTTCCTTTCAATTATATTTTTGGCCTTCATCATTCCATATTTCATAAGTTATATCTATTTATCACCTTCTCATCTCACCATCATTTGTATTTATCTCAATTTTTAATCACCATTTAAATTTTTAAAAATTATATAATCTCTATTCCCTGTGGAGGCAACCCATGCTAATCAATTTCTAATTATTATAAGATTCAGGTTGATATAAATGTTATTTATTTACTCAATTATGAATAAAATAAATCAAACACCCTAAAATATTTTTTATAAGTAATGCCCATAGAACTGAAAGTGTTGGTAAAATATATGAATTTCCTTGAAATCACATAAAGAGAGAAGATATTTTTTTCCCTAACACTAACATTTTCTTAAAGTGTACCTTTACCGATAATGAAAATTATAGAACTAAAATATTATGCCCATGCAGTCATTAAATAATAAAACACTGTTCAATCAAGATTATAGATGAAATTACATCTGGTCTCATCTATTTTTATGTATTAAAATTAATAATTTACTTTACTTTCTGATCTCCTGATTGAAATGAGTGATCCTACACGTAAATATAAATTTTAGATAGTAAGAGACTCATGTTCCTAAATCTACGTGATTCAGTCTCAAGGAAAGATTTTGAAAAGTTATATTTATTTATGAGTGAATCATATATCAAAATTAGGTGAGGATTCAAGGATAAGTTGTAGATGTGACTAAACAAATTCAAAATATTAATTAATTACTTGGGGTAATAATTATTTTATAATAAGTATTTTCCTCTATTTAAATAATTGCAAATGAAATAAGATAATGGCTCATAAGAAATAGTGGCTAGTTCGTGGTCTTCCTTCTAGAGAAATCCCTTTCCCTAAAGGTTCCTATAAATTATAAACAAAGTTAATTCCGTATAGAATAACACAAAAAAACCAGTATCAATGGGATTCAGTGGTGTACCTCATGGTTGAATGAAAATAGACGTAATGTGATCGGCTGTGATTTTAGCCTAAACTACAGATAAATTAATATATAATCATAATTAAATCCTTTGAATTAAGTTTTATGCTTTCTACTTTTTTGTGATCATTTTTACCGTGACATAATAGTTGTAGGGAAAAAACACATTCACATTTATAGAGCTAAATAGTGCATACCTAGTAACTGACACCTGGGAAATTAAATATCTCTTTTAATGAATCAATCATGTCTCCTTTTTCTAATAAACTATTGCATAAGTTATTTAAACATTAAAATATTATACACAAAGGAGTGAAAATAATTCTGAAATAATAGCTCGTATAAATAATGAGTCCATTACAATATTGTTCAATTTAGTTTTCTAAAATTAAGCTAACGTTTTAAGTACTTATATTTTGAATCAATATTTTCTCACTAAATCATTGGATATCAGAGTATTAAACAAGGAATTAAACCACAGGGAAAAAATCCATTATAATACAGAAGAAGATAGTTAAAAATGAAGAAATGATGAATGAGCTAATTGGTTAGCCTATATCTAGAGGAGCTTAAATGCATCCATGGAGGCCAAAAAACATTACTTGTGTTGAAAAATAAGTGGAGAAAAGGTGGCGTCTCCAATTATAAATGTCATGAGCTCAACCCCTAAGACACACACATACATTCTATTAAAATGCATACACAGCTTAAATTTGTACATGTGACTTAAGTGGCACTATGCATTTGTAATATATAAAAAATCATACATAATTAGATTCACATCTTCAAAATGATAAGGAAACAATCTGTCTTAATGAATTGAGTTACTATCACAGCAAACGTTTAATGGACTTTCAAGTGAGTAGGTTTGTAAAAGGCTAGTAAGCATGAGTACCTCTAGGGTTCAAAGTTTAATGTAATTTCATGTGAGTAGGTTTTTAAAAGGCTAGTAAGCATGAGTAACTCTAGGGTTCAAATTTTAATGGAATTTCATGTGAGTAGGTTTGTAAAATGCTAGTAAGCATGTGTAAATATAGGAGTTTCAAAGGGATCTGAGTTTCTGGGCTAATAGACCAAAATGTATATTCAGCTTGAGTTTAGAAACATATGGTGTCAAGAAATACTGGAGATATTCAGGAAATTTCCTTGTATATGTTTTTTATTTTTTTATCGAGATGAGAATTCCAAGGATAGAACTACACATGCTTCACTCTGCTCCAGTGATATCATTTGTGTGTAACAAAGAAGTACAAGTTTTTAATGTCTTTAAAGTATTCATGTCTTAAAATACTTACCTACATTTTTACCAATACATAAGATGTTACCTGACTTAAAAACACAATACCAAGTCCTTTGAGACATCTACAGTAGTTTAATATTATTTCATACAAATATTATGTTGTGAACTTATAAATATGTTTTTATTCTTAACTTTTGGCCAAACACAATGTTCTAAAATTTATATAACTCCCAAATGATTCTAGCTACTTGAATAAATAAAAAAACCATGCCAAGTTGATGTGACTATACCCTCAAAACATTTTAATAGGGTATTCCTTTTGATGCAATCTTTTGAGAAGATTTCTTATCAGAATTGTTCATGCCACCTTCTCATGCTGAAAGAGTGGGGATTATAAGATCGTATTGCCTTGAAAGGTCAAGGTATGCTGCTGAAGTGGAAACTTTGTTTCTTCAAATTTGATCTTAATGTGATTCATAGTAATCACTTGACGATATAGACAGCAAACAATGTCAAGCTAATCAGTATGCCTAGATACTCTCCGTGATATTTCACCATCTTCTTTGTCGTTGCTAAGCCCCCAAACCTTATTCAAGCTATTTCATCAAATTTGAGACAATATTTTCAAGATCATGGCATCAAATACCCCAAGATATTATTTAATATCTCTATGAAAAGTTATCCACAATCATATTTGTATATATCACCTGCTAAAGTAGCCACTTATTGGATAAGTCATCAACTCAACCAAAATAGTTTACATATGAAAAGTTTTTTTGGAAGATTACTTTAATCCAATCTGGCCAACCCTAGTTTTGAATCAGTTGATGGAAACGTCAGATTATTTCTAAATATATATACATAGCTTAATAAAAAATCAGAACATTTAAGAACCATGTAAAATAGAGGTATGAACTGGTTTTGTACACTTGATGGGAAACAGTAACTAGAGTTTGTTGTCACCGATGACGAAAATGAGAGGACAATGATAACATGTAATTCTTCCTTGCTGAGATGACAATGACTACAACTGAGAAAAACAAAAACATCATCATCGATGTCTCTTTTCCATGACAATATGGCAAGGGTGTGATGACGGAGGCAAATTAGGGTATTAATTTTACTGTCGTTGTAAATTTATTTCCCCTAAATCAGATAAATTTGTAATTGTATAAACTCACTCAAATTTGTATAGTAGGAGTAAATAGATCTCCATATGGACTGGCCTTTAAAATATTTATAATACTTGATTTTGGGTTAAGAAGAATAAGATGATAATGATGGTTATGAGAATAATTAGTTCTACAATTGAAGTGTCAGAAGGAGGAATAAGGTGGCAGAAGGAGAATATAGTAAAAAGTTTAGAAGATGAGTAAATATGTGGAGAGAGATTATTATACTTAGGTAGAACTGCAGATGATATATAATAAGTAATAATAGGTAGAGTTAGAGAGCAGTAGGGAAAGGTAGAAATATGATATTATTCATATTATTATTAGGACTACTATTTGTATAGATATTAAATGTAGGGAATACATGTTATACTAGAATTAATTTATATAGCTTTAATAAAAGTAGATATTCAGATAGGTAGTGAAAGACTTGTTTTTAGTTTTTTTAATTAATTTATAATAGTAATGAGCTAGAGAGATATTAGTAAAATACTAGCCTCCATGGAGCTGTCACCATCCTTAGACGGCCAGGCAAACCCAAGGATGGATCTCCCACCACCGGTGTGAATTCTCATCGGAAGATCATCAATAAGGGCCAAGAAGCCTTGTTTAAAAGCTTCAAGAGGGTCTCCCTCTACTGTTGAATAAGTGAACCAGCCTTGGGAGTCCTCACAAAGCTGCTATATTGCCTCTGGCAGCATTCCTTGGTTGGAAACTGTCGTTCAGCTGGAGGAGGACAACAACCAGGGTTAGAGTTTGATGGCTCTGCCCCTTGCCATTGGATATCCCTTAAAGGAGATCAACACATGTGATTTAATTGCACCTTGGAACCCTTTAAACTTTGGTGCACCCTATATCATGTCAGCAACCCGAATTGGCGGCAAAGTCAGCTGCCCATCAGTAGTTCATATTTAGATTTGTAGTACATATGGCTGCACCGTCTTCTTCAATGAGCGCTGGTCAGATGTGTTGATTGTCCAATCTTCCTTTAGACAATTGGATGGTTCAGATTGGATTATCACTTAAAATAATTCTGTTATGTTGTCGGCTTTGAGCCAGGTTGGTTTAAACCCAGTCTGTTTTTTATCCCTATCGACCCAATTCGCCTGCAACATGAAAAATAAGTAAAATTTAGTCCCATATTAAAGAAAGTAAAAACATGTGCTGTTATATAAGTTCCATTCTTTTATATCTATTTTCTGAGGTGTTTGCCTACTTTGATAGGCTTAGCATTGCAAGTTTTTAGAATAGAGAGCTTACCATTTGTCTCTACTAGAGGCACGAGTTGTTGTATTCATTCCCAAGGGAGAACCTTGCTGCCTACTTGTTATATCTGTGTGTCCTTGCACCATCTTTCTTGAAGAACAAAAGGAATCTTCCCCTTCTCCCAAGGCTCGATCATATGGAGTATAGCCAAGAAATAAGGTTATTTTTTAGTACCATTGTCTGAGTAGAACGAGCTATCTTCATCTAAGATTTTCTTTGTGACCCTTTTGCTCCCTCTCATAAACTCCCACCTTACCCAGTTCCTTTCTAAGTAAAGTAATGTAATGAAGAAAATCATAACATGTTGACATGAATACCTCCGAACAGAGGCTTCATGATGCCGGACGTCACCAAGGACGTTGTCCGACGGATAAACCCTGATGGGTATGTAACTACAATGAGATGATGGGTCCTACGTGGGCGTATTTGCAGGCCTCGACTCGAGGAGGTATGCCGAACTCCAATTTCCGAAGGAGATGCTGGGTGACAGCAACGACGGCCTCCTGACCCTCGTTGTAGGATGACGACGTCTACGGTGCCAAATGGAATCAATTCCTTGGGGATCGCACGTAATGAACAGGTTCAACCCGTACCGATAAGACACTCAAATTCTCATAGTTTACTCTCAATTCTCTCTCACCTATATCTAGCCCGAGCGCGTTGGAGCCAATCGACAGTACGCTGAAAGAAGTAATGTAACAAGCAAATAGGAGGACTACGTACCTCGTCACCTGCATCGCTCATCGTCAATGTCCTCGTCGGCGTGAACCGGTACGGGTAGTGTAAAGGAGTCAGCACAGAATAAGTGTGCCAACTCGCTCAAGACCAGTGGACGTAGGGATTAATCAAGATTAGATAGTAATAAATCATTTAAAGTATTGTATACTCGTTAGAGAACTAGCATTTAGGATCAAATATAGGTCAAAGATAGATAGGATTCAATATAGAGAGTTAGGGTCAAACATAGGTCGTTAGGATCAAATATTAGGTCGTTAGGATCAAACTTAGTTAGCAGTATCACGTGATCAACGATCAGGATCAAGTGCTCCCACGTAGTTTAAACGATCCTGACCGTTATAACTAAAAGACCTCCTCACCGATCGGACGGTGAGGATCGATGGACCGTCTAACGAGTATACAATACTTTAAATGATTTATTAATATCTAATCTTGATTAATCCCTACGTCCACTGGTCTTGAGCGAGTTGGCGCACTTATTCTGTGCTGACTCCTTTACATGTAGATCGGTTGGAGAATTGTTGGGAAGAGGCCAGAGTTGCTCGATCGACGGCTGAGATGCAGCGCGGGAGAAATCGGTGGAGTCCGGGGGCGAGGAGTCGAGGGAGAGGCGGCGAGGAAGCGCCTCAGACGGGTTCCTGGAGCTCTACGGGCACGTCCGTATAGGTGGATTGATGCGGCCGGAGCAGATTGGAGGCGTTGTTGGCAGATTAACAGTCACCACTAGCAGCTTGGTCACGTCTAGTGGCAGTCGGGCACACAGGCAGAGAATTAACGCAGCCAAGCGCCGTTCAACCCAGCTTACACCACCGGCGGCTAACCCCGAAGGGACCGTCAGGCTAGCGCCGGCGAGTGGGGCCTCAGCACGCTTGCGGAGACCGGTAAGGTCGTTGATCTCAAGTGGCGTGAGATCGGCCGGGGTCCTACAGGAAAATGGCGATCAACTGGTCAGCGATGTCTTCAGGTGGGTCGACTTCCTAGTTTCCACCAATTCAGGCACTCACACTAGGCAGATTGGTGCCTGAGGATCTCCGTCGATCTGGTGGTGCTGGTGAAATAGCGACTTTCGGCCGTTGGGAAGATTGAAACCTCAACTGTTGATCGTATTTGGTCAAATTGGTGGCTCTGGTTGTTGGAATTCCTCCATTAAAGTGGGCTACAACCGTTGTTTTCTTAACGGTTGCAACCTTTGATATACCGGCGGTTGCAAGCCCTTGATGGAGGGGCTTGCAACTGCCACCCTTTCGAATCCCATTGGGATTCTTTTTAAGGAGTTTTTGGGTCCCCTTGGTCCACCATCGAGAGGAGTCCCCAAGGTGCCATCGTCCTCGAGGAAGAAGCTCCTCGATGAAGGATCAAGAAGGACCCTCCACCCTCAAGAAAAAGTCAAAGGAGACTCAAATGGAAGGTACTTTTTTGTTTTTGATCTATCAAATGGTATCAGAGCATGATAGGTCGACGAAAATCGTACACTCAAGGATATGGTAAGAAGCATGATGAGCCAGACTTCTTTACCTGAACCATTATGGGGTGAAGCGCTAAAGTCAGCAGTTTATTTGACTAATAGAGTACCAACAAAGGCAACAGAAAAAACCCCTTATGAGCTTTGGACGGGCAAAAGACCTAGTCTAAGACATTTACGTGTTTGGGGTTGTCCTGCTGAGGCAAGACCTTATAAGCCTAATGAAAGGAAACTTGATTCTAGGACATTAAGCTGTCATTTCGTTGGATACTCCGAACGATCCAGGGGATACAAATTTTATGATCCTACAACTCGAACTATTTTTGAGACGGGGAATGCTATATTCTTTGAGGATGATGAGTTTGTGGGGGGAGATAAGATTAGAACTATCGTCTTTGAAGAGGATTGTTTAACAATGCCTCCTATTGTTCACAACAATGCTCAAGATAAAGAAAAATCACTTGACATTGGTGAAACAATAATTCAAGTACAAGATGATAATCAAGAATCCTCCAACCCTGAAATTCAAACTCAACAACCTCAAGAATCAATACCATTAAGGAGATCCACTAGAGAGAAAAAGAGCTATTCCGGAAGACTACTTTGTGTATCTTCAAGAGCATGAAGTAGACATGAGCATCGAGGAAGATGACCCAATCAACTTCCGTCAAGCCATGGAAAGCTCAGATTCTCAAAAGTGGATTGATGCCATGAAGGAAGAGATCAAATCCATGCATGATAATGGCGTTTGGGAACTTGTTCCACTACCTGATGGTGCAAAATCCATAGATTGTAAATGGATATTCAAGACCAAGAGGGATTCAAGAGGTAACAAGGAGAGACATAAAGCACGTCTCGTAGCCAAAGGATTTACTCAAAGGGAAGGTATTGATTACAAAGAGACTTTTGCTCCAGTTTCTTTAAAAGACTCTTTTAGAATAATAATGGCATTAGTTGCACATTACAATCTTGAGCTTCATCAAATGGATGTAAAGACCGCCTTTCTCAATGGAGACATTGAGGAGACGATATACATGAAGCAACCAGAGTATTTTTAGTCCAAAGATTCAAATAATTTGGTTTGCAAATTAAGGAAATCCATTTATGGACTCAAGCAAGCTTCTCGTCAATGGTATCACAAATTCCATAAGGTTATCATTTCATATGGTTTTGAGATGAATAAAGTTGATAATTGTGTATATCATAAGTTCAGTGGGAGTAGGTACATATTTTTAGTATTGTGCTTGGAAGATATTTGAGCAATCCAGGAATGGATCACTGGATAGCGGCCAAGAGAGTCATGCGCTATTTACAGAGAACTAAGGATTTCATGCTCACATATAAAAGGTCAGATCAATTGGAGATCATTGGATATTCTGATTCTGACTTTGCTGGATGCCAAGATTCAAGAAGATCCACGTCAGGTTATATATTTCTGTTGGCTGGAGGAGCCATTTCATGGAGTGCAAAGCAACCACTTGTAGCTTCATCCACTATGGCCGCGGAATATATTGCTATGTATGAGGCATCTAATCATGGAGTATGGTTGAGGAATTTTGTCACGGGGCTTCGAATTCTAGATCGTGTCGAAAGACCGTTGAAGATATATTGTGACAATAAGTCAGCCGTTCTGTTCTCCAACAACAATAGGAGCTTGACAAAGTCTAAGCATATAGACATCAAGTACTTAATTGTCAAGGAAAGTATACAAAATGGAGAATTGTCTACACAGCATATTGGAACAAACTCAATGATTGCGGATCCGCTTACGAAAGGTGTATTGCCTTAAGTATTTATGGAGCATACTACTCACATGGGCATTCTTCATTGGGAAGAATAGTGAGTTTAAGTGGGAGTTTGTATGAAGTGTTCTTAATGTGGACATGTATACATTTTCTGCAGAACTAAAGTTTCTTTTATCCATTTTGTTTATAAGATCTCCATAAAGTGGGACTCGTATAAAATTTAATCTATGTCATTCTACATTATAGCATTAGTGATTGTGGTGGCTTAATTGCGCAATAATGTGATGAAAGCTGTTCAGTCCTATGCTAAATATGTTGATGGACGAGATGAATATTTGTACCTTGAGAAATAGTAACCGTTTGAGCTCATTAAATATGGAAAGTCAAGGTGTGTAGCCCAAGTGGGAGATTGTTGGAATTCCTCCATTAAAGTGGGCTACAACCGTTGTTTTCTTAACGGTTGCAACCTTTGGTATACCGGCGGTTGCAAGCCCTTGATGGAGGGGCTTGCAACTGCCACCCTTTCGAATCCCATTGGGATTCTTTTTAAGGAGTTTTTGGGTCCCCTTGGTCCACCATCGAGAGGAGTCCCCAAGGTGCCATCATCCTCGAGGAAGAAGCTCCTCGGTGAAGGATCAAGAAGGACCCTCCACCCTCAAGAAAAAGTCAAAGGAGACTCAAATGGAAGGTACTTTTTTGTTTTTTGATCTATCACTGGTGCGTGACAACTCCCGAGTGTAGAGAGTACAGGGCCTCAACTATGGTCGTGACTGATCGATCTGACGGTGCTGGTGCCACAGCAACTCCCGTAGATAGATAAAATGACGAATCAGCTGAGCCCGTGATTGGTTGATCAGGGGCAAGAGAGCTAGAACTGAACAGACTAGGGGGGAACCTGACGAGAGAGAATCAACCTATCACACGGTTTTCCCCCTTTCTTCCAGTCTTCAATTTCCCTCCCCTCCCGATTTCCTCTTCTCCTGGTGCTTCTCTTCCCTCGCCTCCTCTTCTCCTTCCCCTGTTCCTTGTGAGACCGAGCAAACAACAATAATTCCAAATGGAATAAGCCTGGTCTGAGTTCTCCTAGGCCGGCACTCTTCCCTTATAAAGGGGGAATAAATGGGCCCTAGGGAGGTCCATAAAGGGGGTTATAGTCCATTAAGGGGGGCCCTTATATAATGGGCCCCTATTACAACCAAATAAAAATAAAATAAAAGAACATAGAAGAAGATGGGTACGGATGCACGACGGACACTTCACGACTCGACGAAAATGACTAGACTAGATGAGATCGAAAAACATAAACGTGATTAAACAAAGAGGGCAAAAGAAACCAAAAAGCGAAAAAGAACGAGCGTAGTGTCTTCTTTGGCGCCTTGGCGTGCCGGTCAGGCGGAGTGCTAATAGGCAGGCCGTCGATGACGAGAAGGATGGTGCTGAAGACGTCTCCGAGGGAGCAAGCTGGCGTGCTCCATCACTTCAGTTACAATAAAAAAGAACCTCTTTTTTTAAGATCAAATTGACATTCCTAAAGTCACACCCTAGTAATTCTGGATTTTTTTCTTCGGGATCAGGGATCATCAAAACAAAAGAATACTGTTTTTATGTAAAATACAATTTAAGGGTATTTCAATCGAAACACCAAAACATGATATTAGTTCTTTATCATGTTCTTGGGTAATGGAATGATGAATCACTGGATCAGGCTTTCATCCATTGTCCAAGATTGGCCAATGCTTCCCCCTGTGGGAGTACAGGTTGTGTCTCAATCCTAGTGTGGCTGATAATCCGAAAAGACCACCAAAGCATCACTGGCTTGGTCAGCCTTTACCTGATTCCATGAAGAGTTGCTTCATCAGCATTCGAGTCAAAATAATATGGCCACACTCCGCTCCACTATTTCTACTGAATAGCCCTCCTTCCAAAAGAAAGTGATTACGCATTTATGAGGGTTGAAGATTTCAGCTTGTCTTTCTTGTTCGAGTTGCAACTTTAGGAGTGGAGCAATGAAGCACTGGAGAAGCAGATAATTGAAATTATTGAAGAACATTATCCAACCGAAAATTTGGAAATCAGCTTATCTTGAGTGGAGATAAGGTTCCAAATTTTACCTCCGGATGTGTTTAATCATATCATTTACAATAAATATATTTGATTGAATAGAGGCACAAATTTATGAGCAGGAGCAGAGTAGAAGGCACGAGTTGACAAGTAGGAGCACTGAAGGGGCAAGTGATAAACTCAAAATTAGGGTAGAAATTATGTCGTTGAGAAATTGATTTTAATCAATAAAATTTATAAAACTATACTCATATGTAATTTAATTACCTAGTGACGGGTAAGGGTCGTCTCCACATGGAATGGATTTTAGGGAGGAAACTCTCTCGATTGGGTGAATTGTGTCTTAATTCTAGTAGTACTGGTTGAGCTGGACGAGGTGATTGAGATGGGTGTGAAAGGTTGCATGAGACTAGACAGGATCAAGGTGGTGTCGGTTGTCATGACATAAATGCTGGTGGATACTATGATGGAGAAAGTGAGAATAAGATGGAATGATGGTAGAAATGGAGAGATGGTTATAGATGTTTTCTAAAAGAGAAAGAGAGAGATAGGTGACAACACCGTATTGGTTTAAGAGGGAGCATGAAAATGGATTACTAAGGAAGAGGATGAGAGATGGTGATAGGTAGAGATAATGGATGATGAAGATGACTGCACTGTGTAGGAGAAAACTCAATATAATGCAAGATGCAAACCATGGATCCCTATGTTCCACTGGAATCAATGCATTTTTCTTATACAGATAAATCTCTTCACTTCTCTATTGAACCTCTTCAAGAACTAGAGATGCTACGGAACACTTGATGGACCTTCAAAACTTCACCTTCTTTCGATCTGCCCCCATAGGAGGAAGTGAGCTTAAAGATGTTTTTTACAATAATGGAGGGGTCAATTAATAGATCCAACCATTTGGATGGATAGAGGACAAAAAAGCAAAGCTGCCCTTAAAATTTCAGCTCAATCCGAGTTCTGGATTATTGGATATCAAGCCTGGAAGTTGAATGATTTCTAGTCGTTGATTTAATTCAAATAGTTCTCTCTCTCCACGTTGTTCAGTTAGGGTTTTGTCTTGTCTGTCCATTACATGTGATGATTGGCTTAGATTCTGCCGTCTCATTCGCAATAGATGCATATCGACGCACCATGCGGCGCCCTGGAAAAAGACAAAAAAGACAAAAGGAATTAAAAAGTTTTAAATAATTAAAATGTGTGTGATGTGGCGGCGCGTCAATGCACGCCACGCCATCACGTTTCCTTTATCATCCTGTCAAAGACGGACACATGAGCGCCATGTGTACACATGCACACCACATGTACATGTGGTACCATGTGTTGAGGATACATCAGCGCAGCCACAACTTTTGACCATTCCAAGGAGAGAGAGAATAGAAATAATATATAAATTGGCTTCCCCTCATTCGTCGTGCATCATTCACTACAAAAAAAGAGCTAATTTTTTTTATTTGTCCACATCCCCTGCACAATAACATAAGAAAGGCAATTTTGTTAGCCATTAATTTAAATATGGGATCAGTAATCGTGATGCCATATCTACTTAGCTAAGCAACTGGCTGTCTCCAATCATTATCTCTAGTTATGATTCGTGGATGTTTGACGACTTGAACGGTGACACCTGGCATCACGAAGTAAAAGATTTACAATGAGTTCTAACATCCATATTTAATAAAATAAAGGCCCAAAAATACAAATAAATATATATACTGACATAGAAAAATCAAATCTATCCGAATTTAATTCCAAAAATCATATTCTAACTCAGAAAATTATATTATTTTAGAATCTATTGTCATAACAATTTGCAAAAATACATAAAAATACCAAAAAATCATAATATCATTCTAAAAAATAGTTTAATCATTTTAAGTTTGATAACATGCATACATAATTAATTTAATGCAAATGAACATGTAATATGGTCCTATTATGCTATTAAAAATGCATGTTATCGTCAAGTTTACAAGCGAATTACAAAGCCAATGAAATTTAAGTCAGCTAATGAGATTGCACTTTTCTTTCATATTTTTTGATGAAGGCAAGCACACACCTTATTAAGTTTATACCCAGGGCAATAAAGCTGTAAGAAAAGAAGGAAAAGAACTGAAAGAAAGAAATGTTATGAAATAAAGAACAACGTGGCATTACTTATAAGACAGTTCATATTCTACTACCAATTCTTGTAAAACAATTCCTTATTCCCATTAACAAAACATCCCCTTTTATCTTTGCATTTCCAAACAGGTACAGATATTTGTTGCTTTTTCTACTTTTCTTACCTTTGTTACTGGGATATTTTGGGACCAACATCCAGCCGAGAGAGGGCAGCCTTTGGAAGCTATGGAAAAACCAAGAGAGTGCCTTTTGCATTTTTCTTCTTCCCATAGGAAAACAACCAACTCCAATTTAGCTGAAATTTTCAGCGTTGCTTTGTCTCCCCCTCCTCTTTCTATCCATACCCTCTGATCTACAAATAGAGGCCTAAATCATTGTAAAATTCATCTTGAACTTGCTTCCTACTTTCGTGGGCTGATTAAAAGATAATGAGTTTTAAGATCCATCAAGAGTGTTCTTGGTGTCCTAGGTGTGTTGGGAGAAGCATTGGAGAAGAGGAGGAGCTTACTGGCACTCGTAAATTGCCATGATCCTGGCGGAATGTATGGATCTAAGGTAAGTATCTTCACCTTATGTTGTCTCTTTCCCAACACCATAGTTAACGTAATTAGTGTTTATCATCATTCTTGCACTCTCATTTTACACTCTTTTCTCGTCTCTTCATCCTCGCCACCATACCATTCCAAATCTAATTACTATTGTCGTTCATACCATCGTCCATGTTCATGTCCCTCGCATGCACTTACTCTTTTATGTAAATTAAAATAATGTATAACTTACTTATTTTTAACCGATACACTAGCTCATGTCCTCGAATCTTGTTTTCATCTATCCTCTTGTTAATCATCACCGGTATAATAAAGTAATTCCTGAATCATTGTTCCATCTGGAGACGATCCGTACTCATCACCAACTACGTATTTTTAAGTATGGTTAAACATAAATTTTTATTGAATAATCTAAATCACCAACAACAAATTTTAACCTTAAAATGACGATTATCAAAGGTCTCCCACCGTTACTTCAAATCCTACAATGAGAAATAGGATATCTGTCATAAAAAATCAGGTTTATAGGGTCCAAAGAGAAGCTCTCTTGAACCTTTGATCATTCACTCCTGATCCTACGACTCCTCCAAGTCATTTTGATAGACATATGGTCCCCGTCCCGAGCCTATATCGATCAGCAGAAGAGGACAACGGTGGGGGCTGACAGGTTATGTCTTCTTCAAAAAAGAAAGTGTGATTTTACAAGTGGGAGTATAAGGTATCAGAAGGTGGTGTTAGATAAAATAATTGCGAGAATACAGGAGCACTTTCATCTCTTTAAATGAATTCAAGGGCGTTACTGATGGAGGACCATCCAGTCGATCACGCCCCGACCCATTTCTGCCACGTCGTGAAGCCCGAGCGGACGTGAAGAATCTACAGTTCCACTACCAAGCTTGAAAAGCGACATCATCTTACCACTTCGCGTCGTGTATCTTTACGTTCTTTCTTTCTTTCGTCGTCTTTGGATTATCGGGAGGCCCCTCTTGCTTGAGTACCGGCCTCCCCCTCATACGTGTTTTATTTTAATCATGTTTAAGTGTCATCGTTAGGGGGAGGAAATCCATGTGGGCTTCTTCTCCCCCTAAAATTCCCCTTTAAGGGGAAAGCCCAATAGGCCTTCTCCTTAAAAGGGGGGCCCAATTGAGCCTCCATAACTTCCACTCCCCTCTATAAAGAAGAGGGAGGAGTGGACGTGGAGGCTAGGAAGTCATTGTTGAATTGCAAATTCCAGTTCTCGTTTTGAGAATTAGCAGTTACTTTGCTCCCTTGTGCTCGTCTTTTTTGAAAGAAGAAGAATCCACCTCTGCCCCGTTATTGCTTGAAGAAGAAGAGTCGCATGAGAATAAATTCATCACATTTATTTTATCGTTCCAACACTTCCCCTCCCCTTGGAGGAGGGCGATCTTCGTTCAGTATCAGTTCACTTTGTAGAGTGCCTCATCAGATCTTGTCCTTGTCGGAGGTCTTCAACCTCATAGATTGTTCTTCCCGTCGAGAATTGTTTCTTCTGAACGAGGTTACATGTGAAGAACTCTATTGACTGGTGAATCAATGGTGATGCGGCCATCCAATCCTCCCTGACGTTTTTGTTTCACCGATTCTGTCCAGCAACAACGAAGCTTCTCGATCCACCATCTTCGTCCTTTCAGGCCTCTGAATTGATTCCCATCGGATTAGTTTCTTCTGAGCATCTTCATTGAGCCTAAACGATCACGATTTTGATCGTCAAACTGAGAACGAACGAGAAATCTGAAGCCTATTTTCTCCTTCGGTTTTTCTACTATCATTTTGTACTCTGATTGCATTTAGAGTACCGTCAACTACCGCCAGATCATACCAATATTCACCCGTTGAAGGCTCGATCCATCGCTGCTGTGTTTGTTACTGAAAGCAGAAAACCGAATTGGGCGACCGCTGCCCCAAAGAAAGCCCCGAAAGTTTGAAGATTGAGAAACTGTTTAGAAGCATCATCAATTCAAATATCGTCATCTTCTTCCTCGATTGGGAGTGTACAGCGGGCGTAAGTCCACATTCCATGCCCAACATCGCCCGTTGCAAACACTCCTTTTCTTTGGTCCGAATGTGATCCTTGGTCAACCATTCGGGCTCTGGAACTCTCGCTCTGACCATTGGGAAGGCCGCTTATCAGGAGCAAAATCATTAGGTCATTACTCCCTCCCACTTTAATTTACGGTATTGATAGTGTCTTTCAATACGGATTACGACTGCTCCGCTACCTCGAGAGAGCTTGATACGACACATAGGATAGCCAACTAAATCAAGTTAAGGATTTGCTTGTTGGTATCCGATTATATTGTTCTCTGTGACGGTGTGGACGCTCACAAACAAGACGTCCCCTACACCGTTGGCTTCGAACTGATTACATGGATCATTGGGAGCTTGATTGTGACTAAACCCGTCCTGTGTCGTCCTATTGATTTACGTCTTGGATCATCCGATGACTGACTTAATTCTCGTTATTATTTTCTCGCATCATCTTAATATTCCACGTCATTAACATTGTGTGTTTATCATCTTGAGGTAACATGAGGTATCAATTCCGATCGTCGTGTTACATCAAATTGGTATTAGAGCCAGGCTGTGCTAACCTCGGTGCTTAGCACCGTCAGTCCTAGATATATTAATATATATATATAAACAAAAAAAATCATTTTTTTTGTACGTCTTGCACACATTCATTTCTCAAAATTCATTGCACGTGCATTCATACATCGCATATTACTCGTCATTGCATCATCTTAGATAGGAACCCTGGAGAACGAGATATCTGGCCATAGGATGGTTCAAACACGCGGCCAATTACGGTCCACCTTGGATGGTGCATCACACGACGAGGATCCACTATTCGATCCTGAATTTCCGGACCTTCTTACGGAAGATCCCATTTTAGTACTTCCTCAGGCCACTTCGCCGGACGTCATCGAGGTCGAGTCATCTACTCACGCCCGTAGGGAGCCTTCACCGAGGTACCCTACTCACACTAACGAGTCACTAATGACGTCGGCTCTACCACGGTTCGATGACCTCGGGCAAACGACAGTGCTCACGCCACCAACACTGACGCTGAACCCTCACTACTCGCCGTCACGATCCGGCGATCTCATCCGCATGTTCAGATTGCGCTCTTCGTCATAGACTACGTCCTGAGCTAGGAGCTAAGGTGTTGGAACAGAACCCAACATTAGTAGATCAAGCGTATAGTATAGTGGAGAGCAACGAGTTCTCCATCGACGATACATCCACAATGACGGCTCACACTACTCATACTCCCTCCGCTGCCACAGCTCAGACTGTGAGGCCCACCTCGACTACCGGATTACAGAGAGGAGTTTCGCCTCCCATTAGGAGCACCGCTCCTTCGCCGCCGACGGTTATTGCGGTCCCAGATGCCTCATCCATCGTCTCGACTGCTCGCGCTCCGACTACGAACCATGAGCAATTACAATGTTTCAAGTCCAAGGGATTTGGACATCGACGGTCTGACTGTCCATCCCTACTTTTTATGGACTTTAGTGGGAACCCTATCGATCCATGACTCGAGGATGATATAGAGGTAGATGTCTATCCAGGCGAGTGCCCCGAAGACGAAGCCTATGAGGAACCATTCGGGTATATCCAGATTACCCCGTGATTCCAACGCCCGTCTCCACGGTAGTGAACTTTAGAATTCAGCAGAATACTACACTTTGTGACGTCCCTAGGTCACCGAGGACTACTCCGGTCGAACTAGCCGCACCACCAGCTAGGACTCCATCGATGTCCGCACCGACACAACGAGTGTCCCAGACTTGGACTCCGACTCTTGCGGTCATCTTACCGTCTGCGTGTACACAGTCAGCACCCAACCCCGACGAACTTGTGCAGCGCACGTCGATCTTTTACATCTACGTAAAGATCAATGGACGCACGTGCAAGTTGATTATAGATAGTGGGAGCTGCATCAATGCAGTCTCTGAAGATACCGCAGCCAATCTAGGCCTTACTTTGATGCCACACCCTACTCCTTATAGTGTATCATGGATTGACGCTTCGATCCTTCCGGTATGATTGCAATGCCACGTGCATTAATCTTAGTAAGTGGCTCATACCCTAGAGGAGCACAATATCCATTTAATCTACGTTGTCTATTTCCTTCATTTTCATTTACAACAAAGTCTTCAGGGTGATCATTTCAATTATTTGAAGCCTCTTCTCTATCTCGTTCACTTTCATTCTCTTTTTTTTTTAGTGATCATCTAACGTTCATGATGTGATCATTTAAAGAGTGTTCGAGACAAGACTTGCACCTTTTCTTCGTGTCTTCATCGGTCTTGTGGACCTGATTGCACTACTTTAATCAAGATTAGTATTAGCCAGAAAATCACCAAAATAAAATAAAAAAGTCTTTAATTGCTGTGGTTCCCCGGCAACAACGTCAATTTAGGATTTTGATTCATCAATTGATAAGCTCAAAACATAGGTGGTTAATGTCGTTATTTAAGGGTTTTCGAGCTTAACAAATAAATTTTGTTTTATCCCTTGGTGCTTAAGTAAGAGGTTGAACCCCAGGGAGGCAATGTTGGTATTCAATTTTGATCGAATTAGGGTAGAGAAATCCAAATTTAGATCATATGATTTTTAACTACGTAGGAGATAGTAAAGACTTGTAAATCGCAAGCAAAATTCAATCCTTTGCCAATCCAAATGCACCCAACTAACTCTTGGTGATTTATCAACAAACACTTGAAGTTAATTTTATCTTTTTATCGATCACTAGAGTCAGCTTTATGATTACTTAACAATTATTGGTAAGCTTGCCAAGTAATCACCTAACTTGAATTCACTAAACGTCGACTGAGATTTCTAATTTTTTACAAATTTAATAACTCTCATAACTTGTTTTGTTTCAGAAAAAAATAAAATCTACCTTAGAAGTAGATAGTCTCTCAATTTTATTTGAATAGAAAATTTAGTTGGATCGAATAATGTTTTCGATTTATTAATGAATTGGGATTGTTATTCAGAAACTGATAACCTTCCAATTGATTTATGCTTGTTTTTTCATCACAAACTGTTACTGGTTATTGTTGAATCAGAAGGCTTAAATTCTTTTATATTTTTAAATCCTAATTAATCAAAGAAAATGTCGGTAAATACCTTTTGTAGCAAGTCTTGATTAAGATTTGCTAATTAAGATTCTCCTTAACTTAATTTGTGTTGACTGAGGTTTTAATTCATGTCCAGATGTTTAATCATTCATTAATGAGTCTAAGACGACTGATTAACCAAATAAATTTGACAATTAAAGGGATAAAAATTGGAAATTAAGAAGAAAACTGGAAATCGAATGAATCTATGGAAGTTCAGTAAAAAATGAGCACAAATTTACTCTAGGGGGTTCCTGAGTCAGAAATGATGCTAGGCGATCTCTCCTCTCACTTCAAAATCAAGAATGACCTCTAATTTCATCTTCCCCCCAATTTATCGCCGAAAAATTGAAAGAACAAGTTCTTCCGATTTTGTTAATAACTCGTCTTCTTTGCTTTGTATGCAAGAGAAGCAGAGCATCATGATAGGTCCATGCAGTGCTTTGGAGCATCAAGTGTCATCCTTGTGGAGATGAGTACGTGTGATTCGCATGCGTGGACCTCACGGTGAGCCTTTTAGATCTGAAATGTGATTGGTCCACGCATGCCACATATAACTATAACTCGCTACGTCGCATGCAGCGAGTTAAATTGCTTCTGATTGGTCTGCACAAGGTGCAGGCCATGTACGTTGTTGCCTACATGCATGTCATGCACCGGCGCTCCTAGCTGGCTGCTGATTGGCCCACTCGCCTCTTCGTGTATTTTCTGCGTGCTTTAACAGTCGATAAAATTAGATATTAAACTGGCCCAATAAGGGCCAGTTTCATAAAAAAGACAATTTTATTTAATAAAAAAATGAAATAACATGTAAAATTTTTTTATTAATGCATGCAAATGCTCTATTGATTCTCAACATGTTTTACTATTGATTTCTTTTTTTTATCCGGATAGTTCAAAAAAGAACATTTAATTTATTATAATATTCACTTTAAAAACATTAAAAATGTGTCAATTGACCAAATTATTTATCAAAAGTATTTTTTTTAATTGAGAATTCAGACAACATTTATTTTAACCTAAAATCATGATAACATGCATCCAAAATTAATGTTCTTGAGTAAAAGGTTTTAAACGTTTAAGTCAAACTGAAAATTATAAAATAAAAGAAGAAAAAAAAGTAGAATTACGTGATGTGTTACAGGAACAAGGTAGAAGACGTGACAGATATGATAGTGATCGAGTGTGTGAACACTGCGATATTAGAGAGATAGACGAGATAATGGGTACGTAAGAAAGTCAAATGATCGTGAAAATATGATAATAATCTTTCAATTATGCTAACGATGATGTAGGGAAATAAACAACGTAACACTTGATGGATATTAAAACTTATCTTTCAATCAGCCCACAAAAGTAGGAAGCAAGGTCAAGATGAATTTCACAATGATCCAGGTCTCTATTTATAGATTAGAGGGTATGGATGGAAAGAGGAGGGAAGACGAAGCTGTGCTGAAAGTTTCAGCTCAATCAGACTTGTAGATGGTGAGATATCACTGTTTGAAGTTGGAGCAATTCTAGTCTTTTTTTCCTCTCTCCTCATCATCGTCTTTGATGCTAGGGAATGGCACATTCGAGACGTGTTGACGCGGACGTGATGGGTTGGATGATGCTAGGTGACAGATGGAGACATGAAAAACTACCCGTCATGTCCCCGTCCCGTCAAGCGTCCCAGTATTTTACAAATTCCCATCACACCCCCATCACGCGTCCCCGCCCTTGGCGTCCCACCACTGCCCCGTCCACAGACATCGTCACCTTCCCTGGTGACAAAAAAACTATGCTTCTCTTCTCTGTCTCTTGGATCTCTTTCTCGTTCCCTCTCATTGGCTCTTGCTTGTTATTTGTCTCTCTCTTGAGATAGCTAGACATAGTGATAGAGAGAGAACTATCGAAAGAAAGAGATAGCGAGAGAGAGAGAGAGACAGACAGAGATAGAGAGAGTTCTCCTTTCATGTCTATTAGAGTCGGACCATTTCATGTCTGACCTCAAACCTTATTTTTATTGCTTTTCTCATTTTACCATACTAGCTTAATACACTTTGGCGATTCTCATTTAACCAATTGAGCTCACCAGTGCACTCGTTTACTTTCTACGAACTGTTCCTTATCTCTCTGTTGGTTACAAAAATGGGTTTGGGTATATTGAAATCCGTTAAAAATTTTGTTAGAATAAAAACATTTATCTTTCCAAGCTAAATGTGAATGGTCAAGTATTACGAAAAGAGTCACGACTCATTTTTTCTATCGTTGATATTTCAAAAGAGCTCATGTATCAACTTACAATCTAAGAAATGGATTGATTAATTTAAAAAGAAAGCAAAAAAATTTTGGGTTGACAGTAAAAAAAGTGTCCTGGTTCAGTATCCAATTTTGGGTTGACAGTAGAAATATTTAATCAACTTTTCTAGGTGAAAAGATTTGCGGCAATAAAAGCCACAAGTAAAATGTAATGATTTTTAAGCTTTTCTTGGCTCTTTTTAAATGTTTCTAAAAATCCATCACGGTCATCATCCGTGACGACCATCCCATCACGTCACACATCCGAGGACCCCCGTCACTGTCACGTTACCATCCCAGATACTTCATCACCATGACCGTCAAGAGGCACCCTATTTGTCACTATCACCGTCACGTCATCCAAAAGAGAAAAAAATGTTGGGCGAAAAAAATGTTGACTAACACACCCCAGCCATCGTTGTTGCCTATTCCAAAAGAGAAGAAAAAGTTGTTTTTTTGTCATTTATCGCAAAAAAAGTCATGGCTTCGCTAATCACCATGCCATGACCGCATAGCTAAATGATTTGATGTTGCTAATCATTAACTGAGTTAATGATTGGATGTAATCAATCATTACCGCTAGCTATGATTCATCGTCATTCAATGAATCAAATGGTAATAATTCAAAAAATACATAGAAAAAATGCCAATAATTCATAATATCATTCTAAAAATGAATTTAATCACTTTAAGCTTGATAGCATGCATATATAGTTGAATTAATGCAAATACCATGTAAATATGGTCAGATTAAGGTACTAAAAATGCATGTTATCAGTCCAACACTTTGAAACTCCAGGTTTTTACTTTTTTAGTTATTGTTAGTCAACATATTTGAAAATTCTTTTGAATGTCTCACCATACCTCATTTTACTACATTTCAGCGGTAATATTTACACCATATCTTTTGATGTTTGCATCTTTTATGTTTATAGTAGTATTGGCCCTCTTTTTTGTATATCCTATGATTTTTAGAATTCACTCTATCTCTCTTTGGCTTCCTCGCCTCTTTACTGAATGTTTTCTCTCTATTAGGTTGCCTTATTTGGCTTGATCCAACCCTTTCAAACTCTGAATTTTATTTTTTTGAAAATTTTGACACCATATCTATAGACTAATTTTTTCTCCCTAAAGTCTAACCATCCTTGTTTACACATTTGGATTGTTGAACTCTATCAATTTCCATGCAGATATCCTCTGCTTTGTAAAATTCACTCTATCCCTCTCTGTCGCACTCACCCCTTTGTTAAACATTATATTTCTGATACTTTGGCTTCTGCATTGGTCCAACCCTTTAAAAATCTCACAGTCTCTCATTTTATTACATTTGGTTGCTTAAACTTCATCTATTTCCATACAGATATCCTCAACTTTGTAAAACTTACTCTATCTCTCTTCGTCTCTCTTGGTTCATTGTTAAACGCTATCTATTTCCAACTTTGGTTGGTTAAAATTTTATCTGGTTCCATAAATATATTTTGTGTCTTGTGGAACTCATTCTATTTCGGTCGCTGTCACTCACCCATTTGTTAAACACTATTTATCTCACAATTTCGCTTGATTCATCCCTTTGAAACTCTGAGTATTTCCTTTTGGTCTTTATGGAATTATGGATTTGTTGGCCATTATAGAATTGGTTAGCCATTGTGGAATTATGGAATTTTTTGGCCATTATTGAATTCAGTAATTCATTCAGCTCTCATGGAATCATTGAATTATTGATTTTTTTTATTTTTAATCTTTTGAACTTCTGAAATTATCAGCTTTTGAATTTCTAGATTTCTGAAATTTTGAACTTCTTAAGTTTCTGAAGTTTTGAATGACTAGTACTTTAGCATAGCCCTTACCTATTAAACATTATGGACAACGGAGTTAATCCCCCCTCCATGGATGACGAAACCTTGGTGGAAGAGTTCCTGAAATGTCCTCTTCGCAGATGCTCTGCCCATCTCACTTTTCTTATTACTGGTGCAATCTTCCCTCTTGCATATACACTCATTTCATAATACTTCCAACTGTAAGGATGGAAGACGGTGAGTCCTCACATGGCCCGAAGTTTGCAATAATGTCTGTGAAGGCTGAGTAGAAAGATAGTGGTGCAAAGGTCTACACGTTTGTGGGATGACAGAAATTCAAGTGCGACTTATGTGGTGTAATTGTAGACCGCAACAAATATCTAAGCAGCACTCCTCTTTGGAAACATCTCGAAAAGTTTCATCGTAAAGTGTTTGCGACCTTGAAGGGCAAGGGGAGAGGAGTTCCAAGGGAGAGATCAGTAGCTGAATATTTTGAGGCAGCATGTAGTAAGAAGCATTATTATATTTGTCGTATGTTACAGAATACGAAGGAGGAACTGGTGTGCTTCATATGTCTTTCCAATTTACCGTGGGAAATTAATAGGAAGAAATACTGCACAGGATGAGATAAAACAGAAGATAAAACTTCTCCGTTATATTGCACATGAAGAGATATATATCCCATCAGTGTGGGATATCAAAGCAAAAGCACATACACTTTACAAGGATATGAAAAAAAACATACGGTGAAAATTGACCAACGTTGCCCATGTATCACTAACACTTGATGTGTGAACTTCTAGGAATAACATTTCATTCTTCGGAATGACTGTACATTTGATGGGGACCATGTAGCACCAAAGACCAATCTCACTTAGCTCGTGAAGCGTGGGCTGAAAGAGAGACCCAGCCTTTACCTATTCGTCCTAGTCAACGGGCACCCAAGTTGACATTATCTTCATCGTGTTTTATCGGTTCTTTATATTTTGAAGGCTGTGTATGTGGACATATGTGTTCGTATGTATGGGCCTCGTTACCATCTAGAGGACCCCTAGGACCCCTTTAGTAGGCCTATTTCTCCTTCCCTTAGAGGGAGGCCCATATCACACTCCAATGTGTGTGTGGGGGGGGGAGGGGGCACCTCTCGTTGAGGAAGAGAAAAAAAGAGAAAAAGAGTGGTTTATTTTATTCTTATCATTATTTTTACTTTTCGAGTTATATATGAAATGCCCTAGCAAATTTGGAAGTTCCTTTGCAAACCCTAATAGGTCTCTTGCTGCTGCTGCCGCCGCTACTGCCATCATCGTCACTCGCTACTGCCATAGCCACACAAGCCACCGTTATGCCCCCCAGACCGCTCGTATCTGCCCGCGCTAGCTGCTACTCTCGAGCCCCTTGCTCGCGCACTATGCAGCCTCATCCACATTGGCTACAGCCCCCACAACGCCCCGTCCCAATCGTGTCGCAATCACCCGCCCACGGCCGAGCCACATAGCATCCCGCCAGCCCGTGCCACCTGACCTGTATACCCCGCAATGCTACCACCCATGCCGCCAACACGCATGCCACCGCACCACCCCACATGTCGTCCGCCTGCGCTGCATGAGTACACCCCACAAGCCCATCCACTCGTGTCATCACACTGCTCTATCCCACGCCACCTCTACACTACCGCGTGATGTAACACAACGGACGCCAGGATCAAACGGCTCATGCTACACCACAAGGAGGGAGAGGGCAATCATGTTATGTAGTGGAGACAGCTAAGGTGGACATAATGCAAGTGAAGATGTAACGAGGAAATCAGTGAGGAGTATAAGTTCGATGACAATGAACTCCAACGATCACTAGGCTACGATAAGTGTGACCTGGGAATGCCACTAGGCTCCCGATGACCCGGACGATGGGTTGAGGGCATACGGTGCGAGTATGACTATTGCCACTCATGTGAGCACCGTTCGAAGCGGCAACCAAGATTGTACCAATAGAAACCTCTTCCCACTGACGTTTTCCTATCTATCACTAACCTAACCCCGGCAGTGGAGACATGCTCGGGAGGCACTAAAAGAAATAATTGAATGCTTAAGAGGGATGAAGGGTGAGCGTACACGATCCGTGACAGTTGGGCTGACTTTTATTTGAGTGATAGCGAGTCCAGCAAGCGACCCCTGGAGAATGGTCGAGCGATGACGAGAGGCACTGATGAACGACGATAATGATGGAAACAGCAACGGTGGTGATGTGCGTAGTGGCAGCGTCGATGAGTGCGACAACAGAGTGGCGCGGGCTCGAGGCGGGGTAGCCGGAGTAGTGGCATAAGCGACAGCAGGCACGGCAACACGTGCAACGGTGGTATGGCGTAGTGGTGTAGAGGCAGTAGAGTGACATGACGCGGATGTGTGAAAGTAAGTAGGGCGCGACGGCTAGGCGACAACATGGTACTACGGCGCGGAAGTTGTAGGGCAGAAAGACGCTGCGACGGCTGGGCGTGGCGACGATGGTAGGGCATGATGGTGGTAACAGAGTGCGACCGCGCCAAGCAGCTGGTGGCTGATGGCCGCGGTGGCAAGAGGCTGGAGTTCACGGCGCCGGTGGCGGGCAACTAGCGGTCGCGGCGGCGGAGGATGGCTGTGGCTGCAGTTGCGACAGCCACGGTGGTGGCAGCGGCGATGGCCGCAGCAACGGCGGCTGGCAGTTCCGATAGTAGTTGGCAGCCCGGGTGGCAATTGGCCGCAGAAGTTGCGGTAGCGACTAGCGGCCGCGTGTGTGGTTGTGGCCGCGGATGTGGCCGTTGCTGCAAATGGCGGCCACAATTGGTGGCCAGACGGCCATGGTTGCGGTCATGGCTGGTGGCCGGAAGGCCGCGATAGTGACCATTGTTGCGGCCGCGGATGCATCTGCTGTTGTAGCTAGTGGCCACGGATGTAGCCCCTGCTGTAGCTGGCAGTCGCGGCTGCGGCTGCGGTTGCGGCCGCGGCTGGTGGCCAGAAGGCCGCTGTTGGCGGCTGGGGCTGGCGGCCGTAGTTGCAACCAGTGGCTGCGACTAGTGGCCATAGTTGCCGGAAGGCGGCGGTGATGGCAATAACTGCAAAGACGACGGTCACAAACGGGAAGGACGTCAGCAGTGGCGGTGGAGTTCTTGTAAAGACGGTGGCAGCAACAGTTTTCGACGATGGCGGCTGTGGTTTTCGGCAAACTTTAGGGGTTTTTTTTCTCTCTCTCATTCTCTATTTTCACTGTGGCATTTTCAAAAATATGATGAAAACCAAAAAATCAAAAAAATCTCTAAAAAATTACATTTTCTTCAATCTTTCTTCTCTTCTCTTTTCCTATGGGCCCCACATTTTATAGGGAAAATATGGGCCTTCCCCCTTAGAAATAAAGGGTAGAAGACCCAATCACACTAACGCACCCACACATGCGCTAATACATGTGCAAACGTGTAGGTCCGTACAGCGGTCCAGACACGTGCGAATAAACAAAAACAAACACATACATGGCCGACATACAAGGCCAATTAAACAAAGAAAATATAAGGAAAGACAACGTCAAACCTTTGTGGCCTGTTGACAAGGTCACGTACTTTAAAGGTCGGGTCTCGCGCGTGAGCCCTCGCTATGACGAACTGGTTCAACGAGGTCTTCGAAGCTGAATGGTCCCCCATCACTGCGCCACCTCCAAGTCATCACTCCACCCTCGCATCGCCCTCGCGTTGCCCTCAGGCCACCCTCGCACCGCCATCGCATTGCCCTCGCACCGCTCATGCGCTGCCTGCATTACTGCTGCCATGAAGCTGCCACGCCGCGGTGATATTGTCTGTGCCTTATCGCTGCCAATGCACTTCCCCATGCCACCACTCCACTTTACCGTTGTCGCTCACGCTCCACCATATCAACCGCACTCTACAGATTGTGCACCATCCCACACGTCCCCCATTGACACTGATCATGCCTTCGTCTGCATCACCACCTATGCATAGTCCTTGGCATTGTCACCACTCGCCATCTCTGACGCTATGCTTGCCATCCGCATCACTGACGAATCCCACCCTAGTTCTCGTCATCACCATCATGGGTGACCGTTCGCATCTATAGTGCATTCCAAACCTCTATCCACTACTTGGGTTAGGACAGGGATAGATAGGAATATCATTTTGAGGGATAGTATTTCTATCGGTACATCCTTGGTTGGACTCGTCGAGGGTGTGCGCACTACCAGCAGTGCCCGCGCTCACATCGTCGGTCTTCAATTTGTCGTCTAGGTCATTGGGAGTCTAGTGGCATACCCATGTCCCTCTTACTGTTATTCAGTGGTTGTTAGTGTCATTGACGTATTGTTTGTGTTTCTCGTTGAATTTGCATGCACATTAGCATCGTCATCCACTTGCATTCCACCTACCAATTGATATTGGAATGACCGTTGGGTCCCGACCCGTCATTCCACATCAGCATTAGGTGGACATGGAGTGGAACCTGAGTGAGCGTGTGCTTAGGATACCCCCATTGAAAAAACCCAATACTAGGAAAAACATGAGCCCAAGTGTCCTCCAAATTTTGGCAGAGTTTGAATCGAAACCAAAGGTATGCATCACATTGTCATCAATAATAGTTTCTTCTCTTTTATTTTCATCATTATGATGCAATTCTATGAAGGTGTGTGTAGTGACCACTGACAATGCTTCAAATAAAAAGAAAATGGTTAATATTCTAAAAGTTGAATTAAAGTAGTTAAACCCTCATTTCAATGCAAGTAGACACGTGTTATGTGTGGCACACATCATTAACCTTGTAGTCTAGGCTGGGCTGACTCACTATGGTTGATGGAGGTACCATTTGCGCAGGTCATTTTGGATGATAATAATATTCTTAGCGTCAATAACATTGAAGAATTCAGCACGTATGACGACTTTGCTTTGTCTAAGTAGGGCAACGCAATGCTACAGTTACGGGCAGTGTCACTATAATATGTGGATCAACACAACGTGATGAGCGCTATGTATCATTGTGCAAGAGGTTTGGCCTAACGAACCAGAGAAAGATCCGTTTAGACTGACCGACAAAGTGGAATTCATGGTATGAGATGCTTGGTGCAAGTGTTGATGATAGGGATGTTATCGATTCTAATAAGTCCAAATTTAGGAGTTTCTGTCGTCCTTTTGATTCATACTTAAACAACAATATTTATGAAGTTTTTACACTTAAATACTCTATACTTAATATAGGAAAAGTAAGGGGTCCATCCACAAAGAGGCAAAAATTAAATTTCAGAATTTGTTTCTCAAGCTTTGGGTGAAGACAATGATTTTAAAAGTAAAACAATACAATTTTGGCATTTTTATAGATTTTAGGTAATTCTCATAATTCCCTATGATTTAAGTTGAAGCGAAAAAAACAAAGAAAACACAAAATAATATTTTACACTAATTTTCTATTTTCTCTTAACAATACAAATCAGAAATAAATATTTTTAGAATTTTCTGGAATTAAATTTACACCAAAAACAACTATAAATATTAAAAACGAGAGTTAGATATTTTTTAAAGAATTTTTTTAGGTGTTAAAATGACAATTGATTATATGAATTTTCTCGGTTTTTCCTAATTTTTTTTCTGAATTTATAAATTCAGAAAATTATTATTCTGGATTTTTTGAATTTTTTTCTATTTTTTAATAATTTTTAATACTTAAAATATGATATTTACCTACTCCGGCGATCGCCGGAGCAGCGACGATGGCAGCGGCGGAGTGGCGGCAGTGGCCGAAGGCCAGATGGGCCGGCGGAACTGGTGTGGCCCATATAGGGCTAGCCTTAGTGGGTCAGTCCACTAAGGTTAGCCTAATTTGGCTAAGTGAAGACTTAGCCAAATGGGCTTAAGCCTTATTGGGCTTAACCAAATGGTCAGGACTTAGCCGATTTGGCTAAGTCCTGCACAGGCCTACCCTGTGCCCTGCGATCGTGTGTTCTGGCTACGCACGGACCGGCGGACAGAGGGCTGTCCCTGCTGCACGGGCACCGCCCAACACCGCACGATGGCAGCTAGAGGACAGAAATTTGGGTTTTGAAAGGATAAAAATGATATTTTAATGCGATTTTTTTTGGGATTCAAAGTAGGGAATGCTTGAGGATCTAGAGAGAGATAGGGAGATATTTTAGAGGGAGAAATAAATATTTTTATAGAGATAAAATGTCGAAATGAGAGGATAGAGAGAGAGAAAATGAAGAGATAGAGAGAGAAAATGAAGAGATAGTGTAGAGAGAGTTTGAGAGGGAATTCAAAGGTGTAGATGAAGGAGATTTTTTATGAAAATTTTATGTGATGATCTGTGGATATGGATGAAGTTCTAGAGATAAATAACATATTCTAGAGAGAGAAAGGCCGAAATGAGGAGATAGAGAGAGAAAATGAAGAGAGAGTGTAAAAGGAGTTTGAGATAGAATTTGAATGTGCAAATGAAGAAGATTTTTTATGAAATTTTTAGGGGAGTAACTAGGGATATAGATAAAGGTCTAGAGAGAGAAAAAACCTATTTTAGAGAGAGAAAAAACCTATTTTAGAGAGAGAAAGTAGAGAAAATGAGTGTTTAGAGTGGGGACGTGATGGATTTTAAGGGTAAATGGATGGGAAATGATGGAGAAAGTAGAAATCTAAGATCCTAATGCCTCAATGCAAGTTTACTGAGCCCTCAATGCTTCCTCTCAAGTATGTATCCTTATATTTTTCCAGGATCAGACGTTTTTCAATGCAAACAAGAGACGAGATTAAGAGAAAATTTCAATAAACTTACATTAAGCAGGTTGAACAACCTGGATTCTGAAAAATGCCTTGTCCTTCTGGCCAACCACTTGCTAGAGCACGTCCATAATGAGGGAAAATGAGGGAGAAAAAGTCTATTTATACATTGGGAGAATTACTAAAATACCCCTTTGGGCATTATCTATTCTCTTTTCTTGCCATTTTGCCTCTTTTTCTCCATTGGTTGAGAGCTTTGCCTTGTAATTTCCAGTTTTTTTTTCTTTTGTAAGGTGTTTGAAGGCCCAATAGGTAGGTTAGGTTGTGGCCCAAGCCCCTCTGATATCTCCTTTAAAGGCCCACAACACCGTTTCATCATTTGCAGCCCATTTTGATAATCACTAAGCTCCCAAAAATCCTCCAATTTCCTAAGAATTGTATCTCCTAATTCTTGTAAACTTCTGCACATTTGGAACTATACAATACTCATCAGTAATCAGGCTGATTGACTTCATAGAATTCAATGAAGTTAGTGAAAAATAATCATAATGTGCAAAAGTTGGAATTTCTAGCTAATGCATAAATATTTGGTTAATTCAAATGATAACATGATAAATTATAAATTAATAATACTAAAAACATCTAAAATGTGTGAAAATATATGTTCATTTATCATGTTATCAATATCATGGCAATGAATGTGTTGAAGAAACCTATGCTGGTTGACGAATACTGGTGTATTATAAAGGATTTTGCCGTGATACTGGTATGTGATGACTACCGCCCTCACGTGCCAATCAAAGTCACCAACAACAAATGAAGCAATTTTTATCCTCAGAGTGTTATCGAGACATCTCGATAGTGTCATGCGCAAAATCAAAGGGTCAACCATGTTTCAAGTAAATACTGTCATATCATCACGACAACAAAATTCTGTCCGCAATGATTGTATGGCAATTAAGACCAAGTGATGCAGGACAACACACAACGCAGATCGACGTCAAGTGTCAACAGGTTGCTGGTTTTTGTTGATGGAGATTTTGGATAACTGTTGAATAGTCCCTGATTTGGCTGCTTGAGTCATCCATTGACTGGTTGAACAGGTGTGACTAGAGAGAGGCTATCTGGAGAGATAAACATTCTAGTGGGAGAGAAAGAGAGGGAGAGTGTAGTAAAGAGAAAGAAACGATACAAAAGGAAAATGTGGTAGAGAGCGAGAGAGAGATGGCAAGAGAGGATGCAATAGAGAGGGAGTGTGGAAGAGAGAGAGAGAAATAGAGATGAGATTGAGACTAGGAGTGATAGGGAGAAAGAACACATTTTAGAGAGAGAAATAGAGATGAGATTGAGACTAGGAGTGATACAGAGGAAGGGAATAGGGGAGAAAGGGAGTGCGTACGAGAGAAAATAGAATGAGGAGAAAAATATATATATCGAGAGAGAGTGAATGATAGAGCATGAGATTGAGAGAAGGGATTAGGCAACAGAAAAAGAGGGGGGCATGCAACAGAGAGGATGCGCGATAGAGAGATCATGACAGAGAGGGAGCACGATAGAGAGAAAAAGGGTTATGAAAGAGAACTAGAATGAGAGTTGATTGAGAGAAAGAACTGGGCAGAGAGACGATTGAGAGATAGGGCCTGATAGAGAGAAAGAACGATGGAGAGAGGGAAAGAGACAGCACGATAGAGAATTAAAAGAGTGCAATAGATAAAGAGGGAAAACACCAAACAGAAAGTGCAATAGAGAGAGGAATATCACAAGAGAGAGAGAGAGAGATAGAGAAAGGCAGCATTACTAAGAGAGAAAGCGCAGGAAAACAGAAATAGAAAGGGAGGGAGAACGTGATAGAGAAACATCGAGTAATAAAGAGAGAAGGTTGAGAGAGGGAATGTGGTAGAAAGGGAAAGAAAATGGGAAAGATAGACTTAGTAAGATAGCAGCAGAGGGCCTCCCCTCAGTGGCGGCGGCAGTAACTTCCGGCGGCGGTGGCGGCTGAGAATAAATGAATGGGTAAAATCTACTCGAAGGAAAAATTTCTTCAAAACAATTTGCCATTGAAAACAAGGAGAGTTTGAGATCTTATATATCCATAGAGGGGAAGAAGAAGGTGAGAAGAGTGGGGGAAGATTGTGGCGGCAGTTGCTGCTTCAACGGCGTTGATCCTCCTTGAACACAAATATGGGCTGTTTCTGTCTAGTGAGTTCGCTGGGTAATCTCCACCACCAAACTGACTAAATATGCAGCTGCCCTCACTCGTAACCAGGCCTTCACCATTGTTTCACTCATTGATCCATCCATGAAGTTACGGTTAATTGATCGTGACTACCGGGACAAAGTCATAAGTTATTTACAGAATTTATTAACTACGCATTGGGTCAGTAGTGATCAAAACATAGCTGATTTAGTTTCTTTTGGATGTTTCTGTCCCCCTCAACAAGTAAAGTTTTTTTAGTGAAGCACTTGACGAGTTGTTGCCAGATAATGATCATACACCCACAGCTAATGCGGTCCACGAGCTAGATGTCTACATTAGCTGGCCTCCTATCAAGGAGACGGGACCATTACATTGGTAGAAGGTCACAAATGAGCACTCGTATCTAGGATTAGCAGTAATTGCCAAGGAGTTCTTGTCAGTCTCAGTGACAAGTGTACCCTCAGAGAAATTTTTCTCTGCCTGTCATGCTGTCCTCAACTCCAAGCGACCAAGGTTGACAACAGAGATCATAGAGCTACTCATGACACTGAAGTGTTGGTGGCGAGCAGATGATGATGTCAACAATGGTAGCTACAAAGATGATGAAGATTGTGACGCAGATTCAAGGGTTGATTAGCATGTTGAACTTTTTAAACAATGTTTTGTATACTGTTTGGTGACATGCCGTGATATTTTGACTTTATTTTTGTAAACATTGGTCCATTCATTTCTATTGTCACCAAACTTTTTCCTCCATAATATCTTTTAGAATGCCCTAAGTTTGAAGAACATTATAATTATTATCTTGTTAGCGGTGAACTCCAATAATTGTAAATGCAATTTTTTGAATCATAATATTCTTTGACAATACCATGAGCCCACGTAACACCTAATGTTCTTAACATATTGAACATAATGCCCTATGTTCGAACAACATTATAATTATTATCTAGTTAGAGGTGGAATCAAATAATCACAAATTTAAATTTTGAATTCTTAATTTTTTTTATCAAACCATGAGCCCACGTAACACCTAATGTTCTTAATGTATTGAACATAATGCCCTAAGTTTGAAAAAAATTATAATTATTATATAGTTAGAGATGGAATCCAGTAATTGTAAATGTAATTTTTTGAATCATAATATTCTTTAACAATACCACGTGCCCATGTAACATATAATGTTCTTAACATATTGAATTTAATGCCTTAAGTTTTACCTACATTATAATTATTATCTAGTTAGAGGTGGAATCAAATAGTCATAAATTTAATTTATGAATCCTAATATTTTTTATTAGACCATGAGCACACCTAACACCTTATGTCCTTAAAATATTGAACATAATGTTCTAAATTTGAACAACATTGTAATTATTATCTAGTTAGGGGTGGAATCAAATAATCATAAATTAAATTTCTGAATCATAATACTTGTTTACAATACCAGGAGCCCGTCTAACACCCAATGTTCTTAAAATATTGAACACAATGCCCTAAGTTTGAACAACATTATAACTATTACAACATTATGGACTTAATTTCATAATTATGAAATACATTTCACAACAATGATTAATGTATGTATATGTATACGTATTATAATATAAATTTCACAGTATATTATATATATGCACTATAACAAAATCTAAAAAGCACATTAACGGGCCTTTGACTAGGGAAGGACACACGGTCTGACCGAAGTTTGGTCAGACCGTGTGTCCGGACCGAACCGAACCGTCGGTCAGCATTTTTAGGGCTGACTGAACCTTCCTGTCCGGGTTCGGCTCGCACATCGAACCAGACCGAAGACCGTAACTCTCTCTCTCACCTGCTCCCTCTCCCCCTCTCTCCTTCCTTTCTTTCTCCCATTCTCTCTCCCTCTCTCTCTTTCGTCCTCTCTCCCTCTCGCCCGCTCGTTCTCTCTCTCTCTCTGTTGTCCTCTTTCCCTCTCGCCTGCGTGTTCTCTCTCTCTCTCTCTCCTTCTCTCGTTGTCTCTCCCTCTCGCCCGCTCGTTCTCTCTCTCTCTCTCTGTTGTCCTCTTTCCCTTTCGCCTGCGTGTTGTCTCTCTCTCTCTCTCTCCTTCTCTCGTTGTCTCTCCCTCTCTCACGCTCGTTCTCTCTCACTCTCCTGTTCATTTTTCTCTCCCGCTCGTTCTCTCTCACTCTCCCATGCATTCTCTCTCCCTCTCTTTCCCTCCCTCTGTTACGGTTTCACTCTCTCTCTCGTTCGCTCTCCCTCCCTCCCTTTCGCTGTCTTTCCCGTTCTCACTCTTTCCCTCTTGTTTTCTTTCCCTCTATCCGTCTCCCTATCGCGTTCTCTCCCTCTCTTTCTCTCGCCCTCTCTCCTGCTCTCCCTCCTCTCTTCTCTTCTCTCTCTCTCTCTCCCCCTGTTCCGGTCTTACTCTCTCTCTCTCATTCGCTCTCCATTCCTCACTCCCTCTTTCCACTGCTCCTGTTCTCACTCTCTCCCACTCATTTTCTTTCCCTTTATCCCTCTCTCTCACCTTCTCTCCCGATCTTCCTCTCCTCTCTCTATCTCGTTATCTCCCTCTCTCTCTCTCACCCTCTCTCTCTCACTCTCTCGCCCGCTCCCATCTCTTCCTGTCTCCCTCTCTCTCTCACCCTCTCTCCCGCTCTCCCTCTCTCACACCCTCTCTTCCACTCCCTCTTCTCCTCTTTTCCTCTCTCTCCCTCTCCCCCTCTCTCTCAAACTCTCTCCTGCTCTCCCTCTCCCCCTCTCTCTCAAAGTCTCTCCTGCTCTCCCTCTCCTCCTCTCTCCCTCTCTCTCAAGCCCACTCGTTCTCTCTCCTGCTCTCTGTCACCCCCTCTTTCTGTCACCCTATCTCCTGCTCTCACTTCCGCCTCTCTCCCTCTAGTCCTCTCTTTTGCTCTCCCTCTCTCCCTCTCTCATTTTCTCACACACACTCTCTCCCTCTCGCAATTGCTCTCTATTGAACTCCCTCCCTCTTGCCTGCTCGCTCTCCTTCTTTCCCCTCGCTTCCCTCTCGTCCCTGCTCGCTCTCCTTCCCTGCTCGCTCTGGCTATCCCCCTCTCGTCCCCCCTCTGTCCATCTCTCACCCTCTCTCTCTCTCCCTCTGTCATTCTCTCCCCCTCGCACTCTCACTCTCAGTCTCACCCTCTCACTCTCTCTCTCTCCCTATGGTTTTCTCTCTGCCTTTGCATTCTCCCAGAGTCACTCTCTCATTCTCATTCTCATTCAGCACTACTTCAGCACTAGAATTGACATTAGATGCAGTGAGAAGACCAAGTCAACTTAATGTTGACTAGTCTACATGACCAACCGAAGACCGGACCGAACCCGGACCGAAAACAGGTCAAGGTTTAAGTTTTCGGTAAAACTGGACCGAGACCGTACCGTGTCCTTCCCTACCTTTGACTGCGAGATTTTGTGACGTGTGCAGTGCGAATTTTCGCACAAATTCGCACCGGTCATCGAACTCTCGAAAACTTCGCACAGCGAGCCGAAAAAATCGATCCAAACCGCACGGCCTTCCTTATAAAAATGGCTTCTTCTCCACCTCTCCCTCTGATTCAGCTACGAGAATGGCAGCCCTGGACACCGATTTGAACATGCTTCCCCCCGGGGAGGGTTCCAGCGGCGCCGCTCCCTCGTCGCCGGCGACTTCTGGATCGGGGAAGAAGCCCAAGAGATTCGAGATCAAGAAGTGGAACGCCGTCGCGCTTTGGGCGTGGGGTTCGTTGAATTTCTCGTCTTTAATTTCTCTCTGGATCGTGTTTTGATGGTGGGTTTTGAGGGCTTTTTCTGGATGCGAAGACTTAGGGCTCTCTGTGTTGGTTGCAGATATTGTGGTCGACAACTGCGCCATTTGCAGGAATCACATCATGGATCTTTGTGAGGAACTAGGAAAAAGCCGATTTTTTTTTCTCCTGGGTCCTTTTGTCGAGTCTTTGATTCGATTTTTGCCTGGTTTTTGTGGTTTTCTTGATTAGGTATTGAGTGCCAGGCTAATCAGTCGAGCAATACCAGCGAGGAATGCACTGTTGCTTGGGGTATGGCCCTCGAACTTCCTTATTATTGTTTTCCATCTTTACCTCACAAAAGAAGTTGTCGCTTTCCATGTATTAGTTCACTTCTCTCACTGCCTAATCATGACTTTCTTCATCGTTTGTTTCTTGGCCGAGTTTTATGGTCATTTGGTCGCATTTTTTTCTGTTTAATTTGTTAAGTCATTGCATAAGCGGGCTGTAATCCCTTCATCTCTGTTTTTTTGCATGTTGTGTTGTCTGGATTAATCTCGCATCTAGATTCTTGTGGAGGGAGTCGTTATGGGACCTGCCCGAAACATTAGATTTCATTCTTCTTTGAAATTGGAAATTTTAATATCAAGCATAACTTGCGATGAACCATGGAACGATTAAATAGATTATGCTTTTTGGTAACCTGGAATCAAATTTGAGCAGATCCACCCGTGTTACATCGTATCACTGAACTTTATGGTATCCATCTATGTAGTTGCTGGATTATTGTATCAGTTTATTATTAGATTCTGAGAGAATATTGAGAACACTAAATAAACATAAAACGTTGCATACATTTCATTACTTTTACAAGGGTTTTATACAAAGGGGGTTACAGCGGCTAGAAAATGTAACGGCTACTCTTGAGCCGTACGCGATACAGCATGTGGTCCCCACATGCGCGATAATAATCCCGTAACAGATTCTTCATCTCTCTGTTTTCATTTTATATCATTATATGACTATGGAGATGCTTACTTTAAAGATATGCCATCAATTTGTATACATCGCTTTAGGCTTTTGATATATGTTTACTTTTCAAAAATTCCCTACTTGGACGACCGTATATTGTTTTATGCTTATCTCTTGGAAATAGATTTTTGGGTTCTGAAAGTTGAATGTCATTTCAATTTATATTGAAGTATTTTCTTCCAAGGTTACCCCGCCCTCCTCATAGAAATGGTATTGGTTGGGGTTTGTAGTTATTTTGGCATCTTTTTATCTGCTAGAAAATAACTTATCTATCGCATTTTTCTGATGAGCCGTCAGGTCTCATTTTCATTTCATTCTCTATAACAAATATATGATCATTAATGAGCACTTATTACTGATCATCACATGCAATGAAGACAATTACTATGTTTTTTATGTTTTTTATATTTACTCAGAATAAACGATGATGCTGACGATAATGAGTTTTCATCAGTCTGGTTTAAAGGGCAGTAATCATAATCCATCAGTTGATGACGACGATGGTGATGATGATGAGATTTAAGGATGAGATAATCATTATTCGTGACAAAGTTAAAACTAAATTTAGCAAAGAATGATCAACAAAAATGTTTGAAACCCCGTTCTTGTAATAGTGTTGTTAAATTATTTGAAGTAGCTCTATCAGGGGAGCTTAGGCGTCTTTTTCAATAACTCAAAAGTGATCCAGGGAATTTTTCATTCCTTTCCACATCTAGTTTCTTAATAACTGATGATTTGAGATGGTTTGTTGTTTGGTAGGTGTTTGCAACCATGCATTCCATTTCCACTGCATCAGTAGGTGGCTCAAAACTCGCCAAGTCTGCCCTCTTGGTAGGCATTACCGCCACCCTCTTCTCTTCTGTTACTGTCCTTGGAGATATATATGTATATATATATATATATATATTGGTATATATATTAAGGGGTCTAATTGACATGGTGTTTGCAGATAATAGCGAGTGGGAATTCCAGAAGTACGGTCACTAGAAAGAAAAGCTGAAGCAGATGTTTCTGTTTGAGAAGAACTCTTTCATTCACTTTTACCTGGTATCTCAAATTCATGTTATTTCATGCTCTTTGTATGTCTCTGTGTGGCCTGGGAAACTCAGAATTACTTTTATGGCAGGCTGAAAAGCTTTATATACGTTTATGGGTTTGTAGATAGCTAGAGAGAGAGATGAGATGTTCAGACTGGAAAGCTTCATCTCATCACTTTGACCAAGTGATGAGATGAAGCAGTAGATAGCAAGAGAGAGAGAGAGAGAGTGAGAGAGATAAAGAGAGAGTCTGAAGGTGCTGTTCAGATAGACCTAGCTTTCTGCCCTCAGCCTGGAATTCTCCAGTAGTATCTCATCCAAAGGAGAGAGAGAGAGAGACAGAGACAGAGAAGGAGATGAGATAACTGGAGATCTCTTTCATTTTTCCAAAGTGTGAGGACTCATCTTTCTGTCCATCAGGTTGTATTGTTTCAGTAACAAACCATGAGAGAGAGTGGAGAGGGTTAGCTAGAGAACTCTTTCTTCCATCCAAGTAGGGCTGGATGGTTCCAGTATGGTCTCGATTTTTAGCAACGACTTAAATGTTACCAAAAGTTTGTTCTGATCCCAGTTTGGTCTTGTCTAGTCCCACTCCAGTCTTAGTTCGATCAGGTTGACTAGTCAATGTAAAAATTAAAAAAAATTCGCACGGGCTTACCATCAAAGGAATAATGTCTTACAAAGCAATCTATAAAGTTCATTTGTTAAAATAAAATTTCCCATAAGCCTAGGTTGCCATGGCTCCATTCGGTCGTGGCTCTGCATTCAACATTGCATATGTTAGCCCTCAACCCACCACTTCAACCTATAGGAAGCATAGACACATCCTGATTAAAAGTGCAAAAATGGAATAATGCCACTATTAGAAAATTATCACAATTTTTAGTCTTTGTCGCTGGCCTCTCAAGTTTCCTCCACTTCGCCATTTTCCTCTGTGTGTTTTCCGTTGGTTTTTGTAAGCTCAGCGTTTTAAAGCTATTAGCCTGGGTTATACAGATAGTAGTCCTTTTTTAAACTGATGGTCCCTCTTCCAGTGAAAAAAGATTCTCTGATGGAACACTCGAGGCACAAATAGAGGGGAGCTCTTTTGCAATCACTAAAAGCCAATGATATTTTGTAGACCTAACTTCATGTCACCATTTGAATGGGTCATCTCGAGTGACAATGCACGGCTCTTTTAGGAAGTTATATATTTCACATCTAGAAGATCTTTGGATATTCCTTATGATTACTTTCTTTTGTTCCATCACTGCAATCATTATTGTTTTAGCACTTTTGGTATTTCGGTGGAATCATTTAAGTAGATATCCATTTTAACGCTTGTCGGCTGAAGTTGAAGAGATGGACAATTTGTTGAGCAATTGCTCAATAACACAGTTTTAAAAAAGTTGTCAGGGATAAAATCAAGCCCAGGTTATGACATGATTTATGATAGTGGTGAACTCTTTGCGGTGAAGCTCCAGTTGCAATGACAAAATTTTTGAAGTTTACTATATTTTTTTTAGGAAAGTTGAGTGTTACTGGTGAGAACATTTTGTTCACAGTTATCTTCATAAAGTGAGCTTGTCGCCGATGTAACGAGTCAAAGTATGTACTAAATAAATTTGAAGGAAACATTAGGAAAAATAAAATTTTATATACACAACTATCTAGACCCTTTAGGATATGTGTCATTCATTCTGTGTGAAATTGGTTGGTGAACTTTGAGTCAATTCCCTTCATGAACCTTTCTAAAGTCTCAATCATGATTTATTATAACTAGCATTGTCAGCAATGATAGTGAGAACAAACAAGAAACAGAAAACAATATATATTACTTTGGATATATTTACATAAATATTATTTAATTAGTATTTACCATGTGAGTGAGGTTATAATGCTTTCGCGCAATGTGTGATACCTCGGTCAAGTAAACACCTTGATGAGAATCAATAATTGGAAAAACACTATGAACTCATTCATGATGTATCTATGGTTCATCAATCTAATACACAAAGGTCCCAAGTCACTGCGGTGGTTTGACATGGTCCGTGGACATCATGAGTAACATTTTTTCTTCTTGCTTGAGCAACTTTTTCAACTCGACTTTCCATGAATAAATGTTTTTGCTGCTATGTGTCATACAATATTCCCACTTAGAATATACGTACCACCCACTTTGTGCATAAAAGGCTAAAACTTTCTTAAATTTTGGATGATAATAAGCAAGATACACACCCACAATGGGAACCAACAAAAGTGCTTTGCTTCCTCGAGAGATCTGCCTGAATATTTTGTAGTCTTCAAAAAATAATGTGAGACATGTTTCACACAGGTAGAAGACTTTAAGTCTTCATGATCCTTGCTATGGCATGCTTTCAAATGCTTCTATAATTTTGATGTTCTCCCAGTCTTATCCCTTGTCACTATTTTGTCATTTTTTTCCTGTATTTAAATTTATAATTACTGATTGTTGTAATACTGCTATACCCGTGATTGTTTTTTTACAGTACAAAACCTCAGTGTCATCCACAAACATATCATTCCTTGTCTCTAGATCAGGTGTTTTAGTGTAAAGTACATGGCATTTGCCCAACTCTAGTTATCGCAAGCTGATTAGAATTAGAGAGAGATGCCAAAAAGATATACAAAAGTGATCAAGATGAAATTAAATGCTAGAGTGACAACCAAAATCAATCATTTTAAAATTGTAATAAAATAAGTAAAAATAGAATTTTCAGTAGGGTTCATAGTCCAGTAAATAAAAAACTCGTACATCTATTGATTATGTATAGTATAATACTCTATGGTAAGCTATCCTAAGATTTATAATTCATCATATCTTTCTTTTTCCATATTCTCGGTCCTTAAATCTATTCCACATGTCATAGTACTTTGTATCATAATTATTAATTTTAGTGGATTGTCCCCACATTCTCACTTTCTTACTAAAACTATGGTTGAATTGTATTTTTTGTCAGAACAGACTAAACAAATAATGGACAGTACACTAAGGCATAAATCATCATTATGAAATACCCTAAGTCGCAACTCATCATTAATTGGGTGTTTTAGTGTAAAATTGCTCTCATTCCGAAGATAATTTTTATAATTGTACTGATGTAATAAAAAGATAAGGATACTATAAAATTGCTGGATGATGTGGATCGAGGAAATTATGGTATCATACTTGATGTGTTTAATAAACTATTTTTATGCATCATTCACTCAATCCGTCACAAATGAATTTGTTGATTCTTTGGATCTGAGAGGACTCTTGAGAAATTTTGAGTAAGTAATATACTGCAATATTTAAGCGACATGGATATACTTTTTATTGCATATACAAGATCACAGTATACCTGCACTGGTAAAGAATGATCTGTCCCATGATAAACTTGTATGAGTTCTACCTTAATGCATTCTTATTTGTCTCTGGGGAGTTCGGTGGTATAGGAATAAGATCTAATTGGGTACTGCACTTGTCTTTAAATTTTATGGTATCAAGCATATATCCATAAAAAATGTCATTCCCAGGTGATCGCATTCCCAAAATATTTTACCTAATTATGGATTTCCCCCCATTTTCTCCCAAATATGATCATCCTGAATAGAATCATAAAATCTACGTCATCATCCGCACCTTCATTCTATCTAAGCCCATCTCTCTTAGTCAAAGTTAAAATCTAACTGAAATTTCCTATCTACCTTATAAAGGGAAGAGGAGGTACATTATGAATTGATAATTTGAGTGCATTTCAAGGATCCCAGGTAGTGACGACAGCCAAAGGAAAACTATATTCCTTGAATGGTTCCGTCAATCAAAAAACTAACCAATGAACAGGTTTATAAGAATGTCATTCACAGTCAGCTAACATTCATTCAACAAAGATCAGGTTAACAATAATTTTAACCTTCTTAAAGACCAACGAAAATCAGTTTACCAGCAACCTTGATCACTTAGGGCTCCTGCTACAGAATAAACTAGGAAAAACAAAGGAATCACATTTACTATAAAAATAGAAAATGTTTAATGACTAATTAACTGGGACCAAATCCATTCAAACCCTCCTGTCCACCCTAAAATGGTAGACCAGTAGTCCCAGCTTGATCCGGTCTGATCAGCCCTGGACCCTTTATGTCCAACCCTAAAATCCAAGTGGGAGGCACCATCTTTCTGACCTTGGAGTGGAAAGTTGCAACAGCAGGGCAAAAGAGGGAGAGAGGAAGGCAGAAGGAGAAGTCTAGATAGAGATCTCTTTCATTCATTTAAAGTGGTAGGACCCATCTTTCTGCCTCAGGCTGGAATGTTCCACTATGAAGAGAAGAGAAGAGAGAGAGAGAGGGAGGCTCAAAGAGACGTTTAAAGAAGCTCTCTTTCATCCATTCAAAGAAGAGGTGATTATCTCAGGGCTGAGAGAATCACCACTGCTTCCTGGCTTTCTTCTTCTTCTTAGGGTTGGCCCTTGAGGCGCTTCCCCCCCGTTTCCCTGGGGAGGCCCCTTCTCCATCACTTGGAACATCAAAGGCTCCTGACTGCACTGCAGATTGAAGCCACTCGAAGAACTCCTCTTCTGTCATTGGCTGCTGTTCTACGCCTCCTGCCGCCTTTCCTGCACTGCCGTGCCTGGCAGCGCTGCCGACATTGGTGGTGTTTACATGAAAGCTTGGCTTGTGGGTATTTGCAGCGCAGCTCATTCCCTGCCAGCCACTCAACCATCAGCGTAAATAATTGAAGGCCCATGAAAAGTCACGTTTATCAGCATCACTATCCTTGCCTGACAGAGAAACCACTCAGTGGCAATATAGATTTTACTGTTGGCACAAACGTATGCAACTTGAGGCTCCATCTGCATAAAATAATAGGTTCAATCTTTAAGTACCATGGCGAATTGTGTTGGGAAGGGTTCTGCACCCTTGATGACGATGATGATGACGAGACGACGATGACAAATCCTCATCATCTTAGTCATTTGTCTGCAACTTGGATGACATGATGAGTTGTCGTGTCATCCATAAATGCGAACAAATGACGACTCATGGAGTGAAATGGTGAATTGTGATGGGAAGGGTTCAGCATCCTTGATGACGATGAGAGGATGATAACAAGCCACCATTGTCATGTCATCCATGCCACGATGATAATGACTCATCATCGTCGTCGTCATTTGTCTGTCTCTATAGATGACAAAGATGACTCGTCATCATCATCGTGATGCTGAGAATGATGACAGTTATAAGGGTGCTGATGATGACAATGGACACTGAATATAATTTGTATGACATTTTTTCCCTAAAATATGAATCTCTCTTGCCTCTTTTAACATCCAGAAAGACGGCGATGATGATGAGTCATCATTGTCCACACCATTCATTCAAGACTTGAATGAGGATGATGATGAAGACTTTCATCATCACTCATCCACGGCCAAGATGATGAAGAAGATGATGATTGGTGTGGATGACGATGACAATGATGAATTGGCCGCATGCTTAACAGTGAATAATACCTTGTGAAGCAAACCGAATAAGAGGGGTTGAAAGGACTGCTCTACCCATCCATCACCGTCCTTTGCGGGGTGCAGATCTTTGCATTCCTAAGAATAGCATTGGATGAGTGTACGAAGAAAATCCCATCCTTTTTTCAAACAAAAATGAGTGGTTGAAGAGAAAGAAGAGAGATGATTGAAATGTTAGAAAGGTGGGGTTGATGGGTCACCTGACACCATCTGGCTCTGGATTTTGATCGGGGGGCAGGTGACCAAATATGGAAATCGCCGCACTTTTTGCACGATATTCTCCTTGATTCACCTCGGGAGGCAGATTCCTCTTCTGCCATCGGATGGAGTGATCCAGAAGTGAATATTCCGTGCTTTCCTTTCTGCAGCACCGTGAGAATAAATTTGAGATATCACATATTAAATTTCTCAATTTTTATTTCAAATAACCAGGACAAGAAAGAAAGATAAGTGCGTGAAGCCCTTATGTAATGAGAAAAAATTGACAAGTAAGTAAATCCTGCATGAATATTCAGTGCTTTCCTTTCTGCAGCACTGCAGGGATAATTGGAGAGAACAAATAGTAAATTTATTTATTTATTTATTTCAAATAAACAGGAGAAGAACGAAAGATAAGTACGGGAAACCCAAATTTAATGAGAAAAAATCGACTGACTGCGCGGAAATGGAAAAAAAGATGCAGATACTGCAGGAAGAATGATATTCCCAACATGTGGCAGAAGCTAGACCTAACATTTACAGAACTCATATAAATAAAAAAATAAGAATAAATTTTAGGTAGCAAAATGGATGCACCCTTTTATTTGTAGTCAGCATTTCACTTCGGTCAATAAATAACAGATGCATACTTTTTCGGCAATAATTTTCTCCAATGAAGATAAGCGTAAATCAAGAGCGTGTGGAGAATGGGTTGAGCGTATCCATAGAAAGAAGAAAACAACAACCACTTACCTTCTGTGAAGAAGTTTGCAACCTTCGAATGTAGTTCAACAACTCTTCCCGTCTCAGTTCGTCATCATATGTTTTTCGTTTTAGAGAATCCAACAGAACCTGATGAGACTTAATTAATGACATTAAGGTGATTGAAAATCAAATTAAATCTGAAAAGTACGCACCTCATAAGCATTCTGAAGCTTTTTAAATGCTTCAACAGCCTTTTCGTTACCCATATTCTTGTCAGGATGAACAAGCATTGCCTGAAAGTCAAAGACAACATTTTAACATGAGTCTTGAAATAAGGAGATAAATAAAGCTAACTGTTTGACACTTTAAATAGATAAAAAAAAACAAAATTCACCTTTTTTCTATATTCTTTCTTGAGATACGAAGCATCTATAGCTTCATAACGAGGGAGCCCAAGAACAGAGTAATGGTCACTACAATTGAGCAACCGCACAATTTCTTCCTCAGAAGTCAACTCAGAGTCAGCTCCACTTGTGGAAGGCACTCCCGGTCCCCGATCTGACGACCTAAAGAAGGCATCATCAACAGATGATTTGTGCCACGTATCCTGAGTTGATTGGTCTTCTCCCGTTGAAGATTGGGATGAAGCATGCTCAGGCTCACTAGACCTCTGATTTTCTATCTTATTCTTCAAGAGATACACGAGCGTTTCAACGGAGAAAGATGCCAAATTAAAGACTAAGAACAGCCCAAGCCAACCAATGTAGCCTTTAGCACTGTACACAGAGTATGTGACCGCAATAAAAAGTGAAATCCGCTCATGGTTTGTGGCAAATGAGATTCCTGATCGCAAAAGTCAATAACAAAAGAACCAAAAAGTTATGTATAATTCTTGGTAAAATAATTTTACTGGTTTGAGTGTAAGAATCGAACCACCAAAGAAAACAACAAGCCCAGTTGTCCAAAAGCTTCCGTAGATCCATAAGATTGCAATTGAAGAGATTCCAAGTAAGATCACAGCCAGGGGCAAACCAATGAAGATAAATACCAAACCAGTAATCACCTAATTCAAAGAAAAATTAATATGGTATTAAAAGACCTAGGAATGATTCATTAAAAATGCCACTGCATCAGAGGTTCATTGTCTCCGCAGACAAAAAACAAGAGGACGCTGATGACTCGTAATCATCTTAGTCAACTGTTTCCATTGAGATGAAGATGACAAAGTATAACTATATCTTACTCATCATTCTTGTCATCTGAAAGGGTAAAAGTACAGAAAGTGATAAGAGAACGATGGCATCTCATCAATGTCCTCCATCAATTATTTGCGAGCAAAGGCAGATGACGATGATGATTTTATCCTCATCATTCCAGCCACTGATGAGGACAATGAAAGCCCGTCCTCGTCATCCTCCCTCGTAAATGATGAACTCATCCTCAGCAGCAAACCCCAATTAGAAAACTCAACAAAAATTGATACGTACCCCCATTGTGAATAATTTTGACAATCCGATCATTGCAGCAGCCGAGAACAGGGTACACCAAATAACCATGAAAAGAGAAGTAGAGCCCAAGCATACCAAGGAATCAAGGCCTCTTACAAAACAGTCCAACCATACCATAAATAGCATAAACCCCAATTTTCCCATATGCGAAATCCAGGTCAGAACAATAGGATAACCATGCTCCAGCCTAACAAGCATCAACTTCCATGAACCATACAGCCATTCTGTAGTTACTCCAAGGACATAGACAATCAATGCGGTCAAACTTCCCCCCGGAGTTGCAACTGAAGATTTTCCAGCCAAAGTATCTTTTTCTCCAACATGCCTTTCGTAAGAATCGTGTTCCCTGGTTTCAGCACCATTAGGTCTTGATATAAAGTCTGCACCGTCTATTTTTTGGTTATGTGAAGGAATTGGTTCTTCCGAATTTTCCTTTCTCTCCTCAGATTTTTGGGGATTTGAACCCTTACCAGTTCTTTTGCTATTTTTCTTTTTTCTTGATGAGTCACTTCCATCTAGTGGTGGCTTGCCTAAATCATCAGATTTTGTCCCATTGTGTAAGCCATTCTTTTGTTGGTTTCCCTTTCGAGCCATTGATAAATAGCCGCTTCTTTTAAGATGATTACATTAGTTCCATTTCTGTTGCATAAAAAAGAAATACTGAGAATCAATGTGAGAAAAAAAACTGTAAAAATGAATTTAAAAATATTAGCTTGTTGGTCATGTCACGTCAAGGCATTAACATCCAGAGCAACCCCAAACTCTGTGGTCATACCAACACACACAAGCGATGCTGTTGGAGATGAGAACTATAGAAGAGCAAAGAATGAAATAATGGAGCTCCAGAAGAATGAAAAGTGTAACATTTCTAAATTTCCTGCAGGGAAGAAACTGGTTGGCTGTTGGTGGCTCTACAATCAAAATTACAAATCAAATGGGACCAGGGAGAAGTATAAAGCTCTGCTTGTGACTAAGGGCTATACACAGACTTATGAAGTTGACAGTGGGAAGGCATTTGCACCGGTGGCTAATCTCACCACAGTGTGTTGTCTATTACCATTTGTTGTGGGTATGCTTTTGTACAATGTTCAAAAGCATGTGGGCGTGGTGATCTAAAAGAAGAGATATACACCTGGTTACTATCAGCAGCTGCAAGAATGAAGAGTGGGTCAATCAAAGAAAGCCCTCTACAGACTCAAGCAGTCTCCTCAGGCCTCGTTTGGAAAATTTTTGGGAGCAATGGAAAACCATGGGTTATCATCAAAGTAAGGGGTCAAACATTCAGAAGCTGGCTGAAGAACTATTCTCCTCGACTATCAAGAAAGTATTGTCATAACCAAAGATGATGACTCATAGATTCAGTCTTTGACTGGACAATTGTTGAGAGAGTTTGAGATCAAGACCCTAGGGTGCCTAAATTTTCTTTTTGATAATTGAGGTAGCATACTTAATAAAATTAATGGTGTCTCAACATAAATATGTACTCGACTAACTGCAGGATACGGATATGACTGAATGTAAGGGGTCAGCAGCTCTCATTGGGCTTAGCCTGAAGTTGGGTTTGTGTGAAGAACCAAATCCAGCCAGTAAAGAGCAACACCAGATACTGATAGGGAGACTCATCAACCTGATGTACAAATTAAGGACGCCAATCAGGGGTGAGAGGCATCAGACATTTGGAGGGCCTAGCAGAGCAGGAGGTTGGAGGAGCTTGAGCTGTATTTGGCTGGAAAGTTTGGGAAGTGCATCTGGTTCAGGAGATCCTTCGTTCTGTCCGAGGATCAGCGCAGAGGTGCAAATCATTGTGAGTATTCCCTTTGTTCAAGAATCCATTTCTTGATTTTGTTAGGACCTTATTATACACTTTCCTTGCAGGGAATGTAGTTATTAGGTAGATTAAAAAACATAAATTAGTATCTCAGTCACGTGTTAAAGCTGAGTTCCAAGTAGTGGCCAAGGGGATCAGTGATATCTTATTAATCAAGCATATCCTGGAGGAACTCAACGTGCTCCTAAAAGGGCCAAGAACTCTATACTGTGACAGCAAGTCAGCCATCAACAATACACATAAGTCTGTTCAACAAGATCGAACAAAATAATTTGAAGTTGACCATCACTTTTTCAGAGCGAAGATTGACCAAAGGGTAGTCCACCTGAAATAAGTCCAATGCAGTCAGCAAGTAGCAGATGTACCTATCAGAGATGTTCCAGGAAGTTTAGTCTACAGGATGGTGAACATGCTGAGCATTCGAAGCATCTATGAACCAACTTGAGTGTGTTAGCATAAAATAATAGATTGCTATGAGTGTCTCTCTATCAACCTCCCCTAATGTAACTTATATAAGACCGAAACAGAGTTTCCTTAAATGGCTAAAAGGACCCGAACTCAAGGCCCATTAGCCCTGCGTATAAAATGGGAATTCCCACTTCATCAAGATTATTGAAGTCATTTTCTCTGTGAACTCTGATCCCCCCTCCAGATCTAGATCAACGACCACAACCGTCAACCTATCGCAACAACGACAGGATCTAATTAGAGAAGTCAAAGGGTTCATCCCATCTCATTTATAAAATATATTAGATAGAGAAGCCATCGGTGTCCCTTCATGTCAGCGTAGAGGAAAATGGAGAAGATTACAAAGCCAGGTGAAGAAAGCAAACAGAAGGGACAATAGCTTTCAATCATCATCATAAGGGGTGATTCGCAAGACTGATGAAGAGTCCATGGCCTTTACAGAAACAGAAATTTGCTACACTTTCATCTACTTTTATATTCCACCTGTCACACGAATTTTCATTCAACGATATGTTTGAAAAACTCACTACTTGAAGATCAATTGAGAACTAACAGGGATAAATTCGAGAGAGAAGCCGTAAGCATCGCTGCATGGCAGATTAGAGGGTAAAAATCGATCAGAAGGGCAAATGGAATTCAATCTTCATGCTTGGGCCTTACAGGTAACACTGACCAAGAGTCCACAGCTTTTATACAAGTCGAAAATTGTTCCTATTTCTTTAACTTTAATCTACCGCCAGTCCCACGATTTTCATTCATGAATATGTTTGAAACGACACGGAGTTGATTCTGAGCACAGCTGAACATCAGTTAACTAACACAAAATAATTAACTAAAATAAGGATATAATTTTAGAAGTTTAAGGGTCTTTCCCACCTTTATTAGAGAAACAGACTTTAATAAATTAGAGATAGAAGCCTTAAACGTCCCGGCATGGCAGATTAAAGGGAAGAGGATAGTGTAAATAGCTTTCAATCTCCGTGATTTGGGCTGATGGGCAACGCTGATCAAGAACCCACATCCGTTGCAAATGCAGAAACTCGTTTCTCTTTCTTCTTCATGTCCCACCGGTCACACGATTTTCATTCAAGAATATCTTTGAAACAAAAAGGCGAGGAATTTTGGGCATGGCTGGAATCAGCTTACTAACATCATCTACAGCAGTCGAGAAATTCGTTTACCTTGCCCAGAAACACAATCGCGCAGTGCACTTGATGGGCCTTCCCGAATAGTAGAAGAGTCGTCTGACATGGGCCGATAACGAAGAACAGGGCAAGAACAGGAGGCTGCAAGAGGAGAATTTTAGAGAGAGAGAGAATAGAGAGAGAGAGAGAGAGAGAAATAAGAGAGATAGAGAGAGAGAAATAAGAGAGAGAGAGAGAGAGAAATAAGAGAGAGAGAGAGAGAGAGAGGAGACTACTGAAATCCGAAAGACTACTCCTTCCGCCCCCATTGAAAAGGGCCCAAAATAAGGGAAAAGACAATTATGCCCCTTGCACTAAGTCATTCCTCCTCAGCTGGTGGGAGGGGTAGAATCGTCCGGAATGAACAGTGGAGTAAATTCCAATTGTATTCCATTCAGCGTGTTGAAATAAATGTCATAAAGGTTGAAATTCCATGCCACTTCTAGCAAGATTAAAATTCATCCACTCCAAGTGTAAATTGGAATTCTTTTAATATTATGATTGTATATGCTACAGTATTTTGGGCAAAACAATTTGTTGGATTATCATTAGGGTTTTATCAGTTTTATTTCATAGCATGTGGGGATCAAACATGGATCAGTCTTAACAAACAAAAAGGTTGCAATTCATTGCCACGTTTATCAAGAATAAAATTTATTCACTCCTGGTTTAAATCCAAATTATTTTGATTCATTGATTGTATATGCTACAGTACTTTGGCAAACAAGGTGTTGGATTGTCATTAGGATTTTACCAATTTTATTAATAATTAAATAGGTTGATTGTTCCTAGCGTTCAGGTATCAAACAGAGTCAGTCCTAACCAAATATAAAGGTTGAAAATCCTTGCTACATCTATCGAGAATAAAATCGATCCACTCCTAGTTTAAATTGATATTCTTTTGATTTGTTTATTGTATATTCTACAGTATTCGGGAAAAGAAAGTGTTGGAATATCATTAGGATTTTGCCAAGTTTATTCCTAATGAAGTACCTAGGGTTTAAGGAGTAAACAGAGTCAGTACTGAATGAATAAAAAGGTTGAAATTCCTTGCCACATCTAGAAATAATAAAATTCATCCATGCATAGTTTCAGTCGAAGTTATTTGACTTCTTTATTTTATTTGGTACAGTATTTGGGCAAAGAATGTGTTGGATTTTATCAATTTTATTCCTAATGAAATATGTTGATTGTTCCTAGTGTTTGGGTAAATCTTAACCCAATGGTACAGCGAGCAGTAATAAAATTCATCCGCTCCAATTTTAAATTGAAATTCTTTTGATTTGTTGATTGTATATGCTCCAGTATTTTGGGCAAAGAAAGTGTTGGACTACCATTAGGATTTATCAGTTTTGTATCTAAGGAAATAGATAGATTGTTTCTAGGATTTGGGGATCAAACAGGGTCAGTTATAACAAAATAAAAAGGTTAAAGTTCCTTGCCACACCTAGAAAGAATAAAATTCATCCAAGAATAAAAAGGTTAGACCCAATCAAGAAGGTCAATTGATGGTACATAAATCTGATTGGTCCAATAAGTCAAAGGCCAACATGTCACTGCCACATGGCAAACCTGGTTTTTCTCTCTGCATGCTCCTCTCTTTCTCTCCATCTCTCTTATTTTCACTTGACGATGCATCGATTTTTGGGAGAAGGGAGTGAGAAATGGTATGGTGTTTCTTTGGTAGAGCAATTTTGTGCTCCTTCGTTGTTCGTCCTTAAAAAATGCAGCATCATGGAATAGTTCCATTTGCTAGACCAATGTGGGGCAGCACTCAGTATGTAGAGGCTATATATTCATTTGTTTGAGATAATCCATCATTCAAGTAGGGTGTAGGACCAAAATGTTTCCAAAAAACTAAATAACTATTTTTTAGAAAATCGGACTCATTCTTAAGGAAGACCTCCATGCACATCAAGATTCCATGAGAAAATCAACCTCAATGTTTTAGGTCTATGGGGGTGTCAACTACCCAAAGAGAATACCTATACCCTTGGTTGCCAACTACTTGGGTTGACATAGTCTAGGGTATAGGTACTCCCTTAGGGGAGTTGAGAACCAAAGAGTGTCTTAGCAAGAATCTTATGGGCACATACATATTATACATGTATTATCCCTTCCCTACTTGTTGAACCTAATTGCTTATCTCCGCACACTATTACGTCAACAAAGCCCCCATGAAAATATTTTTAACAAGTTTTAGAGCTGTTGCCATTCTTTAAAAATATTAAAAATTATTGACCCCATGGGGCTCATCGATCCAACAAGGGATCAAAAAACTTCTCGCCCAAATAGAAGCACATATGATGAAGTCAAATTAGGGTGATATTTTTAATGTCATTGTAATTTTAATTTTCCTGTATCAAATACAAACTGTAATTATAGAAGCTTACTCATATATATATAGTAGGAGGTCGTCTCCATAGGGACTGGCCTTTAAAGGCAGATCTAATATTTGAACTATGGTTAAGAAGAATAAGATGATAAATAGAAGAATAATAGGACTTATTTATATAGAGGGATGATGGAAGAAATAAATTGATTGATGGAAAAGATGATGAAAGGTGAGAACACAAGTAATAATTGGGAAGAGGTTATTTGAGTAATGTAGAAATACGGATGATATATCATAATAATTATTTGAGTAATGGCCTATATAAGCCCCCCATGACAAGACAAGTCAAAACATTGAGAAAAAAAAATCTGACAAGCTAAAACAGAGGATAAGCAGACTGCCAGGCCTGAGCAGAGATATCCTACAGATTTTGGGGCCTATAGAAGCTGTCAGTAGATATTTGTGTGGCTCAAGAAGATCCTGATGTGACAAAACAGAAGATATGCAGATCTGACAAGTTAGAGTAGAGATCCTGGCAGAAGAAGAATCTGGCAGAGGATTCTGTCAGAAGATCTTGTCAGAGGAAATCCTGACAGAGAAAATCCTGTCAGAGAAAATCCTGTCAGAAGATCTTGTCAGGAAAAATCCTGTCAGAGATAATCCTATCAGTTCTAGAAGAATCTCCTTCTTGGCCCATAGCTTGCTCATGGGCCTCAAAAGATAGGGCTTTTGGGCTACATCAATTAGACCATATGATCTTTCTTACGAAGATCTTAAAATTGATACTAAAATACTTAATTTATCATGTTATGAGGTGGGCCTCAGACTGGGTTGGCTCCAAGCTTGGTCATTTCTTCTTTATTATTTTCTAAAGATTGCTACCCATTGGGATGTGATCCTTCTATCCTCTTGACGGCCAGGCCCAGCCCATGCAGAGATGAAAGAAATCTGTTAGGTAGTTTTTTCCTATTGGAAAATGTTAAAAATTTGGTTTCTATATGAATGTTGAACCAGACAATATATAGTTTTAACTATCCACCTTCCTCCCATGTGTGCGGGTGGCGTTGCCTCTCTTGTGGGCCTTGTATGTAGGCATGTTATGTGCACCTTCAATGGGGCTTGATGGACTCCTTTCCACTGCAACTGCTTCTGCACCAGCGCTCACCAGCCACTGGCGTGCTTGAGCATTCTACGCTTGCCAGCCTATGGCCGGTTTGAGCACTACTGCACCTAGCTCGGCTGCATGCACTTAAGCTAAAGCCTCTTCTTTTTTTCTTCTTTTTTTATTTTATTAATTTTAAATTCATCCTTGTAAAATTTAACCAACTGGAAATAAAGTTAAACTCAAACATTATTAAAAATCACAATGTTAAAACACATTTTGGAAGAAAAATAATTGTGTAAAAATCATATAAAAATATAAATGCAACAAAATGGCTCAATTCACACGAAATTTAATTTCACATTTACTATTATAAACATAATGATATCAAAATAGCCTTAAAATGTATATGATTTGATGCATCAATGCAGATTCATCAACATCTATGAAGCTGCCACATAGGTTCGATAAGCATCATTCAGAATATGTAAATTCTTTATGGTCTAGTCCATTCCCTTGAGGAAAATAAATGATTCCAATAGAAAAAAATATAAACATTATAATGCTATTTTTAATTAAATTTATGTTTCCCTCCCTCTATTCAATGAAATAAATACAAGTAATGAAACTTTTTCTATACTTGTCATCATCCTTACCAGTGAAAAATTGAAATTCGTAATTGATTCAATTGAGGTGAATCTTTCTTAATTAGAACACCGACTGGTATGTGATCTAGAGTTTCGAGACATATATTTAGTGTTATGAACTAGACCAAGTATATGCGTTGGGGAATATTTGATGATGTGAAATCCAAGTATACATGGATAATTTATTGTAAACCCTGGAATCACTTGATGCAGTTTTCATATCACCATCCATAAATCATCAGCTTGTGATACTTGAAAAAATTGTTGGATTTATTATGTGCTCTATTTGTTGTCATTTCTAAAGGACTATCTAGGTTTAAATTAGGGACGTGCTAACATGCATTCAAATTACACGTGTAAATAATATTTAATATTATTATATGCATTGGGGTGATTGAAAATGTTCATGTTATAGTATAGTATTCATATTCAACCTATTCATGAATGAGTACATTATGTTGCATTTTATTTTAATATCAATAAACAGAAATAGTATTTATGAACTAAAATTATAAATTATTATGTAATTTTACTTTGAATTATAATAATTTTTTTTAGATTTTAATGAGTTTTCCAAGTTTAAATATTTATTATAAAGGGTACTCGTATAATTTTCAGGAATTTTTGGCCTATCAGATTAGCAGAGTAGGCCAGCAGGTTTCTTTGGGGCTTTAGTTAATGTTAGCTTGCTGGTGGGTAGCGGGTCATTGGGCATGAGATATGATAGAATACGTATCTTTGACTATGGATGTGGGAGTATGTATTGTGCACAAAGAGAACCACATCTTCTCTGCCCCTTGAACATTAAAAAGTACACCATGCGATGCTGATCATCCAATCAAATTAAATACTATGGTGTCAAAATTTCCCCCTTTCTCGAACATTTTTGTTGTGCTAGACTCCAGTTATTGTAAACCAAATGAACATATTCATTGTGGTAGAGTGTGTTATTGCAATCATTGTATATATAATACTAATGAACTCAAAATTTTAGGGTGTTTAAATTTTTATGATAATTGTGTTAATAAATAGTATTTATAAAATGATAACTCATAAAATTATGATTATCAAGGATCATCTACATGGGGAAAAATATTAGTTTATTAATGACTTTTTAAATCGTTATTAGGGGATGAGAAGGGATATTTTATCGAATAATAAATAGATAGAATTATGAATGCTGGTTAGAAGAAGGGGTGATAAATAAAGAGTACGAATAAAATGCGGGAGGATAGAGGATATGAAAATAGTAGATAGATACGGGAGGAAGTATACAAATGCTCAGGGACAAGAATGATGATTAGGAATATATATATGCATATATATAAATGTTATTTGTAGATAGGAAGGCATAATGGAGTGATGACAACTGATGATGATGACGATGAAAGTTGTAGAGTAAGGATGTAATTGATCAAATTGATTCCGATGTAGAGTAAGGATGTAATTGATCAAATTGATTCCGATGTAGAGTAAGGATGTAATTGATCAAATTGATTCCGATGGTTGGATAATGAAGTATCTAACAAAATGGTGTCGAGAAAATACAAAAATTCAAGTACAAGGAAAAAACTTAGATCCTTGTATTCCACCAGGATCAAGGAAATTCAACATTTTAGGAGATCTAACTTCAATCAATGATGAGAATATTGGGAAATCACAATGTATCATCAAAGCACATCTTTCACTTGGCCTAAAAATGTAGGAATAAACCTCTGATAATGTGGCTTTATTACATTTATATGTGGGTATATTTATGATCCAAGGTTATGGATGGGTAGACCAGACATAGGAAGCTGATATCAAACTGTTGCCCAAAATGCTTTTTGGGTCATTATATATTGTATTCTGAAATGTGATGATTCTGAACCGTTGATTTTGTTCTCTCTTCTATCAATTCATGTGCCATAATTCCAGTGCGTGTCAAACATTCCAATTAAATTTCCTCATTAACACCTTGATGTGATGCCTCAAACTGGCCTTCTCTGGTTCACAGAAGCTTTCACTTTGTCGTGTTTGTCTGACATTGTAGACTAGAATTTTGTGAATCCACCGACATCATTACATATTTTGGGTTGGAGTGGTTTAACAACACACTTATTTTGATTTTAATCATATTTTTTTCCTGCTAACATGTGTCCCTCTTTCTAGAAAATATTTATCACTATTTAAGATTTCAATTTTTTCTTTTTTATGTATCGAATGCTTTAAATATCATTCATCTCAGTTTAAGTCTTCCTTTTTTTCCCTATGCGTAGAAGAAAGAAAAATCAATGGCTCAGAATCAGAAATCTTCATTTAAATATATATCAAAACATGAGGGAGATAGCATTTCTGGAATCAAGTGGGGATTGGTGTTTGATCTGATTGATTGAATTTTCAATCAAATTGAGCATTCGATCATCAAATCCAAACCTCGATTATCCAGGCCATAGAATCACCTCAGATTCTGTCTAACCCATTATGTAAAATCATATTAAAATATCTGGGCTAATATTTTGGTGAAATAACCATAATTGATTCAATTCAAACCACCAAGTTGAAGTTGGATCAAACTGAATTTTTTGAATTATTTAAAAATAAATATGCAATAAATGGAAGAAGAAAGAGAGAGACGGAGTCATAGAAATAGAGAATGAGTGTGACAGAGAGACTATGTGAGAGAGAGCCATAGGAAGAGAGATAATGAGAGTTAGAGAGTTAAAACCCAACTGGAAGTTTGGCCTGTTATGACACAGGCTTTGGGCCGGGTAGGCTCGAAGCATGATTATTTGTCCATTATTATCTCCTTAAGATCGCGGACTGTTCGGCCACAATCCTTCTCCTCGCTTTTTGGCCTCCTCCTACAAACTAAAAGAAAACATGAAGATAGCTAATCCCATGTCAATGAACTTAAAACAAAAATTTTATATAAATGTTGATTCCCGTTGAATGATGTATAATAAATCCTTTTTAACTACATGTAGGGCCACCGACTGTCTCCGCTGGCTACTAAGTGGGCCTTAGAGCTTGCTTTGACAGGTCCTTGTGTTGTGGCACTATGTCGCCTTGAGTGGTGCTTCTACTTGCGCAGTAGCGCTCACCTACCTGCAGTGGGCTTGAGTATTTTTGCGCATGAGTGGCTCCACTACTGGCACTTAAAATTAAAAAGAAAATTTTATGTTAAATATATTTCCCATTAAAACAAACTCAAGAGGAGAATTAAACCCATTAAAACTGTTAGAAAATATTTTGTAATGATAATTAATGGGCATCTAAATTATGTAAAAATTTTATTAAAAATTAGTTTTTTACTTAAATGCCTCATTTAATCCATGAAATGGGAATTCATATCATAATGAAGATAACATCAGCAGAATGATGCACAAATAGCCTTAAAGTATGTAGGATTGTATGCCTCATTTTAGGTTCATCAATAGCTTGTCAATAAATTTTGATTAGTGAAACCGAATTGATTGAATTGGTACAATAGACAAAATTGAACTGTTTGATCAAAAGATTCAATATGTTTGGATCGAATTCCTTTTTGTTCAATCAAATTTGGATTGATCCAATATAATTTGATTCCCAATCCTTAGAACCAAGTGCATATGCATTTTTGAAAAATTGTATTAAGGTATCAATGTGATGGAAATTAGATTTCTCCAAAAATATACCAAGGTAGAAAGTGATCATACAATATTCCACAAATTTGAAACACAATGAGGAACCTACTAGATTAGTATTTCTCTTGTTTCAATGATTAGTGCATAAAAAAAAATTGAAGACCTTTTATTTCTCATTTTAATTTGATTCATTGATAGGATTACCTTCCCAACTGATGTAATACTACGAGGCTGAGATTAAATGGCTCGTGTTACACCACAGGGAGAGGGAAAATAATCAAAGATGCAATGATGTGGGATGATGCAAGCGAGGTAAACTCAATGACAAAGTACATTGGAAACTACTGACCTAGAGCAAAAGGACCAGATATACGACACGATGGGTTTGAAAAAGCGAGCAGGCTTCGAATAACCCGGATGATCAGCTCGAAGGTTGACGAGTGGAGGACAATCACTGTCCACAAGAATCCACGACCGTCATCCAGAGCGTCACGAATCCAACACTAGGAACAAAATTTCCTATCTCTCAATTCAATGGCTAAACCTACGACTCAAAAATTCCCCACTAAGGAGCAAGTGAGGACAACACTGAAAAAAGTAAAAAGACTGAAAGAAGGGGAGGGACGGAGTGACCTGCGGGCCAGGGCCCAGATGCTCACGGGTGACGCGGGTTTTTGTCTATGGTTATAGTAGAGGCTTGATGGGTATTTGTAGGCAGCAGCAAGAGGGCACGTGAAGCGCGCTCTATGCATTTTGCCACGCTCTGGGGTGTGTTTTGCACCCTCCATGCTCCCCGCTCTCTCTGCGTGCCCAGGCGTGTTTCATGCCCTCCATGCCCGCTACAGGTGTGCATGGACTTCGAGCGCGCGGGGGCGCACAACGCACATGCATGAGTGGAGTGCGCATAGGTTGTGAAACGTGCCTTGAGTGTCCAAAGCGTGCGTAGGCCATGCGGCAGCCAAACGACCGCGGTGCGGTGGGTGCGTAGATGACGATTGTGAATGGTAGAAGCTATGAGTGGAGAGCGTGATCATGGGGGGTGACCACAATCACGGTGGCTCCGTCAGTGGGCACGCGGGCAGCAGCTTCTGGCAGTGGCGCGTGGACGGTGGCCACGAGGGGGGGGGGGTGGATCGCGAGTGGCAGATCAGCATGCAGGGCAAAGGCAAGCTAGTGGCCGCGTGAGGCTGCGACGGGCGCCCATTCGCGGTCTAATAGAGGAATTGAAGGGGCACAGTAGCAGCTGCAGCTGGGCGGCAGGGGTGGTGGTTTCATACAGCAAGCATTGGCAGCGCGATACGATGAATGCAACGTGCTTCTACGTACTAGCATGGCTACGCGATGACGATGAGCAGCGGTGGCTGTTCTTCCAGCATTGGCAACAACTTCGACGGCAGTGAACCTGGTTACTATAGGTTGTCTGGCGTCGTCTCCCTCAAATGTACTCTGGAAAACAGCAAGGTAGGTCTCCATGGAGGAGAATGGTGGGAACCCCAAGAGACAAGAACAACTCAAAATTTCAATTTCTCAAATGGAATTCCAAGAGTCTCTTTGGGCATACGTACCCATATATAGGATAGGGAGGGTTGCCCTAATGGTTCAAATTAGGGAAAATGTCCAAAGTGACAAGGATATTCCCCTAATGGCCCGAATCAAACCTAAAAACACAAATACAACGTATGGAGCCCAAAACATGGGGGCCCTCCATAAAATCCATAAAAACAATACGCATAGAATAAAACAAACCCCATAGACCTGTTGTCAAGCTTGATATTTGAAGCTCTGGTTGTTCGCGTTGGCTCGGGCTTGACGATGTGGCTGCTCACAAACTCGGGCCTGGTCTTCGAGATGGTCCTCCATCACTAACACAATTATGATAAAACTCATGTAATTTTTTACATACTAAATGAAGAATGATCGATCTTCATGTGGATCAGCCTCAACTCTATACGTAAAAGGAGCATTTTTAAAGTGACTTTTACGAATACAATTTAAATGAGGTTATTTATAAGTTATATTTAAAAAAAAAATGTTCATTTAGTTTATATTATGTTTTATTTCTGGCGATTGTTTTTGGTTGCTAATAGTTTGAAAATTCTACTTAGTTGATTGTACCGTTTTCTATTAGCCTAGTGATAAATGTGCTGAAATATGGGTCAATAGACGAGTTGAAATATCAGGGGGTTTTATTTCATTTTATCACTTTTAAGTTTTTTAATAAGTTTTAGTCATCTTTCTATTATAAAGGGTTATATGGTTTGAAATATTTTAAAAATCAAAGAGCTACAAGATATCATAAATTTTTAAAAATTTAAATTCCAATCAAATGGTTATTCTGGTCCTTAATATAAATTTTTACTCAGTCTATTGATCTAGATTATTGCATCCAGTTTAAAGGGTTATATCTGATATTATTTAGGTTCATGAAGAATTTGATGTAGCATGGATATTTTATTAAAAAATAACAAGACAATAGTTTAGGGGGCAACTTAAAATTTAAAATACTTTATCAGTCACGTTACCCTATTCAACAAGAGATACATGTGTTTCATCGATTCATGAAGTTAAATTATTTGATTAAATTATGAGATTAGTTAGTATCTAATTAAGTACATCCATATTAAGGCATCAATCTTGTTTTAGGATTATTTAGAATAGTATCAGGTTTATATCACGAAAACTAAGTCTCTTGAAGAATAACCAATGATGTGGAACAACATGCCGGGATATAATGTTCGATCTAGCGTCAATTGGGCAGATGTGATGAAAGTAGATGCCTATGCGGATGTTTGTGTAAAATCAACGAGAAGCACGAAAAGGACCTCAATGATACTGACGACCAATAACTCGTGGTAAGGGGGTCTTGGGTATACTGCGAGGTTCCCAATGACCCAAACATCAGGTTGAAGAACCACGGTGCGAGCACAGCCACTACCACTAGTGCACACACCCTCGACGTATCCAACCAAGGGCGTATTGACTAGAATCCCTTCCCTCAAGAAAAATATCCTACTTAACTCTATCCTAACCCTGACGATGGAGACTCACTCAAGAGGTACTGATGGAAACAAAGAACATACAACTGGGCGAGGCAAGCGTACCAAGGGACCGATGCCCGATCGGTTAAACAATAGTGGGTGTTTGGCACACACTCCATAGATGTGGACAAAGTAAGTGGATGGAGGCAGGCGAGTGGAGATGGCACAACGTGTAGGGTGGCACGTGGCAGAGATGAAGTCGATGGGGGTGGTGCGGGCTACAGCAATATCAGCGCAGGGGCATGGGTGGAACGGTGTCCAATGGCGCATAGAGGGGAGGTAGCATCCAGTGGTGCAACGACACGAAGCTGCATCTGACGGCACGGTGATATGAGGTGGTGTCTGATGGTGCGGCAAAAGAGCACACTGGTCATGCGGGAGCAGCAGCTAGGAAGGTGGCAGGGGCCAGGAATGCAAAGATGACAATGGGCGGCAGTGGCAATGACATGCAGAGCGGTGGCAGGTGCGGTGCAGGCCGAATGTCATAGGTTGCGGTGTGCAGATGGATGTTCATGGGTGATGCGCAGAGTCACAGCAGCAGCGATACACAGTACGGGCAGTGTACACAATGGGCGATACACCCGCTTTGGCAATTGCGGCACGCAGTAGAGACAGTTGTCCGCAACAGCACATGAAGGCGGCATGAGCGGCTCGGGGTGACAGGAGTGGCACATGGGCGGTAGCTGTAGCAATGACACGGGGTAGGTTACAAACGGCTTCGACGAAGGTGACTTCTAACGATGGAAGACGCTGGGGAGTCGGGCAATGGCAGCGGTGAGTTGAGTGTCAGCAGCTAGGGCGGCATGGGCTCAGCGATGACGTTTGCGGCATCGGCGAAAATGGTGGTGCAGGGGCTGGTTCTGACCGGCATCGATAACAGCATCACTAGCAGTCGACGTCGAAGATAACAGTTGATGGTGGCAGCAGTCGGTAGGGTTTACAAGGAGTGCACTATTCATGATGTCAATATGGTAAATAAATCAACGAGGGGTACCCCCACCCCCCTATGTAGGGGCAAAATATGGCCTCACGCCCCTTAGAAACAAAGAAGAAAGGCCACATGTTTGTCCTAAGGGCCCCTCTAGAAAGGAGAGAACCACACATAGGCTCACATACACAAACATATGAGCCAACACACATAGGCCCAAACATACAAACACACAGGCCCACATACAAGGCTGTCAAAACAAAAGAAGTCGTAAAAGCTCGGGCGAAGATAACATCAACCTCCGGGGTGATAGAAATATATGTGGCATGCAAGCCAATCACACATTCCACATCTCGTTCCATGTTCATTAATAGAACATATTCATTATAGTGCATGTGTGATGCTTATAATGAAGTCCATGAGTACATGATGGGACTTAGTGAATTATGATGAGATCATAATACAGAGATCACTAATCTTTGAGCATATGTTTTAAACATTCCTATTCGAAGGATACGTGAAAAGGACATCAAAGTATCCGGATAGAATAACACTATCTAGCCTCACTCATATAATGAGTATTGCCGGTCCCGTAGCCATTAGTGTGGAGACACTGAGGATAGATAGTGGGTGCTCTTTAGTGGAACGAATCCCTAAATGGTATTATACCAAACTGTCAATCAGGTTGATTCATGTCACGGTTGTGTAAGTGGTCCTCAGACCTGAGACACCAAAGACGTCTTGTGGACGGACAATCGTACTTTGGCGATGGCCAACGAGTCTCTAATCATGGGATTCTAAACGGTCTTAGTTCAAGGACACCAAGAAGTTCACAAAGATGATTGAGTGGTCAAGATGGGTTCGTCCACCCTCGGCATAAGAGGTGACAGCTCAAGGAAAATGATGCGATGAAGTCCTTGGCCAAGGCACTGAAATATCAGAGAAGAGTTCTCCGATGATTTCCAAATGCATCAGTACTAACTCGGATGACCGATTAGGGTTTGACAATTGACCATACACTAAGTCATCACAGGAGCATTAAGTGAATGAGGGATTATACATACACGGTAACTGATGACGAACAGGTTCCATGAGTGAGTCGATACACACTCCTTTGTATCTTCTAGGACACGAGGTGTAGCTTGGCCCCCCACGTGTTGGAGACTTGACCTATCGATTGGGTTAAATTGATCCGATATTAATTAATCTATATAATGATATAATTAATTAATTTGGAAGGCCAATAAAGGTTATTAGGCGACTAGAGTCGTTAACTAGACTGATACATGGGCCTAGAGGGTCACACGCAAATGGTCTTTCAGACATTGGAAGATATACTTAAGTTTTGGAGGTTTTTATGAAAAATACCCACTTAGTATAAATAGGGGAAGGCCCTGAACAAAATTCAGCCAAGCCAGAATTGTTCAGGGGCCTTCCCCTTCTTCTCCATTCTCACCACACCCCCTCTCCATCCCAAATGTGATTGGGATGACATAACAACGTCGATGGAGAAAGAACGGGGCTCGTCAACAAGGAGGAGATCCGACGTGTTGAGGACCACGTGGATACATCTAGAGGCTGCACACTTGAGCAGCTCGACTCGTCTCGCTCTAGGATCGAAGAAATCACGAATGAGATTCGTGCAAACGTACCTTGTTTCAATGATTTTATTGATGTCGTTCGATTCGTTCAAGGCTTCTGCTGCGAATCATTTTGATTTGTTCATCCATGTCAAGGCCTCTAGAACCCAACACGGGGGCCCGCTGACTAGGCCAAATACATGAAGGCCAGGTCTTTCACTTCAGCCATAGCTTCTTGAACTAGTTGAGAGCGGTCTTCAGAGCTAGATGGTTCCCATCAACCAAGAAAAGCTTGTATTGGATGACAATCAGATCCTCCCTAGAATGTGTATCTCAATCCGGAACATATCCCCCCCCCCCTTCTAAGGAAACATCATCATAATATTATCTTCTCAGGATAATAACATTCTTATAATCAAATAGCATAATATAACTTGAGGAAGTGTCTATAGAAGGCATAATTTTAAATCCCTCAAAATAAACTTGAGAGTACTTTTTTAGACCATAAAGAGATTTGTGCATTGGAAATATGATTACCAACAAATGTTATCTCCACCCAAAATATTCAAAACTGAATTGAATCAATCATTCGATGTCTATATTTCCACGTTCTTAATCAACCACCCAATTCCTCTGCATCCAGGTTCAAACCCTTGTAACTCTTTCAAAGCTCAACCAAAAGATGTGATTCCAAGTTCAATGGATTTGTATGAATGTTAACAACTAGTTATAAGTTTGAACAAAATATCAAAGTCAACCTAAAACTTTTAATAAATATGTCAAACTTATTGCAAGGGTGGAGGACGTGCAAAAAATGGAGCCCAGCTTTCTTTCCTTTGAATCTTGAATCACCCTAATAAAAAAAATGATTAAAATTTCTACAGACTTTGGATTGATGTTAACAAGAAATATCATATGTCATGAGTGAATATGGAATAAAATAACGTTGGCGTTCCCAAGTTCTCACATTCGGTGAATAATTTAGATTTACTTTCTTCATATAGTTGTCATGAGTGAATATGGAATAAAATAGCATAGGCTGATCTGTCCTTTTATATTATCTAACATCCATAACGTATTGCTAGTCCCTTAGAAGCACCCATTAGATTCTGTTGAGGTCTTCCATTTTCCTGTTCACTAAGAGAACATGTAAATCAAGTGCCAAAGTCAAATACTTTACAGTAGATAAAACAAACAGATGCTGGATGTAGAGTTCCTCTCACATGTCATAGCAAATAAATATAAAATTGATGCATTCTCATTAAAGATGCCAGGAAGGAATATTTGGCCATTCTATTTTCCCAGATATATATGAAGAAATAATATACAAGTATATTTGAAAATAGCAGAGCAATAAACTTTGAAATCTCCATTCGAGATAGGCATATGCCAAAAACTTATAATAAAAAACTATGTAATTTTCATTTGGATATTTATTGGAATACAAATTTAAATTTTAAATAAAAGTCATTCTCGAAAGTAAAAATAGATGAACAAAAAGTAAAGAATTATTATCTACTGCAATAAATTAATGTGATTCCTAGTTCAACAAAAAAATCATACTTTTCTGAAAACCAATAAAATTACGACTTTGAATCAACATTTAAATCTTCAACATGAAGAGATTCAACATACCTTGAGATGATCTTTCAAAGAGAGAATTTTTGGATATTTTTAACTTTAAAAAACTCTCCAAAATGTTACTGAAACTACTTATGCTGTTATGAGATAATATAATCTCTTAATCTCTTAAAAGGGATTTAGAAAATACTAAAATTTCAGTAAAGATGAGTAATTTAAGATGTCTCAAGTTGTATGGATTGATTTCTCAGCCGAATTGGAATCATAATTTTCAATTGTCTCATATTAGCTGGAAACTTTGAGATAATTAGTGACTAGACATTAGGAAATTGATTAAAATAAAATATTTCTATTTATTTAAATACTTTGATAAATTAAAATCATAAATTGGTCATTAAATTTCATCATGATAGTGTTCCATTAAAAGCATGCATAATCAAGAAAACGGAAATGATGTCTGGGTTTGCATACGTAGTTGACAACATTCATGGAAGGGGTTTTTGAGATTTTAAGAGTCACCTCATGTCTCTTTTTCTTAGTTTTTTTTAAACATCATTAAATGAGTAATTCCTTGTCGAGAAATTTAAAACTTTGAAGCCATAACAATTTCCAATCACTAGTTGCTGGAAAAAATAAACATGGAGATCTCGTTCCCCATTTCCTCACAAGCCATCCACTTGGTAGACAACAATGAAGTTAGTAGGTGACCACACATGGACCTATTGTCTTATTCAGAAATTGGAGAAGGCACCAAGTCTATCCTATTGGGTTCTGCCTAGCCGGGCCCTGGCTATCTCATTGAACCCACTGACTTAATTGGTCAAAGGGTATGATTTTGGTAGAAATCACAGTCCTAGTTGTCCTGTCTTACAGACTGGCTTGAATATGTCAAAACACCCATATTCTTATCTATATTTATTTATTTTTATTTTTTTGAAAAGCCTCAAAAGCCAACGGAACTTTGACCACTAAAAAGCTAAATATTTATGAATTAATTAAAGATGTGGAGTTTTTATGCACTAAAATGGGTAGTTTATAATAATTTTCATGAATAACATAAGATTCTTTCTGATTTGATGAAGATACCACGACAATGTTTCCATATTATAATTATTTTGATGATAAATGGTGAAGATAAACATGTATCACCTGCTACCAACCCATTGAGGTGAACTATAACTGAAGTCATATTGTTCATGTCTACAATCACATAATTTGTCAAAATTCCATAAACCTGGATGGCCATTTGATGTCGGACGTCATTGATGGTGTCGTCCGATGGGTAGAGTCATTAGGTGAATGTAATTATGTGATCTGTGTGTCCTAGGTGAAATGTACATGCAGGGCCGATGAGTGGGGATTACGCCAAGTTCCGAGCTCCGAGGTGGATTTCCGATGACGGTGATGGTGACCTTCTGCTCCTCGTCAGAGCGACGATGGCAACTACGACGCCAAACGAAACAAGTCTGTAGGGACTCACACGTAACGGACGGGCTCGGCCTGTACCTAGGAAGACACTCAACACGTAATTTCTTGATAATTTACTCTCACCTAAATGAACCTGAACGCAGTGGAGTGCAGTCGAAAAGTATACTGGAAGACATATTTATATTGACAAGCTAGGGGAATGGCAAACCTCGTCGGTGGCGGCGTTCATCGTCAACATCTTCATCGGGCACGAGCCAGTGCGAGTAGGTAGATGAGTGTGTGCTGTGGGAGGGGGGCACGACGAGGCTCGACTAGTAGTGAAGTGGTCTCTGCGTGGGACCGTGGTCGTCGAATCAATCAGAGGCAAGGAGAACGAGGAGGCTCGAGCGTTCAGCCAAATCCGGTGGATGTGGCCAAGGCGGCGATAATTGGAACGGAATTGCTCGAGCGGTGGCGATAGATGGCCCCTAGCAGGTTCGGTGACAACCTCTCAGTGCGGATGGCTGGTCAAACTCAAACGACACCAGCAGGTGGCTAGGGCCCAGCGTAGCGCCTGGGAATGGAGTCCTCAGCCTTGGGACTGACCGGTGCCAAACATCAAGGGGGTGATCCACCGTGGAGGGCCCACAAGGGGGTTGGGCAGTGGAGCACAATTTGGGCGGTGCACCTTATACTAACACTTCCCGTGGGTGACGTCCGTAGCTGGATGATGGGAGAACCCCACCAAACGGTCAGCAAGCGGCCGGAGTGGCGGATCTCTCAAGTGCTCATGCTGTGACAAGCGTGGTTTGGGGTCAACCTTCAGGGCGCTAGAGCGTAGCGCAACCAATGTAATATCAGTCCACACCGGACGCGCGACGTGGGACCGTGGCTTATTCGCGGACCGCAACAGAGTGCATGAATTGCTGGTTGTGTGTTCTCCCTCTCCGCACGTCGCAGGTCGTAGAACGACCAGCCGATATCTTCTGAGGGGAAGGTAGAGGACTCGCAAGGCAAAGAGTCGTTGACCTTAACGGTGTACTCTCCGCAAAGCAACCTCGCCAATCAGGTCGATCGCGCAGTGACTCGCCATGCTAGAGAACAACAAATCTCGTAGGCCAGATGACGAAGATGATGCTAGAGTCGAGGAGCGTGCCCTCTATCTCGATTTCTTCCCTTCTCTGACCTCCCTCCTTATCCCCTTATTCTTCTTCTTCTTCCCTCTTCTTCTTCTTCTCCTTTCTGCTCCTCTCCTCTCTTGGGTGAGATCTGAAAAAGATAGAAACTGCAACAAAAAAACTTCCAAATCTAAACCAGAACGTGGGGGCCATCATGGCCATATATAGGGCCATGATGGGCCCCTTACAAAGGGTCCAACAAGGGGAGCCCAATAAGGAACCCCCCTTCTAAAACACAACTAATGACGTAGAAAGGAAATGACGTGAAAGACGAAATGATGACGAAAACTGATACTGACGAAGAAAAAATATAACGATGCGCCTGCGGAAGTGCTCTACTAGGGGTATTTATACCCGGACGACTTCACGGATGCTTTGGCGTGCCGGTCGGGTTGGAATCGGACCGGTGGCGATGCTGATGACGACAATGATGGCTCCGCTGATGGCTCGTTGGCGTCATCTTGATGCTCTCCATCACCGTTGATCTTATTATTATTATTTTCATTTTATTGGCAAAATCACGGTGCTGGGTACGTCCAACCCTATAGTTGTGCCCGTAGACCGATCCATCCGTGCCCTAGACGCCACCCAGGGGGTGTTTATTGTTAAAATGTAGTGTCTTCATCGTTTTTAGGTGTGGAGCGAGTGTATGTGTCCCAATTATACATGGACCCTACTCGCCCACGCCCATGTTGCAAGAAGGGAAAGGTACATAGGTGTTACCTAGTGAAGGCCGAGAGATGGTCACTCGTGCCAAGAGGAGTTCGGGGGGCTCTCATCGCGATGCAAAACTAGAGTGCATGGTCTGCCCCGTCGTTCGTAGATGTCATCGTGGAGGTGTGCGACTTGACGAACTACCAGGTGAGAGGGTGAGCTCTCCCGCCTCCAGCACTCCATGCTATCTACCACTCCCGGGGGCCTTCCTTCGACAGTGTGCGTCGCGTACGAAGGGCCGACAAGCCGAGGCGTGCAATGCGATAACATCCACGGGCTGTCGGAGGGAGTGCCTGCCAAGAAAGGAAAAGGGAGGAAGGGGTTTGTGTGTGTATCGTGTGGTTGGCAAGGGCATTTGCTGTCTGACTTCCCTCGCGTAGCTGGTGAAGGACACTAGTTGTGCAAGGGCAGCACCACATGATGTCCTGCCATATGCGTTGCACTCGCCACTAGGAGCATTTGCCCTCACGAAGCATGTCAACTAATTTGTGTGAGTCCAATTCTACGACGATATGATGAAGGTTTCATTCCTCATATAGGAGTAAACCATCACGTACCGCCATAGCTTCGGTTATTGTATTAGTTTGTATGTTGTAAAAAGAGGAGAAAGCAAAGATAATACTCCATGTAGGATCATGTAGGACCTCCCCCTACTGGCCCTGGGTTCCCTTTGGCCTCACTATCCACATTTAGCTTGAGGATGCCGATTAGCGGTGGGTGCCAACGAACAATCTGTAGCCGAATGCGGATGGGGGCAAGGGTCGCTGAGATACTCCATGATTGAAGGAGGTCGCAGGCTAGGGTTGATCTGCGGGCACGAGGCGGTGAAAGGTGATGTGTACGTCGTATCCATTGCTTGAATTGTCGCATGATATCCAAGTCGCACATGGGAGTTCCTGCAAAACAAGAAGAGTTTCACCCTTTCCTAATCTCCCATAGTAAGCTATGGTGACATGTAGGAGGGAACTTCATTTGGAGCATGTTGGCGAGAGATACATCTTGCCAAAACACTCTAAAAATGTTAGAGAAGAGTAGGTACTAAGAAGTGGACGCCAATGGAGTGTGATTTTGTGCCAACAAGCTAGAGCTGTCTCACTATGGAAGAATAAGTACTCTATAGTCTCAGCCTGGGAAGATGTGGGGCAATAATGTCAACACGAACAGAGAGATTCATCGATGCGGGTCACTCAATCATCAATAAAGAGGCCACGATGCAAAAGTCTTCAGAGGAAGAAGGAGACATGAGTAATGATCGCCGGATGCCAGATTCGGCGACCCCAGTGCTGGGCGGGGGATTTCTCACGAAAATGCTCCCAAGAAGAGCGGCAAGAGAATGACCCATCAAGGGTAACCATCCAAATAGGATGATCTTGAGTGGGCACGATCGGAGTACTTAGGGCCTGGGTTAATAGGTCAATGGGAATGCCATGTTGCTCCCAAAGGTGGCTTGTGTCGCCTAGGAGTAGTTGCGCCACGGTTAATCTAAGGTGATGGGGCTCAAGGTGCCGTTGATCTTATTACATACAATTTACTAACTTGTTGCACTTAACATTAATTATTGTATACCCCACTGTCGGGAGATCATTATATTTATTTTTGTGAAATATTTTGGAATGCTCTTTGTGGAGCCATGTTGCTTTCACATCCCGCCGAAATCTTTTAAATAGACGCAACTCAACAAATGATGGACAATTATACGACTCTGACATTAATGGTACCCAATATCACAAATTTCCCATTGCTGTCATATGTTCTTGATGATGTCGGCGAACGACAATCAACTACTGTTAATATTCTGGATTTGTCAGTGTCAACAAGGGTCAACGTTGACAGTTGAATGCTGGTCAACTTAATGAAGGTGTCAGATTGTCATCTGCTAGTGTCATACGTATTGTGGGGACGTAGACAAGACAGTTTTTTTGATCAGGGGATAAAAACTGTCCAGTCCAGGGCCTTGGATGTTGGACAATACGAAATTTGTCTGCCATACGAAGGACATGATGGTTTTTTTGTACTGGGATGAACAAACCATATTACATCATCTCTAATTCGTAATTTTCTAATGATCAGTGTGTCCTGCATGCTAGATGTGTCCCATCTCAGGCGTTGGGCAGGGCACAAATGTACTAAAATTTCATTTATAATTTTTTAATAAAAACTTAAAACCTCTGTGAATTGGAATGTCTATTGTTTTCCATTCCGGATGTCACACGATATCAGAGTGTCAGGGTTCGCCAATTTCCCAACTGGAAGATTTTGGGACGGGACAGTTCTTGGACGGAACGGTTTTGGACAGGATGGTTTTGGGACAGATTGGTCTTGGGATGGGACCATTTTGGACATAGCACAGGTCAAAACTCATTTGGGACATAGACGACCTTGCACTAGAGTATCATATGTAAAATCAGACGGTTGACGATGACATAACTAAGTGACAGCACTCCGTCAACTCAGTCACCGTTTAATCGTCAACCGTCATCAACGGGGAAGAGACGTGGCGGGCCAATAGCAGGATGCACAAAGACAATCATACCACGAGCAAGGAGAGGTATTGACGAGATTGGTCATATGCGGGGGTTCGTCGGGTGGAGGTTAGTAAAGTCATTTCAATTGAAGCTGCTGGAGGAAGGTGAAATCGACACGTGTCATGTCGGACGGTTGCGCTGCTCTCTCCGGGTATTTAAGGACGGTTGAAGGGGGACGATGGCTCAAGGAATGGCGATTTCAGTGGTGCTTGTATCTGCTACGAAGTTCGCAGGCGTGCTCGGCGTGATCACTCTCGCGGCGAACGTCTTCTCCTTCTCGCGCTACCGGAAGCGGAATCTCAGACCGATCATCTCCCCAATCGACGAGTCGGCGGAAGTTCTCGCTGATTTCTTCTCCGGCACTGGAAACGGTAATGCTCTCCGTAATTGAGACTTTGGCATGAATTTTCGGCTCGCCGACGATGCCTGAATTTTTTTTGATTTCTGAATCAAATGTGGAGGATTTTTTAGTTTTGTGTTCTTTCGTATAATTCAAAACAAATATCAGGACACAGCAATCGTTTCCGGAATTTTATCGTCGAATATTTTTTAATTTCTGTATCGTTTCGTAATGTTAAAAAAATTCCGGATATAGTAGTGATTTCCGGAATTTCAGAGCTCTGCTGGAGTTTTCAGCTAACGGTGGACGCCTGAATTCCTTTTAGGTTTCTTAATCCGGCGGAATTCCGGAATTCTACTGTCGAGTAATCTGATTTTTTGTATTCTTTTGTATTGCTCAAGCTAAAGTACTAGATACTGGATACTATAATTTTCCTGAATTTCGGACCGTGGAGCTGCTAAATTTCAGCTTGTGGTAGTCGCGTGAATTCTCTTAAGGTTTCGGAATCCAGTGGAATTCCGGCGTTCTGCTGTGGCAGATTTTCTGATTCTATGTCCTTGATTTGGATGCAGCCTATTAAAATATAGCTTTGAGTATCGCATGAACCTTGAGAAGTACATGTGCTTGATTATTCTTTTTTTTTCAGAGAACGACGAGAAGTTCTTCTTTGGATTAGCCACGGCGCCAGCTCATGTCGAGGACAAGCTTAGTGATGCTTGGCTCGACTTTGCGGTTGAGAAACCTTGCTGTGGAGCCGTCGAGCAAGCTGAGGAAGAAAAGCCTGTTGTTTCACCTACTAATTCTACTTCTACTGATGATGAATACCAAAAAGCTTCCTTACCCGAGGAACAACAGGAAAATATTGTATCCAAGATTGAGAAACCAGTCAAGCAGGCCATGGAAGCTCTTGTTAAAGAATTTGAGAAGTACACTAATGGTAATGAAGAAGGAGATTCCAACACCAACTGCGACCACAATATTGCAGCATGGCATAACGTTTGCCGGCCGTACGTTTATTCTATTTGTGAATGAATTTTTATCTCTCTCTCTCCATCTTTCCATGAATTCAAAACTTCTACTTCATTTTATAGAATAAAGATGACAAAAACTGGCTTTCAGAGTAAGCTTCCGTTTTTATTTTTCTTACAGGGAAGAGAGATTGAGATTTTGGTCTGACCCTGAGGATGAATTAAAGCTCGCAAAAGATACTGGAGTTAGTGTTTTCCGCATGGGAATAGATTGGACAAGGATAATGCCCAAAGAGCCAGTTAACAACCTGCACAGCAGTGTAATGCCCTATTTGTCTTCCTAGTGTTTTTTATTATCAGTATTTAAAAAAGAGTATTTTTAGTATTAGAAAAACCGCTGTTTAAGGGTGTATTAATTTATGGAAGATGATGTTTTATTTGGAAACTTTAGGATTGATACAATTAATTTACTGTTTTTTTTAATCTTCTTGTTAAGTGTCGGGTTGTTTGGGTTGGTCATTGTAGGTCTAACACTTTTCCGTTTTCCCTTTAGGTTAATTTTGCTGCTCTAGAGAGGTACAGATGGTTGATAGAAAGAATTCGTTCTTATGGAATGAAGGTGATGGTGACTCTGTTCCACCATTCTCTCCCACCTTGGGCTGCAGACTTCGGGGGTTGGAAATCAGAGAAAACTGTTGATTATTTTTTTGATTTCACCAGGTATTTTTTTATATTTGAGTCAGCGCTTGCATTTGAACTTTGAAATGTTCTTTCCGTATGGCGGCCATCTCTGTGTCAAATAATTCGGACAAACTAGTTTGAATAGCGGAATCCGCTGGGGGGGTATAAGATGTTTCAAGACTGGAACATTTGTACTTCGGCATGGTACATGTAAAATTTCAAATTGCTAAAAAAGTCAACATCGGTAAACATAGATTCTCATTGTCCTAATTGAATCAACTTTTTATCTATGGGTGAGTTCCTATTCTCAGTGAAACTATTTCGTCCTGGGAGTTTTGAATTATAGATCTTAAAGTTTTTTGAAATTTCTCGTCTGTGAAAGTTAATTTCATTAGCCTTTTAGAAATATTTGTTATAATTAGATAGTAGCCAAATCTCTTAAAAAGATATTTGCAAATCTTTTTAAGGGAAGACTTACCCTAACCTGTAAAAGGCGAAAATGCCTTCAATGAGGCAGGAATGATAAGGAGAGTAACTGAAATTGCCTTTCCCTTTCTTTATCTCCGGGCATGTACTCAGTGCGAAGATAAGGATACCAGCCTTTGTGAGATCAGTGATGGAGAAGGAGACGACATTCACTTCGAGGGCACCAAAAGAGGGTGATAACCAGAATAGCGACAAAATAAAGAACGGGATGATATTTAATTGAGCATTACGTAGTTATATATACACGTGGATGGACAACGGTCATCTAACGGCTTGTATCACATGTAACCCACCTGATACATCATAACACTCAGCCTGTCTTGATATCTCCATGTCTTGGTCTCTCCCTGATACAATCCTCATCATATCTTAAGCCCACCGGGGGAATTTTTGTCTTTCCCCTCCCTTTACTTTCCTTAGTTGAACTTCTCAGAGAGGACAGAGAACATTAATTGAGAAGAGGAGCAAGAACCGCTGGTTTCCCTTTCCCCCTTCCTTGTTGTCACTCTCTCTCTCTCCCTCTCTCTCTCGCTCTTTCTCTCTCTCTCTCGCTCTCTCTGGGCCTAGTAGATGACCTTTATTGGCGATGATGCTCCTTCCTCATGGCAATACCCCTCATCACCGACATCCCATGTTCCCCTTCCTCAATCTCTGGTCGATCCTAAATCAAGGAATGAACGTCCAAATTTTCCAAGTGCGGATAGGAACCTGGTTCAGATCTCATCTCTTCTACTTAGCCCCTACTGTGATTGGCTAACTGGATCTTCATCCAGCTTCCTCTGGATCAATTTCTTCCCTCCTCTCAATTGGTCGTCACCCTTTTTCTTGGATTGCACCTCATCTTCCTATAAGACCATTTTCTTATCACTTTTTCCCATACATTCATGCATTCCGTAACTTTCTGCTTGCAAAATTGTCAAATGTGTCTGAATTTTACGTCTTTTACTGATTCAGGATTGTTGTAGACCGAGTCTCGGAGCTGGTGGACTATTGGATCACCTTCAACGAGCCTCATGTATTTTGCATGCTGACGTACGCTGCTGGTGCGTGGCCTGGGGGAAAACCCGACATGCTTGAGGCTGTAACATCAACTCTACCGACAGGGGTTTTTAATCAAGCCATGAATTTAATGGCTACTGCTCATTCAAAAGCCTATGACTATATTCATGAGAGAAGGTGACTTTTCTAACATTTATGATCTTAAATTCCCTTTATACCATGGCAATTTATGGGATTTTACTTGACTACAGGCCAAACCAGACGGTGGGGGTTGCCCACCATGTGTCTTTTACGCGTCCGTATGGACTCTTTGATGTTGCCTCTGTTACACTGGCTAACTCGTTGACACTCTTTCCGTACATAGACAGTATCTCCGATAAGCTGGACTTCATTGGAATGAACTACTATGGGCAGGTCTGTTTTTCTTCTTACTTTCGGACTTGGCTTTGGACTGTATTTCTTTTTACCTGATACGATCCCTGTCTTGTTTATGGTGATTTCTCTATTTTTATCCCTGTAGTGCCACAGTCAATTCTCCTTGAGAAATAGGTAATCTACCTAAAGAGGAAGCTAATAGTCATTTGAAGAACTGGATTACTCTATCTCACCTCCTCTGTTTGCCATATTCCCTGCCTTGAGTCTCCATAGTCTATTCCCTTTTCCTCTCTTTCTCTCTATTAATGTTTGAAGAAATTGACAAAAATCATATTCCGTCTTCTAAAAAACTGGTCGTTGTGATCTTCATCATACACATCTCCAGTGAAGGCGACGACTTTTTTATCTTCATCCTGCCGCAGATGATTTATGATGGTGATTGTTTCATCATATATCATATCTGAGAAACATTAACTAATAGCCGATGACAAGACGCAACAACGAAACAAAGTCATCGTTGTCAGTCTGGTGAAGATGAATGACGGGCACAATGATGACTACTCTATATATTTCTTTCTTTGTAATCAGATCCCATTGGTGCAGGATTTCCATTTCAATCGAGTTACATTGGTGGAGATCATTGATACCACCAGGGGTTGTATCATACCCGTGACCTAACTTTGTTCTTATTGACCAGGAAGTATTTTCAGGGCCGGGGTTAAAGCTTGTCGATAACGATGAATATAGCGAGTCTGGGAGAGGTGTTTATCCTGATGGTTTGTACCGGATGCTTCTTCAGTTCCAGGAAAGATACAAGCATTTGAATCTTCCTTTCATCATATCTGAGAACGGAGTTTCTGATGAAACTGACTTGATCCGGGGTCCCTACTTTCTGGAGCATTTGCTAGCTGTTTATGCAGCTATGAAAAAGGTTTTCATTCTGCCGAGAAATCTCCTTCTCTTAATCTCTTTATCAATTTTTATTTATTTAGTGGAGTGTCATCGAAAAAACTTTGATTTTTCAGGGAGTTCCTGTTCTTGGTTATATTTTCTGGACCATCTCTGATAACTGGGAATGGGCTGATGGGTATGGCCCAAAGTTTGGATTGGTGGCAGTAGATCGTGACAACCACCTCGCTCGCAGCCCCCGCCCTTCATACCATCTATTTTCCAAGGTAGTAATCTTTTGGGTTAATCATCAATATTTTTTTTTTGGTAACAAACACCCGTAGACCGATCAACCCAAGGGCAGGTTACGACCAACCCAAGGGTTGCGCCCGTAGACCGATCCAGCCATACCCTGGCCCCCACTCAGGGAGGTTTTATATATTAAGTGAAGTGTTTATAAGCGTTTATAGGTGTGGAGCGTTAATGTCCCAATTACACCCGAACCCTACTCGCCCACGCCCTTTTTAAAAATAAATACACATTTATTGGGGCGCTCCCAGTGGGATTCGAACCCCTAAATAAGTTATCTTAGGTTAATCATCAATCTTAGGTGATCTTCACTTGTTCGTAAAAAAAGTAATTTAACCTACAATTTAGTAATTGGTGAAGTTTATAATGAAGTGCTAGTGCCCGAGGCCATTTCATATTTATGCTGTTATTTTAATTTCATAAGATGATGAAATTTCCTTCATTTTTTTGAAATTTGTTTTGGAATTGCATTGCTTTCGAAAGATCATTCGTTTGTTCTGTTACTTTGGTTTCATAAGATCTGCAACATTATTGATTCTTTTATGTTAGTTTGTAAATTATTATGGAAATGCAAGTGAATGATCACGCAGAGACCTCTCCATGTTTATGCTGCTATTTTGATTTCAAAAATCAGTACATTATTGGTTCCTTTGAGATTCTTTTTGAAAAAAAATTTGGTAATTATTTTTGGGAGTGATAGTTCAATATAATAGAGAGACCATTCTTGTCCATGCTGCTTGTTTGTTTTCATAAGATTAGAAAATTTTGAGATTCATTTAATACATTCTTTTTGTAAATTCTTTTTTTTGGAAATGCAAGTCCTCCACAATAAGAAGATCATTCCATGTTTTCTCTGGTATCTTTGATTTCGTAAGATCAAGAAATTTCTTGATTCTTTTGATATTCTTTTTGCAAGTGCAATTCCACTTTTATATGTAAATCATTTATGTTTTTCATGCCATTTTACTCTCATAAATCAGTAAATTTCTTGATTCTTTTTTGAGATTCTTGTGGACAACATTTTTGGAAATACGAGTGCAATATCTTACACACACCTTTCCATGTTTACGCGTCTATTTTGCTTTGATAAGATCAGAAAATTTTTGATTGCTTTAATTTTTTCAAATCCACTCATAGGTTGGAATTCATTCTTTTTATAAGCGTTTTATAAAAAAAATGAGAAATAAGGCAGATTTTGCATTTTTCAGGTCGCGAGAGCAGGAAAAGTTACCAAGGAAGATAGATCTCGTGCTTGGAGCAAACTCAAACGTGCTGCCAGGGAACATAAAACACGACCCTTTTACCGGGCTGTTGATAGACATGGCCGCATGTATGCAGGTAACTTTCCTAATATTCTGGTATAATATATTAAGAAAAAGCTCATACTTTCTGTTATTATTGTGAGATATTTGAAAAACTTCTTATTCACATAAACCAGTTTTTAATGTGTGGAACAGTCCATCTTAGGGATAGTCTCTCCATTGCTGGATGTGAAACAGCGACCGACTTGGATCTTATTAATTGAATAAAATTAACAGGAAATTATAAATTTCTTTTTTTGTAAGGTGGCCTTGATCATCCCTCGTGGCGGCCTTTTATCCAAAGAGATTGGAGGTTTGGTCACTACGAGATGGACGGGCTGCAGGATCCTTTCAGCCGGCTGTGGCGGTTTCTGCTGTCGCCGCTCCGTTGGAGAAATAAACATGAAGAAGAACAGTGGGATGAGGTGGATAGTAGACTTCCAGCTGCCAATTGATTTTCATGTATAATCTCAACTTATCTTCCTTTTATGACTTTGATCTTGAAAATATTCTGGGTTTACTGGATTCTCTCTCTGTTCATATTTATATCAAAATTTCATTTGATACCGCTTTTGAAATTTATAATGATTTGCATCTTTCCTTGAATATTTTCTAGTATGAGCTCAATTTCTCTTCTTCCAATGACTTTAGTATATAAACTATTTTGGGTTTATTGGATTTTCTGTCTGCTCATATTTATTTCAATTTTAAATTAGTACCCATTTACATCAAATATTTTGAGCACCATTTCTCTTAATTTAAATTCACTTGGTATGGTAGAAGCCCCCTTTTCCATGCCAACGTTTCCATTAGGGTTCTGCAATGCATTTACTCATGTTGGTTACTAGTTGGCAAAACTAACTTAGTATCCCACTCTTTTTTTGTCTTGAATTGAATTAGAACTTAGTATCACAATTTGATTCCCCAAAATGTAAAATTTTTATTTTGGGCTTATATGAGGAAATAACAATCATGCAAGATCCCCATGAATTCCAAATGTTCGTTAAGGAGTTTGGACTCTATTTTTCTAATCTGTGGTTTTTATAATAGAACAGCTATTGAAATAGCTCTTATTTTAATATTTTTGGTAAGTAGTGCTGTAGAAATATCCTAGTTGGCAAAACTTTGTACCCTACTTTTTTTTGGCAAAACTTAGTACACTTGATTCCCCCAAATGTATATTTTTATTTTGGGCTTATTTGAGAAATAACAACCATCCAAGATCCTCATGAATTCCAAATTTTCGTTAAAGACTTTGGAATCTATTTTTCTAATATGTGGTCTACATGATAGAATTATTTTAATATTGCTGGTAAGTAGGGCTGTAGAAATATACATTGGTGCATTGACAGGGGCGGAGATGGGGGCGAGCTTGCTCCTCGCTGTATCGCCGGCGATCGCGCCAGATGGTGGGCGCCGCCTGGCGCGGTGCGATTTGGCGCGGTGCGAGTTGGCAGGGGAGAAGAAGATGAAGAAGAAGAAGAGCTCGCTGAGTAGGCGATGGCCGTCGATCGCGGGTGGGCTCTTCGCGTCGGGGTTCGTGCTGGGGCCTCTTCTCGACGGGATCCACTCGAGGGTTTCTCTCGTCTCCTATCAGACCGGCGCCATCGACATCGGCCCTCTCCGCACCAACATCTTCGTAATTTCTCTCTCTAGCTTTCTCTCTCTAGCTCTCTCTCTCTTTCTATGGCTCACTCTCTAGCTTTCTCCCGGTATCTCTCTCTTTCGCTTCCTGCTCTAGTTGGCTTTCGATGGGTTTCTCTTTGATTTCCTCGCTCTAGTCTCTCTAGCTCTATCTCTATTTTTTTCCCTTTCAGTCTCTTTCTGTCTCTAACTTTTTGACTCGAGTTCTCTCTGATTTCCTCGCTCTAACTCTCTCTTATCTGACTTTCGTCTCTAATTTCCTCATTCTAACTGTCTCTCACTCCCGCCCTCTAATTCTCTCTCTACTTTCCTCACTCTTACTCGCCCTCTCTCTAACTTTCTCACTCTAACTGTCTCTCACTCCCGCCCTTTAATCCTCTCTCTAATTTCCTCACTCTTACTCGCTCTCTCTCTAACTTTCTCACTCTAGTTCTCTCTAATTTCCTCACTCTAACTGTCTCTCACTCTCGCCCTCTAATTCTCTCTCTAATTTCCTCACTCTTACTCGCTCTCTCTCTAATTTTCTCGCTCTAGTTCTCTGTAATTTCCTCACTCTGTCTCTCACTCCCGCCTTCTAATTCTCTCTCTAATTTCCTCACTCTTACTGGCTCTCTCTCTAACTTTCTCACTATAGTTCTCTCTAATTTCCTCACTCTAACTGTCTCTCACTCCCGCCCTCTAATTCTCTCACTAATTACCTCACTCTTACTCTCTCTCTCAAGCTTTCTCACTCCAGTTCTCTCTAATTTCCTCACTCTAATTCTCTGTTAACTTTTCTCCCTCTAATTTCCTCGCTTTTATTCTCTCTAACTTCCGCCCTCTAATTCTCTCTAATTTTCTCACTCTTACTCGCTCTCTCTAACTTTCTCACTCTAGTTCTCTCAAATTTCCTCACTCTAATTCTCTCTATCTGACTTTCTCCCTCTAACTTCCTCACTTTTACCCTCTCTAACTATCTCCCTCTAATTCTCTCTCTAATTCCCTCTCTAACTCTGTCTCTAACTTTCTCTCTTATTTCCTCATTTTCACACTCTTATTTTCTCCCGCTAATTCTCTCTCTAATTTCCTCACTCTATCGCTCTCTAATTTCCTCTCTCTAAGTCTCTAATTTCCTCACTCTAACTCTCTCTCCAGCGCTCTCTATATATTTCTCCCTCTAACTTTCTCTCTCAAACTTTCTCCCTCTAACTCTCTAATTCTATCTATGATTCTCTCTCTGACTTGCTCACACATACTCTCTCTGATTTGGTCAGTCTTATTCTCTCTCTCGAACTCTCTCGCTCTAATTCTCTATCTATGATTTTCTCTCTAACTTTCTCGCTCAAATTCTCTCTCTAACTTTCTCGCTAAAATTTTCTCCCTAACTTTCTCGCTCTAGCCATCTTTCGCGTTCTCTCACTTTCTCTTACCTTCTTCTGGTTGGGTTTCTGATTAGAGGGGGCTGGATCTAATTCCCCAGAATTAGATCCCAGGAGGCCGTATCTAACTTTCTTGCTCTAAATCATTCTCTACGATTCTCTGTCTAACTCTCTCTTTCTTGCTTTAATTTTCTCTCTCTACGATACTCTCTCACTAACTTTCTCGCTCTAACCCTCTAATTTTCTCTCTCTAACCTTCTCTTTCTCTTACTCTAACCTTCTTCTGCTTGGGTTTATGTGTTGGATTTAAGGTGCCCTTCCTCCTGGGAACGTTCTACGCTGTATTCGGCTTACTCCGCATCTATCTCGACGACACAACTACTTCTACTGCTACTACAACTAGGCTTCAGCCGGCGGTGAGGGCGAGTCTGGAGAGAACCATCGGTTCGCTCATGTGAGTGTCTCTGCAGAAACTTGGAATCTGCTCCAACTGATTGAAAATTTTAGCTCAATTCCTTTGTTTTTTTTCTGTTGAAATATAATATCCTGCTTAAAGATGAAAAGTGGCCCCCTTGCTATCAGCTATAGCTTTTAACACAGATGGCAAGCGCTTAAGACTAACACTATCCATGAAACAGTGCGCTCGCGGGGTTGTTGGAGGTGAGCGCAGAGATGTATCGGCTCGGGGTGGCCGACAATGTGGAAGGTTACGTGCTGTTTGCTCTTGCCGAGGCCGTCTGGTTCTTCCGTGATCGTACTTGGCTAGGGTTTGCCCTCGCAACAGCCGTCAGTCTACTTGGCCCTCTTTCTGAGATCCCTCTCATGGAGTCAGTAAATCCCTCTCTTTATTCCATAGCTAAAATTTTATTTATTCATTCGTGGTAAATGCTTTTTCTTCTTTGCCAGTAGAATGTTGTTGTTCCTCCTCTCCTTGCTCTCCAGTTAGTATTTTTCTTCTACTTCTTCAATTAGTATTTCTTTTACTTAATTCAGTTATTTATTCTTCTTCTTGATTAAATCGTTTTTCTTCATTTCTTCAGTTTTCTTTATGCTTCAGTAAATTTTAGTTCTTCTTCTGTAAAATCTCCTGCTTCAGAATATTTTTCTTTTACTGCAACTTCTACTTGAGTAGAATCTTCTTCTTCAGTGGAAGATTCTCTCTCTCTCTCTCTCTCTCTGGTACTCTCTCTTGGTGAGATTTACCTCGCCGAAAAGCCAGTTTCTTTAATGTTTATTTATTTATTTTTTACTATTTTTAAAACTTCTCTACTAAACTGAATGGAAGGAATAACCTTTTTTCAATCTTCTATTTCCTATTCTGCGTTATTCATTTATTCTATTTCCTAATTTCATCACATCTTTCAGGCTGTTCCATCTGTGGACATACCCGAATGCCAACATCGAAATCTTTGGCCAGGTTTGGCACATGCATTCAAAGTTGACTCATTTAACTCGATGGCCGTCAAAAGTCAATTACAGTTAACTCAAAAGTCAACTACATGACTTTCAGGTTGACCAATTGCAAATTATCTCTCTTTCAGGGCCTGGTGACGTGGACAGTCACTTGCTACTTTGCCTACACACCGTTTCTCACAGATCTGTCCCGACTGGTGAGAGCAGCCATTGCGGGTGACAGAGATCCAGACGACTCGTCTACCACATAATATGACGGGTCTGATTTAATACTCCGTTTATGGCTATATTCATATCATTGTTTTACATGGGCCTCGAAGCAAGAATATGAATTAGCTAGAGACGAGAGGCATGGAACTAACCAGAAGCCACGAAGACAATGGTCTGGATATCAGAAAATCTCTCCTTAATCGCTGCCTTGATGCCGCTGCCGATGCTCTCAGGGCCCACGTAGCTGACGCGGCACTCCGCACCGTCAATGGACACCACCTCCACGCTCCCACCATAGTTTTTTATGGCCGGTCTCAACATGTCCAGATGCCTATTCACAGCCTGCACAGGCAGTCAAGAAAACCATAAACCCAAAACCCTATAACTATAGTCCCGGATCGTCCCAGACGTGGACGAAGGACGGGACGGGACGAATTTTGTCCCGTTCTACGTCCGATGTTAGCTCAGAGACGAAGTACGAGATGGTTTTTCGTCCACCGACAAAAAACCTGTCCCGTCCAATAATCTCGGGACAGTTTTTCGTCCCGTCCAGTCCTCCTGGGACGAATTTTCGTCCTGGAATTTGTCCTGTACAAAAAAACCCATTTTATATTTTAATATATTACTATAGATTTTTCTAAGTATTTCAAGGGAAATATGGAGGAGAGAGAATGCAAATGGACATGTACAATCAATTCTGCGCGGCATCAGTTTGCACGCGTGAAAAAACAGGACCTTGATGCAAATTGTCACAGCAAGGCATGTGGTGAGGTCTCAATCGTCGGATGTGAATGCGGCGGTTTTTCATCCATATCCGTTCGTCCATCCTCCGAGACCTCCGGACGGACAGTTTTTTTGTCCCACGGGACAAAAACCGTCCTGTCTGGTGGTTCCCGGGATGAATTTTTGTTCCGAAATTCGTCCATATCCTCGGAGGAGACGAAAAAATTGTCCAGTCCGCGTCCCTGAACTATACCTATAACCAAGAACTACAGTATCACGATGGGCTTTGAATCAGATTGGGTCACATCTTGATTGACAGATTCAGACAATCCATCGATCTAGATAGCAATCAGATCAAATGATTTGATCTTGATCAGGCCCAAGTAAAGCTCGGAGATGTATGATGAAACGTCATCAGTACATCATGACCTCATAACAGAATCAAAGCAAAAGCCTTCGTGCCTTCCATTCCGCCATCTGGTGGCAGTCGCCACAACTGTCCTTCGTCTGTTCAGTCATCCATCCGTTCAACTCGGATGGAAATGGATTTGATCCGTGCCGATGAATACGTTTCATTCGGCGATCTGATCAAACCGGTTGCCCATTTGTCCAAAACTGAACACTATCAAGAACTACTAACCTCGACCGTGGTCAGAGCCGGAGATTCATCGGCGGCTTGACGGATCTCTCTCACTGATTCGCCGAATTTCTCTTTCAAGACTCTTTCTATGCCCATGGTCATGGTAGTTGTGGAGCTAGGGCAACTCCCACAAGCACCTGTAATGAGAACAAGTGTATCTTGAAGGATAGGTAATTGTGTGTTCTATTATCTTTCTGGTAGATAATCTTGGAAGTTGTGGAAGTTTCAAGGAAGAACTAGGATGAATTGATTCAGAAACAGTAAGCAATGTATTCACCACCTTAATTCAATACTGATTTCTTTTTGAAGTCTTAATTCAATACTGGTGTGGCGATTCAGAAAGAAAATCACTGATGATTCGGTATGTGGCAAGTAATTTCGGACCTGATCGTTTAATTCGTTTATGAAGAGGTAAGTCAGAAGAGAAAATCACACATAATTTGCTCATGAAGAGGTAATTTCGGTTTATTTGCTCGTGAAGAGGTAGTTGTTCAAATTAGCACGACGAGATGATTCTGATAAGCAAATCATAGGTAATCGGGAAAATAGCAGCGGATTGATTGTTCAAATTCGCTCATCACGAGCTGATCCAGATAGGAAAATCACAAATAACTCGGAAGAAAGCGAGGAATTGAAAGTCCAATTGGCAAACGAAGATCTGATTAAATGAAAGAATCACAGATTGAATGAAGGGTAGCTAGGAATTCGATATCCAACCCTATATCAGCGGACTGATCGTTCCAGTTCGCTCACGACGAGGTGATTTGGACAAGAAAAATCACAGATTGCATGAATTTAAGGATATAACCCCAGAGCAGAAATATCTTTGCCTAAATCCGCTCATGTCGAGATGATTCGGACAAGAAAAATCACAGAAAACGTGAATTTAGGGTTCCATCCATAGAAAAGTAAAAACCGATCAACCGAATTCTCTCATGATGAGATGATTCAGACGAGAAAAGTCCACAATTGCCATGAATTCACGCTTCCGACCATTGCGCAGCAAACTGAAAAGTCATATTCGTTCAAAACGAGGAGATTCAGAAAACAGATGACGCGAATTTAGGGATAACATCATAAATCAGCAAGCTCATCGTTCAAATTCGCTCACGACGGGGTTATTCAGACGAGAAAATTCACAGAAATCACGAATTCTCGGATCCAACCGTGGAGCAGAGTCGAAGAAAAACAACAAAATGCAGAAGAAATCACCGGACCTTGGAGCCTGAGAGTGACGATTCCGTCATCCGCGGACACGACCTCGACGTTGCCACCATCGGCGATGAGATACGGCCTGACCTCCTCAAGAACTAGATCCACGTTGCCGACGGTGAGCTCGAGCGGCGACGGAGAAGAGTACGAGGCGCTGCGAACGGGTAGGAATCGATTTCTGGAATTGGAGATGAGATCTCCATGGACGATGCTCAGCCGTTTGAGGGAGAAGCTCCGGGAAGAAGGATGGCGACGATCGGGAAGAGGATTGATCGCCGGAGGCGTCCTCGAGCAGAGGAGCTCCGCCATTAGAGCTGCCATGGCCTACAAAATAACGTCTTTCCCTCTCCCCCCTGCAGTGGTGGTGCCTTTATAGTGCCACAGTATGGCCCCTTGGAGACTGATAATGCCCAAGTGCTTTGAGTGATGGTCATCCAAAGCCCTGTTGTCATCATCGTCATCATTGTTGTTGTCGTCGTCAGCATCAGCATCTTCTTTATCATCGTCATTGTCTTTGTCATCATTGCCATTATAATCATTAGCGCTATCATCATCACCACCATCATAATTATCATCGGCGTCATCATCATCGTCATTTTTATCATCTTTGTCATCTATGCATCATCTTCATCCCCATCACCATCATCATGATAATAATCATTGCCATTGCTGTCATCATCATCACTGTTGGTGTCACCAGTGCTGTCGTTGGCGTCATTGTCATCATTGCCACCATCTTCTTTGTCATCATTATTGTCATCATTATTGTCATCATCCTCTTTGTCATCATTATTATCATCATCATCATCATTCCCGTCATTGTCATCATTATCATCATCACCCTTGTCGCCATCATCATTGTCATCATTCCCATCATTCTCATCATTATCAACATCATAATCATCATTGCCATCATCATCTCCCTCATCAACATCATTATCATCATAATCATCATAGCCCTCATCGTCATCATAATCATCATTCCCCTCATTCTCATCATCATCATCATAATCGGCATCATCATTATCATCATCACCTCCCTCATTATCATTATCATCCTCATAATCATCATAGCCCTCATCGTCATCATCATCATCATCATAATCGGCATCATCATTATCGTCATCACCTCCCTCATTATCATTATCATCATAACCCTCATCGTCATCATAATCATCATAGTCCCCATCGTCATCATAATCATCATTCCCCTCATTCTCATCATTATAATAATAATCATCATCATAATCGGCATCATCATTATCATCATCACCTCCCTCATCATCATTGTCATCATCATCATCATCATAATCATCATAGTCATCGTTCCCCTCATTCTCATCATCATGATAATCATCATCATTATCATAATCCGCATCATCATTATCATCATCATCATTGTCATCATCCTCCTGCAGACCAATAGCAATGAAGATTGCATAGTTGTCTCTTGTCAGCTGAGTAAAGTTGACCAAGAAACAATGACGTCGATGACGATGATGATGAAATATGATGAAAATGATGGTTTTATCATCATCGTTGTCATCCTGGAGAGGACTAATGACAGAGGTGATGACAACCGATCATTGTCCTCTTGTCATCGTCACTGGTGACGGGGAGCTCTACCTGGTAGAGGGGATGATAGGATAGTGGGTTGATAGGGAGCATGCAAGGTGATTGATAAATGAACTATGGAAGACGTTAGAGGAAATGAAGCAGGATGAACAATATGTGGCGTTAGAGGTATGCAGAGTAATGTCTAGTTGCTTAAACTTTTGATTAGATGAACTGAGCAAGAAATGTTTAAGTTTATGATCAGCTGATATGGACTGAAGTTTAGTTGATCTATTTTTCCTCTCACATATTGCATAGGCAGCCTCCTAGAACCTAGTTCTATATCAAGAGGCACTCTAAATTATCATTGAGGCATTTTGTGTGGCTCTTGCCTCAATTCTGATACCTAAAAATATTGTTACTGAAAGTCTAAACTTATACCTAGAAATATTGTTAGGTCTTAATTTGGTCTATGGTTGATTGAAAATGATTAATCCCATGATTTTGGCCACACATATTGGTCAAAGGTGAAATCAAATACCAAAGTTAAACTTATACCCAAAGTAAAAAATAAACTCAACAAAAAGTTATTAATATAAATTAGAAATTTTAGTTTTTCATTTACGCCAGTATCCATTAATTCACCAACCATCTGCCTACAAATTAACCCATCCATCAAACATCTGCCATCAATATTTCTAATACCCATGGCCCACCATCCATCCTTTCGCTATCAATGCATCCACCATCATTCAAGTCATACTAATAGAATAACCATAACTTTATATTTTTAAAATACAAAAAATAAATTATCAAATGAACTATATTTGAATATAATACTTAGTGTTCGCCCAACCGGTATCTGTCCATCATCTGGTATCGGACAACCGATATCCGATATCGGATACCGATATCCGATATCCGATATCCGATATCCGATATCCGATATCGGACAGTCAAAAATGGGACGGTCCCGGATATCGGATATCAGATATTGAATGATATCCGTGTCTGTAGGGGTGGACGGATACTGGTACCCGATATCCTGTCTCTGTAGGGAGGGACAGGACGGATATCAGATGCTGGATATCGGTTTTCGATATCCGGATGTCGGAAACCGATATCACGTTTTTTTTCCAATTCCAACCTGATCCCATTTTGGAACATCTTAAAATTTGTGGAAGTTTATATTAGCCTCAGCCGCGATATCAGTAAATGACATTGCGCGCCCCCCAGATGCTATTTCTTAATTTAAATAGAAGTGTCTTGTTCACGTATAATTGTTCAATGTCAAAATTAATATGTTGAAATTGAGACATATAGTAATGAGTAATGATGGATAGTGTATACTTGTATAGTAATGTTGAGAAATTGAGACATATGTCGAACAGTCGAAATTGAGAAACATATGTCGAGGAACTGAGACAATAAAAGTGCATAATATAATTAATATTTTTCATAGATACTGGAGATAGTTATTAATAGGAATTATAAATCTGACGGTTCATTAGTAAGGGGAGAGTGTGATATTAGAGGAAGTATTATTTTATATTTACAATTAAGGTAGAGGAGTAAGTATACTTAGCTTAGCTTGAAGTTCAATTACAGTGATTATTTTTTTTTAGTGATAATAAGATTATATATGGGATAGGATAGGGAAATATAGTATTGACGGATATTAAGATTATAAAATAGTGAAGAGGGGTATATTTTTTAGTAGAAGATAAAAGGAAGGACATAGGAAAAACAGGATAACAATTTGATGAGATAACATCTAATTATATAAAGATTATTTGGTTGATGTAGATTATAGGTATAGGTTAAGAGCTTAAGATTAAGAGAGAGAGAGAGAGAGAGAGAGAGAGAGAGAGAGAGAGAGAGAGAGAGAGAGAGAGAGAGAGAGAGAGAGAGAGAGAGAGAGAGAGAGAGAGAGAGAGAGAGAGAGAGAGAGAGAGAGAGAGAGCAATAGGGTGAAACACATATAAAAATAGACACCCACATAGAGAGAGAGACAGCGACGGTGGGAGAGTGAGATTTGACTTTTTGGAAGAGTAAAAGGAATCAGATAGAGAGGAAGCTAGAAGATTATGTCAAAGAGTGACAATATTTATGAGATGAGTATATATATTATTAATGGATAATTCGTAGAATATATTCATATATAACATTTCATAAAACTTATTAAATTTAATTTGTAATCTGAATCTTTATAGTAATGTAAGCTATGAATAGAATTAAAATATAAGAGAGGATGAAATGCATACCATGGCAAATGCATAGGAGAATAAAGATGCATGATATAATTTATATTTGCTATAGATACTAGAAATAGTCAGTAATACGAGCAATAAACATGGTGGTTTAATAATAACGAGAGTATGTAAGATATTAGTAGAAGGGTTACATTAGATTTACAGTTTAGCATGATATGTAATTATGAAGATAGAGTAAGTATACTACTTGGCATGATATTTAATTATAGGGATTATTTTTTTGAGTGATATTAAGATTATTTATTGGATAGATAGAGGAATATAGTAATGGCTGATATAAAGATTTAACAAGAAGTGAAAAGGTCTATTTATTTTTATATAAATTATTATATTTAATTTTTAATTTGAATCTTTCTAGTAATTTAGGGATAATCAAAAGAATTTTAGGAAAATGTTTCAAAATTATGTAAATAAAATTATAAAGTTTTATATGTTGTTAACTCTACAGTTGTAGCAAAGTTCACTAACTACATATGACAGTGGCTCTGTCAAAAACACACACTTCCCGTAATTTCCCCACAGTTCTGTCAGAGGTTTGTGCTTGCTTGATCATCACCTGTGTAGCACAAAATAAGAAATAAGTAATGATGATTACGTAAAAATAGGAAAATGTAGTTCATTTAAGTGATGTGTACCTCGAGCACATGCGACCACACCATCTTGTCCGTCGTCACCATCCGAATCTAGCTCAACGTCATTGCACCACCGTTTGTTGACCGCATAGAGCCAACACTTCACAGTGATTAGTGTTTCGATGCTTATTGGCGAGAGACGTGATCGCTTATACGTGACAATAGCATTGTCAACCGAGAACATGCGCTCGGCAGAAGCGCTTGTCGCACATACAGACAATAGGTCCCTTGTAACGGCTGCAAGTAAGGGGAAACGCTTCGCCCCCGTGCTGGCCCTCCAAGATCGTGGAGTGAACACACACTCATTAGGCACAATCTCCGTAAGGTATTGGATGAATTCGTCCCATGCCGACCTCGTTGACGCAGGTGCCGGTTGGACGTGTCGCATAGTGTGCTGAAGCCAAGAGTCCAACTCTTTACCTCTTGACTGTTCCTCCTCAGCGACCCCTCTCAGTCCATGACTCGGCGAGTCACCTGATAACAACGACCGTACATATGCGACGGTTGCTTCTCGGATGCCCGGGCAGAGCATTGACCCTTTGTGGAATGGATCCATCATTGTCATGGCGGTGATTGCCTCATTCGCCCACAGTATCTCAACATATTGTGCACGCTTGTAATTTATTGCTTTACACGCTTGTGCCATGCTTGAACGATCTCCTTCATGCAACCGTCATACGGATGTGAAGAAGTTGCCATCTTCGATTTTCTGGACCACTTCCTCCATGTGATCCTTTAGGCCGTCTATGAGATACAAGACATCACATATCGCCGGCGTCACTATCTTGCAAACATGATCAGTTGATACGACGAAACGTCCAAGGATGCGACAAAACTCTTTCACCGACTCCCACTCCTCCTCCGACAACTTTGTCGATGTCGACTTTCAGCCAAAAGCCTTCGACACTTCGCCAATTACATCATGCTTCTTCACGGCGGCCACTTACATAGCGTACGTGCTGCTCCATAGGGTTGTACAGTCTAAGACAACCATGTTGGAGTCCTCGGCTTCGGGGTCGTCTTCACATGCCTTTGTATAATATTCTCTCCATCGCGTAGAGCTCCGAATACTGCACACTAGTGTATGCATCTTTGTAACTACATCACCCAAACATAACGGTCGGCGTGGTAACTCATTGTCATCAGATGCTGAGAACATATCACTGAGTTTGTTGTCCTGGTCATTGTCGTAGTGGTCTGCTGTCCTTGTCTCGTCGCCTTCTTCGGGTTCTACAGCTTGGGATGAAGAAATACTGAAGCTTTTTATTGCCGCTTGCACGACAATGTTCAGAATGTGTGCCACACATGGGACATGCCTTCGGGCACTAAACGCCAGGTTAACGCTCTTCATCTTTCTTGCCATCAATGCCACCATCCTCTTATTTGTCGTGGCATTGTCAATAGTCACGGTGTAGACCTGCATTAGTACGTTCCACATTTAAAGTCACAAGTTCAACTAATAAAATGAGTTAGACATTGAATGCTGACCTTCAGACGCAGACAGAATTCATCTAGGGACTGGAGAACGATGGACACCATGTTCTCCCCATCGTGCTTGCGACGATTTCTCGGATGGCAAGTACCCACTCTCTATACACCCATCTGTCGTCCACCCAGTGGACGGTGATGCCTAGTAGTCCAGTTCCATTCTCTGCAGTCCATGCATCTACGGTGAGTGACACTCGGTCCATATTCTCCCACAGCTTCCACACATCATGTTTCATGCGACAATGCATTTGGATGGTCCACTGCTTTATGACCTTCGCACTTGGAGGATCCAAGTCGAGAAGTGTCGCGTAACGCCACATCTCCTTGAAGGCGACATTCTGAACAATCCTCCATGGTGAATCATTCATGCATACGAATCGTGCAATGAAATTCTTCGTCTCATTTGGAGTATGCCCTCTAATCGGCCCTCGTCGGCTAGGCTCTCCTTGTTGTTTGCTTTTCATTCTGTCAGTGATACGTGGCTGATCAAGGTCTTCCAACACTTCGCCATTGTCTTTGCGTGACGAGCTGGATGGCAAGATTTGAAATGTCACCAAAATACATTGGTGCTTTTTTCGGCTTGCCGCTTTATCGATTTCCTCTTAATGTGCAGGTTCAACTCTTGGCACAGTAAGCATGCATAGTATCCATCTTCCATTTGTTCGAAATAGTCAATGATGACTGAACGATTCGAAGGAGGTTGACTCTGTACGACACGAGAAGCTCCCGCGACCGTACATTGAGGGCCTACAGCTCCAAACCTAGATCTGTCTTGGGTTGGGCGATTGCCTACGGATGGGTTCATGTTTCTGAAGTCATAATTTGGTAAGCTAAAATTCAATACAACGGCATCGCATGATGCCAAACTACGGTTTAAACTCTAAATTAAGTAACAGATGCAATGAATAAAACCAATAAATAAATAGTGAATTATAACAGAGTGGAAGAGACTAAGAGAGCGGAAGAAAATGAGATTAGAGAATCAAAAAGAGAGAGTGGGAGACATTTAGAGAGAACGGCAAGATATTTGAATAAGTTGAGAGTAAGTTCAAAGATCATAGAGTTATGGAGAAAGGGAGAATGAGAGGGAGATAAGAGAGAATTATAGAGTCAGGGAGTGAGAGATGGAGAATTTAAGAGATTGAGAGAAGAGAGAGTGAGAATGGGAGAAGAGAGTTAGAGAGAAAAAGAGATTGAATTAAGAGATGTGAAGAGAGATCGCAATTTAGAGAATTTGAGACTTCAGAGGGAGATTAAAGAATTTGAGATGGAGAATTAGAGAATTGGGAAAAGAAGAGGTTGAGAGTTGAGAAGAACGGGTTAATCTCATGTATTGCAAATTTGCAAGAAAGAAGTTGCATAATCCTAATGAAAAAATGACAACTATGAAGTATGAAGATCACGATTTACTTATATTCATTTGAAGTGAAAGATAAGAAGACATACCGCTGTAGCCGCTGCCATTCACCGTGTGCCCTCCGCTGCAGGCGTCCGCCGCCGCCATCTATTGCCGCCGTTCGCCGTCTGCCGTTCGCCTCCGCCATCCTCCGCCGTCTGCCGTCCTCCGCCATCTGTCATCCACCGTCCTGCTTCGTCTGAGGTCTGACCGTGTATTTTCTATTCAAAAGTTCGAATAAAAAATACACGATGGACCTATCAAAATAGGTTAAATCCGATGTGGATATCGGTTTTCGATATCCACATCCGATATCAGGTACCGTCATCTGTCCCCTTGAGACGGAGACAGATGCCGACATCGGGATGGATATCGGTATCGGATATCGATACTGTAGCAACCAATATCCGATACCGATATCTGATATCCGATACCCAGGTATCGAAAAAAATGGATACCGGAAATTGCCTTTCCGGTATCTGATACAGCAGCCATCCCGATACCAGCATCCGGTACAGGTATCGGGATGGACGAACACTAACTATAATTCCTCTACATAAACATTTTGCTCTTCAGAATCCACAATTTCTTCACGAGGCCAACAACGGAAGGTCATTATAGTTTAAATCATTTAAGGGGCTAATTGACACCATCATATATGCTCCATATTCAGTGAAATACTGGTTCCATATTCTAGTTGACATGGTTGATAAAAATTACATCAACTTGAAATTAGAATATTATTTTTGAGTTATATAACCCATGATTTACTCTTATATATGCCTTCGAGATATTTATCCTTAAAGACTACCATGGGTTCGAAATGTATGATGCCAAGATAATAGAATTATTAAATAAAATGAAAATGATGATGTAACAAATAGACAACGATGAATGTTGTCATTTATATTTTGATCTTGAATAAAGTGTGAACTTTTGGAGACTCATTGTATTGATATCAATAGAGGTTAATAAAGAATGAGGTAAATTTAGGAGATAAATGGAGAAGATGAAACTAAGGATGAAAATAATATGGTAAAGTGGGCTAGAAAAGATAATTAAATGAAAAGTGGAGAAGAGATGTGTGCATTACATTTGATAATATCAAATTTATGGGTTTTAATTCGTCGTTGGTAATTGAGATTATTCAATAAAAATATATTTAACCTTACTTAAGAATATTTAGCTAGTGATGAGTATGGATCATCTCGAAGGAATTAATTTCTTATTATAGTGATGATCAACTCGAGAAGAGATGAAGACGAGAATAGAATGTATATGCTATCGAGTAAAAAGACGTAATAGTTATATTTTAATTTAACTTAGTAAAGAAAAGAATAAGTGAACATAGAATTTTGCGTAACGATATTCGGAGGAGATAGAGAATGCGAACGAGGTGATATGATAGTAAAAAGTGGATAGTAATCCCTAAATAAGCAAACTAAGATGTGGGGAAAAGAGCAACGTAAGGTGAGGATGCTTACCTTAGATCCTTATTTTCCGATCCTGGCGATTTGCGAATGCCGGTAAGCTCCCACACACCCAGGACATCAAGAACACACTTCACGAATCACAAAACTCACTATCTTTCAATTAGGCCACACAAGTAGGAAGAAAGTTCAGCATGAATTTCACAGTTATCCCAGTCTCTATCTATAGATCAGAGGGTATGGATGGAAATAGGAGGGGAAGATGAAGTAGTGTTGAAAATTTCAGCTCAATCGGAGTTGTAGATCGTCAGATATCACCGTTTGAAGTTGGAGCAATCCTAATCCTTGATTTTTCTCTCTCCTCATCATCGTCTCTTACACTTCCTCGTTTTCCGTTTTTGGTTAAACTGTCAAATCACTTGAAATTTGGTGTCTCCTCATCTTCCGCTCGCATTTTCTAAAGGCGTTACTTGTACCAGCTAGGGGAAAAAAACAAAAGAGAATGATTAATACTATATAATGGTATTATTTAATTATTCCCACAGCTGATGTGGCATCGTGTCAGTGCGTGCCGCATCAGAGTAGTCCCTACGGGCGGTCCTTCGTCGTCGTAAAGTCAAGTAGTCCCCGCGAAGCTTTCAGGAAGAGGGGTAGTCTTGTGTGTAAGCATAGCATTTCTGGTCAAACCACCGAACCACAAATCTTTTTTGGTGGGAGGGTACTCTGAGTAGTGGGTACCTCGTAGGACCTCGACCCGCCTACTCGGATCTTGTATGGATATGCAGGAAGGGGTGCCCCCCACGTGTACAAGGGGCCTGCCATGTGTACACGCGCATGCCCCTTGTACACTAGTGGATATTATGTGGCCGTCAAGCAAATCACACCACCATGTTTACTTAAGTTCGTTGAATAAAATATTTTGCTTTCATTATTATTCCGGTGTGATGTTTATAATGAAGTCCATGAATACGTGCAATGACATATTGACTTATGATGATATCATAATACAATGATCATTAGTCTTTAAGCATATATTCTAAATATTTCTATTCGATGGATTGTCGAGACGTACATCGAATTATCTGGATAGAATCCCAAAAGCTAATCCTACTTGTAAAATATGTATATCTGATTGTGTGGCTATTAGGGTGGCGAAACTACGAACAGATAGTGGGGGCTGTTTGGAGAAAGAGTACACTGAATTGATCCGTACGAATCTCTGAATGATCAATCAGGTTGATTCATGCCACAGTTGTATAAGTTATCAACTGACCTAAGACACAAGGACATATTGTGAATGGACGACTACATTTTGACTACGACTAACGAGCCTCTACTTATGGGATTCAAAAAAGTCATATCTCAGATGTAGTAAGAGGCTCACGGAGATGGTTGAGTGGTCATCCGCCCTTGGTATAAGAGGAGATTAACTCAAGGAAAACAATGCATAAAATCCCTAGCCAAGGTAGTGAGAATATTAGAGAAGGTGTTCTCCAATGATCCGCCCTCGAATGTCGGGTTAGGGTTTGATGATAAACCATACTCAAAGTCATTCGAGACTCTCGCGCTGTTGATGGATTATACATACACGGTAATCCATGATGGTAAAGGTTCCATGAGAGAGTTCAAACACTACTCGGTATCTTCTAGAGTACGATGTGTAGCTTGGCACCCCACAGGCTGAAAACTTAACTTATCAATTAGGTTAAATCGATCCTTGGTTAATTAATCTATATGTCAATGTTTTAAATAATAAGGTTGGCCAATAATTGTTATTGGGCCACTAAATTTATTAACTATAATGATACGTGGGCCAAGAGGGTCAAACGCATAAGGTCATGACAGCATTAGTGGATATATTCTACTTTATAGGGTTTTTGAGAAAAAAACTTAAGTAAAATATAAATAAGGGAGGGGAACTCATTTCAAGTACCCAGGCCATCCAGATTTGAGAGTCAATCCCTTTATCCACTCCCTTCTCCACTCAACCAAGGAGAGTGTTTTCATGGTGAGAAGATCTTTAAGGTTTTCGAGAAGAGTTGAAGAAGAAGGTGGGAGATCCAAGCACCGAGTGATCGCGTGGATGCTTCTAGAAGCTGAAAACGTGAACAACTTCAAAATGATCTCAGAGCGGCAAAGTCAAGGGTAGAAAAAGTTAACTACAAGGTCCATTCGATGTTTGATTTTAAATATCAATTATGAATCGATTACCATGCTTATGTATCCATGGAATCATGCTTTCCATGGAGGAACCAAGGCACTGAACCCACATACATGTGGTGCCTCGTCGTGTGGTCATGTTACCAACCATTTGTTATTCCAAGAAAAAAGAGAAAAATTGTTCTTTTGTCTTTTTGTGCCTCGACCCATGAGCGCATTTATTGCAAAAAGCCTTTTTTTTTATTCGTCCATAGTGCCAAAAATTCAATTAAGTAATTCATTAGTCATAAATACAATCATGGCTTTGCAAATCGGGAAGCCACAATCGCTTGGCTAAATGAAAGGCTGATGCCAATCATTAACTAAGTTAATGATTGGTTGTCACCAATCATCAGAGATAGCTATGATTCATCATCGTTCGATGAATCGGACCGCGACATGTGGCAGCAAGAGATGATATAAAAGCTAGAAAATCTTCTAAAATATTAATTTAATAAAAGCCCAAACATACAAATAAGTATATATTTTGACTTATAAAATCATATCTTTTCAAATTTAATGTTGAAAAATTCCATAAAAATCATATTCCATCTCAAAAATTATATTATTTTAGAATCTATTGTTAGAAAAAATCTCCCAAAATGCATAAAAATGCAGAAATTTTGGAAAATAATTTGAAAAATAGATTTAATCATTTTAAGCTTGATAACATGGAAATATAAGTGATTTAATTCAAATAATCATGTAAATATGATTAGATTAGAGTAATAAAAATGCATGTTATCAAGATTTCAATGGAATCTAAGAGAGGTGAGGAAGATAAATAATGTGAGAAATAGGCAGAAATGACAAAATATAAGAAGAGAAATGATACTACTGCATTATGACGAGGAGAGAGAAAAATATCGAGGAGATAGTATGTTAGTGAGGAAGGAGGGAGGACATGGGATTGACTCAGTGAGGTGAGGCCTACATAGACATACTTGGCAGTTGTATCACATAGAAGGTTCATGTGGGGTCTAAGTGTAACTGGTGTGGGGGAGTGATATGGGCAGGCGTAATTGTGCATCTCAAATTGGAGGTGGGAGAGACGTGTACAGCAGAAAGAGGATCATTAGCAACTGTGCATTGATAAGTCCATTTTTGGAGTTTGAAAATATCATCAGATGGAAATCTACTTATGCAATAATATTTTTGATTTTCAGTTTAAACACTTAGGAATAAGTATAAAGTAAGGGGTTGATCCTTAGGGAGATAGTATTTTAGATATGATCTTTATAATAGAAAAATGAACAAATGCGGATAGAAGAGTAAATGAGACAATTGTGAAAAGCACAAAGACAAATAATATTCGCACTAGAGTCTTGTGGAGCGTGCACATACGCCATCGTGGGTGTAAGATGCAGCTGATAAAATGATAAATTTGCCTATAATATCATTGCTTTAAATATGAATTTAAGAATTCAAATCTGTCTAATATCATTAGCTATATTATTTGAATATTCCTGAATTTGATATGAACATCACTTTATGAATATTGGGAATGTTTTGAACCCACCTTGCTTGACTTCTACGTCAACAAGAAGTTTTACTACTGATGAATAAAAATTCATGTCCCATGTGTGGACAAATTTATAGGAATGGAATGTGACGATGATCAATGGACCAGAGCATTCTATATGATTTGTGGAGCCATGTATTCGACCAAATTAGAGAAATTTTTTTTGGCTTAAAAGGAGCAATTAAAGGGGTACGGGCTTGTCCTAGATGTTGGGTTTGCTGCCTTGGTTCGTCTATGGAAAACACGATTCCATGGATGCGGACGCGTGGTAATCGATTCATAATTGATCTTAAAAATCAAACATCCAATGTACCTTCTTGGGAACTTGTTCCTCCCTTGGCTTTGCTGTTTTGAGATCGTTCTGAAGCCTTTCACGCGTCTCGCCCCTAGAAGTATCCAAACCATCACTTGGCGCTTGGATCTCCACCCCGTCTTCTTCAACTCTTCTTGAAAATCTTGAAGATCTTTTCACAATGAAAACACTCTCCTTAGTTGAGTGGAAAAGAGAGTGGAGAAAGGGAGGGCTCTCAAATCTGGCTGGCCTGGGTGCTTGAAATGAGTGCCCATTCCCTATATAAACTTTACTTCAGTTTTTCTCAAAAACCCTATAAAGTAAGATATATCCACCAATGCCCTTATGACCTTATCAGTGTGACCCTCTAGGCCTAGATATCATTCTAATAAATAAATTTAGTGGCCCAATAACAATTATTGTCCAACCTTATTGATTAACTATATCAATACATTGATTAATTAACTATGAGTCTATTTAACCCAATCGATAGGTTAAGTTTCAAACCTGTGGGGCACCAGGCTACACCTTGTGCTCTAAAATATACCGAATAATGTTTGAACTCTCTCGTGGAACATTTTTCATCCTCGGTTACCATATATGTATAATCCATCAGTCACGTGAGACTCTCGACTGACTTAGGGTATGGTTTATTATCAAACCCTAATCCGTTATTCTATTAGTACTAATGCGTAATGGGGATCATTAGAGAACACCTTCTCTAATATCCTCACTACCCCAGCCAGGGATTATTGGCATCATCTTCGTTGAGTTAATATCCTCTTATTGTGAGGGCAGATGATCCTGTCTGGACAACTCAATCATCTCAATGAGCTTATTACTACATACGAGATATGACTTATTTGAATCCCATGATCAGAGGCTCATAAGTCGTAGTCAAATGCAATCGTCCATTCACGATATGTCCTTGGTGTCTCAGGTTAGTGGATCACTTATACAATCGTGACATGAATCAACCTTATTGATGTTGAGGTATAATGCTATTCAGAGATTCGTACGGATCAATTAAGCGAAATCTTTCTCCAAAGATCCCCCACGATCTGTCCTTACAGTCGCCACATTATTAGCCACACAATCAGATATACATATTGTACAAGTAGGATCAGCTAGTGCTATTCTATCCGGATAATTCGATGCCCGTCTCAACTATCCATTGAATAATAATATCTAGAATACATGTTTAAAGACTAATGATCACTATATTATGATATCATCATAATTCTCTATGTCATTGCATGTATTCATGGACATCAATATAAACATCACACTAGAATAATAATGAACTTAAAATATTTTATTCAATGAACTTAAATAAACATGGTGGTGTGATTGGCTTGACAGCCACATAATATCCATCACTAGTCCCTCGAGATTTTCTTTCAAATGAAGGAGCTTAAGAATTGTGAACAAGAAGTGGAATGTAAAAATTGGCTTATAGAGTATATCATTCAACAAACACATAAGTATAGTATAATATTATAATAAAAGGAGGATATTTATAATAAATAAATTCAAGAATAGTTAAAAGACAAATATAAAAGTGTAAATAAATAATTAATATTTATCAAAAGATACTTTCAAAAATTTCACTTATTTTGGAAATTTGGAATATAGTATCAAACTATTATTCCAATTGTAAAAATAATTTATACAAATTTCAAGAAATTTGGAGAAAACAAGAAGTATGGATTTGTGAATGTAAACTATATACAGTAAATGGAAATATTGAATATTTAATTGAGCTAGAATTTGAAAAAGTGAATAAAAATATCACCTTGATACTTGACAATTTTCAACAAATAAGCCATACAAAAACTTTTAGTTTATATCTCTAAATTCCAAAAGTGTAATTCAGTTCTAGACTATCCGGATTGGGTAAATGCTATGATGGAGCACAAGATCCCGCTCCATCAAGGACGACACCAAAACCCCCGCTGTCGTCAGTGACAGCCCTCGACTCAAGCCCCTCCAAATTGGCACGCCAAGGCAAAGGCAAAGGTATCTTTATAATTAAGATTTTTGGGCCATATCCTTGTGCACGGCCCTTCTCGTTTCATTTTGAACCCTTTTGTTATGTAGTTTTATTTTTATTTCAAGAGGGGGCCCCCATGCTAATGGGCCCCCCTCTTATGGACCTCTCTTAGGGGCCCATCACCATCCCTATTTAAGGGATGGAGGGGCGCCCTAAGTTCCTAAGTTAAGACTAAGAAGTGAAGTTAATTTATGGAAAAATTCTCAAATCGGGAACAAAGAAAAAAACAAAAAAAGGAGAGAGACAGAAGGAATGGGAAGAGGAAAAGACCAATTGTTGACCGCTCCGGTTAGCTCGAAATGCCACCCAGTCGCGGATCATTGCCGGCGACGCCACTGCCGTGCCAAACCCAGGCTGCTGCCTCCGCTGCTGGTTCACTGCCATCGATGCGGATCCACCGCCGCCTTGAGTTTGCCACCGCTGCCGGTAGGCCACCGCCACTTACAGGCTGTCGATCGCCACCCGTAGTGCCACCGAGCGCCACCCGTAGTGTCGCCAACTGCCGTCGACCGCTGCCCGTAGTGTCGCCAACTGCTGCCGACCGCCGCCCGTAGTGCCATCGATCACCGCCCGCAGTGCCACTGACCGGTAGCCACAGCCCCGCCCGTAGTGCCATCGACTGCTACCCGCATCTAGGCCGACAGTTGCCCGCATCATAGTGCTGCAAACTACCGCTGCAGCACCGCCAACCGCTACCCTCCACACCACCGACTATCGCCCGTAGTGCTGCTGACTATTGCCTGCACTGTAGCACCGCTGACCGTTGCCTGTAGCGCCGCCGACCAGCGCTCACACTACAGTGCCGCTAAATTCCACCAGCACTGCCGCCACATTGCTGCTCCGCGTCGCCGCTGAGACGCCGCCCACACCGTCCTCAAGTCTCTGCTCGTGTCGTCGCTGCTCACGTCACCCCCACTCGCACCGTCATCGTCGTCGCACCACCGCCGCCGTCGCCCGCGCTCTGTGCCCCTATCTTCTCGACTCTGCTCCTGCATCACCACTCATGAGCCGCGCCACATTGCCAGTCGAACGACGCCGTGCCCGCCTTTGACATAGCTCTAGTGACCGTGGCCGTCGGTATCTCTACATTGACACACGTACGACTCCGGGACGATGTTACCAAGAGGTCCCTCGCTCCTCTAGCCCGCCCGTTAATTATCTATTATTGTATACCTTTCGATCACACTCCACTGCGCTTGGGATAGAGTAGGTGAGAGTATAAACAGACACGAGAGCGTCCAACGAGCGTTTTCCCTAGGTACGTGCGGAGCCCGTCCATTACGTGAGAGCACCCACGAACTCAGTTCGTTCGGCACCGTAGACTCCTTCGTCTCTCTGACGACGGTCAGGAGGTCACCGTCACCGCCATCGATCACCCGCCCCAGAGCACGGAGACCGACAAACCCCACGAGTAGGGCCTTCACGTACACTCACCTAAGATTACATTGCATCGCATAGACACATCTCCGTAGGTTCACACCGACGCACGATGACATCGACGACGCCCACGTTAAACCCGGTATCTGAGCATCATGCTATGCATGAGGAGTTAGCCCAATTCGAAACGAATAAGGTCTGGGAGCTAGTACTAAGACCTACGTATAAGAATGTCATAGGCACTAAGTGGGTGTTTATGAATAAGTTGAATGAAGGAGAAATTAGTAGAAATAAGGTGAGGCTTGTTGCTCAAGGATATGTCCAAATCAAAGGAGTTGATTATGAGGAGACATATGCTCCACTGGCAAGACTTGATGCCATTAGGATATTATTGGCCTTTGCATGAGCCAATAATTTTAAACTATTCCAAATAGACGTAAAGAATGCATTTCTTAATGGAGAGATTAAGGAAGAAGTATATGTGAAGCAACCACCAGGTTTTGACGGTCTAGAGAAACCTGACTGGGTCCTAAAGCTACATAAAGCCCTATATGGTCTCAAGCAAGCACCTAAAGCCTAGTATGAGAATTTGAGTACATACGAAGAGAGGTAGTGTAGATAATACTCTCTTTATTAAAAGAGAGGGAAAACACTTGATATAGTCCAAATCTACATTAATGATATTATATTTGGATCTACGAATCCAAACTTATGCGAAGCATTTTCACAGCTCATGCAAAGTGAATTTGACATGAGTCTTATGGGGGAACTAAGCTATTTCCTCAAAGGATGGATTTCTGCAGAATTCTACACTGCATGTTGGGATATCATAGGCACAGACTTGATGCGTGCTATCAAGGAGGTGTTCACACGTAAAGCCTTTCCACGAAGTTGGAAATCCACTTTTCTGGCGCTCATTCCAAAAGTGGACACTCCAATTTCCTTTTGAGACTTTTGCCCCATTAGTTTTTGTAATGTATGCTACAAAGTTGCATCCAAGATCATTACAAATTGAGTAGGGCTCTTTCTTGATAGACTTATCTCTAATGAACATTGTGGTTCTGTCAGGGGTCGACAGATCCATGACAATATCATGCTAGTTCACGAGCTAGCCCAGTCACTAGACACTCATATTTGGGGCTCAAATGTCATCATCAAACTAGATATGGAGAAGGCCTTCGATTGAGTCGAGTGGAATTTTCTTACCCAAGTGTTACGTCACTTTGGGTTCACCGATGCGTTCATCGATCTAGTCGATGACTGCATTCGAGAGAATCATTTCTCTCTCTTGATGGATGGAAATTCCATCGGCTTCTTCACGGCCACGAGAGGTCTATGGCAAGGGGATCCTATCTCACACACCCTTTTTATATAGATGGAGGAGGTCTTCAGTCGATCACTCACACGTGCAATCGATCGGGGCCTAATCCAACCATATTTTTCAAAAAAGGGATGCCCGATCCTCTCGTACTCACTCTTTGCAGATGATGCCATCCTTTTCCTTAATGGATCCAAAAAATCCATTAAGGAATTTATGAGCGTCCTCATTGCGTACGAGCAAGCCTCAAAGAGTAGCTTTATAGTTCGTCCTTTCACCACTACAAAGCGCTCTCAGATAATCCAACATTCTACCCATTACTTATGAGGATTCCTCCCTTTCGACTATCTTGGATGTCCTATCTTTCTCGGACGCGCTAGCCATCATTACTTTGATGCCCTTCTGGCCAAATTGAGAAAGAAACTTGAGGGATGGAAACTCCATTTTCTCTCTCCTGAAGGACGCATCCAACTTATTCGACACGTCCTCATGAGTATCCCGCTGCATACCCTTGTGGTCCACTCGCTATCTCTCACAATCCTTCGCTTAGTGGAATGACTATGTGCACGATTCTTATGGTCCAGTCACCTTGAGGGCGAGCGTTGCCATCATTGGGTCTCTTGGGAGAAAGCATGTCGGCCGACGACCGAGGGGGGTTTAGGGATCAGACGCCTCTCAGACATCCAGGACATGCTTCAAAAGAAACTCGTATGGCACATGTGCACCACACACTCCCTATTGGGAAGTTTTATTTCCGCCTAGTACGGTGAGTGGGCCCGTCGAGAGATGGATATCTGGGGTCATCGGAGATGGCAAACGTGGCAGCGACAGTGGCTTAAGATCGCCCAGGTCACATGTTGGCGTATAGGCCAAGGTACGACTAGTGCCTGGTTTGATACTTGGCACGCTAATGAGCCTTTCGCTCGCCATCCCCGCTTTCTACCACATCGAGTGCGACTCACAGTGGCCCAGTCGCTTATGGGCAACACGCCACACCTATGGGAGCAACATGGCCTCCCCTCCACCATGTTACCCTAGGTCCAGAACACTTCAATTGGGTCTACTCCCGAACGTGCTATTTGGACGCTCACACTCAATGGCGCATACTCATGCAGTTCTTCTTGGGAGTATTTCCGTGAGAAATCCCCCATCCAGCACTAAGGTCACCGCATTTGGCACCCGACGATCCTTACCCACGTCTCCTTTTTCCTCTGGAGACTCCTACACCGTGGCCTCCCGATTGATGATTGGGTGATCCGTCTAGGCCACTCTCTCATCTCACGTTGCAATTGCTGTCTTGCATTTCCACATATTAAGCCTATGGAACATTTATTTTCCGTAGTGAGACAACCATATAATGTTGGCGCCAAATCGCGCACCTTTGGCACCCACTCCTTCATATTCCACTGACCCCATTGGAGTGTTTTGGAATGATATTTCTCTTGCCAATATGGTCCAAATGGAGCCCCATCCTACACATCACCATAGCTTATTTACTATAGGAGATATAGAAGGGGCGAAATTCTTCTCATTTTGCAGGGACTCCCATGCGCGCCGTGGATATCATGCATTGTGTCAAGCTATGGATACGACGCATTCACCATCTCATCCCCACTCACAAATGCAGCTCAACACTAGGATGCGATCTCCTTCGTGCCTGGGCATTTTGGTCACCCTTGCCCCTATCCGCATTCAGCTACAGGTCATCCATTGGCACCCACCGCCAATTGGCAGCCTCAAACTGAATGCGGATAGTGTGTCCAAAGGGAACCCGGGGCCAGCAGGGGGAGGTAGTATCCTCAGGATCATACAAGGAGTATTCTATTTGCTTTATCCTCTTTCAATGGCGTACAAACTAACACAGTAGCCGAAGCTATGGCGTATGTGATGGTTTACACCTCTACGAGGAACAAAACCTTCATAATATCATCGTAGAATCGGACTCACAGGTGTTAGTCGACTTGCTTCATGCAGGTACATGCTCCCAATGGCGACTACACCATGTATGGTAGGACATCATGCGGTGTCGCCCTCGCATAACTAGTGTTCGTCATCAGTTGTGAGAAGGCAACCATACAACAGATGCCCTCACCAACCATGCGGTACACACACGACTCCCTTCCTCCCTTCTCCTTTCTTGGTAGGCGCTCCCTCCGACTGATGAGAAAATTTTAGACGATGAGGCGATGATTTTTCATATAATTGCATCTACTTGCTCTCTACTCTCTTCCTCTCTCTATCTATCCCATGCTCTTCTTGACATGATGTTTTGAAACTTCACTTTTAAGACTTATTATTGCTCATACCATGTCTTTCCCTTATGCCGATTGATAAATCTTTACAATTCTGTAATACGGAGTTCTCTTTGTTCAAATCCAACAGCCTTAAAGTTTGAACCTCCATGAAAAATCATCTTTTCACCCTCCAAATTTTGATCATTGCATACCAGCCACGAATATTAACGAAACCAACCAAAAGAAAATGCATAGCTGCAGCTATTTTATCAGGAGAAGAATCAAACTAAACTTGTCATACGCGGAGAACGTGAGGGAAAATCCATCTCTCTCTCCTCATCCATGGATTTCTCAACATCTGATCTGCTACGCAGAAGCTCCCTCCCCTTTCCCCATAATACCATGTAAAGCCCACCAACGATCAACGCCGAACCCACCACGCTGCACATACTCTTAGCCATCAGAAAATACCATGCAACGGAACTGAACGGAGTCTCACACGCAAGTTTTGTGATATTTCTTCTTTGCATTGTTTTTTTCTCACCTGCCGACGTATATCTTCTCGTCTAGAATAGCCCAGCCAAGAACAGCGACGATAACAAGCAGCAATGGACTAAACATGGAAACGTACAACGGCCCTCTTCGCTGAATACACCAAGACATCAGTCCAAACGCTATTCCTGAGCCAACCACCCCCTGCAAATTCTTCCCGTTTGTTGTTTTAAGTGTTTAAGATTGAAGACTTTGAATGGAAATTGAAGGACTTACCGTGTAGAAGGCTGCTGCGAGACGGATATCCCATCCAACTGCCCAACCGGCGGCCTTCCTCTCCACGGCGGCGCCAACCGCCATGCACTCCACGCTCGCCATCAAGCTCATCAACGCTGTGCTGGTATACGGCGACGCGAAGCTCTCACTCATCTTCGCCTGGCTAAAGAAAATCACATCTTCACTATCGCAAAAGGAAGTGTTTGAGTAAATTTTAAGCAGAGAAGCACCGCTCTAGCTGTAAGCTATCGCAAATTCCAACATGAAAGAGGTAGAGATAGAGGTAGAAATAGAGATCGAGATAGAAAGAGAGATGAAGATCGAGATGGAGACGAAGATATAGAAGATAGAGACAGAGATAGAGATAGATACAGCGTTTATGGAGAAAGAGATGGAGATGAGGGTAGAGAAAGAGATTGTGATAGAGATAGATTTATAAAAGAGAAAGAGATGGAGGTAGAAATATTTATAGAGAGAGAAAGAGATAGAGATAGATATAGCAATAGATAGAGAAAGACATAGAGATAGAAGTATCAATAGAGAGAGAAAGAGATGGAGATGAGGGTGGAGAAAGAGATTGAGATAGAGAGAGATATAGCGTTAATAGAGAAAGAGATGATGGTAGAAATATTGATAAAGAGAGAAAGAGAGAGATAGATGTAGCAATAGATTGAGAAATATATAGTGATAGAAATATCAATAGAGAGAGAGAGAGATAAAAAAACAGACAGAGATAGAGATAGAGATAGGGATTGAGATAGAGATAGAGATAGAGATAGAGATAGCGATAGAGACAGATATAGAGATAGATATAGAGATAGAGATAGCGGTAGAGAGAGAGAGAATAAATATATAAACATGTAAATAAGAGATGTAGTAAACATATGGAGATAAATCTATAGCTTTTAACACAGTGATAGCTCTCAAATTCTAACATGGTATCGGAGCCAAAGTTGCAAATTTTAATTCCAAGAAACATGTTAAGAGTAGAGGTAGCACCCTCTCTAAGCTTTTAGCACATTCATAATCTCTCAAATTCTAAATACATTTTAAGAAGACACGTAGCGCCCTTGCAATAGGTTTTACCATAGAGGTAATCTCTCAAAAAACTAGCCCTGTGTGCAGTGGCCATGCTTTCAGCTGTAGCTTTTAGCAAAGTTTTAAGAAGAACAATGACCTTGTTTAGCACATTTTAAGAAGAGAAGTAGTGACGTTGCAATAAGCTACAACTTTTGTAATAGTTGTAAGAAGAGAAGTAGCTTTTAACATAGAGGTAAGCTCTCAAATTCTACGGAGTGTCGTCGGGGTCAACATCCTGCCTAAAAGTCAAGAAGAGGAGTAACACCCTCGCTTTCATCTATAGCTATTTGCAAAGTTTTAAGAAGAGATACAGAGACCTTGCTGAGCTAGAGCTTTTAACACATTCTAAAGAAGATTAATCCCCTCGCTATTAGCTTTTGGCATAGTTTTAAGAAGACATGTAGTTCAAATTCAAGCAATGCCCTTTAGAAAACTGACCTGGACGATGAACCACACAGCCCAGGAGACGCAGCTGGCGACAACTAACATTGAACCGAGTACCATCTTATCACCGTTGGAAGACGCAGAGGTTACTCCGCCGGTGAGTTCTTCAGCGTAGTGCCAATGGATGCTGGACTGAGGCAGACGGAGAAGCATCCCCTTGTAGAAAGTCATCAGCATAGACCCTCCAACGCAGAGCACCGTTCCCACCACCTTTGCAGATCCTGCCAAGCTTCCAAGCTCCACTGTCTCCATTCTGAACGGGATCGCCATTACGAAAGTGATAGCGGGAAGAGTGTTGCTGAGCGCGCATGCGATTGTTGGAGTGGAGAGCTTGAGACCCACAAAGTACAGCAGCTGGTTCAACGTTGCTCTGAGGAGATTTCAATAAAAGTCGCTAAGGTCGACGCGTTATCGCTGCTATTAAGCTTGCAAATTCTGGGATTTTGTTAAGGCATCAATGTTTTTCTGGGGAGATTTGAATAAAAGTCGCTCAGATGAAGCGTTACAAATGATATTAAGCTTGTAAATTCTGGGATTCTGTTAAGACATTAACGTTGCCCCTGGGGAGATTTCAATAAACGTCGCCAAGATTGAAACGTTATAGCTGCTATTGAGCTTACAATTCCTGGGATTTGGTTTAGACAGTGAGCTCACCCGAATACGGAGCACAAGAAGATTTGGAACAGGATCGTGGCTGTCATCTTCATCCTTGTTTTTCTGAAAGAAGTGGCGGAAACGGCGTTAGGAAGGGAATTTGGAGAGGAAAGAGAGGAGGAGAGATGTGGTTATGGTACCGTTCGTAGAAGAAGGCAAATGGGGCGAGGAAGACAGTGGCAATAACCTGACGGTACGCCACCATCACGAAGGGGTTCATGCCTGTGTCTAATGCCAGCTTAGATACTATGTTCAGCCCCGCAAAACCCACCTGCACCGTTACCATTGCCACCGCCGGCAGGTAATCTCTCTTAACGCCCATCTCTCTCTCTTCTGTATTCCCCGCTCTCTCTCTCTCTCTCTCTCAGTTCTTGCGTCTCTTCTTGGTCTGTATTAAAAGGGTAGGAGGAGGAGAAAAGAGACAAGAGAAAAGGGGGCACAGGTGTTGCCAATTCTCTTCTGGTTCCTCGATAATCTTCCCTGAAGAGAGAGGTGGTGGGTCTTTGCGTGGCAGAGAGATGGCCGGGAAGAGAAGATTGCGACACACGCAGAAGGGAAAGGAAGAGAGGAAGAGGAAGCAGAAGAAACAAAACACTTGACGTTCTGTGGAGGGCTACTCTCACCAGCTTGCAATAACCGAAAGTGCAAGGCAGTCGCTGCTCCCTCGCCACCTCTGCGTCTTCCTTCTCTAAAGAAGATACACGTTTACAACCATCGTTTTCTCTCACTCTCTCTTTCTGTCCCTCTTCCTCTCTCTCTCTCGCCTTCAAACTTTCTCTTTCCATCTCTCTCTCCCCCCTCTCTCTCTCTCTCTCTCTCTCTCTCTCTCTCTCCTTCTCTCTCTTCCGCTCTCTCTCTCTCGACTCCTGTCTCTCCTATCTATCTATCTACATATCTCTTACTCTCTCTCCTTCTCTCTCTCTGTCCTCTTCTCTCTCTATCCATCTCTCATCACTTTATTTCTCTCTGTACTCCCCTCCCCTTTCTATCTATCTATCTCTCATTCTCTCTTCCCGTCTCTCTCTATTTATCTCTCATCTCTTTATCTCTCTCTACCCCTCTCTCTATCTATCTACCTATATCTCCGTCTCTCTATCCCTCTCCCTCCCCTTCTCTCTGTCTATCTCTATCTCTTTATCCCTCTCTCTTATTCTCCTCTCTCTTTTTCTATCAATCTGTTAACCTCTCTCTTACTCTCTCTATCCCTCTCTCTCTCTCCATCTATCTCAATCTCTCTATCCCTCTCCCTCCCCTTCTCTCTGTCTATCTTTATCTCTTTATCCCTCTCTCTTATTCTCCTCTCTCTTATTCTATCAATCTCTTAACCTCTCTCTTACTCCCTCTATCCTCTCTCTCTCTCTCCATCTATCTCACTCTCTCTATTCCTCTCTGTATCTCTGCATATCTATTTCTCTCTCTCTCACTCTATCTCTCATACTCTCTCTCCACCCCTCCATCTCCGTCATTCATCTCAACTATATTCATCCCCTTTTCTATCACACATGATCATTGTATGCGTGTTCATCTAGACGCTTCTGTCCTTGAGCAGTACGTCCTCTCTCTCAACCTTCTCTGTTTTTTCCTTTAACCGTATTCTCTCTCTCTCTCTGTCTCTCTTTCCCATTTGTCTTGGTTCGACGTCTCTCCCAGCGCCTCTCATCTTCGTCCCTTCCTCTTTCAACGACATGCAAACACGTAGGACTTGTCCTACACAAGAACGGCTCCATCTTTTGCAAGCTTGTTATCGGCTAAAGGCTTCGTAACCGTTAACCGCGTCATCATGCAATCTTCTAAATTATCTATCTATTTATCTCTCTATTTACCTGTTTATCTTTGTCCCTGCCTGTCTGTCAATAGATTTAACTATGTCAATATGTTAATATTTATAGTTTTTAGTATCTTGCAAGTGGAAAGCAGGCAGAGGTTTCTTTCCAGCCCTCTAGTTCTACTATCAACCTGTTTTTCTTTCTCTTTGTCTACCCATGTTTGTTTCTTACTACGTTGTGAGTGTAGATCTTATCATTATTTTACTCGAAGTTTATGTTTAGACTTCCCTGTTTGTAGTTCAATGATCCGTTATCTAACTTACTGTTACTTCGATTATATCATTAATAAAAAAATTATGAGTTGATGAAGCTATTTTTCAAAAGCCCCTTAATGATATTTTCCAGTCTGTGATTCTCTTAAAATACATGTATCACAACTCATATTTAAAATCTATGCGTGTAGTAGGAAGACGATTTCAAAGGTTACAGATAGCACTACTAGGGGGTCGGATCAGCAGGTCATAATACAATATTTCGATATTATCATTTCAAATATATTAAGATTCTCAATCCATTGTTCAATAGATTTCCTAATGTATAACTATGTCCCAAGTTTTAAATATAGATGATGTTACTAAGTAAAAATTCTAATAAAAAATTCTACGTCCCAAGTTTTTTGAATATAGGTGATTGTTACTAAGTAATTTAGTGAATTAAAGTAGGAGAAAGCTATGACGAGCAATGTTTTTAAAATGCTCGAAATAATTTAAAGTCTTGTCTGAAGTTTTTTTTTTACTTAAATTTTTTTATTAAAAAATATAGCCACATAAGTATTGTTAACAATTCACATGTCTTCCTTGTCATAAAGGAATAGTTAACCAAAAGGTTTCTTCATCGTGCATTGAAGTATCCTCTATGAAAATATATTTATGCACACACCTATAGGATAACGTAAAATGGGCAAGACAGGATTGCGTTCTCAACTCCACTAATGGGCTCCATGTCTTCCCTATGACCAAATTTGAGCATTTGAGTCGATGCACGCCTTCTTCATCTTCAGATTCTTTTGCATCGTAACATGAAGATTCATTGATTTCATCTTCATCTTCACTTTGTAACCTGCTCGTTTGCCCTCTCAGCTTCTCTTTATCTGCTGGATAACCTCAGGGCATCGACCTTTCCGGTTTCAGGAGATGCAGACTCGACATCCTGATTGATAATAGCTGATCTATTCCAGTCCATGCTCGGCTGGTGCTTAGCATCTCTTTTATGTTTTATTATTTTCCTGATGGGGAAGGTGTTGATGGATATTAAATTCATATTCCCATTTCTTTTGGAATTTAATTAGTGTTTCCTTAGTGAGAATACATTTGGTTGAATATTATGCCTGGAGTACTAACCTGTTGTTTTATCATTACATCAAGGTTTTATTGTCCTTCACAATTAATAATTGTGTAAACAATCTATGTATTTTTTGGGAAATAGGGATTAACCATTCATATGAACTTTTCAAAACAACAAGTCAACCGTGATTTAATAGGTCATTAACACTTGAAAAAAAATCAAATTCTTAATCTTGTAATCAGACTTGATCTCATCTAATACTTTTAACTGTTCAGATCTATATTTATTATAAATGCTAGATTTTTTGGCTAGAGATACTCTTTTATATGTGAAGGGAGAATATTTGTGTGGTGTGTGCAGTCTGGCACACTATTTCGACCCACACATCATGCACTCCTATGAATCAACCTCACCACACTCCACGCAGGCCTCTCAATGGTGCAGTTGTATGGTTTGGTGAGAACTTTTACTAAATAAATAGAAAATAAAAACCCCGCTTTTGACTACCTGAGATTCTGGCATCAAAGCTTCTTATTTTTTCTTCTTATTTTGTTATCTTTTTATTCTTCATTCCTTGTTGATTTCTTCTTCTTCGTTTATTTTCTTCTTTCTCTTCCTTATTTCTTCTCTGCATCTTCTTATTTATTAATATAATATTCTTATTTTATTGTTCTTATTTACCTTATTTCTTGTTATTTTATCTTCTTCTTCTTCTCCTCCTCCTCCTCCTCCTCCCTCTTTTCTCCCACTTCTCTTCTTCTTTTCATGTTCAACTTTTTGTTCCCTATCTCTCTCTATTTTCTTCACAATTTTCCTTCTTTTTTTCTTCTTATTCTCTTTCGCCTTAATGCCTCTTTTCTGATTCTTCTCTTCCCCCTTTTCATTCTCTTTTTTCTCTTATTTTTATTTTGTTTATCTCTTATCCTGCATCTTCCTCATGTATTCTCTTCTTCTCTTCTTCTTTTATTATTTTACCTTTTTATTTCCACTCTATTCTCTTCTTTTTTTCTTTATTTTTTTCTTATATGAGTTTTCTTTTATTCTTCTTCTATTTACCCTTTTATTTGTCTTTTCTTCATATTTTCTTCTTCTCTTACGTTTTTCTCCTTATTTTCTTTATATTTTCTTTACATTTTCCCCTTATTGTATTCCCTCAAATAAATGGTATTGTGTGGTATGCAGTGCAAAAATTCCGGCCCAAAAATTTGACAGCACACCATACAGGGTATGGTGCACTGAAAAATTTTCGACTGGTGCAAATTTGGGCACCATATTGTACAACCATTTCTAGTTGTGGCTTCACACATACCATATATCTTAGGTTCAGAATTCACCTTCATGCACTATATTTCCATGCTTCTACTCCCATCGATATCTAAATTTAGGCCTTATGTGTTGAATACTGTTCATTAGATTGGGTGTTTTCCAGGTGTTTAAAGTGACAATAAGAGAATCTATTAGCATGGATTGGGTGCATATTAAATTTCAGAATAGCTATGTGATTGATAAAATATATATAAAAAAACTACCAATAAAAAATAAAGCCTTTATCGACAACATATCTGAAGGACATATCACCATGGTCTCAATTGGTATTTAAAATAACAATAAATCTTATTTATTTTCACATTAGATTCTTTTAAACAGGTAGTCTATAGAGGATAAATTGCATGCATGATCTTTCACAATTCAATTCCTGATATATCTCCCTTATTTATATGAAAAATGATTTGATCCATACCTTATGTAATAGGTTAAACTTTTTTCGATAAAAATACAAAGGTGCTATTTTATCTTAAATCATTAAATTATAAAATAAATTACTAAAGTTTACTATTTTCATAATTGTATCAAATAACTGTTTTAGATTTATTTACATTGATCTTAGTCACATTCTATTTAATAATTTAAAATTATTCATTTGATGATTTTTAATGCCATACAAATATTTCCATGATCAATTCAAATGATCCATCTTGAAGGTCATCAGTTCAAGAAAATGGGCACTGAACGGATAAACATGGCATTGATAAACATGAACTGTAACTTTATGGCAAGCGCATATTTAATAAAGTTCACCTGATTGTATTTAAAAATTTTATTATATCCGTACAATTAGGGCATACTTTCAATTTAACAGGAAATTACATGCTTGTGGCCTTTCATTTGGTCTTTAAATGGATTCATCAATGTCACCAATAACCATTTAATTAAAAGTATCATAATAATAAATAAATAAGTGAATAAGTAAACTTAAGGGTGTTAATAGGTTGTCATAATTTATTTTTCTCCAATCCAATAACATATTTTATTTAATCTCACTCAAGGGTGAATAGTAGAGATCAAGCTTCTGTCCACAAGGAATGGGATTTTTGGAGTATATATTATGGTATACTTGGAATAAAGGGAGGTGATATATTAAGATAATAGTAATAGTATGGGACATTATTAGTAATAGAGAGACTATAGGTAAGACACATGGGAAGAGATACATATGGGGATATGTATAATATAGGGAAATGGTTATACATAGGAAAGGATATTAAGATAGTGAAAGGAAATTTGAAAAGGAAGAAGATGAAGAGCGTACACAAGGTGTAATATACAAATGCTAAAATGAGAGATAGTATTTTCTATAATTTTATCCTTCTATTTTATTGTTTTATTGAATTATGAACTGAACATTGGCCATATGAGGTGGAATTACAGCCCAAGGATATGAGTAACTTTTACGAGTTCTATTTAACTGAAACTACAAATTAAATATGGGAAAATACTCCAAAATTGTAAGTATTTCCAAGCTATTAGAATTACATAAAAAATGAGAAGTAAAAAAACCGAGATTTCATGCATGAGAAATTAATCAATATAAATTTAAAATCATGTTGAGTCTAAAACGTTCATAAAACTAGTAAATTGTTCTTCGATTCATGCTGAAATTTTGTTGCAACAAAATACCGCCTACCTAAACATTTTGTCCCTTGGAAATGATAGAATATGGCCTGAATATCTACAAGTAGTTCAGTTACATTTTGAATTGAGAGCTTGGGAGAAATTAAATCTCACCTGGAGTGTTGGCACAATATTCATGAAGTAAAGCCTAGTGTCTTTGGAATTCGAAGCATCAAGGTATTCCCCCCAATATCTATTTCAATTCACTTAAGATCTCCAAACAAGCATCTCAATTTTCATAGTACTTAAATAAATTTTATATCCATACATTTAGGAGCAAATGATTTGTCTCAGTTCAAGTAACAATCACTCACCACCTTCCACAACTAGGGAAAATGCTCAGTGTAGAGACATAACCACTCTTTTTAGATAATGAATATACATAATGTTAGTTTAGGTGGCCAAGAAATAACCTAAGAGGGGGGGTGAATTAGGTTCTCTATTTGTATTTTAATTAGCCTAGGATTTTTCTACTTAAGAAATGAGGTACGGAATCTGGTTCTTTTGGGGTTATAGTTGATGGTTATTTGCCTATTCCATCTCTACTACATATGGGAAATGGGAGACAGTTCTTTTTTTTAGACAGATTAGGCTAATCCATAATGCTGTTCGGGGGTATCCATCCCGAGGTGATGATTCGCCCTAACCAAGTTCGTGTGAATGCCCCCAAGCAAATCACTTGGAAATAGGGCTGAACAAGGATACCAAGAAAAAAGAAATTTTCTTTTTTCTTTGGATAAAATTCTGAATTCTTCTTATGCCCCCCAAATCCTTAACCTGAGTGATCATAAAGATCTAACAATAACAGTATATCTCTGAATAATGTATTCTCCTCAACAACACTTAGTATTGATGGCTACTCAAAATAGTATTCAAGACAATGATCAATTTTAAGTATTTCAAGAAGAAAACTGATGGAGCGCGCTCAAGCGTCATCGCCAACACGTCGTCAAAGCCGTCTTCGTCAACATCAGCATCACCTTCGGTCTGTATCCAGCCCGACCGGCACGCCAAAGTGTCCATGAAGATGCCCGGGTTTAAATACCCCGAGTAGAGCACGTCTGTGCTCGTATCTTCGTGTCTTCATTATCTGTTTCAGCCGTCTTGATTTCTGTTTTCAGGTATTCGTCTCATTTTAAGTTCCCGTCGTCTTGTCCATTGTTTCTTATTTGTGTTGTAAATGAAGGGGGAGATCCTTATTGGACTCTCCTTTCTGAACTCCATGTAAGGGCCCATCATGGCCCTATAAAAGGCCATGATGGGACCACGTTCAGTCTTAGATCTTGAAGTTTGCTTTTGCAGTTATTTTCGTCCAGGTCTCACCCCAAGAAGAAGGAGAGGAAGAGGAAGAAAAGGAAAGGAGGAAGAAGAAGAGGAGGAGGAGACGAGAAAGAAGAAAGAAGTGAAAGCCAGGGTAGACGGACTGGGAAGGAATCACTGCCGTCTAAGCTTCCTTCCCTTGGCCCTCCCTGAAATCGTCAAGACGCCGTCGCTTCCGAAAGAGTTGCCTCAGCCAGGTCTCTCGAACGGAGTTTGCGCCGCCAGTGCAACTGTGCCAGATCCGCCGAATACCGCCGGTTCGCGTCGTGCTCACGTGAATCACCAGCAACAACTCGACCACACCATCATATGGTGCCAGGTCGTCGTGGCCACCTGCACCGCCGTGGACAAATTCCCTCTGTGGAACACTGATCCAGCCAATGGTCGGTTGATCCGCGCCCCCGAACGGGTGCAACCGGACATTGGATCTCTGCACCACCGCGGATAAGCCTCTCTCCGCAGGTCATTGAACCCCTCCTGCGGCTGTCCGATCGTTCTGCAGTACGGGAGTCAACCTGGGGTGAGACCCCGCACCGCCGCGGTCAGAAGTCACTCTGCGAGTCGTGGAACACACTTGCTATCGGTCAACCCGGGCCCTTGAACTGGTGTTCCCGATCGATTGCTCTCGCACCGCAGGGGACAGCATTTTCTTCTGCGGGTTGTTGACTTCTGCCAGCGACTAGTTGACCATGCCTGCGAAAAGTGGGCGTTGGTGACTCCCAGCGGATTGTTCATTCGTGTGGCTAGTCCTTTATATTCTGTTGGGGATTATTGACCCGCCGTCAAAGAGCCTCCCCTCAATCGAGTAGTGATCGTGTTGGTTCTTCAATGTGCCAAGCTCTACCGGCGAGCCCTCAACCGACCTCGGTGTCGTGAAACTGCTCGAGTCCTCTCCCGATTGATGGCTGCCAGCCTCCAAGCCACCGCCAAATGAGTCATTGTCGGCCATTGGGACATCACGCCGTCGGTCGACACCTCCGCCATCGACTCTCACTCTTGACGCCTCACCTCCAAACCGCTCCAATTGCTCCTGCACTCCATTGCCAGTCAAGCTACGTCGATCCCTCTTCGGCCCCTCCCCGTCGCAACTCATACCGGTTCGTGTAACGACGAAGACATCGACGACGAACGCCGCCATTGACGAGGTATGCCATTCCCCTTGATCATCGGTTTAATTACGTCTTCTAGTACACTTTTTGACTGTACTCCACCCTGCCGGGTCAGTATTGGTGAGAGAAAATTCTCGAGAAGCTACGAAATTGAGTGTCTTCCTTGGTACGGGCCGAGTCTGTCCATTACAAACGAGCCCCTACGGAAGTGTTCTGTTTGGCGCCATAGTCGTCGTCGTCGCTCCAACGAGGGTCAGAAGGTCGCCGTCACCGTCACTGTCACTGGCTGTCGCCTCGGAGCTCGGTGAATTTCCACTCGTCAGCCCTACACGTACTCATCACCTAGGAAACTCGCATCATGTAGTTACATTCACTTAGCAATTTTACCCATCAGACGACGCCATCGACGACGTCCGACATCAAAAACTTTTATGTCAAAATTTTATTAATTCAGAGATAAATATAACTATGACTTCCCTTCAGTAATACCTCCTTGTTTGTGGTCGCTCTTTCTTCAGTCCTCTTCTTCTCCACATTTTTCTTTGGATAAAATTCTCAATTGGTGTTTGACCTTTGATGCTTAAACCTACAATATCTTTTTCAATCCTGCCCCAAATGCAATGATTCCATCTGTAATGGTTTTGTAACACAATTTTTCACAATTGTTATCCCACACAAATCAGAGAAATCTCTAGAGATCAATCTTTGAAGCTCCTTTGTTTACCGCTTGATTCATCCGTGTCCAACTTCAAACCCCTGTAACTCTTTTTAAACTCAACCAAATGATGCGATTCAATTTTTTGGTTTTGTATGGATGTTAGAAACAATTCATATGTTGAAAAAAAGCTCAAAATAAGTATAAAAAAATATGCTAAAAATTATAAACTTATCACAGGGTCCAGGATGTGAGAAGTTTGGATTCCAGCCTTCTTTTCTTTGAATCTTGAAATTCCCTACATCCAAAATCACGATTCCAAGTTCTATGGACTTGGATTGATGTTAGCAACAAATGATTTCTTCAAGAAATGCTCAAAAACTTCTTGAAAATTGATCTAGGACTTGAGAGATCTATCTAGCTTTGGACTGCGATTTTCAAAAGGCAAGGAGAAAGGAGTTTGAAATTAGGGCTCAGAACTGCATATAAGGACTTGGAAATCTGAAAGGTCATAATGGTAATCTTTCAAAATTTCAAAGGTCATATTCATTGATTATGATTAAGCAATATAAAATAATAATCACTTTAAATTTAATTTTTTATATTTACAATTTTGCCATCAATTCAAAATAGATTTCAAGAGTTAAGAGCAAAAACTAGCCATTATGCCAAGGACTTGAGATTTAAAATAATATTAAACTTCTAGATATGTTTACCACAACATTTAAAAAAAGATATCACCATTGGATAATAGTATCTTGATGTAATTAATTTTCAGTAGATTATCAATAAATTCAGCTTTAAATACTCGAAGGTAGTAACTAAGACTTTGAACAAGTTATACAACAAATCAAATGAAGACAAATTTACACAAATACCTGAACAGTTGTAAAAACTATGTTTATCTTCATGTCATAAAATTATAAGTTCTAAATACACGGTTTGACTTGTTCAGTGTATGGTCAAACTAAGTAACTTTTAAATATATCTTAGGCTCTCTTTTTATCTTCACATACAATCAATACACTACTTGATTGAGGGACTATTGTGATTTGATCACAACCCATATTGAGGCATGCATCACTTTCAACATTCATCAAAACACACATCAAAGCAGTGTGCTAAAAATATCCTTAAAGCTTAATCTTCACATACGACGGCTAAGATACCTGAGTGGCAGCATATTTTTTGAAGTTCTTGAACAATGTCTACACATAAGCTTTGGTCTTATTGAGAATGGCTTTGGATTTATTGTAATTGGATTTTATCTAATTCAGGAATGGTGTAATTTGTCATTGAAATTAATATTTTCCAAGTTTTTTTGGTATTTTGATGGAATTTTCTTATATGATAATATTTTTATAAATACTTTTAGAATATTTCAATATTTAAAGGAATTTTTCAGACTTTTTCTAGTCTTCCCAAAATTTTGTGCCATATGGGCAGTGCACCATATAATCAACATGTCTAAGTTTGTTCCAACTTCAAACGAAGATGTCTAATGATCAAAATGAAGTTTCAAGATAACATTTTGAATTTAGTTTAATATTTCTCAATATGAACTATAATGTCACTTCTCTATCCCTCAACCACCATGGATATTTGAATACACACGCCATCCTTATAAAAAGGCATCGTTGAAGGTTTTTCATTTGAGATGTCTTTTGGGTCTGTTCTTGCATTCCATAGCGAAGAATTTAAGGAGCACCATTCATATCAGGACTGATGAAGAGGAAGCACCAATCAACCTGTTGGGCAAGTGACGAAAAGGTTAGTGTGATCTTGATCTTTTTTGACTAACATAGGTCCTCTTTACCTCATTTGTCATCATGAATAACCTATGTTTTTTACAACTCCCCATTTTTTTTCCATCCACTTAGTGTCTAAGGCAAGGTGGCCCTTTTTTACCCACCTCATTTATGTTGTTTGAAGAGGTTATTAGTTGATCCCTTTCCTAAGTGATAACTTTAGGCCTCGTTTAACCATACTACTTGAACAAGGATTGTTCAATTATATCTCACTATTTTTCTGCTGATGATGCCGTAATCTTCCTAAATGGATATTCAGGTCCTGATGTGTACCATTTCTAAGTATTTGTGGGCCTCCGGCCAGTCAGTTACAGCCATGAAGAGTAGGTTTATGTCAGTACTCTCTGCTACCTTAAAACACTTGATGAGGTAACCTTGAGGACACCTATACTTAGACAACAATGGATAGACCACCTATCTTAGCCCCACTTGACATCACTATTATAATGCTCTACTCAAAAAGTTGAGAAAGAAATAACCAGTATATATTCTTAGAAATGACGTTCTAGGCTTTGAGAAAGTTGATCTACAATTGTCGAAGACTCTTCACATGAAGTTTTTAATTGAATTTGGTCACCTGGGCACATAAAAACATAACCATCCTCGATTTGCCTTTATATTGCTTGTATTGAGCCTACTTAAAACTTTTTTGTGTAAGTTAAGTTTACTTATGTTGATATATCCTTTCTTATTACCTTGTTTGGTGGTAAATCCATGGCAGCCAAATGGGTCTAAAATGTAGATCCATGCCACAAAAGATCAAAGGGATTAGGTTTTACCTGAGCATTTGAAGTAGATAAGAAATTAAAAGCATAGGCATGTCAAATCTTCATAATTGAATTATCATAGGTATTTGACACCAACTATTCTTGTTGATTGCTTAATTATCTTTAGAAAGCCATAAATATAGTAAATGATACTCCTAAACACTAAATGTGTAGATGTTATGAAAAACTAGAGTGTAGTCATGATCAAGCAAGTGAAAACTAGAGTGTAGGATGAAGGAAGACATGAAGCGGTGACGGTGGGAAGAGATGAGAATTAATTATAAGAAGTATCTGATTTAGGGTTTATTAACTTAGAGTTTAGTAAGACATAAGAAGCTCTAAAGGTGAGACACAGTAGAAGCGATGGGTGAAACATAGTGGAAATAGGAATAGAGTAATGGATAAAATGGAGGAAGTCAGTGACTTAAGCTTTCTTAAATAAATAGAGAAGGAACACGTGATGAGATCATGATAGCATAGGTGATACATGAAGTGATGGAAGAAGACGATAAATGGTGATGATGATGGATGTTGATGGATATGGTTGATCTACATAAATGTTTTGAAGAATGACCAATGTAAGACAAGAGACTAACCTTAGATCCCTATATTCCGCGGGGGATGTAAGCATCTTCCAAATGTAGATCAACCTCCCCAGTTCGCTTTTGATCCCCCTCCAAACACTCGGAACACTAAGAACACATTTGATAGAACTTCAAAGTGTCACTTTCTTTCAATCTGTCTCTCTAGGAGGAAGTGACCTTAAAGATAGTTTTATTTAAAAAATGTGAGGCTCTATTTATAGATCCAACCGTATGAATGGAAAGAGGCGGGAAAAGGAAGCTTCACTAAAAATTTAAGCCCGGTGCTCATTTTGGATCGTCAGATATCACGATTTGAATTTGGATCATTCTTAGCCCTCTGATTTTCTATCCTCCGCTTTAGAAAAAAGTCAAAGAGGCATTAAATAATTCCAAAAATTAATTCATAAAAATGTTTGAAATATCTTTTTGAAATTTAAAAATTATACATATTCGAATATAATGCCAAAAAATTCAGAAAATAATATTCTCACTAAAAAATTATTTTCTTTCAGAATTTGATGTCATAAAAATCATTAAAAATACTTCAAAATTCATAAAGTTCAAAATATCATTCTAAAAATGAATTTAGTCATTTTAGGCTTGATAACACACATGTATAATCAGTTTAATGCAAATATACGTATAAATATAATCATACTTAGCTACTAAAATGTGCATTGTCATGGCCATACAGGAATAGTCTCTCTCTCTTTCTCTCTCTCTCTCTCTCTCTCTCTCTCTCTCTCTCTCCCCCTTTATCTCTCTACATGTTTTTAAAACATATCAAATATATAAACATCTAGGAGAGATCATATGCCTCTTACCGAATCTTAGAAAACAGATTTAAAGTATATAATCATTGTAACGCATGCATGAACCCTCACAATCAAATGGCAGTTATCTCTCCAGACTTAAGAAAACCATGTCTATGTATGTACTCCTCTACTTATGCCTTCCTCGTGAGGAAATGTCATTTATCTCTCCAAAATTTCAAAAACACATATAAAGATAAAGTATACAGTCAGGATCCTCTACATAATATATATCTATCTACTTATGCCTGTCCTCATGAGCAAATGTCATATATCTCTCCAAAATTTTGAAACACATATAAAATATACAGTCAGAATACTCTGGATCATATATCTCTCCCTCTTCTTATGCCTGTCCTCATGAGCAAATGTCATATATCTCTCCAAAATTTTGAAGCCACATATAAACTATACAGTCAGAATCCTCCGCATGATGTATCTCTCTCTCCTAATCCTAGAGAACACTAGACAAGTACACAAACATCTATAAATATGACTATGATCATGACTGTTACATTGTTTGGGATTATCTTCTTCAAGAGGATCTTCCATGGCGGCTCTATCGAGCCGATTCCACGTTCAATCCGTCCGCTGACGACCAGATCAGCCCCATTCTGTCGATCAATTTCATCTTTGGTCAATGAATTCGAGTTCTTCGGAAGATCTTGAGGGCGGCATTGCCCCCGCCATCAACGAAGAAGCCTCAGATCTCGCGAAGAAGAAGCCACAGCCGAAGAAGAAGGCGTTCCCGAAGCCGCCTCGGCCGCCTTTGAAACCGCGCTTGGATGTTGTTGATCAGAGATTGGTCCAAGCGATGGCGGAATCTGAGAGGATCAAGTGGGAGAGATTAGAGCGGATGAAGGCCTCGAAAATGGGGAAGAAATCTTGGCCTTGGTCCTCGGATTCCAGTACTCTCTGCGCGCTGTTCGTTTCCGTCTTCTTCTGCATGATTATCATCTATTCTTCCGCGTTTTCTTGAAGAAGTTTCCCTAATCTTTCGATTTCTTTTGGTGCGGGTGTCAATCTCTAGCCCAGTTTAAAGATTCCCCGGATTTCGCGCAAAATGTCGAAAAAATTTAACGAAAATTAGATCATTCGAATCCTCAGGAATTACCATTTTATACTCATGATATGAACTCGAGAATCAATTTATAGTGAATTCTAAATCCTGGTAAAGCTGGGTTCACTGCGATTGATTGTGTGTTTTCTTGAAAAATCTTGTAAGATATTTCATTGTGTGCATAGCATCGTCGATTTTTCATCTATTAGGGCCATCGAGATCTGTTCTAAAAAATGGGTTGAAAATCTCAGCCGGGTAATTTCTTGCAATCTCTCTGAAGCGTTAGAACACTAGAAAGAATTTGAAAATCTTGTAAATATATCATTGTGTGCATACCATCGTCGATTTTTCATCTATAGGGCCATAAAGATCTGTTCTCAAAAATGGGTTGAAAATCTCAGCCGGGTAATTTCTTGCAATCTCTCTGAAGCGTTAGAACACTAGAAAGAATTTGAAAATCTTGTAAATATATCATTGTGTGCATACCATCGTCGATTTTTCATCTATAGGGCCATAAAGATCTGTTCTCAAAAATGGGTTGAAAATCTCAGCCGGGTAATTTCTTGCAATCTCTCTGAAGCGTTAGAACACTAGAAAGAACTTGAAAATCTTGTAAATATATCATTGTGTGCATACCATCGTCGATTTTTCATCTATAGGGCCATAAAGATCTGTTCTCAAAAATGGGTTGAAAATCTCAGCCGGGTAATTTCTTGCAATCTCTCTGAAGCGTTAGAACACTAGAAAGAACTTGAAAATCTTGTAAATATATCATTGTGTGCATACCATCGTCGATTTTTCATCTATAGGGCCATAAAGATCTGTTCTCAAAAATAGGTTGAAAATCTCAGCCGGGTAATTTCTTGCAATCTCTCTGAAGCGTTAGAACACTAGAAAGAACTTGAAAGAATTGGTATGAGACTGGAGAAGGATGCCTGTAGATAGAGTGGGTTCCTTCTGTTGAGCGAGGCAGAATTAAGATTGCTTCCAGTATATACATTAATTTAGCTGGGAACTCCAACTTTGTGATATTAAAACATATCAAATATATAAACATTTGGAACACTAGAAACAACTTTGTGATGTGATATAACAACTTTATGATAAGTATGGCTCTGGAGTGTGATCCATCTGCACTTGTAACTCAATTTCCGAACCAGTAATGATATTCCAAATGACCATGATGCATTCAGACACATTATCATGGAGACGCGAGAATGGGAATGGTTGGGAGGATGTGGAAGGATCGCCGATGAACTGTCGTTGCTCGGCAGGGGGGAGCAGAAGAGAGAGTACCAGAGGGACTCACAAGTGATCTTCTTCCTGCCCTACCTCCAAGGAGGAAAGGTGATGCAGGATGACTAGATGTGACAGAGCTAGGTGATGACGGAAACTGGATACTGGACGACTAGGGACGACGGGATAAAACAGACCACAAATCACACGATCGAATTCGAAAACTAAATCCGGTGAAAATATTGATGGTGCAGCCCCTCACCTCGTCGAGGACGGGAGTACTGTCTTACAACCTCCGTAGTGATGCAAAGCACCAAAATCAATAACTTCGAACGGGCGATCGCTAGAAGATTCAAAGGCCTATTCAATCTATTCGCTTGAAGATTCAAAGTTCAAATCTAATCCGAAGGCAGTGGATGAACACTTGAAGAATACTGGATGAAGAACACGACACCAAAGAGTGTAGAAGGACCTCGACACTCAATAGTGCGTGAAGAGGCTGGGGGGAATTCTCGACGCGTCGTTGGCGGGATGAATGACGTGCGCTTCGACAGGGTGTCGCGGATCCAATTGCGAGGGCGTCTGGGGGCACGACGGGCATGGGCTGGTGGCCTAGGACTCTGCAGGCACGGGCGGACGGGGCGCGACAGGTGCCTGCGCGGGGTGGACGTATGTGCGGGCGGGCACTTGCGCGGGGCGGACTCCTGTGTAGGCGGGCGGTCTGTGCGGGCAGGTGCCTGCATGGGGCGGGCGCCTATGCAAACGGGCGCCTGCGCGGGGCGGACGCTTGTGCGGGCGGGCGGCCTGGCGGGCGGGCGCCTGCACAGGGCAGACGCATTTGCAGGCGGCGCTTGTGCGGGGCGGCCTGGCGCGGGGCAGCGGCCTAGGGCACGGGGTTGCCTGGGCGTGGGGCAACAATCAAGGGCGCAGGCGGCCAAGGAACAGGGGCTCGGAAGCTGGAGCGCTGGGCGCGGGTGGCCGAGGCGCAGGGCGGTGGCCAAGGGTGCAGTGCGCGGCGGCGATCAGCAACGGCGGCGACTGGAACAGGATGGGGAGGATGGGGCGAGTCTTCCGAGAAGAAAAACTTCAATTCTTGAAATAAACTCGCTAAGTGTTCTTTTGCAACATTGGCCTACATATAGGCCTTGGAGGAAAGAGAAAATAAGAAATAAAATAACAGTCAAGGACGAGGCGATGTGTCGACTCGTCACATCACGAATGGTTCTGCAGTTGTCGTTGGCGACGTGTCATGACGCGGGATATGTCATGCGTAAGTGGAGGCATATCTGTCGTCGGTGGGTTGATGTGGTCATCATCATGGCGGTTCTTCAGTTGACGTTAATGACGAGTTAGGATGCGAGGCGTCTCGGATGACGGTGGCGGCGTGTCCGAAGATCGTGCGTTGACGTCATCGCCACCAAAAGGCTTAAGTAGGCCAAAGCGGGGTGGGTCTTTTCCGGGCATAGATGCGCTGGTAGATCTTATCACTCTGTTTGTAATTCATTCATATTAGCATAAGCGTTAGTTTAACCATGGTCTTTCTAAGTGACTAATCATCATCGATTTTTGTTGTTTTGCTTTTCTGATGCATGCATCTATTTACTGAGTTTATTACCTAGAAAATCTGGAGAAGTCTTTTTTGGGATTCTTGTTGTTATTGATAGAATGATCTTAAAGCTGGAAGCATACCTGAATCCATCAAATTAGATGGATGGAGAGTGGATCTTCAAGACTGTTACAGTACAGAGTAGTTCCTCTTGAGTGGATGGGGGCTCGAGGGTATCACAGCCTCTTAAATAGACCCCAGAAGGGGCTTGTCATATTATAAAACTACCTTTTAATGTTTGTAACTGACCCAGGTCTACGCATTTTTTGCCGTACTCCTTTGAATGATGCTTTAATCCCAGTCTTTATAATATCAGTTTGTAATAACCATTGATGTATCATTATAAATGTGTTAGCTCAAATATGAAAGCCAACAATTTCCCACTTGGGAAACACGACCATTCAAACAACTGTACATCAGAACCTTATGAGCTCAAATTTGGTTATCATAACACAATGCTTATTTCACGATCTCGACCATCATCAATTAAACATAAGACTATGATATTCTTCTCTACAATTTTTATGCATCTCAGACAAAACAATCATGTAGATTCTTTTGAGAAATGACATAGATCATGTATGTGTAGCATGGAAATTTCATTTTGATCTGGTGATGCTTTATGGAGATCCACATTCAAAATGGTTAAAGAAAGATAATCGTTATTTCTGTATAAAAAGTTCCATGTCCAGAATCATGAGCATCCAATACAAACTCCCTCAAGAATTCACAATTCTTCCAAATGAAAATCATTTATATGAGCAGTATGTTCTAAAACCACCGTAGACAGTAAACCTTTGGAAAGCTGATATGCAATCATAGAGTTTGTCCCAATAAACTCTGTAGGCATCTGTCCACTTTGAATTCTCTCATTTATAAACAGGTTCTTGATGTCTATATGCTTACACCTGGTCAAGATCTTGATGTTTGTTGTTATTATAAAATAACACAACTGATATATCTTGAGGGGTTTTTCAAAACCACCGAGATTATGAAATTCTGTGACAATTTTTTCAGAAATAATCCTTAATTAGATGCCCCATATATTGCAACATATTAAACTGCTGCCATGGTGGATGATGCTATTTGGGACTTTTTAGCTCCACTCCTTGATATGGCTCCTCCAGCAAAAGGAAAAATATAACCTGACTTGCTCCTTGTATCTTGATATCCAACAAAATCAGAAACAGAATTCCCAATGATCTCCGAGTTATCCTGCTTATTATACATGATTATGTAGTATTTAGTTATTTTCAAGTTGTACAATCCTCGTTATAAGAAATGCTTTCTCCTTGAGTAAATCCTTATATCTAAATATTACCTTTTTAATAACATATATTCATATATTCATAACAAATAGGCTTCAGATCTCCAAGTAATGAGAAAAAATCCCGAACATCATTCTCCATCATGGACTTAATATCATCATTCATGAGCTAATCCACTCTGGAGAATCCAAACTCTCCATGGATTAATGAAATTTGATTGGACCCTCTTTCTCAGTGTCCATGGCTACTTCATGTTCATGGAGATAAACATAAAAATCATCTGGAATTGCAGATCTCCTTTCTCTTATGAATCTTGTTACCGACAATGATTCTTATGTTGTATCTCTATTATTTTAGATTTGAGGTTGCATGAGTATTTTATTGATCTGGAATCATTGTCACAATTATATTAGGTAATGTAATTTCATCTTGAGATATGATATTTATATTCTCATCTCCTACAAATTCATCATCCAAATAATACTGCATTGCCCATTTCAAATTTGGTCTTACAGGTGGGATCATAAAACTTGTAACCCCTTGATATTTCAGGACATCTGACAAATTTTACAGTCGACTTTCCTCTTATGAAGCTTATAAGGTTTTTTGTCTACAAGAAACCCCTAAATCCTTAAATGTTTAGACTTAGTTTTCCACCTTTCCAGAGCTCATAAGGGGCCGTTTTGGTTGCTTTTGTTGGAACCTATTTATCAGATAAACTGCTGCTTTTAGTGCTTCTCCCCAATGGGATTTTGATAATGAAGTTTAATTAATCATACTTCTTAAATGTCCCACTAAGAGATCCTTTCATAGTGTATTGACCGAAAATTCCATAGTCCTCTAAAACTTAGTGAAAGGCATTCAAAGTTATGCACATGAGTCATCATTTCTACCATATTAATCTAGACCACGGTCATGTTGAATGGGTTTAATTATTTTTCCTGGTTGATTCTCAACTTGAGATAATACATCTAATGTTTAATATTTCTCATGGATGAGATAATAGTATCCATATTTAGAACAATTATCAAATAGTGTCCGATAATTTTCGTTTAAAGTTCTAAGATGTTATGGGCGAAACTCCACAAGCATCAAGATGAATTAGTTCAAAGACTTATGAAGCTAGATTGGACCCTGTTATCCTTATGTTTTTTCTTTTCCCTTGATATATTCGACACGTGTCAAAGTCTTTAAAATCAAGAGAATCAGTAATTCATTTTGACTTGCGCCTAGGACTTATCTTTTGATAAATGTGGCCCAACATCTATGCCCTAAAGATGATGAATTTTCATTTCCTTGCATTTGATACCAAAAGATCTTGTTTGCAAGGATTGATCTGATGAAGATGTAGTGGTGTCAACCAAATACAAGTTATCATAAGTCACCAAAAATCCATTAGGTATGCATATTAAAGTTTGAAATAGGTTTAGCTTTCATCTCAAATGAACAATGATAAGTGGATTTGTCCAAGAAGAAAATATAAGTCAGTTCATCCAAAGATTAGTAAAATAAAAGTCTGATTCAGATAAAAATGGCAAGAATTCTTTAAATAACTCTAACTCTAAGACACCAACAACATCAACCTCCATCTATTGGCCATAACCTTGATAAGTGAATCTTTCATCTTCATTCAGCTTGTGATGTTTGATGTAGCACGGCGTAGATACATTTACATGAGTAGCAGTGCCTGAATCTACTCACCATGTGAATCTTGGTATTGAAGCACAGTTAAATGTTGAAAAAGTAAGAGAAAATGTGATCCTTTTTTATTTCACTAAGAAACATATGTAGCACATTCTTTCTTCAAATTATCTGCCACCCTTCCGAAAGACACATACTCGTTCTTTATGCTGCTTCTTTTCAGGTGAACCTTTGACCACTTGCTTGTCTTTACACTTCCTTTGTCCTTGAGCTTACTCGGGGATTCCATAGTGAGGTGAGAAATTTGAAATTTCTCAGCCTTTGGTCTCTCCTCTTCTTGTACACAGTGAGAAATGAGCTCATTGAGGGATTGAGAGTCTCTCTAACAGCTACATCTCACTTTGTATTGATTGAATTGTGTAGGAAGAGATCTGAGAGCCATGTAGTCAATGGATTTTTCAGGTAGTTCCAATTTTAAATCCTTAAATCTAGAACTAATATGAGACATTTCAATGATGTACTCTCTTTTGTTGCCTTTACATTTATATCTAATGGTATTTTGGAAATTCTCAAAGGTACTTATCGCAACTCTATCACTTGGGTAGTACCTCTTTTAAAGGTATCAAAGAACTTTGGCTTCATTTTCCTCTTCAACTACTGTATCCATTAAGGACTCACATATAGTACACTTTATGACCATCCAAATCATACAATTTGATATTTTCTATTTACCATAAATTTTTATTCTCTGTGGAGGATGAGTCTTCGATGTCTTTTGGTTGACCATTCATCTGTGTATTGTCAAGGTTTATCGCAGCACGATAAAGTATCACAAGTTCCTTCCATTTCTTTCAGTTTGACCCATTGAGCATTTAAATGGAATTCACATTTGTACATATATTTGAAACTGAACTTGATACTAAGAAAATAATGCATTTGAAAATAAAATTAATTCTATTTTCCATCACTTGAGAGAAGATGGCGTAATGATTTCCCTAGCCAAGGTAGAGGATTATCCAAGAAGAGTTCTTTGATAATTTTCTAATACATTAATACTGGCTAGATCGACTGATTAAGGTTTGATGGTTAACCATAACCTAATTCATTTGGTATTCCCGTACAGATGAATGATTATGTATAAATCATCATCAATGAAGATAAATGTTCGATGAGAGAGCCGGCATACTCCTTTGATCTTTTGGAGCATGATGTGTAGCTTGGTCCTCCACGTGCTGGTACCTCAATTTTTTGATCTGATTAAATTGAGTATTGATTAATTAATATACGTGCAGATGTAGTTAATTCATAAGGTTGGAGAATAGAGGTTATTGGACTGTTAGAGTTTTAACTAGCAACTAATACATGGACCTAGAGGGTCACATGCATAAGAATTTTGGACTTTGGAAACTTTTATGAAAATTTTCCAGGGACATGCTTCTATGAAATTTCTAAGAGATACAAATAGGGGAGGACACCCACTTTTGATTGCATGCGATCTTTTCAGTGAGACTTTTTATTTTTGATGAGATTGCCAACGATGATGCAAGGTCATCATAATTATATAGACGTAATAATAAGCTAGCTATGTGAGATGGGCAACTATGGAATGTGAAGTGCATGACCTGTGATGGCCATATGCAATTGCAAAGCGATCAAACAATAAACAATGAACACATCTTTATATAATAAAAGGCACTAGGAAGATAAATTTGAAGACCCCCCAAAAAATCTCTTGATATCATTCGTGATGTATATTTTGTTTGCCCTAATATTTCTTTAGGGGAATATTTGTAGATTGTGATCTCAATTGATATGGGAATCTATTAGTTCCTTCAAGTACATCTTGGGTTATTTTATATTACATAAAAATCCAAAGTCCAATCTGGGTATACTTATAGGTAAAGAAAATAGTGGGGGTTAGAGTGACACATCTCTATAATTTGCTTCCTTTTGAATTTTTTTTTTGGGCAAAAACACGGTGCCGGGTACAACCAACCAAAAGGTTGTGGCCGTAGACCGATCTAGTCATACCCTAGACGCCACCCAGGGATGTTTTATATATTAAGTGAAGTGTTATAAGCGTTTATAGGTGTGGAGTGAGCGTAAATGTCCCAATTACACACTGACCCTACTCGCCCACACCCATGATGCAAAAGGAAAATGATACAAGAGTGATACTGGTGCAGCTCCCGGAGAAGGCCGCGTGTGCCTTCAGCGTGCTTGTACCCCTCGGAGGTGATGATGCATGGAGTATTAGCGACCCTCGTGCCATCAGATATCATCGTTGAGGTACACCTTCCTTTTGAATCAGGTCTTGCTCTAGGTTCTTTCATTTTTTTGCCGGCTTAGTAGTTTTCGCATTCTTGCAAACTTTAGCTTTTATTTTTTACAATCCATACATTGACTTTTCACTATTTTTAAGGTAAATTGCTGATTTGAGAAAGTTAATATCCAAGTGAAAGTCATTGCTAAAGATGGTAAGATGTTTATAAAAAAGTATGCTTTGTTCATTCTTTTTCAGTAAAATTTATCAGACGATTCAAGTATAAACTCTTCACTTCCCAAACACTATGCCCACATCGAGTTTAACTCGCCTTCTCTGTCTTCTCCAGCAAGAGATGGATGTTTCAATGGATTCGACTTCTGGATCGTCCTCTCTGCCTAGCACAACTGGTCGAAGAGGCATACCGGCAGCCTCCTTCGTGCAAGATGTTCAGACCTATCTCACTCAATCTGGCTTTGATGTGAGCACCGCCCTCACCTTTCTCCAGGAAAGGTACGTCTTTTTCCTCCAATTTGTGATTTGGGTTAAACCCAGAATCCGGTTTTTCGGATTCCTTGATATACGGAGGAATCTCGCTTCGAACACTCGTTAAATGCAGTTTTTTTTGCTTTTCTCTCGCTGAGGATTCCCGTAAATCTAGTCCTTTCGTTGAGAAATTCCCTAGTCCTTGGCATTGGATCCTATTTGAACTTGATCTGTTTCTTGGTCTTGAACTTGATGACAGAACGTGATCGAAATGTTCGACTTACAATGATGATTTCAGTTTTTATTTGAATCGATTATGTAACCCATATGGCCTTGTTTATCAACGAATTATTAATCTGATATTAGTTTCTGTTCATTGTTTATGATTCATTTTATCCGTTTAAATCTCTGACTGTGAGATGAGCAAATGGGTTCTATAATTCCTCAGCTTTGCAAAAACTTTAAAGTTGGATGTCTTATATAACTTCTTTGCATACTGGTCAAATTGGGTTTTGTCCTAGAACACGCAACCCAGTTCTTCTAAATCCCCAGCTGAGATTACATTTTCCGGAACCTAGAATTCATGTGGACGTAGTTGACGGAGAGGTAATTAACAAACAAAATTGAATTTTTCAACGATAACTATCATCGTTTTCAGTAACCCTTTGAATTAACAAACAAAATTGGGTTTTGTCCTAGAACATCGTTTTCAGTACAGCTTTTCAATTATAACTTAAAGATTTGACTACTTTATGAGCATTTATAACTTCTTTAGAGAGTTTAGTTCATGTAGTACTGAAGAATTCTTATTAAACCGTTTGAATGATTTCTTTCCTACAGGTTACAACAGTATAGAGTGGTTGAGATGAAACTCTTAGCCCAGCAGAGGGATATTCAGGTTAGTTCGTGAAGCCATTTGACATCAAAATTTCTTTTATATGAATTTTTATCTAAATCGTTCACAAGAGTTGTATAATTTATAAACTTCATTGACTTTCATTTGATATCCAGGGAAAGATACCTGAAATCGAAAAGTGTCTTGAAATAGTCTCAACACTGAAAGCTAAGAAGGGTACTGGTGAGGTTAGTTTGTTCTATCTCAATAATTTAAAGAAAGTTAATGCCATTGCCATATTCGTTTCTTGGTTCAACTTAATATTTTCAACTTAATAATAAATGATCATTTTATCGTTTATCTCCTTGTCGGAAATACCTTCCTTCATCATAATTTGGCAGAAGGAAATGTCTTAAGCATATTTATGCATGTAAAATTATCTACTTGAAAACTTACAATAGAAGTATGCTGCGCAACTTCTTTATTCGATTTATATTTTTATGTTTGGTTATGAAACTTTAATGTTCTGAAATAATTGTTATAATGATAAAAATATGAAAATGCTCTGATCCCGTTTTGAATGCTACTCCTTGAACCAGCGAATCAAATAATATTCTCCAAATCGTTCTAATTTCCAAACTTAGAAATAATTGGTACAATGATAGGAGTAATACATGAAAACTGCTTGGAGAAGCAGAGTCACGGAAGTATTTTGAATTCACGCTCAATTCCAAACGTCGATAGAATACTGCTCTGACAACGCTTGGATCCCAATCTTAGTACTCCTCTGAGAATCAATTGAACGAAAATATTCCTACTATCACACTTAATTCCAAACTTAGATAGGATGATACTTTCTACTTTTTATGCAGGAGTTCATAGCTGACTTTGAGGTTTCGGAAGGAATATACTCACAGGCTAAGATTCAGGAGACAGACTCATTTTGCCTATGGCTGGGTGCAAACGTTATGCTTGAATATTCTTGTGAAGAGGTGCATTATCTAGCTCCTCTTTTTTTGGCTGTGGCCAATAAGATATTGTTGATTAATTGGATTTTTACGTGGAGCTATTTGTGACTTGAATTTAGGCTATGGAGCTGCTGACGAAGAATCTTGAAAATGCCAAGGCAAGTTTGGAGGTTCTCATCACTGATCTCCAGTTCTTGAGGGACCAAGAAACTATAACTCAGGTGAGAAGTCTCATTTCTTGTTCTTCTAGGTTTATATTGTTTATTCATAAGCTACTGCGAGGAATAAATGGACTCATGTTATGCCCAAACTTGATCCCTCATCTGTGGCATGATTATGATTCTTGCGTGGTCCCATGGGTAATGATTTTCCATTATGATCTTAACTTCTTTTTTCTACTTTAGAAATCATGCCGGGGGACTTTCCTTTGGAAAAAAGGAATTTTGACTTTTTTCTTGGTGCAAATATCTCTCATATAACATGAGTCCCTTTATTCATAGAAGCTCTCTTCCTGTGGCGACAATTTAATTGACTCAGGTCTTGCCAAAAATAATAAAGATGAACTTCAAGCTTCTGTTCTTTGGGTTGATGCATGCAAATAAGCATTTTTTAATGATAGGTGACAATCGCGCGGGTATACAACTGGGATGTGCACCAGCGAAGGATGAAGCAAGCAGTTCAGGTCGCATGAAGCTTGAGTTATTGAATGAAATATATTTTGCTCTTTCGGGGAGAAGAAATTTATTTAGCATTTTAGAATATCTCCGGCTTCAGTGTGCTTACATTAATAATTTTGCAATTTATGGACAAGAATCTTTATCCTGTTGAAGAGTTCCTTTCTCTATCATAAACATCTGTCTGTCTGTAATACATTATCTTCTACGCATTTCTCTCTCTCTCTCTCTCTCCGTGAATATATACTGTGTGTGATTCATAACCCTTTTCCCTTATTGCTGTTCTTCAGTTGGCTTGCCTTTATCTGTTCGCTTCATTCATTGATGAATTCAATATGTGAGCTAGGAACTGTACGGAGGGATCATGGTCTGAGTGCGAGCAATGTAGAGGGGGAAAGGTGAAGATTCTTCCATTTGATTCCTTGAAAAAGGATGCGATTGATGGGATGATGATGGACGGTTGATGACTGAAAATGTGATTAGTGGTGATGGACAGTTCATCTCACATCCTTTAATGTTGTGAAATCCTGTAACAGTACGTCGTGGTCACAGATTCCATCATGTCAAATCACAAGATGTCACTGACCGTCATCCACCCTCATTGTGGTCATCCGTCAGAACTTGGGAACAATAGGCAAATGTCTAGAAATTTGTATGAGATCTAAGAAATTGAGATATCATATTCACATTTCCAAAGTATAGATACAATGCCCAAGAAGATAACTTTTTTTCGTCAAATTTTTGCAGCCTTTGCAGATTGTGTTGAATCTGGGGAGAATCATATTTTCTCTATCATTTAATTGTTTCCTTCAAGTTTATTCTCAATCTTTGGATAGCTTCTGTGAGCGCATGATCACTCTTGCTTCTTCTATTGTATTTTTGTTTTTTCAAAAATTTAAATAGATTGGTCATTCCTTTGAATTTGATTGGATTAATATTTTCGACCTATTCATTATCATTTGTCGACTATTTTTATAAAATCTGAAAGATAATTAGAGAACAATAGAACCAGCCATTGAAACATTACATTATCACGCTATTGGACTCTTGTTATAAATCAACTACTTAAAATTGTTGCTGCAGACAACATATCGCTTTCTAGATTGCCCGAATGTTTAACTGTTGAGATTCATATTTTGATGATAGGTCAGGAATGCTATAATAATTCATTGATCGGATAACATTTAAAAATTACCTGCCTCACCGATAAGTGGACTCTTTAAAATCTCATTAGCAACACTGTAAAGAGGCTCGACTTCTGTTACTCCATACGTGTTGGCTAGATGTGCATGGTGATGTTAATAGGTCTAAACTAGAAGGAAAGATCCAGCAATATGCAAGTATGGCATAAGTATAAATGATGATAAGTTTATATAAATGATGAGTCAAAAAGTTCTCTTCACAATACAATGATAAGTCTATAGAAAATTAAACCATAACGGGGGAAGGTGAGGATGATAGGGGTTGCAAAAGAGGGGCCAGTGCCAGTACTGTGGGAATAATGAGGATGACAAAGGAGGTGTGGTGCTATCCATCAGCAGTGTTATTCATCAGGAGGCAGTAATCATAGTTTATTTTAAAAAATATTTAATACTTCAGTAATGCAATTTATTAATTGTAATTTATTTTACATTTAGCTAGTTTATTATGGCTATTTGTGGCCACACTATATGCCCTGAGTCTGGTTGAGCATCAACACTCAATGATGTAGAAGAAATCATGCATGGTTTGTCATGTATATTATAGACACAAAGCCCTTCAAAGACAATGATAATGAAACAGTTTTTGTAGTTTCAGATAGGGAAATACACTTTTTTAGTATGCCACCAGCATAAAGTTGATCCCTTGCAAAATACACTAACATGTAGTATATATGATGACACAATTTTTTTTTAGTGATGTCCAGAGTTCCATCACTGCAGGATCCATGACAAGTGGAAGGGCATTACCAGCAAATAACAATGTATCCTGGACATATGAAAAGCCCCAAAAAAATGAAGTGATAGCCCAATACTCATCATGGAGAACCATGGATACTAAGGGGTTCAGTATTATGAATGTTCTTTGTTGAGACAAATATCAGCCCATATAGATCAAAGGTAACATATACTTCTACAAAGAGGCTACAATGGGTCATGAAAGGGAGGCTCATGGAGCTGCTGGCTGATACGTCTAAAAATGAGGTGATTTAAAGAGAATAAATTAGTCATTTTAAACTTCAGCAATAAATTTTAATTTTCCCTTCAATACTCAACTGTGATTTTTTCATAAGTCTGAAATTTGGTTTTTTAGAAAAAGAGAGGAATTTAAAAAGGGACACATAGTGACACAGAAAACAGAGAAATAATCTTTACCTTATGATTGAAATATATGTGGTCAGAAAGCCAATTACATATTTTATATCTTGCTTCTTTTATACACTATTCATTTATATAAGGTATTAATTATAGTGAAAGTGTGATGCTTATACATGATCTATGTTCCTAATCATGGAATTCAAAATAGTCTTAGTTAGGTGATAACATGATAAATGCATGAATATTTAGATATATTTTACCCACGGATAGAAAAGCAATTAGAGATTTCACCCACGTATCTGATTCTTTTAGTGAAGCATGGGAAAGATTCATCGAAAGACCTAAGTACAAAATGCCCTCGTCATGGTCTTCCTGATTGGCAAATAATACAAATTTTTTATGATGGGTTGAATGACCATGAGAGAGGTAGAGTAGATAGTGCAAGTGGTGGTACTTTTATAGATAAAAATTGGCAGATAGTTGTGCACATCATCAAGGTCTGAGTCATGATGGGAGAATTTCAGGACCAAAACATGGAGGGCTGATTGATGATAGTGCACTAGAACCTGATTTGTGGAAATATAAGGTAGAGAGGGATTTGGGCAAGGTGGGTAAGGTTGTTGAGGAGCCTGCCCAGAACATGAAGAAGACGATGCGTTCATCTCCAACCTTTACTTTCCCTTCTACTATCCCTAAACATCCTTCTCCTCTTTGTTTCATTTGTGAGAATTTTGATCACACTAATGACATTTGTCCTACTCTAGAACAGGTGAATGCATATGAGGGAAATAACCTCATGCAGAGAGATTGGAATCAGAGGGGAAATTATGGAAATCAGGGATGGAGTAGAGAAGGGAAAAACAGCTTCCAGCCACGTCCATATCATCAGAAAAACAACCAAAATTATCAGAATTTTGCTTCAAAGCACCGTCCTAATTTTGTTTCAAATTTTCAAGATTCATCTTCTAACTCCATGATGGATATGTTGAAGCAGATGATGCTAAAGCAAGAGGAATTCCTAGAGAATCAAAGTAGAATGGAGGGTATAATGGAGAATTTGGAGAGGAAGAATGCTGGAAAAGGAGGGAAAATTTCTCAAGGAAACTTCAGAGGTGACAAAAATAAAGGCAAAATGGATGACTTTGGCACCATTGGCCATAATTCAGATCGACTTCCAACCCAAAAGTGTTAATATGAGAAATAATTCTTTTATTGATCATATTTTGATGATTCAGAAAATGTTCCACGTACTGAAAGTTTCGAATCTCATAAATCTTATCATGAACATGTGAATCTAAGTGGAATTTCTAGATTAAGGAATGGGAAGGAATTAGCTGTTCTATATGAGAAAAAAACCTTGTGAGGAACCTGATGTAGAGGAAGAAGATAGATGTGTTGATGATTTGAGGAAAGACCTTGAGGACTCCCTAGTGAAAAAAATCACACTAGAACCTAACCCAAAAGATTATGAACCCCCTATTACTTTCCCCCAAGCCTTAAAACCCTCAAAATTTCCTCCTAGTGATAGTCACTTGCTTAAAATTTTGAAGAAAGCTGAAGATTAAGCTTCGCGGCCATTTTTATGTCAATGCTTTAGAGTGTGTTTTGATGAATGTTCAAAGTGATGCATGCCTCAATAAGGGTTGTGAAAAAAACACAATAGGCCCTCAGTTATGTAGCTGATTGATTGGATGTGAAGATAAAATAGGAGCCTTACATATATTAAAAGGCTACTTAGTTTGTCCATATGCTGAACAAGTCAAATCATGTATTTAGGACTTGATTTTTTTATGACATTAAGATAAACATAGTCTATAACAATTTTCTGGTATTTGTGTGAATTTGTCTTTGTTTTATTTGTTGAATAACTTATTCAAAATCCTATTTACTACCTTCAAGTGTTTAAGGCTGAATTTGCTGATGATTTAATGATTATGAATTACATGAAGGTATTATTATCCAATGGTGATATCTTTATTTAAATGATGTGGTAAACATAACTAAAAGTTTAATAATATTTCAAAACTCAAATCATGGGCATAACAGCTAGTTTTTACTCTTAACTCTTGAAAGGTATTTTCAACTGATGGCAAAATTGTAAAGATAAAAAATCGAAGTGAAAATGATTATTATTTTATATTGCTTAATCATAATCAATGTATATGACTGTTGGAATTTTGAAATATTATCATTATGCCCTTTCATATTTCTAAGTCCATATATACAGTCTTAAGCCCTAATTTCAAACTATCCTCTCCTTGTCCTTTGAAAATCAGAGTCCAAAAGCAAGAGATATATCTCAATTCGTGGAGAAATTATCAAGCAGTGTTTAAGAAATATTTGAAGAGATCATTTATTTCTAACATTAATCCAACTCCAAAGAACTTGAAATCGTGTGTTTTGGTGCCGGTTATTTCAAGATTCGAAGGAAAGAAGGCCGACATTTGAACTTCGCACATCCTCGACCTTGTGATAAGTGTACAACATTTAAAATAATTTCAATCTGATTTTGAGCTTTTTTTAACATATCAATTTTTTTAAAAATCCATACAAAACCAAAAAAATTAGAATCACATCATTTGGTTGATGTTGGAAAGAATTACATGAGTTTAAAGTAAAAAATGGAGGGATCATCCACTGAACTAAGGACATGAAAAGATTGATATCTAGATATTTATGTGATTATTTTTTGAATACATTGTGTGAGATAACAGTTGTGAGAAATCGTGTTTCATAACTGTTCTAGGTGGAATGATCGCATTTGGTGCAGGATTGAACAATATATTTGATGTTTTAAGCATCAAAGGTGAAACACGAATCAATAATTTCATGCAAAGAAAAATGTGGAGGAGAAGAGGACTGAAGACGACTACAAACAAGGAGGTATTAATTAAGGGAATTCATAGTTATATTTATAAAATTTTGACATAAATGTGTCCTTGTTGAAATATATAAAGTTGGTCCTTGTCTTGAATACTATCTTAAGTAGCCATCAATACTAAGTGTTGTTGAGGACAAGATATTATTCAGAAATATACTGTTATTGTTAGATGTTTGTGATCACTCAGGTTAAGGCTTTGGAGGGTTTTGCTTGCCATAAGAAGAAGGCTTTAGGGGCCAAGTTGAAATAGATCAAGCAATGTCATTCCATGGAAGCCTTTGAGGGTTGAGGACGACAAAGCTTCATCGACTTTTTCTTTTTCTTAGTATCCTTGTTCAGCCCTATTTCCAAGTGATTTTCTTTGGGCCATGCACACAAACTTGTTTAGGGAACATCATCACCTTGGAAGCCTTTGAGGGTTGAGGACTACAAAGCTTCATCGACTTTTTCTTTTTCTTAGTATCCTTGTTCAGCCCTATTTCCAAGTGATTTTCTTTGGGCCATGCACACAAACTTGTTTAGGGAACATCATCACCTTGGAAGCCTTTGAGGGTTGAGGACTACAAAGCTTCATCGACTTTTTCTTTTTCTTGGTATCCTTGTTCAGCCCTATTTCCAGGCGATTTTCTTTGGAGCATGGACACAAACTTTGTTAGGGCACATCATCACCTTTGGACGGATATCCCCGAACAACATTAAGGATTAGCATAAGCTGTCTAAAAAAATAATTGTGTCTCCCATTTCCCCTACCTCATTTCTTAGGTAGAAAAATCCTAGGCTAATTAAAAATAAAAATATAATATAAATATAGAACCTAATCCCCCCCCCCCCCCCAGGTTATTCCTTGGCCGCCTAAACTAACACAAGCCACTATCACTATTCCTTTGTTAGATTCAATTCAGAATATTCCTTCATACTCAAATTTTTTGAAAAATCTTTGTACTCCATTGAGGAAGCAAGACATGATTCAATTATCTGATAGTATTAGTTCTACTCTGTTAAATCAAATTCCTAGGAAGAAAAGGGACCTAGGAGCTCCATTGATTAAATGTGAAATTTGAGGTATGATATTTAGTAGATCATTTTTTGACACAGGGGCAAGAGTGAATATTATACCCAAAGCTACTTATGATAAGTTTAAATTTGTAGGATTAGAGCCAATCATGATAGAATTGCAGCTAGCTGATGGATCAATTAAAAAACCATAAGGGAGACTAGAGGATGTGAGCCTGAGAGTAGAGAATTGTTTTCCTGTTGATTTTATTGTATCAGACATGAAGGTTACATAAAATTTGAGCCATGCACTTATAATTCTTGGTAGACCTTTCTTAGCAACAGCCCAAGCAACTACTGATTGCAGTAAGGGACAGTTGAACTCAAAGTTGGCCAAGAGAAGATAGACATTCAGATTTTTTAAGCTTATAAAATTCCCCTAAAATTCTTGCAAGGATGCATGTGTTTGTGATCTTGTTGATGAAAAAGATTTTGAGCTGCATGCATCCCCTTCAAATTCAATTTTTCCTTAGAAGATGAGAAGGAAAAACACGATCTAGATATTGATGTTCCACCTAATATGTGTACTTCTGAGTATGCATTTTTAGAACTCAAACCTCTACCAAGCGCTCTCAAGTATGCGTTTTTAGGACCTCATAGACCATATCAAATCACTATTTCTTCTTATTTATCTTCCAATCAAGAAGTGGCATTGTTGAAAGTTTTATCTTTGCAAAAATCAGCTATAGGATTTTCTACTGATCATATTCATGGCATTAGTAGAGAGGTCTGTTAGCATCAAATTTTTATTGAGAGAAACATCAAACTATCTAGAGAGGCTCAAAGGTGCCTAAATCCTCATATGTTAGGAGTGGTTAAAAATAAAATCATTAAATGGTTGAAACCTGGTTTTATTTATGCGATTTATGACAGCCCCATGGGTGAGCCCTGTTGATGTTGTGCCTAAGAAATCTGAAATAACCGTGCAGAGGAATGAACAGGAAGAAAAAAGCCAAACTAGACTTCCCACAAGATGGGGAATTTGCATTAGTATAGAAAATTGAACTTAGCTACCAAGAAAGACCACTATCCTCTTCCATTTATTTATCAAATTTTAGAAAAACTTTCAGGGCAAGGAATTTTTTTTTTCTTGATGGTTATTTAGGTTATAATAAAATTGCTATACATGAAAATGATCAAGAAAAGACCACATTTACATGTCCTGTAGGGACTTTTACTTTTAGGAGGATGCCTTTTAGTTTGTGTAAGGCATCAGCCCCCTTTCAAAGATGCATGAGTGCCTTATTCTCTGAATTAGTGGGAAATTGTATAGAGATATTTATGGATGGCTGATAGAACCAAAATGTGCCATTAAATCATACATATTTTAAAGTCAATTTGGGGACATTTCAGGTGTATTTTCTCCACTTATATAATAATTTTGCATTTCATGCACCAAATAGATCAAGTGATTAAAATTCCATTTTAATCTAACTTTTTATGCATGTTCTACATGCTTAAAGATTTCCTAGAAAAACAAGTTTAAAACATTTTCTAATGCTCTATTTAAAACATTTTCTCCATTTTCTTACCTATAGTGTTGCAGGGAAGAAAATGAAGTTGGATAAAATAAATGTAAGAGAGAAATAGAGAAAATGAATGAAATGAAGAATAAGAATTTTGGGCCGGCTAGCCAACCAGGTGCGTGGAGCCCAAGCAAGCTGCAGGCCAGAGAGCACAGGGCTCAAGCCAGCCCACAGCCGGCAAGGGACGACGTCCGCCAGACATACACCCATCCAACGACAAGGAGTAAAAAAGCCCACAAAGAGACCCATAGAGAAAACTAATCGCGTGCTGAGGTATGGCATTTGATTTCACTTTAGAATTGTCATTCAAATTTATATAGCGACGCTTGTTTTAAAATTCTTCCATATGGGATTGAGAATCCCACATTTTTTTTACTCTCGCAGCGGGCCAGGACACGAATGGGAAAGAATGTGATCGTGAACCAACGGGCCGCGATCTAAACAAAATAGAAAGAAAATTAATACCAGGCTCCAAGCCAACCCGGCCTGTAGCCCGTGTCTTTTCGGGCTTTCTTTAAGTAGCAGGATATGATCTCAGCCGTCTAATCTTGTTAGAGAAGATTGGGCGGTTAGATCTATCTCGTCTTATTTAATCTATTTTTATTTGGTTTCAGGCTTCCTATTGGTTGTCGTGGATGACGTGGACACGGGACCCTTCGCCGAACGAATGAGAAGATAGACCACTGATGAAGCAGCTGACAGGGCAGCAGGCATTGGATTGAGATGAAGGAAATCTAACAGCCAGGGGCATTTTGGTCCACCCTGGCCCCTGGTCGTTGACGCAGCTGGCCGGATGTCATTTCGATTGGTGAGGGGGACCATTAGGTGATCTAACGGCCGGGGAGGATCCCAAGGCCATTTCCCTCCATTGGACGCCTTAGGAGATCCCTCCCAAGCCATTAAAGGGGCCCTGAAGGCCCCCAATTTCAGCATCTTCTCCACCAAATTCTCAGTCCAGTTTTTGAAATAAGAATCAAAGGAGGGGTTGATCCTCCTTCCTTTCATTTTCTTTCGATTCTCTTGGTTGACGGCGGCGACAGTGCCGTGACCTGAAGGGAGAACGCAGCGAGAGTGAAAGAAGGAGTTTGAGATACTTACCTGAAGGACGGCACGACCGGAGTAAGGTCTGGAGCTGTTGGCGACCATGCGCAGGTGCAAGAATCCGGTAAGTAATCCACCATCGAATCACTTTCACATACATTTTCTAAAAGACATTAATAGATCCTGAGTTTTCTGAGAAGTTTGCACAATAGATTCATTTAAGCATTTCGTCAAACACGTCTAGTGTCGATGATTATTTTCTTATTTGATTAAGTTTCATTTTATCAACCTTATAGAATTTAAAAATATATTCATTCATCTTAATCGGATTTCTCTCAGGCATTCTTTCGAACTCCTCACGGGCATTCGACAGAAACACCCTTTTTATTTTGGTTTTCTGCTTCAAAAAATATATTCTAAAAATAAACTATCAAATTCTAGCGGTTATTCTGTCAAACACCAGAGTGGCATTCGACACAAGACCATTCTTATCTTCATTTTCTTCTATAAAATCTATATAAAAATACATAAAAAGCTTATAGCATTTATACAGTATTCATATCTCTCTTAGTCGACCCTCTAATGGGCATTTGGTCGAACACCTCTCAGGTGTTCAACTAAATCACCCTTTTATTCCCTTAAATTGACCCTTAGAAAAATATTAAAAATATATATATAAATATTAAAACATATAAAAACATTTTAAAATACATATAGTTCTTATATAATAAATATTTCATGTATAAAAATAGTAATATATAAGTATAGGTGATCTTATATTAATATAACTATCCTTTATTCCTTCTCATTTAGTACATTACAATTACTTAATACTATTTCCTTATATACATTCCTCATATATAAATACTTCTATAACCCTCCTGTTCACTCTTATTATATATACCCATCTATCTAACTCTTCTTCTTTCTTTTGTTCTCTTATTAAACACAAGTCAACTACTCCACCAAAGAAAAGGAATTGTTAGCAGTTATTTTTGCTTTAAAAAAATTATGTTGTTATTTATTAAGTAGCAAGATGGTTATTTTTTCTGATCATGAAGCTTTGAATATTTTGATAAATAAAAGGGAAACTAAACCTAGACTCATGTGATGGATTTTATTGATGCAGACATTTGATTTAAAAATTAAAGAGATGGATTTGCTTATTAGAGCCGATCGTTCAAACCTCTACGCTTAGCACCATGGGTCATATTTTTTTTCTTTTTCCCACATTTGATTGCATGCATCGTATTTCAAAATTCATAGCATGTGCTCATCATTTTATTGCATTCATGCATATACCTATCATCTCATCATCATCGGAACCCTATCCTATATGTAGTATTTGGCTAGGACAATGGGTGGGACACGTAGCACTATCCAAAGGGACTACATTTTGGATCATGGATACGAGCAACGACGTTGTGAATTATGATGAGATCATAAGACGGTGATCACTAGTCTTTAAACATGTATCCTAAATATTTCTATTTGATGAATAGTTGAGACGGGCATCGAATTATCCGAAAAGAATAAAAATAGTTGATCATAATACTATAAGTATAGCTGATCCTGTGGCTATTAGTGTGGTGACACTAAGTACAGATAGTGGGCGCTCTTTGGAGAAAGAGTTCATTGAATTGATCCGTACGAACCCTAAAATGGTATTATACCTAAACATCAATCAGGTTGATTCAAGTCACAGTTGTACAAGTGATCCACTGACCTGAGACACCAAGGACATCTCGTGAGTGGATGAATACATTTTAACTATGATTTATGAGCCTCTAATCATGGGATTCAGATAAGTTATAGATTGGTTATAGTAAGAAGCTCACGGAGATGATTGAGTGCTCAAGACGGGATCATCCGCCCTCGGTATAAGAGGAAATTGACTCAAGGAAGATGATGCAGAAAAATTTCTGGACAGAATAGTGAGGATATTGGAGAAGGCCTTCTCCAATGATCCCTGTTACACATCAGCACTAATCAAATGAAGGATTAGGGTTTGACGATAAACCATACCTTAAGTCATTTGAGAGTCTCGTGCGAATGATGGATTATACATATATGGTAACCGATGACAGTAAAGGTTCCATGACAGAATTTGAGACTACTCAGTATCTTCTAGAGCACGAGGTGTAGTTTGGCACCTCATGGGCTAGAAACTTAACCTATCGATTGAGATAAATTAATCCTTATTTAATTAATCTATATGTTGATATTGTTAATTAATAAGGTGGTCAATAAATGTTATGCCACTAAAGTTATTAACTAGAATGATACATGGGCCTAGAGGGTCACATGCACATGGCCATAAGGTCATTGGTGTATATATTTTACTTTGTAGGGTTTTTTGAGAAAAACCTTAAGTCAAATATAAATAGGGAAAGGGGTCTCATTTTAAGCACCCATGCAAGCCTGATTTGAGAGCCCCTCCCTTTCTCCACACTCATCCAAGGAAGAGTGTCTTCATGGTGAGGAGATGTTTTATATTTTCAAGAAGAGTTGAAGAAGAAGACGTGGAGATCCAAGCGTCAAGTGATCTCATGGATACTTCTAGAGGCTGGACGCGTGAACGGCTTCAGGACAATCTCGGAGTGACAAAGTCAAGGGTGGAACAAGTTGCCCAAAAGGTACTTCAATGTTTGATAATAAAGATCGATTGTGAATCATTCGACATGCTTCCACATCCATGGAAATGTATTTTCCATGGGCGAACCAAGCCACAGAACCCAACAATATCTGCCCCCCGCACCTTACTCTATGCATATGACCCACATGGGTACGCAAAACCCCATGTGTCACCACACCTGGATGCCCTGTAGTGTACCCACGCGGTGCCATCTTATGGAGCACCACTAGCACCCCCGGTCTCACCTGAGTACCCCACGCCTTACCCGCAAACCTATCGGTCGGTACACGAGGGACACTATTCCCCATTGGCTCCAAGACAGCACAGGGCCCCTATGGCCAAGCTCAGATGCACACACCGCCATATGGCCATTGGGCTCTTCCAACACCGTACCCTTTTGGGGTGCCTCATGCACCCCTAGTGGAGCACCCATTGTATGTGCCGACGCTGAGCCACCCATCGCACGCTCTTTGTGTTGCACACGACATGCCTCCGACACTGCTTATGCCTCCGTCGTAGCATGCCTACCAACCGAGACCATCAACTGGACATTATTATGCCCCGGCGCCTCCTGCCCCACCACTAGCAGCACCCGCTCCTTACGCACCATATGCGCCTCCAATCCAGTATGGGCAGTACGCGCCACCGGCACCACCTGTGCATGTCACTCAGAATGCGCCTACAGAACATCATACTAGGTGGCATGCGGATCACATAGGACCTTGGACCTCGACCTGCCCTCCTAGGGCCAACGATCTTGCTCCGATAGTGTAAACCCTATTCTAGATTCACTTTTGACTCACCATCACCCATTTTTGATCATTTGCCTGATAAGAAGCTCTTGGAAGTCCAAGCAATAAAAATACCATGGTACACACATATCTTTAATTATTTGGTTTTAGGTCAACTTCCTGATGACTGGGATGTTAATGCTAGAAAGAGGTTCTATATAGAACTAAATAAAGCAATATTTATGGGAATAATTTGAATTATTTCATCAAGGGGTTGACCATATACTTACGAGGTGTGTACCCTAATGTTTTGAACCTAATGGAAGATTTAGAATCTTGTCATTCTTCTCCATACGGGGGACATTACTCTTCTAAAATTACAACTTCCAAGATCTTTCAAGCTGGCTTCTGTTGCCTACTTTGCACAGAGATTGTTTTGAATTATGTAAAGTTAGTCTAGCATGCCAGGCTGTAGTGAATCTGCGGTAGCAATATCACGTGCACTTGCAGCCAGTTATAGAAGTTGAGGTGTTTAATTTATGGGGAATTAACTTCATGTGACCATTTCCAATTTCTGAGGGATATGAATATATCCTAATGGGAGCTGATTATGTTTCCAAATGGGTGGAAGTCGTTCCACTAGATCAAATGATCACAAAGTAGTGCTTAAATTAGTTTACAGAATATTATTTGCAGGTTTGGATTCCCAAGAGCAATCATTAGTGATGGTAGTCACTTCAACAATTCCCACTTTAGGAATTGGTTCAAAAGATATGGAGTCCATCATAAAATGACTACCTCATACCTTGAAGCTAAGGGGCAAGTAGAAGTTAGTAATACAGAGATTAGAAAGATTTTGAAGAAAATTGCAAGGCCAGACGGGAAAGATTGGGCAAGTAGACTTTATGATGCGTTATGGGGTCCCCCTGTAGAGTAGACTATGGGAAAGCTTGTCACCTTCTTATTGAAATTGTACATAAGGCATATTGGGCTATTAAGAACTTATTCTCTCTTTAGATGATGTAGGAAAGAAACACCTTTCACAGCTACATGAACTTCAAGAGTTCAAGAGTTGAGGAATGAAGCCTATGAGAATTCTCTCATCTATAAGTCCAAGATGAAACACTTTCATGACAACATCATGAAGAGGAGGGATCTACATCAGAATCAAAGAGTTTGGCTTTATCACTCTCGTTTGGAATTATTTATGGGGAAGTTGAGATCACGATGGGATGAACCTTATGTTTGAAGTTATTTGATTCTAGTGCAATCCTTATTACACATCCAAAGACTGACGAGTCCTTTACATTCAATGGCCAAAGATTGAAGCCCCATCTTGAAACAGATCAAATACAACAACATGTGGTCACCATCCATGAAGACCTCCCAGCTCTACCCTTACTTCTTGATTATTCCACCATCTCCAATGATGTCGAATGTCGTCGGGGACATCATCTGATGGGGTACTAAGATGATGCTCTGATACCAAGATGATGCCTGATGTTGTCGGGGATGACGTCCGGTGGGTATCGAGATGAAGCCCTGATACAGAGATGATGTCCAACGTCATTAGAAACGTCGTCCGACGAATAGATTCCCTTAGCAGAATGTAACTATGTGAGTGTGATGTCCAAGGTGAAGTGTACGTGTAGGTCCGACTCGTAGGGATTTGTCAAATTCTGAGCTCTTGGGCGGGCGGCTGTGGTGGTGACAGTGACCTTTTGACCGCCGTTGGAGCGACAACGCCGACTATGGCATCAAGTGGAGTAATTCTATTGGCGCTCGCACGTAATGGACAGGCTCGACCCGTACCTGGGAGTTCACTCAACTCAAAGTTTTTGATGTTTAAAGTCTCACCTAAACTAACCCGAGTGCGATGGATTGCAGCCAAAAATATACTAAATATGGTAATATAACTGATGAGTAGAGGGAAACGACGTACCTTGTCGGTGGTGTCTCTCGACGTCGGTGTCTTTAGCAATGCGTGAGCCGGTACCGGCAGGTAAGGTGGATGCGTGCTAGAGATGAGCACGATGTCGCTCGACAGACGGTGGAGGTGTGGTGCTAGAGCGTGATGCAAGAGGGAGATGAGGGCAAGGAGGAGGGACGTGAGGCGGTGAAGCAGCTCAAGTGCTGGCAGTGCAGATGTGGCATAGGGAGGGGCATGGGTTACTACGGCGACCCAACGAGCAGGCGTAGCAGCGTCATAGCGTTGCAACAGGCGATTGACGCCTAGGCAGTTGGTGTGCCGGATAAGCGACAAAGGCTGTGGACCAAACAGTGGGCACTGGCATCTTTGCGAGAGCAGCACATCACTTCTGATTCCCTAGACAACAAGTAGAACTCGTGACCACAAGTTGTCAAGTAGAATCAAAACTTAACTTCCATTGAACGACCTCACTGATCTTCACGTGGGCATGGATTCACATAGGTCGCACGCAAAGCAATAGCTCAGCGTACGTGGAGACCAGAGGTGCAACCCAATGGGTTGAGAGGGAGGGTGGTGCGCTCTAGAGTAGTGCAAGATGATGAAGGCACCGATGGCTCGGTGTCTACGGGGCCGGCAATGCAAACACGCGGGTGCTGATCAGACACACAGTGGAGGCAGGTGGCAGTGTTTCCTTTTCTCCTTCCCCCTTCTCTTTTCTTCTTCCTCTTCCGCTCCTTCCTCTTCCCCTTCTCCTCTCTCCTTCTCTCATGATACCAAGGATTCTAAACACAAAAAATTCAATACGAAAACCTGGTCCAGCCTGACTAGCACGCTAAGGCGATAGTGAAGACACCAGGGTTTAATACCACGAATGAAAGCACGACTACACCATCGAATGTTTTGATTTCTCTCTGGCTCGTGCCCATTTTATTTGTTGTTTTACCATGTTCGTGTGTTCATTTTCGTCGAGTTCATACCCATCATGTCGTGTTTGTGTTTGTATCGTCGCATGCCATGTTGTCTCGCATCGTCGAATACTTGTCAAGAGTTTATTTTATTTTTTTATTTAGGGGGGTCCAATGTATTAGACCCCCACCTAGTAAGGGCACCCCTGCCCTTACTAAGGGGCCATCGTGCCCCTGTAAGGGGCACGATGGAGCCCTAACCGACTTAGACCTGGTATTGTCTTTGAAGTACTTTTTGTTCAATATCTGATCTCATCGAGAAGAAGGGATAGGACAAGAGGAAGAGGAAGAGAGGGAAGGGGTGAGGGAGAAGGAAGAAGACAGAAGGTCACCACTACCAGCGCCACTCACCAGTCGAGAGTTATCGCCGCTGGTCACAGACCTGTCGCACCTTCTTCTCCCCGTCGGTTACACATCAAGCTCATCAAGCCCAACGCCTGATCATGAAAAAACCAAAAAAAAAGAGCATCTCGTCAATGTGACTCGCCATGCCCCTGCGTGACATCACCACACCCGCGTCAGTTACGCGCGCGCATTTACTACACGACTTGCATGGTGTTTGACTTAGATGAGCCACCAGACGGAGACAGAGATGCGCATTCGGGATGGAGTTGTGCGCGACAACGTTGCTCCCCCACTACACCAACTCGCGTTGACTAAAAGAGCCGCACATGATGAAGTTCCTCTTGCACTACGCCGAACGCATTGAGTGAAGGGAACCGCGTGTGACGACGTTGCTACCACACTACACCGGCTCACTGCTGGTCACTAAAGAGCGACGCCCGACGCAGGATGTGCTATGCTTTTTTGTGCAAACACCCCGATGCCCTACCGGCTGCTGGAAGACACATTTGGCGTTCTACCACTACTCCACTTGCCGAGTCTCTGCCAGTCTGGGGAGCGAGCAAACAATCGCACCCACCCCAGTCAATTGCTCCCAATCATGTCATCCGGTTGCTCGCATGGTATCCCCTGCCGGCTGCCCATGTTGCACTGACCCACCGGTTCGCGCGGTCCCCTTTCCAGAGTTGCTCCCACACGTTCGCCTTCCCAACATATAGTACTGCTGCTCGATAGTCACCAAGTTGCTATCACACCTACTTGCAAATTCAGCAGCTCCTTTGACATGCCACCAGGCCGCCTTGTGGACCGATGGTTGCATTATCAGTCCCTTCAAGGGCCGCATCCCTGCGCAAATGCCACCGCCATGCCGCTCGCCACCGCTCGCACTTGCCGTCAGACCCCGCCCAAGCATACCCAAATTAAGGTTGCTCTACGGGGCTTGACCGATCGCTTGAGCCACTTCAACGCCGTACGACACTTCCCACTCGTCCTGCCTCTGACCCTGACTACCGATCCAACGTCATGACAATGCTGCTCGTCAAGCCCCTCTATGTTACCTCCGACACACCTCCACCATGCCTGCCCATCTTGGTCCTTGCACTGACGAAGACATTGACGACGAACGCCTGCCCGTCCCGGTCCTTGCATAGACAAAGACATCGACGATGAACGCCGCCACTAATGAGGTACGTTGTTCCGCTTGCTTTCTAGTTATATTACATTTTAGAATATATTTTTGACTCCACTCCACGACGCTCGGGTTTGTTTAGGTGAGAGTTAAATTATCAAAAACTATGACTCGAGGAATTTCCTAAGTACGGGTCGAGCCCGTCTATTACGTGCCAATGCCAACGGATTTATTCCACTTGACGCTGTAGTCATCATCATTGCTCTGACGAGGGTCAGAAGGTCATCATCACCGTCATCGTTACCGGTCGCCTATCCCGAAGCCCAGAGCTCGGTGAACCCCATGAGTCGGGGCCTGCACGTACATCTGCCTAGGATTCATCGCATCATGTAGTCACACCCCATTAGGGAATTACCCATCAAAAGGCGTCACTGACAACGTCCAACATCATCTAGGTATCTGAGCATCATCTTGATACCTGTACGGGCGACGTCCCCAACGACGTCTGGCATCAATAAAAATGAAAAATCCATGGAATTCATGTTTCCTATCCTATCCATTCGGGGGACATGGGATGTAGGAAAAACAAACATCAAAGAAAAGTAATTAATCAAACTTATCAACGGGGCTTCCCAAAATGACATATAACAAGTCTATCTCAATATGAACAATTGGACGCCTACTTCTAGGTGTTGGAGAGGAAGGGTAACAGTATGATCTTAAGAAATATACCCCTGGACATGTGAATCTTAGACAACAATTCATTTCAATCTATGCGACCAACTTTGCATTCAATTTATTGTTCAATGACAGGCTTATAGTGTTAACATTTAAAAGGTTTCCGTATGCGAAGTGCAGATGAAGCGCCTCTTCGTTGTGATTAGTCATTTTCAGACTGATAATCAATGACTTTCCTACCAAGTGACTGATGGTGACAAGAAGAAATCATATGACAATGAGTAATCTGAGGCGCACTCTTGCATCTGTAATTTTTAGCATATCTCAGTATGACTTATTTTACAGGATTCACCCGTTGAATTTTTTTCATAGAATGATGTTTGCATCACTATTACTGGCCCAAGGAAAGCATGCAAGCCTTATAAGGGGGAATGTTTGGAAACTCATTTCTTTTGTGAACAAAGTGAGTGACTTGGAGTTAAAGTGCCTAACTCTATCAGACTTGGTTGTTCACATACCTGATTTTCAAATGTCTAAAGTTGTGGTAATTATTTAAAATAACATATTAATGAACCACTCAGTGGAGTTAAGAAGGTAACTTTGAACGATAAGTTCCCAATAAATAAAATTGTAATTCAAACTGATATATATAAGTGTAGCCTCATATTGAATAATTGATGTTGATCCTTCAAATTTCTAGGCAACCATATTTAATTAGGAGTTAATAAGATGACATAAATTTGGGTAATTTCATGATAAAAATATATTATTTTAAGATTTATTGATTCCTTTATTTTAATCATTTGAAAATTTTGTCTAATTTAAATAAAAGTGTAGACATGTTATACTTAAATCCCATGTAAAATTAAACCCTCAAATTAAAATTGTTTAATTTAAATGTCCCTATTAAACTTGACCCACCATATTATTTTTCCAAAATATCTTTATGTATTTCTTGAGTTAGATATTATTATTATCCGATAAAGGGCTTAACCTTTAACTATCAAACTTATCACATAATCAAATTAAACTATTTTGTAACTTTATTAAGAGGAAATGAAAGATAATGTTACAAAGCTTCCATAAATATTAAGAAATACTCGGGTATTGGGTAATAAGATCCCTTCCAATTTGATCTATTTTATATGATGTCAAGAGTATTTTAACATATCCACTCAACCTAGTATAAATTTCTAACCCTAATAAAATATGTATGCTGAAAGATATGAACCATGTATCTTCTAAAAAATCAAACAGGTTACACTTGACATATCTAAAAAAAATTTAGTATTTAAGTGACTATGAAGATTGATGTATTTAAGAATCCAAAAGACATAATACGTTTTCTTAGAATGTGCACTTTTAATTGATAATCTTCCGACTTCTTTACATGTTGTTTAATGAGTTATTTCTTTAATACAATTCAAATCAGGAATGCCTTAATTATTAATGTTTCAGAATATATAAATAAGGAAGAACAATGATTGAGGTAGAGCATGGACTGAAGCTGAGAGATCCAAGACAACCATCCTCACCTCCCATGTAGCCATTTCTTAAATGCTTGGATGTCTAAATTCATCAACATAAGTGTTGAGTTTTTTTAATTTATGAAATTTATTTATAAATTATAAAAATTTGAATTTTTAGATGTGACAAAAATATCATTTTTATTCTATATATTTTATGCTGATTTATAAAGATGTGTTAAAAATAAACAAGTACATATTGTTTTCTTCAAAGTTGCATTTGAAAATTTGTATAAATGAATACTATTGCCATTCATGGTAGATTTGTTATTTATGATTTTAATATTAATTTGAGGGACATATGTTTTCATTAATATATTTTAGTCATTTCATTCTCTAATTTGTACAAGTTATATGATTTTATAGATAATTAAATACACATATTAATGGACCACTCAAGGAGATTGAATTTATTATGATCAAATATCCATTCACATTTCAACATTTAAAAATGATGAAAAATATTTTAGTTTATTAGTTTATCACTGGAATCCTTCTTTTTCATCCTATTCAGTATATTTTCCCTTTACCCACACTTTTGAAACACGTCAACAAATATCATTGTGATCTCGTGTCCAGCTATGTCACCATCTGACCCCTCAGGCATCCAACACATCACATCATCCATTGAATTTGTCCCATTGTAGTCACTCATGGCCTTGAATACTCATCTTACATCATGATTTCATCAACTATCATTTCACTTGTGAGATGGAGGAATATAATTTCCAATTGAGAAACAATGAATTGGGGTTAGAAGTGTCATTTAAGACTTCTGGTTTATGCAACAATATTTATAATTTTTCTTAACAAGCATAACGGTTGAATCCATATGGAGAAAATATTGAATAGGTGAATTCTTACAATTTTTATTTTTTTGTATTTTAGTATTTACTTTAGGATATCAATCTTAAGTAACTAGCGAAAAGTAATTCAAAAAGTTTATGGAAGGTCAGAAAATATTAACCATATTTAACATAACTTATTAATATTTATAGAATAATTTTGGAAAAGTTTATGGAAATGTCTAATTAAAAATATACCTTATATGGAGCTTTGGAGGGTTCAGGTGGCATTTAGTAATGGTGTTGTGAGAGAAATGTAGTGGATGAACAAAATAAAACTGCTCAGTATGATTAAGAGAAGAGTGTAGTGGATGTCGGCAAGTGACAAAGATGGGGCAAGTGATGTGGATTTACCATCCCTGGTGGCAATGGAGATGAGATTTATATGGTTTGAACAGTGGTGGACTTTGATTGAGGCATGTGGGATGATGAAAACCTAGACAATTGGTGATGATAAATAAGGAAGAGGGAAGAAGATGTGCGACAAAAAAAGATGATCACACAAACTTCATTGTTATGTCCCCAACTGCCCGTGTGGCACTTTTTCTTTCATGTTTTGATAACAACATTACTCCTTGGATCTTTAGATCTTGAAATATGAGAGCAGGCAAAAACTTGATTTTAAAAAGACAATCACTGCACTAATTATAATTAGGAACAAAATCTGAGTGTGACTTTTTTACAAAGATGGGAGGCTCTAATCTTGTACTGTTTGATATCAGCATTTGAATTTGGACCAATCTAAGCATCACAATTTCTATCTCCTTCCATCCGTGTGACTGATTAAAAGTGTCGCACTAAACTGTAGGAAGTCATGGAAAATATTAGTTACTGTCTCTACCCTCCGATCATATCTCTCCATGATTCTTTTTCTCGACCGTGCGACCGGTAGGTCAGCCTCGTATCCTCGACCATGGCGCCTGACCTGTTCGTCTCGACGGGCCGGTGGGTCGGCCGCATAACCACTGTCATTGTGCCGGACATAGTTGTCTTGATGGGCCGGTAGGTCGGCCTCGTGTACACGATCGCAGGCCGGACGAGCTCGTCACGGCGGGCCGATAGGTCGGCCGGGTAACCACGATAGTTGCGCCGGACGTAGTCATCTCAGCGGGCTGGTATGTCGTCCTCGTACCCTCGATCATGGTGCTGGATGTGTTCGCCTCGGAGGGCTGGTAGGTCGGCGATGTAACTATGATCGTCGTGCCAGACGTAGTCATCTCGGCCGGCCGGTAGGTCGGCCTTGGTTCTTCGGTCAAATGGTCGGATGTAATCGTCTCAGCGGACCGGTAAGTCAGACTCGTACCCTCGGTCAGAGTCGTCTCGTGGGTATCGTCTATCACAAGCATAGACGTGCGGTGGGTTGTGTGCGAGGTGTCAGGCGGGGCGCCGATCTCGAAGCTCTCGTCTGGCCTCCGATCGTGCTCCTTACACTCATCATCGTCGTAAGGACTCCTCAGGCGATCCGGGTGTCGCGCAACTTGGGGTGGGTCGCAGGCTCGCTCTGGAGCCACAAGGGCCGGTACAGCGAAAGCTGCCATGGTGCGGAGATATGCCCCTTGCTCCTCGGACGGGTCCTCCTGGGGTCGGTACTGTTGGCGTGGTCTTCCTCGTTTGCGTCCTGCTCCTCTGCCGCGTGAAGCGGCGGCCCGGGGTGAAGCCTCTTCAATGGGAGCTTTCCCGTGTGGGCGACAACTCGTCATCGCCTTATCCATGCTGGCTCCGTAGGTGGCTGTGATGGGCCGCCTACAAGCATCGGGAGATGGTGTTCCGAGAGGGCCGTATGATGGCCTCTCTCATCAGGCGACGATTCGATGCGTCACGGAGAGGTCGAACCTCCGGGCTGCGCCCTCTTGCTCGATCACATCTCGATGGCCACGTCCCTAGGGAACCTAGATGGTTTTCAAAATGTCAATGCGATGCAGAAATGACGGCTAAGGGGAGTCGGAGACGTGCTGTGAGCATCCACAGCCGGGCTTCGATGTCAATTTGATGTCGGACATCATTGAGGACGTCGTCCGGTCGACACCAAATATGATGGCTCAGTGCTGATAAGGGATGATGGTATCAAACGTCGACGGTGTCGTCGTCCGACGCATCTAAAACCCCAATGGGTCGATGTATCTATGATGGGATGAATGTCCTACATGTCACACGTGCAGGCTCTGAATCGAAGGAGGTGCCGAGCTCCAAGCTTGGACGGGACGCCGGGTGGTGGCGACAGTGGCCTCTCGAACCTCATCGGAGCAGCGAAGGTGTCTACGGTTGAACGTAATCTATCCGTAGGGCTCGCACGTAACGAACGTACTCGTCAGTACCGGTGAAACACTCAAAAGTCATAGTTTTCTCTCAATTTATCTCTCTCACCTACCTAGCCCGAGCGCGGTGGAGTCGAATAAAAATTATACTGCAAGTGATAATTAAACGAGCCAAGTGAAAGGGTGGCGTACCTTGTCGGTGAGGCTCGTGGTGCAGGGTTTCATCGACGTCGGCAGCGATTCGAAGCGGGTGGAGCGGAGAGACGCTGGAGAAGACATGGTAGCTCGACTGGCAGCTCAGTGCAGGAGCGATCTAAGGGGGGGGGAGAATCGTTGGGGATGTTAGGCGCTCGGGGCGATGACCCCTTCGGGGCGGCGACGAATGGCACTCGGGGCGAGGTCCGTCGACGCGTCTCGGATCAGTGACGCTCAGTAGAGGCGCCAGAGCACGGTGGAGGTGCCCGGCGGCGGCACCCAAGGCGTTGGTGGCGCAAGGGGCAACGGCGATGTCTGGTGGCTGTGACCGGTGTTGACGACTGCGACCGCTCAGGCGATTACGGCCGCTCCTGGCGGCTGCAATTGCTCCGGCGGTTGTGGCCTGCTCTGGGCGGTTGCGGTCAGCTGGACGATTGCGGTCAGCTGGGCGGTTGTGACCGCTTCAGCGGCTTCGGCCGGTCTAAGCGGTGGCAGCCGCTTCGGCGGCTGTAACCACTCCGGCGGCTGCGGCCTGCTTGGGCCGGCTCCAGCCTGCTCGAGGCAGCTGTGACCTCCCATTGGTGGCTAGGCCGCCCTAGCATCTTGCCAATACGGCGGCTCTGTGGGCGCCGATCGGCGCCCGACAATGGTGGGGCGGCGGCGCGAGGCCATGAACAAGGGGGGCCGGTGACAGGGGTATTGGACGGCCGCTGATCTGGCTTTGACGGCGGCGACGACCTCAAGGGGCACGGCGCCGGCCTTGGGCAACCCGACGGCGGCCGCGGGGCAGCATGGTGGTGGCGCACTCGCGGTGGCGGCACCTAGGCTCCGATGTGCGGGTTCCGCCGAACGGCGCCCTAGAACGAGCATGCGGGCGGGACGGAATGGGCGCATTTCCGACCCCGTTCCGTTCTGCCACTCTCTCTCTCCTCCTTTTTCCCCCCCTTTTTTTCCTTCCTTTCTCCTTTTTTTCTTTTTCTAAAGGTGAGACCAAGATTGAACAACGATTTTTTTTTGTTCTTCCTGATCTGATTTTCTTAGGGCGCCCTCCTCTTACTTTATATAGGGGAGAGGTCTAGGCCCCCTAAATGGGTCAACAAAAGGGGGAAAATAGGTCCATTAGGGGCCCTTATAGAATGAACTCCCATTACACATAGATGGGGAATTAAAATAGAAATGAAATAGGAAAAAGGGAGAAAAAGGAGGCCCCTTTCCCATGATAATAAAACATGGACATGGGACGCATCGCAGTGCGACAAAAACATGACGACTTTGAAGAAAACACGAGACACGACTAGAAAAAATGACAAAAATCAAAACAAGATAATCGAGCATCTCTTCACCTGGCTTTCGATGACGGTGGCCGGCGGCACGGACGACGTCGTCGGTGATCCTTGATGGTGTGCGCCATCACTCCACTAAGTATAATTAGGAACAAAATCTGATTGTGACTTTTTTACAAAGATGGGAGGCTCTAATCTTGTACTGCTTGATATCATCATTTGAATTTGGACCAATCTAAGATCATATTTTCTATCTCCTCCCATCGATGTGACAGATTAAAAGTGTCGCACTAAATTGTAGGAAGTCACGGAAAATATTAGTTACTGTCTCTACCCTCCAATTATATCTCTCCATGATTCATGTGGTGGATTGCCAGTCTGGAAAAAAACTAGGAAGTCAAAGAAGTCAAAAGCTCCTTAATACTATGAAAATAAAATTACTATTATTTTCTATTATTTTTCAATGATAAAAATTTCCCTAATTTTTTTATTAAATTCTAAAATAATTATAAAATCTAAAAAAAATTAAATAAATATAATTATATATTTTATAAGTCATAAAATTATTTTATTTACGAATTAAGGTTATAAATTCATAAAACTACTAGAAAATAGATTGCACAATTTTTTAAAATAAATCACAACTATATTTTATGATACATGAAATTTAGTAAATTATTTTATGCATTAATAACATATAATCTTTATCACTAAATGAAAGAAACATATGAAATGCATGAAATTACTTTGAAAATGAGTATATTATTTGTGATTATCAATATGGGAGTGCAATAAAATTGTGGTTCTGACAGGCCAGGTGATGTCTTGGTTGGGATATATTATCTGCACAAAGGTGTCCATAGGTTGCGTTAATGTGGGTGATAGATAAAAGAAGTCAATAATATTGATCATTGATCCTTCTCATATAGAGATTTTTGATTAATCTAAAAATAAAATAAAAACTTAATATAATATAGTAATATTTAATGTTGTCTTTATAAATGATCTCTGCATATGATACTGAATATATATTAGCCTACTAATTCAATTTACATAACTTGACCTGATGGGTTAAAGTATCTATTTCATGTATATTTCAAAGGTGTCTTTTGCTTATACATATATCACCATGACCACTACCTTTAAGCTAACTTTTCAGGAATAAATATCAGCTAGGGTTCCCTGTAATCTATTTTTTACTTCATTTAATCCAGCCATCACCTCCATAATCTCTACAAATAAGATGATGTAGAATGAAAAAAGAACATGAGAGGTTGAGAAATAGAGGGGGATGAAACAAAACAACGCACCATCACCCCCTCCATTTGCAATGAGAAAGTGTAATTCATTACAAAAAATTTCAGCCTCTTCTAAAATGGGAGTAGATGTTTATTAATTGTCGTGGGATTACTTTGGAGGGGTGTCACTTTCAGGAACTTAATTCTTCTTATAATAAAAAAACATCTTTTTTTAAGGACCAATGAGTATCTCAATGCTATCTTTGTAAATAATTGACCGCTTACATATTATAAGAGAAAATAAATGCTTGGCTGTGACAGTAGGTACAGGGTGTTAAAGTACCTCTAGTACAATCTTTACAAGGTTTTTGAAGAGAAATACCTATTATAATGTTTCATCTTCACTGAATCTTTCACTTAAGTGCCTGACCAATTATTTTCGTTTAATTGTTCTTGTCATTAGATCTGAGCCAATCACTATGCTTTGTTTTTTTTTATGATTAATGCTAGATCTTCTGGTCCATGCAATGTCTTTGATTGATTTCTGGTAGGCTCTGAGTCTATGTTAGGTTCTTCATGTCTAGATCCATCTTCTAGGATTCCACAGGTGAAGGTTATCGCCACATTACAAAATTAAAACTAGATATTGTTGTCATTTATTCACATGTCAAAAACCGGTTAAGCTGGAGGGGCTTGATTATGCCAAAGAACCTAAAATCACTGTCAGAACTTTGTATGCACTGGTTCATAATGTAGACAAATTTTATGGCACTTTTTTGTGTATCATGAACTTCTTTGTCAACTCATCTAGGTCCCTTTCCAATGCATGCACTACTATCATAATGTGTGATGGCCTATCTTTTTTTGATGGACTTTTGTAATACATAGCATCACAAACCTACTGGAAACATTTTATGAAATGTTGAAGCAGATTCCAGTCCTCATTGGAGATGCCAAAATTCATCATGGATGTAGAGGTAAGGATATATCGAATAGTGATTGCTTATCCAATGTCTATCTGATATCCAATATCCAACAACCCATACCCAATATCCATTATAAATCATGACGCCTTCTAAATTCAGATGTCAGATATCGGATATATACCGAATACCCATCTGACATTGAATATTGGGACAGATATCGCAGGTATACTTCCGAATCGTCCCGGACGAGGACGATGGACGAGACGGGATGAAATTCGTCCCGGCTGACGTCCATCATTTCCCCCGGGACGAAGGACGGGACGGTATCTCGTCCGGGACCGTCCTGTCCTACCTCTCTTGGACAAAGTTTCGGACCGTCCTAACCCTCTTGGACGAATTTTCATCCCGTCCGGACAAAATTAGAGAGAATTTCACGCCGCCAGCCCTAGTCCTTCGAAAGAAATTCGGCAGGAGCACGACTCGTCCCTTGCAGAGCCATCGGGTTGCCTTTTGAAACCCACCCTTGTCTTCCTCCATCTCTGCGACTCGCCCCTTGCCTTATTCTTAGAATCTTCTTTCTTTTGGAAGTCGGCATCATCGTCTTCAACCTCGAGCGAGCTCGTGACAGAGAAGTGAGGGCGCGCCGCCGGCAAGGTACCTATCTATCTACCTATCTATCGATCTTTCTATCAATCTTTCTATCTATATTTCTATCGATCTTTCTATCTATCTATGTATCTATCTGTCGATCTAGCTATCTATCGATCTTTCTATGTAGCTATCTATCGATCTTTCTATGTAGCTATCTATCTACCTATCTATCTATCTACCTATCTATCGATCTTTCTATCGATCTTTCTATCGATCGTTCTATCGATCTTTCTATCGATCTTTCTATTGATCTTTCTATCTATCTGTGTATCTATCTGTCGATACATGATAGTATATATACACTTTGTGAGTGAGAATGGGGCAATGCTGATTTTTTTGGTGAAGCTGGCGTCCATGTTTTCCACTAAATCTGACAGAACATTTGAAAGAGTTTGAGTTAAATGCGTCTGTTTAATTGTGTTTATTGATCGTCTGATCATGGGTTTTCGAACCAGGCTTGAGTTAATTATCGTTTAATTAATTTATTTTTGTCTTATTTTATTGCGATGGGTTTCTGGGTGGGTTTGTGTTAATTGTTTTTTTCTGGAAGAGTGTTATTATTATGATGGCTTGAGTTTATTGATTTGTTGTCAGATTGTTTATCGACGGTTAGTTGATTATCCGAGTAATCTTCGATCATGGGTTTTCGAATGAGGCTTGAGTTAATTACCATTTCAAATATTTTTTGTGATTGGTTTTTGGATGGGCGTTTTGTTAATTGTTTTTTAATGAATCTTATTATTATAATTGCTTGAGTTTATTATATATTTTACTGACAGAATGTTATCATTACGATGGGGTGAGTTTATTAATTATTATTGCATGCTTGTTTAATGACGGTTAGTTGCATATTCGAGTAATCTTTGTCTAATTATGTTTCTTGATCCTCTGATCACGGGTTTCCAAACCAGGCTTGAGTTAATTATCCTTTTTTTGTGATGGGTTTTTAGGTGGGTGTTTATTAATTGCTCGATTTTTTAAAGACGGCTTAGCTGATTATCCGAGTAATGTTTCTCTAAATAGATTTCGTGATATTTTAGTAATGGGTTTTTGGGTGTTTACCACCTTCAGGTTTTCGAACGATGCTCGAGTTAATCTTCCCAATAATCTTTCTTTAAATGCATCTCTGTATAATTTATGATGGGTTTTTGGGTGTTCATTTCTGTCAGGTTTTTTAAGGTTTTATGTCTGTCAATTATGATGGATTTTTGGCTGTTTATTTCTGTCACATTTTTTAAGGTTTTATTTCTGTCATTTATGATGGGTTTCTGGTTGTCTATTTCTGTAACGTTTTTTAAAGTTTTATTCCCATCATTTATGATGGGTTCTTTGGTGTTTATTTCTGTCATGTTTTTTAAGTATGTTCGAGTTACTGTTCTATGTTTACTTACGAGTTTGATTTGATTTCAGTTTGAACGGATTACATGTGGGACATGTGGGACGGCCATCTCAACACCGACTACTTTTGCGCGAGGTGGATGGATGGGTGCATGAACTCTGCCTCAATATTCTGTCCCAGCTTCTGAAAAACACTCACTATTTCTGTTTCACCTTTGCTGTTACTGAAGCCTGTTTTTTGAACAATTAATTTCTGTTAATGTGGAAACTCCAAAGATATGGATACAAGTCATCAATGGCGCACAATATTCAAAATTTAAGCACTGCTATATAATGATTCAGATGTGGACTGCCATCACCAGGATCAAAGTGTTGAATGTTGATAGTACCTACTATAATGAATCAGTGAACTTAATTCAGAGCTATGAATTAAAAATGCACCTTTGACTGTTACGCATTTGACAATAATATTGATTGGAATTTTATTAATTCTAATGTAAAATATCATCGTCACGGATGGGCAATAATTGTGCATCTCTTGTTACCAGACCCTCATGCCAACTCACTAGGAAGTTGGTGGGCGCAGTATGAAATAAATGAATAATTAAAGAAGAAGCCAACAAAAAAAACTCCAAAGATATGGATCATGGTGCTGCTTTTTGTAAAAAATTCACAGTTCAAGATGGAAATCTCCAAGACAGAGTTGTTCTCTATTAGGACAGAATTTTTTATCTCTTTTAAATAAACTCTGCCCTGGATTAAATTTATTTGAAGGTCATTCTCATAAAAAGTAGAAAAATTAACTAAAAATTATCGTCCAATTCAGACGTCCACCGTCCGAGTACCCCGGACGAACGAAAATCCCGTCCGATGGGACGAGATTCGTCCCGTCTGGGGTACGTCGGACGATTTATTCGTCCAACATTTCGTCCCCCCCCCTGGGACGGGACGAAATTTATGAAATCTTCGTCTCGTCCGCGTCCCGGAAGTAGGATCGCAGGGCTCCTGACATGGCGTATGCCAGCACTGGATATCCAATTTGATATTCGATATTGAAATATGAAATTCAGATAATGATATCTTATAACCAGATATTGGTAAAAAAATAGAGGAATAGTGTCCCATATGCAAAAAATATAAATTTTATGGTAGTATAAGTACATGTGGTAAATAAATTGAGAAAACAATTCATGTACTATACCAAATGCCAAACCTATTAGTTAGATGGGCTAGTAATTCACTCCGTGCTGAGAGCAAACTGGCCCATTTTGTACTGGGCCAGGCTAAGTACGGTATTAGAGGTAAAATATAAATTTAAACTATCAAGAAAATTTTAAAATACTCAAAGAAATAGTATATATGACTCACAATAGCTTAGTTACTCATCAATATTATTTAAAATATATTTTTAATTCATATATCAGATATCAAAAAAACCAATATCTCACGTCAATATCTGATATCGTCATCCAACCTTCGCAACGAGGGCAGATGATGATATCGGGATGGACGATGATATTGGATATCAGTACTATAGCAACTGAAACGCGATATCATCATACGCCATCAGTATATCGGTATGGACAAATATTGGAAGTCCCACTTCCGAGATCTGGTTCAGCATTCATCGCGATATCGTCATATAATATGAGGGCTGGAACGGGCAAACACTAATATAAAGGTTATAAAAGATGCTATTATAAAAGATGGTACTTCATAGCATGCCATTAGTTCTATTGAGTGGGGAAATGGAATCATATCCTATTTGGATAAGACTTGTAAAGTTTACTGAATTTATTTAGATTTTGTGCATGATATTTAATGGACCAAAACAATCTAAAAGATTAATGATTGCACTTGGCTCACCACTTCTACGGGGGAGGTTGATGTTTGGTAGTATGAAATGGTTGCATGATGATTGACCTAACGACCTTAGGTAGATGGCTGATGTATACTTTGAGATGTTTCAAACTAGTCTGGATGAAGAGGTTCAGGATTTCCAAAAGGTAGGGAACATGTCTTTGAGCACAGAAATGGTGATTCGTGCTTTCCAACTTCTTCACTTCATCATCAATCATCATCTTATTATTTGATAAATATTCTGTTGTAATGGCCCCCACCTTTCATTCATGAGAAAAAATGAGAAGAGTAAAATACTAAAATATATAGAAAATGTTGACATGATTTCAGACCTTTGATGCTAAATTGTATTTATTTAATAAAATGAGAAAAATAATTCACATGGTCTGTCATGGTGTTCCTGGAGAGAACTCACGCAAGATATAAATAGCATCCCTCTATTGCAATGGTATTCACAGTAGTGACATTTTTCTATGTAGTGCATGAACATGGTTCATCCAATCAAGTGGACACATGAGCTTTTAATTCAAGGCATAAAACATTTTTTCATCATCTTTATCACCCTATTTCACGTGAGAGAGTCAGGTCTACTTGTACAATTCACTTCTACATTTTTTTAGATTTGAGAAGTTGATGATACTTCATAGTAGCATAATAAAAATAGTTAAATAATATTACATATGTTAGACAACCAATATCACATACACAAGAAATAGCGTTCTGACCTCAGGATAATGAAGTTGAAATAGGGAAGCTTGTAAGGAAAATAATGAGATTGGTAAGATTAAGAGTGAAATTAGAAAGAGGGATAAAACGAAAACAATATCACAAGGATATCACAAAGGGGAAGATGGACGAACTTGGGAGAAATCATATCATCATGAATAGTGGAAAGGTTTAGAGATGGGCGTCTATAGGTAATAAAATCATATGGAGAATGGTTTTAGGTAGGCTAGGATAACGTTGAAGAGGATATGTATATATAAATGTTTAAATGTTATATTTAGGGGAATTTTGTGCTCAGGACTTGAAGAAGTACCAATCCCTTTCCTAGTCTAGATTCCATTTCATGAAGAAACTAGACATTCAAAGTAGGTTTGGCTTTCCATCACATGAGGTGGAGATGTTCCAATACCATTTTCACTCACTCTCATCACTCATACCCATAGAATTTTCCCCCTTTGCTTTTTGAACCCCCCAACTCAGTCCACTAGTTATCCTTACTATTGGGAATTATCATACATGTTGTCTAAAATCAAGGTTGGTATCTTTATGAAAAAGATCATCATGCACTCAAGGAGTTTAACTTATGAACGCACTTTTTTTGGATCAAGGATGGGATGAATATCTCAAAATGCGATTCTTTAACATCTATCTTTCTTTCAGAAAAATAAATTCCTTCCAACTAAGAATGATGCATGAATATAGATTTTTTTTGAAATATCAGATGAATTTCACCCCCAACTTGAAAACAAGTATGGTTCCTAATGCCTTGATACAAAACAAAATATCTTAAGCATGCATGCCGAGGAGAAATCTTCTTCTTCTTCATTCATCTTTTTACCTTTATTTGTAGTAGTGAATCCTAGTGCATCACAGGTCCTATGAGTCAAATATCTGGAAAAAAACAAATAAGAAACGCCACCCAAAGGAAGGGAAATTAAAGTAAATGAGAGAAATACTAAGAAGTTCTAAAGACTTGATAAATGATCATTTGGATTCTTCAAGAGGTTCTTCAAGACGGATATAGCTAGGATCATGAAGTGATTCAGCTTCTAATAGGGCTCAGCCTTTGTCCATTTACTGTAAAATCCTGCCCTGTCTTGGGATTCCTAATCATCACAGCTCCACTTTCAAACACTTGAGAAACAATGAACAGTCCATCCCATCTAGATTTCAATTTACCAGGAAATAATTTTAACCTGGAATTATAAAGCCATACCTTTTTTATTTTATTCAAAATTTCTTATTCTCGAGCTCTTATCATGGAAGGCCTTCATCCTTTCTTTATATATTTCTAAATTTACATAGGCTTCATTTCTGATTTCCCGTAATTCAGGTAGTTGGAGCAAACATTTAACCTTTTAATAGCCCAGTATGCGTTATGTTCCAACTCAATAAGTAAATGACATGGTTTGCCAAAAAATAATCTAAAAGGAGACACACCCAAAGGAGTTTTATAATCTGTTATGTATGCCCATAAAGCTTCATCTAACTTTTTTGATCAATCTTTACCATCAGGTTTTACTACCTTTTGAAGGATTTTATTAATTTCTCTGTTTTACAGCTTGACTTGTCCATTTGATTGGGGATGGTAGGGTGTAGTACAAATCTCTTCAAAAAGGCTCTAAATGGAAAGTTAGTAAAATGAGCTCTAGGAAAACCAAACCTGGTAAAAATATGATTATCAACAAACTTGTTTACCACATTGTTGTCATTTGTCCTAGTAGCTATTGCTTCTACCCATTTAAAGACATAGTCAACAACCATCAAAATATACTCAAATACCTGAGATTTTGGGAACGTTCCTATAAAATCAATTCACTATAATGCATCTAAATAAGCATGAGGGTCTTCTGAATGTAAGCCATGAAAGTCTTTTGAGGAATTTAAAAATTCAGTATCAACTTTAAATACTACATTACCCCTTAGAGTGGATGCACCGAATTAAATTTTTGTTTCGAATTTGGCTCATACTGCTCTTTTAATCTTCTATTCCTTTGAAGAATTTCCCTTTCTTCTTGCCAACTCATGCCAGACATAATTTCCTTAGTTTGGTTGTCCTAAATAATGGTTTTATTTTTTAACTCAAGCGAAGTCAATTCAGGCTAATCAGATATTGTAACTTTCATAAACAATAAAACAAAAATTAAAGTTAAATTGAAATTAAATATGAATACCTCTGAATTCCACCTCTAATTTTGATTCTACAGTTAATAAAACCCAGAAAATATTTTAACTCAAAAATAAATTTACTTTCTCAATGCACCTGCTTCCCTAGCAAGGATGCCAGTAATAAATCAGAATTAGGGTTAATTGAGTCATTTTAAGCCTCTGATTTATGTAACAATATTTATAAAATTTGTCTTACTTACAATTGGGTAAGGATTGAATCCACAATGATCAGGTAATAAGAGAGTAAATTGTAATTCAAATGTATTCTAAAATATTTTTTTCCATATTTATATATGTTTGGATTTTTAACTATTTTCTAAAGAAAAAAATTACTAAATGATGGAAAAGTAGAAAAAACTATTTTATATAAATAAATAAATATTTATGTTATAAACAATATGTTATAATAATTTATTATGACTATTTAAAAAATTGGTATTTCCTTTAGGGCAAGAAATAATCTTTAAGGACAAATTGAACCTTTGACTGCACTTCCCATCATGAAATTTTGGTAGCAACGAATAGTGTACTAAAATTACTAAAAAAATTTCTACTGGATGAAAGTTTTTGAGGGTCATCTAATGTGTTAGAACGGTTGAATTCTAGGCTGTCCTCTAGATTGTTTAACAAGATAAAATGTTGAGAAAATTCAAAACAAACATTCAGGAGAGCACACAAACCTTATTGTCACTTCCCCAATGGACAAATGGTGTTCCTCTTCCAAGAATCTTGATCGCCTTTGAACTCTCTCTCCCACACTCTTGTATAACAAGATGATGCACTAGGCCTCCAGTAATCTGAGAGCAGAAATTAAATATAAGATACAAAGTGATGCGAGAAGAGAATTAATAGAAGTGCCCTAACTCTTCTAACCATTAGATTTAATTCCAAGGGTTTGGAGGGCTAAGACTTCTTGATTTTAAGCCGGACCCATGTTCTCTCCTTCTCAGATTTGAAAGCAGGATTCTCAAATTCAACTTTTTTGATAGTTCCATAATTATTGCCATCAATTGACCCCCTCCTTAAGAAGATTTGAATTGGCTTCTAGAGTTGGCTTTTTTTGTATGCGGCCTCATGTTTTTATCAATTAGATGGCTTGAGTGTCTACTTTGCACACATTTTTATCTCAAATTCACATTTTTTTTGTTGGGTTCTAGAGGGCTTGACATATATGAATACAATGATTCCACGTAGCGGAAGACACGTGATGGAATCAAAATGACATCAATAAAATCATTAAACGAGGCACCTTTGCACGGATTGCATCGTGATTTCTTGGATCTTGGAGTGAGACGAGTCGAGCTGCACAAGTGTGCAGCCTCTAGACGTATCAACACGATCCTCGGCATGTCAAACTCCTTCTCGTTGACGAGCCCCTTCAATCGCTGTCATCGTCGTTACATCCTCCTGATCGCATCTGGAGTGGAGATGGGTTCTAGGGCGAGGGAAGAAGAAGGGAAAGGCGCTGAACAATTCTTGCCTGGGTGTATTTCTTTTAAGGCCTTTCCCTATTTTTTTAGGGCCTTCACTGGGTTTCGGAAACGATCACCTCAGATCGAGATTCCAAGTTTCTCTCTCGCTTTTGGGTGACACTTTGGCGACAGTTAAACACCATTTTGAAGTTTAGCTCAACATGTCACCCTCAGGCAGATGGCCAAACGGGAGACATCAACAGAACACTGGGAGACCTTATCGGTGTCTTTTTGGAGATAAGCCAAAGCAATGGGATCTAACACTTGCACAAGTTGAGTTTGCTTACAACTCCATGGTGAATCGCTCAACCAAGAAGTCCCCATTTTCAGTTGTGTATATTTATCCTCCAAAGATTCCCCTCAATCTCCTTCAAATACCTTTGCAGAAGGGCAAAAACTTAGCGGCACCCAACATGGCTGACAACATCAAGTAGGTACATAGCAATGTGCACAGCGCACTTGCTGCAATTTATGAAAAATACCAAGAGGCGGCAAACAAGAAACGATGCAAGAAGGTTTTTGCTTAAGGCGATATGGTTATGGTCTTTCTGCACAAGGAGAGGTTCCCAGTGGGCACCTACAACAAAATGAAGCCAAAAAGTATGGACCTTACAAGATTCTCAAGAAAATCAATGAGAATGCATATGTCATCGACCTTCTAGAGCATATGGGAATCTCCAAAACATTCAATGTAAGTGACATATATGAGTACTTTGCTGCAGAAGAACATAACTCTGGGGTGAGTTCTTTTGAAGATAGGGCACCTGATGTAGCCCAAAAGCCCATTTTATGAGGCCCATTGACAACTTGTTGCCCAAGAAGGAGATTCTTCTAGAATTGACAAGATCTGCAAAATATACATGGAGCCCCTCAAAATCTTCCGACATGATTTTGTCAGATAAGATCATCTAACAGATTTTCTCTGACAAGATCTTCTGACAGAATCCTTTACCAGATTCTTCTTCTGCTAGGATCTCTGCTCTAACTTGTTAGAGCTGCATATCTTCTATTTTATCCCATCAGGATCTTCTTGAGCCATACAAATATCTCTAACAGCTTTTACAGGCCCCAGAATCTGTAGAATATCTCTGCTCAGGCCTGTCAAGCTGCTTATCATCTATTTTAGCTTGTTAGCATTATTTTTCTCAATGTTTTGACTTGTCTTGTCATGGGTACAATCATTATGGACGACCATGCTCTTGTTGTGGCCTATATAAGACCCCCGTGTATGCCTGAATGAGTATTATTGGAATCTATTATCTTGTCTAAACAATTGTTTCTCCCCTCTGAGTGTTCTCTTTGTTAGAGTGCTTCTGTGCTTGTGGATTCAAGTACAACCCCTTGTGGATTCAAGGGTCAGAGAGGCTAGTTCTGTGGATTCAGGACTTAGCTCCTTCAAGTAAAGCAAGGCTTGTGGATTCAAGTCATGTTCCTATACTGTTCATGTACAAAGGCTGCGTCAGGACGATCCCATCTTGACCTTTCAATCGTATTTGTAAACTTCTTGATGTACCCAGACAAAGATCATTAAGAATCCCAAGGTTAGAGACTCATTGGCCATAGTCAAAGTACAATCGTCTGTCCACAAGACATCTTTAATGTCTCAAGTCGAAGGACCACTTACACAATTGTGACGAGAATCAACCTGATTGATAGTTCAGTATAATACCATTTAGGGATTCATATGGATCAATTCAGTGAACTCTTTCTGCTAAAGAGCACCCACTATCTATCCTTAGTGTCGCCACACTAATGGCTACGAGACCGGCCATACTCATCATATGAGTGAGGCTAGATAGTGCGATTCTATCTGGATACTTCGATGTCCTTCTCGCATATCCTTCGAATAGGAACGTTTAGAAAAAATGCTTAAATACTAGTGATCTCCGTATTACGATCTCATCATAATTCACCAAGTCTGATCATGTATTCATGTACTTCACACGTGCACTATAATGAATATGTTCTCTTAATGAACATGGAATGAGATGTGGATTCTGTGATTGGCTTGCTGGCCACATATCTTTCAATCAATATTTACCTTAGTCTTGCTTTTAAAATAAACTCCAAGAACTGTGAGAAATCCACTTGACTCTAGGAGTCAAGTGGGGTTACGCTCAAAAATAAATAAAAAATATAAAAGTAGAGCTTAGGAAAATAAATCATAAATTTCTCATCTTATACTTAAATGGTGAATAAATAGTGCAAATCAAAAAATCTATGGTACAAAAAGAAATATGAAAGCATAATTTTATTGATCTAATTTGATGTTATCGGCCCTGCAATGGGTGATGGCACAAGCGGCGCGTTCTTGGGCAGTGGCAGATCGACGTAGATGGCAGCTCGCCTATGGTGCACGTGACGGCTCCACGACGGTATAGACGACACGAACGATGACTGATTGGACCAAACTATGGGTTCAAGTTGATGATGAATATAGCTCTAACTAGGTCGTTTGTAAGTTTAGTAAGGAGCCAATCAACAATTTTATTACCATACTAGTAGTACTTAGTAAGGGTCGATCCCTCAGAGAGCTAGGTAGCTAGTTAGGATGAATTTCAATAAGAATTTTAAGTTTCAGATTTTATAAGTCTCGTTCATAATTTTTTAGTTGTTAAGATGGTTTATTTTCAATGAAAAAAGATGAATACTATTTTTACTAGGTGTGGAAATGTTTCCGTGAAAAGCCTAGACAGAAAATGATTTTTGAGATGGTTTTCAGAATTTTTTATTGTCTCTCGGGAGAGATAAAAAATTCTGAAGTTAATCGGGTTGTAATTCCCTTATCCGGTTCAAAGTCGTTGAGCCGGATGAGAGAGAGCTGTCATGGGCATTCCGCCACTGAATGTGCGGGCGGAAGTGCCACTTGTGCGCTGGGCTTTGGCTCTCCGCCGGTGATTGTGCCGGCGGAGGTGCTCTCACGTGCGGTGGACCAAAACAATGATATCTAGAGTTCCAGATATCATTTTGACACGTGTGAGTAGGCGCTAGAAAGCTTAGGATGTTGGCTATCTGCTTATGCAAGAAGCTTAGGAAAATTGTTGGAGGAGATAGAATGAGAAGAAGAAAGGAACCTTTTTGTCACACCCAAGGGGTCTAAGGTGTTCTCTTCAGCTCCCTACCAACTGGCTTCGAGATCCAGGACGCTCCCAGAAGAATCCTTTCACCTTCAGGATGAAGGTGGACCTAGGAACAAGCTAGACAAGGAATAAAATGGAACAGAACAATACTCAATTCTTGGATACTCTCAAGGAGGGTGAGGGGGGCCCTTTTATAGGGTTACATGTGTTTTTTTACTCATTATTGGTGGTTGGATCATGGATGAACATCCAGGGTTGAGTTCTTGAGTCCTCAATCCAGGTCATAAGGCCCAAAAATATCAGATTCTTTCTCTCCAGGTCGAATTTGGAGGGGAAAGAACAAGTTGGTTAGAGTTAGTCACAAATCATCCATAGCCCTTGGATTTGAGCTAGAATGGATGGATAGATGGGTTCCACCTGATGAATCCTAGACTGGATCCCAACCCTGGGCTCTCCAAACAATAACTGCCAGCTGAAGTCCCCCTCAGGTGTCTTGATCATCCTGAAAGCCTCCAAAGACCTTCTAGAAGGTTTTCTTCATGCTCCTTCACAACAAGCCTACCGGTTGAGTTTTCTCCACTGATTAGCATGCATCTTTTTATTCATAGCTCCTTTTGGTCTTATATTCTGTTCCAAGCCTCAAGACTCATGTCTTGACATCCTCATAAAATTTAGTAATTTTATGATCATCAAAAGTCAACCTTTGACCTGAAAAGTCAACATACTAGGGAAACTGTTAGATTCATATCCCACTTGACTCATTGAGTCTAGTGGGGTTTAAAAATATCCCATAAATCCCAAACTATGTAACTCGGTAAAATACATATCAGAGCATTGATAGAAACCTCAATTGAGTAAAAAATGTAGCTCTTTAATTATTGGAAAAAATGGAAGGCATGATCTCATTATTATGTAAAATACTAGTTTTTGGTAGTGTTGAACTGAATTTCAGGGTAGTTAGGATGAAGAATGCATGCAGTTGACTACCCTTATTTGACGTTATCAGTGACATGGCAGTGGCCTAAGAAGCATCGATGGAGTGATGCAGGCAGCAGCACGGCGACGGTGCGGCAGCAACACGACCGATGGTGTGGGCAACGCAGTAGACAACAAAGGCAATGGCAGTGGCTTTTGGCAATTGGGCAATGGTGGCAGCGGAGGCGGATGTGATGATGGCAGCGGCGGTGTTAGGGTTTCCCAACAAGAGAACAAACAACTAATATGACAAAAATAGATAAAGCTAAAATAATTGAAATATAATAAAAATAAAAATAATTATGTGTGACTTCTGCACTCTTCTCTCCTTTTTTAATGCGTAAATCAACCCCAACCACCCATATAGGGGAAAGGTTGGGCATTGTAGAGAAGGCGGAAAGGTCTCGCAAGGATGATTGGGCCCTCAGCAGATGGTGCGACAGGAACACAGCATGTGCGGTAGGCGGCAAGGTTGGACATGTACGCTAGAGGGTCGACGAAGAGCAGACCAACGGGAGGAAATCATGTTCAAGAACGGTAGCCACGAGTACTACTGCAATGGTTAGGGTAGCATCATGATGTGACACCTCTACTACAAAGGCTAGGTATCTTCGTGAAGTCAAAGTAAATGATATGTACCAGAAGGAGACGACATAGGGAATTTGTCATCAAACTTGATATATAGATTCGTGTGCTTCACTTCGACACGCGCTCTGCGACGTAGCTATTGATGAGTCTGGGCTCGATCATCTGGATGGTCCTCCACCTCATATATTGGCCCAACACATATGCACACACACATCTTAGTCCACATAGAAGGCTCACAAATGAAAAGAAGTCCCAAAAACACAAATGAAGCTAACATCAACCTATGAAGGCCCGTTGACTAGTCTTCAGTGCATCGATGCTAGCTGAGTCCAGTCTTTGGTGCTAGACAGTCCTCATCAACTAGCCTTTAGATCTAGATCTAATACTTGAGTTAGTATTATAGTAATAAGTTGATAATACGGTGGAATGACAGAAGTGATAAGGTAATAATTGGGAAATAGTGAGAAGTTGGAAAATAAGTACTATGTAGAAAGTAGTAGTAAGAGTTGCAAGGAAAATAGGGAAATGTAGAGGTGAGATATTTATAAGTTATTATTACAACTAGGCTTAACATAATATATATATCGGGTAGTGAATGTGGTATAGTATAAATATTATGGAGATTTTATTATACTAAAAGAAGTGAGAAAGATAGATACTTGAAGAATTATTTTAGATTTTTTAAAAGATATAAGAACAATAATATAGATATCTATTAATTAATACACTTTTGTAGCAGGAGATATACTTAGTATGTTTATTTATTTTTAACTGATATTTAGATTATATGTGAGATATGATATAATAGGTATGCTAATAAAGGATATTAATATTTTGGAAGTTAATGTATAGTTGGAGTTAGTGTATAATAAGAGTCAGGGTATATTAATGTTTAGTAAGGTATAATAGGAGGAACAAAAGGAATGTGATAAGAAGTGTGATGACAATAAGAAAGAGACTATTAAATCACTTATCGATTGACTGAGTGAAATAGGTTATATATAGGTTAGAAGTTTAAGATTAATGATAGGGAGGTAATAGATATCTGTAATGAATTAAATTATCTCATTCCCTCGATCCCATATGTGTATGTGCGCTAGACTGCCTCTTTGATGTTTGTGCTTGTATGTGTGCCTTTTTATCAGGCCTCTCAGCTGTTGATCCTGCCTTGGATGCCACTACTGCTTCCGCGATGGTGCTGTGAGCAGGCTTTAGTGCCGCTACTCTCTCAGCCACTAGCACTTTCACTAAAAACCCATTTTTTATTCTCTTCTTCTTATTCTTCTTCTTCCCCCTCTCTCTCTAATAATTTATTTAAATACATACCTACAAAATATAAAATACCCAACTCAGGAGAAGAATTAAACATAATTAAAATTAATTAGATTAAAACAAATTTTGAATGAGTAATATTGGGCTGGTAAAATATGTGAAAATCATAGTAAAATTAAATTATTTAAAAAATGGTCCAACTTATCTAGGAATTGTCAATCCACCATAAAACGAGTCTAATATTAATAAATAGATACTAAAATAGCCATAAAATATGTAGGATTCCATGTATCAGTTGGAATTCATTACACAGTAGGTTTTAAATTTATCTACTTTGTTTTCTCATATTCTTAATAATGACACTCTCGAGCAAAATACCACTCATCACTAACATCTCTAGGAAAAAATGTTTTTTTCTCTTTCGCTTTTTTTTCTCTCCTAGATTTAGGAAAGTACCCATTTGTGGGGACTGTAAAGCTTTTGGACTTTTCAGATACTCCCTCTCTCTCCCACCAGTGACAGGGTATTTCTTTACGTGTAGGCTATTTGTGCTACCTAATGTGGGTTTTGGTGTATTATTTATAAATATTATCATTGAGTACATGGAATTGGAAATAATATTCTCTCGCTATCCTCTCTCTTTCTCTCTCACTCTCTCTCTCTCTTGAACCCAGCACCACTCAATGGACTGTAATTGCATCCTCTTCAGAAATAGGTCCCACATCATCTCTCTTTCTCTTCTTCTCATCAATCTATGTCTTTCTTTCTGGTGGAGCATACAGCCATGCCCCACCATCAAATGCAACGTCGCCATTGCATCGCACACCGTATCATATACCCCGGATCTGGGATTTCAGGTTCATTTATTATTTGGATTTTATTTCTGAAATTTATTTGATATTAGAGTTATTTTCTCACTCCCTCAAGGCCTCTAATTAAGCCATTTCTGGAATGGATCATTTGCTTATTTTTGGAATTAAACTTTCTTCTCAATCCCTAGCTTCCTCTCAACCGTCTCCGCCACTAAGAGGAGGCTTTCCTCCACTTTGAACTGCCATGCCACTATCCCCTTTCTAAATGTGTTTCACTGTCCTATTGAGCCATGGTGATGTCTGTCACTCCAGAGCACCACGGCACTGCCCGTCATCCTAATGTGCGTCTCCACGTATGCTGTCCCAGTACACCACATCACACTACCGGCCACCACCTTTGAGTACCACATTGTGCTGCCATCCATCATCCCAACACATCATGTCGCATCGCACTGCCCTGACACACAACACACGCTCCCACCCATTACGTGCCATATTTATTGTTTAGGAAGTGGATCAATGCCAGTCCCTATCTAAGTGCATGTCATCTACTTTCGCCATTGAATGCCTCTCCGACTCTTCGCATCACCCTATCGTGTTACACCAGCAACAAAGGCCCACTCTTCCCTCTTCGATTAGGCATCTGGTATTTTCCCATGTGTCTTCCTCCACCGCCAGACTTAGTGGAATAGGTTCGCATCTTTTCGTGGTTGACCACTTAGGATTTTAGATTAGGAGTTTGTGTTTTCTCATATTCTTGTGGTTATATGACAGTCTTTATGGCCTCGACCGAGGAAAGGGGCTGCACCATCATCATCTTTAGGTTTAAATATTTGAATCGACCATGATGATTTGTGGTTTGTTTTATCCATCCACAAGTAACCTTTAGTTGTCCAAACCAGCATCAGCTATATTGATCTTGAATCAATTTCTTAGGCTTGTCGGATGCGTGACAGCCCCTTGTATGTTATCATCCAAATTTGTTATCTACCATCCTCCAGGATGATGAATGGATGACTTTATTGAATCATGTATGTAGTTAGGCATTAGTTTTCAATCTGTGATGATGGATGATTGACAATGAAATGACAAAGGGATAATGGATGATGGATGATACAGCATAATTTTTTTCATTAAGTGGGATTAACAAAGTTCTAAAAATATGTATTTCATGTATTATAATAAAAAAATAAGTCTAAAATAAATATATATTTTTACTATGACAAAAAATTGTCACCATAAAGGGCTAAGGCCAAAGTGTCATTGACAATTACCATCATTAACAGAAGCATCATCATTGATGTTGATGACTATGACTTGCATTGATAACTATGGTTTCATGAATGAGGGTGATGGTTGTTGCAAGGGACAATGGTCAGTGCCATCTATTATTGATGTGAATGAGGATGACAATGCACATTAACAATGGTTATGACTATCATTCACGAGGACAACAATTGTTTTCGACAATGAATTTTGGTGGAAACTGACTATGATGACTGTTGGTAGGACAGTGACTTGTTAGAAGCATTATTGACAATGATGGAGATTTTACAACGACAATGACAACTGTTTTTGGGACGATCATGGTCAATGGCGTCAAAGTGTTGCCAACAACGCTAAAAACTTTCAACAACATTGACTATCAATAATGACTAGGATGACTGATGTCATCGATGGGGACGACAATTGTTCAAGATGAAGACGACTGCCATTGAGAAGGAAGACAACTTTCATGGACGATTTTTTTTTGTCGATGACCATAATATACAATTGGACGACAATCTAGAAGGGAGTGTATTCAATGAGGATGGTTGTTGTTGATATCGATGACGACTATTGATGACAAGGACATCATCTATAATTGTCCCTAAATAGGAAGATGACCATTGTTGACAAGGATGATGGCTGTCATCGACGGCAACAATGAGGACAATGACTACAATTGTCATTAGTGATGACTGAGATCAGTGTCATCAACAAGGACAAGGACTGTCGTTGAAGAAAACATAGAGCTATAACGGCCATTGTTGATGACTACGATTACAACTGCCATTGTTGACAATTATGACAGATTTTATCAACAGGAACAACTGTCATCCGAGGAAACACTATCACCCACAAGGATGACAATTATCGGTTATGAGGACAAACTTTCCTTGACGAGGATGTCAGCTGTATTGTCATTGATGGGCATGATGAGTGTCATCGGCAAGGATGAGAATTATCATGGACGAGGAGGATGAATATCGATGATGATGACACCGACTACAATTGGCATTGTTGGTGATTACAGAAGTTATCAAGGATGATGAGTACTTATCTTTGACGAGGATGAAACATGTCGACGACAAATACGACAACTATCAAATATGATGATGATGGCTATGATTGTTGTTCTCAACAGGGACAAGTGTCATTGCGGAGGAAGCCTATTATTGAAAAGGATGAAAATTATCTTCAATGAGGATGTCAACTACTGTTGATGGCAATTACGACTATTACTGTTGACAAGGATGATAACAATCATCAACGAGGACGACACATGTCGATGACGATGACAACAACTACAATTCCCGATTCTGACAACTATGATTGACATCCTCCACAGGGATGGCGTGCGTCATTGCCAAGGACAACTATCATTGACGAGGATGAAAACTATTGCCAATGAGGATGTCAACTACACAATTGATGGCAACTACAGCTATCACCGATGATGGGCGCAACGATTATTATCGATGATGATGAAGACATCAATGCTGTTTGGAAGTAGCTGTTGAATCCCATCCCATCCATCCAAAAAGTCATACATCGTCAGTCCAACAAACATTCCCCTAACATTGCCGTGGAGCGCTACAAAGGAGGACAAACATATTTCCTGTGTAACTCTCCTGTTCTATCTCTTTCTATTTCTCTCAAAGAGTGCTTTGGGTGGGAGAGTACTCAGACCACATTCTGTCCATCCCATCATCCATTCCATTTTTCACCACAGATGAATAAAGTAACAGGTCTGATGATGTAATGATGACAACAAAAAATAGACACGGATCAAGATGGGAACAAAAACAAGATGTCAAATACTGATGACTGAACAGACAGCTGTTCATCCTTCATCGTCATCGGTCCAGCAAACCTACTCTTACCCTGGCCAAAACCCAAGGCTCATCCCGCGTAGTATATTTACTGTCGTCTCTGTCACCCCTTAAGAATATTCGCCGGAATGCTACCAAAGTCAACGCCCCACAAAAGTCCAGAAGAGAAACCGCGGGATCAGCAAGGTTAGCTGACCAAGATCCAAGTGCACGACCGCGTTCCAAGTCTACAGTCAGTCAACGTACTCAACGCGTCTTTCTCTCTCTTACTCTTACTCGTAGTATCTCTATCTTTCGTTTTCTCTCCTATTCATTATCCTGTCGACTCTCTGCATTGATGGCAGCCGTGTCGGAGTCCTGTCAATCGATCTCTCTCTTAGTGGGCTCCGTGGCCCTCAGGATAAGCTCGATCTAGACTGACCAACCGACCAAGTATCTCTCTCTCTCTTATCTTTTGACTTTTCTCTTTTACTTATCTTTTCTCTATGATTGCGACTTTTCTCTATGATTACTTATCTTTTCTCTATAACTTTATCTATCTATCTACCGGTCAATCTAGCTATCTACCTATTTATCTATCTATCTATCTATCTATCGGTTCTATCTATCGTTCTGTCTATCTATCTATCTATCTTTCTTTCTTTCTATCTATCTATCTATCTTTCTTTCTTTCTATCTATCTATCTATATATCCATCTATCTATCTATCCATCTATCTATCTATCCATCTATCTATCTATCTATCCATCTATCTATCTATCTATCCATCTATTTATCTATTTATCTTTCTATCTATCTATCCATTCATCTTTCTATCCATCTATCTATCTATCTATCAATCTATCTTTCTATCTATGTACCTATCGCCCCCTCCCTTTCAGTATCGCTTTTTTATGAGTACTATCCTCTATCTTTCTCTATCTTTGTTCCCTTCTATTTGGCTCCCGCTCTTCTTCTAACTTCTCTCTTTTGGGATCCTTTTATTAAAATATCTACTCTCTCTATCTCTTCTTCTCACGTCTCTCTTTATAGATCGTTTTATTATAAGATATACCCCCTCTATCTCCTCTTCTCACTTCTCTTTCGCTATCGTTTTACTATTATTATCACTCATACACACTCTCTCTCCCTCTATCGTCCTGTTCTGATATACGATAACTATTTATCCATTCCATTTTTACTTCTATATCACTATCAGTCAACCGTATCCACCTATCTTTTTCAGTAATTATTTATCTATCTATTTATCCATCTCTCTCTTATCTCTGCGTGTATCTACGTCAGTTTCTCTCAGATTTTTATGTATCCGCGTTTCTCTCTCTCTTGCTTCAAATCTTAATAAATGCACACCTCCCATCTCTCTTTTCCCCAACATCACAAAGAGATAGAGAGTTGTAGCCACAAGAGAAGAAATCAGGTCGATGTGAACAGGAAGAAGAAAGAGAGAAAGAGAGAGCTGCAGTCATAAGAGAAGAAACCAGGTTCATGTGAAGAGGAAGAAGAAAGACCGCGAGAGAGGCAGACAGAGAGAGAGCGAGAGAGAAAGAGAAAGGAAGAAGGAAGAAGGAAGAGACGGGGAGAGAGAGAGAGAGAAATGGAAGATGAAGGGATAGGCGAGTGGATTTCCGAGGTGGCGGCGTTTCTGGGCTCGACAAGCGACGGAGATCTCTTCCAAATTCTCTCCGACGGAGGTTCGCCGGAGTTCTGCCCGCCAATCGATCTCTCGCCGGCGGCGCTGCCGGCATCATCAAATTCTCCGTCCTCACCAGCGGAAACCGCAAATTCCGGCGAAGACAAGCGGAAAACGAAGCAGATGTGAGTATTTTTTATCGATTTTCGGATAGTTTCTGATGTAAATGTTTGTTTGGATGGATTTGGGAGAATTGTGTACTGAGGCAGTGAGATGGTTGTTACAGGTGGAGGAAGGAGGAGAGAGTGGGAAAGAAGAGACAGCGGCAGCCGAGGTTTGCGTTCCTGACGAAGAGCGAGATGGATTACCTCGACGACGGGTATCGCTGGCGCAAGTACGGGCAGAAGCCCGTCAAAGATAGCCCTTTTCCGAGGTTCGCCTCATCATCATCATCGTCTTCTTCTTCTTGTTCTCCTTCTATATCATCATCATGTTGTTGTTGTTGTTGTTGTTGTTGCTGTCATCATCTTCTTCTTTTTCTTCTTTCTCTTCATCATCATCTTGTTGTTGTCGTTTTTCTTCTTCTTCATCATTATCATCTTGTTCTTCTTCTTTTTCGTCTTCATTATCTTGTTCTTCTTGTTCTTGTTCATCATCATCATCATCATCATCGGCATCATCATCTTGTTCTTCCTCTCCTTCATCATTACTTTTTTTTTCTTGTTCTTATTCATTATCATCATCTTGTTCTTCTTGTTCTTCCTCTTTTTCTTCTTCATTATCTTGTTCTTTTTCTTATTTTTCTTCGTCATCATCTTGTTCCTATTCTTCTTCTTCATCTTCTATTTCGTCGTCATCATCATCATCTTCATTATCTTCTTCTTCTGGCTTCACGCTCTACATTCTTCAAGAAAGATTCCTCTTCGCGCTGTTCTTCTTCTGATCATCACCATCTCTGACGATCGCAGAGGCTACTATCGTTGCACCAGCGCGGGTTGCAGCGTAAAGAAGACGGTGGAGAGATCTTCAGCGGACCACGCGTTGGTGGTCACCACTTACGAGGGCCAACACAACCACAGCAACCGCGCCACCGTTCACCGTCGCCATACCGCTATCCCTTTAGCTCTACATATCTCTACTCCGCCACCATCTTCTTTACCGACGCCCCCAGTTACGTTCTCCTCAGGCGCCGGGAAGGAAGAGCTCTTAAGAGATCAGGGTCTTCTTGAAGACCTTCTCTTTCAGAGTTACTCAAGAACAAGCTGGGGAAGCAAATACTGAATCCGATTATCTTCTTACGAAGGTCATGCGGTCTTGAAGATTGACGTGGGGAAACGAACATCGGATCTTGTTTCTTTCAGGGAATGAGATGGAGAACCGAAGACCGTGTAAATAATCTTAAAAACAACCTCGAAGCTGGTTAATTTTGGAAGAATGGTGCGACGATCGAATCTGATTGAATTCAGAAAGAAGATCCGAGGAAACGACGATACAATCTTGTTTGTAGCGGAAGAATATGCCGTGGAAGCGAAAGTGAATTATTTTGGACGAATGTATTGGATCTTTTCTGTGTACATCAATGGCTCTTGCAAATTTTAAACATCTCGTATAATAACTGTTGATAAAGATTGGGATTAAGGCGTTTTTCATAATACTATGGGTGCACATATGTGCAGAAACAGTATCAGTTACAAAAACGCTGATGGTTTGTTTTGTTGCACAAACCATTGGGGGATATGATTTGCGCCCTAGCTGGGTAGCCTAATAATTATGAAGGAACATGTTTTTAATTTTTTTGGAATTCCTGACTCAATTAGACTTACAGAATTCCCAATTTGGATTTAAGAATCCAATTCAACTATGTAATATTTGACTTTCGGTTAACTGGTTGACGAATTGGATATTTTCTAAATTGGTGTATGGGTACTGTCATGTGGGTGTTACCCATTTAATTCATATAATCTAGTCAAAGATTATTCAAGCGAACACTTATTGGCCCATAGGAAAGTAAATGTTTGGTCAAACGCACTGCACACATGGCTAATTAAATATCGGTCTTGTATTTTTCATTCACACCAATGGCCAAATGAGTATTTGGCCAAATGAGTATTTGACCGAAGAGTATGACGATGAGTATTTGGCCAAATAACATTCACACCAGTGGTTGTAAAATTTATGATTATTACAGTTCAATGACAACATTGAATTGACCCAAAGGAAGGCTCATCGATTGTCATTTTTAACCTCCAAATTTGACTATTACACCAATGAAATCGCTTACATGTATTTATATCATCCAAAGATGAATATTGACGTTGCGATTAATCCCTTGAGAGGGAAATACTATTACTTGTATTGTGCCTAATTTTAAAGCTATCCTTATGTGATTATTTTTATTATTTTCTTAGGCCCAATTTCATTTTAAAATATTTACATAAATGTGAATTCCATTCTGATGCTCAAGTGCTCAAATTTTAAGAAATAAAAGGAATCTGTGACACTTTATCCAGGTGCTACGTACCTCGACTATGCATCAAGGAATGATCAACCAAACGTTATCAAAGAATCGTCCTCCATTAAGGAAAAGCGTGTCTACAATAAATCTCATGAATTTAATGGCCATAAAGTGTGTTATTCCTGAATCCTTTTGGGATATAGTAACTGATGAGGGAACTGAGGCCACAACTCTTATTCAAGAACTTGAAAAGAGGTACTAGAAGAGTGATAAAGCTGAGATAAAGTACTCTTATGAATCACCTAACTACCATGACGTATAAAAGGTTAAGGCAACATTAGAGAGCACAGCATTGACATTTCATATTTGTTATAAGCTTAAGACTTTATGTTTTGAACTATATGACGAATACATTGTCTATATGGCTCTCAATTCTCTCCCCAGAAAAATTGAAAAGTTCAAAGTGAGAAATAACTACCAGTGATCTCATTTGTCATTGTAGGCAAGAATAAGAGATATTGAAGTCTGAGCAATGTGAAAGTGCTCGCCTCATTATTCTCTCCGAAGGAAAGTTCAAGGACAAAGTAAAGTGTAAAGGCAAGCAAGTTGATGATGGTCCACAGAATAATAAGCAACAGAAGGATCCTATACGCTTCTTTTACAAGCATGGCGGACACTTCAAAGAAAGAATGCACTAAATATCTTGTTTGTTAAGAATTTAACCTTTCTTAAGTACCAAGGTACATGTGGTGGTTAGATAAGTGTATCAATGCAATGTTACCTCAACAGTTGTAAGCTGAATCAAGATGAATGATTCATTTATCAAGGTGATGATAAATTTATAGAGGTTGATGTTGTTGGTGACTTCAATATAAAGATAAATATTGTTTATCATTTTATTTAAATAAGAATTTAGTTGCTTTGGATGTAACTTAATCTCTATTTTTTACTTGGAAAAATCATGTTATCATTGTTCACTTGGAGATGGAAAGTTTAGTTTGATTCAAAATTAAGTACTCATAGGTACTAGATGATTGGTGGCATATGATAACCTATATTTGCTTGAAAATATAACATCTTCATTAGATCAGTCTTAGAACTCCAGATATTTTGGCATGAAACACAATTTAGATAATGAAAATTCATCATCTTTAACATATAAAAGGTTGGGCCACATTTTTCAAAAAAAAAAAATCATGGTTATTGTGAGAAGGAATTAATAATTCCTCAGATTTTTAAATTACACATACATCAAATGTATCAAGGGAAAACAGGCAAACACAAGGAAAAATGTTCTTATTGAGCTTTAGAAGTCGTGCAATTTATACATATGAAGATTTCTGGATCCTTCACTATGGCATCTTGGAATGATCAAGAACATTTATCACATTCATATATTATTATTTGCAATATTGGTTTACATAACTCATCCATGAAATACTAAAAGCAATAGTCGTGTTTTAAAGCTATACTACCGAAAGAATCAACTTGGCAAAAGAAAAAAACAATTTGTTCTCGCCATACTATGTAACAAATAATGTCATAGATGTCAAAAATGTTGAGGACCTTTTGCTAAGGTTTTAGAAGAGTGTGGAATTGTCCCTGTGTACATTATGCCTGGAATTCTTCTGAAAGATAAAGCAGAACGCACAAAGACATGGTAAAAAGTATTATTAATTGAACTTATTTACCTGAATTTGAAAAGTAAGAAAAAAGGCTAAATCAATAAAGGATTTGGGTTTTCTTGCCAAGGCAAGACATTATTCACCTAATGAAAGGAAACTTGACTCTCAAATGATCAATTGTTATGCTGCATGTGTGATGCTTCTTATTCAAGTCCATGAATGCATGCAATGACTAAGTGAATTATCATGAGCTCATAATACGACAATCACTAGTTTATAAACATGTGTTTTAAGTATTCTTATTCAAAGGATACTCAAGAAGGATGTTGAAATATCCAAAAAAGGATAGCACTATATAGCTCCACTCATATGAAGAGTATGGCCAATATCGTAATCATTAGTGGGCGATCTTGGGACAAATAGTTCACTGAACTGATCCAGATGAATCCCTGAGGGGCATTATACGTATCAATCATCAGGTTGATTCATGTAAGGTTGCGTAAGTAATCATTCGAATTGAGACACCAAGATACATTGTGGATGGATTACCATGTTTTGATTATAACGTAGAAGTCTCTAATTAAGGGATTCCAAAACCTCCATAGCTTGAACAATGTAAAAAATCCATGAAGTTACAAAATCAGAACAGTAGCATGCCTCGTGAAAATTACAACACAAGAATATGTTTTCCTTGTAAAAGAAGAACACTGGCATTCGGATACCTTGTGAAAGCCACAATAATGCGATCTGGTTGCCTTGTAATATTCAAGACAGCGGGATTTGGGTGCCTCCTGAAAACCACAGCACTGGCATATGCTTGGCTTGTCAAAGACAAAACACTAGAACACGGTTGCCTTGTGACAGCCAAAACACTAGATATGCTTTCCTTGTCAAAAGCAGAACACTATCATATGCATGCCTCATGAAAACTACAAACCCTAGAATATGGTTGGATTGTCAAAAGCATAACACTGGTATATGCATGCCTAACACTGGTATATGCATGCCTTGTGAAACTACAATACCAGAATATGGTTGCCTTGTGAAAGCAAAAACACTACGATATTGTTGCCTTGTGATATTCAAAACGGGGGGATTTGGTTGCCTCTTGAAAATCACAACATTGGCCTTTTAAAGAGCAGATTTTATTGCCTTATGGAAGTTCAAACACTAGGCTCTGGTTGCCTCCTGAATACAACAACACTAGCATATGCTTGCCTATTTATCAAAATTTTATAAAAAATTCTGAAGAACTCTTAGAACATCATGTTACTCTAGAGAAAGAGAGATACTTGTGATTCAAGTACTTATGTTAAAGTCTAATCCAGTAGTCTTCTCCAAAATCTCATGATGGTTTGGATGTCTTCTAAGTTTTGTTGTTTACTTTCATCCAAATGAAATCAGCACAAGTACCAGATTAAGTTATTTGCTTAAAATTGAACAGGCATAGAGATATAATACGAATGGGGAAGAGAAGGAAGAAGAGGGGGAAAAAATAGTTGGATTCAATAATGTTTTCAAGAAATCATCTTTGCTCTCATTGACACACGTTTTCTATACTTATATTTCATACAGATGAATAGATCCATTGAGAATAATCATATATATTCAATCATTTGTGTCATGTTTTTCATATCTATATTTAAACATATTATCTATATTTCAATATCAGGTACATTTCTTTTTTGTGGGTTAATGTTGGTGTTGAAGTTATCTTAAATCTTATTGGTCCATATCATTAAAGAATTGATCCCACTTGTCGTGATCATATGATTATTTCTCATAATCAGAACTACGTTGAGCTTGCATTAAAGCCATTCAAATCTTGTTTTTGTCATTGACTTGGTGAGCACATTCGCATTTTCGTCCATGAATGAGATTCAAAGTTTTTAAGAAACATCATGCTCATGTGCAAAAAAATAGTTTGATCATTTTTTTTGCATGATATACTTATTAGCATCTAATTAGGTAACTACAGTATTATTGCAGTGATTAATTGGTACGATGTCAATTGGAATTTCGTCTTGGTGTAGGAGATGTAAAAACCAAATAGCATCAGCCATTACATTGGCAAGAGCCTTATACTCTGCTTTGGTACTGGATCTGGCAACTGTTTGCTGCTTTTTGGATCTCCAAGATATGAGTTTTCCCATTGTAGATCATCTTTCAACTATAAATGCAATAGGAGCCAATGCTAGTGTTGTGATAAGATTCTTCAATATAATATACTTGCATTCAGGTGTTGTAGGAGGTGTGAAACTCAGAAGAAGTCTTAGTTTTAAGTATTATCATTTTTTACATGCACTATTGATTTCCGAAGCAAGATCAAGTCTTGTGAAAATGACATTATAGGGCTCCAAACACACTTCAATATAGGCCTCAATCATCAAATGTTGTGGATTTTTTTCTTTAAATGTGTAGTCCTTAACTATCTTATCTTATTCAAAAAACAGAGCTGAGTGAAGAAATGACTGAGATAGTTCCTTTTTGGATTTGGACTCATGCTGATAATGCCATCTTTTTAATTTTTAGGATAGTGGGTTCTTGTGAGATTTTCTTGGTAATAATGGTGAATTAGAAGGACCATAACTCTTCAAATTGGTTGTGTGAGTAGGTAAAACACTCTCCAAAATGGTTGATTGATCGATGGCTGTGAAACATATAAGTTGACCCACCAATTTTGGAGGAAAGCATGATTTACATTGTTTTAGTTTTGGAGTATAATTATGATTAGCCAATAAAATGTAGATATGTTATGATTGTGCGCTCGTATTGTTGTGTGTGAGTAAAGAAAGATACATTCATTAAAGACATCTCTGGAAATATATAGCCTATAGGTAATTTTATTTGAAGTGTATGAAAGAAAACTAGGAATCATAGACATTGAGAAAAAACTATCCAGGACTATTGGTGAATAATGTTGCATGTGGGTTGTCTTTTCCAGACCTAGGTTGGTATGTGACTGATGAGAAAAGCTCTGTTGCTGAAACTTTTAGTTCAGAATTTCTAGGGCAATGATGCATGATGCATTAATGACAAGCCAGTTTCTAATATATGAAAAACTATGTCATTTTTTATGTATGAAAATAGGATAAACAGTTGTGAATTCCACATCATTTAAGGTGAAATGAAAAGACTTGAAATTCATCACCCTAATATGGTTATAGTTGAAAATTGTCATAATGAAGTTGACTTTCAAATTTTAGCTGAAAATCCAAAAATATTTCATTATGAAGTTGACCTTCAAATTTTCGCTGAAAATCCAAAAATATTTCATTATGAAGTTGACTTTCAAATCATTGTTCTTTATTTTTATCATAAATACTTTAGTATTTATGATACGTAAGTGTACTTAAGTGTAATTAAATTGATATAACAGGAGGACGGCTTTCAGATATCAGACTATACCCATTTCAGTGGCTTATTTTCCTGCCAAGGAGCTTATGAGCAGAGAATATTGTAAATTTTGCAAATGCATTTTAGAGCCTCATGAGTGGCTCATAGCCATTTTCCTTGTCATTAAATATAATTATTAAGTGAGGGTCACCGAATCAGTTATGCCAAATGTCTACTCGCACTGTTTCTCAAAGTAATGATGAAGGATCATACTTTGGAGCTGCCTGACGACATATCACATCTTTAAGGTCCCCCATAATAAGGACCTGACCTGTCTCCTTGTCCTTCACCCAACAGTGTGATGAGTGGTATTCAGGAAAGTCGTTATTACAAGAGGTTAATCTACGAACAGACAGAAGGTCCTTTGTGGTTCCAGTAAAATAGAGAACAGAATGAAACCCCCCACCATTGCTAGCATTGATGATTGCATTGAGAAGGACATCAAATGGAGGCTCTATATAGAGAGTAGAGTGAAACTCCCCATCATTGCTACCTTCAATGACGAGCAAGGAGATCAAGGACATCAAGTGGAAGCTCTACATAGAGAGTACAGTGAAACTCTACCATTGAGGTAAGGAGTAGATGAAGAAAATCCCAAGGGAAAATAGGGCCTCTATGCCCGAATGACAAACCCTGTCATACCCCAGCTGGAGTCGGTCCTGCTCAAAGGGGTGGAGTCCTGCTACACATCAACGTAAGGCATGAAAGAGAAATAGAGAACAAGGGCTTCCTGTTTTTCTACAGTGACAAGATTACAGAGAGGAAGAAGAAGAAGAAGAGGACCATCATTTACAGGAGTGATACAGATTTCTGCAGCAGCAACTTTGGCTATGAGAGTTGCAGAAGCACCTCAGAGACTGCTTGTGTTGGGAAACGAGAAAGGAGGAGAGGGAGATTGGGGCAAACGGGACTACAGCCTCGTTCCAAAGAAAGGCGAGAGTGATAGAGACAGAGGCAGAGAGAGAAGGATAGAGGAAGATGGGAATGGAGAAAGAGAGAGAGAGACAGCAGCAGATTCATACCTCTACGTGCTGTATGTTCCGTGAGAACACATTATCCTGAATAAGAACACATACCCATCTTTATATCTATCTCTCTAACTGAAACTTGATTGAATCTCTCAGTGACCTCTCTCCAAAGGAACAAGAAGAGTGTGTGAAAGACAGAAAAAGAGGAAGGGTGAGTGAGAGAGAGGGAGAAAAGGCCGAAAAAGAGAGGTGGGAGGGAGAAAGAAAGGGATAGCGGAGAAAAAGATAAAAGGGAGAGTAGTCAGAGCTGGTGAGAAAGGTAGGGAGATAAAAAGAAAAAGAGGACCAAAAAGAGAGGGAAAGAACTTGAGCTCGACACTGAAAGAGAGGAAATGAGAGAGAGAGAGAGAGAAAGCAGAGGAGAAAGATGGAGAGCGAGAAAATGTGGGGAAAATAGAGAAACGGAAAAAGTACTAGTTGAGGGAGAGAAATCAAGTTAGACAGAAAATTTTCAGCCCTATCCCTTCTTCACCAGTCACGGCCCCATCTGAACATATACGATACTGACGGGTAAATGTCTTCTATCCATCCCTCTAACAAGTTTTGATCCAAATTTTATTAATATAAAGAGAGGTGGGACTAATGGAAATGCAAGTTAAAAACCATAAAAACCCTGCTCAACCAGGAATACAGGAAACAACTACATTATTCTGGTTATTCTGGGGAGTTTTAAACAATAGAACATTCCCCGAAGCAGAAACAAATGCGAGGAAGAGGGAGGGAATATTAAATAAATTAAAGGGAAGAGAAACCAAGGACATGTAGAGAGACACAAAGAGAGAAAGAGGAAAAGAGATATATATATAATATAATCGGAAAGAGAGATTGAGGACGTAGAGAGAAAAGAGTTGACCCATATTTGGCTAGGACTGGGCTAGCTTCCTCCAGAGGGACCCCTTGGGTGCGACAAGGGATTTGACCTTGCCGAAGACAAATCCAGCCTTGGGGGGGTTTCCACCCACAAGACTGTTCTCATAGATTTCCCTGCATTCTTGAACCACCTGAAACATTCATTCACAACATTGATCATTCGACCCTCAGAAATCACTTCATCTCTCTTCGCTCCCTAGATCTTCTCCCTCTAAAACTCAATAGATAAGGAGCCTCCCTTAGCCAACTCTCTCTTTCACCAACTCTCCCTCCACCCACAAGATTTTTCTTACAGATTTTCCCCAAATTAGTAATTGCATTCATTCCCAACATTGGTAATTGCATCCTCAGAACCCATACAATCTTTCTGTCTCTCGATCTTCTTCATCCTCTTAAACTAGTACAATAGGGAGTCTGTCATTACCAACTCTCCCCCTACCCACAAGACTGTTCATGCAGATATTCCTGCACTCTTGAATCATCAGACATTCATTCACAGCATTGGTCATACCATCCTCAGAAGTCACTCCATCTCTCTTCCATTTCTAGATCTTCTCCCTCTAAAGCATGAACTCTAAAGCTCAAGCAATAGGAAGTCTACCATTGCCAACTCTCTCTCACTCTTACTTTTCTTTTTCCTACTAACTATACAGAGAAAATGGGAGAGTCTTCCATAATAAAACGTCAAAACTCTTCTGGCCTCAAAAATTCCTTTCCCCATAACATTTTCTCTCCATTTGTACTCCTTTAAGGGAGAATTCTCTCTGAACTTCAATCTTCAACCATGATGACTTCATTCCAAACTGCCCAGGTCAACACTCTCTCAACCCCCCTGGGAGACCTACAGGTGAGATATTCAACCGTGGCCAATAATCCATTCCACAACCTACCATTCCTCTGACTACCCAAACTTATTATCTTCCATGATTGGTCACAAAGAGAGAGAGAGATTAGTGACGTAACATCAATTCATTACCTCCTTAGCTTCATTCCGTGGAATTCCCTCTCTCAGCGCAACAAGTTTTTCCACAACTTCCGGCTGCATAACAAGAGTTTGTCAGATTGTCAAATGTGAGAAGCAGAAAAAGAAAGGAAAGGGATGTTGATGTCGAGGATTGAAACTAAGGGACATACCGGGCAATCAGGCTGGTGTTCAAGGATGTTTGTGTACACAAGCGTGAATGAATCCAGGCTTTCAGCTGACGCCAGCTCCCTCAGGTCAACCATTATTCTCAACCTGTTCTCAATTTTCTGATACAAATCGAATGTGGGCATGACATATATCAGTTATCTCCAAAACAAGCTATCAGTTTAGACTATGTTTCAGACTGTCAAAGAAAATATTCCAGGGTAAGCATGCAATGACAAATTTCCCATCATCATCAGTTTTTTGTGTGAGACGGATGACAAGACAATTAGAAGAAAGTGAGAAGACAACGATGAGCTGATGACAAATTCGTCTTTAAATGATTCTCATATATGATAGTGATTCCTCCTCATCATCATTTGATTTGTGTGTATGATGAATGATGAGACGTGACAAGATATTGATGAGATGTTAGCAAGCTAATGATAAAATCGCCGTCACATGATTCTGATGTATGGAGACCATGACAATTCATCATCAGCAGCATCATAGTCCACACGTCATTGTTATCCTGGATGCAAAACTCTAAAATATGAGAAGAGAGCGAATGGCGAGAGAGAAAGCGAGACTTCGCTCTAATCTTCAATGGTGAACAGATTCGATCTTTCAAACCCCTCTCTAAAAACCAATAGATCAGAGATGAACAAAGAGATATATCGAGAAAAAAGGAGTAGAATTTGAGTCATCCAAAGTAGACAACTGCCATAATTTTGAATAGGAAATCCTGTCTCTTCTTCGTTTTCTCTCTTTAGTAAATTATGAATAAGACAGTGAGAACGAGATTTCGACATTGATCTATACAACTCGATGATTGTATTCAGCAACAAATTTGAATCTCAATAACTCACCAAAATTAACCGATGAACTTTTGTGAGGGGTTTGACTTAGATTCGCTCAACCAAATGCCTTAATTTGAACTAAAGCCATGGAACCATGTTTTATTATTTGAAAAAAAAAATACAAGAGACAAGACAATAATAAGAACCAAGAGGATGAACTATACGTACCGGTATGCTAATGTGGTCCCTGAAAAAGTCCATGAGAACCTCTTCGTCTAGCCTCATGCGTTCAATGGTCGCTTCTTGGAAGTAACTCCTCTAAAATTACTTAATTTATGATTAAAATGATCTACGACAAAGATTAATTTGATTATAAACTACAATAAACCTGGGTCAGGAGATGATCAATGTAAATGACAATGGTTTCCTCCAAGCAGGCCTCCACGAATCTCCTAAACGATCTCTCTTCAATAAACCTGAAAAGCAATCAGGAAGGTGTCAACCCATATGAACAGGCATGCTCTTCAGTTGGAGATGAGTAAGCTAAATACATGAACATAAAATTGTAAACAAGAAAATGATTCTATTCACTTTGAGAATAGTGATTACAAGGGTTTATATAGGGGGCCCTAATGGGCCAAAGATAGAAGGGGCCAAATATAGAGAGGGCCAAACATAGAGAGGGCCAAATAATGCTCAACACTCCCCCTCAAGCTGGAGCGTGGATGTTTTCCACACCCAGCTTGGAACAGAGCTCTTCAAACCGAGGAGCATGAAGCCCTTTGGTGAAGATATCTGCTAGCTGTTCAGCGGACGGAACATATGGCGTGCAAAAATTTCCCAATTCAAGCTTCTCTTTGATGAAATGACGATCAATCTCGATGTGCTTTGTACGGTCATGCTGAACGGGATCATGAGCAATGCTAATCGCCGATTTGTTGTCGCAGAACAGCTGGACAGGAGAGCTAACTGGACACCGTAGTTCCCGGAGGAGCTTGGTAATCCAAAGTGCTTCGCAAAGACCATGCGCCAGAGCACGGAACTCCGCTTCAGCACTCGAGCGGGAGACCACCTTCTGCTTCTTACTCCTCCACGTAATCAAGTTGCCGCCCAAGAAGGTGCAATAGCCCGATGTGGACCGTCGGTCGAGGACAGAGCCTGCATAATCAGCATCAGTGTAGACTTCTAGACGCATGCCTGTATGACGACGAAACAGTAGTCCACGACCAATGGTGCCCTTCAGAAACCGGAGGAGACGATGAGCAGCATGAAGATGACTCTTGCGAGGAGTCTGCATAAACTGACTCAGAACACCCACTGAGTAAGCAATGTCTGGACGAGTGTGGGTGAGATAAATCAGTTTGCCCACAAGTCTTCTATATTGTCCGGGCTCAGCAAGCTCCTCATTCTCATCGGCACCGAGTCGATGGTTCGCATCAATCGGTGTCGAAATAGGCTTGGAATCCTCCTTTCCAAGCTCGCAGAGAAGATCCACCGTATACTTTCTCTGACAAATAAAAATCCCGCTCGAAGAATATGCCACCTCTATGCCAAGAAAATACCTCAACGGGCCAAGATGGCGAATAGCAAACTCCGACGAGAGATACATGGCCAGCTCAGTAATGGTCGCCGTATCATCACCCGTAATAATGATGTCATCCACGTACACAAGCAGAATAGCTACTCCCCCTGACGTGGAATGGCGGTAGAAGAGGGTGTGATCTCCATTACACTGACGATAGCCACGGCGCTTCATGGCCGTCGTGAAACGACCAAACCACGCTCGAGGAGATTGCTTCAAGCCATATAGTGCTTTCTTCAGGCGACAGACAACAGACTTCGGAGACGACGGCACTAAAGAAGTATAGCCTGGAGGTAATGCCATGTAGATCTCCTCAGTCAAATCGCCATGCAGAAAAGCATTCTTCACATTATATTGCTGCAAAGTCCAGCCACGATCCGCAGCAAGAGCCAAGAGGATCCGCACCGTATTCAGCTTGGCAACAGGGGCAAATGTCGCCTGATAATCAATGCCATGCTTCTGAGTAAACCCCTGCGCCACAACCCGAGCTTTGTGCCTCTCAATAGAACCGTCGGAATTATGCTTCACAGCATAAACCCAACGGCTACCCACTAGATGCTTCCCGGCCGGTAGAGGAACCAAATCCCACGTCTCATTTTGAGCAAGAGCACGAAGCTCCTCCTCCATAGTCTGACGCCAATGCGAAAATGAAAGTGCAATGTCCACCGTCTTCGGAAGGGAAGTGGCATCAAGTGAGGTAAGAAGTGCAAGATAGGATGGTGAGAGACGGTGAGACGAAATGGATGCCTCTAAGGGATAGAGAGGAGAAGAACGTGAAGAGGGCAGCACGGCTAATGAGGATTCTAGAGGTGGGGAGGACGACTGAGGCGGGGCATCAGAAGAGGACGTAACAACTCGAGGTCTTCGACGAGCGAGAGTAATACCATAGCGTTTTTCAGGCGGGCATCGGCGGATAGGAAGTGGTGGAGGCAAAGAAGGTTCTGCCGAAGAGGAGAATTCAGCAGCCGGGACAGGAGGAAGCTCCACATGAGGGACGGAGATGGGGGCCGGAGAGATGTCGGGAGGCACAATTTCTGGAGGCGAGTCGGGAGGCACAACTTCTGGAGGAGACACGACTGGCGGGGCCGGAGAGGATGGACGAGAGACGGATAACGGAGGAGATGGTTGAGGGAGAATTAGGAATTCAAGTGGATCGGATGAGGGTGGTGATGAAGGTGGCTCTGGAGAAGAGGAAGAATAGTAAGGGAGAAATTCATCGAAAGTGGCATCTTTAGTGACGACGAACCGATGAGAGGGTGGATGATAGCATACATAACCTTTTTGCGTGGAGGAATAGCCAACGAACACGCATTTCACAGCACGAGGGTCAAGTTTATCACGACCAAGGCGATGGTTAGGCGCATAACAAACACATCCGAATACACGAGGGTAAGATTAGTTCGAGAGAGAGGGAGGAAAGGCATACTGAAGACGGTCAATAGGTGTGGAAAAATCAAGCACTCTAGACGGAAGGCGGTTAAGGAGATGGATGGCGGTGGAGACGGCTTCCCCAAAGATACTTGGGTACATGCATATGGAAGAGAAGGCTCCGAGTCATTTCAAAGATGTGACGGAATTTACGTTCGGCAACGCCATTTTGTTGGGGTGTATATGGGCAAGAGGTTTCATGGATAATGCCTTTATCTTGAAAGAAGGTGCTTAACGAGGTATTAACATAGTCTTTAGCATTGTCGGAGCGAAGCGACGGATGGGCGTAGAGAATTGAGTTTGAACAAGTGAGTAGAATGGGGGAATAACACGGGATATCTCTGATTTATTCTTTAGGAAATAGGCCCACGTGAAACGAGTTGCGTCGTCAATGAAGATGCATAACCATCGAGATCCGGAAGTGCTGTGAATAGGGGAAGGTCCCCACACGTCGGTGTGAATAAGAGAAAAAGGAGTGGAAGAATGAGAAGACGAGATAGGATAAGAAGTGCGATGATGTTTCGCAATTCGACAAGCATTACAAACAAATCGGTCCACAGAATGGCCTTGGAAAAGTTTTGGAAAGAGACGATAAAGGGTAGCAAAGGAAGGATGGCCGAGACGTCGATGAAGAAGCCACAAACGCTCGTGAGAAGCCGAAAGAGAGACTGTCGTAGCAACAGCAAAAGAAGGCGAAGAAGGTCGAACAAGATAGAGCCCCTCATGCTCCTCAGCAATGGAAATCTTCCTCCCCGACACCTTATCACGATAAAAACATGAATGAGGTGAGAATGTAAGATCGTGATTCAAATCGCGAACAAGATTCGACAAGGAAAGAAGATGATGAGTTAGGCGTGGAACATGGAGAACTTTAGGTAATTGCATAGAGGAAGAGACGGCCACACGACCAATACCCGCCACGGTGAGAAGATCGCCGGAGGCCGTTTTGACTTTAGAGGATCAGAAAGCGGGTTCATACGTTACAAAACTCTTGGATTAGGGGTCATATGAGCGGTGGCACCGGAATCAAGAAGCCAAGTGGAAGATGAAGAGGGATTGTCGGAAGGAGATGGGGGTGGAGGAAGAACGGTGGACATACCTGCGTGGGCCAAGGAACATGAGCCCACGACTGGAGGATCAAGCAAGCGGCGGAGGCGTTCCATCTCTTCCGGAGTAAAGCCGGCGGGCGAGGCACCAGTGGGAAGAAGTCTGTATGGCATAGGCACTTGACCCGGAGGAGGCACTTGGCTGACGGAAGGTGCGACGGTAGCAAGGTTGCTCTGTTGCACGCGCTTCCGTTGAAGCTTGTAGCACGTCTCCTTGGAGTGGCCCCGCTTCTTGCAATAATTGCAAAAGAGAGAGGGATCACCCTTTGGAGACTCCTCATACCGAGTAGTCGGACCACGCGGCAAAGAACCGGGTGCTGTCGTCGTCGATGGGCGCGCCGGAGAGGACTGAGCTACAAGTGCCGTGACCGGGGTCTGCACCTGCTGGAAGCGAGATTCTTCAATTCTGGCACTGCGAAGAGCATCCTTGAAGGTAAGCTCCTTCTCCCGATGGATTAGCTGAGCCGTAGCGACTCATACTCGGGTTCAGTCCGCGAGGCACTGGAACACCCGAAGTTGAAGAGTGTACTTGCGATCCACCGAGTGAGGATCCGGTGGCATGTAGTGGTCGATCTCATTCCACAAGGAGATGAGCTCCGTACTGTACTCCATAATGGTCCGATCCCCTTGCCGCAGATTGGAGGCCCGATGCACCAATTCATACACAGTGGCGATATTATGCTTCTTGGAGTGACTCTCAAGCGCCGCTTCCCAGACTGCCTTAGCCGACTCCAGGGACAGAAATTCACCCTTAACGCTGGGTGAAATGCTGTCCAAGAGCCAGCGATGAACAATCCCCTCGACATCCAGCCAATCGTAGTACTTCGGATTGGTCCGAGGAGGTCCGTCTTCCAGAAGGTGGCGCATGAGACGCCCCTTTAGGGTAATTTGGACGTACTGGCGCCATTGCAACAGATTAAAGCCAGTGAACATGCCATCTGGCGGCATCCGAGGCAAAGAGAAAGGTCCTGGGGAGGAAGACCAGTTTCCCGACTCAATAGGCGCCACAGGTGCATGTGGCATCGAAGCCGGCGTCGAGTTTGGCGTAACCGAGGATGTCGGAGCTTCAGGTGACTCAGCAGCAGCAATAGGATTCGTCATTGCTGAGATTTGGCCAAAGGAGAGGTGCTGAGATGGCTTGGACAGCACAAACGGCAGATGAAGGCCCAGTCAAAGCAACGGCCACCGTCGAAGCAAAGCTCACGGACGGCAGGCGGGACAAGCGTGCAGGAGGCTAAGGACAGCCAAAGACAAGCAAAGACAACCGTGCGCGGCGGTGGGCGGCCGTGCGTGGCGGGCCGATCGTCGTGCGGCTGTGTTGCGGTTGTCTTGTGATGCGTGTCGCGGCTGCGTGGCGGCTGTCTTGCGACTGCGTCGCGGGCTGTCGCGGCTGTGCGCGGCCGTAAAAGCTCTGCGCGCGGCCGAAGAATGCTGCGCGCGGTGTGCGGCAGCTGCGGCTGTGCGAGGGCGACGGCTGAGCGCAGAGGGCAACGGCGGTGCGCGAGATCAGGCCGGCCAGAGAGCTGCCTGAGATCTGAGCGCAGGAAGAGGAGAGTCCCAAGAACCCAGATTAGGGTTAGGGTTAGGGCTCTGATACCATGTAAACAAGAAAATGATTCTATTCACTTTGAGAATAGTGATTACAAGGGTTTATATAGGGGGCCCTAATGGGCCAAAGATAGAAGGGGCCAAATATAGAGAGGGCCAAACATAGAGGGGGCCAAATAATGCTCAACAAAAATAATTCAATCATTTTCTTAAATCAATGAATGTCATTTCAAACAAGAAACAGGGGGTTGATGCAGTACATTTTCACATCCCCAAAGTAATCAGCAAAAGTTGCAACGAGGTAATCAGTGACCAAACCGTCGAGCCAATCTGCAACGTAACACAGAACATTCAATCATTAGAAACTACATACTTCAAAGAAATAATAGGGTAATAATACACTCTCTATACAAATTAATAAATGAATAAAATCACAGATTTAGCAAGGTTCTTAATTGTCTTACACCACATGATTATCATCAAAATCATTTCACCATAATTTACAATATAATTTTACAGCAACTAATTGAGCCCCAGAGAAAATTTCAATTTTCAATGAAAATTAAAAAACTTTCTGGACTTGTCTTGTAATCAAATAGAGAGATTTAGAGTGTGTAAGCTGGTAAGAAGTTAACATAATCATCACAGAGGATGATACATACAATGGCTTGAAATGTGAACATCCAAAATTATTATCTTGATAATAAAAGATCAAAATGTCACGATAAACTGCGGGTAGTGAGTTTATAATTTCAAAATTGACTAAATCACCTTTTTGATAGAGTTTTGCAAGCAGCTCCTGAACACCAGGGTCTTCAAAGATGAGATTAACAGTTCGATGGATGGCTTCCTAGCATTGAAAAAAATGATAAATGAAACTTTATGCAAAATAACTTCTGTGAAGATAAAAGAGAATTTTAAAAATCACAGTGTGCCAATTACTGACGTAAAGTTGAAAGGAATCCAACTGGAAATGTACAACATTTGACTATAAAAGAATAATATTTATGAAATTTCATCATATTCTAGTGCTTCAGTAATGCAGATGAAAAATATTTTTCATTCAAAATTCTGAAAACCCTAGGATAGTTAACACAACTAACCTTAGCAACTTCAAGGAAGCCCTTGCACGTGTCTTCAAAGTTTACCTGAAATGTTGAGATAGGTGTTAAATAATACCCAGGTTAATACACAAATGAAAATGGGAGGTCATATTAGTTAAGCTTCAAACACTAACATGGTGCATGGATGACCCAATGAAGGTTAGAGACAAATATGGAAGAACAGAGATGAATCAATTAGCTTTTATTCACAAAATATTAGTTAAATAGATGAAATGCAGAGAGGAGGGTACTGCCCCAACTTCATCGTACAGAGAAAAGATTTCCTGCAGTTGTACATACTGCCTGGAAAATATGGATACTTTCAGGGAGTAACTTGGGTGCTTTCAAAATTGTGTCCGGCCAAAGCGCCATAAACTTGTTGACGAAAATTTGTAAAAGAAACCCTGTCTGATGACTATTACTACCATGAGTGAATCTCTCTTTGAAAGAAGTCAATAAATAATATTTTAAGTCATTCCATAACACTGCGTCATTTCAACCCTTCATCTGTACCATTAACTGAATAGCCCATAGGCTATGAATATAAATATAATAAAAAGAAGATATCTCTTCCTGACCCTCGCCCTGGCTGTATCCCAGAAACTTCATTGGACAGTTTTCCAATTTTCCTCTTTTTCTAATATTTATTCCATCTGTGAAATACTGATTGTCCTTTTATATCATTTTCTTATACTTGGTCAATTCAGGAGTAATGCAAACTATCAGATGGAAAAGAATGACAAGTCAGTTATATTTTTGGTTTTATTGAATGGAAGACCGGAAGGAGGGAGGATCCACACACAAAGGGGGGTCACCTGTGGGTGCCCCTTGGCACTGTTACTATTCGTCCTAGTGGTGGATGCCCTGGCCACTTGTACAAGCAGCATATGAGCACATGGCTTTCTGTGTGGTTTTCAGACTCTGGCTTACCCAAAAGGTACTCCATTACAACTATATATAGACGACACTACCTTCTTCATGGAACCCACGACAACAAACCTATTTGCAGATTTTTTGGGTTTGTAAATAAACTGAGTAAAATCTGCTTATGGGTTTTGGACAATCACAAGAGGAAAAGGTAAAATGCTCTGGGCTTTGGAGATGCCCATTCGGACGGTACCCATGTGTTATTTGGAATTACAACTAACAAGAGTATGGTTTTTGAGCACGAAATGGACTCTGGTGATCAAGAAGGTGGAGAGGAGACTCGAGGAATGGCAGACTGGTGCGCTGTCAAGAGGGTTGTATGGTAATGCTACAATCAGTTTTCACAGAAATTCTGATATTTTACCTGGCCGTCTTTCGGTTGCCTAAGAGTATCAGAAGGGGCTTGGAGGCATCGACAAGGCGATTCTTTTGGAAAGGCCTTGAGGGGGGAATGGAAGGAGATCGACTAGGGTCTCGTGTGAGGCAGTTTGCTAACCAGGGTGAGGGGGGCTGGGGGTGCTACACCTGTAAGCCATGAACACGGCATTGTTGACAAAATGGGTGGGCAGGATTATGGGGTTGTAGGAGGACATGGTCACAAAGGTCTTGAGATACTATTATGGTATGGAGATGAATTGGGAACTGCACACGGCCCCAATTAAAGGGGCATCTCCTTTATGACAGACCCCAATTAAATGCCTATTCCCTCTGGATTTAATTGGGGACGGATCATTTCAGCAGCTGGATAGATGACTCGTCTGCCTGAGGTACATTGCAGGATTCCATGCCAATTCCCTCTGGCAAGAAACCCTCAAGCATCGGTTAGAGAATGCCGAATGGACACATGGAACCCAATTTTGGAGGACATTCTTTCATATCAGAGGTTAGAAGAACTGGTGAGCATGCAGTAGTCTTTACTACACTTGCAGCCTGCAAGCGGAACACGGAACAGCTGGGTGTCGAGAGGCCCAGCCTTTTTGGCCTAGGATGCATAAAAGAAGATCTGACAATGGCCTAAAGGAAGAGGAGACGCCTATGGAAGCAGAAGGTTCCATTAAAAGTTAGGGCTTTTATGGCTGCTCTTAAGGAGACAAGTTATGACACGAGTCCTCCACATGCATGTTCCCAGATACATCAACAACATGCCCCAAGTGTACACAGGCCGAGGAAGATTGCTATCATCCGTTCTTCCAGTGTGCTATCAGCTGAGCAATATGGAGATTCCGATGAGAAATCACCAGGGTGGACGTGGCTTCCGATGAGACATGTTGGGGCTTCATTATGGAATGGGGAAGGGTCATTCGCCCCCTAAGTGTACCACTTTGTAGAGAGTACTAGAAGACCTCTGAGGAGACATCCACCCTTGTGGTTGGCTGGTGGGTCTACACTGCTAGGGCAAACGAGTATTTGATGAAAAGATGGGTGCAATCTTTTACACCACTTGCACATATAAGGCATCCCACCGAGGCATCCCCCTCTTCTTGACAATCTTTGTCACTAGTCTCCGCCAAGGGAGCAGCCAACAAAAGAATCTCATCTTACAAGGAATCTTTTGTTTCCAAATGTTGTGATATCTGCAGATAGTCCTTGGTTCTTGTACTATGTATCTACGCCCGAGCCTTACATAAGCACCTCGAACAGAGAAGGATGTGCCTATTCACCCCATCCATCTTGGATCCCTCTCACTAGGTGTAGGTGGATTAAGCTCTGATGTATCCTTGTATATTCCTCCATTATTTTTCCCCTTCATAATTTTTTCTTTGCGGTGCTTTTATTCATACCATACCCTGGCAGTTCTATGAGATGGATCGAGAAAATAATTATTTATGTAGAAGAGGATCTTGGCTGCATTCAAGAAAATATTTTTTTTCAGATGAAAACCACCTATTGTTAAAACAAAATATAAGTATTTATGTAGAAGATTAAACATCTTTCATCCAAAAATTATGAAAGATACCGAACCAAAAACACCAATTAAGCATTAATGAAAATAGTGCATGCAATCTAACATCTATCTAGACTCCTTCTGCCCCTCTTATGTGATTGAGCATAACAAGGAATCTAGATTACATCTACTGAAACAGGTGTCAGCCACCATTAGTGAGAAACATGTTCCAGTGTGGCTAAACCCAGAAAGCAAGAGGATTTAGCCTGCTAAATGATACAACTTTCTGGCTATATCCAAAAGATCTTTTCAAAAAAAGGAAGATCGTCCAAGAAAAGTGATCAACTCATTGCTATTAAAATAGATAAATGTTCAATACAGATGATGATTAAACTGGTTCTCTCTTCACTACCTTCTAAAGCAGTGCACCATAAGAGATGCCATGTAATGAAGAATGTTCTTCTTTGAGGCCCCCCTCTCATTTAACACTACTCCATTGTGGTGCAGCCAGATTGCCGTTAGAGCCGTGAGAAGCCTTCCCCATTCTATCTTTTGCTTAGATCTGCCTTTCCTGATCAACTCATTGCTATTAAAATAGATAAATGTTCAATACAGATGATGATTAAACTGGTTCTCTCTTCACTACCTTCTAAAGCAGTGCACCATAAGAGATGCCATGTAATGAAGAATGTTCTTCTTTGAGGCCCCCCTCTCATTTAACACTACTCCATTGTGGTGCAGCCAGATTGCCGTTAGAGCCGTGAGAAGCCTTCCCCATTCTATCTTTTGCTTAGATCTGCCTTTCCTGATATAGCGCCAGAAGGCCATGTCAGAAGAGACATCCACCTCCTGGATCTGCTACAATGTTCATATCACCTCATAAAACTGACATTCAAAGAAAAGATGACATGCACATAACACATTCTAAGGCATCCGGGAACATTATTTTTCCGCAGGCCCGAATCATTAGTTGCCACCTCATTAACAACCGACCAAAATTCCTCACCTTTGTGTGAACTTTTTGCTTCCACAACAAGCCACATGTGGTAATGGTTGTCGGATGCTCTGATACTCACACCCTGATTTTCATGTAGGCATCTCTGATAGAAAAAGTGGTGCCACGCCACTTCTAGCCGTCTCATGTCCTGCTCAAAGGTCTAGGATGTATGAGCACGTGGTGCATGTTCATCATATCTCTAACCCTCTGCACCAAGAAAGCCCCTTTCAAGATTGGGTTCCATGCTCCATCCCAACATTCTCTGACCAAGGTGTAAGGATTCTGAGCAAGGACATAAAGTCTTGGAAATTCCACTTGCACCATACCTCTAGCTGACAAATCATCTAGTAAATATCTAAAAATGGAGCTATCTCCTAGTTTGGCAATGAAAAATTCCTGGGTGCAAGGGAAGAATTGTCTCCTGTCGCGCGAAAATGGAGATATCCTTCGAACTTTAACCGCACACCTCTCGCAATCCAGCTCCAAGGCAATAACTGTCCTTCAAGACATTCAGAGCCAGATCCTTTTTTTTTTAAGTTTTCAGAGCCAGACCCTTCACGGAACTTATAATTCTTTCCACCTATTTAACTTTTGTCAACAGTGCCAAATTCATGGATTGTAGATGGAGAACCCCCAACACATTATAATCCAGGAGACCAAAAACATCCCCCCCTTAGTCTAGAATCTAGATCCTCTCCAAAAAAACCTCCTCATTGCAGACGCTTTCCAAACCCCATTGGCCCATTAAAGACCGAGAGGTGGAATTCCTGAAAGAACTGATAGCCCCACAGGCGACCCTGATGCCCATTCAACAGGAAAGCCTCTCATCCTCATTGAAGACCATAAGGATTCCAATTGAGATAATACGCCTTTGCAAAATCAACTTTCCACATGAACCTGGTTATATCCATGACCTCTGGGTTGACGAGCTCCCAAAACTCCCAGAAGAAGAATACAGGAAATATGTCTAGACCCAATGCCCTTTCTCCATTTAACCCCTGTACTGCCTCCTGCACCTTGTACACAAAGAAATGTCTCACAAGAGCAGTCTCCTGCTCCTATGTGACCACGGTTGCCCCTCTACCACTCCGCCGGCTTCAGGCCCCTCATCTAGCTACAACCCTGAAGTGATGAGCGCCACCCACTGCATGTGCCCTAGGACATTCATGATTCCCCACCTGCACTGTCAAAATTTGATCCAATATCCTCCGCCCATGTACACTTTGGCTCAGCGTGATTTCACCTTTACCAATCTTCATCAGTCTGCACCCCTATTGGACTGTTGATTGGTTCAGAAATCCATGGAGACTCACCACTGCCACCCGTTGGGAACCTGCCTTCCTTTCTCTACCATCTCCTATAAACCCTGCACGACATTGTCAGCCAGGTAGGTCATTCCCATGCCCATATGCCCATGACACAATGCTACTGGTCCGGCCCATCAAATAAGAATGGACTTGTCCCCTGCTAGCAAACTGGGCCGTGAGCCCAATGTTGCCGCCTCCATCTTGGAGTAAGTGTTGTCTCCCTCCAAGTCTTCTCCAATAATAGTTGTTTTTGCTGCCACTTTTGGGATGTGTGTTGCCTTCTCCTGATGATGAGGCCATGAACTTTGCATTGCTATGTCCACATAGGGCTGCTGGCGATCTGCTGGTGGGCCATGCACCCACCATGGCTTCCATCTTCTTCATTAAACTTTGCCTGTGGTCCCCAAATATGTCGTCAATCTTTGAACTCCATTACCTCCATTCTATAACTAGGTTATCACCATCAGTCCTCTGTTGCCACCTCCATTGGCCATCCACTAGGAAGACCCACGGAGAGGAGCTTCCTGGAATTCTGCTAGGAAGGTTGGCTGTTAGGAATAAGAAGGGGGTTCAGAAGGACCAGGAAGTGAGAGAGGGACGGCAAATAATGATAATTCTTCAATAAACTTCTACAACACTTCAATTTATGTTTCCACAACTAAGAAGAGGGACAGAGAAAACAATGAGAAAGGGAAATGTAGAAGAGGATAGAGGGCATTAGAAGGAGTATCGCAAGGAATGCTGCATCCAATGCTTGCAGGAAAAACTATCTGCATGGGGCAGAGAGGAGAAGAGGGATGAATCAATAGGGAGGGAGGGAGGATATAATTGATAACTTCAAATGATCCTTTGCTGTGCTATGACAAGGAGGGCTACAACTATCAAAAGTGGAAGACTAATGAAAAGAAGAATTACTATAATTACCCCAGATACGATGGAGATCGTACCACTACTCTCTGGACTCCATCATCTGAATCACTTTCCCATTGATACGAGCTGGTGCGAATAAAACAAATATTTAAACAGGCCTAACATCGAAAGGCTGTAACATAGGCGATGTCACAAGCACAGAAACCTCAAACCAACACAAAATAAGTTCGAATTGTCAGAGACAAAAAAGCTTAACATCCTAATGTATCCTAATTTAAATTAAATTAGGTTTTTTAAATATATATATTAAATGAGATCTTCAGAAAAAAATAAAACACATCATATGAAAACCTGTTCGGCATAGTTAGACGGAAGAGCTTCTAGAGTGCTGTTGCTCAGTTCTGATGAAAGTTCATAGCAGTGCAGATTGTTGTTGATCTGAAAAGAAGAAACACATGAAGAAAACGACAGGGACGAGGCTTGTTAAATAGTACAAAATAATTAAATTGTGTTAACTGCAACATGAGGAAAAATACCAACCAATGCACACAAAGATTCTAATCCAATATCAGAAGATGGTTCGTCCAGCCTCTGTCTTTCAGCAGCTTGAAAGTCAATCATTATCTAAAGACAAATCACAAAGAACATCTGAGTAACAAGATAATAGAAAGCAATTCCTATCAGTAAAAACTCAGGTAAAGGTCTGGAACCCTAGAACTAACTTTAACAACTGGCCCCCTAGACCTGACATTTTCATGAATTTAAAAGAACTTAATACAAAAAAAATTAGATGGAAGAGATGAATAGTGAACAAGGAATGAGAAATAGTATTGATGATTTTTTTAAAAAAAAACATGAGTCGGTCACCCGAACAACTCGGTAACCACCTGACAAGTACATGGTTTGAGCCCCAGGACTCTATTGCATGTATGTATTTCCCTCTTCCCTCTTCATCCCCGTCACGAAGAAAACCATGATGCTATGAGACCTTCTATCTCATGGGCGAGCCCACCTGTAGAGGCCTTCCCTCCTTGGAAAATCACCTCATTTCTGTGTAGCCAGATTCCCCAGAGTACTGTCAGCGTTCGGCCCCCCACTTCTCTATGTCTGGGACCGGTCCTCTACATGGACTCCCAAAAGGCCTCTTCTGATCACATGTTCACCGCCAACTGTGCTTGGGTGGCCCAAACTGTGCGTGCGAAAGGGCATCCAAAAAATAAATGATTACAATCTTCATCATCTCTCGTGCACAACACGCATACCGTCGGGGCATCTGGATACATCCTCTTGAGAAAGACGCGGATCGTTAATCTCTTTCCGAGCAAGAGCCATCCAAAAATCTTGGACTTAAGCGGAACCTTAAGATGCCAGATGTCTCGACACCCTTGGATCATATTTTTGTCTTCCTCGTTCCCCTGTCGGATCTGTGCATAGGCTTTCCCCACTGAGAAAGGAGCTCTTGTCTAATCCCAACCATCTAATTCCCCCGGGTTAGGGTGGATCTGTTAAGAGCTTGTTGCAAGCCCAATAAAATCAGTTAGTCATTGGTCTGACAAGGCACCTTCAACCTTCGGATTCCAGGTACTGTCCCAGCATTCACCTACTGTAGCCTCGGGGCATTGCACAAGTGCAAATAGCCAAGGGAATTCTTCTCGCAAGGGGCCGCGCTACGACCAGGGGTCTGTCCAGAATTTAAAGAGAGCGATCGCCTATTCGGACAGAGTAGAACTCCTGAACCTTGGGGGAGATTTGTCTGAGGCCTTGCCAAAACGCTGACGCCCCCTTTATTGGGGCTATTTTCTTATCCCAGTTCAATCCCCAAACATACTTGTCTCTCAAGATCCGAATGGTGAGGTCATCACTTGGTTGCATGATCCTAGTCACCCACTTTGCTAATAATGCCGCATTCATGCTTTGGATATGCAATACTCCTAGTCTGCCATGTTTGGTATGGGCCTGCATACGGTATCCCATGCAACTGCCATGTTTGGTATGGGCCTACAAAAAAAGTATTGTCGTCCGCGTACTGCAGTAACGGGATACCCATAGGGACACTAGCGGTTTGATAACCCTTTAAAAGACCATGTGTACATGCTAGATTAGTGCATGTGGCAAGTGCATCAACCGCTAGCACAAACAAAAGGGTTGGAGCGGGCACCCTTGCCTCACCCCCCTTTGCAGTTGTATACGCCTGCCTTCCAGCCTTCCATTCACCAACGCTGAGAAGGAATGTGTTGTGATGCATCTTTTCATCCATGTGACTCATTCTTTCGGGAAGCCTCTCATTTTCATTGACACCCAGAGGAATCCCAAGCGTGTCATATGCCTTGGCAAAATCAACCTTCCACATGAGACCTTTAGTTCCATCTCGTTTCCATGTTGCTAGGATGTTGCCTGCTGCTACGGCACTATCAACCAGTAAACAGCCCGGAATTAACGTTGATTAGGAGGGTCCCAGAAGTTCCCCAATCACCTCTCTCAATCTGTTTGCCAATACCTTTGCAATGATAAGGTATATGGAGTTAGACAAAAAGATTGGTCTGAAGTCCTCGATTTGTTCCGCACCTAGCTGCTTGGGGAGTAGAACCAAATATGCCCGATTTAGTATCTCCATACTGCATGTCCCTTGTTGGAACTCTTCAGACGTGGCCATCACATTTAGTTTCACCAACTCCCAGAATACATTATACAAGAAAACTGGCAATCTGTCTGGGCCTGGCGCCCCTTCACCATTGAGGCATTTTATTGCCTCCTTGAACTCTTCCTCTGAAAACAGATGAATCAACTTCTTGTGTGAGGGGTCCAAAGTCCGAGCCCCCTTTCCGCACAACATCCATGTATTGCGTCTACCTTTCTCATAGAAAGTGCGGAAGTGATCTGCAACTGCACGGCCCACCAGCTGGGCTCTGACATACTCATGACCTCCGACCGTCAATTTCCAAATTCTGTTGGTCCGACGTCTCCCGTTTGCTGCTTAGTGGAAAAAACTCGTGTTTGCATCACCAGCTTGTAGTCATAGTTGTCTGGACCACTGTCTCCAATCCATCTCGAGTTTCTTGTCTTCCATGGCTATCACTCCCCTCCACTTCCTTCGTTCGTATGATTCTTCTTCTTCCAAAAATTGTATGTCCTCGAGATCATCTAGTTATTTGATTCTGAACATAGCCTATTTATTGTCTTCTTTCTGTGCTCGTGTACTCGCTCGCAAAACTCCACAAAATGTTGCCGCAGCTCGTATATTTTGTTGGCTAATGTTTCCATTGCTGATCGTAGTTGGGGCAGTGAGCGCCATTTTTCATGCACCTCTTCTTTGAAGCCAACCTCTTGCAGCCACGATTTGTCTACCTTGAGATAGGTGGGTTTCCTGGTTGTCTCATCAGAGAGAGGGCGCGAAAGTGAACTCACGTCCACTAGTGGAAATCGCTCCACGAGCTCAACAGAGCACAGAAACCGGTCCAGACGCAAAATCCTGTTTCGTCCCGTTGCACTTCTCCACGTATATATGCAGTCAGAAGGCCCCATTTCTTGTAGTGATGTCTTTGCAATGAAATCCCAAAAGTCTTTCGAGTCAACATCTCTCCCTCCGGCTTCATTTGGTCGATCCTTAGCCTCTAATGTCACGTTGAAGTCGCCACCCAACAACATGGGGCACCCGTTGAACGTGTCTGTTAACTCAGCCATCTCCGTCCATAGTTCCCTTCTACGTTGGGCATTTGCTGGGCCGTATATAGAGGCTATGACCATTTCGAAGTTGTCGCTTGTGTGCTTCAATTTGACTGCTGCGGCAAACTGCCCTGTCCACGTAGCCACTTTGGAGAACATGGCTTTGTTCCATGCTACCACCACTCCACCGGACCGTACGACCGCATTGACTGCCAAAAAACCCTCCAGGAAGCCTCGAACCACTGTGTTCCATTCCTTAGGCTCACAGTATTCCAGCATCGCTTCCTGTAAGCATGCAACTGAGGGCCCCCATTCTCTCAGATAGCCTCCCACCACCCGTCCCGAAGGCCTCTGACATTCCATGAGATGCACTTCATGGTAAACCTTCTTTGCCCCCTTCGTTACCCAGTGTCAGTTTCAGTCCCACCGTTGACACCATCACTCTAGCACAGGGATTCTTAAGAGCATCTTCTTCGATGTCCTTTCGACGTTTGTCGGCCTCTGTGATCCTCCTGCTTGATAGTCCCATGGTCTCCTTTTCTTTCCCCCCAGACTCGGCTTCACCCTTCACCCCATGCTTTGTCTTGGTGTTGTTTCTCGTCAGACTCTCCGCCGCTATTAGCAATCGCCCGCTTTTACCGGCCCTTGCCCACACAGTGATTCTTCTCTCATGATGGACGCCTAGTTTCTTGCACTTGTATACAAGGATTTCTGGACCTTGCTCTCCCTTTTTTGCTTGGCAGTGAGCACCTGCCCGCTGCTTTGCTGCTTTCTCCGGCTTCTGTTACCCTTCTTGTCATATCATCTCCCAAGATTGGTACACAATCCGAGTTCTCAAGACCTTCCCTTCCTGCCAACCCATCTACCCTTTGCAGCCGCCCCATTCGGGCTCTTGTCGCCTCCTGTCTCCCTTTGTTCTTGGAGTTTTGACTCCTCTACACCTTGTGACTCTGGCCTTCGGTACTCTAAGTTGGTGGAGTATGTATGATGTATGTCTCCGCCGACTTGTAGGCTCCCTCCTATTCTATTGTTCTTCATCTCCGTGGAGGCGGCGGTTTTGGGGCTCTCCGAGAGGATCTCTGCTTCCTTCAGGCCTGACATCAGCTCCCAGTCAAAAAAATAGAGGCCTTTGGATGCGCTTGGGTTTTCTCGCCCGGTTGTTTCTCCATCTGCGGTGGTGGCGGCGGCGGCAGAAGCAGAACTGAGGCAATTCTGAATTCAAAAATGCCATCCGGGCCCCAGATATTGAGGATAGGCGGAGTGCCTGCGTGGGTTCCTTCAACCTTCAGGATTACCTTATTCGGGTCTCCTGACCCTAAACCATCGGAGATGACACGTCTAAAGATACCCAGGGGTCGAACAGTTGTAACCCACAGGAATCCCCCGAGCTTCAATGATAGATGTGCTGATGAGACTACTTGATGATCCTTTGCTTGGGAGGACTCGACGCCATTTCATCTGCACCCCTCCTTCAGTTTCTTGCATCCAGCCTATTGCACCAATATACACTGCCATCGGAGCCCCACGAAGGAAGAAATGCCCGCACTCGAGGGGCCAAAGCTCAGCTTTGTCAAGGGCTGGAAATTTTTCCAGTAGTTCCCTCCGTATTTCATGTAATGTGGGGACTCCTTGTGTGACCTCCCCAACAAGGCAGCCCACGTGGGCCCCCAGCTGACTTCTCATTGCTCCAACTGGCGTACGAGCATCAACAGCTGGTTGGTGAGCTGCTCCCCCTCACCCATCGATGTGGTGGCAAGAGTCTTGACCCCTTCTCTAGGTCTCTTAGGACATTCTGTTTGTCGATGTCCAATCCCCGTACACTTTCGGCATACCACACTGCTTCGGCACTCCCGCACTCTATGTCCATCCTTCAGGCATCTGTAGCAGAATTCTTCCTTTTCTTCCTTGTTAATATGCACGACTCGGTAAGAGTTTCTTCGTCTTCGTGGCCCGACTCTCACCCACCCATCCTCCACTTCCGATGTATTTGCTGTTCTGGCTCTGTGAGTGTCTACAGGTGAATGGCTGGTTGGTCTCCCACCATTCCGGTGGTCGCCCATCTGTGCCTTGGGCTTCGTCATATCTTGGTGGGTGGGTGCCGTGGACTGCCGGTGTGGATGATTTGCACGTCTTGACTTGATTGTGGTCATCCCCCTGTCCACGGTCTTGTCTCTCTAGTATGGTATCTGTCGGTGCAACTCTTGCAAACTCCCTTGCTCCGCTCCTCTAGCCCTCTGAATAGGCTGCGGCACTCCCGGTTGTCTTATATGTCTTCCTCCATGGGCTACTCCATGACTCCCCGCTCGATGTTCAACTTGGCCGTGGCCTGCACGTGCCAATGGCTTTGTGCTCGCGAGGGGCCCACCTATTGCGCAGAAACCATTGGGCCGCTCCATCGTGTCAATGTTATGGTCATCTCCCTCTGTGCGTGCGTGAGGCCCACCATTTGGCTGTGTATGCTCGAGTCTTCTCTCTCTTCATATCTTCTTTGTGTGTGTGCCCTGCGTGGATGTCCGACGTGCGGGAGAGATGAGTCCTCCTGCAAAAGTATTTCGTGGCAAGAGACCCCTCAAAGGGGCCCCCCAGTGTCCCATCTGTCGCGGCCAAAACCCCTTGCACAGTTGCAATTTTCGCAGCAACGAACTTCTCTTCAGCTAAGCGCCCCAAACCTCTGGATCTTCTTCCCACCTTGTTCACAGCAGCGGCTAGCCTCGCGTTGGGCAACTTGTATAGGTTGGAACTCGCAATGGCTTTCCCTCCCGCCGCCCTGTACTGCGCGACTGCCTACACCACGTTGGTTGTCGCGTCGGAGGAGTCTGCTCCGGGACATCTGTCGGATAGACATCTGTCACGGTGTCGCTTGTCGTTGAGTTCGCGGGGTCGCCGAAGTCGCGGGGTCGCCGAAGTCACGGGGTCACCGGGGTCACCGATCGAGAAGCCTCAAGAATTGCCAATCGCCCATTCAGGATCGTCCACCCATCTCCCACTCAGGATTGTAACGATCGCCGATCAAGAAGCCCCAATAAACACCGATCGTCAATCTCCTGCTCCCAAGAATTGATGACCTAGAAGCCCCAGGAATCACTGATTGCCAATATCCCCCTCCCAAGAATTGCAGGCGGAGAAGCCCCAAGAATCGCCGCTCGCCAATCTCCCGCTCCCAATAAATGCCGATCAAGAAGCCCCAAGATCCCCAAGAATTGCCGATCTCCGTTCAGGATCTTCCAACAATCTCCTGCTCAGGATCGTCACGATCGCCGATCAAGAGCCCCCAAGAAACGCTGATCGCCAATCTCTCGCTCCCAAGAATTGCCGAGAAGCCCCAAGAATCACTGATCACCAATTTCTCGCTCCCAAGAATCGCAGACCAAGAAGCCCCAAGAATCGCCGATCTCCCCAACCTCTCTCTCTCTTCTTGAATCCTCTCCCCCCAGCCCTCCAGTTTTCTCCAGTGTCTCCGAAATGGTATTGATGATGAAGAAAATCAGAGATAATATTTGAGGAATAAAAGTGATTGTGGCAGGAAGGTGATATCACCTGTATGACAGCAAGAGCGATGCGATAGACCATTACATCCGTACTGTCCTCACGGACAGTCTGCACATGCTCTCCTAAAATTCTAAAGACTTCAACAGGGGCTGGTGTATATAGCTTCCCATCTTCAGTCTTCTTTGGTGGATGTTTCTTGTCAGCATCTAGAATATTTGTGTACCATTTCTGCAAAAATGAAATAATTATTGAAGATCATTTTATCTTTAGTTTTTGATAACTCTCCCTTTTCTACAATTCCCAAGGTCATTGATGCCCATTAGTTAACGAATCGTTCTTCACCTGCGTAGTTTCCTGCACTCGTTCAACATATGCATTCATAAGAGGATCCATGGCACCACTTTCAGAACAAACTTGCGCCAAAGACTCATCAACTCCAAGTTCAATCAGCGACTCTTGGTACTCAACCACCCAACCCGTCACCTGGAAAATTGCAATTTTCCAAAAGATTTAGATAAGCTATGATTATAGCCAAATTCAATCAAGGAAACTGAAGTAACCAGGCAGATGCCGGATGGATTTTTATGAGACGCAATGGTCATTGCATTCTAAACAAGCAAAACGATTAACAATTGCATTACCTTCAAAATTTCAATATTAGACAGAGAATTTGCCCTGTTGCTGAGAAGTCGAAGCATCTGAATAAACCTCTCAGTATAGAGATTGACCAGAAGTTGAAAAATTTCATATCTGTGGTCATCAAAAGAAACTAGATTACGAATGAGTAGAGAGAATCATCAACATGTAGGCTGATAAACAGATCAAAGCACATAAAGCTTCAGATGGCACATCACAACTCGGCGAGTTATCCTTTCTCTCACAATTTTAGAAAAGACAAAAGACGCAATAATCTGCCCTAATGCAGATAAAGTTAAAAGGGGTAATGTTAATGTCCATTGGAAAACGTATGTGAAGAAGAAAAAGGAAAAAGACCCACTAATAGGGATCGATAATCCAGGAGCTAACCAGATCAGCATGTGAATGCCACACACGCTGACAAAAGCAGAAATAAAGAGGAAGCGAGTCAACACAGTGAAAGTCATACTGGCCAAAGTGGTCGTGACACCAAAAGTGATCGGGAAAAAAGGGCCTATCGAGAAGGCCCTATATAAAGGGGGAGGGCCTATATAAAGGGCCTATATAAAGAAAAGGCATTGTCATTTCCTGGAAGCTTAAGTTACAAGGAGGGCACTCAGCTATCTGGAGCTATGTTGGCTTGCTTGCCCCAAGGTTGCTGCCACCAGACAGAGGTTGGAGCTATGTTGGCAGCTTTGTCTCTCTCTACTCGAAAGGGAATTGGAACAGGTTCTTAAATAAGACTACTGAGATTCAGTACATGATTCCATAGGAAATTCATTTGAATTAGTGGACTTCACCGTTGGCTTCCATCAGATTACTTGAAAAGCAACATACAGAAGACAAAAGACCAAATTACTTCAAATCAGAGAATTAATCCCTTATTGAAAACCCTTAGACCAATAAAGCTCGTTCAAACAAATCTGCCACTTTTACCTTCTTTGTGTAAAATTGCATGGAATGGTTATATGTGACTTTGAGACGAGTATGTAAATCGATGGGTTTTTTTTCGTGAAAAGAGGGAAGACCACTCGAACACGGTGGTCAATGTCATCCATGGACATAGGTGTCTCCAACAGACTGGTGGAAACCCTAAAACAAGAATAGGCTTCTTCTTTAACAACAGAAAACCCCATCTCGTTCACTATTCAAGCCTGGTTTAAATACCAGGTTAAAAGATACACGTATTGGGCCGATAGTGAGGCCCATTAGTCTAAAAACGAAAATTACAAAAAATAGAAAGTAAACATTAAAAAGGAAATAACAATGTAAATAGAGCAGTCCGGCTGTCAGTCAACCCAAAATTACTATTGATAACTAAGATCGTGACATAGAACATGTTCGACCCGCCTGGCCCTTTTTCCCTCCTTTATGTCTCTACTGCACCAGTAGGATATACACTTCTCCACATCACGTAGCACCGATTCCAGCGACGCAGTCTTTCCCTTAAATATCACCTCGTTGCAGTGTAGCCACAACATCCAGAGCACCGCGAGGACCCTTCCCCAGCTCAACCGTCCTCTACCCCTCCCTCTCTTGAGGGACTTCCATCACTCGTCATCTGACGTCACGTCCACCCCTCTCAGCTGCTGTGCTCTCCAAATGGCCTGCGCAAAAGGACACTCAAAAAACAGGTGAGAACAATCTTCCTCTCCAAGGCCGCACATGGGACACTCAATTGATGTGTCCGGGATCATGCGCCTTCAGAGAACATGTCATAACTCGACGTCTAATAAGCAGCCACCCAAAAATTCGCACTTTCAACAATACCGTCTGCTTCCATAGGCATCTACATGTATGGATAACGTCTGCATCTTCTGTCGTACTCCCCTGGGTCTGCTTATGCACTTCGCGAACTGACCCCTGGACTCCCCTCCATACCCAGATGTCCCTTATCCCATTGATGGCCGTAGATCCACTATGGTTTGTTGCATGTTCAGGATATCTTCCAATCTCTGTTCAGACAGTGCATCCTAGAAGATTGAATTCCATGTGCCGTCCCTACAGTCTTTCACCGATGCTTGTGGGTTCCTAGAAAATGCAAATAGTCGGGGGAAAGCTTCCCACATCGAACCTCCTGTTGGCCAGTCATCTAGCCAATAGCAAAAACACACTCCATCCCCTAATTTGGGTATAACCCTTGGCTTCGCTGGAAAATTTGGCCCAAGCCCTGCCAAAAGCCAGAAGCCTGGGGTCGATCGCTGCTCCCAATTCAACCATGTGCCGTACATATCTCTTAATACTTTCGTGACCATGTCCTCCTCCGGTCCCATAATCTTGACCACCCATTTAGTTAGCAGTGCCATGTTCATGGATTGCAGATGTGGTACTCCCAGCCCGCCATATTCAACTGGTCAGCACACCACCCCCCATGATACCCTTGCTGATGCAGGGCCAATTATTGACCCAGGCCCGTTCCAGAAGAATCGCTTCATCAATGCTTCCAATTGACATCCAATCCCCTTAAGCAACTTGAAGACTGAGAGGTAAAATATTGGTATTGCCAATAGAACTGATCTCATCAATATCAAACGCCCTGCTCGAGATAACACCGGGGTCTGCCATCCCTCGAATCGCTTCTCCACCTTCTCGACCACCGGGGTCCGCCGCTATTAGGCGCCCCCTCTTCCGGGGTAACACCAGATAATGCATCGGAAGTGTTCCAATGGGACTCCCCAGAGCTTCTGAGCATTGAACATCCTCCTCCGATGTAAGACCAAATCCCACGAAAGCGGATTTGGAACAGTTGACCTGAAGACCTGAGAAATCTGTGAAGAGGTCTAATAGCATTGACAGATTTTGGGCTTCCTCCACTGAGTCTTCCATGAAGAATGTAGCGTCATCTGCAGTACCGGTATACCCGTTGGGAAGCTTGCGGATTGGAAGCCTTTCAGCTTGCCCCGTGCTCATATCTTGGCCGTACAGATGGCCAGGGCATCCACTGCTTGGACAAATAAAAGCGGGGCCAGTGGGCAACCCTATCTAATTCCTCTTTGAGCTTGGATCCAACCTCCCTCTGGTTTACCATTCAATAGAACCAAGAAAGAATGTGACGTCACACACCTTCTCACCCATTATATACATTCCCTCGGAAAGTTCCTCCTCCTCATCGAAGACCATAAGAATTCCCAATCAAGCGTATCGTATGCCTTAGTGAAATCAACTTTCCACATAAAGCCTTTCCTGCCCTCTCTCTGCCAAGCTGCTATGATTTCCCCTGCCACTACTGCGCTGTTGATCCACTGTCGCCCAGGGATGAATGCGGATTGAAAAGGTCCGACCAAATTTCCGATCACTTGCCGAAGTCAATTAGCTAGTACCTTTGCCAATATGAGGTAGATGAAGTTTGTGAGAGCTATAGGACGAAAGTCGCCTATTCGAGAAGCCCCTTGGCATTTGGCTAGTAGTAAAAGATGTGATCGGTTTAATCGCTCCATACCATAATTGCCACAGCAAAACTCCGTCAACGTGCCCATAACGTCTGCATCAAGGATTTCCCAAAACTCGCAAAAAAAGAAGACCAGGAATCCGTCCAGACCTTGTGCGCCTTCTCCATTTAGCCCCTTGATGGCAGCTTTCACTTCCTCCACAGTGAAAGGTCTAGTCAGTTCAGCCTGCTGGCTCTCCGTCACTTTGGTGGCTCTACTGCCACCCCATTTCCATTCACGTAGGGGTCCCTGTTGGGAAAAGACTCGAAAATGTTCTGCTAGTGCGGTCCCTAACTATGAAATAGGCCAGTGTGAGATTCTCTCCAATGGAACCTCCTTCACTCTCCAGGCGTGTAGGTCTTTCTACATGGAAGAGATTACTCTAATCCAAGAGAACCACTGAATAAAATACCACTTTATAAATTGGGCAAGCCCATGGTCAAGTAAACACATGGTCAAGCAAAATAACTCATAAGTGAGTTTAGTGCCACATGCAGAAAACAGAAATAAAAGAGAGCGGACCAGGCTGGTTATTGATTTAGCCCACTTAAGTACAAATAAATGGAGAACAAAAGAGGAACACACACGGTTACTCAGAATCGCCATCATTAAAACTCCTCCAAGATGGTTCCAGATGTTAATCATGCCCAGCTTGGACACCATCTTCTTGAAGTGTGGGCCTGGAAGTTTGGTCCTAATTCAGGTTTCCCGTTTCTTAAAAACAAAAAAAATTCCTGTTTCCTGGTCTGTTTCTGCACCTAGATGCAGGAGATCTGGGTGGCCATTGTTCGAAGTTTTTGATCCAAGGTCTTCTTCAAGCATTTTGTGTCCATTCAATACCCTACAAACTCCAGATTTTTCACATTAAAAACATATCCTTGCGGAGATGTTTTGCACAACAAAATTTTACTTCAATATCTAAGTAGTTCAAATGTAGTACAAGAAAGATTTCAGTTGAAGAACAGGAATAAAATTAGGACAAGGTATGCAAAAAAATGCAGAGGAACTTTGATGCTGATACAGTACTGTCTGGAGATGAGGAGGAAGAGGTCCAGAAAAAATCACGAGTTAATGGGCTCAGCACCTAAAAATTTCAAATCGTCTAGTGCTGAACTGGAAGGTTTTTTCCAATTAACATAAACAAATAAGGGCAAGACAAAAAAAGGGTGGCAAAGAAAAATGGCTAGGGAAAAAGGTGATAAAATGACTTCAAACCTCGGAGGGAAGCATGGAGCAACATGATCATAGATATCACCGAGCTCATCACCGATCTAGTAAAAAAATGGTGTGTTTTCCAGTTACATTGAATCAGAAAGTAAATCTATCTTCAGAACATAAAGAAAATGTAAATTCATATTCTAATACAACAAAGACTTCAATGCAAAATCCTGTTAAATATTGTGAAGAATTATGTTAAAAGAATAAAAATCGAATCAAGAAGGCGACGTAAACCATGAAATGAAGTAAATATCCTCTAATAAATAGGAGATTATCAAGTGTCATGCAAGCTTCACAGCCTTATAGAAGCCATATTAACAAAATGAGGAATCAAGCTAGGCCTCTTGGCTCACAAAGGTAATTAAAAATTGGTGTCTCAACTTACCCCCAATATACCTCCAGGGAAAAAAGAGTAGGAAAGTGGTGCTCTTCAGATAAATAAGTTTTTTATCGCACAATAGTTAGATTAAGTTCATCTCCATGGGTTCTTTGGAGGCGAGTTAAGCACATGCTCTTATATATTCACATCCAAGCGCATTGAACTTGGACTCTCTTATTAACGGACAACTCTTAACAGCAGAAGTATATATTTTGAAGCAGCCACGAATACTCCCAAGAAGTACCTATTATGGCTACAGGAGCTACTCAGAGTTTAGCATCGTCTCTTCTCACTGGTAACATAGTTCTAATAAGGACCAACCAAACATATACACACCATAATTTTACCTTTCTTGCCTCTTCCAACGCAGCTTTCAGATCATCAAACACAAGCTGGAAAATTAGCAAATCTTTAAGAATTTATACAGGGGAATTGATAAAATAACTTAACAAGTAAAAAATCTTAAAACTGCATTGTGAAAAAATACCTTTGATAGCAAATTGTTGAACCGTTCTTCAACAGATTTCCCAATTTGCTCATAGCATTTATCTTTGTAGCCTTTCCCTTGCGCCTTTAATTTCTCTTGAACAATATTCCTTGGGGAAGCAGTCACTCCCCCACCTTTCCTGTAAAAGAAGAATGCATCGCTTTGCATGTTTTACACAATCAAGGAACACCAGCATAAAATTTGACAGAATTGTCAGGGGCACGAGATTAAAATTATAAATTCAAAAAAAAAAAAAATCCTAAAACCATTAGGTGAACGAAACATATATGTGTTGAGAGAATTATGAGAAATAATATGAATAAGATGAGAAAATTCAGGAAGAACATACTTGTTAGATCTCCGTGGATTGGCAATTGATGCCATACTACCGGCACCTTCAGCCTCAGCTGCTTCCTCAGCCAGCTGTTGATCCAGAATCTCCTGCATCTCAACTACTCTGCAAGTAATCAAAGAATGGGAAAGTTTTCACTGCAGATCAAATAGAGCCCATCCAATGCAACAAAATATTTCCAGATCTTGAAGTCAAGGAGTAAAAATTGAAGAGGTAACTAACTTCGATGCATGATATGGCATGAAGAATTGACATAATTTTTGCCACAAGGATATAATTGATGGAAATATGAACAAATGAATGCATGTGTCCTATTTGCTTGAACAGTATGAATGGATGATGCCGTGACAATTATAGTTAACTGTCAAGCTGTAATTCTTTCCATTATTAATCAACTCGAAATCTTGTCTTCTGGTACTCTATGCAGCTCTGTCTTTCATTAACATGCCCTTGAATCATTTAAGGGAACACATGTTTCCATTGGTTGCTGATACAATATGGATATGGGTGTAATTCAAAAAAGAAACAATATGGATATGGGTATGACTAATTGCAGAAAGCTTTCTGATTAAAAAGGTTATGTTTCAAAGAGTTAGCAGAAGTTCTGTTTTCCAGACATCTGCATTCTCATCATTCATGCCAGGGGCTTAACATGAACTATTTTAAACGAGATTTCCCACCAACTTCAGGAATAAGTCTTTAGGAAAAAGTATTTTTTGAAGAAAAGAGTGAAGATCGCTCGCTCGATTTGGGCCACCAAGCGCAGCTGGCGGCGAATGTGACATCGTAGGTGGTATGTTCGGAGTTCATAAGGGAAGGGGGACCTAGGAGAAGGGAGGAGGGGGGCCGAATGGTGACAGTGCTCGCGCAATATGGCTACACTGCGATGAGGCAATATTAAGGGGGTGTAAGGTGTCTGAGGACGGCCCCCCCCACAAGGTTGAGGGCCTCATGGCATCATGGCTCCTTCGAGGTGTAATCAGATAAGGGAGCAGTTCACCATGTAAGAGAAGAGCTTTAGCTCTCTTCACATGTAACTTTGGGTGGTTACCGCTTTGTCAGTTGACCGCTTTAATCATTCTCCAAAACAAAAAAAAACCCATTTAATAATAAATATCAAAGTGAAATACATGATGGACCAAAATGGTCCTCTCTCCAACCTTCACTCCATCCAAAACCAAAGTGAACTAAAGCTCTCAAGATCATGCAGGACGCTGTCCATCAATACAACAATATAACCTCATTGTGGTGTAGCTTCGCTCATAATTCGGCGAGGACCCTTCCCCGTTCCATACGTCGCTGCTCATGCCTCTGTGGATCAAGCTCCAACAGGCCTCATCACAAGACACATTTGCCCCCCCAAGCTTCTGCGGAGTCCAGATTGCCAGGGAAACGACACTCAAAGTAAAGGTGAGAATAATCCTCTTCTCCCTGTGTGCACATGAGACACAATACCAATGTAACTGGGAACAGGAGTTTCAAGAGGACTTGGGCTATGACTCACCTCCTAAAGAGTAACCATAAAAAACCTCACTTTAAGGAGCCTTTTGCTTCCATAGGAGGCGAGAGATAAAGATGGTAGACTCCTCTTCCATTGGGCCCTTTCAGATCTTCTTGTATGCATCCCCATCCGAGAAGACTGTGCCTCGCCACAAACAGCCATCCTCCCTCCTGCTCGAAGGCTATAAGTGTAATAAATCTTACTGTAGCAGTTCTTCCACTCTCTGGTCTAAAAGAATGCCCTTCAAATCGCCTTCCATGTGTCATACCAACATTCTTTAACTGATGCTTGAGGGTACCTTGCCAGATGGAATAGGCGTGGAAACTCCAGTAATGTACCTCAGGCCAATCAGTCATTTGTCCTGTAGCCAAATAATGATCCGCCCCCTCGTCGGGCTTCAAAGAACCTCAAGACTTGATGAAAAACCGTCTCGTGCTCTACCGGAGAGGAGATTACCCTCTAATTAGGGCCAGAGAGGAGATAAACTTCAATGCTGAGAGGTGAAATAACAAAATGACCGAGTTAACAGTGATTGCAGCAGTATCACGCAGCGCCACTCTAAAAAGCACACGGCTCTGCCAGCCCTCCAGACTCCTCTCCACCCTCTCCATCAATTGAGTCCAATCCATGCGTAAAAGGCTTTCCCTTATCAGTGGTAGTCCCAAATAGTGCATGGGTACCGTCCCAATGGGCATCCCCAAAGGCCCGGAGCATTGTACCTCTTCCACCTGTGATACACCAAAACCTACGAAGGCTGATTTTGCTCGATTTATATGCAAACCTTAAAAATCTCCCAAAAAGTCTAACACCATGGAGAGATATCTAGCTTCCTCCACAGAGCCTTCTATGAAAAAGGTGGTGTTGCCTACTTATTGCAGTACCGGAATGCCTGTTGGGAAGCCCATAGTCTGAATACCCTGCAGCAAGTCATGAGGTCACACTGTTGAAGAATAACATCCTGCTTAAAGATGAAAAGTAGCGCCCTTGCTATTAGCTATAGCTTTTAGCACAGTCGGTAAGCGCTTGAATCCAACACATACATTGATAGTACACTTGGCCAAGGCATCCACTGACATGATGAATGGTAACAACGCCAAAGAGCATCCCTACCTAACCCCCGTTATGGGTTGCTCCACCCTCCTTGTTTCCCATTCACCAACACTAAGAATGACTGGGACATAACACATCTCCTAACCAATTGCACCCACTATGCTGGGAATCCTCTCTTCCTCATAGAGACTAATAAATTCTTCAATAGAACTTACCAAAGAAGGAAAGCTAAGGGACTTCATCTTAAGGAGGCTCACGCATGGAAGTTGGCACATGCCAAAGGAGTTATAAATAGTGAGGTCGGGAGTACCCGAATAAATATTTCAATTCCCGATCAGAGGGAAAGAGCCGTGCTCGGCTAGCTGGTCGTGGGAGAGCTCTGCAACTAGAGGGGAGGGAAATAAGGCCGATTCCCTCCTATTCTTCTTGTATCTTCTCATCCTCCAATCCTGATCTTCACTCTGAGTTCTTGGCCTTCGTGGACTCAATTTGATTGCAAGGAATCTTGAACTTAGTTTCGACATTTGGATTTTCGTTGAAGTTGATCTATTGTCCCTGAATCTTGGATAAAGGTACAGGTCCTTGTACCAAAGACCCACAGGAAAACCCAATCAATAGAGTCTTAGGCTTTTGTAATACCAGCTTTCCACATGAAGCCTTTACTCCCCTTTCTCTAACACCCCCCTAGGATTTCACCTGCCTCCATTGCACCATCAACTAATGATCTGTCTGGTATGAAAGTAGACTGGAAGGGCTCGACGAGATCACCAATCACCTTCAGTAGTCTGAAGGCTAGAACTTTCATCATGATGAGATAAATGGAATAGGACAGTGAAATGGGTTGAAGGTCGCAAACTCTATCGGCCCCTTCGTATTGGTAGAAGGAATAGATGTGACCTCTCTAGCTGCCCAAGCCTTAGTTACCCCTCCAAAACTCCTCCAATATGGTCATAACCTCTGCTTCAACCATACCCAGATCTCACTGCATAAGAACATAGAAAAGCCATCAAGACCCGGAGCTCCTTCTCCATTTAGCCCCTTAATTGCCACCTTTACTTCGTTCATTGCCAAGGGCCTCACCAAAGCGACCTGCTGCTTGCGCGTCACCCTGTTGGCCCCTCCTCTGCTCCCTTTCTGTTTCCCTGGAAAAACCGTGAAAGTGCTACGCCAGTGTTCCACCTACTGACCATGGCCGCACAAATTCTTAACTACCCAACTTCAACTTCAGCATTTGGTTTGATCTCCTCCTCCCCTTTGTCATGAAGTGAGAAAAACTGGTGTTGGTGGTGGCCCCTTTCTGCCATATCTGTGGTGACATTTGTACTCCAATCCATCTCCACTTCCGTGTCTTCCTTGACTACTGTTTCACAATATTATTCTGTCCCTTCGACTCTGCTTCTGATAACACGCTCGTGTCTTCTAGGTCATCCAACTGTTTGAGGCCTACCAAGGTGTCTGTCCACCTTTTGTTCCTCTCCTCCCAAATGTGTTTCCTGGCTCCCGAGATGTTGCTAAAGCCTGCTAGCTTTGTAGGCAGCCAGAGTGTGGTGGCAACCTGTCCAGACTGTGATGACCACCAGGATTTATCCGTCCTGCTTCTTCCACACAATGGGGGTGTGGTCAAACAAAGGCCTTGAGAGCAAGCACACATCCATCAGATTAATGGAGCACAGGAACCTGTCCACATGGGACTGCAAGTGGACCCCCTACATACTTCTTGGTGTGTAAATACATTATTTGGGTCCCATTTCCTGCAGCCCTGCATCTGAAATGGAGGACCCAGATCCAATGAAGCTGAGTGAGGCCCCCAATCTGTTTGGGTTTTGTAGCAGCGGCCATGCACCCAACACTACAACAGCGGTGCGGCTGCCATGTGAGAGATTGGGGTGCCCATGGGTGTGTCCCTTAGCGCCGTTGCGCATGGCGAAGAGGTGCCATCTGATTGCGCTCCCGGTGGCGTCCCACATGGATTGGGTGTCTTGCTACCAGTCAACAAGAGCAGCAATGCTAAGCACGCTATTGGCGATGGTGGCAACCAACAATGCTGCATGCGCAGCTGGTCTGTGTGTGTGCATGGTCTTCCCAGTGACGGCAGACATGCCACTACAGACGGCGACGCCCGTCCTGGCCTTAGGTGACGACATATATGGAGTCGATGCCGGTCTTTGAGCAAAACATTGGCAGACCAGGGAGACCTCATGCTTGCTACCACGGCCTCTGGACGCTGCACATAGGTTGTCAGATCCGGAGGAGGCATTGGAGTGCATCCTTTGCCGAAGACACACAAGCAAACAGCGGGATCGACCGCGAGCGCGCAGGCACGACAGAACATAAGCGGCTGATTTGACATTCCAGCTGCAAGGCTGGCAAAGGTGGCCTTGGCAAGGTGAGGTGTGGTGCCTCCTAGCCCACAACTACGGTGAGTTGAACTGGAAGGCTTGGGTTCCCACCCTTGGCCAAGGTCTAGCTGACGCACGGTGGGTTTGACCACGGCCACACAAGCCCTGCAGGGGACAGTACCGGAGGCGATACTCCAGCCCAGGTCAGGAGAGAATGATAGGATGAAACGAGGCGCTGTACCTCTGTTTCACAACTGATGTATGGCCCGGTGCCATTATCCAGGTCGCGCTGGCATGCAGCTACAAGTGGCCGACTCAGTAAATTCTCTTGCCCATTGACTACAGAGCATTCTCTCACAGGGGTTGACTCCACTACTAATTCTGATATAGTCAAAGACTTCAGCTGCGCTGGTGAAGGCTGCTTGATTTTCAAAAAGGGCTCTGCTAAACCGAGAATTCAGCCATCCAAGTTTAGCCACCTGATACTGAGTCTCAGCCACCAGCTCCATTAAGTCAATCCCATGTACCTAGTGTTACGTAGAAATTACCCCAAACAGCAGTGGGAGCCCCTGAAAGGAAAATACTGCTCTACATAACTCCCCCCAAAGAGAGGCCACACAACATTGTTACCATGGCCATATACTGAACTCCCCATGGAACCATGTGAGAAGAATAAGAAAGTACAATGAAATATCTTAATTATAGGAATATTCATGAAAGTGATTTAAGAAACGTAAGAGTCACATAAATGTGGTACTGAACTGTGAAAATATTTACGGTTTAACGCACCTTAATGCCCTGACGAGAGTCTGAGGACTACAAAAGAGACAACAAAAAATACACAGGTTAAATCAAAGAAGCATCAGGACTTAATGATCTTAATCACAAGGCAATGATGTTCACTTAAGTGCAAAAGATTAAAAAATAAATGCAATACAATTTATTTACAAAATAATATTTACAGAATAAATAATATTTCTGAAATAGGTGCAACAGGCAGAAAAATATAATTTATTTTAAAGAAAGTTCTAATAAAAAAATTAGTCTATGAGGCTGATAGGATCATAGGGGTAGTTTAGTCATGTTAGCTGATGTAGCCCAGAAGCCCATTTTCTGAAGCCCATTAGCAAGTTGTGGCCCAAGAAGGAGATTCTTCTAGAACTAACAGAATCTGCAGAAATATACCTAGAGCCCCTCAAAATCCTCTGACAGGATTTTCTCTGACAAGATCTTCTCACAGGATTATCTCTGACAGGATTTCGTCTGACAAGATCTTTTGATAGAATCCTCTGCCAGATTCTTCTTCTGCCAGGATCTCTGCTCTAACTTGTCAGATCTGCATATCTTCTGTTTTGTCCCATCAGGATCTTCTTGAGCCACACAAATATCTCCTGACAGCTTCTACAGGCCCCAGAATCTACAGGATATCTCTGCTGGGCCTGAGAGGCTGCTTATCCTCTGTTTTAGCTTGTTAGATTTGTTTTTCTCAATGCTTAGACTTGTCTTATCAAGGGTACAGTCATTATGGACGACCCTGCACTTCTTGTGGCCTATATAAGGCCCCCATGTACCCCTGAATGAGCATTATTGAAATCTATTGTCTTGTTGAAACTGTTGTTTCTCCCCTCTGAGTGTTCTCTTTGTTAGAGAGTGCTTGTGTGTTTGTGGATTCAAGTACAACCCCTTGTGGACTCAAGGGTTGGAGAGGCTAGTTCTGTGGATTCAGGACTTAGCTCCTTCAAGTAGAGCAAGGCTTGTGGACTCAAGTTGTGTTCCTACATCGTTCGTGTACTAAGGTTGCGTCATTAGCCCACAGGGGCGTTGTAGTCATTTGCTATTATGTATTTCCCATTAAATAGGGATGCTCTCCCTTTAGGAGGGCAGCAAAGAAAGAAGAAGAAGAATGAAGTAGTGACTTGTCTCCCCCTCTCCTCATCTAGGCCTAGTCTCCCTTTCTCCCTCTACGATCCCCGTTCTCGAGATCGTCTCTTCCTCACTGCATCTCCAGGCGGCTCGTCCTCGGCCAATCCCTACCCCCTCTGCTAGGCCCGCCCTCTACCATTCCTGTTTCACCTCTCTACCCGGGGAACTTCTACCTTCCCTCGTCCTCCAACCTCCTTCCGATACGAACCTAGATCAAGGATCGTATCAGAGGCTTTTAAGCTTTGTCCCCTCGATGCCCTGCCTGCATAATTTTGCATTCAGGGTTTACAGAAGGGAAAACCTCATTCCAGCTGAGCAGGTCTGGGCTTAAATACCCATTATATCTTGAGGGTCAAAGGCCAAAGAATTTGGGTAATTTAAAACACATGCATAAACTGTCACTTAAAAACAGACAAGCCAGGGTTATCATAAGTATTAGGCTCACTTGAGAAGAGACTTTAACTAAAACATAAAAGAATAAAGAAGAATACGAGACTGGCACAACTAATAAGGTTAGATTCACATGCCAGAAAAACCCGCATCAGATAGCACCAAATTCCACAGCATCACACAAACAAATGAATATAAGGCTTCCAAAGTGTGATTCTAGAAGTAGAAATATGAGAAATAACAGATTACCTTTCTTTAGCCAGATTAAAGAAGTTACCGATATGTCCCCATAATGTTTTCTCAAATGTTTCCCACGTTCGGTCTACATCCTCAAAATATTCTCTGCGTAAAATGTTCTTGAATTCAGAACCTAGGGAAACAATACAGAAACACTTGGACCCCTAAGAGATGGAAAAAACTTTCCCACGTTCTTGACATATTTCAATCATTGACGACAGAGAGAACAATCATTTCCAATTATTTATTACGTGAAAAAATTGAAATACAGAAAAAAATTGCAGCTACTTGAGAATTTCAAAAAAAATTGAGTAGACAGTCAGATAAAAATTCCATTTATGTACTTTTTTTTTAAAATAAACCATTTATGTACTTAACGTTCATATTTATACATCACAACGGGAGGGTCACCGATTTTGCGTGATCTCTTCTATGTTTCTTCAAAAATAAAACACTTATGGGGTGCCCTTTATGTTATGACTCATGTACACGGTAATCATGTACAAGGTGTCCACTTCAAGAAAGGGAGCAATAAAAGTGTTGGAGTGTACGCCAATCCTGATTATCCAGGTTCCATAGTGGACAAAAGATAAACTTCCAGGTACTGTGCTTATGTCTGTTGAACCTTGGTGAGCTGGAGAAGACCTACAGTTCTGAAGCAACATCGTGTCGCCCAGTCTAGTGCTGAAGTGGAGTTCAGAGAATCAGAGGGATCTTACAAGAGCTATCGTTCCAATTTGAAGGAACATCAATTTATTCTGTGACGATAAGTCAGCCCTCGTGATGGCTCATAACCGGGTTCAGAATGATGGCATGAAGCATGTTGAGAAAGAGAGTCATTTCGTCAAAGAAAGGAGGCCAATCAAGTTTATCCAGCTTCTATTCTTCAAAAAAAATGTATCCAACTGCTGTTTGTGGGATCCTCTGAGAAGATTCCAGACGTATTCACCAAGGGGTCTCATCTCAGTATTCCTCAAGTTGGTTAGCAAGCTCAAGATAGAAACATCCACCCCAAGCTTGAAGTCAGAGAATCTTACTCATCATATTCATTTACCGATTTATTTGTGTTTAGTGACTTATTCACACATGAGTGATTTAAGTCACTTAAACCCAGTCCAGGCCCAGGACTGCTCCCAGGCCAACCCTCACTCTTGTATCTCACAGGTATTTAAACCCCAGACTCTTAGTAATATGTCTGTTGTTTTTTTACAAAGCCTAACGCGCGGAGGCTGCCAGTTGGTCTGCTCTGCTCCAGCAGATCTGACAGTAATCTTGGACGAAAGTGAAGGACTGAGTCACCCAGTCATAAATCAGAGGAGCATTGTTCTTTGTTAAGTGACTCTCAAGAGGCCCCTCCCAAATTTCTCGCGCAGAATTAAGGGATAAAATTATTCAATGATGCCCCAGATTACCAGCAGCCAATGGTGAAATGCACTTCCATATTCAAGAAGATTCTGACCCATAATAAAATTGGTTCCAAAACCAGAGGAAAATGATTCTACCACCGATCCAGAATCTGCTGGTTGGAGATAGATGGAAGAAAGGTGCGGTTAGCTGTTTTTTGATGATTGATTAGAACAACCTGATGACTCCATTGCTGACTTGAATTAACTGGTTGAAGCCATGATGATTGTGATGGCCACCGACAAGAGTACTGATCCCTTTTTCAAAAATTTCCCCAGAAGTTGCAGAACTCTCTGAAACTTTAGAAGCCAATAATCCCCCCAAAATTCTGCACGTCTCTACTAGCAGAAGGAAGAACAAAAGTATGGTGGCCACAACTCTGGGGTAACAAGTTATCTGAAAGCGTTGTATAATAGGGAGGAAGACCAGATGATGATTGAGACAAACCTTGATCTAGGTTTGTATCGGAAGGATGGTAGAGGGCGAGGTGAGGTAGACGTTCCCGGGGTAGGAGAGTCGAAACGGGAATGATAGGAGGGGTCGAACAGACGGGGCAGGGATCGACCAAGGATGAGCCGCCTGATGATGCGGTGAAGGGTTGACGATCGCGGGGACGGGGATCGTCAGAGACTAGAAGAGAACCGACCGGCAAGGGTAGGGATCGGATTGGAGGGGAGCCGGCTGAAGATCCGGTGAGATGATCACGGGGATAGGGGATCGCTGGACAGTCAAGGGGATGGGACCGAGACAAGGAGGATCGAGATAGTGAGCCAAGAGGCTGATCTTACCATAAGTCTTGACTGCCCTCCTCAAGGGAGGGCTACACATACTTATAAGAAAAGGAGACGATCTACCCTAAACATGAAATGACTAAAATGCCCCTAGTGGGCTAAAATCCCTAAGATACCCTCCGGGGGTACAGGATTATATCGGATATGTTGCAGTGAAGACTTCCCATACAGCAGAGAAGCCGAGGAAAATGATAAATGTGTTGATAGAGCTTCCACAGATGTCTGATGCCTTGAGGAAGTTTTAATGTTGGAGATGTCTGATACGAAGCTGCTGGTTCATACCGGGGAGAAGACGAGAAGGGAGGGAGAAGATGCTGGGATGGTTGTTGGCGTGCTGGGATGGACTACTGCAGGATGAGGGCAGGCGGAATGGATGTCGCCTACGAGATGGGTCCAGTGGGATGGACGGCGCTGGAGGGAGCCAAACACATTCTTTGTGATACTTCTTGCCTGCCCTCCTCAAGGAAGGGTTGCTCTATTTAAAAGGATTACAAAAGGTCCAAATGACCTAAATGCCCCTATTGGGCTAAATGATGAAAAGGCCCTAGATACGTCGGGGTCGTATCAATGTCCAATGTCAGATACAAATTCATGATTGGAAATTTCCACGCTCTGATGCCATGAAGACATCGAGCAAGAACTGGAGAGGTCAAACAAGAGTTGCCATAAAAGGATCTGTACACGAGTGGAATAGCAAGAGAAAAATGGAACAGCTTACCTTTCATAAGGGCACAGCTGTCTTTTTTTTCTGAATGAAAGCTGTCTTAATACATAAAACGACAGAGAGAGAGGATTAGAGAGAAAGAGTTTATGGGAACCCATTAACCATATTCAAAAGATAAATGAATGACCCTCTACTGGACCTCTCTAAATAGGCCGAATGCCCTGAACAAAGAGGAGGGGGAGTTAAACAGAGTAAAAGTGGGTCCGAAGGAGAAGAGCCCATCATCAACATATTGTGCTGTGCGATATGGGCTAGCCAGGGGCTAGCAGAGATTACGTCGAGTTCGGTCTTATGGGCCACACTGCCGCGGCATCAACGTGGGTATGAGAAGGAGCAGGGGCTGAGATTCGCAGTGCTATGGGCAATATGGTCCCACCACAACGAGGTCTTATTCAACGGGAAGGCAATGTCGGTGGATAGGGCTATAAATGAAGTGGAGAGATTTGTGTTTTGTTGGTTTGGTCCTGGTTGAGGTGGAGGGTATCGATGGCACGATGGGCCATTGTATTGGCCTAGATATCCCCCCTGTCCACGTGTACAGAGGTTCACCAAGCTGGGTGATCTTATCAACATATTGTGCTGAATTCAATGGGAATATGATACAGGTCTACCCGAGGCAATTAGAAGGTCAAAGCACCATCGATCAACATGAAGGGGCACGTGGTTGTGCTAAACCAATAAAGTGGCTGGAGTATATTCCTAACAATAAATCTGGCCATCCTACCAAGTGTATCTTCCATTGTTTCTCACTCCTATCGTCTTCCCTCAATCTCTGTATTCTGTTCTACCTAGCACTATCACAAACTTGATATTCCTGGAAATCCTTGGGATTTTTGCCACTATTTTACGCTGATTTCTAGTACTATTTTGGGAACGTGTATCAGAATAATTTATTTACTTACCCGTTTGGGGGAGCCTACCGCTATATTAGGCACCCAAAGTGGACAATATTGCTACACCATCTGAGCATTAGAAATATTAAACTCAATACTGTGGGCCTGAGAAATATATTTCATATCCACAATAAAAGAAAATAAATATAGAAGACCACAATTACATTAGACGGGAAGCGCAATTTTGTTTGGTATTGATAAAAGCAACAGTGAGAGAGTGTCATTTTACCTTAGTCTGCCAATTTCGTCCTTGTGTGATGCCAAAGCAGCTAATGCAAAACGTCTCTTCCCATCAAGTGCTGTTAACCTCTATTACCAAAACGAATAAAAATGACTGGAGGTATCATTTAAACAAAAATAAGACAAATAATCTTCTATAGTCAACATTAGGATAAGCAATTTTACCTCAAATGTGTTAATCAGTTCTTTGTCATCACTCAATGATTCACGAGCCGCAGCAGCTTCAACAGAAATAGACATCATTCCATCAACATCCTACGACAGAAATAAATCAAATCGGATAAGAAAATTATAGAAAGGAAAACGTGATCAAACTACATCACTCTTTTCTACAACAAAGTGTGTGGTCGTATAAGCAATGGTGGTTTGAAATCGACAATAAAATTAATAGGAACTGCACATTATAAATATATTTATGTGTCAGGTTGATCATTGATTTCTGATGATCTTCCTTCTTTTTTCTTCAAAAAAATATATATATTTGCTCCTCCTCGTCAAACCTTTATTGTCGTATTTAAGTTGTTCCGTGCATTGCTGAGAAGCTTTATTTTGTCATGATTCTCGATAAGATTCTGACATTCTTGGCACAACCTGGTTCAACAAAACTGAAATTTTAGCTCCAGCTATTGAATATCTATTTAGAAGAAAAAAATATCCATTTAGAAGTTCATCATATAGATTGGTTTACGTTAAAAGGTAATTTAATGGTTCTGGGATAGCCAAAGGCAACTATACTTTACTTTTGAATGGAAGAAAAATTTCCCCGCAACTCATCTACCATTTGCTGTGACAAAGCAAGTGACTCTATGCCAGCTTGTGCCAGCTCAACCTGTAATAATTAAGAAAATTTGAAAAATATGGTAACTCACAAGTTTCCAAGGTAATACCTTAACTTCAGACTTTTTATGACATCATTACTCGTCGAAGTTTATATGGCAAAGGAATGAAAAGAAAAAGAGACACACCTGCTCTGCAACCATTGTGCTAAGTTGAGCGTCATTTCCCTGATCAGAGAACAAGCAGCAGCTCCAAGTGAGTAATGAGAATATACATATCGTAAATAAGGATACAAATTTTTATTTGGTTCCAGACAAATGGAGAAGAAAGTTTTTTGTATTGGTTTTTTAAAAACATAAATATCTCGTAGCTTGGGAATCACCGAACAAGTGAAATAGCTGAAAACTTTGGCAATCCAACGGAGATCAGGAGGAACTTTGCAAGACAAAATGTCCACAGTCAAAACGTCTGATATAATGATATACAATTTAAATAGAATCTGAATATGTAGTTATTTGTTTGCTCTGATATTTATCTTTCTAATTGCTATTTCTTCAAAAAAAAATCTTTCGAAGTGCTATCTGCTCAATAAGATCAATGTAGATCTCATATGGATTATTTACACTTTTAAGTGAAAAGAATTTTGACTGTGCCACATTATCGTAACCTCAAAATGTCAGAACATTTTGCTTCATAGCTCAAACAGGAAAAGCAGGAGGCACTAGAAAAGATGTCATAGGAGAACCCCAAAAAAGCTCTGAGAACCGAAAAAAGGGCCTTCAAGAGATAAAATGTCTTCCCAGCACATCGTGGCTTCCATCAAATTCTTTTTTGTACATAAATAATTTAACGCGGTCACCCAACAAACCCATAACCACCCAAGTTTATGTGTGAAGAGAGCTAAAGCTCTTCTCTTACATGGTCAACCCCTCCCTTATCAGATTACACCTTGAGGGAACTATGATGCCATGAGGCCCTCAATCTCATGGGCAAGCCCGAATTTGGACAACTTACGCCCTTGAATATTGCCTCATTGCGGTGTAGCCATATTGCCCGAAGCACTGTCATCGCTCCTCCCCCTTCTTCCCTCCGCCTAGGCCCCCTTTCTTAATGAACTCCCAAAAGACCACCTCTGATGTCGCATTCGCCGCCAGCGGCGCTTGGATGGCCCAAATTGAGCGGGTGAAGGGGCACTGGAAGAATAAAGGGTCGCAGTTTTCGTCATCTCTTGTGCATAACGTGCATGCCGCGAATGTATCAGGATACATCCTCTCGCAGAAGATGTGTGTCACCAGCCTCTTGCATAGTAAGAGCCATCCAAAGATCTTAACCTTTAATGAAACCTTTAGGCGCCAAATGGTTCGACATGCCTGGATGATTGATTGGTCATCATTTCCCTGACCCCCATGTAGGCCTTACGAACTGAAAAGGAAGCGCATGTCCAAATCCATCCGTTTTGTTCTCCATGGCTTGGCCGGCACTGAATCAAGGCTTGTTGCATGCCCAAGAAATACACCACCCTCTAGTCTGACAAGGCACCATCTACCCTCGGATTCCATGTGTTGTCCCAACACTCCGCGCTATGGTACCAGGGAATGTCTCCCTCAATGGCCACCCAAAGACCACAGATCCTTCCAAAAGCGAAATAGGGGGTGATCTCCTAGTCAGGCGGAGAAGAAGTCTCTAACTTGGGGGAAAATCTGTCTAAGACCCTGCCAGAAAGGCAACGTTCCTCTGCCTGGGACTGTTCTCTCATCCCAGGTTAAACCCCGACCATAGCTGTCTCACAGAATTTGGATGACAAGGTCCTCCCGAGCATGCATGAGTCATATCACCCACTTTGTTAATAATTTTGTGTTCATGCTTTGTAGGTGTAGGATAACCAAGCCTCCTTGTTTGGTAGGTCTGCAGATGATATCCCATGCCACCAATGGCAGGCCTCGACCCTGGTCTGGCCAGTCACCTTTCCACAAGAAACGACGCATAAGACCTCCAAGTCTCTGACCGATTCCTGGCAACGTCTACCACTGGCTTCTATCAAATTCAAAAACACCAACAGAGATGGGCAGCTGCGGCATCTGCAGCAGCAAGCAGCGTGGAACAGAGAGGAGTGAGAGAGAAGAGCACAAAGAGATAGAGAGAGAGTGATGGTTTGCAGGCTCAATGAAGAGAAAATGTGAGAGAGAAAGAGATAGGTCAACATGTAAACTTCAATCCTTCATCATATCCTTGTATCGTCATCATCTCTCAAATAGACAGAACGAACATCAAATGACTCACACATCAGACTGATTTAGATGTTGCAAGTTCTTCCTCACATTTCGTCGATGAACTAAGGCTCATGGATGAAGAAATGGAAAAAATCAGTCTCAAAGATAATAAATCTTGGCAATAAAATTTCAAAAAGAATATTATTAATGTCATCTCTGAGTCACAAGTAAGATGCATTGTTCAGATAAACCTCCTGTTTGTTCATGCCTGTCACGGAGGGAGATGCCCCTGTCTTATGGGAAGACTACCGTTAATAAATTACTGGAAAGATGACGAATCATCATTGTCATCAGATGAAGGCAAACAATGGTTCTCATCTCATCTGACAGAGTTTTTTTGCAATGCATCTCTTGTTTGCAAGAAGAACCCTTAATATAAATCATGCATACAGATCGTTGAACAAAAGATTGAATTACTTGAATAACAAAGGAGCATGTTTCAAAGGAAATGACACCCCGACAAGGATAATGATTTCAGAAAAAAAAAATTGATTTTGCGGCAACAGTAAGTATATAGCATTAAAGAATCCAATCAAGGAAACCAATTATGTGCCATTCAAGAGATGAGGGGTCAGAAGGCATGGTTTGGCCATTTTGACACGATCACCGGTCACAGTTCTAAAGGACATTGAGGCAACATGTTGATCTTCCTCATCTCCAATAAAATGATGCGCTCCTCTAGTGTGATAACTCAGTGTGAGCAGATTGGAAAGAATTATCTTCATGAAACACTTCAAAGTCGCAACAGTAGTCCAATAAAGAATCTCATTGGAAGCAATATCGAGAGGAAGAGATTTGTATAAGCCGAAGATGTGAGGTACTCTCAGACTGGCTGGATCGGCTTCTTCCTCTTGTAACTTTGGGAAAGAACCAAATCACAAAATAAATAGTATTCTCGAGCAAATATAACGCTTATCAGTCTTTAGTTCACAAGAACTAAGATAAAAACGTGGGGACGGTCCTTCCCTAAAAACAAAGAGAATTTTCCAAGTAAAACCCTTCAACACAGTTCATTACAACGAGGTAGGTTCCAAGTCATTTAGATATTCTTGCGCATGATACCAATAGACTGCAGCAACTCTTCATAATTCCTTCTCATAGCAATGAAAACACTTATGTATGAAAAAACATAACAGATGATGAACTTAAAGGAAAAGTTGGGTTTTGATGACGAAAAACCAATGTCATTCGATTTTCCAACCGAAGATTGTTCTAAAATTCTTTAAACCCGAATCCGGGGCAAGATCGCCCCGGCCACCCGCAAAGAACAAAACTTCGAGCCGGTAGCGCATGCCGCCAGGAAAACGGAAATAAATGAGAAGATTTTGCGCTCGCACTTCGGGGAATAGCGCCGATGGGGGCTAAAGATTCATCAAGGGACGACCCGGGAACCAGAATTCGGTGAGAATTTGCGATCAGGAAGTAACCTGTTGCCGGGAGAGGTAATCAGACTTGATCGATGCTATATTTGCCAACTGCTCGGGAAGGGTAAGAAGCTTGGCGACCTCGCGAACGGCGGCCTCCTTGGCCTCGATGCCCAGATCCTCCATTATCATCCCTTGTTCCTACCAACTCTGGTGGGCAATTCGGTGTTTTGAAACTTTCCTACCAAAAAAAAATAAAGAAACTTCCCTACCAAGTTTTTGCGAGGGATCTTCCTTTCCTTTTCTCCTCTTCTTCCTCCGCTGAAATCTCTCTCTCTTCCTCTCTCTCTCTCTTCCTCTCTCTCTCTTCCTCTCTCTCTCCGCCTCTCTCTCTTTATTCTCTCTCTCCGCGCTCTCTTTCCCTGATTTCCTCTCCTCTCTTTTCCCCTCTCTCCTCCCACTCTCTTTCCCCTCTATCTCTCCCCTCTCTCTCTCTCTTTCCCTCTCTCCCTCCTAGAGCTGGAGGATGGATGACGGTCTCGTCATCCGTCATTTGAATTTCATCATCCGTCTTCGTCCATAGCGATAGACAGATGACTGAACGGTCGTATTTCCGTCATTCATCATTAGTCATCCGTCTTTGTGACGAATGACGAAAATTACAGACGAATGACGGATATGACGAATGACTATATCGAATGACAAAGACATAAAAATGTGACGAATGACGAGGAGAGGAAGCCGATGGTGCCGATGACGAGCATGATGGCGGTGGCCATGAGCAGCGAGTAGCCGAGGTAGAGGGTGGCCGAGACGAGCCCGCTAACGCTCTTCAGGTCGAAGATGAGGTAGTTGACCGAGTAGAGGAACATGTGCAAGGCGGCCGACCCCGACCACCGCCAGTCCTCCACGTAGAGGTGGGTTCATGAGAGTGGGGGTGGGTTTCAAAAATGTTCGTTTTCGGTCACCGGGACGTCCGTTCCATTCCGTTTACTTCAATAGATGAATGACGGAACGGACAAATGACGGAATCCTGCAGATGACGGAACGGTGATGAATGACGAAACATTTCGCTCCATACGGATATCAGAACGGAATTCCATTTCGACACGTTCCATCCGTTCAAAATCATCGTTCGTTTCTGTCCTCCAGCTCTACTCCCTCCCTGCTCTCTCTTCCCCCTCTCTCGCTCTCTCTTGCCCTCTCTCCTCTCGTGTCACGCGGTCAAATTCCGAGCTTGGACAATTGCTCTAATTTGGCACGTGACGGCCTCAGTGCTTGGAGCGGAACATTGCGCAACCTTGATCTCTTCTAGCGGAAGTCTTTTGCAATAGATTAAGATCGCATAGAAGGGTTTAGAGGAGAGGCTGGGGACACGGTCCCGTCGAAGAATAGGGTTATTGCATTGATATCATAAAGGGTTACATAGTTGTCTTGAGTATTACATGGGGGAAGACCAGGGTTGGTACCGAAGTAGGGTTGGGAAAAAATGTTTCGTTCGTTCGCGAATAAGCGAACGACCGAACACGAACACAAACAGTCCAAATGGGACACGAACATGTTCACGAACAGTTCACGAACAAACGAATTCGTTAACAGGTGGCATTCCCGAAGTAATGTTGTTTTCAATATAAATTATTATTTTTTCACTAAAAGAGAGAGAGAGAGTGGGAGAACGGGGATCTCTCTCTCTCCCGCCCTCTCCTCTCCTGTCTCCCGTGCCCAACCTCTCCCCTCGCTCCCTCTTTCACTCAGTCTCCCCGCTCCCTCTTCCGTGCCCCTCCCTCTCTCCCCGAACCTCTCTCCCCCTCCCAACCCCCCTCTCTTGTGACCTACCATGTGTGGCCGTGCCCCTCTCTCTCTCTCCACCCCCCTCTCTCTCTCCCTGCCACCCTCCGGCCTCTCTCTCTCTCTCTCTCTCTCTCTCTCTCTCTCTCTCTCTCTCTCTCTCTCTCTCTCTCTCTCTCTCTCTCTCTCTCTCTCTCTCTCTCTCTCTCTCTCTCTCACACACACACACACACACACACACACACACACACCCCTCCCCCCTTTCTCCCTCTCTCATATCTCTCTATCTCTCTCTCTCTCGCTCCCCACCCCATCCCCCGTGCTCCCCTCCCCCTTTCTCCCTCTCTCATATCTCTCTATCTCTCTCTCTCGCTCCCCACCCCCTCCCCCGTGCTCCCCTCCCCCTTTCTCCCTCTCTCTATCTCTATCACTCTGAACATACTTTTTTACTGGTTTAAAAAATGTAGCGTTCGTGTTCATTCGCGAACAAACACAAACGAACCAAACACGAACCAAATTTTTCATCTGTTCATTCGTGGTCGAACAGTGTTCATTCAACCACGACACACAAACTTCTCCCTATACCGAAGTAACAAGACGAGGCACCGCGCGCAGTGGTAGGGGCGCTCCTACGCCTTGAGGCCCGCAGCCTCTTGCACGCCTCGGTCGGCACCACTGCTACACGCACGCCCCCGAGCCAGGTGTCGCGGGCCCATGGGCGTGGCAATCACATGCCATCCCAGCCTTTGGCGATCACACATGCCACAGCACCCGCGCTGACGCCTTTTGCTCGGTCCGCTCGGACGCCGCCGTGCTCAGTGAATCAAGCTGGGCATTGTGCCCCTAGCGTTACCCGTGGGGCAACCATGTGCCCCAAGCCATCTTGGCACTCATTGTGCACCAATGCCTAGTCTCTTGGCGGGATGTCTCCTGCCTCGCACCCCGCACACGCAATGTGCGCAATGCCGCACTCAATCACACGGCTCCCCACACAGCTCCACGCGCCACACTACAGTACTACTGCCCCGCCTGCGCATCCCGTGCGTGCGCGTGGCGCTTGGCGCCCATGTTCGCGCGCTCTCATCTGCCCACATGCTCCAGCACATGTAGGCATCTTGATCTGCTGCGTAGAGAGCCGACGGGCATGCGCACCATCCATAGTGTGTTACCACTACCGGGGTGATGGCCTAAAAGAGGGTTGGGTGTCACCACCCTTAGTGCACTGCAATATCAGACTAATAGGACTCAGTCATTAAGTATCATGAGTCAGTACGCGAACATGCCCATCCAATAAGCACGCAGGCCTCTGGGCAGGGAATTCACCTAGTTAGGGGCCTAACACCTAGGCATCATGGATTGGATCGGATCAGATCGTTCGATTTCTTAATCAAAAGATTCGAACGAACAAATGTCGATTCAAACTGATCTGTTCGAATCTTTCAATCGAGCAGACTCTTTGTTCGTGTTCGATCGAAAGTTTTGAACGAAAAATTTGGTATGTTCCTGTTCAATCGGCCATTTGTTCGAACTGTTCGAACAAGTTCGAACAAATGGCCAGCGAGTGCCAGCGGTGCCAACGGCCTCCAACGACCTTCTCTCTAGCGGCCGCTGGTTGTCGCTTGCGGCCGCCACTGGGCATGGCTGGCGGTTATTGGGCGTCGGTAGCAGTAGTTGGCAGTCATTGGTGGCCGCTAGCGGCGCTGAAGACTGTTGGGCACCGCTGGCCGGTGCAATTGCTGTCACCGTTGGCGGTCGTTGTCGTCGCTGGCCGTCGTTGGCCACTGCTGGCAGTCGCTCGCTGCCAGTGGATAACCCAGTACTACAAGAGCCGAGCTGAACACCGAATTCGGATTTGAACATTCGATTTGATTCGATTCAAACAACTTGTTCGAATCGGATCAAATTCGAACATTCGATCTGAACATCCATCTTGTTCAAACAATCCGATCTGAACCCAACACGCAGATGGGGTTCGGATTATATCTGAACTAGGCAGATCGGTGTTCGGATTCGATCGTTCGAATGCCTGATCCGATCAAACACTGGAACGATCTGTTCGAATCCCCTCTAACCTTTTTCTCTCTCTCTCGCCCTCTCTCCCTCTGTCTGATCGAACATTCCTGGTTTGTTTACATATTTATCTCAAAATTATTAGGAATGGTGAAAGTATTAATTTTGAAGCACGGTTTATTGTTATTTTCAAAATATATGTACAATTAACAACTTTTGGAACATAAATATGGATGACATGGTCTATCGAGCTTCGAAATCCTGAATAATAGGTTATTTTTGTCTTGTGTGAATAATCATGATTTGAAGAAATGAGTGTGATTTATATTAAGAATTTATGACTACTTAAATATATGTACTAAATTAAGAAAGTGTTTCATGTACCGTTTTAAAAATTTTCAGCTCATCAAATCATAATGGAGCTATCCTCTCAAAGAGATCCTCCTAAAATAGGGTGGACTGATCTTAGTTATATTCAAATCACACATAATTATTTAGATTACTCTGATTTTTTTTGTGAAAATGTGTTATTATTAGTTATTCTGTGAGTTACATCTAATGTCTTATTGGCATCAATTACCATGCATACACAGTCCCTAATGCACTTGATTCTTCTTGGACAACTTATTATACGATTCATTGTAAAAGCCAAGGAGATCATCTGAGCTAGTAATAATGAGGTTGGAAATCATAACAAAATACTTGTTTTTGTTAAGTTGTCTCCAATGTTTTCGTTGCATCATCTTCCTTAAATTTTCTCCTCTTATTCTTATCATCATCTGAGTCACCTAGACAACTCAATCATCTTTGTGAACTTTTCTCTGCATGAGCGTAGACAATTTATAAGTATGTTAACATGAGCTCGTAGGTCAAAGCACAACTATCTATCTACAAGACATCTTTGGTGTATCTAGACTAAAGGGCACCCATTGTCTATCCTTAATGTCTCCATAATAATGAATACATGATCGGTCATACAAAGCATATGAATTGGACTTAATAATGTTATTCTATTTGGATACTTCAATGTCCTTCTCATGTATATTTAAAATATGAATAATTAGAATACTTATGTTTAAAGAGTAGTGATCTCGATTTTATGATCTCATTCTAATTTACAATGTTTGATCATGTATTCATAGACTTCATTATAAGCATCACACATGTACTATAATGAATGCATTGTATTAATTAACATTTAATGAGACATGGAATATATGATTGGCTTTCAGGCCACATATATTCCCATCAAAGAGAACAAGATAGAATATGAAGAAAATATAAATGATTGGTATATTTTAATGTAGATGTATTCTGATTTTCTATATATGTTGGATATCTTACGTTAAGTTCACTAGGTACTAATAATTAACTACAATATTTGATGAAAATAGGAGATAATAATCATCCTTAAAATCATTGGGGGCTTTTATTTTAATGATCTATTTGGTGAATTAACTTGATAAAAAGATAAACTGAAACTGCACCATATCAAAATCAAATAATATTCACCATTTATATAAACTTACCATTTTACAGAAGGTTTTTGGGTGAAAGCAAGAGAAGGCTTTGAGGGACCACATTGAGGAGGTGGATTCCAATTATCCATTTGAGACTTTGTGGTTGACGACATCCGAGCTGCATACAAACTCACATTTCTTGGTATTCATATAAAATTGTCCTATAAACAAGTGGTTTCTCTTAGGAGCTCACGCAAACTCATTTGTTAGGACAATCATATATCTATGGGCTTGATTTCCACAAGGACAACATGGACTTGTTGATGAAACAGTAATTGAGGTGAATTATGTCATTTAAGGCCTTCAATTCTCATACCAATATATATAGTTTTACTGACGAGCACAAGGGGAGTAAAGGTCGGATCTACATGGAGCTAGTATTGAAAAGGTGAATTTTTATGATTTCTTTTTTCAGACAAAATAATTTTCATAACTAATTAAAATTAAATAAAATTAATTACTAGGTGGTTAGAAATATTAATAATATTTAACCTAATTTATATAAAAAAACAATAGAATATTTAGAGGATGTCATGAAATTTTATAGTGAAAAATAAAGTGATTCAAGTAATGAAGATGGTAATATATACTTATCGGTGACCCATAGAGGGGGTTATTGATACAATCATATAGCTGCTGAAAACAACATATATGGGGGCAGCTACAGGTTGGGGATTGTGGGAGTGATGGTGGTATGGGTATGGTACAAAACCTACGCTATCCTTGATGATGATCAGATATTAAAATGGCAAAGATGTGTCTTAAAAAGACCAAAGATTACACTAACCTCATAATCACATGCCCAACAGATCAAGTGGTGATTTCTTTTTGTGAGTCTTGATAAAATTGTTTCAATTTCAATCCTTTCCCGTTGAACAAACAAATCACATGGTTAATCACAATTAAATGCAAAATCCAAGGGTACATTTTTTACAAAGATGCGGAGTTTATTTAGAGATATCATACCATAAATCGATGTGGGAGGTAAAGAAATAACTACCCTTAAATTTTCAGCCTCAAGCTTCTTGAGTATTTTTGAATGTCACATTTCAAATTTGGAATCTCTCTCTCTCTCTCTCTCTCTCGCTCTCTCTCTCTCTCTCTCCTTCCCTCCCTCCCTCCCATCATGATAGATTAAAAACATGGCACGTAATTATTGGATTCCTGAAGATTATGCGTTAACAAATATGATCCACAATCTCAATACTGCCTATCTTTTTTTCTCAAGTACTCTTTACAAGAATTCCATTAAAATCTATGCATTTAATTATGTACCCTCAAAACTATCAAGGAGGTGGAATGATTGCGTACTGTGCCTACTAATATGCTGGACCAAATCTCTTTCTACCATGCATACTAAAAATGAATTAAGGAGTACATGACATTTTGGTGTAATGATTTTACCTTTTTCCCTTGTTCAATCACATTGCCATACATGTACAGGCATATCGAAAGTAGTAGGTGGCATTTATTGTGAAAAATACGTTATCCTTTCTATTTGTTGATCTATTTGTGAGGTAAAAAGAAATAAATTCATTAAAATTCTTAACAAATTAATTTAAATGTTAGAAATATTATATAAAACTAAGTTAATAAATAAATTTTCACTAAATTATTTTAATTAATTTCACTACTTTGCTTTATTATATTAGATTTAGTGCCTATCAGACATTTAAAATTCTCAAAATATGTAAATTACGCTTAAAACTTTCTCATTCAATGCTTTCTCCATGTGGATTTAACCCATATTCCCTCAGTTCCTGTAAGAAAAGTATTCATATTGTGTAAATCAGAAACGTCAAATGGTGTAATGAACCCAAATTTCTGGTTTATCACCCACACATTTAATTTAAATGTATAATACCTACAACATGTTCTGAAACACATAGTAATCAGACTATTATTCTAATCCTGTTTTTTTCTTGACACATGATTATATTGAAACAAATTAACTATAATATCTCAAACATATCAAGTTTGATACATTACACTTAATGATGATGAACTATGGAATCACGAGGCATAATGTGAGCGCCATTATAAATTAAGGAAATGTAAATTAAAATTTAAAGACATCTGATGGGAATTTTTTGGTAACGTTGTTCTCTCTTTTTCTCATCAATAAAAAAGAATTATTATCTCCAAAGTATTTTTTTCAATTTTAAATATGGCGGCATTAAATAATTAATCAATTAATAGAGAAAAAACTAACTTTAAAATTTATATTATTTTTCATAATTTTTATATTTCGATTATTTAGGTTTTATATTTTATTATATTTTTACTTTGATATTCTGATTTCCTTCCACTTTTTTACTTATCAGATAATTTTATGACATGAGATTGATACATAAATTAAATTTATAAGTAATAATATATTTTTTTATTTTCTCAAATAGATTAATGAGTTTCAATGTATTTTATGATGTTTATTCTGCTCTAACCATTTTCCGTCATTCAAATATTAGACAACCATTATCTGCTGTCAACTGATAAGTTCAAATTTGGTTATTAAAATTTGTTTAAATATTTTATTTTTGCCACTTAGTTTTATGTTTCTGCTTGCATAATTCACCATTCAAGTTTTTAATCAGATAATTTCAATATCTTTCTAAGATTTACTTGACTCATTAGATTGATCGATGAACTAATCCTACTTGACTCATTAGATTGAAGCTGATTTTCCTCATATCTTATTGGAATTTTATTTGAATTACAGGACTTAAGTAAATAAAATTGTGAATTTTGTATTTAAAGGAGAGGAAAAATGGAAGACAAGACACATGATGGACCAGAAATGAAACATAAATAGTTTCAGATTATACGAAGAGGCCCAATACAGAAGAAATCCTTCTTCAAGGTCATTTAAGACCTTTTTAAGAACGGGGTCAAATAAAGACGATAATGGCAGAACTAACACATACGTTTAAATTAAAATTATCTGTTTTCAAAGAAGGGAAGTAAGTTACATGGACAAAGGCTAGAAAATAATTAATCTTATACCTCCATCCCCTTTAATTAAATCCAAATGTTTCGAGAGTTTAGGCACCTCCTATTTGAGCCCTTCTCCCCTAATTCCAAATTTTTCTCTCAATATTTTTTTGGCACCCCATTGCATCTTATTTATTTTTTTCCATTCTTTTGATACAATAGTTTGGGATAGAGTAAAATTTTGATGAGGATACTTAGAGAAAAAAAGAACTACTCGGCCCTTGGGGGAAATGGCAGTGAAGTTTGTGTGATCTCCAATATGTTTGATTTGAATTTTCTGACTTTTTGGTCTAGGTAAACATTTCACAGGAGAGTGTAGATGATAAGCTTTTCAATGCGTCAAACCATGCCAAAGGATTCCTTTTGTATGAACGTTGGAAGATATATTTTGGGGCATTTTTTATGAAAAATAAATACTTAATATAAATAGGGGATGGCCTTGAACGAAATTCACTGAGGGAAAATTGGTCAAGGGCCTTCCCCTTCTTCTCCCTTCTCCCCGCAGCTCCACTTCACTCCTAATGCTATTGGGAAGGCGTAATGATGAAGATGACGGGGGGTGAACGAATCTCATCAAGGCAAAAGAAGAGATTTGAATTGCCATGGAGTGCATGGATATGTCTAAAGGCTGCACACATGAGCAGCTTGAATCGTCTTGATCCAAGATCCAAGAAATCACATATGTGATCTGTGCACAAGTGATTTATATTATGTTTTTGGTGATATTGTTATTATTCTGTTATGAGCCTTCCGTTGCGTGGAATTGTCATGTTCATTCAGATCAAGGCCTCTAGAATCCAACACTGATTACCATGTACAAAGCCTCGTAGTTTCTAGTTTGGACCAATCCAAAGTCAATGTCCAATCCTGTTGGATTGTCTTATTGTCATATATTTGAGTCAGTCAAGCTATCAAGATTTTCAATATCAAAAAATGTACAACAGAAGCCATGAAACACATCGTGGGTGATTTGATACCACATAGTGGAAAATATATATCAATGCACTTTGATATATACCAATCAAATAAATCCCAAGTCAGAAAATATATCAGAAATTTCTCATTTTATCCTTGAATGGTGAATAATGCAAGAGCAACCTAAAAATAAGTGGTAAAAGAGAATTATAAAAGAATATTTTTATTGACCTAATTTGATGTTTCAAACAACAAGGTTCCATGAGAGAGTAATTATACTCCTTTGTATCTTCTAGGGCATGAGGTGTAGATTGGGACCCCACTCACAGGAATCACATTCTAATTAGTTGATCCATAATTAAGTGTTCTATATGTATATATAAATAATTAATTTGGAATTCCAGTGAATGTTATTGGTCCATTAGAGTCATTAACTAGACTGATACATTTGGCTTGGAGGGTCATATATAGATTTTTTTTAGACATTGTAAGATACACTTGAATTTTAGGGTTTTTTAAGAAATAATTAAGTACTAACAGGGGAAGGCCTAAAAAAATTTCACCCAGGATATTTTTTTCTGGTGCTCACCATCCTCCCTTCTCCCGTACTCCACTCCACTCCCAATAAAATTCAAAATGGTGCAACATCAATAATGGTGTGACAGCAATGTTGATATTCATATGATAACCGATCTCAACATCTGGATCATTCTTAACCTTCCCAAATATCAGATATCATTTTTCCAAAAATCATGTACTAAGATAGATGATGAAGGGAAACACTACTTTGATGTGAAAAGAAGGAATATACTTTGGCTCTTCACTCTCTTCTCAGTCTTTTTGCTCTCACTTTCACTTCCTATCTTTTTTTTCGATATTCAGTCTCCTTTTATCTCTCTCTTATTCTTTTCTTTACATTTCAAATTTCTCTCTATTTCAAATATTTTCCTTCATTGTTATAAATTCTCTATCTTACCCTCATCTATTCTCTCATTATTTCCTCTCATTCTTATTCTTCTATTTCATTTACTCTCTTCATGTTATATCTCCTTCTCTCCTTCTTTATTTTATTTTTCTTCTAATAAAATAAAAAGGTGACCCATCTTTTATTTTTCTTTATTTTACCCTCATCCCCTCTTTTTAGTATCCTCTTTTTCTATTTTTATCCAGAATGTTCAGTTGACCGCATCTTGAGATTTAATGGATAACATAAGGGAGTTTAGAGAGAAACGCAATAAAGCCACAGAGAATAACACAATGTACAACATTGAAATCTGAATCTTTCTTGTGGTATATCTTCCTATATTTTCTGGTTATTCTCCTGTCATCTATTAAGGAACAATTATCGTCTAAAGTAAAAAGGTGAAAAAAATCACCTTATCTAATATAACACATGTCGTATATGAAAAATGTAATTAATAAAATTAACATGTACCGATGATTAATTAAAATGTAATGTAATTGATTAAAGCCCTACTCTAGACACATTTCATTTACTTCTTCAGAATGAATTTTAGGCAAGTCCTTGTATTTCATGTTCCCAATGTATTTCTCCACTGAGCTCATTTTGTTTTATTCAAGTCACACTACTCTTCTTTTTTTTGATATAAATCAAGTGTTTTGTATATCATAATATTATGCATTATATAAAATCAAAATTAAAATCTAAATTCACCAAAAAATTATTTTACAGATTCGTGAGTTTTATTCAAAATTTTACATCAGAAGATATCCATCAAAAGCATGCCCTATGAAAATAGGATATTTCTTTTAAATTACGGGACCGATAAAATGAAATATGATAACCCAAATTGTACCACAATATGTTGATGCGTCATGAACAGAAGCTTCTGGAAATTTGTTTATTCATTTGGATCACTCAAACTTTCCCGTAATTACAATCATATTACTCCATGCTTTAACTATAATGGGTAAACCACCTTCACTCAATACCAGAAAACATTGAAGACTTGAAAAAAAAAAATGAACTGATTTTTACTTCTGGAAAAATATACATGATATGTTTATCTATATATGAGTAACTTTCATTTGGCACATAATAACAAATAATACATGTTTTTCTTTCTTTTGCTATTTAAAAATTAAAAAGCAAAAGCTTGAAATGGAGGTAAATTTTATTTCTACAAGCTAATCTCATGTTTGGTATTTTGTACCGTCTTGAGGTTTAACTGCTGCTGAACATCGGTAGAGAGCCGGTAGGCGTCCTTGGCTCCACTAAGAATCGAAGGCCGATTTCACTCACCTCGGAATTCTGTTGTTCTTCTTGAAAAGAAACCTCAAATGCAAGTGCCTGGTACAGGCAAACCTCATCCTCCTTGCAGTAGTAAACCTGCTCTCAAATTCTTACTAATATGAGTAAAAAATAGAGATTAAAAGCAAAATCTGCAAGTGTCAAATGCAGACTTCTACATAAAATCAAAGTTATGGAAAAACTGTTGATTTTTTAATTCACATGCATCCTGGATAACCTTGAACAATGATCATCTTATAGTGACTATAATATTGGATTCCAGATTAAGCATGTACACTTTGACATTTTGGCGCATTTTGATACTTGGATAAAATGATTTCTTTCTTATTTAGGTATACTATCAAACAAGTATGATTATCATCAGACTTTTTAGCTGCGGATATAATACCTCACCACATAACCTGCATAATTATCAGAAAAAAATATGCAGGGAAAGTAGGAGATTTAAAAACGATCATCTTGTTGCAATCCCTACCATTAAATATTAAAGAGATGGAGATACTAGGCAAGAAATACAAATAGCAACAAAATGAAGCTGAATTAACTGTCAGACTCAAATAAGGCAAATCATAATAATTTCTACATCAAACAATACTTCTCGGTGTGGAAGGCTGCTTCTTAGAACTCAAATTTATATTTTTGTATGCATCATGTTTTTAGTTCTTGAATCACAATTTTTTTGAAATTTGGGAAAAAGGGGGAAGCAGGCAAAATTACTACTATGTGAATCAATGGTTTCACATGTGCTTACAGTTTGTGATCTTGTTTCTCAATATTTTGAATCAGCAATTTCAAGCTGGATAGATTGTGACTATAGAAGAAGAGATTCAAGGCCAAGGTGGAATCGTGGTGGACATCCAGATCTGGATAGGGTATGTCCACAGTTAGTCTGAACAACTCTCCAGTCTATGGCAGCATCTTTTTGGGGTCAAGAAGCAAATTTGAGAAAGGAGACATCGAAGAAGGAACGGCGTCTTGCCAAGAGTCCGTCAACTGGATGACTTGGAGGACACATGATGCTCAGTGGAAGAGGAACTCAATGAAAAGAAGACATGCAGGGAGGTGGAGAAGGAGAAAGACAAGAAGCCGGAGCTGGATCAGAGACAGCAATCATGGCAACTTTGGCTGAAAGAAGTGATGCCAACACGGATTCTTTCAAATGGTGGCGAATGGATAGAGGCGTTCGAACCAAGTTCTTAAAGTGCAAGTGGGGGACAGAGAATATGTTTGGGCACAGGCTGTTGGCGTCACACTAGCAAATTACTTCAGGATGATATCTAGACAAGGGACCTGAAACCGGTGGCAGTGCAGTGGAAGAGGGGCATCCAAGGTGACACAGCAGCAAAAATTGCTTAAATGAAAGCATTTATTGGGGACAAAATGTGCTGGATCCGATTAGAACCATAAATGTGCTGGAGCATCTCATGGAGCAATTAGCAGCTATCAATTTGAGGTTGGAGACTATGCAGAATACACCTCCGGAAACTCCCACACCAAAAGCAGATCCTTGTCATCCTCCTCGTCATAATTAAGCGGCACCAGTTCAATATCGTCATGACTCAGATCTTCGGTTCAAGAAAGGTGATCTACCTACATTCCAAGGTACAAATCCAGAAGGTTGGATCAAAAGTGTTGACCGATTTTTTCGACTAAATCCTATGGCTGATAAGGACAAGATGCATTTGATCTCTTTACAGTTGGATGCGATTTCTTTGGATTGGTTTTTTTATGCTGAAGATGAGTTTGGTTTTCAAGATTGGATGGATTTCAAGAATCAGTTTTATAGCCGATACGGATTATCTGTAAATGCAATGTACAAATCTTTATTTGAGATACAACAAGTTGGATCAGTTACTGAATATCGTTCTCAGTTTGAACGATTGATTACACAAATTCCTGAATTGTCAGCTGCTGTCAAGGAGAATACCCATTTACGCGGTCTCAAGCCGGAAATTTGCATAGAAGTACAACGTTATCGCCCATATGTCCTTAAGGAAATTATGGACCTATCCATCAAAGCTGAAATAGATCTGTGGACTTTATCTCAAGCAGGGCAGAATTCACAAATTCCTAATCTTGAGCCTGGACGGTTGACAGATCAGAGAAGACCAAAATAAATTATTCATCAACGACATCAAGTTTCAGCCTTAGGACAACCAAGAAATTTCTACACTGGGTCGAGCAGTTCGGGATCCCAACATATGTCTTCCAATCAGACGCACACCCTGGCAAGGCCGCTCAAGAGAAGCAATCTTAGACTCACCGAAGCTGAATTTCAACAAAGAAAATATAAAGGGTTATGCTATCATTGCAATGAAAAGTTTGCACTGGGTCACAGGTGTCGAAAGGACCTCAACTTGGTAACAGTTTTGGAGAAAAGTGATGAGGAAATTCCACAGGAGGAGGAGATCGACATGCTGCAAACCGATGAAGCACCCAACACCCATGGATCTATCTTTACTGTCATAAGTTGCTTTATACTCGATAAAAAGTCCCCAAAAATTGGCATGCTAAAATTATGGGGAAGTATATTGGGTCACAGGGTAAAGGTCCTAATTGATGGGGGTGCTATGCATAATATACATCCTGAAGTAATCTCAGCTTTAAATTTACCCACGGCCAAAGGAGAAAAATTTGACATCTTATTGGCCAACGGAACGGTACAATCAACACAATCAACGTCAGGGATATGTTTAAATGTTCCAGTATACTTGCAGGGGATGGAATTCACTCAAGATTTCTTACCTCTTGCAATGGGACATTTGGACGTGGTGCTGGGAATTCGCTGGTTACAAACATTGGAGTGGATCCTCAGCAATTACAATTTACTTACCCTAAAGGTGCTTTGGAAGGGCAGCTTTATGAGATCAAGTCTGATCCGGATTTCTTACCAAGCCATTATCAATCCACCACTGGCACCCAAGAATTTATCAACAGGAAACGGCAATACCGAGATATCTACAGAGCTTGTGATCCCACCAATGCCACGGTAATCAATCTTACTTTATTACCCTTCTTTGAGAATTTACAAGGAAAATATCCGGCTTTTTTTCAAACATCCCTCATATTACCACCCGAAAGATGCCAAGACCATCGCATACATTTACTCCCTGATACCCGATGCATCAACCTCAGACCTTACTGATATTCGTTTTCCATAAAAATGAGCTCGAAAATGCTGTTCAAGAATTGTTGACTCATGAAGTTATTCGTCCCTTTACTAGTCCCGTTTCTAGTCCAGCGTTATTAGTAAAAAAGAAGGATGGGAATTGGAGGATGTGTATAGACTACCGAACCTTAAATCGGGTAACCATCCCAAATAGATACCCAATCCCCATAGTGGATGAACTATTCGAGGAATTACATGGGTCCATCATCTTTACTAAGCTAGATCTGAAATCAGGCTATTATCAAATAAGGAAGCATGAAGAGGCTGTACATAAAACGGCTTTCAAAACACACCATGGACATTTTGAATTTTTAGCCATGCCCTTCGGATTGACCAATGCGCCTGCTACTTTTCAAGCAATTATGAATTCCATATTTGGTCCTTATCTCCGAAAATTTGTACTGGTATTTTTCAATGATATACTCGTATACAGCAGTTCTCCAGGAGAGCATTGTCGCCATCTTGAGATTGTATTCCAACTACTGAATGAGCATACATTCCATATCAATCCTAAGAAGTGTAAATTTGAAGCAGAACGCATCGATTATTTGGGACACTGGATTTCACGTGAAGGAGTCTCAACGGATAAAGACAAAATTCAAACGATACTGGATTGGCCAACTCCGACCACTCCGAAACAACTTCGAGGATTTCTGGGATTGATTAATTATTATAGGCGCTTTGTTGCCGGATATGCAATGAAGGCCCAACCATTGACGTCCCTATTAAAGAAAAATTCTTTTATATGGGATACTAAAGCGACTGCTGCTTTTGAGAATCTGAAACAATCCATGATATCCACTCCCTTTCTAAAACTTCCGGATTTCTCTCAGCCATTCGTGATTGAAACTGATGCTTCCAGCCATGGAATTGGTGCTGTATTAATTCAAGATTCCCATCCTATAGCTTTTTTCAGCATTCCTTCATCACCCAGACATAAATCAGCATATGAAAGGGAACTGATGGCACTAGTACTAGCAGTTAAGAAGTGGAAGCATTATTTGATCTTTCAGAAATTTTTTATTCACACTGATCAGTTTAGCCTCAAATATCTAAATGAACATAGAGACATAGCTCCCCAATATCACAACTGGATATCTAAATTTCTGGGATTTCAATTTGAAATTAAATATAAGGCTGGGAAGAACAACATTGTTGCAGATAAGTTATCCAGGTCAATGAGTTCTGAAGACATCTCTTGCAACAGTATATCTATCACACACTTGCTGGATCATTTCATTCTTGAACAAGATTTATTACAAGACCAGACTGCATTGACTATTATTAAGAACATTGAGAGAGGACAAAATCTTCCTCACTATTCATATCAACACAATCTGCTTTTCTACAAGAATCGATTAGTAATTCCTGTAAATTCGACACTTATCATCACTATATTACATGAGTTCCACAACTCCAAAATTGGGGGACATGGCGGTTTTCGAAAAACATACAAGCTATCACAATGCAGGTTTATTGGCCAGGTATGAAGAAAGCTATCAAAGATTTTGTAAATCAATGTGTCAGCAGCATAAGTCTTCAACGTTACGTCCTTCAGGTCTGTTACAACCATTACCCATTCCTAATCAAATCTGGGAAGATCTTTCCATGGATTTTATCAAAGGCATACCAAAATCGTCCACGTATTACTCCATAATGGTGGTAGTAGATCGATTGAGCAAATACACGCATTTTTCTACAATTAAACACCCCTTCACAGCTCAGGACATTGCTGAATTAGTCATTAAGGACATAGTAAGACTGCATGGTACACCCAAATCCATAGTTTTGGATAGAGGATCAACTTTCAGTAGCCAATTTTGGCGAGCACTACAAAAACTTCAGGGCACCACTCTGAAGTTTAGTTCATCTAATCATTCGGAGACTAACGGACAAACAGAGGTCACCAATCGCAGCCTTGAATGTTATCTTCGATGCTTTTCATCTCAATGTCATAAAAAGTGGTTCAATTGGTTACCATGGGTCGAGTTCAGCTACAACAGTTCTTATCATTCATCCATCAAAATGACCCCATTTCAAGTAGTACATAGCAGGGAACCTCGAACCATAATGCGCTACGGCACCCCAACTACTCCTATCGATTCCCTGGGTCAATTGTTGCAGGCTAGAGATGCTATGCTCACGCAAATCAAGAGTCACCTGGGAAAAGCGCAAGCCTACATGCCCAAAACAGCAAACAAAACTCATCTCGATGTTGAGTTTCAAGAAGGTGATCATGTCTACCTCAAGATTCGACCGTACAAAATGAAGTTGTTAGCAAAAAGAAGCAACCGGAAACTTGCTCCTAAATATTTTGGCCCTTACAAAATCATACAGAAACTCAGTTCTGAAGCCTATAAATTGGATTTACCATCATCTACATCCATTCATCCAGTATATCCAACCTTCGCAAAGCTATCGGCCCCACTAACGTTTTGCCATGCCCTCCTAACATTTCTGAGAATTGGGAATGGCAGGTGTATCCGGAAGCCATCCAATCTCGCAGGTTTTCTACGCGCGGATTACAGGTCCTCGTCAAGCGGCAAAATCTTCCACATTATGAAGCGACATGGCAAGATGCGGAAGATTTACAAAGACACTTTCCCTCATTCCAAATTGAGGACAATTTGTTGTTTGGTGAGGGAAGTATTGATTTTTTTTTTTTTTTTTTTGAAACCATAAAGAAGATCGCCCAGCTTGGTGATCCTCGGTACACATGGACAGGAGGGATCTAGGCCGAAAAATTAGATGGCCCATCATGGGCCCCCCCTACCCCCCACCTCATCCAGGGCCAAACCAACAATACACAAGCCTCACCACCTTATTTATAGCCCTGTCCACCGACATTGCTGTCCCCTTGAAAAGGACCTCGTTTCGGAGGGACCATATGGCCCAAAGCACCGCGAATCTCAGCCCCCGCTCTCTGTCAAACCCACGTTGAGGTCGCAGCAGTGTGGCCCATAAGACCGTGCTCGAAGTTAACTCTGCAAGGCCCTGGCTAGCCCATAGTGCACGAGCGACCCGACATTGGAAAAAAGATGCTCGCACTCCCCTTCCTCCTCCGCACACAGAATGCACAATGACGATTCAGCCGGAAAAAGCCTTCTACGTCTCACGTGGGTCATTGTCCGCTTCCTGGCAAGCATCCGGGCAAACACCCTAACCTTTAGAGGTATCTTTTGCCTCCAAATTGAGCGACATGCCCTTGAGATGATCGGGTCCTCAATGCGGTGTGTCCTCAGCCTCTGGTATACTCCTCGACTAGAGAACGGGCCCAATACCCATATCCACCCATCTATCACCCCCTCCAATGGCCTCCAGTTGCTCAGTGTTTGCTGAAGGCTTAGGAATTCCTCTACCCGCTGATTGGATAAACTGGCCACAAAAGTTGGACACCACACCCCCTCCCAACACTCTTCCACCAACGCTTGCCGATGATGGGCTATGGCATACAGGCGACGGAATAGGTCTTGAAATCTTCCATGTGGCGTCCAATTATCCATCCAAAACCTAAAACCGGCGCCATTCCCCAGTTGAGCCTGGAAGAATTCCCTGACCATGGGAAACACCTTCCTCAACCCTCTCCAAAAGGCCGACTTCCCCCTCACCTTGTCCATCAGATTCTCCCAACCCAAGTTGAAGCCATATCTGTCCCTCAGTACATCCTTAATCAAGTCATCCAACGGTCCTACGAACCGTCTAACCCATTTCGTCAACAGAGCCACATTCAGTGTACCTAGGTGAGGAACTCCAAGTCCACCCTGTTTGGTTGGCGTGCCTATGTCATTCCATGAAACCAGCGCCATACCACGTCTCTCCCCTGCATTTGCCCCTTTCCAAAAGAATCTCCGCATGAGCCCACTTAGGCGTTTCTCAACCCCCATCGGAATTTTACAAACAGAGAGATAAAAGGTTGGTATAGCTGATAAAACCGATCGCAAAAGCACAAGTCTCCCCCCTCGCGACAACACTCGCTGTTTCCATCCCTCCAAGCGTCTCTCCACCTTTTCCACCACTGGTTGCCAATCTGCTTTTTGTAGGTTATTGACAGATAGGAGTAGCCCCAGGTATCTCATAGGCAGTGATCCCACTGGCATATCAAGCGCACTGGCACACTGGGTCTCCTCCTCCGGCGACATACTAAAGCCCACAAATTCTGATTTACCTCCATTGATTTGCAGTCCCGAACAATCCGCGAACACCCGCAGGAGTGCCGCCAAATTCTTGGCCTCCTCCACCGATCCCTCGATAAAGAACAATGTATCATCGGCATACTGTAGCAGAGGGATGCCCAATGGCTTGCTCGGCGTCTGGAAACCTCGAATACAGCTCCTCCCACATAACATGGATGTGCTTATGGCTAATACATCAGCTGCCAGCACAAAAAGCATTGGTGCTAGAGGACACCCTTGTCTGATCAGGAGGGAAGTATTGATAAGCATCTTCCCAGGATTTACCAGAGAAGACGAAAAGGCTCACATTGACAAGCGCCTCCAGAAGAAGACAAAGAGTCACACATACAGATTGCCATAAATACGTGGGACATTTTGAATAACTGGCGGGAGGGGAGGCTATAAATAAAGAAAAAGAAAGAGGAAAATCCATTGAGCTTTCTTCTTGGTTGCCAAGACGTGGCTGGTGGGGAGATCCTCTGCACATGAAGGGCGAGAGGCCAATCTGGCCACGACCCACCACCTATCCCTTTTGAGTTGTACTCTTTCCATCCCTACTTTCTCTTCTTGACATTTCTCTCTTTATTTCCCAGTTCTCCCTCTCCACGACTTGAATTTGGATTCATCTTGCTGTCTGCCATATCTTCTTGAGAGGTTATCGCCACTTAAGAGACTTGGGTTTGGAATTCTTAACATCGACTAGGGAATCTTATCACTCTTGTAGACAGACCACTAAAGCTCCCCACCCTCCTCGTAAATATCTTCCCAACACTCCGCACCTCCTTGGCTCCAGTAGACCACATAGACTCCAAGACACACATTTCATATTATCTTCAAGTCTCCCAGTCTCAACTACCTCCTCTACAGCTTTGCTAGCTCTGCCATTCCACGTGCCCTCAGATTTGTGGTTGGGTCACACTCCTCTGTAGGCTCCTTAGGCCGTCTCGCCTGCAATATCTTCGTCCCCTCCACCTTATGTTATGAGACCAGCCCCTGCAAGAGCGCTTCTCCAATGATCTCCACCTCCTTGATCACCGCCTCGGGGTCTTCGGATATCAGTCTTGTCCAAATGATATTGCGGAGTCTGCTGAACGTTTGGACCATATGCTTTAACTTCTGTCATGGGCGGTATCCAAGGAGTACTCATCTGGCTTCTATAACGACTATCATTTCCTCCTCTCCCATGGCTACGTCCTCTGGGTGAACCCACCTTCACCTTACCGCTACTTCCCTTTCGATGAAAATTGTCCAACCACAGACCACTATGTATGTTACCATGGAAGCTTCGCGAATGAAGAATGTGTTTGTATCTGGGGTCCACACATTGACACTCTCCATTGTTGGGAAAAGCTTCCCGAGCTCCTGGTTGACCTCCTAGAGCCCTGTGGATCCTCTGATCACCTCCCTAATAAGGCAACCCCAAAAAAGTGCATTGCTTGGCTCTACTCCCATATCGTCTAGTGGGATCTCCATCAGGCATTGTGACGGTCCCGATCTCATCCTCTCCTACTCCCCGAGCCTGCTTTCCCTCCTCCTGTCTCCTCTTGGGCACACCTGCTGTTGATGCCCTACACCGCGACATTGCCGACAGATCATCAGGTCTCCACAATCCCATGTGTAATATGTGTAATGTCCTCTTTCCAAGCATCTAAAGCAAATAATTTCCCTCTCATTAGATGGAAGGGCCTCGTCTCCCTTTGTCGGATCGGGCTTCCGCAATGGAGGGGTTCAGGGGCGGTTGGGGAGGTGTGGGGGTTCAGGTATGGCTACCAGGGCAGAGAGGAATTGCGGGGGGTTTGGGGGATCTAGTTGGTCCTTTTCAATCGGCTTCTATCCCCGACATGCAGCTAGTGGATGACGCAGTACTGGCAAGAGAAATTCCAACAGCGTGGAAGAGAAACAAGACAAAGGGCTTCATGTGGAAAGTCGGCTTTGTAAAGGCTATGATTCCTGCATTGGAGATTCCTATGGTTGTCTGGGTGTCTTGATGAATCGGTGCGATGGTTGTGGCATTGCGTTACGTCCCACTATTTCTTGATCTTGGTGAATAGGCAGGCAGAGGGGGGATGGATCCATCCATAATGCGGAGTTATACATGGTTGGCTGTTAGCACTATTATTATTTGTCCTAATAGTGCACACTTTGGCTTCATGTACCCTTATGGCAGGCGAACACCATTTCCTAAGGAGCGTCCAGACCATGAACTATCCAGAGGGTATCCTCCTACTTCAAAATGTAAACGACAAGATATTCTTTATGGAAGGATCGGTGGAGGAAGCTCGAAACCTCTCTACATTGTTTGACTTATTCGCAGACTACTTTATGCTAAACCTCAATAGAGCCAAGTTGGCATTGGTAGGAAGAAGTCTAGTGCACCAGAGCTTTAGACACACCTATAGGTCAGTCCTTATGTGATACCTAGGTCTACCACTAACGGGGAGCAGACTTACGATTGCAGAGTGGCAGCTGGGGATAGAGGTGTAAAAGAGATAGAGGGGCTGGGAAAATAGAGTTTTATTAGGAGGCCAGTTGGTATATTGATATCAAATTTCAGTAATCTCAATCTTCTATCTCTTGGTCTTTATGACTCACTAGGGGATGTCTTTGGTCTCTTGAGACATAGTGTGTAGGCTTGTGAAGCAGGGCAGGCTGGGGATTCTCCACCTGCAATCCATAAATTTGGCTTTGATGACCAAATGGGCTGAAAGAATCTTGATCTAGGTTCGTATAGGAAGGAGAGTAGAGGGCGTGGCGGGGTAGAAATTCCTAGGGTAGGAGGGTCGAAATGGGAATGACAAGAGGGATCAAACAGAGGCGGTAGGGATCATCAGGGACAAACCGGCTGAAGATCCGGTGAGACGATCACGGGGGACGGGGATCGTGGACGATCAAGGGAACGGGACTAAGACAGGGAGGATTGAGATACTGAGCCAAGGGGCCAATCTTACCTTAAGTCTTGACTCCCCTCCTCAATGGAGAACTACACATATTTATAAGAAAAGGAAGCAATATACCCTAAACATGAGATGACTAAAGTGCCCTTAGTAGGCTAAAATGCCTAAGATACCCTTGGGGGTACAGGATCGTACCAATGACCAAATGGGCAGAAAGAATTGCAAGAGCTGAGGAGGATGTGGTTTTGAAGGTCTTTAAGGACAGATATTGCTCGGAGCTCAATTTGGAAAGGCACTCGATCAGAGTTTGAGGAGAGTCTTCATTCTGGTGCGGTATGTACAATAGCTACATCCATGAATTATTTGACACCAAACTTGGGGACGGTTCTGGTTTCCGTTTCTGGCTGAATAATTGGTCGAACAAGGGTATTCTAAAGGCTCAGTTTCCCAGATTATTCGCCCTAGCACGTAACTTACAGGTCACAAACCGAAAATGCTGGGACAAAGCTTGGAACCCAATCTTGGCCAGGGAAGTGTTTGAGCAACTGTTTTAAGAGCTAATTGATGTACAATAGCTAATTGTACGTCTCAGCCCTTCGATTGAGTCACGAGATGGCTGCGAGGCCAGAGACATAATTTTGGGTAAGGGGTGCCCATATGAAAATTAAAAGAGGAACGATGGAGGACACGACGATCAGCACCACATGCTCCTTGGCGTGAAAATACAAAGTACCTCTAAAGGTGTGGATCGTCTGCTGCCTGTTGAAAATACAAACCTTTCGAAAAAGACTGGTCTGGATGGCATCCGCGGAATGCACTATGTGTTCATGGGGCGGCAGAGAATGTGCTCACCTTTTCTTCACATGTCAGTTTGCCAAGGGATCATGGTCATTCCAACAGACTTCAGGGGTGAATGTCTCATTTGATCAGGCATTTTGGGTTTCTGTATGTAACGGTAGTTGCAGGAGCAAGCTAAATGTGGAAAGCTTCTCACAGTGATATGGGCAATTTGGTTGCACCACAATGAGTTCGTGTTTTGGGGAGGATGGTTGTAATGGATGCTGTCATTCATGATGTGAAGAGGCTAATGTTCTACTGATTTGGAGGGGGGTGAGGGGAGGACCAATTTGGTCACTACATGTATGGACTGCCTACATATTATAATATCATTAGGTAGATCATAAGTTTTGGGTGGTATTCATATTTTCTTCAATTTTTTTTGATCACCAATGATAGGGAAACATGATATTTTCCCTCACGAATTGGTAAATGCATAGATTTATTAGCATTTAAGAAGAAATCAAAGCATTTTATCCCAAATAAATGTAATATAAAATATTAAAATATCGAACCTAATATAAATCAGTTAAGAGTGTTTTTCCATCACCAAAATAATCCAAAAAAATCAAAAATATTTCAAGAATAATGAAAGGAGAAAATCTTGAGATAACTAGTCTAGTGAATGAACAAAGTTTTCTACCCGGATTACATTGCAATAAATGATCCCTAATTGCAATAAATGATGTCGCCTTGTTGACCAGAAACATTTCCTAATCAAAGAATATTTTTTCACATAAAAGTCAATTTGACATGGTCATGTATTAAGGTGATTTGTCCTAGAACCCTTTTTTTGAAAAATGATTTGTCCAAGAAACATACCTTGACATTTATTCTTTGCATAACAGGAGTAGATTTTGCCCTCTTGAAATGAAGAGATGTCGATCCTTCAGAGTTGAGAATTCCTTCAGTAGGATTGATCATTATTTCTCTTTCTGATTCAGTGTCTACATCATACTTACTCTGTGCCTCCTGTAATTTAAATGGGGAAGATGTAAGACTTCATTTTTATTAACCATTATAAAAAATAAGTCTCGATAGTAAATGAAGTATCCTCAGGGAAGAGGAAGCTCCGAGGAGAGAGAAAGCCCCCAGGAGAGAGAGAGTGTAGAAGAAAACAAAACACCTTTCTTTAGGGTTCTCTTCAAGAAGGTACATATAGAGGGAACAATAGAAGAGAGAGAAAAAAGAGAAGAAAGATATGTGAGAAAAAAAGAAAAATAGAAACATATAGAGTATTCAACACTCCCCCTCAAACTGGTGAGTGGATGTTAGCCATTCCCAGTTTGCCGCACAATTCTTGAAAATGCGGGGTAGACAGTTTTTTGGTGAAAATATCAGCTCGTTGATGGGCAGACGTTGTGTAGGAAATGCAAAAATATCCGGACTCCAGCTTCTCTTTTATGAAATGACGATCAACTTCAACATGTTAAGTGCGATCGTGTTGCATTGGATCATGGGCGATGCTGATAGCTGCTTTATTATCACAAAAAAATTGAGAAGGTTGATGACACGATAGCTTGAGTTCTGCAAAAAGATTAGTGAGCCATAAGGCCTCGCAGAGACCTTGTGCCAGGGCATGAAACTCTGCTTCAGCACTGGAGCGAGAGACAATGGATTGTTTCTTATTGCGCCGCGTAATAATATTGCCACCAAGAAAGGTACAGTAACCCGTTGTTGAGTGACGATCAACATGAGAACCAGCATAACCGGCATCAGTATAGACGTCCAATTGGAGACCATCATTACGCTTGAATTGGAGACCAAGACCAATAGTACCCTTAAGATAGCGAAGTACATGGTTGGCAGCATGCATATGACTCGCTTTGAGAGAATGCATAAATTGACTTAACATGCCCACGGCATAAGCGATGTCAGGGCGAGTGTGAGTTAGATATATCAACTTACTAACCAATCTTTGATACTGTCCTTGGTAAGCAACCTCCTCATGCTCCACCAGAGATAGCCGGTGATTCACTTCAATAGGAGTGGTAAGGGGTTGGGAGTCCACCTTTCCAAGCTCTTGAAGAAGGTCCGTAATATATTTCCTCTGGCAAAGGACGATTCCAGTCGCAGAGTATGCCACCTTGATGACAAGAAAGTAGCGGAGGAGGCCAAGATTTTTGATATCAAATTCATCAGCAAGGTGAGCCACCAATTGAACCGTCGCTTGCGAGTCATTCCCCATAATGATAATGTCATCCACATACACAAGAAGCAGTGTGACACCTCCAGAAGAGGAATGACGATAGAAGAGGGTATGATCACCATTGCACTGAGAATATCCAAAGAGTTTCATCGAGTGTGTAAAACAATCAAGCCAAGCCCGAGGAGACTGCTTTAAGCCATAGACAGCTTTCTTGAGACGACACACCAAGGGGGTGCAGAAGAAGGAGCCGCATAGCCGGGAGGCAAGGCCATATAAACCTCTACATGGAGATCACCATGAAGAAAGACATTCTTGACGTCGACTGCTGAAGAGACCAATCATGATGAGACGCGAGGGCAATAAGAAGACGAACAATGTTCATCTTAGCAATGGGGGAAAATGTCTCTAGACAATCAATACCAAACTGCTGTGTGTAGCCTTCAGCCACAATAAGAGCCTTATACCGTTCGAGAGAGCGTCAGACTGGTACTTGACGGTATAGACCCACCAACAGCCAACCAAGTGCTTGCCCAAAGGCAAAGGAACAAGATCCCAAGTTTGATTTTTTTCCAAGGCAGCCGATTCCTCTTCCATTTCATGACGCCACTCAGGTGAAGCCAAGGCGACAGCCACCGTCTTCAGAATGGCAATCGAATCAAGACGGGCGAGAAGGGCTTGATAAGACGGGGAGAGGCGATGGAAGGAAACATAATTGGCCAACGGGTAAAGGGAAGTGGAGGTACAGGATCGAGGGGCTTTCTGGAGAGCAATGGGAAGTTCATCACACGCAGGGGAAGGATTCGGTGCAGCCGGAGGTTGAGAGGGTGGAGGGGCCAGTGAAAGGGCATCGAAGGAGGGAGGAGAGGGTGGTGTAGCAGGGAGTGGTGCAGGTGTTGGGGCAGGGGCAGTCAAGGGACGACGTCGACGACGATGGTAAATGGTCCCGTCAAATTTTTGCGGAGGAGCGGAGGTGGGGAGAGCCAGTGGAGGAGTAGTAGGGAGAGGAGACAAAGAGGAAGGTGTAAGTGGAATAAGGAAATCAAGGGACTTATCGCATTAAGAGGAAGGGGAAGAAGAGGACGACGAGCTAGTCAGGTAGAATGGAGTAGGCTCGTCAAAGGTAACATCTTTGCTCACGAGGAGGTGATGAGTAGAATGGTGATAGCATTTATATCCTTTTTGATGAGAAGAGTAACCCACAAAGACACAACGAAGTGCTTAGCATCAAGTTTATCCTGAGAAATATGACGGTTAGCGATGTAGCAGGTGCACCCAAAGATACGTGGAATAAGATTAGTGTTCAAGGAAACTCTGAAATAGACCCCATGTAGGGCATCGAGAGGGGAAAGATGAGAAAGAACGTGAGAGGGAAGGCAATTAATGAGGTGGGTAGAGGTTAGAGAAGCTTCACCCCAGAAATATTTGGGCATATTCATGTGAAGAAGGAGAGAGCGAGTGGTATCAAAGATGTGGCAAAATTTGCGTTCTGCAAAACCATTCTGTTGAGGCGTGTAAGGACAAGACGTTTCATGGACGATACCATGAGAGGTGAAGAATGTGGAAATGGTGGAGTTTGAGAGACGTACCAAATTGATTATGGATGAGGGCATGGAACGAAATGATAGTTCCAGAAAGATCTGATTTATTTTTGAGGAAATAACCCCATGTAAAGTGGGTGGAATCATCCATAAATATCACTAACCAGTGGGTGCTAGAAGTACTAGAGATGGGGGCTGCCCCCCAGATATCACTGTGAATGAGGGAGAAGGGAGAAGATGAACGCAAAGAGGGGTCAGAAGGAGGATACGTTGCCCGAATATGTTTAGCTAACCGACATGGTTCACAAACAAACCCGTACATAGGACGTCCATGAAACAAACGAGGGAACATTAGTTTCAAAGTAGAGAAGGATGTCCCAAGCGACGATGAAGAAGCCAAAGAGGGTCCTGGGCCACAGTGGAGAGAGCCGCACCAACAGCAAGGACTGAAGGAGAAATAGGTGGAGAGTGGTGAAGGATGTAGAGACCACTGCGTTCCTCAGCAAGTGTAGTTGTCTGCCCCGACACCTTATCACCATAGAAGCAAATATTAGGGTTGAAAAATAAGTCTTGGCCATGATCTTGAATAAGGTGACAAAGGTATACAAGGCTAAGGGTAAGGCGGGGGACATGGATAACATGTTTGAGGGTAATATGGGAAGAGAGTTGGACACTCCCAACACCGGCCACAAGTAGGAGTTGACCAGATGTAGTACGAACTTTATGAGAGCTAGCAGAGGGGGTGTAGGTGAGAAAACACTTTGAGGAGGGAGTCATGTGAGCGGTGGCACCTGAGTCAACGATCCACTACATATGAGAAGAGGAAGAGGAAAAATGTGTACTTTGATAAATCAGTGAAGTAGAGTCAACCAATTTAGACTGATGGAGTTGCCGGAGTTGGTCAATTTCATCGCGCCTAAGTTGATCTCCCATAGAAGATGTATCGGCGGTAATCGGTTGAGTTGCCCCAAGAAGCGATTTAGAAGAAGCCATGGATGGTCCCGTGAAGGCAGGGGTATGATCGGAGACACCGAAGTGGTCACCAAGTGACTTTGGTGAGGATTCTTTTTTTAGTAACTTGTAGCAAGTATCTTTAGTATGACCTCTTTTCTTGCAATAATTGCAGAAAAGAGAAGAATCTCCATGGGGCCTGTGGCCTGTACTCATCAACTTCTGGACTGCGGGAATCACGTGAGGTTGCAGCATTAGGAAAGAGGACGTATGAGGCTGCCCATCCCGAGTAGGTGTAGGTCGTGAGTTCCCCAGCGGCTGCACAGCCATTGACGAGACAGGTTTGAAGTGAAATATGCCCAAGCGTGTCTCCTCCATCTAAACGGAAAGAAGGGCCTCCTTCAAGGTAGGAACCTTTTCCTGATGAATAAGCTTACTGCGTAGAGACTCGTACTCGGGGTTCAGCCCCATGAGAAATTTGAAAACCCGGAGTTGGAGAATATAACCACGATCAACCGAGTTGGGGTTAGTGGTCCAACTCAGCCCAAAGAGATGTCAATTCCAAGCTATAAGCTCGAACAGATCTGGGGCCCTGGACTAAGTTAGTGGAGAGAGGCACGAGTTCATAAATAATGGCTAAGTTGTTTCGCTTAGAGTGAGATTCTTGAGCAGCATCCCATATCTCCTTGGCTGAGTCTAGAGATAAGAATTCCGCAGCACATGATGGACTAATACTCTCGAGAAGCCACCGACGAACCACACCCTCAACATCAAGCCAATGATCATACTGCGAGGCAATGGGAAGCGGCGGCTCTTCCAAAAGGTACTTCATAAGTTTCCCTTTCAAAGTAATTCGAACATATTGACGCCATTGAAGAAGATTCAACCTAGTGAATCGAAATTCAAAAGGAATGCGAGGTAACGAATAGTGCCAAGAACTCAATTCGGATGAATGAGGAGACAGCCCTGGTGGCAAAGAGGCAGCGAAGGTAGTAGAATCATTAGACTCTATGTTGTCTACGGAGATCCGGCAAGATTATAGGAGCGAGGAGATACTCTGACTTGGAGAAATCAAGATGGCACTGATAACGCCGAGTGACGGTGACCGCGAATGAAGATCGAGGAACGCCAAATGGAAGGCCAAGGAATGAAGGCCGAGAAATATCGGCCGGTTGAGCTTGAATCTGCAGGAAGGTTGATCGAAGAACAGCTCAGGACAAACGTCGAACAGGTGGTAGGCAATGAGAACACGCCGAGCAATGAAGGCCAAGGAATGAAGCCCGAGAAACGTTGGCCGGTTGAGCTTGAATCTGCAGGAATGTCGACTCAGAAAAAACGTCGAACAGGTAGTAGGCGATGAGAAGACGCCGAGCAATGAAGGCCAAGGAATGAAGGTCGACAAACGTCGGCCGGTTGAGCTTGAATCTGCACGAATGTCGACTCAGGAAAAACATCGAACAGGTGGTGGGCGATGAGAACACGCCGAGCAGGTCGAGCTTGAATGCCGAAGGTTCCTTGTTGGCGTTAGGTCGAGTTTAAACACCAGACAGGTAGAGCTTGAAGGTCGAGCTCGATGGCAATAGATCGAGCAGTAGATTGAGCTAGATGGCTCCGAGGAGAAGGCTCTGATACCATGAAGAATCCTCAGGGGAGAGGAAGCTCTGAGGAGAGAAAAAGATCCGAGGAGAGAGAAAGCTCCGAGGAGAGAGAAAGTGTAGAAGAAAACAAAACACCTTTCTTTAGGGTTCTCTTCAAGAAGGTACATGTAGAGGGAACAACAGAAGAGAGAAAAAAGAGAAAAAAGATATTGCGAGAGAAAAAGAAAAATAGAAACATATAGAGTATTTAACACTAAATGAAGGTAACCAAGAAAATAAATTAAGGAAAGATGTTTAATATGACATAATTAGAGACAACACCAGAAGGGATGTTGTAAAATGCTTCAAACATCCATCAGGTCTTCCACATAGGCTTTGTGGTTGGATGATAAATCTAACTGGGCATAATCTAATCCATCATCTGTCATCCATCCTGCCTCAGAAAGGAAATGGAACAAAACCCCTTACCAGATCTATTCTGTCCTGTTCCCCGATGTTTTGTCATCATAGTATAGGTCTAAATCATCATGTTATCTGTTGTGTCATCAGTCTCGTCCAATTAATGGGACGACAAGAAAAAATGACAAGCCTAGTGATGGATGACCTAACTGAGGTCCCATTGCCCCCATCCCAAATAATCCTCTACCCCCTAACGACAAGTTACACTCTTCCTTGAATCCTTCATGGGTTGCGTCCATTGTGTCACACATCCATGGAAGGGATATGACACATCCCAGTCCGTGTCTATCAGAAGAATAAGAAAGGACAGTGTGTGTCAATTAAAAGGTCACGCGGTGACAACTATATATGATGTATTGAAGAACACATAGGCCAGAAAGCAGGAAGAAGATCCAGGATGCCTCGCCTCTAGGAGATGTGAGATTGATTTGGCTCATTCTTCAGTTCGTGGTATTCACCAATCTTCTACTATATCAAAGCAGACAGGAGAATATTTATTTTAGGAGGAAATCAAATACTTGATCTCTGTAAGGCTCTTTCCTAATTTTTTTTGTAAATTCTAGATTCTCGGCTCAAGATTTTGTCTTATATTTGTAAAAATTATCTAATTGAAGAGACCACCAAGTGATAAGGTGCAAAGTTCGAAGCAAAAGTGTAAATAAAAATTCAGTACTTTGCAGCTACTCCACATTGACAAATAATTGAGTTGCTTGGATCACAGAAATAGTAAGAAAATAAATCATTCCAAGACTAAGATGCAAATGGTATGGTCATATTTGAAGGTAAACGAGGAAATAAAGTAAATATTTTTTTTTAGGAAATAAAGTAATGAAAACTTTAGACTGAATTAAGAATAAAAAATAGCTAATTAACCTTGCCAAATGAATCCAGTCAATCCCGACATACAAAAATAGAAATGGTAAAAAAAGATGAGTCCAAGATAGAAATGTTCATGATAATGTCCAAGTTCTCAACATCCTCAGGAATAAATGCTCAGAGCAGCATATTTTACCATCAGAATGACAAGGATCATTTTTTGGTATGATGTTTCACATTGTTAAGGAATCTCATTGTACGATTAGATCCATTCCTTTCCTGATCTAAAGAATGATTTTATTTATCATTAAATATATAAAAGTTCAGCGTCGTTCAAGAAAGTACTCAGGTCAACCCATGCCGTTCAATGGCGGATGAAAAGAAGACTTTTTTATCAAAATTCATTCATGGAGAATTTCCAAAAGACAGTGCTAGTTAAAAAAAACATGAGACAATTAAAGAATAAACCTCATAGAATAAATGAGTTGGCCAAACCTTGGAGAAATGATACCCAGGAGGGAGTGATATTCGAATGTTCAAGTTTCCTTCTGAAGATGACCCACCATCAACCTTGATGAAGGACGCCTCAGTAGCTTGGCGCCTTCTAAGGCGTCTCATAGACTTAGGCCTCGGTGAAGGAGGCAATACCCCTTTCAGCTCTAGTGTCCGAAGAACGGGATCCTCATTCAAGTCTAATAATCTTATAGTATTGTTATTTGTGTCGGCGATCAGAAGTCTCCCTGGAATATTTTGCACAGTTTTCAGCCAAACTTTGAAAATGCCAAAAATCTATGAGAAAAATAGTAAATACATAAGGTTCGGAGAATAAGTCGAATACTTGGGCTTCAACCAGATAGAATCTCCCCGAACCAAAATGTTTGATAAATCTGATTGCCCTGATTGTTCTCGATATAAAATATTTGATCAATTGCATGGCCAGATTCTGATCAAAACGCGTGGGTCATGTGGATCAAGAGGCATGTCCAACAGTTAATCACTGGTCAGATCATGCGGCTCAGGCTATTTCATCTGACCACCCATTACACAGAATGGGTATGCCATCCCAATCAAAGCCAGCCAGTCGGCGTTCCCAAAAATTATTGGCCATATATATTTTGGATTGGATCAAATTTGATTACAAGATCTGATCGATCTAATGGTTCTGATGGAAATATTTTGTAAGATTAGATCCACTGCCTGGGTCAAATTTTGATTAGTCCCAATGGATTGATCTGATCAAATAGACCTGCCTGCTACAATCAGTAAGATCCATCATTATTCTATCACATGGAATCTCTTGGTCCTCCTTAATACACATTCCAAATAGATAAATAACAGATGATGAGTAAAGGAAGAAATGATACCACTTCCCACAGATATGATCCCAGACGGTTCAGAAAGCTGCACAGAAACAGACAGTGTCATTGTCCTTTGACACAGGAAAATAATTCAAATGATGAAAAAATTTCCTCTCGAACAGAAATTTTGCATTTCTGTACAATTCAAATAGCTGAAATAACATAAGTAGGGCCAAACGACTTGGGATATGTTTTTTCCCTGGTCTTATGGCAAAAAAAAAACTTCTTTTCTTATAATTCTCTTCTTTATTTTGGAGAATTCCGATTTTTATACTAAAATGCGTAACATGATCTAATCTTTCAAATAGATTTAGGTATTACTTGATAGTGATGACGAAAATTTCCAAATCATTATACTAAAGAAATGGGTTGGAAATTCCTTACGTCAAGATTATTTACAGCATGCACTGTAGTTCATTCTCGCAACCATCAACACTGAACCGAGAAAATATGCTAGTTCGATGCTGAGGTCCTTGGTAGATCTAGCTCAAATCTGAGGAATACAGGGATTGGGTGCTCTAATGATAGCAGAACATAATACACCAGGATTGGGTGCTGAGGTTCTTGGATTGCGATATGGATGCTGAGGTTCTTGGGGCGGGATTTCCCGAAGGAGCTGCAGCTATATTCGGCTTGAGGTTTGTCAGGAGTTCTCGGTTGCTGGGGAGCATGCAGACGACGTCGGAGAGGTTCAGGTAAAGGAAGCAAGGAAGAGCGAGGACCAAGCTTTACGTCAAATCTTTCTGAATTGTTTTTACCATTCGACACAGTGGCATATCACCATGCTGTTAAGATTTGGTGTAAGCAAAGCAAAAGGCAACATGTACGTCTGATTAAGTATTTCAGTATTTTCAAAGAGAATAATATAATAAACGGTGAAAATTATGATGTCAAAAGTAAAAGCCTTTAATCTATAGAAAAGAACATCAACAGATGCGAATCATAATAAACCTGGGCTAATAGGGCTGCTCCATCCTTGTAACCAGCCTTTCCCGTCCCCGCTATTGTGACTACTCTTTTGGTAACCAGATCAAGTTTCTTTATCTGTGGAGCCAGGAGACTAGATATCAGGCATGAAGAGAAAAACATTAAGTAACGGGAGATGTAAATGAACTAGAACTCCTTAATTGGTGTAACACAACACATTGATTTGTAGTCATTGAAAATAGCTAAATAAAACAAGGCTGTGATAGCCCTCCAGAATTATGAAAGAGAGTTATGGAATAGTAAATACCAGTGATCCTTATTTTGCTTTTTGGAAAGGGCATCAACATCTTTATGATTGAAGGTGAGTTTCTAGAGAGTGATACTAATAAGTACACCTCTAGAGATGATACTTCAATTTTATTAAGGTAATTATGACTTTAATATAGAAAGCATAAAATTCAGTCTTTCTATTCAATAGGAGCTTCCTCTTCTGGCTCATAAACTTGGTTTCCTTGCTGATGTCCCGATGGTTTCCATCTGGGGACTCAGACACACAATGTTTATTCAGAAACTTCTAGAAGCTTAGAGTTGAAATCTACCAGATCCACAAAACCCATATGCTTCATACTTGCCCAAAATGATCTCTCAAGATTTCTCAACAATTCACGAGCAGATGGGACATAATATTCATGCATTGGGCTCGGCATTGTTGTTAATGAACATCGGACTTAAATTAGCTGATTTCATATAATCATGTGCAAGACGCCCGATTATTGTTCAACGCAGTCTAGGTAAAATTTTTATCTTCTATCTACGAATTTAAGACAGATAGAATGAAATGAAACGTAATGATTATCCCAAATTTGTGTTCTTTGGGGACATGGGGTACTCCCCTCACTGCCTATACCTTCTCCCTATCTCCCTCCAATACGCAAAAAATTGAGGCTGTAGACTGCCACTTAGTCATCCAGTAATCATTTCTATATAATTCAGATAGGGTGATGATCAAAACAGCTTTGATAAGATTATTCATTCTTAAATCATTGGATTTAATAAAACATCATCATAAAAACGACATTTCTGACAGCAACCTATTGACAGAGATAATGTAATTTTGGAAAAAAGCATCTCCATCTTGTCTCTATTATCAGATGTAGACATGAAAGGGTCCACGCTAGGAAAAATGCAAGCAAAACTTGCGACAAAGCCAGTATATAAGGTCTGAGGAGGATCGATGCCACAAACTATTTGATTAAAAAAATCAATGAAAATAGTAAAATTATAAATGTAAAAAACTACCTTGTGATTGTATGAGTCTGCTACGTATATCTGGCCATCTGATCCACAGAAGACACCTAACGGATGTTGGAAGAGGGCATCAGTCCCAATTCCATCATGATCACCAAACTGAAGAAAAATGTAAGTCATCAGCACTACAAAAAATTCATTTATTTTATTTTATAATGGATAAAGCATTACCCTAAATAAGTTATCAGAGAATACTGGATCACCCCCTGCCAGAAGCCTTGAGCCCCCAGTCTTCAAGTTAACAACACGGATAGAGCTGCTCTCACTGTCAGCGACATATAAGTCTTGCATGTCTGCATTAAGTGGCTATAGCTTAAGTTCCTCACATGGAGATTGCAAGTGTAAAGAAAAGCAAAAAATCATTAGTTTGTTTCTTACCAGGGGAGAATGACATTCCAGAGGGCTGTGCAAATGATGTATTTTTTGAGCTGCATTCCCAAATTAAAGGCATCAGAATTCTCCAGATAATCTTTCAAATTTTGATCAACTCAAAGATTGAGGAATGTTTAAGACTCATTAAAGAAAATTGATGGCTATCGTACAACCATAATATTAAATAAAATATGACCATATCTCAATATGCCCCCATTTACTTGAATCAAATCAGCCCTTCATAAAGCTTGTATTGCATTCTGGGAGACATGAGGAGAGAGATATGGTGCCAGGACCATGGGAGGAGCCTGCCACCCTGGGAACAGAGGAAGTATCAAGATAATTGTGGAAAGCTCTCACTAGTGGAAATAAGGATATGTGACATATTTGTTACAATCTCATGCCTACCTACTGAAGCTACCCTGTGCGGCAGCTCGAGAGGATAGTGAACTTTGTGAGTTCCTCTTTTATTGGCCCATCTGCCTTAAAGGGGAGGTTATTTCATCACATCAATCAAGAAGGAGAGAATGTAGTGTCTAAAGGAGACTACAAATACTTCTTCCAAGACGAGGTCTATTCAGCAGGAATTTTTTGCATGGAGAAGAGCATGTGGTCGCTAAAGCTAGAGATTCCATGCAGTCCATATTTTTCATATCCTTTGTTTCTAAAACCTCTAAGCTTGTGAGGGAGTGTTGAAACTAGGAGGAGATGTGTATTCCTATTCTCTTTTTAAGCATTTATCCGGAAATTGAGATAAAATTTATCACTTAGAATAGGGTATAGAAACCATGTATTTGTTGGTGAGTTTAATTCCTTTCCATTCTATGTTAATCCCAGGTTGTAGGGGTGCTCCTGTTGCCCTGGATCTCTTCACCATCGTCAACATCTATTCTCTAACTTCCAACATCTATTTACCAGAATCTTCTCGGTTACTCCTGAGATTGATCCTTCTATTTCTGTAACTATTTCCATCGTGTCTTTAACAGAATCAGAAATTGCAGGGGGATACAAGCCAGATGTGAAATGTGGAAAAAAATAAAAATATTACAGCTCATAGTAGGCTTAGGAGCTTGGATAAAAAATTAAATCAATGCACCTTGAGCCATTCAAATTCCTTTCGAAACCATCACCACTAAAAGCCCTTGAAACTGCAGTTGATGTATTATGCTCCCATATTTGATGTTGTCCAGCCATCGCAATATAGATAGTATCATTGGAGGGGTTGAAGCATACATCCCAAGGAGAGTTCAATACCTTCCACAAGAGCCAAAACATATTATAGGATTAGGACTAAAAAATCAAAATTTGAGTAACCAATTTTTAGATAAATTGGTTACCCTTGAAACTATTAGACCTGTTCTTACATTATCAGGTTCACAAACCCAGTAGGAACAATGGTTAGTTAAAGCTTATAAGTATCCTACTGACAATAGAAAGATAAATGTGTCTTTTGAACAATGCAGGGGTCTTTAAATAAGTGCATCAAAAGTCATAACATGACTCCCTCAAGCTCTCATATTGCTTTCTCTTTTTGATACCCTTTTAGACATGAAAATGAAAAAGTTCTTTTCAAGAGAGTATAAACAAAGTAGACTTAACCACACAGGCAGGTCCACGCCAGCCCGAGGAGATAATAGGGACAAGGACCCAATAAATAAAGGCAGGGACCAGCTCACAAGGGAGTTCAACTTTTTCAAGAAACATCTGGTTCCCGTCAAGGAGCGCAGGAAGGGCTGGAGAGCAGGAGAAGCCTGCGTCCAGAAGGGGATCGAGCATTCCTGGTTTGATACTGTCGATACTTTTTCTACGTTGTATGCTACATTGTCCTCATTTGTGGAAACCCTATATCAGTCTATCTGACAATTGATTCAATCTGAAATATTTTGACTCTCGCAGATACAAGGAGAGTCCTATTTGATTTCTTTTTCTTCTGGATCTGATCAGAAAACACTACGATTAAAGGTTTATTTGACGAAACTATCTTTAGTGGTTTTAGTAAATCCTCAATTCTTATTTATTTTTGGCTCAACAAAACAACAGATATCTACATTCTATATGTATGAACGTAACAAATGAAACTTAGACGAATTGATTTCCAAAATATTGATACCTGGGAGACCCCAACTCGACCGCCCTTATAGTCACTGCCTTTTGTTCCATTTCCAGCTATAGTCCTCACAGTTTCGTTCACAAAATCTACTTCCCTAAAATACATATACACAAGCACTTATCACCAAAGCAAAGAACACTGCAGAGTAATCAGTGTCTAGAAAAAAAACTAAGATAAACCTGTCAGACATAAAAACTTGCTTCAAAAGAAAGTAAAACTAACTTACTGTTGCTTTTATCATTGCCAAAACCTTGGTTAAAATGTAATATATTGTTGTCAAACATCTATATATTGAATATTATGGGTTTAGGTTTGATAGCTCCCACCTTTCTATCAACATTTGCACCAAAAAGAGCCTTTATTTAGCATCAATGAAATATTCAGGATCTACCAAAATCATAATAGCATACGATTATAGATTTCAAGTTTATTAAGATTTATACTTTCTTCGCTGAAGAAATATGAGAGTAAAGACCATTGTAATTAAATAATAATATCATATTAAGAAAAGGGCTTCCAGAAAGCCATGCAGAGAGAAAAAAATAGCAGGCGAAATCAGCCAATTAAAAATTATTATCAAAGATAAAAACACATTTTTTAGCAAGACCAGACTTATTTCCTTTGCTGAAAAAACTGATATATCATACTTCAGGGAAGATAATGAAAAAGAAATGTTGGGACCCTGACCCTGACATATAAGTGAAGACAGGCCCAGGTCAAGGCCTAACAACTTCAGCCTAGAATAATGCTAAGAACCTGAGAGTTCTTATCAGGGAAGATGAGAATATAGAGAGAGAATCAATGGTAAGATCATCGCCCAGAACTCATGAGGGAAGATGCTGGCATTGATTGAGGAGAGGCCCTGGTAGAATGGACATCACTCAGGGAAGGATCACTGGTGGGATAGACATCACACGGAGGAGACAGAGGAACCAACTTTAATTTCACTTCTTTTCCTGGCTTCCAAGTGGAGAGCTATAACTATTTAAAGGGGAAATTGTCTTATTACAGTGATGACAAAAAACTAATCCAAGGCACAACGGAGGATCAAATCAAATGATTAGACCCTTGTAGTGACCCCTCCACAGACTTGCAATTGACTCAGTGGTAACCTGAATAGAATGAGAGGGCAACATTGGCGGACAAACAACCTCTTGTTAAACTCTCACCTTCCACTCTCCTCAAAACCTGTGCTCCAACATAATCTGATACAGTACTCTCCTTCCGTATCACTTGGGGCTGTATTAAAAAATGATGACTTACAAGAATATTCTCGAAGAAGAAGGTATAACTCATTCCAAAACAAGTATCTCGTTCAGGCAACTGGGGGAAAGAGAACAAGGAGAATAAAAGGGAAGAAAAGTGGCGATAGAAGGATAGCGGAAGATAGAACTGGTCATCGCAGGATCAGCTAGTGCCCAGAGGAGAATAGCCCGATCGGTTCTTCTCGGCTGCCTTGGAGTATCTCTTTGGCCCTCAAATAAAGCTTGACTTTCTCAACATTCGCCTGCCATTCTTGAGGGGGATCCCTCTTATTCAACATCTTCTAGTGCCTTGAATTTTGGTAAGGGTCTACACATGCCGTCCACGTGCACATCCGCTTTGTAACCCTGATTTGACTCGTATCATAATCCAACCTTTATCTCCCATTGCCAGCTTGAGGGACTTTGGCTGCAAATTTACCAAGGCAGAACGATGACTCTACCTCTGGGACAGCCTTCATTTTCTGCATCCTCCTCTCTCTACTAAATTTCATTCAGTCATGGACATTGTTCTGGTTGTGAACGGACTTTGCTAGTATTATGGGAGACCATATCAAGTTGGGTTTTGGGTTCTTCAAGGACATAGAAAGAATTAAGACATTTCAAAAGTAAATATTTTGAGTGAAATAAATATTATGTTATCCCCTGCAGCCATAATGAGTATACAAATAACACAAACGAATGCCTCAAGTCTTGTTTTGCTAAAGACCCCCTTTATTACAACAGACACATGTTATCACATTCCAGCTAGTGGATACACAAATTACTATATCACATATTAACAAAGTAAATTTAACTACACCATGAAAGAAAAACACATGATCATAATATTTTGGACTCAAGAACAGTATTTAATAAAGTGCTTACCATTGTTAATGAAACTATTTACTCTAGCGTACTAAATTGTAGACGACTTAAGAGAAAAAAGTACAAACTCAACTCAAAAAAAGTCTTTAATAAAGTACTTACCATTGTGAATGAAACTATTTACTCTAGTGTAATAAACTAGACGACTTTAGAGAAACAAAGTACAAAATCAAAAGGATGGGTCCAATAAGGCTCATACTTTCAGTATTTTGAGGTTGGGGACAACTTGGAGAGTGAAAAAAACCTACAAGACTCATAATCATTACAAGAACAAATTTCTGTTCATGTAGCTCTCTATCTGTTCATTCAAGTTCAGGGCCAACCCACAAGACTCATAATCATTACAAACTTCATTAAATAAAATACCAGGCAATGAAATAAACAAAAGGATATATCGCAAAAAATAGCAATTCAAAAGCTGAGTTCCAGAATGATAAATGGCTTCAGTTCTGGGAAAGTTTGCAGCACAAACCTTACTGCATGATTCTCTGTGTCTGCGACATACAGGATATTTTTCTTTGGATTGTAGGCTAATCCCTGCAGAGAATATCATCATCAATAGAACCCAAATCAAGTGTTCGTACTGAATCTAATGTACCATGAATAACCATTCAAATTAATTCCTTCAATATTAATGGGTTTGATAAGTCAAAACACACTATCTCCCATCCACTTCCCTAAGTTCAAGAGCATAATAAAATGAACCAGATCTTACTAGGGTTTCTCAGTATGATATCGTACATTGGCCAATTGGTCACTTGGTCACTTCATGTCTCTCTCCAGGGTCTCTCTCTTTCTGTCCCTCGGTCACTCCCTGCAGCCATTATCAGGATAGGGGGACTCCAGTTTCCATACAAACTTACAAGGTCATTTGGGCCAGGCTATTTCTTCTAGCCCAACCCAGCGTGGCCAAGCTTGGATTGATCTTCCCAAAGAAATCCAGCATCCATGCCCTCTCCACTATTATAGGGCTAACCCATTTCTGAATAGGGAATCATGATTTGGATCTTGGAATTGAATTTTGGAAAAAACCTAAACCAATATTCAAAGACTGGTTTCATTTCAGTAAAACCTACAGAATAATAGAGTTAACAAATCAAAATTTTTTTTTGAACAATAAAGAAGACCAGCCAGAACCGGTGGCCTACTTGCTATCATTAATGATAAAGATTGTGTAAAAACAATGTACAATCAAACTCAAAATAAGCTATCCTCTACCTCCACCCCAAAACAACTTTAGCACCTCCACATCATGAGCGGCATTCTCTACTAAAGCCGGCCTCTCGTTAAACACTACCTCGTTTCGATGTATCCATATCGTCCAGAGCACCGCGAGCAAGCGGCCCCAATCAAGTCGACTTCCATGTCTTCCGTCATAAAGTGAAGCCCAAAAGGCCTCATCTGAGGAGATATCCACCCCCAGTAATTGCTGCGATGGCAAGACGCCCTGTGCAAACTGACATGTGAAGAACAGGTGGGAACAATTTTCCTCTCCCCTGTCACACATAGGGCAGCCAATGGGAGTCCCAGGGGTCCATTTCCGTCGATAGACTCGTGTGACAAGCCTTCGATGCCTCAACAACCAGCTGGAGCCGCACTTTAAGGGGGACTTTGCGCATCATCAACATCTGGCAGGCCTTACTGGTCGTCTCGTCTTCCTGAGCTGTTCCTTGGATTTTCAAATACGCATCTTTCACCGAGAAGGACGACCCCCGCCATATCCAACCGTCATGGGAATTATCTATCGGTAGAAGTGACTCTTGCAGCTCCATCAGCTCCCCAAACCGCAGCTCTGATAAAGCTTTTGTCAACATAGGGACCCAAGCCTCGTCCCAACATTTTCTGACCGCGGCCTCTAGATTCCGTGCTAGCGCAAATAGCCTTGTGAACCTCAAATGCATTGGCCGTGGTTGGACCAATTGTCGATCCAAAAGAGAAATATTGCCCCATCTCCCAATCTGGGCTCAAAGAACTCGAGAATGCGAGGTATGGATTGATGCAGACCGATCCAGAAAGGGGACTCTCCTTTGACTCTAGCCCAGCATCTCTCCCAGTCTATCTTAGAGCCATATCTGTCTCTCACGATGTTGAAAACCAGTCCCTCCACTGAAGTTGCAATCGTTTCCACCCACTTGGTCAACAGTGCCAAATTCATTGATTCCAGATGTAGGATCCCCAGCCCTCCGTGCTTTACAGGTCTGCATAGAATCTCCCATGCTACTAGCAGCACCCCCTTTCGTTCTTCCTCTCCATTGCCTCCCCAGAAGAACCTACTCATCGCCCCCTCCAGACGCTTCACCACTCCCGCTGGTATTTTAAATACCGACAAGTAGAATATCAGAATTGCAAAAAGCACCGACCGTAGAAGCACCAGTCGTCCCCCTTTCGAAAGTACTTTGTTCTGTCATCCTTCTAGCCTCCTTTCTACTTTCTCCACCACCGAATGCCATTCAGCTGTTAGAATACGCCGCCCTGTTAATGGGAGACCCAAGTAACACATCGAGAGCGATCCTCGAGGTGTGCCTAAAGCTTCGGCATACTTTGTCTGTTCCTCTGAAGTAAGTCCGAAGCCTAGGAATGCGTACTTAACTCGATTAAGTTGCAATCCTGAGACGTTCGCAAACAGATCAAGTAATGCTGATAGAATACGAGCTTCTGTCGTCGAGCCTTCAATGAAAAACGTGGTGCCATCCGCATATTGCAGAAGCGGGATGCCCTCCGGGTAGCTTGTTGTTTGAAAGCCTTTGAAAAGGCCTTGCTCGTAGGCTTTGATAGTGCAGGTGGCCAGGGTGTCCACCGCAAGTAGAAACAACAGCCATGCTAGCGGGCAGCCTTGTCGGACTCCCCTTTGTGGCCGGATCCATCCCCCCTCAGCTCGACCATTGACCAATATCGAGAATGAGTGAGACGTAACACACCGTTTCACCCAGGTCACCCACTCATCGGGGAACCCACGTTGCGCATAACAGGCCATAGGAATCTCCAGTCAAGCGAGTCATATGCTTTAGCAAAATCAACTTTCCATATGAAACCCTTACTCTTCTTCTCCTTCCATGCGGATATGATCTCTCCCGCCACCACCGCACTGTCCACTAGTTGTCTACCTGGGATGAAAGCTGATTGGGAAGGTCCGATCAGGTTTCCAATTACCACCCTTAGCCTGTTCGCCAACACCTTAGCGATGATAAGATATATGGACTTCGAAAGTGCAATGGGTCCAAAGTCCCCCACGTTGATGGCACCAGAGCGCTTGGGCAGCAGAAATAAATATGATCAGTTTAGTCTCTTCAAGCCATAATTACCACGCTGGAATTCATCCAATGTACTGATCACCTCTGATCCAACCACCTCCCAAAATTTGCTGAAGAAGAATACTCGGAATCCATCAGGGCCTAGTGCACCCTCTTCATTCAAGAGAACATCCTCTCATTCCATTCCACCACCACCCCTCCAGAGCGCCCCACCGCATTCACTGCTAGGAAGCCGTCAAGAAAACCTCGGCCAACTTTTTTCCACTCTTTTATTTCACATTGCTCCAGTATTGTCTCCTGTATGCCAGCAACTGTAGCGCTCCATTCCTGTAGGTATCTTCCCACCACTCCGGGCCTCCACTCATCCCGCAGGCTGGACACATTCCAAGAGATGCATTTCATCGATACTCTGTTTTCCCTCCCCCCTGAGTGCGTCCTTTGAAGGTTTGCTGCTTCGGCTACCTTGTTTGTCCGATAGATTCCTATCAGGCCCATCTCTGCTCTTGTCTCTTCTCTGACCTGTTGTCCTGACAGTTTAACCTTCTCCGTTTCCTCTCCTAGTGTCTTTGATTTGCTCTTCGAACATTTCGCCTGCCCTCGGGGTTCTGCTATCTTCACAACTTACTTCACTTCCACAAGCCGTAACATGCCTCCCCTCGTTGCTTTCACCCACGCTTTTCCTCCCGCCTTGTCCCTAAGGAGGAGTTTACCCCTCATATACACAACCAGTTAAATCTCTTCATATCTGCCGCCATGATTCTCAGAGAAGTCTAGTGTGCCCATGTTCCCCGGGGTTTCTCCCCCACGACATTTCTACTATTCTCCAACATGACTAGCTGTTCACTTGCTATCTCATTCTGCCCCTTTTGCTGCGTCCCCGTGGACCATCCCTCATATGCCCACCTTGGCAACTTTGAGTCCACACTTGCTTCTCTCATTGGTTGCTCTCCTTGGCTTGTGATCTCCATTAGTGAAACTGTTTCATCCACTTTTGGTTGATTTCTCCTCACCCCGAGTCATGTGCTTGGGTTGTCCCCCTCCTTAGGCTCTGCCTCTGCCTGACTTGGTACAGGGGTTGATCTCTAAAGTCCAGTGTCCAGCTGCCTTGAAATCGAGCCGCTTTTGATTGTGGCCTCATGCCCACTTGAGCTTGCGATCACAGTATCCTCCGAATGCTCATCTGCCAAGGACTGTTGTTCATCTAGCGCTGTTTTAGTGACCTCTCTATTCTCCCCCTCCAAACGCCCATTGGGAGCTTTCTTCGCATGTGACTCTTGTTGTACGGCAAGTCTACCTTCTAGTCGAGGTGCTGGGGGAGGACTTCGCACTGTCAGGTTGACCCGTAATTTGCTCTTCAGGCCTTGAAGCCAGGCTATTCTCGGTGGCTGGCTTTCCCCCCACACCTCCACTGCTAGCATTGTCACATTGGGGTCTCCGGATGTCAATGCGACCGAGATAATGTCACGAAGCTGCCCAAAGGGCCTTAATAGAGCGAGCATCCAACTTCTGCCATGTTCGATAACCCAGTGGAATTCCTCTGGCTTCAATGATCTGTGTCAGGCCCCCACCCTCTAGAGCCCAGTCTTTTGGTAGAACTCGACGCCACTTCACCGCTGCGTCTTCTTTGATGCTATGTGTCCAGCCGCAAAGTGCAATGTATGCCGCCATAGACACGCCCCGAAGGAAGAAGGCTCCTCCCTCCAGCCTCCATAGTTATGCTTTCATCCCTGTCAGGATCTGTGTCCGTAGTCCTTGTTGAACTTCCTTGAGATTGGGTGATCCCTGGTCCACAACCCCTACCAAGCACATTCCTCCCCCCTTTCCTCGAGCACATTCCTCATCGCGCTGTATAAATCCGGCCATGCTTTCGGTTGCCCCCCCTCCATCATGGCCTTTGCTCCAAATCCTTTTTGTGGGCACAAATACCCCAATGGCCCGCCCCTCTGCATCCACGGCAGATCACCGGTTCCCGACACTCCCTGGCATAATGCCCTCGCAACAGGCACCTGTTGCAATTTATCCCCCTGTTAATGTTCTTTGATCTCCGTTGCTCCTGTGAGGCCTTGAGTCTTTTTACGCCAGTGTTCAACCGTCATCCAGCCGGCCTCCTTGCCTACCTCTTCTGTCAGATGGTTCCTACCTGCATTCCTCCAAGACTCTTCAATGCACCCTTGTCAATGATGCCTCCCCCTCAATTCATGACTGTTGAGCTCCCTCACCCCCATCAGGGTCGCACTCATCTCTGCTCCACGTGGCCTCTGAGGGAGTTTCTTCAGTACAACTCCAGGCCTGTCATGGTATGGGTGAGTAAGGGTACCCCAAAGGAGTCACCATGCCGAACCTAGCTGCCATCGCCACCTCTTCCACCGCGGCGATCATGTTGCTGCCTGGCCCTTCCAAGAAGATCAGAGATGTCTCCTCCGCCACCACTGATACCAGTGCCGTTGCTACCTATGTCGACTCTGTATTGGTGCTGCCTTCCACCGCCAGCAAAATCATTGTCTCTGTTGGGAAATAGGTGGTGTGGCCTATTAGGTCCACTAGACCTTAGCCCACTAAGGGTTCCCTCTCTTAATCCCACATTGATAAATCTCTAAAACTCTCTCTCTCAGCCGTATATAAGGGCACATATCCCTTCTTTTCTAAGTAACAAAGTTCTATCCGTTCTATCTTCTATCAACATGGTATCAGAGCCTAGGTCGACGACCTAGGGCATCTTCCGCATCGGCGTCCAGGGCGACAGAGGTTTTTCCCTCTGCCGCCCTGCATCTTCCGTCCGCGAATCATCTCCGTTGATCTCCTGCGTGCGCTCTGCATCCCTCAGGCGATCTCTGTCCCACGGCGCTCCCAGGTTAGGACTCCTCCCCCCCCTCGTCGCCTCACCTCCTCTCCACCCTAGTCTCAATGCCGGCTTCCTCGACGGGGTTCGCTTTCACGTCCTCATCCGTCCCTTCTACCTTCTCTTCGTACTCGTTCTCGGTGTCCTCCTTCTCCTCGCCGTCCTTGTCCCTCTTCTCGGCGTCCTCTGGCCAGCCTTCATCGCCGTCTACATTCTCTTTCAGCTCATCTATCCTCTCCGATGGTCTCCGGCGGTCTCCAACCGCCTTGGCCGCCTTCAGCCCCCTTGTCGGCCGCCTTTGCAGACTCCGGCCACCCTCACATTCTCACAACCCTAGCACATTTCCGACCGTTACCGGCCGTCTCGGACTGTCACCGGCCGTCTCAGGCCGTCATCGGCCGTCTTCAGCCTTCTCTGGCTGTCTCTGGCCGTCTCTGGCCTTCTCCGGCCGTCTCCGGCCGTCTCCGGCCTTCTCCGGCCGTCACCAGCCGTCTCTGGCCGTCTCCGGCCTTCTCCGGCCGTCTCCAGACGTCTTCGGCCATCGCTGGCTACCTCGGCAGCCTCCGGCGGCCTCGATCACCTCTGGCCACAACCGACTGCCCCGGCTGCCTCGGCAGCCTCCGGCGGCCTCGTCACCTCGGTTTCCACCGGCTGCCCTGCCTCAGCTGCCTCGGTCACCTCTGGTCGCCTCGGCTGTCTTGGTCGCCCTCAGACTCCCTTCACTGCCCTCCGCTGCCTTCCGCTGGCTCTGGCACCTACGGCTGCCTCGGTCGCCTCAGCTGCGTCGGCTTCCCTCGGGCTCCCTCCTCTGCCCTCCGCTGCCTTCGGCCGCCTCCTACACCTACAGCAGCCTCAGTCGCCTCAGCAGCCTTGGATGCCTCCGGCTGCCTCCTGGTGCCCCCACCGCCTCGGCCATCTTCTCTTTTTTAACTGTCTTCAGTCTCCAGCCGTCCTCTGCCATCTTTCCAACCATCCTGCTCCACGCTCTACACCGCCTACTACTACATCACAATCTGGGCGTGGATGACGAGCATCCACGCTCTAGCTTGCGGGGGAGTGTTGGGAAATAGGTGGTGTGGCCTATTAGGTCCACTAGACCTTAGCCCACTAAGGGTTCCCTCTCTTAATCCCACATTGATAAATCTCTAAAACTCTCTCTCTCTCAGCCCTATATAAGGGCACATATCCCTTCTTTTCTAAGTAACAAAGTTCTATCCATTTTATCTTCTATCAACAGTCTCCTCTCTTGCGAGGCAGGCCCTGACATCCCATGGCTGTTTGCTCACTCGTGGGTCATTCCACTGCCTGGCCTGATCTCTTTGTCGAGCTCCCATCTATATCGTCTTTGACTGTCTGTTTCCCTAGGCCACCTGGCTGGTCCTCGAACTCTATCTCCTCGATCTCTTCTGAGCCAGTCCATTTTCTCCACTCCAGTGTTCTTTAACAGCAATGGGCTCACCGTCGACCTCTTCAGATCACTCCTGCCGATCACTGACCGCCGCCACTTACCTCCGAGCACTGCCGTGCTCCTCTCCCGATCTCCAATCACCAACCACCGCCGTCGAGTCTGCTTGCAGCTGATCCGCCGCCGAGCGCCGCCGTTCTATTCCGCCCTATCCACCCTCCCCCCTAGTCAAACCAATCTCCTCCGTATAGCCCTTTCGTTGTCTTCCGTTGATCTCCGACCACTGTCGATCACCACGGAGCACCACCGTTGTCCGCTACTGTTCCCCAATCTCGGATCTCCCTTTCCCATCGCAGAGCTCCAAACACCGATCACAGAGGTTATCACCGTCGAGCACCACCGAACACCGCAGTTCTCTGTCCCTGTTCTCCGATCACTGCCGTGCACCTTCTCCGTCGCCCTTCTCCTTCACCTCCCTCCTTTGTTCCTTTCTCCGTCTCCCTTCTACGTCGCCCTCCTCCTTCACCATCATTCTCGTTCTCGTCACCCTTGTCCTTCACCCTCGTTCTCCGTCGCCCTTCTCCTTCTCGGTCACCCTTCTCCTTTCTCGTCGTTCCCGCCCTTCTCCACTTCTCCGTCGTCACCCTTCTCCTTCACCCTCATTCTCCATCGGCCGTCTCCTTCTCCATTGCCCTTCTCCTTTCTCGTCATTCCCGCCCTTCTCCACTTCTTCGTCGTCACGCTTCTCCTTCACCCTCATTCTCCGTTGCCCTTCTCCTTCCTCAGTTCGGCGACCAGAGAAGGGAGGACGACCCTTCTCCTTCCTCAGTCTATCGTCGCGATCAGTCCTCCTTCCTCAGTCCGTCGCCCTTCTCCTTCCTCAGTTCGGCCAAAATTTATTTATCTTTGATAATTACATTTAAAAAATGTGATGTGGTTTAGTTGGCAGAGGGGTCTTATCTGCATTTACGATATGTCAGGTCCAAAATTCGGCAGGAGAAAAAGATTCAAGCCTGTGAATCACAAATTTTTCCCCCTTTGAATATCGATCCAGTTTTGGTCTGGTTTGCACCCCATGCAGAAATTGTTAACAAACTTTCCGCAAGCCTGTGAAACTGACCGCATTGGTTCTGTCTGGTTTTACAAAAGTTCGGAAAAATTGGTGGACCCTAGTTCTAGCTGTGGCTCATCCCAGATCCAGCCACTAGTCCAAGTTCAGGTTCAGCTGCCACTCCATACCATGATTCAGCCCAGGCCTAGCATCTAACAATCCAAGCTGCAGATAAGATTTGGCACTGGACGTAATTGAATGGGACAGGTCCACCTTTCCTAGCTCCTGAACTCAATTGTCACACTCAACCATATTTACTTGATCATTCCAATTTCAACGAATTTTGGAGATGTCAACACGTTCTTTTGTGCAACCCTTTTCTAACAATACTTTCAGAAAGGAACATTATTCAAAGTGAGCTGCTTCCCTCGTAGGTCTTCTTCTCTCCATCTTCAATATAGTGAGGCTTTGTGGGCTTCGCCTTGGCCACTAGGCCTGAATCGAAGCATCACTTCTAAGGTCCATGTACAAGAGAGAGACGTTTTTCTTCCCCCAGTACAATCTGAATAGCCTCCTTCAGAACCTGGCTTCAAAGAGACTTATATTTAGAATTTAACACCATTAAAATTTTGCATAATCAATCTTTCATAGTATACTTCCAGAGTCTTGTCTCTTTATCCCTGGAGACTCTAGTAGTCTAGCTCCTCCAGATGGACTGTACTGCAACAGAGTCCTCCAAACCTTTAGGAATAAGCATAAAAAATTGACATGGCGAAGCTACAGAAGCTGTCAGAGAGCTAATAATGATGTTTTGACGCAGCATTCAAACATGCTCTTACATTTTAACAATGTCTAACTTTGATCTAATTGGTTATAAGATTCGATTATACTTTTTGTAGGAGTTTAATCTTTAAAAAAGCAGAATCAGAAACATAGGCCTGAAAAAATCAAGACAAAGAAATAGAGTTCTTTCATAAAGAAAAAATAAACCTACTAACCTGTGGGCGGTTGAAACAAGCAACATCAAAAGAACCATCTTGCATCCCCTCCTCTCCTGTGCCGCCCACTTGGAGAACAAAGTTTCCCTCCAAATCAGTGACCACCTGTTACCAAAAGAATAGTATTCTCAAACTGAAGTACATTATAATTGATCATGAAAATTTTCCCTTTGTTGGAGTTTTAAATTGTAAGATGGAACTCACTATGCGGTTGTGGTTGCTGTCAGAAATAAACAGCCTATTGTTTAGCAGATCAACCTCAAGCTTTCCAGGAAATTTAAGCACTGACGATAATAAAGTATCGCTCTTATCTTTCTCAAGAGATAATGGAAGGGGACTAGTGCTCAATTCTTTCTTCTTCCCATAATACTGAAGAGCAGCTTCCACCAAATAATCCAGGTTCTGAGAAAAACAGGAATTTCACAGGAAAAAACATGATTATAACTCATTAGATCAGACCTCTGAATTGGCTGTGATAAAAACGTATTGTCTCTTACCTTCTGCTGGCCTTCTCCAGCAATTTGTGCAAGGACTTTACCATCAGGCGCAACCATTACAAAAGTAGGCCAAGAGTTAACTCCTAATCCCCTCCATAGGTTCATGTCCCCATCATTAACCACCTAATTAAGTACAATCAGTGAAGATATACCAATATTTACTATCAGAGAAAATGAAGCACTTTGGGGTTTAGAACCAAAACCCTATGCTATTATAAAAAATACTACGGAGATTTATGAAAGATACTATGGATAGTAAATACTAGGGCGATTCATCAAAAAGACAACTGAGAAACAAAAGTGGTGGAAATTTATTTCATACGAACAAGTAGAGGGGTGTATTTGAAAAATAAATTTGACAAAGCTAGTATAAAAAATTAAACTACAAAAACTAAGCATGACAATATATATAAGAATTCTGAGAGTTACTTCATGAACAAGGCACTTCACTTACAGGATGAGTTACATTGTACCGCAAAACAGCATTTCGGATCGCTTCAAGGTCCTTTTCATTGTCAAACTTGGCTGAATGAACTCCAATAACAGTGAACTGTGGAAGATTAAATATATTAAACAATAGTTTCGTCAAAAAAAGAGAAAAATGTTGGATGAAGCTTGTTAAATGCCACTAAAAATGAGGTCATCAATATATAAAAAATGAAGTCATCAATGAAAACAAAAATAGCAATCATAAGTCATTTAAGCCTCACTTTCAACTAAGAGTTGAAATAAAATTATGAATTACTTTTCAGGTTGGATCCAATTCACTTTTTTTTTAACAATTGGAATCCTTTTCACTTTTTCTAGATCTGGTATCCAAGATTAACAAAGGGAGTGACCGCAATGTATCTGGTACGATGCCAATAAGATCATACTGTTTTCTTCTATGCAATATCACAATAAGGAGTAATGACATATTTCAATTTGGTTCTGTTCCACATCCAGCAATCTAGAAAAAGATGGGGACGAGAGATTGAAAGGTTCCCCCCATTGATATTTGAATGGGAAGGGTTGGAGGAGAGGTTGAATGCCAGAGGAAGGGATTGAACAGGGATGAGCCACCTGAAGATGTGGTGAAGAGGAGAGGATCACAAGGGCGAGGATTGAAGAGGGAGAAAGACAGGATTGAGAAGTTCAAGGGAGAAGAGACAAGGAGCTTAACTTTGTGCCTACTTCTTGGCTGCCTTCCTAAAGGGAGATCTGCAGTATCTAAAGGTATCGCGAGAAGGGAAAGACTGTGAATGCCTCTAGTGGCCAAACATGAGACTCCTCCCAGAAGGTTTGGGGATCATGTCAGTATCAAAGTAATAAGACTATTTGAGTTCTGTCCTTGATCTTTCTTGTGTCTTGCCCTAAAGGTAACTTTGTAATACACTCTAGATATTGAAGTCGAATGGAACAGATCTTGGAAAAGAATTCCGAAAATTGTCGATTATCAAAATACTCTAGACTTTGTAGCCTTTGCGCAAGCATATTTTCAATACCTTGTTTCGTGATCCTCCCCTTCAATCTGTTCAGATAACTAGGATGCGACCTAGATTCTAATTGAAAGCTCCAGGTTTTGGGCTGCCCATATGGTCAGTTTAACTATCACTGCTTGAAGCCCCAAAGCCTTGTTCCACTAGCATTGAGATCAGTCACCACCTCTATCAATAATACTTAAATACACAACAAGTGCATGGTCAACAAACGCACACCTACAGCAACATAGTTCCGCTTGCAGACATTACAACTACAACCTAACTTGTACTATATTCAACAACTGAACCTACTCATAGTCCCATCCCAGGGGGATGGCATCCTCCTATCATAGTTAGCAGTACTAAACAACCGAGTTGTCGGTCCCGGAAAAGCACTTTGATCATTTAAAAAAAGGTTTTGAAGGCACAAAGTTTACAAGTGGGAGTGGAATGAAGAAGCAACTTTAGGCGCAAGTTTACAAGCAGACTTTAGGAGCGAAAAAGCGATGAGAAAAAGAAGAAAAGAAGTCAATTAAAAAAGACAAATGAAAAGCTCTGATTAAAGGGGATGAAAGATAAAAATGGGTGCTAGAAAAAGGCAGCCAGATCGAGTTGGTCTAACTTCAATTCACCTACAGCCCCATCCAGCTGCCCGGGTGACTATTTTTTCATTTGTACGGTAATAGAAAGCTTCCTCCTAGTAGTTAATACCCAAAAAACGACTCCCATCCTGCCAATCTACTGGACAAGAAACCCTTCAGGTCAAAGTTCTTTCAGAACCATTGCCTTCCGACTTGTGGCCAAATCAGTCTCAGTCAGTATCTGTTGGGCCATAGACCATCCACCCTTGGGGGTTTTTTCTTCCCTTCAGGATTTAGAGTCATCTCCTAGACAGCATTTGCTTTCATCAATGCTCAAAAAATGCGATCATCGAAATTCGTCGCACCGATCATTCATAAAAAACTTCTTATTCCATACGTGCCATGTGCCCCTGGAGGTTATGTTTACAAAAGTGAAGAGTGACCTTATTAACTCTTACCTTTTGAGAGGAGACAACACTAACAGGAGGGATGATGCCAAAGAGGGTGAGGACAAAGAGGGGTGGTGAAGCGGTTGTCTCCAAGACAGTGGAGAACTGACAGAGTAGATGTCGCCAGTGGGATCATCATTACCAAAAGGTAGAGACTCACTTCTAACTCCAAGTTCTGCCCTCTAACCAGGACGGCTACATATTTAAAGGAAAAATGCAGAGAAGAAAATGCCCCTAGTGTGTTTACGAGAGGGAATAGATGGTATCAAAATACACTCAAATTTTTTTTGGTGTCTTGAGGGCCATATTTGGCTTGGCAGGACGATTAAGGATGCTGTATCCACAATTCTTACTTGTCCTTTTCTCTCTTATTTGTTCCATATCCAATCTTCTGATACAATCTCTGCCATTCCTACGATAGTTTTATCCTTTCATTACAGTTGGAGAAATTTGGTCATTTGTCATATGTTTTTTCCTTTAATTAGGAAATCCCTCCATCGAGAGAAACTAAGGAGTGTTCAGTTGAAGTTTTCTCATCAGTCTTCTCCTCAGCTCTGATAGGAAATTCCGCAAGTTCCTACCAAGGAGAGGACAAGAAGGAAGGGAGAAGATGCAGAGTGCCCATCAGGAATAGGAGAGGTCCTGAAGGAATAGACATCATTCTGGGAGGGTTAGCCAGAAAAATGGACATCACACACAGAGATAGAGAAACAAACTTGATGATACTTCCATGTGGGCCTTCTACAGTGAGGGCCGCTCTACTTAAAAGGAAACAAAAATTAAGGAAAATGACTAAAATTACATGTATAGGGCTCAAAAAACTTAAGTAGTCTGAGATATGATGGGAAGACCTTATTGTATCAAGGTCTCAGCCCCTTACAACCTCCAACAAACCCCTGTCTTTGTGATCTTTTATCCTTAACTGGATCTTCATCTGGTTCCCTCTGGATTGGTCCCGACCCTCTTTCCCATCTTTATCCTCTCGGCATTTCCTCGTTCTACAGATAAAAATACCCAATTTTGTATCATCTTCCTATTCAGTTTCTTGCTTCTCGATAGATTTCCATCACGCATCTATCAGATATTCAATAATCATGTAAGGGATAATTGTGATGCATATGGTGATAATTGAACCATTGTCGTAACACAATGCTCATTACACGAACCTTGATGTAGGTTCGTATCGAGGAAGGGGATAAATGAGAAGGTGTAGATATTCCCAGGGTTGGAGCAGAAATGGGAATGATCTGAGAGGTCGCGTGGATGAGGCAGGGATCGACCAGAGAGGAGCCACCTGAAGACACAGTGAGGTAGAGATGATCACAATGGAAGCGGATCACAACGGGAGAGTGGGGAATTAGATATGGAGAGGAGAGATAGATGACTTACTTCATTCTTCTTGGCTACCAACCTAAAGGGAGTGCATCCCTATTTAAAGGGAATACATAATAAACAAATGATTAAATTGCCCTTGTGGGACATTCCTAGAATACTATTTTGACAGAAGAATATTTCAAAAAAAGAGTTAGGCCAAATGGACCTATTAGTATTCTTCTTATTCCGAATCATTTCATGAAATGTGTTGAATCTTGAGACGAAGGAAGAAATTTCCAGGGAAGAGGGAAAGAAATTTCCAAGGGGGGTGGGGGGGTACTTGCTCAACCTGCAAACTACAACTAGTATAGAATTTTATCCATCCAATTTTGGCAAACCTTCAATAAAATCCATGGATATATCTTCCCATATTTGATTTGGTATAGGAAGAGGTTGTAGTAGCCCAGCTGGGGATAGTGTGGATGACTTGTGATGTTGACATATGTGACAAGGGCAACATATTCCTGGATCTTCTTTTTCATACATTGCCGATGTAACTGTTGAGAGATACATTTATGTGTTTTAAGTACTCCACCATGTCCTCCAACCTTTGCATCATGAAACTCTTGTAGAATCAACTGAATAAGAGATGAATTTGAAGGTAATATTATTTTACCCTTGTATAGGAGCACATTGTCTTGTAATGTGTAATGTGGTGTCGTGGATGATTGAGTAAGTAACGCCTGCTTGATATTGGATAGTCTTGGGTCTTGGTCGATCTTTTTTCCAACACTACTCTGTCCAGCCAGTGTGTCACTGTAATGCTATTGCACTGTATTTGTTCATCCACTTCAGATCTAGATAATGAATCTGCCACTGTGTTGTGTCGCCCTGCTTTGAATCAAATTTCACAGTTGAATCCCAATAATTTGGATACCCATTTGTGGTAATGTAGGGAACTTCTTTCTGGTCATTCAAAAATTTATGACTAAACTGATCCGTATGAATGAAAAACTTTTGAAACAATAAGTATTACTTCCATTTATGGACTGATAATACCACGGCCATTAACTCCCTTTCATATGTTTACTTGAGCTTGGAGCGATTATTGAGTATTTTGCTGAAATATGCTATTGGATATTTGTCTTGGATAAGTACTGCTCCCAGTCCAAACCCTGAGGCATCTGTTTCAATACTGAAATTACTGAGAAATCCGGTAATTTCAGTGTTGGAGCTGTAGAAAGTGTCGTCTTTAACACTGAAAAGCCTTGATCGGCTTCTGTGGTCCAAACAAAAGAATTTTTCTTTGGTAGGGACGTCAATGGGTCAGATTTGGAGGCATAGTGGGCAATAAAATGTCTGTAGTAGTTTGTTAATCCCAGGAATGATCGAAGTTGCTTCAAGGATTTTGGGGGTAACCATGAGGAAATAGTAACAATTTTGCTAGGATCGGTTGCCAATCCGAGGTTTGAAATCCTGTGGCCCAGAAATTCAATGCAATTTTGTGCAAATAGGCACTTCTTCGGATTGACTTGTAGATTATTGTCTCGTAAAATTTGAAAAATTTCATATAACTGGTCTTCATGCTCCTTTGAAGTTTTGCTGTAAACTAGGATATCATTAAAAAATACCAATACAAATTTTCTGAGATGCTTCCAGAAAATGGAGCTCATGAGAGCTTGGAAAGTTGCTGGAGCATTGCTTAATCCAAATGGCACCACTAGGAATTCAAAATGTCCTTGATGCGTCTTAAATGCAGTTTTATGAATATCATTATCATGCATTCTGATCTGACAATACCCTGATTTGAGATCTAATTTGGTGAACAACGTAGCCCCATGCAGCTCTTCAAATAATTCATCAACTACGGGAATAGGATATCGGTTTGGAATGGTTATTTTATTCAAAGCTCTGTAATCGATGCAAATTCGCCAAGCCCCATCTTTCTTCCAGACTAGAAGGGCAGGGCTAGAGTATGGACTGGTGGAAGGCCTGACAATGTGGGAGTCGATCATATCCTGAGTTAATTTCTCCAACTCATTCTTGTGCATATAAGAATATCCATATGGCATCAAGTTAATTGGCTGATTACTAGAATTCAGGTGTATTCTATGGTTTATATCCCTCTTTGGTGGTAATTGTAAACTTGATGCACAAACAGAAGGGTGAAGACTACGAAAAATATCAGTGTAAGTAGATTTTTGAATACTAAATACCGTTGGTTGCCTGGGATCACATACCGCGTAGAGAGCTAAAAAATTGTCTTTTGCTGTTGATTATGTCTTGAGCACTAGGGTGTACTGGCGTTGAAAGTGATTAAAAATAAGGGTCCCTCTTGAGCTCATGGACCATTCCTTGCCATAAGATCTTTAGGGTTCTCAAATTTTAATTGCTTAAAAACCACTCGAGTGTTCTGAACCACTGTGCGCCTTGTACCACGTCTATATTTCCCATAGGTAATGGATACAAGTCTTGGATTATGTCTATGCCCTGCATATATATTGGTACATCTAGACATGCACCCATTGAGGTTTGCATAGTTCCATTAGTCAATAATACATCGAAGCGTGCTCCTGCAAAAATTTGAAGTGACGCTGAAGATATAATCTCAGGAGTAATGAAATTGTGAGAGGCTCCGCTGTCTATTAAAATCCTCACTGGGAACCCGGCAACATGTCCCCAAAATTTGATAGTATGGTTTGGTGATGGTCCCTGTGATATAAACGCTGTTAGCTGTGCAGAGAAAGACGATCCTTCAGTAATTGGTGCTTCGTCAGTCTGCATTGGATCAGCCTCACCCTCTGATTCATCAACTAATTTAGCCCTGTCCAGTACTAGGATGAGGTTGAAATCTTTCTTGCATCTATGTCCCTGTAAGAATTTATCATTACAGTGAAAACAAAGCCCCTTTTCTTTTCGTAGCTGGAACTCGGCATCTGTGAGGCGTAAATTTCTCTTCCTTTGTGGTCTGCGCCAATGTAGTATGTTGAGCATGCGCCATAGTAGGATAACTCTTGGAAGGGACTTGAGTTCTTGGTGGATTCATATGATAATTGGTAATATTCTGTCCACTTGATGATCCTGTATACTGTTGAGGCTGATAATAAACTGGAGAATTTTGCCTTGCTGTGTATAAAACTCCCAAATAAATCTCAACTTGAACTGATAAGTCCATCATTTCTTGCAGTCCAAATGATCTGCATTTTCTTACTTCGGTGTGAATTTCGGGTTTTAACCCATGTAGGTAAGCATGCTCTTTAGTTTCAGAAGCTATTCTTGGCAATTGAGACAAAATTCTTTCGAATTCATCCCTGTATTCAAGATCTGATGTTGTTTGACGTACGTCAAATAATTCTTGATACATTTTGTTGAATGAAATGCCAAAGCGCTTAGCAAACAATAATTTGAAATTGTCCCAATCTCTGAAACATACTTCTTTTTCCGTGTAGACAAACCAATTTTGGGCAGAATTATCAAGATGTAGAGAGACTAAATGCAACTTATCTTGGTCGCTCATTGGATGTAGATAAAAGAAACGATCAGCACATGCTAACCATCCTTCTGTGTTGTTCCCCTGGAATGTAGGTGGATCACCACGCTTAAATTGTGAGTTCAGATCTGACCTTTGGTTAATAATCGGTGGCATAGGATGGGCGCGATGTTGTCGATTTCCATCTTTGCCAGTAGGTGTTCGCTTGAGCTCCTCCGGTCTGAGATTAATCAAAGCAATTTGCTCCATGACATGGTCTAAGACATTTGCGGTGCGCCTCTGAAATTCTAACATATTTTGCTCCACTCTTGGATCTTGATCCATCTGACAAATGATTCTCGCTTCGACCAAATTCCACAGATATCCTCCAAAGATTCGGCGAACAATTCGTCCGTCTCGACATGGCGTTCCCAGAGATCGGCGGACAAGTAGTGTCCTCCGAAATTTCGGTGAATGACCTTCAATCAGGAGGTAATCCGAGATCTCGGTGGAACCTCCAAGAACTGGCGCTGATACCAGTATTATGCTTCCGGTATTGGGAGGATCAAAAAGACAGGACTCCAGGCAGATCGAAGAATAAACTCCAAGATCAATCGTCCAATATTCAAGAATTCCAGAATTCAAGAGGAATACAGAGATAGAGACATTCTGATACAACCCCAACGTATCTAGGCCTTTTTCTTCGTGTAGCCCAACAGGGGAATTTAGGTCATTTGGACCTTTTGTAATCTCTTTAAATAGAACAGCCCTCCCTTGAGAAGGGCAGCCATGAAGTATCACAAGAAGTGCCTGGCTCCCTCCTGCGACGTCCATTCCGCCAGACCCCTCTCGTAGGCGACGTCCACTCCGCCTGCCCCCTTCGCTGTAGTCCATCCCGGCACGCCGACGACCATCCCGGCGTCTCTCCCTCCCTTACCGTCTTCTCCCCGATACGAACCAACCAGGTTTGTATCACATTCATGCAGGGAAAATGAGAAGCAGAACAAGAAAAGAATAGGGAGATCTGCGACGATTCTCCCTCCCTCTGGATCCGGGAACTCTCCTGCTCTCCAGCCCGATCTTTAGCAACTGCAATTTTCAAGATCCCCGTTTCCCACTTTGACGCTTCATTCATAACCCCTTTATGTTGACCATCCCTACTTAGTTGACCGCCGGTGCTTTGACCTTTGATATGTACGTGGCAGAGTCGTATCACTATATCACTTAAATTAAGCATAAATATTGGAAACAAACTGTTAACTCCGAAATCTTGAGATCTGATAAGTCCTCGATGAAGACCTACCAAAGTAAAAGGAAGCGCAGAGCCACAGTTACACGTGCAAACTGATGTGCACGTGTGAGTTTGAATCAGAGAGAGGGGATTTCTATATATAGAAGGCGTGGGCTCTCCATCAGGATCAAGAAATCAGTAACAACATTGTTGCAGAATGGGAGGAGCACACCTCCGTGGGAGCTGGAGTGACCGATCTGGTCTTCAGCTAGCTACCAACTCCAGGGAACCGATCTGGTCCTCAAAGTCACCTCTTTCAGGGACTTCTCTGCATCTCATCTCCTGACTTCGTTATTCGTTACTTCTATGCTTGCTGAATTGTGGAACTATTGGATCTGTAACGGTTTATAGCCTTCAATACAATTTGATTGACGTCTTGATTGATATAGAAAACTTGATTGAGCCTAGATCAGTATTTGATCAGTACAAGATTTTTGGTATCTTAACAAGATCAAAGTAAAATATCGTCCTAAATCAACACAAAATTTACCATTAAATCTAGAGAAAGCCTCAATCTTCCAGTATAGATTTTCAAATCATAAAGTTTCTTACCTCTAACTGTATTCAATGCAAGTTTTTTGAAGGAATGCATTAAAATCTAATGACAAGGGAGCATGCTAATGATTTTTTCACCACTGATGAGTCAAATAAACAACCATGCCTCTCTGAACTACATGAGAATGTCCGAAGAGTATATTGGAATGTAAATAAGTGTATGAATAGCTATCACTGACAACAAAGTTAACTGAACTACGTGAAAACAAAGGTAAATATACCGGCAGATCCTTGTATTTATTCTCCAGATATTCCAGATCCGGCAAAACATGCATACAGTTTATGCAACAATATGTCCAAAAATCGAGAAGAACAACCTTCCCCCTCAAATCCTGAAATTGTGAAATATAATTTGATAAAACATGGCGAAGAAAATTCTGTAGAGGAAAGCACAAACTCAAAATAATTTGGACACAGTTCAAAAACCATTTAAACTCTTACGATAATGGTAAAATATATGACGAAATATGTCTCCAGTCAGCAAAGTCTATAAATAACCCTCATAAGAAACTATTTTCATGTAAGATTCTGATACGATCCCAGCTCGGGAGTCTGATCAATCTGCACTTGTAACTTGATTTCCAAACCAAGAATGATATTCTAAATAATCACAGCGCATTCACAAGCATTCACAGAGAGATGAGAGAGAGGGAGAGAAAAGTTCACAGGTATAGAGGAGAGGGCGGGAAAGGTCGAGGGGAATGGTCATGTCCTAAAGAATCTGCCATTGGTATGGTTCAAGTTCCTACTGAGAAACTTGAACCCTTTGTGTCAAACAATAAAGGAGCAGAACTGCAACAATGGGAGTCAAGGTTTTTGTACAGCATAAGCTCAACTCAATACTCAGGTATTACTGGCTTAAATACCAGTTAAATGTGAATAGCCAATTAGAAGTAAATCACTAATGACATAGAATAACAAACAACATAACAAGCAACATAAGTTAAGTCATCCAGAAAGGGCCTAGTCACTGAAAGCCCAATACAGATTACAAGGAAAATAGATAAATGACATACGGAAGGATGCCGATGTTAAACACCCTGTAAATATGGATAAGAGAGGGAACCACTCTTTATGTCCTTAAAAGATACTGCACTACCCCTTGATGCAATGACATGATACTGGGCCGGATCTATGAAAGACAATGGATCAATTAGCAAGCTCCCATTTCAGAAGGCACCACTGCTTAAGGCCTAAGGAGGAACTGGGAGGAGCATCAAAGAATTCAGTTGTGAATCTCCCTCTCTCTCTTCTGTCATCTCTCTAACTCTCACCATGACCCTTCCCCTTTAGTCCATATTGCAGATGAGCTTTCCTGTGTGGTCAACAGCACCCTTCTCGACCTAGCACCAATGTTCTTCATGTCTCTTCTCTTGTTCATTATTCCATTCATGGATACCTATTGAAACATTCCTGAAATGCAAATTAAATGTGTATTTCTTCTCTTGGAAAAGTACATCAACTTGATAGAATCTGACAAGGATCTATCATGCAACAGGTCGAAAATGAGATCATGCCTTATGGATGAGATGACTTCTATGGAAGGAGAATATCTGAGAGTGGTAAGATACTGAGACCAGGAAATAAATGGCTTAAACATATCTGACATGTTGTTTAAAAAAGAATATACCAGTTATCAACCCGAATCTAATAGTATAAATGAACGTGAAATACATTAAAAACCAATACGAGATATGACTCTCCACATTGTGCAGGATGCCGTCCATCGAGACAAGCCTTCCCTTAGATGCGACCTCAGTGAAGTACACCAGGGAAGACGATGTCGCAGGAGATAATAGCTGCCGAAGGGGAAACACTACTTGCAATTCAAATCCTACCTCCAACGAGGAGTGCTACATATTTTAAGGGCAATGCAAAAGGGATGCGAAATACGTCAATGCCCCAAGTGGGCATATTGGACGGAGTGGTTCGTAACAATACTCTCCCCTACAAGCTAGTGTGTTGTCATCAATTGTCTGATTGGCGGGAACATCACCGACGTGCAGCTCACTGTCGGGCATAACAATGTGTATGTTGAGGGTTTTGTACCAGCGATGCTCGGGCGAGAACCTTTTGTTGCACTGATAACACAGGCCGTGAGCTTTATGAGCGAGAAATTCCTCTTCGGTCAGTTTGAGCTAGCGAGGGCAGGTGGAAATGTTGCGGCTGTTAGTCTCCATCGTGAGTACTAGGACATTGGGAACCTTGAGGGCGTCGGTTCCTTGGATGTCAGCTGAGGGGTCCTCAATTTCCCATAGGTTTGCTTCCGCTTCGAAAGCGTAGTCGATGCGGTCCTAGGTGGTCTGCGAGTTGTAGCGCTTAACTTCACCTCAGATTTTGGGCAGCAAGGCAGCATGGAGGGCGTTCATGCCGTTTCTTTGGCGATGTCTGGGAGGTAGCCAACAAGCCCCATGGACTTAGACACTAGCTCGTCAACCGTGCTGGCATAGCACAGTATCAAACGAATCTGTCCCACATCCTCTGCAGGGTATGCATGGAAGTATTGTTACACACATCGCAGCCAACTCTCTGGATCAACCCTAGAGAAGATTGGGAGGTCGGCCATTTAGTGGCAGGGTACCAAAGGTGGTGACCGGTACGCCACCAGCGGCTACAACCCGGGTTGCGGAGAGGATGATAGAGATACTCGGTGTCAGTCATCCTCCCATGTGTCGTCATCAACGGGGTGCACCGGTCTGCGACCGTGACGAGGCATGACTGGTGGGAGGCGAGCTTGTTGGTGGGTCCCTGTATGGAGGTTGGTCGTTGATGAAGTCACCCCTGTGTGGGAAGAGACAAAGTGCAGGACGTTCAAGCTGATCTGTCCGATGATGGGGCGACAAGGGTTGCGTCATGAGCTATTCCACGCCCACACCTGGGCAGGGTTGCTGTGGATGGTGTCTAGTTCCCCTTGCCAGTGAGGACCCATGGAGGCCGGGGAGTCGTCGGCGAAGTCCCCAGCAGAAGGCGGGAGTTGTTGTGAGGGGGTCAGTTTGAGGGGGAGTAGGTGTTATGCTAGGTGGCGTGTGCCTATAGATTGGCAGTTTCCTGGCTTTCACGGATGGTCGGAGCTGCTGGAGGGAGGCCCGATAAGGTGTGGACTTTGTCAACCTTTTAACCTGGGCCCACAAGAACCCATAACGATGCGCGAGCTGAAATTGCCCAACATGGGGCTTTGTGGGGCCAGTTGCTGGGAAGAACTGTTTGATCGGCCTAGATAGAGGGTCCCCCAATTAAGTCGGCCCTGCAAGGGCCAGATGAGGGTGCCTGGTGGTGACGACGTCAACACACCTTCTGCGGACATGCCGCCACCGTCTCTTGAGACAACCCGCATCATGACTCGTAGCCAGCATCAGCTACAAAACCGGCCTGATACGACCAAGTCAACGCACGGGCATCAGTCACGTCTCCACCTACATATGCCCCGTCACGCATCATGACACGTCGTCAACGCCAGATCTAGAACTACCCTTTGATGTGACACGATAACACGTCGTCCACTTTTATTTTATGTCATTTCTTCTATTTTCTATTTCCTCCAAGGCCTATATGTAGGCCAATGTTGCAAAAGAACACTTGGCAAATTTATTTCAAGAATTGAAGTTTCTTTCTTCTTGAAGGATTTGCCCTAGCCCTCTCTCCCTCTCGGATCACCTCCACCGCCGCCAGTCATCCGCCTAGCCCGCCCACGCAAGCCCTGCCCGCGCAGGCTGCCCGCGTAGGATGCCCACACAGGCTGCCCGCGTTGGCCACCCAAGCAGGCTGCCCACGTTGGCCGCCCGCGCAAACCCTGCGCACGCACGCCGCCCACACAGGCCTCTCGCGCCGGCCACCCTAGCGGGCTTCCCACAACGATCGCCCGCGCAAGCCCTGTGTGCGCAGGCCGCTCACCCAGGCCACCCACACAAGCCGCCCCCGCCAGCCACCTAGCGGGCTGCCCATGCCGGCCGCCCGCGCAAGCCCTGCCCACGCAGGCCGCCCCCACCGGCCATCCACACAGGCTGCCCACGCCAGCCACCCTAGTGGAGTGCCCACGCCGGCTACCCGCGCAGGCCGCCCATGCCCGCCACCGCGCGCCCACCGTGCCCCTGGACGCCCTCGCACCCACTGGTTGCCGCGCAAACCGTTTAGGTGTCGGGGCGCTGTCCCACACCCCAACTGACCCCCCTTTGACCCCCCCCCCAACTGACCGCGCAGTTGGATCCGCGACACCCTGTCGAAGCGCAAGTCAATCGTCCCGCCGACAACGCTTCGAGAATTTCTCGCAACCTCGCCGCGCACTATCTGGTGCTGAGGTACTCCTAAACTCTCTGGTGTCCCGTGCTCTTTGTCCAGTATCCCTCGAGAGTTCATCCACCGCCGTCGGGTTTCCTTTGGATTTAAGATTTTCAAGTGATTAGTTGAATCGGTTTTTGAATCTTGAAACGAACAATCGTTCGAATTTATTGATTTTGGTGTTTAGCATCATCGCGGTTGTTGAAGACAGTACTCCCACCCTTGACGAGGAAAGGGGCTGCACCACCACTATTTCATCGGATTTAATTCTCGAAAGCGATTATGTGATTTTGTGGTCTGGTTTTATCCTACCCTTTCTGTAGCCGCCCAACATCCTATATCCGTCGTTACCCACCCTGTTTCCTCTAGCCATCCTGCATCAGTGCCCTCCTGTAGCGGACACTCCAAAGGCCTGGTTGGCCCGCGCTCGGGGGGTAACCCCTTGATCGGCCTGTTTATTGGGTTCCAAGTGTGGAGCTCACCCGGGTAGGCCCAAGGGGGGTCGGTTGTGGGGAAAGACCCCAATGGGGGTAATCTGGGTCGCCCGCCTGAAATGGGCCTGTAAGGAGGCAGGTTGGAGCGGATAGGCCCAAGGGGGGTCGACTGTGGGGAAAGACCGCATTGGGGGCCCGTTATCTGGGTCGCCCACCTAAAATGGGCCTGTAAGGAGGCAGGTTGGACCAGGCAAGGATTGGGAGCCCAGGTCGGATCCACCCCTCCTCGTTTAGGCCTGCTAGCATGTAGTTGTCGGGCCTTCTCACGGCACGATGGGTTGGAATGGCCCTCCACCAGGGCCCGTCTAGTCCTAGGGCAGACATCCTGGTGAAGGGGCACCCTGGGCGAGCCTAGAGCGGTGGTGGCTCCACCAGCGACGCCCAGAGCAGCCGTAATCGCGACGACGACGGCTCTACTGGCGACGCTCAAAGCGATGGCAGTGGCTGACAATGCGCCACAGGCCGATGATGGCGCAAAGGCGGTGGCTGTTGACGGCACAATGGTGGTGGAGAATGGCGTGGATGCAGTGGTTGACGGTACGAGGACGAGGAGAGGTGGTGTCTCTTTGGCAATGTAGGCTTCCGAGGGTAGAGGAGTAGGTAGCGGTGGCTCCGCCATCAGAAGCGGGGGTGCGTAGCCATGGCCAACTGTAACTGAGGGGAGAGGACCGCAACCAGCTGGCTGGAGTCGGTGGCTACTGTGGCTTTGAGCTTCTCCGAAGAGGCCTCCTGATGCCACTCGAGTCCTTCCTCGAAGGCGTCCACAGTAGTGGCCTGAGCTACCTCGAGAGCGGCCACCTTGGCCGCCAGGTCTTCCAGGGTTGGTGGCGGGGCTTTGCTGGATCCAATCGAGGCAAGGGCGGATGCAGGGAGAGACAACATATGGCCAGGGATGGCGACACCGGTGCGTCGATGGCGGCGCACTATCGCTGTGATACCAATGATAAGAACCCAGCCAGAGATCGTAATGTGGCGGAAGGAGGGAGCTGGCCCAGGCGAAATGGACGACGCTGAGGGATGGTGACGGAGGAGGTGGACATTGCCGGGGGAGATAATAGCTACCAAAGGGGAAGACTCCTCATAATTCTAATCCTACCCCCCAACGAGGAGCGCTACATATTTAAAGAGAAATGCAAGACGGAAAAGATGATATTGCCACCACCTCCAAGACCATTTAGCAGGCCAGTCAGGATGATACTTTGATATCTCCCGAAAGGCATGGTCATAGTCTTCATCATCTACCATGCTCAATTGTGCATCAGAACACTTCAAGCTTCCAAGATGTTTGTTCCTGAATCCTCCAATGTCCCAGAACCTTATCACCACTTTAACCCTTTGCACCCAATCGCAAACTGCAATATATGCCTATTGAGACTCCTTGTAATTAAAAATTGCATACATCTAGTGGCCACAATTAGGCCCATCACAATGTGGAAATTTTTTTATGTTACTCTCGATGCATCTTCAAGCCCTGAGATCCCCCAACCACATCCCCTATCAAGCCCCCCTAGATAATTGTGACATGTTTCTGTCTTTGCCACAGCTTCCAGACTACTACTTGAACCTTTTAACTGTCCCAACCCTACGGTCTCGTACACACGAGTTACGTTTCCCTTTACCATTTGTTTGCCTTTCAAACACACAAAATGCAAGTGCCCCACATTGCATCTCCGGGAAATCAGTGGCTTGCTGCAATCTGATACGATCCGCGCCCGGGTCTATGAATGTCGTACATGGCCCAGACACCAAGAGGGAGACCCGGCCCAACAAAGCCCAACATCGCATTCTTAAGAGCGGCCTCTGAGAAGGAGAGAGCACCTTTGATCAATTGTAAGTCATCTCTACGAATATTCCGAGGTCTGACTCCTAGCTTACCTCTCTCTCTACGTTGCAGAAGACCACCCCTGCAACGAGGAGGCAACTAGGAGCCGGAGGCATGCATCACCCCGTCTCTCTCCCTCTCTCTCCCTTCCCCATCTCTGGACACCCTTTTCCTCCTTCCTTCCAACTCTCGACGTGCCTACTCCGTCGACCTCTTCTTCCAACTTCTTTTCCCTAGTGTTCTCTCGTGAAACCGTGGATCTATTATTAGCAAGTTCAAGTTCCTGTTCTCATTCAGGAGTTACAACAGAGTCGTAACACAATCTTCAAAATGGAAAAATAAATGCCTTCTCACATCGGACCATCTATTATTGATAACCTTCTCACCTGCCTTCTCTTTATTTTAAAAGCACATGCGCTGCAGTGATGCACACACCCTCCTCTTCTTCCTCATTTGATAAGTCCTAAGAAGACTCTTATCAGTCTCATGCCCACATTTTGTTTGCGATTCCTGGCTCAAAAAGATTCCGTTGCCACCCAGCCCTCCTCACCATCATCAGCCTTAGTCATATGTGTTTCGCCACCACATCTCTGGCCCTCTCTATGCCCATGCCAATACACCCATTGCTCAATGTAGCTTCCCCCTCCCATCAGGTAAGGTTGGATTCGTACCCCGCTAAGGTGGTCCATGAGATCATCGTCCCACAGCTGTCATGATATGCTTGCTGCCTCCCACCAACTGCATTATGATACAATCCACACCCACACCTACAAACTCTGCCCTCGGCCCACCCAACATGACTTCGGACCAGCCTGGATGGGTCCAACAACCAGACATTAAGGCTTGACCAACACAAGAGAACACAGCCTTGATCATCATACGTGATTCCCACAATCATCGTCCTCAGCTCCCTCCCTCACAGTTCCTTTCGTAGGCAGCCATCCTTGCAAGCAAGGAACCCTCCACCAAGCAAGTGGCGTGCATCATTCCGCCGTTCACTTGTTGTGTCAACTCCGTTGGTCCTTCCCCTGCCGCTCTCTCCTCGTGTTCTCCTCGCATCTCCAAATCTCTCCCTCTCTCAAACGAGCGCAATTGCATTATTATCACTATTGTGGATTGAAGATACAAGAGTCGTATCACATGATGGATATGATATCACTGTCTGCTGGCCACTATGGGCATCCCCCCCACCTCTGTATACATATTTTTGACTTCTGCTAAAAGCGAAGTCAAAATATGTGTGCCTGATACATTCTGTTCAATACACTAAAAGTGAAGGTGTAAAAGGAAAAAAAGTCAACTGTTGACATGTGTGCCTGACGGCTCACCTGGGGAATACCTTTAAATGGTCAAGGAAAGCGCGTAGAACATATCAAACATTATATTTCTGGAAGTCTTCCAATATTGGAAAAGAGAGCACTTCTCATTCAATAAGAGAAGGCCTTACACACGCATACAGATGAACCTAACTTTACTTGGGCCCAATAAGATTCATGAAGGTGATAAGGTTACAGGGGCATATGTACAATAATGGATACACAAGGACGAAAATAAATTCACGATGGTGATAGAAAGGATGTCCTTCACACTCCCCCCCCAAGTGGGTAAATAAATATGTTCATACCTAACTTGTTACAGTTTATGAAGTGGCATTATCCGGTAAAATTGCTTGAAGTCTGGGAAATGACCAGGCAAGAGCAGAAGACACAGAGGCTTTGAAGGGGAAGTGGAAGAAGTGGTAATTCACAACAGCACTGCACTCCAGAAGAAGAGGCCAGGGAAATTAAAGCCAAATCAGGCCCCCATCTCCAGTAGAAATCGTACGGATTTTATGAAACCATGTGCGATGGCTCGAATCCACAGTCAATCCTATTTACGGTAGAAGCAATTGACAAACAACTGAATCCCATTTTTCCCATTATTTTTAACCATCAGCAATAGTGCAAAAATCAGGTTATGAAGGTTATGAAATTATTAAACCAAATAATGGAAAACCTGCAGCCCCGCTTCCGCTTTCGTGCCTCTAATCCATTTCAAAAAGTTTTAAGCACTACTTTCGGCTTTCTTTGGCTAAAAAGAGGTGTGTGTGGTCGTCGTATCTGCCCCACCCTTCGTCATTCATCCATTTAGGTCAGAATGGATCCAGGTAACCTGGCTCGGGAAGAGCCCATACTAAGAACAGTAAGAGAGTCCATCTCCGAAATAGAGCATTTTATCTCTATAGTAATGGCAGAAGGCTTAGTTTCTGACTTGATCCAATAAAGTAAGACACAGTAGATCCAGATTTCACACGTTGATGTGGGCTGGGGAGAGAGCTGCTCTGTGAAGCTGAGCATTCAGTGTGAGGAGGAACTTGAGTACTCTCCCCAAAATCAACTGAATAGGTACTTGCGGGAGCGGTGGGTCAGGCGCAAGGGAGTGATGGGCAACCTTAGTCTATATGTTGCTCTTGAGCCGCCAAGTACCAGTCTCGCAACAGTTCTGGCTTTTCTTTGAAACAGTTTTTGTTCTTATTATTTCTGGCATTCATCGTTTCTTTTCTTCCATAGCGTGTTTATTAACTTCGTTTCTTTCAGAACATGATTCATCGCTCGTAAACTCACGTCCACTCGTTAACTCGCACTTTTCTTTGACTTTGACTTCGTTACTTCGTACATGGTTATGTTTCTTTCAGAACATAACCGCTCTCCGTCGCGTGTTGTGCTGCTCGTAAACTTGCGCCTTATGCTTCTTCGCTTCGTTACGCAGCTAAAGTCGCACCTTCACTTGATTCAATTGCTTTTTATGTTCACATGAGCATAGGGAATCTATACTCAAGTTTTCCCCGGATAGGTGAGGAAACACTCTTGATTTGTGGGGCCTACAACTTAGCCAAGCCGACACGCAGCTCTTTCCACTGTGCATTTATCAAACAAAGGTTATCTTCAGATAAAGAATCCATTGTGAACTGTCCCATGCCTTATTATTTGAAGCAACCATTTGTTCTTCTATTTTACTTTAAATATTTTCTTTATTTCTCGGGCCCACTTGTCGTAATGGGCCCTGTAATTTCCAGGCCCACTTGTAACCACATAAATAGGAGAAAACACTATTCGCTAGATTAATTAAGAGTTGTTTTGTTCTTCTTCCAAACCCTAGCCACCACAGCTCAACAGCTGGAGTTCAACACTTCTGGGTGTCCCATGTGTGTGGAACCAGGTTTTTTTTGGTTCCAGCTTAACTGAAGTAGGTAGGGCTGCTCCCCCTTTCGCGCTCATAACCTTCACCGGGTCTTATGTTCTCTCAGAGAGAGGAACCACCTAAAGAAAAATAGTGCTCTTTATATTGTTGTTGCCAGGAAAGAAGCCTTTGAGACTGGTACAAAACACTTCAGCCAGAAAGGGAAATTGCACAGGGTCTGCTCACCCGTGGAAACAAGTGCATGTGAGAGCGCGGAAGTGTTAAAGGAGTGTCTAGGGTATGAGAACATGGGAGATCGGGGGTTGGGAAGAGGAAAAAGCTCAGAGGGTCTTGGTAGAAAGGCGACAATGGTTGATTTCTTGAGCCGCTACAGGAGTCTTAACAAGGCTTTTGGGTAGCCAGTCAGTGAGTCATACTCTATGATGAAACTTGTTATCGGAAAGAGAACGGTTTCTGTAGCACGAGACACTACCAGAGACCCACAAGGCACTCAGTATGAAACTGAGATGAGAAAAGTAATCTGATAAGTACTTCAGCAAGGCATACAGAAGGAGACGATTCCATAGGGCGAGAAGCAATGCAAGACGTGCCTTTTATAAAGACATGTGCGCCTATAGATAAGACCGCAGGGGAAGGAGGCAGTTACGAGAAGTCTTTTTCCTCAAGAAATCCCCAAATTGTGGGAACGGGAGCAGAAGCAATCGTAAGGCATATTCCCGAAGCCCAGGAGCAGAGATCCAGATTGGACTTCTGATAGGTTTTACGGGCCCGTCGAGCGCACTTTTGTCATATTTCCCTTTTTTACAATTCCTTCAAATAGCACAGCCCTCCTTCTGGGGAGGGCAGACTAGAAGCTTGGTTCTAAATTGCTCTTGGGTGTTCCCCCTTCCCTCTCGTCTCCTCTATCTCCACACTCCGTCTCTCTCTACGATCCCCGTCCCTCGCGATCGTCTCTTCCTCACTGCATCTCCAGGCGGCTCGTCCCTCGGCTGATCCCTACCTCCCCTGCTCGGCCTCCTCTCCTACCCTTCCCCTTTCTCCTCTCTACCCGGGGAATTTCTGCCTCGTCTCGTCCTCCACTCCTTCCGATACGAGCCTAGATCAAGGATCGTATCAACTTCCATCGTTCTTTTTTTGTTCCTTTATCTTCTTGGTTGACTTAGATCAACTATCTTTCCATTTGAATCGATAATGAGCTACTGGATTGTCTTTATAGTTGATGCCATAACATAATCTTTATGTTGTCCTCTTCATGTCCAGCTCCTCCTCTCCTAAAGTATATCCTTAAAAGTGTACCATCATGTAGCAGCTGAGATAAAACAGTATTCACAGGAATCTTTCCAAAGGCAGATTCAACATACCTCTAAATTCATACTGTTGAGGGCAAGTGCTTCTTTTTTGTACTCCTGATTTGCTTAATGACCTCCTGCTAGTTTCCTTCTGATGTATGTCAAAAGGGAAATTGATAAGATCCCGACCGGGATCATATCATGAGGGGGTTGACCCTGGCGGAGTGGACGTCGCCGAGGAATGGGACTCAATGGAGTGGGTGTCGTCGAGGGAGAGAGAAGCTTCCGAGAAGGAACAACTACTTGTAAACTCATACCCTGCCCTCCAATAAGGAGGGCTACATATTTAAAGGGAAATGCAAAAGGGATGCCAAAGACGATAATGCCCCTAGTGGGCGTACTAGACAGAGTGGATGGTAACAGAAACTTTTCCAATGTATGAGTTAGACAGATCAGGTAAGGTAGGTATGATCCAGTCAGGCTGGTGTTTATGGTTGAAAAAAGATTTGCCATCAACAGCAAAAGATATTTATCATCAATTCTTCAGGTTGGGAAACAATTATTTGGTTATTCATTAGGTATGTATTATGCTCTGCCGAATACTCTATATGTTTCTTATTTTCTTTTTCTCTCTCAATATGTTTCTTTTCCTTTTTTCCTCTCTCTTCCATTGTTCCCTCTATATGTACCTTCTTGAAGAGAACCCTAAGACAAGGTGTTTTGTTTTCTTCTACACTTTCTCTGTCCTCTGAAATTTCTCTCTCCTCGGAGCTTTCTCTCTCCTCTGAGCTTCCTCTCCCCTAAGGATTCTTCATGCTCTAGTTACATAAAAGCAATTCCAAATTTTGGATTCATCAATATAAGTATCTAATCACAAAATATATAAACGTCGGGTGGTTACCGATCTTCCAGGTGACTGCTTTTGTTTTAAAAAAAAACAAAATATACAAATGTGCAAAACACAAATTAAATGGATATTTTACCAGAAAAACAAAAAAATGGTTCAATCATGACTGATACTTTCCAATTGAAGTTCTAATACATAGAATGTAACAAAAACTCTTCATAGGATTTTATGAATAGTGCATACCCGACTGAATTGTAGGGGAGATGTATTAAGCCAATCAAGCTTAGGAAACTCGGGAACCTTCTGAGTATCACTCCTACAGGATGGACAATGCTGTTAAAAAATAAAAATAAATTTGATCCATAACTCAACCTCATTAATAAGAAATCATTCAGATGAAGTCGCTCCATGCCTCGAGTCAATGTCGGCGATGTAACTTAGGATTTGTTGTATTTTCTCACCTCGAGGATCTCCTGTCCAATTGATAAGAGAACTTTTTGTTAAAATTGTATCATTAGTACACCTAATGAGAGAAAGAGAGACAATGAGCTACTAAAATTTTTTTTTGAAGAAAACAATGAGCTATTAAATAATAAAAGCAAATCAGACAAAAGCAAATTAAAATTGATATGAGAAGAAAAAAATATGACTGCCATTTTTGTCAGAGCTGTCATGTAAAAAAAACTGTCATAACGACTGTTCTCTCTTCATTCGAGTTCTAACCTTCGCCTTGGGCAAAATTAGGGCGGGTGACACCAAATAAAAGGTTAATCAAGGCTTTTGGAGATGTATATTGCATTGCCTATAAAGCCAAAAAGTTTATGAGTAAACGAAATTGGAATAACTGAAAAAGCAATTGGAATAAGTAAACGAAAAGAAACTCCACCTCATTGAAATATTTTATCGCCTAGATATGCAAATAATGAGCTTCAAGAAGTTAAAAATAGGCATCAATGCAATAAAATTGCGCACTTGTCCATTATGAATGAAATTTCACGTGCAAAAAGAAAACCTAGAAGGATGTCAAATAAATACTGAATGTCCGGGAGATATGATGTTTTTTTTCTAATTTTGAGATAGAAAATTACCTTCCAGTTATTTACAGTGAATATCACACAAGACATTGCAATAGCCAAGCTTCCATATCTTATAATATCTCTTCTAGAATCCTTTACCCTGTTGACAGATCAATATATGAGGTTGGTTGAAAATGGAAAAACGAATCTCCGTGGCAAAAACATTTAAGGACACACAACTGGGGAAATTTTTGACAATTTTTTTGTATGAGAGCATTGAGACAATTTCATCAGTACACCTTAAAATGCCAACATTTTTCATCCTGGCGATGGTACTAGAATATTCTAGAGTAGACAACACCTCCTGACCCACATCTCCTGAAAAACTGACACACAGAGTGTTCGATTTCATTCCAATAGGTTGGTGATACAATCTCCCACCCCTCCCTGTCAAGGGTATTTCTGTCCTTTGAAATTGGAAACCTCCCTTTTATATAGTTTTAGCCCTATCACAAGGATGGCAAGCAAGAAGATGCAGTTTTTATGCCTATTTGGCAAGCACGGAGGATATCAATAGAACCAGTGGAAGGGTGATACTGGAGATGCTCTCTATGAGAAGCCCCGTCTGTTCAGGAGAAGCGCCCTAGAAGAGACAGGTGCCGATACAGGGCTGTATCATCATTGCATCTCTGTAATCTTCCTAAATTTTCAGATCTATCATCTATAGTTTTCTTTATTTTCTCCGAGAAGTCCTTCTCAACTTAAATCCAGTTCTCTATCTCTAGATTGATAACATACTGGAAAATGGTCCTGAGACAAACAGGCTGCACAGAAAATTTTCTAATTGAACCCTTTGAGAAAAAATAATAATAAATAAGAAAACCATCATTGTCGTTTTCTAACCATCCAGCTGAGTTATCATCTGAAGACACCTCAACCTCCTTCAGAAGATCCTTGTTTACATTTTCAACAAGTTGCTCGGTATTTGTTTCTTCCGAAGGAACAACTTTTGGATTGTGAAATTCTGAAAAACATTGTTTCAATTTAGGCCCAATATTATGAATCAGAAAATTGAGAAATAAAAAATTAAGAAAAAAATCCTTGAAGTACAAAGGATAAAGAACAGGCCATTGTGTGAACTAGGTGAATTGAACTGTCAAATATTTAAATTCAAAATTATGTTCTCCAGAGTTACATAGCACCATTAAGCAAGATACATCATCAATGCAGCAACACAATTAATTGCAATGCATTTCTTCACAATAACATACTGTTACGACCCTCTGAATCGCCATCTAGAATGTCAATAATTGTAATGTTTTCAATGTCCTGTCTAATCAGAGATGGTTCTGCTTTCGGTAGCTTTTCCTCTGACAGTGTTGTTGTTACTGCAATGCACCTGTTAGAAAAATATAACAGAGTAATATTAGTAAACAAGGAAAAGGCATTCCTTGAAGATTAATGAAACAGTTCTTAAATTTCTTGGCAGCAAAAACATAAAACAAGAAAGGACAGAAATAAAGAGATTAGAATCTCAAAACTGCTTATGATATTGTATAATAAACCCTTTTTATTTCCTCATGACCCAATGGTAATCTGGAAATGAATAGAGGTCTTGTCTCCAAATTTTCTAGGCCGGTAAAAGAAATATGGAGAGAGGAAGCTTTCCCCATAATGTTGGGAGGGAAAAGCAAGTGGGAAAAGCTTGTTTCAGCAGGCAGTGTATTCAGAGATTCCTTTGATTATGAAATCAGGAAATTTCCCTGATTGCAAATGCTTACGATTATAAAGATTTCAGGCAAAACTACAGACCAAACGAAGAAACTGTACGCTTTTTTTAAAAAATATTAAAAGGAGTGAACACCCGATGAATCGGTGAAACCCCCCATCAGGACCTTATAGTCCCTTTACCATCAATCCGATCATATTCAAATCCTCCCCTCTCCATCGATCACCCGCTGGAGCCATGTCACCTTTCAACCCTCCAATTCGTGTATGACTCCATCTGTAGAAGCCATTCTTCCCCTGAACAGCACCTCGTTTCGATGCAACCAGATGGCCCACAACACTGCTGATGCATGGCCACCTTCTTCATTTCCCCTGCCTCTGCAATGCTGGACTGAGTCCCAAATACTCAGATGATTGCAGTCTTCTTCCCCTTTAGAACATAGCTGGCACTGTGACGATGTGTCCGGATATAGCCTTCTGCGAAAGACTCCTGTCATTTGTCTTCTTCGTGCCAGCAGCCAACCAAAGATCCCCCGCCTTCAGTGGGCGCCATGTGAATCTGCATGCTCGGATTAGCGACTTATCTTCCTCTCGTCCCTCCAGACTCTTCGTGTATGCCTTCTGGACCGAGAAGGAGCCATTTTTCCATACCCAACCATGTTGCTCTCCGTCATTCGGTCTTTAATTGGATTAGGGATTTTCGCATGCAGATTGGATTAATTGGATTAATCAAAGAAAATATACTCACTGTGGGTGTTGACATTTTTGAGATGCCTCACTTCTGCCCATGTCTTCCATGGCTGCCATTTCGTCCTCCTTACTATCCTTTTGGTGCTTTGCCCATGGCAGCAATTCTTCTCACTTGTGTGTGCATTTCTTCTCAGTCTCTGCTACGGTGCTGCATACTTATCCAAATACAGATTCTTCTCCCTCAAAATGCAGGTTCTGCTCACTCTCGGGCCGCCTTTTCAGCATTTTCACAGTTTGCAGTGGTTCTATTTGGTGTCCCTTGAATGGACCACATTTGATAACGCAATTGTTCCACTGGATACTCTCCATCATTCAGCAGGAGAGTTTATCTTTCTGTTAATTCCTGACTTCTATATGTAATTGTACAACACATCAAAAATTGAATAGAAAATTTATTCTGCAGCTTGACATGAACGTATGAAGTACAGTTTTTCATGTAATTTCCTTGAGGGATTCTACCCCTGTAAAAGGGGCAAGGAATCATAATGGTCATCGATTTGAATTTTATTATTTTCTCTGTGTAACTTCTAGAGCATCAGGGTTCCTCCCACTACCCTGCCCGTTCCTCTTCTCACCCGTATCAAGGATCAATCATCTATATCAACCCGTCTAGAGTATTTTACAGATTTTAGTACCAATTAAAAGAGAAAACTAAGAATGATAAATGTAAGTTTCAGGACTCTTGGGATGGAGCGTGGACACCAATCATACAGGGTGCCTTATCCGACCGGCGGGTATTTGAGCTCATGGATATGCAACAATCCCTAATCCAATTAAGACCAAATGACGGAGAGTAAGATGGTTGAGTATGAACAAATAACCCCTTCTCAGTCCAGAAGGCCTACGCAAGGATCTGGGAGGCCGAGAAGAAGATAGGTCACTAATCCAAGAATGAAAGTGAGGATCTTTGGCTAGTTGCTAGCACGAAGGAGACTAATGACAAGAGTTTTTCGCATAAAGGCTATATCCGGACACATCGTCACAATGCCTGCTATGCTCTAATGGGGAAGACTACTGCAATCATCTCTTTTTTGAGTGCTCATTTGTTCGCACGATTTGGGTCAGCCAGTTATTATCAAAGTTGGAGGTGACATCTTAAGAGATTTTCAGAGACTCAGTCCAGAATTGCAGAGGCGGAGGAAATGAAGGTGGACAAGCATTGGTAGTATTGTGGGCCATCTGGTTGCATCGAAGCGAGGTGCTGTTCAAGGGAAGAATGGCTTCTATAGATGGAGCCATACACGAAGTGGAGGGTTTAAAAGCAACATGGCTCCGGCGGGCGATTGGCTGAGAGGGAAGGATTCAAATTTGATCAGATAGATGGTGAAGAGACTGTAAGGTCCTGATGGGGGGTTCACCGATTCATCGGGTGTTCACCACTTTTATATTTCAAAAAAAAAGTTTCAAAATCGTTTAATTATTAAAGATGAACCACTAGATAGATACATATTCATTAAAACTTATGAATTCAATTCAAAAAACAAAGAAAACTATGGTGTTACATTAGACACCAAGAACAAGGACATTGCTCTGTGGAAAGATGCAGTAGCAGAAAGTTAATCATGACATATTGCCTTGTTCGAGCATGGGCCAAAAGAGGGCATATGTTATCTACTGGTGTTGATTCACAAAAAAATGTAATCTACTGGTGTTTTTTTTTAAGATAAGGGAATGGGAAGACTGATAGAGATCTCAGTACATATATCTATGGGGAAGGGACCTTGAAAACAAGAAAGGAAGAGGCTACTAGAAAGAACGAATGGCATCAGGTTCAGATCAGCATCAGGTTCTCAGGAGGATTTCCTCCCAAATCCAACCAACTAACTTCTTGTCCGCCCTAAATGAGGGGCTACAAATACTTATGGAGGTTTAGTGAGAAAGAAATATGGAAATACCCCAGTAGGGGTTTGGGGATCGTATCAAATTCTGATTGGAGAGGGAGGGTTTTACGACCCCGATCCAGAAATACCAACGTCAGAAGGGGCCGAGACGAACCCCTGTCTTTTCGGCCCATGACAGGGGGGCCGAACACGCCCAAACCCAAGAAGGGTTATGACTCACGGAGCCCTGTGAGTCATAAGGGAAGGGGGGCCCGAGGAAGAAGGACAGAAAAGAACAACCCTTGTAAGCCTCTCCTTCCTTACACACACACTCTCTCTCTCTCGCCTCCATAACCCTTTCCCCTCCCTGCTGTTCCCAGGAGCTCCAGGCGGACGTATCGACAAGGAGGCTTCCGCTCCCTCTCTCTTGGGCGCCTCACTCCCTAGCCACGCCCTACCCTATCTTCCCATTCTCTCAAACTACAGTTTCCTTCCCTACTGTTCACGGAGAATACTTGTTGCTAATTTGAGATTCTATTGAGTACCGTGTGAGCGTACGAGGAGCTTATCAGAGGGTTAAATTAGAGGACAAGCCAGCCAAACATACGGCACTTTTTGGAGACAGGGAGCACTGGATGGTTGAGGGAAAGGGTAAGAAGAGAGGATCCAAGGATAGGTTGAGCAAAACAGCAACTTCCACTTTAATTCTTGGCTTCAGATATCTAAAGAGAAAATAGAAAGCTACTCTAGTTTTATCTGGCGCAATTAATGGGATAAAGTGCCAAAGATATACAACTTGAGGTGAAAGATCATATCAAAGTGGAGAAAATATACATAAATAAGTTTTTTTCATTGGAACAAATGCTCTTCCAAGTCATTTAGAGTTTCTTCAGTCCTAACATATTAGAAATTCACATTTCAAACCACCACGCGATAGATAAACACTTGGAACATGTTTCTTCTCATAGATTTCACAAAATGAACATTCTACATTCTGGAAAAGAAACAGTTGGGGAAATTCATCGACACTTCAATTCATGGAATACCTCATGCCTGCAGCCTGGGCAGCTTGAACACCCGCAAGAGCATCTTCTATTACAATGCACTGAAAAATGGAGACATAGTCAACATCGAGACATGAAAATACATTAACAGACTGAAACCCAAATGTAAATGTGAAAACGAAGCCACATATTCAGGTCTTAAATATAAAGTCAAGATGTCCATCCAAAACACTGGGAGATGACAGGCCATGCAAATTTAAGAAAGAAGTATTAAGCAATGTCTTTTGATATTAAAAAAAAATCCTCTATGACATTATATCACCGTGAAATATGTGATAAGAATATATCACAAATCTTAACACAAATCATTCCATGAAGCCTATATAGTTGAATGAGATAAAAGGATGGAGGCAAGGCAACAGGAGGAGCCTGCCCCCCTTGGAACCAAGAAAGATATAGTAAAAAAACTCAAATAAGACATGCATAATATGGTCTCATCTTCCCTATTTGTGGAGTGATAAGAACCCTTAATACCAATAACTAAAAGACCCATTAGCATACTACTCTCTCATTCCCAACAAAGCCTAGCATCCGTTAAACAGCATGCCATGCATGGCGTGGGCTATTGATACTAGCCTACCGGGTACATATAAGAGGACTAAATGTCCTCGGTTAACAAGTAGGGTGCAGTCATCCCTAGAAAGGCAACCTATAAACAAAGGGGGGAGGACCAGAAGCGGCGTCAACTCATTCTTGACTTTGTTGTTGTGGCAATCACCTGGAGACTGGGAGAGTCCCAATCCAGAGTAACAGACAAGTAAAACCTAGTTTAAACATCGTTACTTTCCCATTCTCATTCCCCGTACCGCATTCTTAGTTCCTATTCCATATTTGTAGGCATATCATTTATGCACATCAGCAATCAACAAATAGAAGTGAAATTGAGCACACAAAAGTAGGTCATGCACTTTTTAGGTTACGCATAAAAACAATCATCAGAAAGGTAAAATTGCTTGCATAGCGCCAAAAAACACACACAGCACTGGAGGAGCTAACATAACGCCAACATTTCATGCCACATTATAGTAGGAGCAAAGAACGAGATGTCACAACAAGCATTGCACCCTGACTAGGCAAGTGTCAACTCATGCCCCCACGTGGATAGCAGTGCACATCGGAAATAGCGTGTGCGGATGAAAATTATCAGTTCCTCTTGGAGAAGGATCTTGGAAGGGTAGAGAGGGAGAGAGATGGAGAGAAGGATAGAAGTAACTTGGTAACAGGCCCGGATCAGCACCTAAACACCTCAGGGAGGATCTTTGATACACAATCAATGTATCAATGCCCAATGACAAATCTTGAATGAATCTTGAATTGCAATTCCTCATGGGTGTAATCAATGCTAGAATCCAGAACGACAGAGAAGGGTGCCAATGTCACTCAAACAGAAGAAGAAAAATGAAAAGAAGATAGATGGAGAAGGATCTCCCTCCAGGTGGATCCTCCCTCACTCTGGCCGTGGATGCCCCCTGCTCCGGTCTTCGGTTGCTCTGATTGTCCTGATCTTGAAAACAACCACCATGCCCATTTCCCCAGTCAGCTTGCTCTTTTAAAGAATCTCTCACATGCGGGCCCCGCATGTGTCTGTAGCTGACTTTCATTGCCTTTTGAGTCGTATCTGAACCAGCTCCATCAGTTACTGGGCCATATATGTTTGTCATATGAACCCTTGGAACTTACCCTCAGATTCTACTCCAAACCAGCTCCATCAGTTACTGGGCTAGCGGCATGAAAAGGAAGTCATCATATACTTCTGTAGTTGTGGTTCATAAACCCCATGTAATGATGATAACTGCTTGCCAGTCTCTCCAAGTATCCTGTAAATGACTTACAAGGATTCAAGGAAGAGGTTTCGAAAGCAGTAAATATGATTCCTTTCTTCCAGGAAAAGATCCATAAGTTGGCTGCAGAAGCGTTTTTTTCCATCTAACATGCTGATACGGTCCCCATAAGAACATATTAAAGAAGAAAGAAGAATTAGCAGAAAGTAACTGGGCCAGCTGGCGCTGAGCTGGCCAACTAACTGACTGTTTCTTGAAAGTTAGCCTAGAAAGGAATAAAGGAAAGGGGGTTATAAATAAAGATGAAGAGGATGGGAAAAGACACGGAGGTTTTGAGCTTTTCTGGATCATGTATTCTGGGGGAAGCCGGGAGCTGCATTCGGCTAGGGTTTCTGCCCAGGGTCGTGGCTGGAGAGAAGCTTGGAGACGACGTCGGTTGTTCTTGCAAGGCGACGAGCATAAGTGAGGGCTGTCTGTAAGTCAATTTACAGACTTCTTTTACCAATTCCATATAGAGCGTATCACATACCTTTTTTTCTAGGATATCTGATCTATTAGGACTTCTCATTATCCATGGACCACTCTCCTAGTTCAGGAGAAGACATACCAGACAATCCAGACATCCCCTGATGCATAGACAATCAATAGTACAAAAATATGTTCTTCATCTTCACTTGTTTTATTCTATCTCAAATCCAGAAGAGGATTTTTAGGATCATATGGTCCCTAACTATTTAGCAAGAAAAAAGAAAGAATGGGATATATATTTGTTTACACAGGTTGATGATCGCTCGCTGGTGATCTTCCCTCTTTTCTTAAAAAATAAAAATATTTATTTGTTTACGAAAAGAGGCTGGGAGATGGCACTTCTAGATATTTCACAATAAAAGTGGAAAGGAGAAATTTCGGGAAGGAACCCATAATACCAACTGTTGACAAATTATTAAGTAAACCAGCTACAATGATATGATAAGATATTTTCTATGAATACGAATTTTTAAAATATATAGACGACTTAAGGATCAAAGAAGACCTTACACAAAAAAAAAGACTTAAAGATATCAGACAACGAGAAGAAGAAAATAACAGATGGAGGGCCTCAGAACGGAGCCACCATTCTACAAGTAGCATCATTTACTCTAATCTGTGAGAGTATTCATTTTCTTCGTAAGGTATATGGCTTCAGAAACCCAACTGAACATCCAGATATTACTCAGGGATATGATATCTCCGACTCGTGTCATGAAAAGAATCACATCCAAATATTACAGTATCTGAAAAGGTGCCGAAACAAATGTAGTAAAAATAAAAAGGGATTGAGGAAAAGAATTGCATTAAAGTAGCAAATTTCAATACAATGATAAGTGGTACGGTTGTTGGAAGTTGATCCTCAGGGAAAAAAATAAGACATGAGAAAAAGTCAACCTTAGGTCCTGGAACAAAAGAGAAATGTTGGAAGCAGAAATAGGTACCTCACTTGGAGGCAGATTCAAGATCTTAGCAGCAGCTAAGAATATATCTGGCGCAGGTTTTAAGTTTGCAAATGCATCAGCCGAAACAATGGCATCAAACCTGGGAACAATTACTGTAATTACTTCACTGTCGAGATGGTAGATTTTGTGGAAAGAAGAAATATGCGTATATTATTTTTTCACCAAAAAACTGCCCTCTAATGCTACACAATGTTCCCCTTTTAGAGAATGCTAATTGACCGTTGGAGGTATATGACCGTTGGACTCAACGGTCATATTCCACTCTGCTCAGGCCCATTTATAAAACATGGGCCCGGTAATACATGGGTTATTTTGGGCCTTATGATCTAACAATTACAATGGCCATTTGAACTTTATTAATAACTTAAAGGCTTTCCCTTTACAAGAGAAATTATATATCTTCTTCAGATCCATTCACAAAAGAAGTGGGAATGCTAGGTGAGATAAGCAAGGGGAAAACTTGCTCAGCCTTTATTGCCTTGCAGCTCAAGGCTATTCGGCGTTTTCAACCACTTCAATGAATAAAGCCTTGCAGTGTTAAATAGTGAATATGTACTTATATCGATGGGAAAAGTGTCGCTATTCGAGGAATAAAAACCAGATAAAATAAAATGGCAAGGTAAATCATTAGGCACCAGGGGATTTTATGTAATTACTGGAGTGGGACATCTGCCTCTGCAAGTCATGTGTCATGAAATGAGTGAATGCATTATGTCCTAATGTTACTCAAGCTATTGAATTCCTCCTTGGTGTGAACATTGAAGTAGATTTGTATCTGGGAAGGGGAATAGAGGAGAATAGAACGGGAATGCTCCCCAGGTTGGAGAGTAGAACGGGAATGATCGGAGGAGAGATCAAAAGGAGAAGGCAGGGATCGACTATGCACGAGCCACCTGAAAATGTTGTGAAGGGTTGACGATTGTGGGGACAGGGATTTTCAAAGACTAGAAGATACAGTGAGGCGTTGGCGGTGTTAGGAAATGGGACCGAGATGGAGAGGATTGAGACAGTGAGCCAAACAACAGCTCTTACTTTGATTCTTGACTAACATCCAAAAGGAAGAGCTACAAGTACTTAAAGACAAAGGAGCATCCAAAACCGAAACACCAAATGACTAAATGTCTCCCTAATAGGCCGAAGCGCCAAAGATACCCTTGGGGGTATAGGATCATATCACTCCTCCACAGACAAGTGCTGCTAACTTTTATCTGCTTTACTATCCCAATTCTAACATGGCGCCAGAGCACTAAAATCCACAATGACATGCTTTCAGAGAATGTTTTTGGAGTACCTAATTTCCTTGTGATTAAAGGCTTATTTGAATATAGAAACAAGGTCATGTTGACAGTTTTCATCACATTTCATTGGTAAAGATTACCTCTATATCAGCATTTGGACTAATTTCCAGGCGTTACATGCGGAATGATATGCCAGGAAAGATGGTACATCGTGTATTTAAGGGCTGACATAAGGCAAAATGCAAGACTCACATTGAAGAAGGCAACCCAGCAGCTGCAAGGTTGGCATCTACTTTGATCCGATCAGCACTAGACGCAACAGCAACTTTAAGTCCTCGACTCTTGCACTGTAATTGAATCACGAAAAATTGTCATATGGATAAAATAAAAATATGAGAAAATGAGTAAATCAAGAACATAAAATACATGGCAGGCCTCACTGACCTCCTCAACAAGTTTTAAAGCCCCGGGGAATCCAATCCCAGATTCTGGCTTAGCGTACTGAAAATAAAAGAACGACGCAGTTGAAACTAAATGCAAGGCATTAACCTCAAAATGCAGATAGAAATTGACGGGCAGCGAAACCACACCTTCTCTAAATAAATCTCAAAGAATCGCTTCTTCGCGGCAATCGGATCAAAATCCAACACCCCCTTCACCTTCGCGACTCCACCCAGGAAATTCGCCTCCCCTGGCCCCCCAAAACACCGAAATACACTAAATAAAAAAAACACCAAAATTTCGCGGCGGGGAAAACGGCATCGATTCATTTACCAGTGCCCATGAAAGGGACAAAATCTTCACTGCAAACAGAAACCCCGATCTCGGTGAATAAATCGACAGCAGCTCTCCTCGAAAGATCTTCGCTATTGCAGAGCACGCCGTCCATATCGAAGAGCACAGCGGACACCTTCCCCCAACTTCCTTCCTCGGAGAATCCTTCCACCGCCGCCTCTTCCCGCGGCTTCTCCTGCACTGACGGCTGCTGAACTGAGCATCTGCGAGTTACAAATCCTCGTCGCCGCACGCTTTGCAATGCCGATCTGCTGAATTGGAAGACGATCGGAGCAGTTCCCGACCTCGAAGCGCATGCCGTAGACCACCATCTAGCCATGGCGGTGGAGATCGCCGCCGCTGGCGCCATCCTCGCTCTTTCTCTCTCTACTTTCTCTCTCTAGAAGCCTACAACTGGCCCAAAACTTGGCGATGAGGGGGGAATTCCAGGCTTTATGTGGCTGATCCGATTCGGGAGAAAAAGGAAATGACGTAAATACCCCTGTGGAGTGACCGTTAGTCCGTTACTGGCCGCGGGAAGGTCTTCCATTGGTGGTAAGCAGCGTCAGCGCTGTGGGCCCGTTAGGGGGTACGTGGCGTTTTGTGAGGTCTCTTAGAAGATAAGTTCCTCCTGCCTCTCTCTCTCTCTCTAGCTTTCTCTATTCTCTCTCACCCTACCTTATTTCTCTCTCCTCCCCAGTAGGGCATTCTAAACCTTATTTCTCTCTCTAACTTCTTCCTCTAATCTCGAACTCTATCTGTTTCTGTCTCTGTCTCTCTCTATCTTTATCACTCTACTTTATAGTCAAAGTACCCCTGACTCTCAATCTATATCTGTCTCTCCATCTCTATTCTCTAATATCAGTCTCTCTCTTAATAAATTATCTAATCTCAGTTTCTATCTATCTATGTTTTCTAATTGCAGTCCCTCTCAAACGATTTATCCCTTTCTAATTGTGGTCTCTCTCTAAAAGTGTATCTCTCTCTATCCTCGTTCCGCCGTATCTTCATTTTTCCATAGACTCGCACTACTAGACGAGTGGATCTGAATTGGACCTTTTCGCATAGATTGGTGAGTGAATGAAATTATGTTCAATACTAACCTGTTTATATTTAATCCTAGCCATCTATGTCATGTCTATATTTGATCCTATTTGTCTGCCATTCGTCATGACTATATTTTATCACATCCTTAAGTATTAAACTTATATTGAATCTGATCAGCTAATCATCATAATGAGTATAGGGTACGTGTTTACTTATTACTCATTTAAGTTTAAGTTGAATCCTACTTGCAAAGGATGATGTTGACGATAGAATTCTGTTGAGTAGAACTCCTTTGTATCTGTCCCATCAATCCTCAACCACTCTCCATCGCCCAACACCAATTATTCATATCTAGATATTGGCTCCTTTTCTTGGATCTCAGGAGAATGTCTTAGAATCAAAGAAAGACTTAAATTCAATAGGAAAGGAACTTGATCTCTTTCGAAATCTATATCCAGATAGGTTGAGAAAACAGGATCTCACAAGTTAGATATAGGCTTTCTTTTAACGCAAGAAACAAAGATGAAGTCCTTGATTTCCATTGCTTCTTGTTGGATGCCCTCCACAAGGTCTTTTGAATAATTTCATACAAATAAAGTGTTACTAGATCTTTGGTGAAAAATATATGTGTAGTTGTCAACCTAATCAGACATAGATAGTGCAGATGCCTCCAGCCTCAAATGTATCCGTGTTGAAGTGTATGTCGGTGTCATTATGATTTGTCCTTTCATGCTGAATTCGGTTATGAACCATGGCTATTTATTATTTTTTAGCTCATTTGCTTAATTGAACCTAGTGGAGTTATATTCAATTCAGTTAATAGATCTTTTATACATTCATCTTCCCTTGTTTCTGTTTGTAGAGGTCTTAGTTCAACCTTTGCACTCGATCTAGACATTGTTTCTGTTTCTAAGTTTCCCGAGTGGCTAACTCTCTTTTTAAAATATGCAGATTCATGTGTTTGATATGCTATATGCAAATGAATTTTCAAAATCTGCACACTTAGATATTAAAATCCAAAACAGTAATTATTGTGAAGTATGCATGTTCTTTTTTAGTATATTAAAACTCAAAAGGCAGCTTTCATATGAGTAATTTTAAGTTCATGCACAGTTTGACTAAAAGAATTTATAACATAAGATACACCAACCCTATTTTGAGACCAATAAATAAATTCATCACTCATTTTTTGATAGACTCCGTGGTCAGTTCCTTCTAAGCCTTCCTTCATATTTACTTTGTGATGAAAATCTGGTATTAAATTTATAGGTTATAAACCTTCACAAATGGTTTATCTCAGTAGATAAGAATTTTATGAAAAAATAGACGGGGAAAAATATATTAAACCTTTATATTGAGAAAATATTTCAAAAGGCCGAAGTACTTCATATAAAATTCACGATACAACTGATTCCCTAGGGTCTTCATCTCATCCTCATCATCACACCTTGAAACTATGTAATCTACATCAACTAATACAACGACAAGTTACATCCTTTATTCTTATTATCAAATAATTTGCAATGATGGTTACTCTGTTTATAGCTAAATGATTGAGTTGTCCAAACTAAGCTCTCAAGGAGCTGAAAACTTTATCACTAGATTATTGTTTATATCCAGGTAGCATGTCCATATATTTTTCCTCTTATGAATTTTCATGTAAGAATGTATTATTTAAAAGATATATTTGTGAAGTCCAATCTAAACTATATGGAGGTATATAATTATTTTCGTGCTATTAATCTTTGCTATTGTATAAAAGGCCTCAATTAGCTTTAGAAATTTAAATCTCTCCATTCGACGTCTATTCATCATTAAGTACCCATTCACATCATGAAATAATGTAAGGTAATTACCATGTACTATTTATCCTCAATATATCTAATTCATTGTTCATACCTTATTTCCAATTTTATCCATTATTCATTCTCCTCATATTTCTGAAAGTTTTGTTACCTACCTCTATGAGTAAATTAATATGTGGCAATGAGGAACATTTATAGGTCAAATAAATCAATAGGATATAAATTCGTGATCGTATATGCCATTTTTCCTTTCTTTAAGGACATAGAGGGGATTAGTGCTTTGGTTTCTTCTCCTATTATAACTTCTTGAAAGTTTTTTGTCGGGTTTTGTGCCATCGTTCAATCATGAAAACATGGTTTCCATGGATGTGGAAGTGTGTAATCGTTTCTAAATCTTTCATTAAAATCATGCATCACTTGGACCTTATGGGGAACTTGTTCCACCCTTGACTTTCCCACTCTGAGATTTTTGTGAAGCCTTTCATGTGTCCAGCCTCCAGAAGTATCCACAAAATTACATTACTCTTGGATTTCCACATCTTATTCTTCAACTCTTCTTGAAAATCTATAAGATTTTCTCACCATGAAGACTCTCTCCTTGGTCAAGTGTAGAAGAGACCAGAGTGGAGAAAGGAGAAACTCTCAATTCTAGATGACATGAGTGCTTGAAATGGGTGCCCCTTCCCATATTTATATTTCACTTAAGTTTTTCTCAAAAACACATTAAGTAAAATATATTCACTAATGACCATATGATCTTATTTGTGTGACCCTCTAGGCTCATGCATCATTGTAGTTAATCACTTTAATTGCCCAAAAAAATTGTCGTTCAACCTTATTAATTAACTATGTTAACATATGTACTAATTAACTAAGATGTATTTAACCCAATCGAGAGGTTAAGAGGAGTATTCAAACTCTCTCTGTTGGGTTCTAGAGTCCTTGATATGGATGAATAAATCAAAATATTCCGTAGTGGAAGACTTGAACAGAATCGAACGACATCATTAAAACCATGTAACGAAGTACTTTTTACATGGATTGCATCCGTGATTTCTTGGATCCCGGAGCAAGATGAGTTGAGCAGCTCAAGTGTGTAGCCTCTAGATGTATCCAGACAATCCTCAGCATGTCGAATCTCCTCCTTTTCGTTGACAAGCCACGTACTTTTTCCATCGTTGTTGTTTGGTGAATTTCATTCAGGGCCCTCCCTTATTTATACTAAGTGGGTATTTTTCATAAAAACCCCCAAAACTTAAGTATATCTTTCGACGTCCAAAAGATCATTTGGGTGTGACCCTCTAGGCCCATTTATCAATCTAGTTAACAACGCCAGCGACCCAATAATCTTTATTGGCGTTCCAAATTAATTAACATATTATCATATAGATTCATTAATGTCAGATCGATTTAACCCAATCGATAGGTCAAGTCTCCGGCACGTGGGGTGTCAAGTTACACCTCGTGTCCTAGAAGATACAAAGTAGTGTGTATCGACTCACAATGGAACATGTTTGTCATTGGTTACTGTGTATGTTTAGTCCTTCGTCTACTTGACGCTCCTTGGATGATTTAGGGTATGGTCAACTGTCAAACCCTAATCGGTCATCCGAGTTAGTATTGATGCATTCAAAAATGATTGGAAAACTCTTCTTCCGATATTTCACTGCTTTGGCGAAGGACTTTATCGCATCGTCTTCCTCGAGTTGTCATCTCTTATACCGAGGGCGGATGACCCATCTTGACCACTCAATCGTCTTCGTGAATTTCTTGATCTACCCGAACTAAGACAGTTTGGAATCCCATGATTAGAGACTCGTTGGCCATAGTCAAAGTACAACCGTCCGCCTACAAGACATCTTTGGTATCTCAAGTCTAAGGACCACTTACACAACCATGACGTAAATCAACCTGATTGAAAGTTCACTATAATACCATTTAGGGATTCGTATGGATCAATTCAGTGAACTATTTCCTCTAAAGAGAACCCCACTATCTATCCCTAGGGTCTCCACACTAATGGCTACATGACCGACCATACTCACCATATGAGCGAGGCTCGATAATGTTATTCTATCCGAATACTTTGATGTCCTTCTCACATATCTTTGAATAAGAATGTTTAGAACACATGATTAAAGACTAGTGATCTCCGTATTACGATCTCATCATAATAACCTAAGTCCGATCATGTATTCATGGACTTCATTATAAGCATCACACATGCACTCTAATGAATAGGTTCTATTAATGGACATGGAACGAGATGTGGAATGTTTGATTGGCTTGCCAGACTCATATATTTCCATCACTCTCCTGGAACCTTTACCAACATCGGTTACCATATATGTATAATACATCATCCACGCAATACTCTCGAATGACTTAGGGCATGGTTTATCGTCAAACCCTAATCCGTCATTCTATTAGTATTGAAACATGATGGGGATCATTGGAGAACTCATTCTCCAATATCCTCTCTACCCTGGCCAGGGATTTGATGCATTGTCTTCCTCGAGTCAATCTCCTTTTATACCGAGGGTAGATGATCCTGTCTTGATTGCTCAATCATATCTGTGAGCTTCTTACTACATCCAAACGATGACTTGTTTTAATTCCATAATTAAAAATATAGTTATCCATTCGCGAGATGTTCTTGGTGTATCAGGTCAGTAGATCACTCATACAACTGTGACATGAATTAACTTTATTAAGGTTTAGGTATAATACAATTCAGGGATTCATACGGATCAATAGTGAACTCTTTCTCCAAAGAGCACCCACTATCTGTCCTTGGTGTCGGCACACTAATAGCCACAAGATCAGCTAAACTTATGGTACAACTTGGATCAATTAGTGTTATTCTATCCAGATAATTTGATGTCCATCTCGACTATCCATCAAATAGGAATATTTAGAATACATGTTTAAAGAGTAGTCTAAGGATCATTGTATTGTGATGATCTCATCATAATTCACTAGCTCATTGCACATATTCATGGACTTCATTATAAACATCATACTGAAATAATAATGAACATAATATTTTATTTAATAAACTCAAATAAACATGGATGTGTGATTGGCTTGACGACTACATAATATCCATTAGTCACTGCCAATTGGGCTTCGGCTCTACATGTGCACTCGCAATTACCTCTTTGAACATTATTTTATTTTCGTCTGTACCTCTCGAGTGTGTCTCCACCGCCAGTTTTAGGGTTGAGATAGATATGATATTCACGCTAAGGGATGGTATCTTTGCTAATACGTCCTTGGTTGGACTTGTCAATGGTGCATGCACTAGTGGTAGAAACTGTGCTTGCATCGTTTGTCTTCAATTTGACGTCTAGGTTATTGGGTGCCTAATGGCATTCCTAAATCCCTCTTATAATGATTTAGCTACCATCGGTGATGGTCCCCAATCAGTCGTTGCCCGGCGATGCCCGATTTGTATTTCTCCTTTGATTTTTCCCGTTCCATTTTGCACTCACATCCAACACATTCTCCTGACTTATAGACACTAGAACTGTCATTCTATCTTGACACATCATTCTGCGCCACTTATTAGGGTTTGATGGTTAACCATACCTTAAGTAATTTGAGAGGTTCACATGGATGAAGGACTGTACATTCAATGTAAATGATGATTGTAAAGGTTACATGAAAATTTTGACAGAATTCTTTTTATCTTCTAGGGAATGAGTTGTAGCTTGGAATCCCATGGACAAGCGACTTAACCAATTGGGTTAAATCAATACTTAAGTAATTAATATACATGTCAGATATTTACTTAATAAGGTCAACCCAATACAGATAATTGGGACAGAAAGTTATTAACTAGACTGCTACTCGGGCTTGGAGGGTGGCATGCACAAGTCTTTTGGATGTTTAGGGGTATACTTTAACTTATAGACTTTATTGAGTATTCCAAGATAAGAGGGACGTGTACAAAAAAAAATCCCAATATAATATAAATAGAGGGACTTATAAGAAAATTTTGGAGAATTTTATTGATCATTAGTGTTATTTTGTTATTGATGGATTGATGATGATTGGTCGTGATCATGACGGGAAATCTGATTATGATTGATGCACTCAATCTCGTGTCATTACACCATCAACCACACAACCACCACTGCTATGTAGACATGAATGCACTCATTGTGTATCCACAACTGGCTTGTACCCATAGATACAGTGACACTATGCAGTTGTGACCATTTTCGCTCATCTATCATCATGTCAATCATTCCAGCCATGTCCTCCACTATATGCCTAACTATACATCCATGCGAAGGTTATATTTATTCTCTTCTTAATATGGTGTACTAGTTATTTTCATGATTTCAGCTTCTTAGTATCACCATTATTTTTCACATTAATATTAAAGATTACATTCAACTACTATCTTTCGCCTACACTAGCTTTCTATTATTCTTCTTATGAGATTCTCTAGCCCAATGCCATTGTCCCTACATGTTCTACCCTTCATCATGATTTGTTACATCACGAAAGACAGCTATTGTTGCATGAAATGGAATCTATATTTAACCCTTTGAATCTGGTTCATACACGTGTATTAAATAAATTTATAATTGCATCTTTTCCATTATCAACTAATTATTACGTAAAATAATGTATAAAAAATACAACTCCATTCTAAAACTTCACTCATATGAATAGATAACAAATATATCATGAAATTATTGATTCATTTTTCTGTTGAATCTGAAATTCCTAAATCATGGAAATTCACTAATGCAGAATAAAAATATCACATATATCATTTGGTATTTTTTGAATTGTTTCTACACAAAATACATTTTCTGGATCAATTATTTGATTTTTTCTTAGAGATCAACACGTAGATACACTAATATATTTGATTCATAAAAATATTTACAAAGATGATACTGATTCCATAAATGATATGTTATATTAAGTACCATTGAAAAAGTAAATAATGCCCCCATGATCAGCAAGATATTTAATATAGCTTAATTTTGTTGAAGAATTCTCATGCATATGTTAGTTTGTAACCATATACTAACCCTAAAGATGATACTATACATAATGCATGTCATGAGGTAGATTAGAAGGAATGGAAAGCATTTTAAATGTTTATTATCCCTAATTTTATATGCATTACAAGATTTTGAGAGATACTCACACATCTAATTACCATAAATAATGACTATATGTCCTTATTCCTGTAGATAAGGTAAAATACAATTCAAAAATATGTCATATTTATTTTAGTAGCACAACTGTAGTTAAATACTTCTTATACATAGAGTATATGTACATGGGTGAAGTTTCTTTGTTTCTTCTTATTCAAACACCAAGCCTCACATTAGGTTCTTTTGTAACAAGATACTTATTCAATTCAATATTTATTCGTTCCTCTTCATCAACTCTTAACATATTTTATTATTTTATTTCTCCCACTCATACACTGATATGTTAAGTGAATATCTAGATAAAAATTAAAAGATATCCAAAATTAATTATTTTATCCATGGTCACTCATTTCAACGTAATATTTTATACTTTAAAATTTTTAGCACGCGAAACACAAGCTTTAATTTTAATTAACTATAATATATTCTCTCTATCATTTACAAATTCAAAATTTATACTTAGCATATATTTAGTTTCAATGTCTAGATATATCTATTGTTAAATACAAACACTTGTATAAACTTTTTTCTAGTTAAATATCATATAATTAAACTCCCATATCAAACTTTACTGTTGAATTAATGTCACTGAATAATCTCCTTGAGACTATTTATCAATCTTAATGATTTACCGACCAATTTAATCCTTAAAGATGAATACACATTTTTTATAAAATAATTTATATAACAATGGAGACCTAGTATCGACTAATTCATAGCTAATTGGATTGAATTCGTTTACTCTGAACAGAAATATGAGTGGATGGAAAGTGACTCGCACATTCAGTATGGATGTGTACAATGCATGTGTAATGCTTTTATTAAATAATGAATCCATCCAACAAACAAGTGAATTATGATAACATCACGATGCAGAGATTACCAGTCTTTTAATTTTTGTTATAAAAAATCTTATTCAAAGGATACTAGAGAAACTTTCCTCCCGGCCATTCCCATTCTCTAATCTCTACCCCGATAAGTTCTCTATTGTGTCTTCCCCTCTTGTCTATATGTGAACAACTATGGATGTATCTCGGGTATTTGGAATATCATTGTGCTTTCGAAATCGTATTACATGGGTGGAATGATCAAGCTCCCGATCAAGGTGTAACATGTTTGATATGTAAAAGATTGGGTCAAATATTTTCTGAATAAAATAAAAATGGGAGAGGTGTAATATTTTCAACTTAGTTCATTTTTTCTATGAATCATACATGTCATTTTTCTTTATCCTAAGTCCTAATTTCTGCTCCACTGGCATCTGCATTCATTTCATAAAACTTCAAATTGATCGGATGGAACATGGTATGTCTTCGCATAAGTTGGATTTCATTGTGCTATATAAGGAAGATGAATATAATGACAGCAGCGCAAACAACAAATATAAAACAACTCGCCTTAATGTATACAATGCGTTAAGGTACTACACGTTCGTGGGATGACATAAGTTCAATAACAGATTATGCGGAGTCACCATAGTCCACAACAAATATCAAAGAAGCACTCCTCTTTGGAGGGATCTCGAGAGTTTTCATTGTAAAGTGTATGCTACTTGAAGGGAAAGGGGAGACGAGTTCCCACGAGAGAGGTCATTAGCTGACTATTTTGACACAACATGTAGTACACAAAATAGTATTATACTGGCTATATAGTAGAGAAAACAAAAGAGTAACTAGAATGATTTATATGTCTTTCTAATTCACAATGGTTAATTGTTAAGAAGAAATACTTCATAAAACTTATATGTAATATTACACAATAAGATATATATGCCCCATTATCGTGGCATATCAATGCAAAGGGACATGCACTTTACAAGGATATGAAGAATAGCATGCAAAATAGTTTGGCCAATGTTACATGTGTATCTCTAACACTTGATGTTTGGACGTTAAAGAACAACATTGAATTATAAGTGATGGTTGTGCATTAGTTAGATGTGGAGTGAAAACTGTGTGGACATGTGCTCAGCATACACTAGTTGGTAGGCACCCACATATAGGAAAACATTAGGCCGAGCATCGCCCGAATTTTGGTAGAGTTTGAATTGAAATCGAACGCATGCATCAAATTATTACGAATAATACGTTTCTTCTCGAATCATTTTTATCATCACAATATAATATTATGCATGTGCGAGCGTGGTGAATACCAACATCGCATTGAATAACAGAAAAAATGAAAAGTATCCTGGAAGATGAATTAAAGCTGGCAAACCCTCATTTTAGTACAAGTAGACATATGCTATGTAAGACGTGCACCGTAAACTTTGTAGTCCAAGACGAGCTGAGCTCCCTACATGTGAAGAGGCGCCATCAGATCACATCACTATAGATGATCATGATATCCTTGGGGTGAATGACATAGAATAATTCAACACATATGATGACTATGGTTCATCTTTGTTGGGTGATCCGAGCACATGTCATCCGTCCTCCTCATCCTCATCTGTCATCCATCATCAGACACTCGTCATCTATCACCCTCATCCCACCACCGTCATCGTCATACGTCATCATCATTCGTCATTGTTATCTGTCATTGTCATCCGTCATACATCCAACAAGTATAGTTCCGGATCGTCCCGGACGTGGACGACGGACGGGACGGGATGAATTTCATCCCGTCTGACATTCGGATTCAGTGTAGGGACGAAGGACGGGATGAATTTTCATCCGACATTACGAAAACCATCCCGTCCAGTTCTCTCGGGATGAATTTTCGTCCCATCCGGGGAAAAAACTGTCCTGTCCCTCGTCCCGGACGAAAAAGAACCATTTGATAGTTTTAATAGATTAATATAGATTTTTCTAAGTTTTTTAGGAAAATATGGAGGACAGAGAATCCAAATGGACATATGTACAATTATTTCTCAGCGGCGTCAGTTTGCACGTGCGAAAAAATACAATGACTTTGATGCAAATCATCATAGCGAGGCCACGTGGCTACATCTCAACGGTCGGAAATGAATCCAGTGGTTTTTCGTCCACATTCGTCCGTCCATCGTCCGAGACCTCCGGACAGACGGTTTTTTCATCCCACGGGATGAAAATTGTCCGGTCCGACGGTTCCCTTAACGAAATTTCGTCCATACCCTTGGACAGGACGTTTTTTTTTGTCCAGGTACGAAAAAATCGTCCCGTCCGCGTCCCTGAACAAGGCTACTTGTTTCTTGTGTCGTCTCTCTGGCGGTTTTGAGCGAATTGCTGTTCGGAGTTCCGCTCAAAATTTCGTCCACTTGGGGCGAACTTGCGCACCAAACCGCGCGACAACCTCCTCCTTCCATCTTCCCGCCAAAAAGTAGCAAGTCCAAATCAGAGAGAGAGATAGATGAACAGATAGAGACATGGAGAGAGATAGATAGATATGTGGGCAGAGATGGAGAGATAGATAGATACCTCTATGGCTATATATAGAGATGGAGCGAGAGAGAGAGAGTGGAGAGAGAGAGATGGCGTCTGCGGATGTGGAAGGGGGAGAGTGGAGTGAGGAGTTGAGCTCGATCGCAGAGACGACAGACGTAGAGCTGTTGAAAAGAGCGTGGAGGAACGAGAAATCCGCGCCAGAAGTGCTCCAATTCGAGGCCAGCCTTGTCCAGCGCGCTCGCGAGCAGATTCAACTCATGGTAACTTTCATCTTCCATCCCATGATCGACGATAATGATCGATTTTGGTTACTAAACGGCTTATAATGAGATTTAATACTGCTCTTGATTTCTTGTTTCAATTTGTTCTTAGCTCGTCTACCGCATTAACAAGTTTTGTATCGTTCCTGGTAATCTTTCTTTTCTTTTTCTTGAAGAATGCTTCCTGGTTATCTTGCTCTTAGATCTCGGTTTATTTCTTGAAGTTACCTCATTGACGGTAGATTTCGTTCTCATGCGCGATGAGAATGATCTGGATTAGTTTTGTCTTCGTAGTCTTGATCCCTGGAACCTTGTGGAATGCTTAGTGGTGAGAATTCCTTGTGCTCCAGGAAGAGACGGCAGAAGATTTGGTTGAAAACGGCGCGGACGATCTTATCGTTTCTCTGTACCAAATGGATCTGGATAGATCTTTGTTTCTCTTGAGATCTTATCTCCGGGTACGGCTTCAAAAGGTCAGTATAAATGTTTTCCCGTCTGTTCAATTGTTCCTCTTTTTGTTCATAGATCTCAGTAAATTTCACTTTTATTTGGTGTCTGTGATCTCAGATTGAAAAATACATGTTTCATATTTCGAAGAGTGACCTCTGGAGTCGGCTTTCTGAGCAAGAACAGAAGTTCACAAGGAGGCATGCCTCTTGATATCTTTAATTATTTTTTCTACATTCTGATAATTCATGCAATTTATTTCTTATTCATTCACAGGTGTGTCGATGCTCTGGAGAAGCATCTTGAGCAGTCCGTGCTGTCACGGCTACCTTATGGTTATCAATCCGTCTTGAAGCAATCAATCTCCAGTGAAGAAGACGACATGGGTATTAAATTCTTATTTGAATTTTGTTCAGTCCCTCTCTTCAACTGAAAAAAAATTGCAACTATTTTTAAGATAAAGTTTCTAACTCGGTGAAAATTGGCTGCATGATCAGAATGTTTGACTTTAGTTTACAAGGTCAAGGAATCTGAATCTTCATGTTACAAAATCTTTGCGTTCGATGTCATTTCATCGATCCAATATTTCTATTCAACAAAAGTTCTACTTTTGATTTCAAAAGCATTGAATCTCAACCTTCATGTTATTAAGTTATTGAAGATTTTGAAGAAATAAATGAGCGTTACACACTAAATGGAGGTGATGAAGTCAAATGAAGGTTATCCAACATATGAAGTTGATATAATCCTATCCCTCCAATGTTATCTTTGATATTTTAGCCCATTAGGGGCATTTCAGTCATTTGATGTTTAGGATAGTGTTTCCTTTCTCAATAAATATGAGTAGCCTCCCTTTAGGACGGCAATCAAGACTTCAGATTAGATCAGCCTATTGGCTCACTATCTCGATCCTCTATGTCTCAGTCCCATCCCCTTGAATGTCCAGCAGTCCCCTATCCTCGTGATTGTCTCACCGGATCTTCAGTTGGCTCCCCTCCAATCCAATCTCTACACCTGTCGTTCAGTGCTCATTTAGTCTCCGATAATCCCAGTCCCCGCGATCAACCCCTCACCATGTCTTCAAGCGGCTCATCCCTGGTTGATCCCTGCCTCCTTCGTTCGATCCCTCGGATCATTTTCCTTTCTACTCTCCAACCCTTGGAAAATATAGTGCAGGGACGCGGACGGGACGGTAATTTCGTCCGACGACAAAAAAATCGTCCTGTCCAGAACTTCGGACTATTGACGGGACGAAGAATCGTCCGCCTGTCCCTCGATGGGACAATTGCTTCGTCCTGTGGGAGTATAGTGTGCGCCTGAAGGTCCTGCTGCCCGACGCACGCGCTGCGCCACGCGTCAATTTCTGAAAGGTCTAATGCTGACACATGCCCTGTTTCGTTCAGGGACGTTGGACGGGACAAAAATTTATTGGACAGGACGAACACTGGACGGGACGACTCAGACGAAACTCTAAAAATTGGGACGTAGGACGGGACAAACTTCGTCCGGTCCCATCCCATCCATCGTCCATGTCCTGGACGATCCGGAACTATATTGGAACATCTACCTCGCCTCTCCCTCCACTCTCCTCCCGATATGAACCTACATTATGGTTCTTATCGGAAGCAAATCCAGACTCAGGTTCAGGTGAAGTAAATTATTTTCATTATTCATAATCAAGAGGAGAATGCACCTAATATCATATATTTTGAGTCAGATTCCATGGAAAAATCAGACTTCCTTGTTGAGACAGCAATCACATAAAAACATAAAGTTTGGTGCACAATAATTGACTACATGAAAATTGGATCGTTACTATATAAATCTTCCTAAGACCCATCAGAGGAGGGCATGTGCATGCCGGGAGATTATTGAACTAAATGCAAACTTATTGAATTAGGCACATGCGGCTGCTTACTGAACTAGGTGGGAACCCAAGCCTTATAAATAAGAGGGTTGTCCTTCAAGGAAGGACATCTGGTATGTTTCGAACGAGCAGTGGCGGTAAGAAGGTCAGAGTAGTGGAGATACTTGGTTCCAACAAGGAGGAAGCCAATTCGACTGCCTCCGCAGGAGGACAAGGCAGATTGTGTGGTGTCCAATGCTCTTCATTCTCTCTTTCCATCCTCTCTGTGGTGCGAGCAACCTTGTTCCTGGTTTTCGGATTTCTTGTTGGAGAACATTTCAAATTGATCTACAAAGGATTCATAAAGAGCTTGTTGGAAAACATTTCATAATTTCTCTTCTGCAAGATTTCAAGATTTTTTTGGATCTGTAGTAGATCTGTATCATATTACTCCAAATCATAAAGAGCTTACTGCTAGTAAGAAGTGTAATTAATTCAATAGATGCAAACCTTTTTTTTTTGCCTGATCAATTTGGCCTCGTTTATCCCAGATTGCCTTTTTTGCACAATGATGAATTCAATAGATGAAATCTTTTTCCTGCCTTATCAATTTGGCCTCGTTTATCCCAGATTGATTTTTTCGCACAATGATGCATTCATCATTGTCATCGTCATCCATGTTTTTTTTTTTTTGAAATGATCACCAATATTTGGGCTTGGAAAAATGATGATAACGATTTCCGATAAACTGATGGATAGGATGATTACAACCCATCTTCGTGGTCCTCTGGTCATCATCTTCCTAATGGTTGACGCTTAACCCTACTCATGTTCTTAAAGCCCAAATATATGTTGGGGGCACATGTTTCCTCTTTTCTGATCACCCATTGTTGTTTTACGGTTCCGCTTAAAGTTTCGACATAGTTTTTGTCATCCATGATCCATTTTGAGGTTTGGGCAAATGATTACAGCCATGGAGGACAATGATTATTTACCAAATGCACCATCCAGTCTTTGAGGCTGAGCCCTACCGACATTCTTAAAACCTGAATATATGTTAGGGCGTTTAGCAGCCTGTTTTTTAATTTTTTTCTCATCATCGTTTTATGTTCTATATTCCCCTTAAAATTCCTTATTTCCATAATTGTTGCCAGCTTCTCGTTTCTCTTTCAATTGTTCTTGATTCATGTATCTGGTTTCAGTCCCGGAGCCAAATCTAGACACATTTGTCTTCTGTAAGAGCAAGGGCGCCGTCGGTTCCTTCCAATTGGACGACGCGTATGCTCGATCTCCTAATATTTGTTCTTCCTCTTTCCGTTTTTTCCTCCTTGAGTCATCTAAATGAAAATTTTGATTTCCTGTAATTTGCAGAGGGGATGAGATTGTGGATTTGGTGTCCGACGATCTCTACGTTCTCCGCTACAAGTCAATTAAAACTCTGGTAGAAGGCGGACGAATCGACCTCGTCTAGATTCCATCTGGCCAAGGATATTCGGTTCTTATGAAAACTCAATTAAAGAAACGAAATATGGAAATCCAGCGGGTGATTAAGAAGTATCTGCAGGTATTCAGTGATTTTACCCCGGGCATTATATAAGATACACGTTTTTCCTATGATTAATGTCACTTTGTCAACAGATGTGGGGCAGGGTTCAATGATTGGATCTGATCGGCAAGATCAAGATCTGTTTGGTGTAGTTGATTGTTCTAACCGCCATAATTGATGAACGATTGAAATATATTCTGATCAGGATTGATCAAATATCTGATTGATATGTTCTGATCCATTATTAATCTGATGCCATATTGCTGGAAATGATGTTTTTTCGTTTAACCACCATTGGATTGATCGATTGGTCCAATTTAATCTCTCCGAACAACATTCTATGTTTCCCGTTTCGTTATGATTTAATCAAAATGTTGATCACAATTTCATGAACCGTTTCATGAACCGGTAGACGATGACGGTTGACGATGACGGTTGAGCGAGTATAAAGCTTCGGGTTTGTGTACAGGGTTTGTGGACTTCGTTGCATCTGCCTGAATACGAATCTTACGAAGATCAATCAAGTTCTTCATGCCCTATTTCGTAGCTGATGTCCTTGACTAGGTTTTCAGTTCCGTTTCTTCTTTTGAAGATTAAGGGCGAAAGAGTTTGCGGGGAATTTGAGTCGCTTCGCTCTCTTCTTCTGAAGCTTTGGAGCGCAGCGAATAACATCTCCTACATTTTTCCTCTTTATCTCGTCCTCCAATTTATCCCTTGAATTTGAATCGATTGATTGGTTTTCACACGAATCTAGATCGGAAGGAGATTTCCCTCGATAACGCGCAATCTTTGAGATTTCTGCGTTGATCATTAACACCTACATTTCCTAGATGTTATTCCTTCAATTTGGACGCGATTCAGTTGGTTTTCTAGATCAAGATGGAGTTTGATATGTAAGATCCACTTTGAAGATTATGTATTTGTTTTTCTTCATCGAACTCTGGATCAAATTCAAGAGGTTTCCTTGATTACACGGATTCTTTGAGATTTACAGCGAAGGATATCGCCTACTTACGACCTGTTATTCTACTTATCTGTATCCTGGATTTTAGGTGACCTAATTCTTCTTCCATTCTCATAAGGCCATCTTCTCCTCATTGAATATCTCAGTAGAGTTATTTTACAAGATCCGTGTTGGATCTGAGATTTAGTTTCGTTCTTGGGTTACAGTTATCAGCAAGATTTTCTTGAATCTGAGTTTTTGGCTTTTGTTACTATCATTTAATCTAACCTTTCCATCCTTTTTTAATCGGCATCGGGCTTTAATCTATGATGAGGAAAAATCTTTGAGACCTGAGGGTTGCGGATTGAATATCGATTCCAGTCCGGTGAAGTCTCTACAAGCACTCTCTGAGAACTTAAGTAAATATTTCAGTATTCTTGGATTCAAGAGTTAGAGAACAGGGTTAATTGTGCAGATAATTTTTTCTTGCCACGCCGTAGAGTTCTAATTTTCTGAACCGATTTTTTTTTCTGTTCTGAATATTTTTTCAAGTTTGTTTATCATGGAACTGTTGCATTCACATCATGAATGTGTTTTCTTTTCTTGACAAATCATTAATTCAGTTTTTTGTCGTGATTAAACCATCAGATGACGAGACGAGACATATTTGCTGACTTACAAATCAGCCGGTCCACATCTTATTCAGTTTTTATTAGTACAATGTACTAGTTATAGTTCACACGTGATACTTATAATGATGAATTATCAAGGAGGAAGAGTTCAGTTAATGTATCCATACAAATGCCTAAATAGTACTGTGCTATTTTAATTAGGTTTACTCATGACATGATTTTGTGAGTTGTCCTTATAAATATGTATTGTGAATGTACAATCTTATTTTGACGATGACTTGCGAGTTCCGATTCATACAATTTCAAATACTTTTATTCAGTTGCATCAAGAAGTCCACAAAGATTGGATTGTCCACCCTCGAAATTAAAGGAGATAACTCAACGAAGATGATATAATTAAGTCCTTAGCCGATGCAGTGGGATACCAAAGAAGAATTCTCTGATTATTTTGGAACTCACAAGGACAAACTAAGATGACAAATTAGGGCTTGATAGTTAGCCCTATGCTAAATTATCCTATATGCTTAAAAAAAAATGAGAAACTATAAGCCTTTTGTACAATAATATGCTCAAAAGAGAGAGAGAAATTTATAATATGCATAGCCAAGTCTCACTAATATGGATGCGCAGAATGAACTTACTTGGTATTGAATGGGTGTTTATAGTCCTAATTAGGCAAAAAGAGTATTAAACTTTCAACACGTATATATATATCAGAATTTATTATTATAATTATTTTTGTCCATTTATTTTACTTCCCACATTCAAACATATTCATTAATCTTCAAACTATCACCTTATAAAATATGTCAAATTATACGATGATTAGTTTCATATTCGAGTTATTTTACATATTTAAGCACCCTTGTAAGGGAGAATTGCGAAAAAATCCTACAAACTCAATATAATCTCCTAATGGACAAACAAAATGATTATCTACCCTCTATTAGATCCATAGTTGAAAAACTGATTACTTTCATGTACTAGAACTTAACTAATGACAAGAGTCAGTCTCAATGCCCTGTTCGTGAACTTGTTTTTTGTTCTTGGTTAGCTTGTATAACCTTGTATTTCTTTGTAAAATAGAACAATCATACGAAGGGCATGTGGAGGAGTTTCCCATGCAGAAATAGTAGAATCAGGTCAGTAAGTTTTTGAAATGTTCAAAATGAAGGATTAAGATAATGTCAAGGAGGTCATGGGTAGGTTAAATGAGCTGGTCAGTGAAACGATTAATTTAGGTATGACTTACACTAATTTAAAGCTGATTTTTTTTTAGGTGAATGGGCAATAAATGTAAAATATAATTATTTCAAACTTGTTTGCAGCTCATCAAAAACCATCTTTTTTTAGATAAATGATAAAGGAAATATGTCATCTGAATCCCAAAATTATGGAAGATGAAGAAAATAAAGATGGGGATTTAATAATTTTAACATGAATATTATGCCATTTTTCCAATACCCATTACTGTCAGTTTTCCATGACCAATCGGGTAACGATTTAAGAAGAAAAAAATATTAACAAATATGATAATATAGTCTTAATTTGCTCTGCGAAAGTGTTGTTAAGGATTGATTTCTTCGGTTTCTATAGCTTCAGATCATAGAAAGTCTCAAGAGTAATCCAAATTCAAGGCAAAATGACGTCTGCGGTTGCAATGTTTAAGGTAGATCGTGCTAGAATATCGCTCTCACCATTTCTTAGATTATAATTTCGTCTTAATAGGCATCTGAGATTCGTAGGTTAACTCACTTGTATCAGCAAATTTGTTACTGCTACTGATTTCGAGCCGGAATTTATCGCGTTCCTCTCATTCTTCTCAATACCCTGAAATCTGTCTCGGCGTATCTTCCTTTCGTCGAAATTTCCACAAAATCAAACTCGGAAAACGCCAATTTCCACTACTCCTGCTCACCTGCTTTCATGAACTTTCATTCTCCGCAATTGAATCAGTACATAACATTTCTTTCATGTAGTTGTTTATTTTTTTTACCAGTGCATATCATTTCATTCTTTATCAAACTCAATACAGGTGAATCGCAAAGTCCTCATCGTCGACGAGAAATCAAAGGTTTAGCGTTGAACAGTACCAAAGCCAATGAACAACGCAGCTCTAGCAAATGGGTCAGTTCCAGGTTCCGATATTGGTTATTGTGTGATCAACATGAGTCAATTTTCAAACCCTTTGGTTTTTGTTTGAAATATTCGTTTGATCTTTGTTCAATTTAGCGGCACTTGGTGAAGTGAACTTTATTATCGCTCTTTGTCTGTGCTTATGAAATGATGAGAGATTTCTCTTTGTTTCGTCAAAACACAACATGATAAGTTTCTAAAATATCCAAAAGAGAAACTTCTCGAAGACTTTTAGTTTGGAAACCTGGTGAAAAGAATTTGGGGGAGAATTTTTATGTGTTTCTCGTTGTTTCAATCAAATTTTTATTTGGGTGAGAATTTGTACATGCATGAATCCGTGTGTTTCCAGTTCGTTTGTCTCCTCTTTGTCGATTCGTCTTCTGTTTCCCTTTTTAATCTGTAGTCTTCCCCAATTTTTCATATGTAATTTGGAGTTTATACTGCAGTGAAAGTTGTGAAAGACTCATGCATGAATCAAATTCTGGTAACACTGTTCTAGCAACTGGGAATTTTCCTTTGAAGGAGGACGACTTGAATTTTGTGGAAGTTGCGAGAATCATGGACAAAGAATTGGAGAGTGATGAAAATGAAGTTATTGATGAATATCTTAAAGACTCGATGTCGATGCATACGTCTGAACCCCCAATTCCATATAATGATCCCGAACTTAAGAGAGAATCATTGAGAAAATCAGAGATCGACTCTGGAGAAGAAAAGAAAAGCCTTGCTGAGATTGCTCGAAAACAAAAGGTCGGCGGATCTCCACTTTCCGAGCACTTTTCATCAGATTTAAGGCTTCCTTTTAGGCATGTGATTATCATTTTTTGCATATTCTCCATCTTGATCTTTAAATCATTCTTCTCAACTGTTTCATTGTGTTCATGTTTCAGAGCACAAAGAGTCTTCTTGCGACAAACAACACCCAGTTATGTGGACCGAGGTGGAAAGGAAAGGGCTTCTCTCTCATTGCAAGGGATAATCCCATGTCAAATATAGTCAAACAGCTCCAGAATTCCTTAATGAAAGCCAGCATCAGTGGGAAACTCTCGGGTTCCAATGTCATCCTACCAGCAAGATCAGATCAATCAAACCTGCTTGATCGTGCATGTTTCGGCCGTCCAATCTCAACACTAGACAGAGAGACCACTTGGTTCCAACTCGGCCCGGAAGAAGCCTTCTATCTTGTTCACTCTCTGAAGTGCCTCAGCATCTCAGACCCAGAAAGTGGGCTGGCTTTTGATCATGATCAGCTGTGGAAGATTATTGATTCTTCTACAAATGAAAATTTCCTCAATATGTATGCAGCTTATGCTCATCTCCGGTCCAAGAACTGGGTTGTGCGCCCGGGAATTCAATATGGGGTTGATTTTGTGGCCTACAGGCATCATCCTGCTTTGGTCCACTCTGAGTATGCTGTCCTCGTATTCGGAGAGGACGGGCTTCGTCCTCGGCTTAGAGAGTGGGCCGATCTGCAGGGGACGTTGCGAGTCAGTGGAAGTGTGGCCAAGGCCCTGCTGGTCATTACCATCAAGTGGAACTGCCCATTATCTTTTCCTATTTGTCTTGAGCAGTGTTCTATTGAGGAGAGAGTGATGGAAAGGTGGATTCCTCAGCGGAATCGAGATGGCAGCTCCCAGGTTTAAGAGGATGCTCTCTCATCTTTATGTTAACTGAGAAGGTACAGAAGGCCCTGTGAGTGTTGGCTATTTATTAATCACTCTGAATGATTTTTTCCTCTGTTAATTGTGATTCTTGTTGGAATGTAACTCGATGCCTGTACATTTTTGTTATATGTGCACTTTCCAGCTTAAAAGAAGACAGTGGAGAGAGTTGCATTAAGAAATTTAGTTGTTCCTATTTTAAATTTACCCGAAGTTAACATTTTTTAACACTGGAGCTACTAACTGAAGTTTCTTTCACATCAAATCTGAACAGTGACGTTCAGTGGAGTTGTGTTTTTATTCAAAAGATGTATGGAAGTATGAGAAAGAAGTGGGGTCATCACCTATCAGAGATGTTGACAGAAGCCCCTGACAATCAAGACATATTTTTAATTGGAATTTTAGTTAGTGGTTAGAATTCCTACTCAAAGCAGTCATTTAAATTTTTTGAATTAATTCAAAGTAATTGCAAAATAATTAGGTTACCTAAAATATATTTTCATGGAGCAAACACATTTTGAATGTATCTTAATTTAATCGAAACATTAATAAATACAAATTTAAAAATTGAAGTACATTTATTGGAAATTTACATTTAATGAATTTTTTTCAGAAACACTGCACAATTCATTTGGTTTTATTTTTTTAAGAAACAATGGTAAAACACCAAAATTGTAAATTCAAAGTTGAATTTAATATCTCCTTATATTATGTAAGCGTATAGTAGGTAAAATTTATAACATGTTGCTGGCATAATATGTACTTATTTTTTAAAGAAATCAAACTCACATGATAAAATACATTCGAGAAATGAATAATAAATATTTTTAACTAGGGTGACAAACATGAAAGTTTTGATGGGGTTCAATTAGCGGAGAACTTATATTTACTTTAAAATTTAATTTTAATTCAGATAGGAGAAAAAATGAGTTTGTTTTTTTCTTTCTAATTTCAATTAACTAATTTTGGTTATCCTTACACATTTTTTACAGTAAATGACTTGAATTTTATATAACAAATTAATTAATTTCAAATAACTTAGGTAAGATAAAATCTTAATTTTATTTATTTGTCATAACTTCAATCCTGTAACGTTGGGTGATTAAACACATTTTTGTGGTAAATATGACTTTATTTTACTATTTATAATTTAATTTCATTTTAACTAAGTCAGATAATATCAAATATGACTTTGCTATCTCTCGGTCCTCCAGATTGATCTCTCCTCTATTCCTTCTTACTCTCTCTCTTCCTCTCTGAAAACCATCAAGGTTTCTGTCATATTCTTACCAAAATCTTTTTTTAAGCTCCTTGTAACTCCAATAATAACTCCAATATTAATAGAACTTAACAAGTCCAACAGTTCACGTGTCTGAGGAAGATAGAAGAAGATAGGGAGGTAGAGGAACAGGGAGGACGAGTGGCGGGGTTGACGACGCCTCCGAGCAGATGGGTTTGACGAGGTCTGGCTCGGTCTGGTGAGCTGCCCTCGCGCAGGAGTGATCGTCTGCAACGAGGGAGATCAGATTGGGACCTTCAAATTTGGGGAGGGTGCGTAGGCACTTACCAGAGTCAAAAGTCCCGCTCTTCCTCCGCCGGTAGGGTTAAGTAGACACCGCTAATGGGGCCTCTGACGTGGGCCTGGGCCGACGTTCGTAGATGCGATGTTGGATCGCATCATCTCTATGCCCTGATCTCTTTAGTCCTTCCTCATAGCATAAAATCCTACTATCAAAATAACCTAATCACCCTTCATGCCATGTTGGTATCAAAACAGAATGCAGGGTTCAATCTGGGGTCAATAAACTCCCTTCATTCTGTCACTGAATTTCATCAGCCATTGGAGATTTACTCTAGCATCCATATTTTGCATACTCCTTCCCAATTGATCAAATCAAATTATACATTTGATCATTGGTCATTCATATCTGGTGTTTGACTGTTTTCAGGGATCTCAACAGAGCTCCACCCGAGGCACTTGCTGATCCCTCCATCTTTCATAAGCTGCCGCAGCCTCCTAGCCTCGTCCCACCGGCCACTGGCGGCGCACAAGTTGGCCATCACCACATACTCTCCGCCATCGCCAGCACCCACCCCAGCAAGCCTACTTGCAGCGTATTCCCCGCCCTGCACATCGCCTCGCACCCAGCATGCCCCAAGCAGTGTCCCCCAGACCTCGGCGGCGGTGCTGGCACTGCCGGGGGCTGCTTCTGCCACCTCCGCCGCCTCTGCCGTCCTCCCTGCCCGTCCCAGCGCGTCGACGAGGCACCCATAGTGCTCCAACTCTGGCTCTATCCCATGCACTAGTTTCATGGACTCAAAGTAGCTCCTGGCCAGATTTGCATCACCCAGATGGCTGCATGCACTAAGAACTCCCACAAAGGTGACTGCATTTGGTCTGATCTTCCTCTCCAGCATCTCCTGGAACAGCTCCAGAGCTCTCTTCCCTTGCCCATTTGCTGCCAGCCCACCAATCATAGCTGTCCATGCAAACACATCCGTCGTCTTCAGACCTTCAAAGACCTCGGCGGCGCCGCCCACACAGCCGCACTTGGCGTACATGTCGATTAGAGCCGTGCCGAGGATGCAGTCTAGCTTCATCTTGTTCTTGTCTATGTATCTGTGGATGAGCTTCCCCTGCTGCAGGTTGCTGCGGGAGGCACATGCAGAGAGGAGGCTGACGACGGCGGCCCAATTCGGCCGGAGCCGGCGCTGCCGCATTTCCTCAAATAGCTCCAGCGCTGCCACCGGCTCCCCACCCTGCGCATAGGCGCTGATCATCGTGCTCCACGAGACGGCATTCCTCTCCGGCATCCTCCGGAAGAGCTCGCGAGCTTCGCCGAGGCGGCGGCCCCTGGCGTACCCGGAGATCATCGTGTTCCACGACTCCGAGTCCCTCTCCGGCATTCCATCAAAGAGCTCTCTCGCAGCCTGCAACTCCCCTGCATCAGCATACCCATTGATCATAGCATTCCAACTGACAATTCCTCTCTCAGGCATTTCGTCAAACAGCTTCCGGGCATCAAGAACTAAGCCACAGCGCAGGAACCCAGATAAGAGTGCGTTCCAGGAGACGATATCCTTCGCAGAAGCGGTGTCAAAGACGAGTCTAGCGAGGTGAATTTTGTGACAGGAGGCGTACATGGAGATCAAGGCGTTGGAGGGGAAGAGCAGGCGGTCAGCGCCGAGCTTGGCCATGGTGGAATGAACTTGCTCGCCTTCCTGCGAGCGTTTAAGGCCTGCGCAGGCCTTGAGAAGGAAGGTGAAGGTGTAGGAATTTGGGGAGGGGCCGGCGGCGGCCATTAGAGAGAAGAGATGGAGCGCGTGGGATGGAGAAGGAGAAGCGGCGTGGCCGCGTAGGAGTGTGTTCCAGGCGAAGATATCTGGGTTTTTCATCAGGTTGAAGATCTTCCTGCCGTGGTGGAGGTTGGCAGAAGATCTAACGCAGAGCTCGAGGAGTTTGCCAGCGGCGAAGTCATCGGAGAAGAAGAGATCGTTTCGTAGCATCTGGGCTTGTATCTGGAGGAGGTCTGCCATGGCCCCCGCCGCCTGAAGAAGAGCCATGCAACGTGGGTGCTGAGCTCTGTAGCATGAAGGTACCATTCATTTATTAAGTTCAACTTCTCATCACTGTGAATCCATGGTATTGATAGGAGTGATTGTCAAATGGGTTGGGCTGGGTTTGCATGTTTCAGCTATCCAACTCTTTAAAACTTTCTACTTTGGTGTTGTTTTCTATTTCTGTTAGAAAAGTATCTCGTTTTTTATGCTGAAATCATTGGATCTTGGTGAGATGTTCTTGTTTTCGTTAGTGGGTTGTGAGTTGGGTTGGTTTAGCACGTTTAGTTTCTCAAATCCTTGTGTTTTTCTGTTATAGCATGGTTTTATAAATATTATAAAAGTCACTTGGTTAGTGATTGTGAGTTTAGTTCAACTGAGCTAGTTTGCATAATTCAATTGACAGTGTTTTAAATCACAGTTGGATAAAAAAACATTCATTGACAGTAAACATGTTTGCGTGTTTCCTTTCTCAAAATTTTCTACTTGGCTAGTGTGATATTATTTTATCCTTTTATTATTAGAAAAATAGATCACAATTCTTGTTCCTTGAGTCTGAGTTGAGTTGAGTTATAATGTTTTCTCAAATCCTTAGAGAAACAATAGGCGCTCTTTAGAGAAAGAGTTAACTGAATTGATTCATATGAATCTCTGATGTTATTATACTTAATTCATGTCATGGTTGTGTAAGCGCACATTAGACCTTAGACACCCAAGACACCTTACGAATGGTTGTATTTTGACTTTTAATTATATTTCTGATCATGAAATTTCCAACCAGTCTTAGCTCAAATGCAAAAGTACGTCCATGAAGGTGATTGTGCGGTCAAAATGGGATCATTTTGCCCTCAATATAAGAGGAGATTGACTCAAGTCAGGCAAAAATATTTACTTAAATCCCTGGCTAGGGTGGTGAAAATATTAAAAAGGGTATTCAAAATTATTTTCGGCCACACATCAATACTAATTAGTATGAGTGGTAAGGAGTTGAACATTGATTATAACCTAAGTGATTCAAGAATCTTGTGAAGGATGAAAGATTAAACACACAAGATAATTCATGACACTAAAGGTTCCATGAGACAGTTGGCATAGTCCTTTGTATCTTTTAGAGCATGAGGTGTAACTTGGGATGCCATTGTTCTGAAGCCCAACTTATCCATTGGGTAAAATTGATTATTTATTAATCAATAGATATGTTCATGTATTTAATGAATAAAGTTGGCCAGTTGAGTTATTTTTTAGATTGATACATGGGACCATATGTTCACACACAAGATTTTGGGACATGTGTGAATATACTTAAATTTGAGAAATTTTTGTGAATAGTGCCCAAAGAGTATAAATAGGGGAGGGGGCATGAGGTGATGTACTCGAGAGTATGAGGTGTCACTTGTCATGCCATGGTCTGGCAACTCAACTTATGGGTTAAACCGCTCCTTGGTGAATTATATGTCGGTATATTTAATGAATAAAATTGGCCAATAAAGGTTATTGGGCTAGTAGAGTTTTTGATTTGACTAACACATGGACCCACCACACACATAAGGTATTTGGATGCTTATCAGAACACTTAAAATTTAGAGTTTTTTATGAATAATTCCCTAAAAATATAAAGAGGAACTACACCCATTTTCAAGCGCCTTACAAGCTTTACATGAGCGCCCTTCTCTTTGTTCTCTTGCTCTTTCAAAGTGCCATTAAGATTGGAAGATAAGAATATTATCTTGGGTTTCAAATAGTTCTATTTGAGGGGACAATAGTGAGATCACGTAGATACATCTATAAGGAAGACACCTGAACGTCTCAAAAAACTGATCTACAACACAAATGAAAGCATAATTTTTTCCGTGTTAGGTAGGTTGTTGGGTTCTATGCCTTGGTTCAATCACAGAAAACAAGTTTTTCCATGGATGCGGAAGCAATAATCGATTAAAAATTTGAAATCATACGTCACATGTACCTCATGGGAAACCTTTTCCACCCTTGACCTCATTCCAAGTTCATTTTTAAGCCTTTCATGTGCCTAGCCTCTAGACATACTCAAACGATTACGTTGCTCTTGGATCTCTACCTCTTCTTATTCAACTCTCCATAAAAATCTTATCACCATGGAGACACTGTCTTTGGTTGAGTAGAGAAGAGAGCAGAGTGTAGAAAGGGGAATCTTTCAATTCTGATTGGCCTGGGTGCTTGAAATGAGTGTCCATTCCCTATTTATATTTTACCTAAGTTTTTCTCTAAAACACATTTAAGTAAAATATATTCACCAATGCCCCTATGATCTTATGCGTGTGACCCTCTAGGCCCATGCATCATTCTAGTTAACAATTATTGACCAACCTTATTAATTACTTATATCATCATATATATTAATTAAATGAGGATCGACTTAACCCAATCGATAGGTTAAGTTTCCAGCTTGTGGGCCACCAAAATATACCTCGTGCTCTAGAAGATACAAAGTAGTGTTTGAATAGGCTCATTGAACCTTTATCGTCATCGATTACGTATATGTATAATCCATCATCCGCGTAAGACTCTCAAATGACTGAGGATATGGTTGATCGTCAAACCCTAGTCCATCATTCGATTAATACTGATGTAGAACGAGGATCATTGGATAACGCCTACTCCAATATCCTCACTACCTTGTCTATTGATTTGCTGCATCATCTTCCTTGAGTCAATTTCCTCTTATACCGAGGGCGGATGATTTCGTCTTGACTACTCAATCATCTATGTGAGCTTCTTACTACATCTAAGCTATGACTTTTTTGACTTCTTACTACATTCATAGACAAAATATAGTCGTCCATCCACGAAATGGCCTTGGTGTCTCAGGTGAACTCTTTATCAAAGAACACTGATGCCGGACGTCGTCAAGACATCGTTCGGTCGACACTGAGGGTAGCGGCTCGGTATCGAATAAGGATCTCTATCGGACGACGACGGCAAGAGTCGTCCAATAATGTGGATGGACAGATATGGATGTAGACAGAAAATGCAAAAATCCTACGTGTAGTACGTGCGAGTGCCGATATGCGGTGGTGTCGTTCTAGAGATCCGACGGGGTCGCCTAGGGTAGGGTCAACCAGACCTCCCGAACCTCTCCCGTGAGGGTCGAGGGCGACTACGTTGCCGAACGGGGATATCCCGCTTAGATGCTCACACTTGTCGGGCTCGCCCGACTCGTACCAGCCAGTTAAGACTCTCACATAAATCGTCGTCCTTTTCTCAACCTGTCTCACTCTCACCTACGTCTAACCCGAGCGCGGAGGAGGCAATATGAAAGTATACTGAAAAAGGTAAGAGACGTAAAGAGCAACAAGGAAGGGTACCTTCGTCGCGTTCGGCGACAGCTATTTCGTAACACAAGATCAGGGCAGCAACATCGTCGTAGGCGCGGGCAATGCTCTATGTGGGTGGTCGTGTCGTGTGCTGGGCTACGGAGGGCGCAACATCCGTAGCACTGGGCACGACGGGGGGCAGAGCTTGGGCATGGCGCGGGCACAGAGTTGGGCGCGGCTCGGGGCGCGGGTCGCTGCGCGGGACACCGGCGGTCGGTGGACGGCGTGGCGCGAGCGCGAGCGCGGGTGTGGTCCGTCGTGCGGGGCACGGGCATCAGAGGTTGGCGCGTTGCGGGCGCAACACGAGGCGTGGGCGCGACGCCGAGTCCGAGTGCGGCCCGTAGCGGCGCAGGCAGAACACGGGGCAGCGTGGTGCAGTGAGGCGGCGCGGAGCGCAGCGAGAGGGTGCGGGCATAGCCGAGACGGCGCGGAGCGCGGCCGAGATGGCGCGGGGCACGGCGAGACGGCGCAGGGCGCGGCCTGATGGCTCGGGGCGCGGCGTGCCGGCGTGGGGCACAGCGAGGCGGCGCGGGCGCGCTGGGACAGTGCAAGCGTAGCGAGGTGGCGCGGATGGGGCGAGACAGTGCGGTGCGGCGTTGGCGGCGTGTGGCGGCGAGGAGGAGGAACGGTGGTGGTGGGGCGTGAGGCAGCGGCCTTCTTCCTCTCCTCTTCTCTCCTTCCCTTCTTCTTCCTTCTTCTTCTTCCTTCTTCTTCGCCTTCTTTCTTCTTCTTCCTCTCCTCAACGAGAATGACTCTTCAACTTCTTACGTTAAAACTTTCAATTGAAATTCAAGAGTAAGTCTGGGGGGGGCGCCCACCCCTCCCTTATATAGGAAGGAGAAGTGGGCCCCTTAACTACAAAAAAGGGGGGGAAAGAAAATAAAAGGGCTTATTAGGCCCACTAGGTAGATGGGAGGGGAAGGTATCCTCATATGGGAACTTCCCCTCGCTACAACGTAGATGAGACGACAAACTATAAGAAAATAAGAAGCGAGTAAATAAAACGATCCGAAGGTGGCATGTCGTCACGCCGAATATCTGAACCCGGGTGTACGCATCGTCACTTTGGCTTGTTGCGTCAGCTGGACGCGTGTCGGCAGCGGGCTCGATGACGGTGCAGGCTCCTCGAGCGACGATCCTACGGTGTTGGACAGTGCCGCGTTATCAAACACCCACTATCTGCCCTTATTGTCGCCACACTAATAGCCATAGGATCAATCAACTTATCGTACAAGTACGATCAGTAAGTGGTATTCTATCCAGGTAATTCGATGTCCATCTTGAAAATACATCGAATATGAATATTTAGAATACATGTTTAAAAACTAGTGACCGCTGTATTATGATCTCATCATAATTCACTATGTCATTGTGTGTGACCCTTTAGGCCCATGTATCATTCTAGTTAATAACTTGAGTGGCCAAATACAAAATATTGACCAACCTTATTAATAAACTATATCAACGTTTAGATTATTTAACTACTAATCAATTTAACCCAATCGATAAGTTAAGTTTCCCACCCGTGGGATGGCAAGCTACACCTCGTGCTCTAGAAGATACAGAGTAATGTTTGAACTCTCTCATGGAACCTTTACCATCATTGATTTCTGTATATGTATCATCCATCATCCATGCAAGACTCTCAAATTACTTAGGGTATGGTTGATTGTCAAACCCTGATTCGTCATTCGATTAGTACTAATGCGTAACGATGATCATTGGAGAACGCCTTCTCCAATATCCTCACTACCCTGTCCAAGGATTTGCTGTATCGTCTTCCTTGAGTCAATCTCCTCTTATATCGAGGGTGGACGATCCTGTCTTGACTGCTCAATCATCTCCGTGAGCTTCTTACTACATCTGAGCTATTACTTGTTTGAATCCCATGATTAGAGGCTCATAAGTCGTAGTTAAAATCTAGTCGTCCATTCATGAGATGTCCTTGGTTTACCATGTCAATGGATTATTCACACAGTTTTGACATGGATCAACTTAATTGTTGTTTAGGTATAATACCATTTAGGGATTCATACGGATCAATTCAGTGATATCTTTCTCCAAAGAGCACCCACTATCTGTACTTATTGTTGCCACACTAATAGCCATAGGATCAACGAAACTTATCATATAAGTAGGATCAATTAGTGCTATTCCATCCACATAATTGGATGTCCCTCTCGACTATCCATCGAATAGAAATATTTAGAATGCATGTTTAAAGACTAGAGATCACTTTATTTCGATCTCATCATAACTCACTATGTCTTTGCATGTATTTATGGACTTCATTATAAACATTGCAGTAGAATAATAATGAACACAATACTTTATTCAATGAACTTTAATGAAACATGGCGGTGTGATTTGGCTTGACGGCCACATAATATCTATCATGACTTGCCTTCAATCTGAAATCTGATTACTTGGCTTCAATCTGTCTCACTTTAACTTTTATGTAAGATCTTCCATGGTGTTGAACCTAGCATATAAAAACCAAAAAAATCATTTCCCAAACCCCTTGATTATATTAATTATTTATTATTATCATATTATTATTATATAAGTATATTATGATTATGGTTAGTCTATTGTGTATTAAATTGATCTGGGTTATATTTTAAAAATGTTATATGATCCTAATAAATTCTTATCTTCTATTACTACTGAAACATGATGTTGATAATTCATTATGACTATTTTATAGAATAATTTTTTATTCTGAAATTTTATTTTGGATTGAGTTGAGATGATTTGCATATTTCATTTCAAAATGCATTGAGCTTGATAGTATGACTTTATTTTGTACTAATGCTGAAAATTTTTTTTGTTTATTTTTTGTTAGTTGGCTTGATCTGTTTTGCATATTTTTGATACCTCAAATCCTTTAGTTTTTCTTAAAAAGTGTTAATTTATATTGATTTTAGAAAATTATTTTGTTCATTGATTTGTGTATTGAGCTGATATGTTTTGCACATTTCATTTTCAAATCCTTTGATTTTGATAATATGCTATTATTTTTTAACATTGTTAGAAAAGTATCTTGTTTGTTTATTTTGTGTTGATCTGATATGCGTATTTCATTCACCAAATTGATCAATTTTAAAATCCAGAATTATTTTCAATTATTGTCTGAAAAGTGTATCGTTCATTGTGTCTGACTGGAACTGGCTTATATGCTTTTTTCTCAAATCCCTGTATTTTACTCCTAATTAATTATTTTTTATAACAGCTGGAGAACTATCATGTTCATTGAGTCTGAGTTGATTATATCTGATTTTCACATTTCATTTCTAAATATACTGCTAATAAGTCACTATTTTCAAACAGTATTATTATAAAAGTATTTTTATTAATACTCTCACGTTGTCTTACCCAAAACTTCTAAATTCTCCAAGATCGAGGGAAACCATGGATATAAGTCGGGGATTTGTCTGCTATTTCTTTTCATTATCAACCATGGTGTAGTTGCCACCCATTGGAGACCCCCTCAACCGTTAAATGTTCATATGATCATATCGATGTACTTTATGCATTGACCCAGTTATACACCTGCTGTACTTGGCCAGAAAATTGAAAATAATGGATGTAGATTCTCCAAGATCATGGGAAGCCCTTTGAAACAAAGAAAATTGAAAATAAGTTTTCTCATTCTTTCTACGTCAAACGACTGCGTTGTTACCCACCATTGAAGAGCCCCCCAAGAATAGGAGAGCCTCTCGTTTCCCCCGGCATCCAACTCAGCCCAACCGACAGCCTCCGCCATAGCCAACCCTTCTTCTTCTTCTTCTTTGGTTCTCCGTCTTCTCTCATGGAGAAGGAAAAGATGAAGTCTTTCATGGATTTCTTCCTCTTCTTCCCCCGTAGAGCGAAGCTTCTGCTTCTGCCTTTGCTTGCAATGGCGGTGCTCTGCGCGCCCGCCGCTGGGAAGAAGTTCACAATTGACGCGCCGCTTCTGACGTCAAAATTGCAGACTAACCGCACGATCCTCGTTGGAACTTCCGGTCACGAAGATTTCACGTCGCTGCAGAAGGCCATTGACGCAGTTCCGGAAGGAAATTCTCATTGGATCATCATCCATCTTCGCGCTGGAGTCTACAGGTGAGAGATCCTCCGAGGAGAACGATATTTGTGGGGTTTTATATTCCTCTGTGGTTTCGCTGAAAAATATGATAAAATGTTCTTTTTCTTCATGGTGAGAGATCCTCCGAGGAGAACGATATTTGTGGGGTTTTATATTCCTCTGTGGTTTTGCTGAAAAATATGATAAAATGTTCTTTTTCATGGTGAGAGATCCTCCGAGGAGAACGATAATGTTGGGTTTTCTCTATGGGTTTTGCTGAAAAATATGATAAAATGTTCTTTTTCTTCATGGTGAGATCTCCTCGGAGGAGATTTATCATGGGGGTTTTTCTCTATGGTTTCGCTGAAAAATATGATAAAATGTTATTTTTCTTGATGGTGAGATCTCCTCGGAGGAGAACGATAATGGGGGGGTTTCTCTATGGGTTTTGCAGAAAAATATGATAAAATGGCCTTTTTCTTCATTGTAAGATCTCGTCGGAGGAGAGCGATAATGGGGGGTTTTCTCTATGGGTTTCGATGAAAAATATGATAAAATGTTCTTTTTCTTCATGGTGAGATCTCCTCATAGGAGAACTATCATGGGAAGGTTTTATTTTAAGGCTACGCTGAAAAATATCATCAAACAATTTTTTTCTTCCTGGGTTCTCTAAAATTATATTCAAATGAGGTTTTCTTCATGGGTAAGCAGAAGAATATGATCCTACGAAAAATTTTCTTCACTGGTTTGCTGAAAAATATGATCAATCGAAGTTTTTCTTCATGGGCTGGCTGAATTATTTGATGAAACGTTTTTTTTCCTCGTGGAATTGTACAAACTGTGATCAAGCGCATTTTTTCTGCATGTGTTCGCTGAAAAGTAGCATTTTCTTCGTGGGTTTCGCTGCAAGGAATGATCACACGAATTATTTCTTCAGAGGTTCGCCGGAAAATACGATCAAAAGAAATTTCTTCAAGAGTTCGCTGAAAACTACGATCAAACAAATTTTTTCATCATGGTTTATTGGAAATATATGGTCAAACGATCTTTTTCTTTAAGGTCTGCTTGAAAAATATGATCAAACGTCTTTTTCTTCATGGGTTCACTGAAAACTGTGATCAAATGATCTTTTCCCTAATGGATTTGCTGGAAAATATCATCAAACTATTTTTGTTCACGGGTTGGCCAAAAAAACGATCATGACACAAATTTTCTTCATATGTTCGCGAAAAAATACGATCAAACGAAAATAATCTTCATGGGTTCGCTGGATCTTTGATAATAACCTCAGGGAGAAGGTGAAAATCCCGGAGAGCAAACCCTATATTTTTCTAAGGGGTAACGGGAAGGGAAGAACCTCCGTCGTCTGGAATGAGAGCTCCACAGAAAACGCCGGCTCCGCAACCTTCACTGTGGAGGCCGACAACGTCGTCGTCTTCGGCATTAGCTTCAAGGTAATCCAAAACTCCAAAACTTAAAAAACTTAAACCGCAGATCTTAGAATCACATGTAGAAAAGTTCGAGGATTTTCTTGCGTTATCTTCTTAAGGATGACTGAATCTAAGAGTACATAATCAATACGTAAAAATCATTAAATATTAGAGATAATAATACATAAATTTATTCGCCAGAGGAGAAACCTCATTGTATCTAGTCCATCCTAAATTATCCCCGTCATTCTTATTCTCAAAACTGTCATGAATGAATCACTTAATTAGGATTTAAACGTAAGCTTATAATATACGATGATACGCGTTGTTTTCCACGAGGGAATGACAAATTAAACATGAGATATGATTGTTTGTTTGATTTGTGTAGAACGATGCTCCGATAGGCGCGGCGGGGACGCCGTTCAATCAGACGGTGGCGGCGATGGTGGCGGGGAACAAGGTGTCATTTTATCACTGCGGGTTCTACAGCCCCCACAACACGCTCTTCGATTACAAAGGGAAGCACTACTACGAGAGCTGCTACATCCAAGGCGCCATTGACTTCATCTTCGGCCGTGGACAGTCCGTCTTCCAGGTGAACTCCAATATCGTTTCTTCGTGATGCTTCTTCATTCTATCTCTCTCTCTCTCTCTCTAGTAAATATATGTATGTATTTGCGTATAAATGGTATATGTGAATGTGGGGTATAAAGGTATACAATACATGCAAATTTTAGATCGTTTTGTGCGTATGACTGTATGAGTTCTGACTTCATACTTCTTTTGATTCCTCTCTCTCTCTCTCTCCGTTTTTATTAAGATGCATGGGGATGTCCAATTACTCATATTATATAAATATATGCGCGTTATACTGTGCATTAATGTTATGGATCTCTCTCTCTCGCTATATATATAAGTATATCCTCCGAAACGAATGTGCATCGATTTCCTTCTTTTGTTCTCTCTCTCTCTCTCTCTCGCCTCTCTCTCTCTTTGTGCCTTCAAATGTAAGATGATCTTGCTACCCGTATAATATAAATATATGCGTATTATACTATGCACGCGTATTTTGTCTCACTTTCTATATATGTGTATGTATAAATCGTTTTGTACAAGTGGGGGCAGATTTCATGCTTATTTTCTTTTCCTCTATAATTCTCTTCTTTGTTCTTTAAATTTTATGGGAGATGTTGTTACCCATATTATATATGCGTGTTTCACTGACTATGCATATGTTGGCTCTCCTTCCCCCTCTCTCTCTAATCTCTATATATACAGCTCATCGACTTCGTACTTCTTCTCTATCTCTCCCTCTTTCTCTTTCCCTCTCTCTCTCTCTCTCTTTGAGCCTTAGAATGTTCGGGGACGATGTTACTCATAATATAAATATTTTCTTATTGTATTATGCGTGCGTAGTATGGGTCTCTGTCTGTACATATATCGTTTCATCCGAATGTGCATCGGCTTCATACTTTGTTTGGTCCTTCTTGCTACCTATTTCTCAATGTGCCTTTAGACGTATGCAGATGTTATGATGCATATGCTGTATACATATGTTTGCTATAAATATACTATGCATGGTCGGTCTCTTTAGTTGTTTTATGTTAAGAACATATCCTGCACGTACAAACTCAGGAATTTTACATTTGCGCAAGAAGGGTTTTAATATATATTTTCTGATCAGAGCTGCGAGATATTCGTGGTGGGAGACAAGAGGACAAAGATTATTGGTTCCATAACGGCCCAGAATAGGCAATCGGCAGAAGACAGCAGTGGGTTTGTGTTCCTCAAGGGGAAGGTGTATGGCATTGGAGGGGTTTATCTTGGAAGGCCCAAGGGACCTCACTCCAGGGTAATATGGTCCAGGACATATCTCTCCAAGACTATTGTTCCTGAGGGTTGGACTAACTGGAGCTATGATGATAGTCTAGAGTGAGTACCTAAGGATATTTACTCTTTTGTCCATCCATCCATCCATCCATCTCTTGTTATTATCTCTCTCTCTCCCCTTGTTATTGTCTCTCCATTCTTTTTTCTCTCTCCCCATGTTATTGTCTCTCCATTCTTTTTTCTCTCTCCCCTTGTTATTGTCTCTCCATTCTTTTTTCTCTCTCCCCTTGTTATTGCCTCTCCATTGTTTTTTTCTCTCTTTTCTGTTTTCTCTCTCTCTCCTCTTGTTATTGTCTCTCCATTCTTTTTCTCTCTCCTCTTGCTTTTCTCATTCTGCTCTATCTTTCTCTATTTCTGTCTCTTTTCTCTCCTCTATTATATATATATATATCTCCCCTGTATCTCTCTTTTCCTCTCTGTCTATCTCTTTGTCCCTCTATTTTCTATTCTATCTCTTTATTCCTCTATTTTCTATTCTATCTCTCTCTCTTGCCCTATCTATCTCAGCTTCTGCCTTCTATCCTAGGACATATTCACACACAATTCCCTCACCCTACGCAGGGAGTTACAATATGGGGAGCACCGCTGCCATGGGCCAGGTGCCACCAATCTGAGGAGAGTTTCATGGGCCAAGCAACTCACTGAGAAGGAGGCCACTCCCTTCGCCGGTGTCGACTTCATCGACGGCCGTGATTGGCTGCCAGTCTACTACGTCGATGATCTCTGAGAGAGAAACAAATCCACATGTTCTATGCAATAATCATGTCAACAAGGACTAGCAATGGCTGTGCTGCATGCTGTCGTTTCAGAAGGATGCCATTTAGAAGTGTGATGAATGAAGAAATATGGCTTATCATGTATGTTACTAGTGAAAGAAATGATGAATATATAAGAACTGTGATGAATTATTACCTTAAGGATGAATCAATGAAGCATTAGAAGAGAGTGGGCATATCCTACACTTAGGATTATACGAATGATGAAGTTAAGAAAACATAGCCGAGTCCATTGCTATATTCATTTTGAGGGGCAGCCTATTGAATCAACATGTAGTCACCTTGGTCCTGGGAGTAACAGTACGTCTCAAAGAAACATTTCTCTTGTGACTCAAGGAATGGACCCTAGTTAAAGTCAAGAGGAGAAAACTTATCATCTTTAGTCTATAATGAATTGTCCCACTGTTATTATCATGACAGACTTCCCCTCCATACATAAGTTAAATTTCACAGTTAAATGAAATATCTTAGTCCCAAAGTTTTCCTAATAGGATCTCTATATTCAGGTATTAAATGGTACATTACATATACAATAATAAAGACTATTTTCCTTATAAGAAATTAAAGCTCAACAACATCACACCTGGTCAATAAATAGTAACCTGATATGCAAGATCACAATGTAATGACCTCATAACTTTTGCTATCATTAGAAGGCATTGAAATGAATCTCATCCGTAATAGAACCATCATAGAAAAAAGTAGATTTCATCATTTTAGATCATAACTCAACCAAGCACTGGTCAGATATACTGATGAAGTGTGAATGGTCAGATATAACTCAACCATGGAAATTACACGTAGCCTGAAGTGGATCATCTGCAGGCAGTGCATCCCAAAAATTCAGAATTAGGAGATCTAAGGATCTCCAGGCAGTCTAAAATTTTATATATGAGAATGTAGTATTTTTTCCTCTGAAGATAACTAATCATACATGCCTGGATTAATGATTTCTTGACCCACATACCTTTTATATATGCATAAACTGGATGCGTACGCACAGTAAGACTTCCTAGGATTGGTGTATACGATGCCTTTCGCATTTCTACGATTTAAAAATGTTTTTGGGAACTGGATGGCACAACTTTTCTCGTTCAATAACCATGTTATCAATTGGTCTGAAAGTTTTTATGCTATAACTTTTAAGTTTATCTTCTAATTTTATTTTTGTAACAGTCCCAAAATATTTTAGGTACAGTCTCAATAGATTTTTATTCCTACCAGATCCTTCATCTCAAAACTGTTTGACGTGCATTTATTAATGTTATGTTATGATTTTGGGTAAGTAGGATATCATCCACATATAACACGAGAATGATGAACTTATTCCCATAGAATTTATATGGTTTACGCATTTGATGAGCTCAACTTTAGGGTGTTAATACGTCTATAAATTAATTCATTAGTAACTTTTATAAAATTTTAGCCGTAATAATATGAATAGCTAGTGATGAGCAAGGGTGATCTCCATAAGGAATGTCAATCAGCGAATTTATTGCTTTTAAAAATGTGATTAGGGAATGTGATGAGTTATTTTATATTTAAATATGGTGAAATGAGAATGAGATAAATAGTGATAGTGTATAAGTAGAAAGATAAGTAAAGTAGAGATTGTAGATAGGTATGGGACAAATTGGATGTTTATGGATGGATATGTATATATTTGGATGGTTGGAAAAGGATGAAGGGCTGTTGAGGAGTCTACCGCAACATAATTGCAAGCAGCTCACTATATATCTTTATGCTCTTCCAGGATCAAGATGATTTTTAGCTGTAGGAGAGCCCCTCTTCTCTTTTGCCTTCCAAATTTATACAACAACTTTTGCCAAGAAACTGAGGAATCATGAAATCACTTTCTTTTACTTGTTCAACAAGTGTAAGATCAATTCCAACATTTTTTTCTTCATGGTTATGGAAATCTATTTATAGATCCAAGGGTATGAATGGATAAATGAGATATACAAAGCTGCCCTTAAAATTTCTGCCTGGACTCTTAGATTGTTAGATAAAGGAGAGCCATTGATTTTTTCCTCTCTCGTCATCGATCCATGTGTTGGATTGCCAACTTGTCACCCGGAATATTTGTATTTAACTAACAATCTGACTCATTTTATACCTGCTCCCATTTTCTACATGTCCTCATTTTCTAAGAACTATCCTTTAAAAAATATCCTCATTTTCTACCTGTGACTGCTCCCATTTTGCAACGAGTCCACACTTTTTTGGACTTAGAATCTACATTAAATGCAATTTTAATTAACCAAATTTTGTGATGCTGACATGTGTCCCGCTTTCTCTTCTCATTTATGAAAATCTAACTATATCCATTGCCTTTACGGTGCTAAGATATTTCTATCATATTTATTGCATTTATTGATAATAAATCGACTCTTATTGCAGCCACCACATTACCTAAAGTATTTTTAAAAGTGAAAGTTTGCTTCTTATGTTTCTCCTATTTTGGCATTGCAATTTTTGATGACCTAATGGCACGTTTTAGAATCATAACTACAGCTAATGTTTGATTTATATCAATTATTATCAATCATCCAAATAAATTGGATAGCAGAAAATTGCGTTCAAAAAGTAAAAAAAATAATAATTAAGTTTCTAAGATCATACCCATCAGCAAAGCAGATGAAAGCCCCGTCAAAAAGTTATCCTTCTTCTCAACATATATATTTATAAATCCCTCTGTATCTTATCCGGTTTCTTTTTGTGTTTATCTGATAATAACTGCAGTGAGGCCCACCGGCCATTAAAGGAAATAGACGACAAACACAAATATTCAATTTCCCACTTGTAGCTTTCACAAATTTGCACTGAAAATTTTCTTTATTTATTTTTATTCAACCTCTTTTTCTCAAATCTGTTGGTACGCCAGAAGTACGTTTTTTTTTTTTTGAACAATACGCCAGAAGTACGTATATTCATTCATTCCTAGACCAATCCATATGGATCGATGAAGAGACAAACTAATAATGGGAATTTTCTATAAACAGAACTAATAATGGGATTTTAATCTTAAAATGCTCGCAATACCTGCATTTAGTCAGGACACAATTTGAGGCATTTTGCAGATTTATTAATCATGGATTAATGGAAAAATTTTAATAAGTTTCCAAAAAATATAAGATACAGACAAACAAAATTAAATTTAAATCATTTTTGGGAGCACATCGACTGGCAGAACCTTTAAGAGATGCTGTACATGAATCACTCACATATTCGTCCGAATTATACGTCCTTGCGATATTAATTGTTTTTGGCTTATGAAATAACAAAACATATTTATCGAAAAATAATCAATAATGGGAAGTTGACAAGGGACATAAACATAATCTCACCAAGAAAAAAAATTATAAACACTGACCTAAAATAGCAAGGATCTATACAGAGATCCTCAGGCAATTCTGCTGAAAAAACACAAGCATGTGGTTTAAATATTTACCTGAGGAAGGCACTTGAGAGTGCTCTCACAAAGAATGAGGATTATGGCTTTCAGGGAGTTCTCCCTGCTTTGAGACGAACTCGTCTCGTCAGAGTGCGGGGGCCGGGCATTTGGCGTCTAATGAACCAAAGTCCAGGGCCGATGGCGGCGCCGATGATATCTCTGCCGCCATCAAGAACTGGCAGCTCTGGTGATCCCCTAGATCATTTGACAGCTTCCTACATAACTGTGGGCAGAAAAGAGAGAAACGGAGATTGTGAGTGTGAGCGTGGGAGGGAGGGAGAGAGAAAGAGTGAGACAGAGATAGAGGAAGAGAGAGAGAGAACAAGAGAGCAAGAGAGAGAGAGAGAGGGAGGAAGAGGGAGAGGGAGAGGGGGAGAGAGTGAGAGAGGGGGGAGAGGGCAGAGATAGAGGGAGAGAGAGTGAAAGAGAGAGGGGGGAGAGGGAGAGAGATAGAGTGAGGCAAAGATAGAGGGAAAGAGAGCAAGCAAGAGAGAGAGAGAGAGAGAGAGAGAGAGAGAGAGGGAGAGAGAGAGAGAGAGTGGGAAAGAGATAGAGAGAGGGACACAGTGAGCACGGAACAGAGGGAGAGAAAGAGAGGGAGAGAAAGAGAAAGTGAGAAAGAGAGAGAGAGAGAAAGGGAGAGGCGAGCAAGTGAGAGAGAGAGAGAGAAAGAAAGGAGAGAGCGAGCAAGTGAGAGAGAGAGAGCAAGTGAGAGAGACAGAGACCAAGAGAAAGGGAGAGAGAGCGAGAAAGAGAGAAAGAAAGGAGAGAGCGAGAGCAAGAGACAGAGAGAGCAAGAGCAAGTGAGAGAGAGAGAGCAAGAGCAAGTGAGAGAGACAGAGCATGCGAGAGGGAGAGAGAGAGCAAGAGAGACGGAGAGAGAGAGAGAGAGAGAAAAACAGGGAGAGAGCGAGCAAGTGAGAGAGAGAGAGGGAGAGCACAGAAGAGAGAAAGAGATCCAGATAGCAAACGAGAGAGAGAGAGAGAGAGCACGAGAGACGGAGAGAGAGAGATAGAGAAACAGATAGCAAACGAGAGAGAGAGAGAGAGAGAGAGAGAGAGAGAGAGAGAGAGAGAGAGAGAGAGAGGGAGAGCACAGACGAGAGAAAGAGAGCCAGATAGCAAACGAGAGAGAGAGAGAGAGAGCACGAGAGACGGAGAGAGAGAGAGAGAAACAGGGAGAGAGCGAGCAAGCGAGAGAGAGAGAGGGAGAGCACAGACGAGAGAAAGAGATCCAGATAGCAAACGAGAGAGAGAGAGATCCAGATAGCAAACACGAGAGAGAAATAGAGAAAGAGAGATAGAGAGGGTGGGAGGGAGAGAGAGGGAGAAAGAGAGATATAGAGATTAAATAATTTCCCACGAGGATCAGGAAACCACCTGCTGATAAAGAGAGAGGTGACCGCTGTATTTTCTCAGCTCCACAACATGTAAGACTGGGCTGACCTCAATAATCTGCCAGCAAGCAATTACAAGCATTAGTATACTGCAGGAGATCTTAAGCTCTTAATTACAAGCATTAGCATACCTCCATTTCCGCAGAGAAGCAAACTGGGCTTGCTGATCCATGGGAAGGCAACCCTATTTTCAACTGAACTCGCAAATAAAATAAGATTAATATTTTTAGATTTTATTTTCATGAATAAAATTATTCAGGATGCACTGAAGTGTACTTTGCTGTGCTTCTTCTGAACATGAAATCCCATGCCCTCGACGATCCTTTGAGCGCCATCGAGCAGCTCTTTAGGCGAGAGCGCGGAAGTGAATCTGATTCTCCGATCAGATACATCCTGAAATGATGAACATTTTTTGCCGATTAGGAAAAGATGGGATTAATGATTTTTTTCGCAAATGAATGCCAAGGTTAGGTTTGGATGTGCCGGATTAAGAACGAATTAAGAACCGCCATTGGATGATCCATCGTCAAATCTGATCGATCAGACCAACCCATTAAGAAGAATGGGCTGATGGGTCCAATCGAGCTCTGTCAAATGGCGAGACTGATAAATCCCACATTTGCAGTTTCTGAAATGAGGAGAGGTAAAAATGTTTCTAGTTGATGATTTATTGCAAAAATATAATTCCTAATGTCAGAGCGGGAGTTATATAGAGAGACCAGAAAGCATGATCAATTTTTTGATCCATCGCACATTCAGATCATGATCATGTGCAATGGATTAGATATCAGATCGATCAATCAAGAGAGACGGGATTGATCAGTAGAAATTCCGATTTATAAAAATTGATATGATCTGATTTGAGCATCAAAACTTTTGGTGGATCGAGAATAAGAGAGAAAATCCAACTGCCAACCTCTAGTTTAGGTTAAATGGTCGTGGAGCTAAATCTCTATTATCTGAGGAATATGATTATGATTAATTTGCAAAGAATAAATGCAGTCAAGATCGAACCTCATTTTCAAAGAAGCCAGAAAGATCAAGGTATGAAGACATCCCTATCAACTCGAATGCGTTGATGAAGTTTGAAACATTTTCATGGTAGCTTGTTAATTTAACCTTTTCAAACTGGAAAAAAACACTCAGGTTAGAACAACATCAAGAGTAAAAAAGAGGCTCAGGAAAAATCTCTGTCATCATAGTCTACCTCTTTGATCGAGAATTCCTCGTGATCCAAATTCAGATCATCATCGTCATCATCGTTGTCTAAGACAGGACTATAACCCTGCTTAAACCAATCATCAGACTTTATCCCTTCAACTGTAATCCTCGACTTCGGATTGGGATCAAGAATCCGTTGGATCAACCTTCTTGCGCCAGGAGACAGCCACTTTGGAATATAGGTTTCCCCCTTGAAGATCTGAGGAAAAAGAAAAGTATTAGATTTAGCCACTGAACAAATATTTAAATCCCCAAATTAAAAAAGAAACATCAGTAGGAGAACTGTTTGCCTTCTGGTAGAGGACTCCAAGATTTATGTCATCAAACGGGAGGTGCCCTGTGAGAATAACATACAAGATAACACCACAGGACCAGATATCTGCAGCAGCGCCATCATATCCTCTGTTTGCGAGGACCTAGAAACAATTAAAAATAAGAAACATATATGTTGAACCGAGGCTCTCTCTCTCTCTCTCTCTCTCTCTCTCTCTTTCTCTCTCTCTCTCTCTCTCTTTCTCTTTTTTCACTTTATTTCTTTCTCCATTGTGAGTGGGCCACGTTCTATAAGTGGCCCACGTGGGAGTTCTTTTTTATTCGAATTTCACTTAAGTAAAATCCCACGTGTGAGCCTTTAAGTGACTCACACGTGGGACCTTGTAATGGGGCCTCTTAAAAGGCCCCAAGCCCTAGCCGTCAAAAGAACACTTCTTTGTTTTTGTTCTTTTTTTTGTCTACAAGACTTTGTCTCAGGCGCCGCCCTTGGCTGGAGCTTCTCCCCTCCTCAACATCTCTCTATTTCTCCCAAACTAACAATATACCAATAAAATCAGCAAGAAAATAATTTTTCAGCGAATCTTACTTCAGGGGCAACATAATTTGGGCTCCCGCATGTTGTATGCAACAAGCCATCACGCTGAAAGTTGAAATTATGGGTTAATGAAGACCGTTCAAGATATTGAATGAAGAATGAATATCGTGTGCTGATGATGACATCTTCATCATCTACAGAAGGCAATGACACTCGTCTCTGTCTGCAGCCAGAATGACAATGACGACTCGTTGTCATCCTCGTCATCATCTGCATCCTTTATGGATAAAATGATAAGAGGACCATAACCTCATCTATCAACAATCCATATATGAATGAATGATGCTGAAACATTCTCACCCTGATGATCACAAATGATGAAGATGAGTCATCATCATCCTCTCGTCTTCATCCGGAGTGCTGAAAATTCTTATGCAGGGTTTAACAAACATACCCCCAGGTGCTGTGGTAAGGCGCTCAGCCCAAAATCTGATATCTTGACATTCCCTTTGGCGTCAAGAAGAACGTTTTCAGGCTGTAAAATAACAAAACAAAAGTGGGAATCTTAAAAATTTTCAACGTTGAGGTTATATTATAATATTAAATTTAACACTTGTTAAAGTTTAGGTTATAGTATCATTGTTTGATAGACAGTCAGTACTCCGATCCCTTTTACTAAAACATTGTAGACGGCTGGATTTTGAGAACAGATCAGCGTTGCAATACATGCCATAGATGGAATTCTAAAAAATATGCAATTCTCATATCAGACTGAGGACGACTGATCCCCACTGTTTCTTTTTTTTTTAATTTTTTATCAAGATTCCTTCATATCATTTCACATGTTGAAATTCCTTCATTCAGGCAGTACTATACCATTAAAATCAACGCAGTGAGGTTCTTTCATTTTATTTTTTACGTATTGAGATTTGGTTCTTACATTATAAGATCGATCCTTTCCTACGTAATAAAACGTTGGCTGGCAGCTGAAAGACAAACTCACCTTTAGGTCTCGATGGTAGATACCTTTATCATGACAATAACTGACAGCATCAACTATCTGCTGGAAAATCTTTCTCGCTTCACGTTCCGAAAGTCTTCCCCCAGATGCCTGAAATAAATATTTAATTTTATTTTATTCTAAACCTAAGGACGTAACGCAGAAAAAAAAGAGAATGCATCAATTTACTCACAATTCTTTCAAATAGCTCTCCCCCCGTCACATATTCTAGGACAATATATATTTTTGTCTTGCTCGCTGAGACCTGAGAAATCAGGAAAAAAATGTTTAAAATCCCGTCCTCTTTCGCTCTATTCTTACGATTGGAGGAAAAGATCTTCAAAGCCCGGGCAACGTTCGGAAGAAAATTCCATTTCCATGAGAAGAATTGGTGATGAACGATGCGCACGTAGTTTCCCAGCGACCACAGATTTCTATTTTGTCGTGTTTCAATTAATTTTTTCCGCTGACGTTTCTCCTTTGTCTTGATCGGATATAATTTTTTCACGGATATACATTAACTGCGGGTCCCCTTAGGACAAGCCAACGGTCAAACAAATTCGATATACCACTTCTCGAATCAAGAATTTTATATTTTAAAATTTTCATGCAGAGATCCCCAAAGAATCCTTCTCAATAATGCTTAGGCAGCTGCCATTTACATTGATTTGGCAGCTGAAAGTGTATTAGATGCTGATTAGCCCATAGTTAACACTCTGTGAGCTTGATATGCCGTAATTAAGGTCGACGAAAATTCATAATCTCGAAGGAAATTAATCCTTATAATTTGACACAGAGATACCAAAGAAAACTTTGTACACTTGATTCAGGGGGACGACTCTCATAATCTCGGAAGAATACTACACTTGATGATCCGAAAGAACCTATACCGCTATTTTCTATGAATCTTTTCATTTAAAAATTTCGTGAACTTTAATTGATAAACTCGGAAGAAAGGAAGAGAACAGATGGTAGAAGACGTCAAAATGGAAGGAAAGAGAGATGGAAAATAAGGGTAGAGAAGAGACCTCATGGAGTCGGACGACGTTCGGATGCTTCAAAAGTTTCAATGTTCCGATTTCCCGTCTTATCTGAAACAGAACTTTTTCATCAGATCTTACTCCACTTCCCTATTCATAAATCCTAGACATTTCACAATGCAGCATCCGAATTGGAATTAATCAAATATTTCATCTATCCCCGCCAAAGTCACGCACACATACACCTAACTAATCGTCGTTCTTGAGATTCTACTCCAGATTCCATGTAATTTCACAAGGAAGCATCCAAATTTCAAATAAAACGATAAGTATCAGTCCGCGCCAAAATTCAGGCACACGCACGCCAACCGTCATTCTTCACAAGGAAGCATCCAAACAATAAATAAAATGACGAATAGTTCATCTATCCGCTTCAAATTCAGCACCAAACTTCAGATCCATAAATCGCACGCCATATTCGTCGTGATTTCACAAGGAACCATCCAAAATTGAAATAAAAAGACGAATACTTCACCACACACACAACTAATCGCCGAATCCTCAGATCTCACTTCAAATTCCATGCGATTTCGCAAGGAAGCATCCAAACTTCAAATAAAATGACGAAAAATCCTTCAAAATTCAGACCTGATCGTCGATCTTGAGATCGATCACGCGCTTCTTGTCGAGGATCTTGACGGCGAATCCGCGGCCAGAGTCCACGTGCCGCGCGAACTTCACCTTGCCGAAATTGCCTTCTCCGAGCGTCCTCCCGAGCTCGTACTTCCACCTTCCTCCTCGACGAGCTCGCGCTTCCTCCAAGCTCGCCGTCGCCTCTTGCATTCCCCTCTCTCCCTTCCACCACGCGCTCGACACCATCACCAGACCTCCCCCTTCCTCTTCCTCTTCCTCTTCTTCTTCTTCCTCCTCTGCTTCCTTCGCTATTTATACTTGCGCCATCGCCCAACCGGTCAACTAATTTTGCGTAATTACGCCGGTGCCCTTCGCATCTTTGACCGGATTCTCCTATGTTTCCAAGATTAATTTTGACACTTCCCTAAGTTTGGATGACGGATGACGGGTCGTCATCCGTCTGGTCTACCTCCGTCGTCCTTGAAACTGATGGGGTGTTATTACTTGACGAAGTCGTTTCCGTCATTAGTCATCAGTCATCCGTCCAAGATGACATGAATGCCGAAGGCTGTTCTGTCCCGTCCCATTCGGCCATCCCCGTCATTCCTCCCATTCCATCCCTTACCGTCGTCTGATGTGACCTTGGAATGGATGACGGAACGAAAGCCTACTTGTCCCATCACGTCCCTTCGTCGGGCACCTGTGATTAACTTTAGATTTACAACCGTCCTCTGTCCGTTCCGTCATCCGTCCCTTATTAAGGTTAATTTTGTCATTTCACTACGTGACTGTCCCACCACGGGTGGTCTTTTAACTCGTCATCATCATTGTCATCGTCATCGTCATCGTGCCCAGCGCTGTTCGTCGGTAAGACCAGACTTTGCTATTGGACCAGTCGCTTTCTGATTTCTCAGAAGTATCCTTCTTTGTCTTTTATCAACCTATTATTCTAATTGAAACTGAGGGGGATGTTTAGAAGTTTTTGAATAAACAACACTAATTTTCCTAATATTGCCCAAGGAATTAATGATGTGTTTCTCTCTCATCTAAATGGAGTCTTTTAAAGCATTGATGATCCAATTCTAAAATATCTTTTATTAAGTCGCAATAAATATGTTTCAATAAAGTAGGGGTTGGATGTTAACATTTCCAGAAATATACAAACAAGGATTCCCAAAATCACGACATATCTTCAAAAACTGGAATCTTTTTAATCTTAATTGTTTTCTGCATGGTGGATTCTTTTTGGGTAATTAATGAAACGTCTTACGATAGGTAGGCTAATATTAAACCATTATTTATACATGGAGTATTTTATTATTATAATTTTTCATGCGGTCTCACACGGCGTCGGCCAGTGAAAATTCATGAGCTTTCATAGAAGGAGCGCAGACACGGCTTTCAGAAACTCAGCAAGACGCGATAAAATATAGAGAGAGAGAACAAAAAAAGAGGGAGAGAAAGAGAGAGACGGAGAGAGGGAGAGAGAGAGAAAAAAAGAGGGAGAGAAAGAGATAAAGAGAGGGAGAGAGAGAGAGAGAGAGAGAGAGAGAGAGAGAGAGAGAGAGAGAGAGAGAGAGAGAGAGAGAGAGAGAGAGAGAGAGAGAGAGAGAGAGAGAGAGAGAGAGATAAAGAGAGGGAGGGAGAGAGGGAGAGAGAGGGAGAGATAAAGAGAGAAAGAGAGAGAGAAAGAGAGAGAAAGAGAGGGAAAGAGAGAGAAAGAGAGAGACGTAAGGGAAAACAGTCTGGCTGAATTTAGATAGGCATTTTTGGAAAGACAGAAATTTCGGTCCGCTTTTTCATAGCCTTTTGTCTGACCTAATGTGACAAGAAGTATAATACATATTTTCATACTAATTTTGACTCTCTCTCTCTCTCTCTCTCTCTCTCTCTCTCTTTCTCCTTACTCTTCATTGCGAGGCCAAAGAACCTCTCTCTCTGTCTCCCTGCCTCTCTCTTTATTTCTCTCGCTCTCTTTTTCTCTCTCTCTCCCTGCTTCTCTCTCTTTATGCCCCTGCCTCTCTCTCTCTCTCTCTCTTTATGTCCCTGCCTCTCTCTCTCTCTCTCGTTCTCTCTCTCTCTCTCTCTCTCTCTCTCTCTCTCTTTCTCTCTTTCTCTCTCCCTGCCTCTCTCCCTCTCTCTCGGTCTCTTTCTCTCCTTGCTTCTCTCTATATGGCCCTGACTCTCTCTCTCTCTCTCTCTCTCTCTCTCTCTTTCTTTCTTCTTCTCCCTGCTTCTCTCTCTTTATCTCCTGACTCTCTCTTTCTTTCTCTCTTCTTCTCCCTGCTTCTCTCTCTTTATCTCCTGCCTCTCTCTTTCTTTCTCTCTTCCTCTCCCTGCTTCTCTCTCTCTCCCTGTCTTTCTCTCTCTGTTTCACTCTTGCCTCTCTCTCTTTCTCTCTTTCTCTCCCTGCCTCTTTCTTTTTATGGTCCGGCCTCTCTCTTTCTCTCCCCGATTCTCTCTCTTTCTCTCCCTGCCTTTCTCTCTTTCTTTCCCTACCTCTCTCTCTCTCTCTATCTTTCTCTCTTTCTATCCCTGCCTTTCTTTCTTTCTCTCCCTACCATTCTCTCTCTTTCTCTCTTTCTATCCCTGCCTTTCTCTCTTTCTCTCCCTGCCTCTCTCTCTCTCTCTTACTTTCTCTCTCACTCTCTCTTCCACTGCCATCATCTGAGAATATGAAAGATTAATGAAGGGACATCTTTCTCTCCTATGTTTCTAGAGAACAGTTTCACCAATAAGTCTGAACCCAGCGAAAGACCCAATAACACATTTCCTCATTTTTATTTCCATTACATGGCTATTTTTCACTTGTGGCACAGTTGAAAAAAAGTGTTTTTTAATCAATAATGGGTTATTTCTGGGTCACATGAGAGAAGAAATAACATAATTTCATTATTAAAGTGTGACATGTAAAGGGAACTACAATAGAAAAGTTAACCAAATATGAAACTCATATCCAATAAAGTCTTTGAGATGATACATAGTACAAGTTTTATATATCAGCTTTGAGGAAGAAAAATACCTATATCCAAAGCTTCTGGCCATCAGATAAACAGAGTTTTGGCTCTATCTTAAAAGAGATTCGACCTCAGCTTCAATGCCCACAGTTTCTTTAAAAAAAAGGTAAAGTACTTTGGATTTTGATAATGATGTTTCAAAATATTTTTTGCTGGTGATATAAAATAGATTTGGATAAAGCTGTGAGAAGAGGTTGACATTTCCAAAAAAATACTACTGATTATGCAGATAGTATTCCCGCTTTTTAACAGTACAAGTTGTTTTGTGTTTCAAATACAAACAAACTGACTATTAAATAACGATATAGTCAAAGGTCGAGACAAGGATTCCCAGAATAATAACATTATCTTCAAAAAACACAATTTTATTAATCTAGTTGTTGAATTGTCTTATGCAAGATAGCTCATTACTTTAGTGTGTTAATTTCTGATGAAAAGACAGAGGATAAACACATGAATATTATACTTTTGCATGGGTATGAACTTTAAATAACGGTCTCACTTGATAACGTGTTCATGTAAGCTCATGAACTTTATGATGCCAGAAAGAATAAAGGCAAAAGACAAAGTCACGAATATTAATCTAACTTTATTGTCCCAGACACATCACAAGCGTTTTATTATTGATTGGAAAGGCTTCTTAGAAAGATGTCATATATTCTAGATATAGAAAGAGAGAGAAGAGATAGGGAAGAAAGTTTGAAGGAATTTTGGTAATCTTTTTGGGCAGACCTGAATTTTAGCCCTGTTTTGTCATAGCCATTTATGCAACCCAATTGGACTAGATTTATGCTAAAATTTAGTAAATTAATCACCAGTAAAAAATATTTTGAAACATCATTATCAGAATCCAAAATACTTTACCTTTTTTCAAAGAAACTGTGGGCAATGAGGCTGGGGTCGAATCTCTGAATTTTATCCCTGTTTTGTCACAGCCATTTATCCAACCTGATTGGACTAGATCTGTACTAAAATTGAATAGTAAATTAATCCCCCCTCTCTTTTCTCTCTCCTAGGATGAAGAGATTTACAATATGGAGAGGAAAGAAGGAAAGAGAGTTGGGGGGCATCTATTGTGCTACTAACAGTATCTGTATCCAATATCCGTTATTGGATATCATGATATCTGTTATCCTTTGAAAAAATGTATTACAGGCTATCAAAACCCATATTGATACAGGCTATAATCATGGTGATGGAAATCTGATTAAAATATTGGATACCAAAATTCCTAGAAGGGGATCATGATATGGTATTGTCAAGTGGATAAGGATAACTTAAAAAAAACGGATCTGAATGATAACTTATTCAATAAAATTGATCTAAATTCCTCTAGAACTCATGACACTAAATTTAACTGATAATTAAATATCATGTAGGACTCCAAAAAGTTATGGAAGTATATTTGAAAGATTCAGGTGCCCAAATATATAGAGCCAAAAGAAAACAATTAAAACAGTGAGAGGGATTTGAATAAACAAATTGAGTTCCTATTCTGAATATTATTATTAAACGATGAATGAGACTGAATTCACCTAATACTCTTAATTTACATTTCCCATCAGTTCAAAACCACTCTTACTCTATGATCATGAGTTCACATATCGAAAATTTTCCCCATGTGACTAAAAAAATGAAATGAATATTTTCTTGTGAGTATGCAAAAATATATCTCACTAATGACATGCATATCATGCTATTGTGAGACAGTGTTCTCACAGTCTAGTTATTTGACAATCATAAATCAATTACACTTTGTTTGGAAAAAGGTGATTTAAATAAATTTAGAATATGATTTTTTTTGGGAACAAAATAAATTTCTCAGGATGTCTCTCTCTTCCTCTTTATCTATCTAACTTTATCTCTCCATATGTCTCTCTCCCCCCTCTCTCTTTGCACTCTTCTGCCTGGAGCAACCGATCATTTTCTTTATCGACATCCAATAATTCTGCAAACTCAACCAAGTCAATCCTGATATTTATCTTTTAACTGAAATGTTGCTAAAAAATCTTTGAGATATATGATAATCACTATGGACACATCGCTCTTTTCCACCAACACTGCTCCAAGAAATATATATTACAAGATTCGTGAAATCTTGTGCAGACCTCATGTCATATCAAATTTCATGCCTGAATTTATAGATATTTCTATAGCCTTTTTATACCTTGATGTACACTATGGACATCATGTTTAAGATGAATCACATGTGTAGATTCATCACAGATTTAACATATTGCCCGATATTTCTGGTTATATTTTAATGTTTATTTTATGCATGACTTGAAATTATCATATTCCTATGATTAAGTTTCTTATTTATTACAATTATTTGACCTAATAAGGTAAACCAATTTGAATTTGATGTTTCATTTAGATCATATGAGTTTCATGTGTTAATGGTGAGGTTTACGGATTTGCATAATAAGCAGGGAAGGAAGTAGCAAAGAGGTGGAGGATAGAATTTCTAATGAATTTATTGTTTCTGGGTGAAACAAAAAGGAAAGCAACACAACATTGGAGCTTGCCTCTAAAGAAAACTCTTCATCTACCTCCAGACCATACGATATTCTCAAAGAAGATCAAAAGAAAAGAATAAAGGCCTAAATCTAATTCATTTTGTTTCTTCTTATCTCTTTTCATAGGCTTCTGATTAGTCTTTAGAGGCAGCTGACAATGGATCTAAGAGAGAAGAGTGGTGGGAGATGCTCCAAGGGTCAATGATAAAGCAAGGGTCCACAACTGCAATTTAATCCCAGCCGTTTGAAATTCTTTCTTCAAAGATCATACTAATCCACCCTTCGCTGTCATATTCTTTAATCAGATGATGGATTATGGAAATGGGGGCACTAAAAACCAATCATATGGTGCCCAAGAGATAATCCACAAGCAACCCATGGGATCGATGATACACTCACATACGCCATTCTCGAGCCATAAAACTGGATTTTATCAATTTTACCTACATCATTTGTTTTGGAACTTTGAAATTGTCAAGAGACCTGTCCCCTGATTAGGAGAGTTTTTTATGAAATGATGGCTTGGTAAGCTAAGGGCGGTTCTGGAGAGGTTACATGGAGGATGCAGGCTGTGGAAGCACATCAAAGTAGGGACAGCAATTGGCAACCCTTTCCCTCGCACTCTGAAATCAGAACAATCGAGTATTTACAAACATATTATGGATAAAATAATTATTCTTATTTTTAATTGGATTGATATCACTTGAATTTTTTTATCAAATATAATTTTCTAATGGAGGTTGTTGGTGAATTTCATATAATATTAGGTGAATCTCTGTTTTAGATTTGTATTCTTTATTTTCTCTGTAACGTTTCCCTTAATAACATCTCAAATAATTACTTAAAGATATGTATTTATACATCTAAACCTTTTCTAATTCTCCTAAAATAATATCATCATTTTCTTCTTATAATTAACTTAATTATCTTTTCATATCCTATTGTTCCTCTCTAACAGTTTGGTTTTATCTCTATTTATATAATCTTATATCTTATTACAAATTAAATATATTCCAAATGCTATATATCTAAGAAAGATATTTATCTTTCTTAGAATACTGTAAACAATTTAATTTTATGCATACTTATATACATAATATAAAAGCAATTCCCCCTCTTAAAAAAATTATACCTATTATTCTCATCCCTCTCTTTTATCTGACTACTATTTTACACTATTATGTCATCCTCTCCCATCTCATAAAATATATAATCTATTTATTGTTAGTCTAAACCTTCCTGTATCCTTATATCCTTATTAGTACTATATTACTCATTTGATCTATATTATTATAAAAATATAATTATTATCGTTCCTAGTATTATCTTAATATCTTCTTCTTCTATTCTATATCCAAATTAGATTTATCTCTAAGCACCGGCCTTATGGAATCTATCTCACTCATCAGTTTTTGAGCCAGAATTTTAGTTTCTATGGATCTTGGGTATACAATGGTACATTTTCCACAACTTTGAATAAAATCTCAAGAAGTCTAATGAGGAAGATGACACAAACCTTGTTTTTGATGCCAGTCGTAGGCAGATAGGTAACTATATAAGAATCCTTGAGAAGCCTCTTGAAACTCCTTATCAGAAAATACTCTTGAACATGAATTAACCTAAGGAACACATGTCTCACAAAGCTAGCAACTTCTAGGGAAACATTCAAAGGTGAATTATATAAATCAGAGGGTATTAAAAAGAGGTTTTCAATGCTAAATATTTCTCCTGATTTATACTTTTATAAAGATCAGGATGCATCCCTTTGCTTCTATATTCACATCCTTAATTAATAAAGATCTAAAAATAGGCACCATATTATAACTAGGCCAGACACAAATTATGGAACTTTTTTACCAAGGCATAGGTGCTAGTTGTAGCAGTAGCACCATATTACAACTACGCTCGATCAAAAAAATGTGTATCTGGACCTATGTATGGGAACCTAATCCTGGATGGTTTTGACTGTATCAAAGAGAAAACTAAGTGGAACACACAATGCAATGCCAACAAGTTAGGATGAAAAAAACAGTTAAAATGTGGTCAATGGCAATAAATCAACACCAAAACAACCCGAAATAAAATGGGACAGGCGAAATCCTTAAAGATATAGAGATAGCTATATAGACGAATAGACAGATTAATAGATACACCAGCTAGATAGATCAAATACATTGAAAGATAGATTGGAAAGATTTATAGATAGATAGAGAGATAAATAAATAAACAAGCAGACACATAAATAGCTAGCTCAGATAAATATATTTAAAAATATAGAGAGAGATAGAAAGATACAGAGAAAAAGCAATAAAGAGAGATAGATAGATAGATAGATAGAGAGAGAGAGAAATAGATAGACAGAGATAGAGAGAGGGGGAGGCATAGAGAGATATATATACAGAGAGAGAGGAAGAGGGAGATGGAGAGAGATATATAGAAAGATAGAGATATAGATAGAGAGAGATGGAGACGGAGACATAGATAGATAAATAGAGATAGATGTATAGAGGGAGAGGGAGAGGGTATATAGATAGATAGATGTATAGAGGGAGAGGGAGAGGGTATATAGATAGATAGATGGATAGAGGGAGAGGGATAAGGAGAGGGAGAAAGAGAGGGAGAGATATACAGATAGATAGAGAGAGATACATAGATAGAGATAGAGAGATTTATAGAGAGGGAAAGGGAGAGGGAGAGAGAGGTAGAGATAGATAGATAGATAGAGAGAAAATGAGGGAGATAGATAGAGAGATAAAGAGAGAAAGGGAGAGGAAGATAGATAGAGAGAGAAAAAGAGAGGGAGATGGATAGAGAGAGATAAAGAGGGAAAGGGAGAGGGAGACAGATAAGTAGTGGAAGATAGATAGATATATAGATTGATAGAGAGGGAAAGGGAGAGGGAGAGAGAGAATTAGTGGGAGATAGATAGACAGAGAGAGATAGAGAGGGAAAGGGAGAGGGAGAGAGAGTAGTGGGAGATAGATAGATAGAGAGAGAGATAGAGAGGGAAAGGGAGAGGGAGAGAGAGAAGTAGTGGGAGATACATAGATAGATAGATAGAGAGAGAGATAGAGAGGGAGACAAAGACATAGTGGGAGATAGATAGATAGATATAGAGAGAGAGAGATAGAGAGGGAGAGAAAGACGTAGTGGGAGATAGATAGATAGATAGATAGAGAGCGATAGAGAGGGAAAGGGAGAGGGAGAGAGAGAAGTGGTGGGAGATAGATAGATAGATAGCGATAGAGAGGGAAAGGGAGAGGGAGAGAAAGAAGTAGTGGAAGATAGATAGATAGATAGATAGACATATTAATGGATAGATAGATAGATAGATAGACAGACAGATAGAGAGAGAGAGATAGAGAGGGAGAGAGAGAAGTAGTGGGAGATAGATAGATAGATATATAGACAGATAGAGAGAGAGAGAAAGAGAGGAAAAGGGAGAGGGAGAGAGAGAAGTAGTGAGAGATAGATAGGTAGAGATAGAGAGGGAAAGGGAGAGTGAGAGAGAAAAATAGTGGGAGATAGATAGATAGAGAGAGAGAGATAGAGAGGGAAAGGGTGAGAGAGAGAGAAATAGTGGGAGATAGATAGATAGAGAAAGATAGAGTGGGAAAGGGAGAGGGAGACAGAGAGAGGTATAGAGAGAAAAGGAGAGAGAGAGAGAGAGGTATAGGGAGATAGATACAGAGAGAGAGAGACGGAGATAGAGAGAGAAAGGAAGAGAGAGAGGGACAGGGATTGATTACTGAAAAGTGACCCGAACTTGTATTTTATCTGTTAGACTTACTAAATCTTTCGTTCAGTTCCACACTCTCTGCCCGAAGGAGATGGCCGGAGCTGCCATCGCCAGCTCTCGACATCTTCTCGCCTGGCGACAATCCCGCAAATCTTACACATGCAGAAGTTTCCTCTCGGTGAGTACCCACCTCCCCAAGCATCGATCTTTCAACCCAGATCGTATTTTTTGCGTTGGGCTGATGTTTGAATGAACCTCGGATTGTTAGTGCGAAGCATTGAGCTGGGCGGATGAGAATTTCTCGATGGGTATTCTCGATTCGTCGAAGCAGCTTCATAAGTGGAAGATGATCATTGCTTACGATGGAACCGCATTCGCAGGTCAGTGTTTCTCCTCCTCCGCATCATCAGCTAACCGTTTCTTCATTGTGGATATTGAGGATTTGAAATGGAAATTAAAAGGTTTTAAATATTTTGAATGAGAAATCGCCGGCTAATTCAGATTTTGATGTTTCTAGGACGGAATGGTGGATCAATGGAACCTTGAGGAAATGAAATTGTGCCAGATTTTGGATCACCTAGCATAATTATAAAGATTATCACCGAGCTGGTGTCATGGGTTGTAAAATTTTTTATCCGGGATTAATCAAATATTTGATGGAATCTCTCCGTCGGAAGTTTGTGCCCTTTCTACTGCACGGAAGTCACAGAGCAATGTTCTTTTAGACTATCTTGTTTTATATCTGTATCATTGATGTATAAACCACAGTTCGGAGGATATATGATTGCTCTATTGCTTAGAATATTTATAAGCTTCGTAGTATTTATTTAGATTGAAAGGCGGAATGTTTTTGTTTCAAACACCGAGGCGAACTTCTAAATTCGTATCTGCTTCATTGTCAAGATTTTTAGGATGGGAAACTGGACCAGCAAAAAATAGGAAAAAATAAAGAATTTATGTGTTTTTTGTGCTTGGAAAATTTTTGTTTTGGGTCTAGTGAATTTTAAAATTTTAAAAATAACTTAGCAGTTGTTATTTATTTAGAAATATGGGTATCTTAAGAAAATAGAGTGTCTAGTTTCTGGTAGTCAGATAGAAGAAACATTTGCCTCCAAATCATAATTTAATTTCTTGTATCCTGTTATCTCTCAATACCTCCGGAAGCTAGACAATTCTTATTGAACACTTAGAAATTTTTTTTTTGTAGAAACTTCATAAAAAATTATAAATTAAGTCTTAACTTAAACATAAACGAAGCAAATAAAAAACTACGTCAGTATTAGGGACAAAATTAAAACGGAAATGTATTCAGATACATGCATTTTTTAACATGTTTAGCAGAATTTTCCACTTATAGTTTATTTGGATTTTCTAATTCTTGTTCCTCGGTATTATGGCATTCTACCTCGACCTGACATCCGTTTTAGGTTGGCAGTATCAAGAGTCAATCCCAACGGTACAATGCATCATAGAAAAGGCCTTAATACGCATTACAAAGCTTGATAGAAAGGTTCTATGTCTTGTCGGCGCAAGCAGGACAGATGCCGGCGTGCATGCTTGGGGCCAGGTTTGGTTATTTGTGTCATAGATTTTCCAGAAAAATATTTAGCAACAGGAGAATTTATCCGCCAGTTTCTTTTATCATTACTTTCGCAATGTTTAGTATATTTTGTTTTTGTTCTATGAGTTGTAGATAGAAATCTTAAAGCAGGCGCCGAGGGATCTGTCAGGTTTATAAATCCACCCATCACAGAATTTGTATTAGAACTGGTTTCTACACTTATGCATAACCGTATGACTAGTGACTCAATTCCAAGCCTTAAAGAATCATTTGATTGCAGTATCAAATACATAATAACCTTTAATGTAAAATTAAATAGGTGAGTTAGCCCACCTAATGTGACCCTATACTTGGTTGTTTTCAGGTGGCTCATTTTGAAACAACTTCTAATTATGAAGACTTGGAGGACTTTCATACTGCTATTAATGGCCTTCTTCCTCCTGATATAAGAGTGAGGGAGTTCTGCCCGGCAGGACCCCAGTTCCATGCCCGTTTCTCAACGGAGAGCAAGATTTACCACTACAAGATATACAATGGACCCGTAATGGATCCGTTTCAGACCCGATATGCCTACCATTGTGCCTACAAGCTCGATCCCTCTTTAATGAGGGAGGCTGCGCAATATTATGTGGGAAAGCATGACTTCACTTCCTTCGCAAATACATCACGAAACGACAGAGTTATAAACCCGGAGAAAGAGATTTTCCGGTTTGATGTTGTTGAAGTGGTAAGTGGATCTTGAGATTTCTTGGCGTTTTTATAATCAAATCTGAAAACGGCAAACATTGAAATGATGACCCCACTTCTGAATGTTGCTTTTACTAATTCCAAATTGTTACAGGGCCCTATTCTACAACTTGAGGTTGAAGGCTCTGGTTTTCTTTTCCGGCAAGTGAGAAACATGGTAAACGCTAATTATTTATCATTAAGTGTTTCATTCGTTGTTTAACGTGATAAAATGCAAATTGTTATTCATAGAGACTTTGGGTAGGTCTCCATGAGGGATGATTACTCAAAGTTACAGAGAGAGAATAATGGTTACAGGCTTGGGTCTGAGTTTTAACTGCAGTATGATACACCAATGTAGTATTAATGAACTATTTTCAATAAAATCCAAGAATTCACGAATATCCTCAAATGTGAGTTTGAACTCAGTGTGGGAAAATGGATAGACGAACAATAAGGGAGTCAGATGATCGGGGCGGCTCCTTCCTCCTTGTAGGTGGAGCTCCTTACTACTCGTCATCACTCCTCTCCAGATCAACGGCTTTGATACGCGTCTCTGGCCTTATTTTGGCACAATCATCACCGCCTGTGTTCAAGAAAAATGAATCGATGTCTCCCCTCCTCGTAACTCCCTCCTTATTGATAGGGGCTTGGTCCTTGGTCAGGTCGTGCAGTCAATGGGTCGTTGACCAGCTCTCTTTTGGTATTTTCTTGAAAAGTACTTATCACAGCATCAAAAACTTCTTGTCTGCCTGAAAACCAAAATGACTGAAATACCCCTAATTAGGGCTTGGCATCCTAATGTGATATTTATTTGTATGTTGCGACATTTTCATTTTCTTGGTATCATCTTGCTGCATAAGATTCATTCTCCTTTTTTTTTGGCAGGTGGCTTTGTTACTTCAGGTGGGAAAAGAAGCCCTTCCTCCTGACGTGGTTCCCACGATTTTGGCTGCAAGGGATCGTAGAGTGCTAGCCAAGTACGCACTTCTTGCCCCACCCCATGGACTGTGCCTCATTTCTGTCAAATACAGAGAAGATGCCCTTAAGGAGCAGCCTGTCACATCCAGTTTTGGCAGGATCCGCACTATGAGAAAATGCAAGCTTCCATTCTATTAATTTTGCGTTTGATTGATCTCATAAGGGTTTAACTCTTAGCGAATAGAGTATTTAATTGAGACCCACCATTCGGGTCACTGGATTTACATTGGAGAGGCATGTCTTGAACGGGTATAGATATTGGACATATCATTGCTAGTGATGTTAAAGAAGATGTAAAAACTTGATGACCATGATATCAGTAGTTGACAATGGAATGAAAAGTTATGAAAATCTTTAAATATTGTATTTTTCTTCCGAATATGTTAAATGACATCTCCACACACACTCTCTCTCTACTCTCTAGTTCTCTCTCATCTCTCTCTCTCTCTATCTATTCATCATTCTTTCTGCTCTCTAGTTCTCTTTCTTCGCTCACTTTCTCTACTCTCTATTTCTCTCATCTCTCGCTCTATCTATCCATCTATCTTTCTACTCTCGAGTTCTCTCTTTACTCTCTTTCTCTACTCTCTATTTCTCCCTCATCTTTCTCTATCTATCCATCCGTCTATCTCTCTTTTGGCACCCATCATTATCATCATTGTCATGATATTCAATATCCTCTAGTCCTCATCATCTTGCATATCTCTCCATCTATCTATCCATCCATCGATCTCTCTTTCCGCACCCATCATTAACATCCTTGTCATGATATTCAGTATCCTCTCATCCTTATCCTCTCTCATCTCTCTCTATCTATCCATCCATCTATCTCTCTTTCGGCACCCATCATCGTCATCCTTGTCATCATATTCAATGTCCTCTCGTCCTCGTCCTCATCCTTGTCCATGTAATCGCCTTGCCTAATCAGCCCTTCCTTGATTCCTTCCTCATTGCCAAGTTGGTCGTTTGTGTTTCAACTTCTTTAATGTTCTCTTTCGAAAAGGGCTACAGATAGTTAAAAAAATCCCCCCTTTCCAAGAGCACTAAACAGAATGGCAGTCAAACCCAACGAGGACTGTTACAGACCAGCAAATGAATCCTCTTCTCAGAGCTTCAACCATATTTCTATTTCTTTAGAAAAATTGGGAGGAAGCTGTTACAGACAACTGAAAGAAACTAAACTCTAGTTCAGCGTTAAATTTACAACGCTTGAGGGGTTTACGGATAGAGTACTGAATAAGACTCAAGGGAGGTAAGATTTCCAACAAGATAGTGCTCTGGAGAGAAGAATCTAAACCCATTTCAGATCAGGAAGTGAGGAAAAAGCTCAAAATTTTTGTGGGTTACAAGGATAAAACCTTATGTTTCAAAAAATCGCAGCTCCACCATGGCCTCCTGACGCTTTGGGGAGTACCAAGCTGTTGCCCTAGCCGAGCCGAGGACGTGCATGGCGTATTCAAGGGCAAAAAAGTGTTCTTGGCTGTGCGTCAACCTCCCCTGACTCTTCATCAGATCAACCCCAAATCTGGATTCAGCTCGGAAGCTGACTGGCCCAACAAGCTACAATGCCTCACAAATAAGAATATATCATACCCCATTGCTAAAAATTAGAAAAAAGATGATTTTTAGATAATGGGTAGATTCTACCTGCTGCTGAAAGGAGAGGGTCAAATCTGGGCAGATTGAGTAGACTGCATTTGGGTTGAAATCACGACCTTTGATATTGTCTCTGATGAGATGGAAGGAGCCGTGGAGGAGATTGGTTACTGAAGGGCAGTCCAGGCGTGCCTGAAATCTTGTTAGATCGAGAATAAGTTTCTGAAAATGCCCGATTTGGCCTGTGCAGGACACTGCAGCGTAGGAATCTGCAAATATGGACGATCTTTTTTCTGAGAAAGATAAACTTAGAGGTTTGAAATCATGAGATTGCTCTTCCTTGCAAAGGCCGACGGAATTCTCTCCCATGAACGCACAAAGGGCAGCGCCTAAAACAATCGAATTCGCAGAATTAGAAATTGAATCTAAAACAGTAAATGTAAATATCCGTTGGCAAGAGAAAAAAAATTGCTTGCTCATCCATCTACACCATTTCTACATTAAAATACCGCATAAAATATTATTCCACAAGTAAAAACTAATTGTCAGAAATGAAGGGTACTTTGGAAGGCAAGAGGATCTAATTGAGATAAAGTAGTCGCATTTTTCCAAATGATTCCTCACAATATTCATAATTTCTTCCTCATCTAGATACCATTATTATTTACCTGGAGTAGGAAAAATTAATCCTTGTAAATAGAACAGAGAAGGGAGTGGATATCCACAATATGATTATGCACAGAGAGGAAATAAATTAAGGTAGATGTACCAACATAATTTAAAAATATTTTTTCAGGCCATAAAGAAATCACTGCAACATCATGAATCGCAAAAGCCACGAAAAGGAACCACTACACTTAAATATAACAGCGAAGCAATATCAATAATCTATTTTCAACCACAAAGATACAATAACATTCAACAGTGGCGAAGCAAAAAAACTCAATTCAGACCACAAAAAGACAAAACTGATTAACGATGATCGCAGCAAGAGTACGGTGGAAAATATTGTACCCTACAGGAAGGACTAATTTTCATCCGTGAAGGAAATATAGTCATGAGGGTACTGTGGGCTGCCACAACATTCATTTGAGGTAAAGCAATCACACATCACAAATAAATTTCCCAACATAGTGTCCTAACCTGGAGACCATTATCATTCATCTGTAAACGGAAATGAAAATTCCTTGTGAAGAAAAAACAAAAAAAAGAGACGGCGTCTCAAAATATAATTATGCACACAGTGGGAATAAATTGAGTCCGAGGTACAAGATAAATAAATGATGAATAGTTTTTATGGCCGCAAAGAAACTACAACAAAATCATAAATCAATTTCTGGATCACAAAAATCTAAAATTGCGGCAACAATATCATTAATCAATTTTCAGATCCAAAAAAGGGCAAACAGCTTAGTTTAAAATTTGCCGCAAGACTAACAAAAAGGCTTACCGAGGGTCCCAGATACAGAAATATGAGGATCACATTGAAACACGTCAAATGGTTGCTTCATCTTCTTCATTCCATCTCTCTTTCTCCAAATATCAACACTTTTCTTAATGGAGACCACAGCTTTGGCACAAAATCCCGGCAGAAGAGATGGGGGTGCTTCACTAGATTTGGCATGGCAGAAGCTTCTGGGCTGCCCTTTGTTTTGTTGCAAACAGAAATGGTAACCTGCTCCTGAAGTTGAAGGGGTTGAAGCTAAGTCAATGGCCATCGACAAGGGCACATCCCAATAAGTCCCATCCCCTGAAGAGTAAAGACGAGGGGATGCAGCTTCCATCACCAGATCATGTCCAGGAAACTGCAACCGCACAAAAATGAAGATTATTTCAATTTTAAGGAAGTTCTATGTTCATTTTAGTTGAGCTGGAGGAGAAGATTTAACTACATCAACATGGCATCCATTTTAGTTGAGATGGTTGACAAATTACAGATGACATCAGCATCATCGACAGACGTCAAAATCATCAACGCCTATGTCATTATCAACAAGGCCAGTCGATGTAGATGATGAGATTGACGTCGAAGTGGTTGACATTTTTTAACTAGAATGTTAAATAGTTGGGTATGACCTTGATGGCCAGATGATGACTAAAATCTGCAAAATCCCATCAACGTCATCAACCACCCTAAAATTAGTCGACAAAATCGTCAAATTCAATGAGGGTCGCTAACGTTGATGTTAATATTGACAAGTATCCAACACTAATGGCGCCTTGAACATATGGGTCATCTTAGAATTTGTGCTCTTGAAACCAGCATTGGCGGACGATGACTACTTCACCACCTTTCGCTTCATCTCTAAATTTTTGCCATCGTCGTCATCATATATGGGTGAATTGGACGAATGATGATGATAATGACCAACTTGTCACTGCTGCTTGGATAATGAGGATGCTAATGCTGATGCTGATGAGTGCTGCAACCCTGATGATGATGAAACACTGTCGTCTGATGGACATCGATTAGGCATCATACTCATTGTTGTCGCCATCATCATCATCATAAGTTTTTGAGAAGTAACAAAAGATTACTTATGAGATTCAGGAATGAAACACAGGAAGGAAAAGGTCTGCTTCATCTACCGCAGATGCTTACTTGATTTAAGAACAAGAAGATCCTAAGATGAGGAATGACCAATCCAGTCAATGCCAGGCCAGGCCAGAGATGATTGATAGTAAATATATTCAACCCTGCATATAATTCTATGAAAACATTAAGGATGGTTTTTTCAAATAGAAAAAAGTTACTGAAATATCACAATTTTTGGGAATTCCAGGCAAAGACTAGACTGGCCATTACTCATCTCAGGATATTCTTTTTCTTGAAACAAGTAATAATATGCAAGAGACTGATTGTCGACAAATTCGATGAAAAATTTAAGATATTGCCTTGTGTGTGAAGACGGCTTTGTTCCTGTAGCCTTTTCCATCCTCATCATCTCCGTAGGCCTCAAATAACAGAGATGAAGACCGTGAAGCCACGAATTCAGTCCCAAAACCTCGACGGTAAGCATCCATGGCCAATGCTCCCACATTTCTGATCCAAGAGACGGCTCCATTGCTGCCGCTGGATCCGACTTCTTTTGACTCCAGCTTCTTCAAAAGAGAGACAAACTTCTGAAGATGAAATTGCTCCATAATTGTCACCGACCTGCTCAGATTTTGAATTTAACTCAATTAAAGCTAACTGGAGCGAAACAGAATCCTGATATTTTCATCAGCAGTATGTGATTTTTAGATTGGGTGAAATCCAAAGAGTATGTGATTTCTATTTATCTATCGATCATTTTTTTCTCTGTTGATCAGTCTTTATAATTTTTCCGTCAGTCTATCCATCTATCCATTTTTACATCTTTCTATCTCTTTTCTATCAGTCTATCTCTTTTTCTATCCATTTATCTATTTCTACTCCTTACTGTTTCTTTTCCTTTCTCTCTATCTATTTTTCTATCCATCTACCTATTTTACATCTTTCTGTATCTTTTCTATCAGTCCATCTCTAAATTTCTGCAATTTTCTATTCCTTTTTCTCTCTTTTTCTATCCATCTACATACTTTTACATCATTCTTCTATACATCTATCTTTCTATCAATCTATCTATTTTTCTTTCTTCATTTCTATGCATATTTTTGTCTATCTACCAATTTTTTATATCTATCTCTTCATCTATCTATTTTACTGATATATCTAACTATTTTTCAATCAGGATAGTATCAAGACATGCATCCTCCTATGTATCTATCATCTTCATCGCTATCTACCTACCTATTTATTTATCAAAACATGTTTTACTCCATCAACATAATCTATTTATATATAAATATAAATCTGTCAATCCATCTACCATCTTTTCCCTATCTATCTTTCTTTCTATCAGGTGAAAAATGAGCTGAAGAATTCATTCCATGGCTTTTATATTAGCAGACGCCTGGATGACCAACATTGGATGGTCGCCGTCGGTCGGAGGTTGAGGTCGGAGGTCAACCGACGGTCGCCGACGGCCCTCCCCGACGGTTCCCCGTGGTCCAGCCCCCAACGGTTCCCCCGTCGGGGATCCATCGCCCGCGGCCCCCCCCGTCGACGATTCCCCCGTCGGGGGTCCAGCGCACGCGGCCCCCCCGCCGACGGTTCCCCCGCCGGAGGTCCAGCACCCGCTCCCCGGGGGAGGATGCCCGCCGCCACACAGGACGGCTTACTCGGGCGGACCCCCAACCTCCCAGTACCCACTACGGCGACAGCGGAATTCACCGCCGAGCCCCACCCCTCATTCTCTGGCCGAAGGCGAAGTCACCGGCGCCCCCAAACAGCCCCGACAGTCGGACGGCTACCTCCAGCCCCCCCTGGAGGTAGCACGGAACGGCGACTCCGCGCGCGGGGATCTGCGCCCTTCCGATCGCGTGATGTCGCCCGCATGAGACGCGGTCGTGGGGCGGTCCTCGAACACCCACGCCACCCAGCGCGGGCCACGGTGTCCACGACGGACCACGTGTCGCGGGCCAGGGCGAGACAGGAGCCGACCGAGTATGGCCCTCGCGCCCGGGGACCGCGACATCGAAGGCACAGCCCCTGCCCGTGTCGTGGCCGGAATAGCCCGACGCGTAGACAGACACAATGCTCAGCTTCGCCACGGCGACACCTGGCGCGACAACGGCCATCCCCTCCGACAGTTTTGACAGCTGATCGGGGGAGGCCAGGGCGGCGACAAGCCCAACAGCCACCAAGGAGACCCCATCCGACCCGGCCAAGGCGATACAGTCCTCGGGCACCTGCACCCAGCCGTTCTCGTACACGTCTGCAGCGCCGTCCTACACTGCCCCCCCCCCCCCCAGCCGAGCGCACCGAAGTAGATTCGGGTTCAACCGCCATACCGGCACAGGCGGTCTCGTCACAGCGGCGTCAATCCTATGCAGAAGCAACTAGAGCAACGCTGGCCATCTTGGGCGATGAGGACGAGAAAGCGGGATGGACTACAGTACAATGCCGCCGACGTCGCCACCCGCCGGTTGATCTCCGGGCCGTCACCAGAATGGGCGAGCAGCGGTGTTTTCGGTGCCTCTCACGAGGTCATATGATTCGGGAGTGCCGGGAACCGGTTGTCTGCTGCCTATGCCTCCGTTCGGGGCACCGCCAGGCCGCCTGCCCGAACGCACGGATACGCCACCGAGCGCCTGTCTCGATTTGGCCCCCACCAGACCTGCCTATATTCTGCTTGGTTGGGGTGGCGCTTAGTGGCCGGCCAAAGGAGGAACAAGTGCTGCAACACCTCCAGTCCCAGTGGCCAGACATGGAGAGCGCTGATTTTCATCAACTATCCTCGGGGGATTTCTTCCTGCGCAATCTGACGAGGGCCACCTTCCAGGCATTATGGGGACGGGAAGAGGAAGTCAACGGAGGCGGCCGAATCCTATGGCGCAAGCCGACTCCTGCTGATGGGACGAACGAATCCAGCCAACATACTGTGTTTCTTGAACTTCGGGGGATCCCGTTCGGACGCCGGGCATGGGTGCACCTAGACAAGATTACACGGCCTATTGGTTCCCTACGACGGATCATCTCTACCGGCCTCAAGTCAGGCGACCCGAACAGCGTTGCAGTAGAGATTGCAGTCCCCGCGGGGGCGATCATCCCGCCGGCAGTCGTCTTCGAAGGGGATGAGACCGTCTTCATGGCCCAGGTTGTTGTACCCCCTCCCCCTCCGCCGCCACGGTCAAGCCCCGGTCGCCAGTCTCATCTAACTCAAGCAGCCCAAGACTGCGGCCCCGAGGATCCGTCGCTGAAGGCAGACAGTTCCCATTCCAATGGGGAAGGGACCAATCCTACCCCTGCGGCAACTCATCGAAGCAAGACGGCGTCGCCCCATAAATCCCCGACAACAGCGACCTCATTTCCAGCGGCTGCAGTCCCTACACCTTGGCCGGAACCGTCGCCACTAGCGATGGACCAGTCGCCGCCCGTCCAAGTGGTGCAGCAGTATAGCACGGACGCGGGGAGGGTGACTCCCGCTCCATCAGCCGTCACGAGTCTGTCGACCTCTCCCACCTCGGAGATTGAGATCCCCATCGCTGCCAGGGGGACAGTAATGTCGGAGGGGGGCACGGCGGCAGCTCCCCCGCTAGTGCTGCCTCCGACATCTTCGCCGGGGCCAAGCTCAGACCTTGCTACCGGGGACCCGGACCACGCTCAGCCTCCGGTGACGGACAGCTATCTGAGACCCGCGTTGACCCAGCCAGCAGGCTTGGGCGATGCAGGTGAATGCCTCCACGGAGAGGACTGGGACCACAGCAACAGGGTCATCCGGGCGGTAAACATGGGGAGTGCAAAGCGCATGCTAGAGGCGCAGCATCGATACTACAAACGGAAGGGCAGCAACCGGAAACCGTGCACGATCATGTCACGACAGGAGGTCACCACTTACCTGGAAGAGATCAACGGGACCACGGTCCCAGCTGCAATAACTCCAGGCGCGGTCAAGATCGCAGAGGCGGCAGGGGTACACCTAGTGCCTCAGCTTGACGAGGTCCGACCGGTTTCTCCATGAAGTGCGCCTCGTGGAATGTTCAGGGGCTCCGGGATGCCTGAAGGCGAAGGATCATCGGCCAGTATCTCCGAGAATGGGGAACTACAGTGGTCTGCCTCCAGGAAACAATGCTGGAAACGTGTGATGCGCACACTTGGAATGCCGTGGGGCAGGGGCATCTACAGGGCTTCGTGGCACTTCCGGCCACGGGCCGAGCCGGAGGTGTGATGGTGGCATGGTCAGAGGACCTTTACGAAGAAGCTGATCGATGGAGCGGGCGTCATCTGGTGGCTGTAAAATTGACATGCCGCACGGACGGATGGCAATGGGTGATCATATCGGTGTACGGTCCGGCGTCTCCACCCAACCGAGTAGAGCTATGGGAGGACCTGGAGTCGGTGGCGGGGCGATTCCGGGGGCTCCCCCTTCACTTCGGGGGGGGACTTCAATGTCACCCTAGAAGCTGGAGATCGGCCGAATGGCGCGGGGGGGCGCGACTATGGGTCACAACAGCTTTGGGACTTCATCTCCACCGAAGGGCTCCAGGAAATGGGCCTGTCAGATTGCACATATACGTGGCGCAGCTCGGCCCATCCACACTCCCTATCGAGGCTGGACAGATTCCTCTGCTCGACAGAACTCATGGAGGCCTACCCGTCGGCCGAGGTTGTGGCGTTGCCACGACCGCTGTCCGACCACTCGCCTATTGTGTGGCGGCCACGGACGGATGGCCGGCAATCCACTTATTTCAAGCTCGATAGATCAATGCTACGAGAAAACGGGTTCCGGACCGAAGGGATTGGTGGGAGGCATGGCAGCACCCCTCAGTCGTAGCTTGGGATCTCTCTGCCAAGCTGCCCGACCTCCGCTCGTCTCTAAAGGCGACCCAAAAGCAGAGGAGAGTGGAATGGAGCCGCCGTAGAGATGCATCCTTGATACAGGTAAAGCAGTGGGATGACATCGAAGATAGCAGGCCCCTCACGGGGGCGGAGATGCAGGAACGGCGCCGACACAAATCCGTGGTGACGGAAGAGGACTACAAGCGGGAAATGGATTGGCAGCAACGTTCGAGGCAACTTTGGCTCAAAGAGGGGGACGCTAACACCAGATTCTTCCACATGTGCGCCAGCGGGCGGCGAAGGAGGAACCGGATTGCGAGAGTCCGTGTGGGGGGCACGATACACACGGAGGTGACAGAGATAGGCCAGGCTCTTGCACGGCATTTCTTCGCCGTATCTCGGAAGGGACCTAAGCATGTATGGCAATGGTCGGGCCGCGGCGCAGCCACGCTGACGGAGCCCCAAATACAAGGGCTGATTACTCCATTCACCGAGGATGAAGTTGTGGCGGCTATACGGGGCCTCAATACCGAGGGGGCCCCCGGACCCGACGGCATTCCGGTATTCTTCTACAAAGAGTTTTGGCCATCTGTCGGCCCGGATCTGATGCAAACCATGGCACAATTCTGGAGGGGGGAGTCCAACATGGCTCGGCTTAACCGATCCCACGTCGTGTTATTGCCTAAAAAGCAAGGAGCGGAAGATATTGGTGATTTTCGGCCCATCTCCCTCTCTAACTCCATCTATCTCATCGTGGCCAAAGTGCTGGCTAATCGCTTGCGGGAAGTGATTGATGGACTCATCAGCCCCTGTCAGTCCGCCTTCATTCCGGGCAGGATGATGACGGACAGCACCGTCCTGGCGGGGGAAATGGTGTCGGCATGGAAGCGCCGAGGAACCACTGCATTCCTATGGAAGGTGGATTTCGCTAAGGCGTATGATTCCTTGGACTGGGGTTTTTTGTGGGCGGTGCTGCGTCGGCGAAACTTTCCCGAGATGTGGATCCGGTGGGTGAAACTATGTGTGACAACCCACTCCTTCTCCATTCTGCTTGATGGGCGACCCGAAGGGGGATGGATCCAGCCACAACGTGGGGTTCGACAGGGATGCCCGTTGGCGCCACTGCTATTCGTCCTCGCTGTGGACGCCTTAGCCATATGCACTCAGCAGCTCTGTGGGAGGGGACTGCTCCAGGGATTCCAATCTCCTAGCCAGGCCCAGGGAATCCCGCTATTGCAGTACGCCGACGACACGATATTCTTCATCGAGGGATCGGCTGAGGCGGCGGAGACCGTCTCCACTTTACTTGACTTGTTTGCTGATTTTGCAGGTCTTCGTCTCAATCGGCATAAATCGTCGGTTGTGGGATTTGGCATGACATCGGAGATGGAGCAAAGGTGTGCCGCCATCCGCTACCTGGGGCTCCCGCTCTCTGGGGGGCAGATCCGAGCCCGAGACTGGCAACCAGTTATTGATAACATGGAGAGGCGCCTGGAAGGATGGAAGTCAAGGCTGTTGTCCAAGGGGGGGCGGCTGGTTCTCATCAAGGCGGTGCTCTCGGCCATCCCAACCTTCTATTTGTCAGTATTCCGAGTCCCGGGGACTGTTCAGACCCGCATGGAGTCCCTTATGCGGCGATTCTTCTGGAAAGGCAGCCAACCAGGGGATTGCCGGGGAGCGGCGCGGGTGGCTTGGAAGGACGTATGCCGACCTACCAGAGCCGGAGGCCTCGGCATTCGAGACCTGCAGCTCTCCAATCAGGCACTCCTATCTAAATGGGTATGCCGGTTGCTCCAGCCATCGGAAAGTCTAGCGCCTCAGATCCTTCGAGATGCCTACGGCACCAGCCTGGATTGGCACAACCTGGGTGGCTGACAACGCAGGCCGTCTGCGTTCTGGCGAGGTGTTGCACAGGTCGCCCAACTGACTCAGCAGTACTACGCCCCCCAGATTGGCGATGGGAGGACATTTCGATTTTGGCTCGATGATTGGTCGGGGCAAGGGAGGGTAAAAGAGGCATACCCCCGTCTGTTCGCACTAGCGCAGGATCCGGGTGCTACGGTCCGGGAGTGCTGGCGCGGGGGATGGTCGCCAACCTTTTGAGGGCTGCTGTCAGATCAACGGCAGCGGGACCTCCTAGAGCTGCGGCTTACATTGGGGCAGCTTACGCCCAATGAGGACGAGGCCGACCGAGTCGTATGGCAGGGAGCCGCTTTTTCCGCAAAAGCGGCATACACACGACTATGTCAATCCCAGTCCCCGGCTGCCCCAGATCTACCAGGAGGGTGCCGTCTAGTCTGGAAGCGGAAGATCCCCCTGACAGTGAAGATATTTGGCTGGCTGCTGCAGAGATGTCGCCTCACTACGCGCTCTGTACGGCAGCGCTGGCTCCCGGGGGAATCAGCTGAGTGTGGCCTGTGCATGGGTGAAATTGAGGACCGTGACCATCTCTTTTTCCGTTGCCCCCTGGCACGGGAGGTGTGGACTACGGAAGACGTCCCTGGTGTGGTCACCCGAACAGTTGAGTCCTTCTGGACATCGCTCCGGGGAGGACCATACCGGAGTGAAGCTGAATGGCAAAAACTTTTTGCCACCCTATGGGCTTTGTGGCTTCACCGAAATGAGGTCATCTTTCGGAGTCGCCCATCGGCAGCTCTGGCGGTCTTACAAGACGCCAGGGCTATTGCTTCGGTGTGGCATCGCGGCATGTAGCCGTGTTGTTAGTTTAGGAGAAATAGAGAGATGTTGAGGAGAGGAGAAGCTCCAGCCAAGGGCGGCGCCTGAGACACAGTCCTGTAGACTAAAAAGAACAAAAACTCAGAAGCTTAGTTTGACGGCTAGGGCTTGGGGCCTTTTAAGAGGCCCCATTACAAGGTCCCACGTGTGAGTCACTTAAAGGCTCACACGTGGGATTTTCCTTAAGTGAAAGTCGAAATAAAAAAGAAAAAAGGACTCCCACATGGGCCACTTATAGAACGTGGCCCACTCACAATGGAGAAAGAAATAAAGTGAAAAGAGAGAAAGAGAAAGAGAGAGAGAGAGAGAGTGAGAGAAAGAGAGAGAGAGAGAGAGAGAGTGAGGGAGAGAGAGAGAGAGAGGGAGAGAGAACGTGGCCCAGAGAGAGACTCGATTCAACACGTGTTTTGATTTCTTGTTTTTTCCGTACACTATAATGATTTACATCGCAATGGCAACGGGGGCACCGATTTACAGTTGACACCCTTTTCTCTTCAAAAAAAAAAAAAAATCTTTCTTTCTATCAGCCAACCTATTTGTCAATATTTCTATGAATCTGCCATACTATTTATCGATCTATCAATCTATCCACCGACCCATTTATGAATCCATCCATCTATCTATCTACATTTTTTGGGAGGATCACCGATTATGTGTGATCTTTCCTATCTTTCTTTCAAAAAAAATCTATCTACATTTCAATTTATGAAAATGCAGGGGGTCGCCAGTAATCCCTCAGATGGAAGGTGTCAGCATGGTGCCGCAAAAAGCCAAAACTGCCGTCGCGGGGCCAGAGGAGGGTGTGAAACCCTAGAAGGGTTGAGGGAGAGGAGAAGATCCTAGATTGAAGGAGGAAGAAGATAATGACATGAGGACCCAAAGGGGTACATAGAGGGTATTTATACCCTAGGAGAGTAAGTAGGAGAGAGAGTACATAATAGGGAAGAAGTCCACACTAACACCCCCCCGCAAGCGAAGTATGGATGTCGTCCATGCCGAGCTTGGACACCGCACGTTGAAGCAGGGGCCGGGACAGTCCTTTGGTGAGGACATCCGCGGCTTGATCCGCGGAGGCAACAAAGTCAAGGTCGAAGATGCCTTCGTCCATCCGCTCCTTGAAGAAGTAGCGGTTGCGCTCCATGTGCTTGATCTTTCCCTGCTGGCCAGGGTTCTGGGCCAACGCAATCGCCGACTTGTTGTCGCAGTAGAAATGGATCGGGCCGGAGTACTCCACCCGAAGGTCATGGAGAATGCCGTAGATCCATTGGCCCTCAGAGGCCCCATCGGCGAGTGCCCGGTACTCGGCTTCAGCACTGGAGCGGGACACCTTGTCCTGCTTGCTGCTCTTCCACGTGACAAGACTGCCAAACAGAAAAATGCAGTACCCAGTCGTGGAGCGATAATCCACAATCGAACCGGCGAAATCAGCGTCGGTGTACACCTTCACTGTCCGATCCGTACTCCGTGGGAAGAGCAATCCCTTCCCGGGGCAACCTTTAAGGTACGCAAGTACCCGATATGCTGCCTGGCGATGGATCTCCCGCGGTGAGTGCATAAACTGGCTGAGAAGATTGACGGCGAAGCTGATATCCGGTCTGGTGTGCGTCAAATAGAGGAGTTTCCCCACCAGCTGCTGATACTGGAAGGAATTCACCACAGGCGAGTCGTCCCCTGCACCCAACTTCACGTTTGGGTCAATGGGAGTACTCACTGGCGCACACTCCGTCATGCCCGCAAGGGCCAGCAAGTCAACGGCGTACTTCTGCTGAGACACAAAGATGCCCCGGGGGGCGTATGCCACCTCAAGGCCGAGGAAGTAGCGGAGAGGCCCAAGGGCCTTAACCTCGAACTCCTTGGCCAGAGCAATACCAAGGCGAGTCGCCTCTGCAGAATCGGAGCCGGTGATAAGAATATCGTCAACATATACAGCCAGGATGGAGACGCCGGCGGGAGAATGGCGGAAGAACAGCGACGCATCGCCGTTGCTCTGGGTGTAGCCCTCGGTCTTCATCACGGAAGAGAACCGTCCGAACCACATCCGCGGAGACTGCTTGAGTCCATAAAGAGACTTCCGCAGTCGGCAGACGGTGCCAGGAGGGCCGAGGGCATACCCCGGAGGTGGCTGCATGTAAACTTCTTCCGTCAAGTCGCCATGGAGAAAAGCGTTCTTCACGTCGAACTGTCGGATACCCCAGTGGAAGTGAGCAGCCACTGCCAAGATAAGACGGACGGTGTCCATCTTCGCCACGGGTGAGAATGTCTCGAAGTAGTCCACGCCGTAGGACTGAGTGAACCCTCGGGCCACGAGACGCGACTTGTAGCGCTCGAGGGTGCCATCAGCATGATGTTTCTTGGTGTGAATCCACTTGCAACCCACCGCCCGCTTGCCAGGAGGGAGTGGGACAACATCCCAAGTGTGGTTCTTGAGCAGGGACTGCATCTCCTCGTCCATCGCCGCTTTCCAATGAGGAGAAGCGATAGCATCGGCTAGGCGGCGTGGAATGGGGTCCGACTCGATGCGAGTGAGAAACAGCCGGTAGGAAGTACTCAGCCGGTCGAAGGAGATATAGTGGGACAGGGGATAGCGCGGAGTGCGGGTGCACTCGCGTACCCCCTTCCGAAGGGCGATAGGCCATCCCAACTGATCGTCATCATCGGGAGGAGACAGGGAAGGATCGTCCGATGGTAGAGCGGAAGCGAGTGGAGACGGAGACTCCTCGGGGAATGGAGAAGAATCCGCAGGAGGGAGAGAGGGCGACTCCCCAAGAGGTGTGGATGACGACACACCGGGGGAGAGGGGAGCCGCGGGGGAGGGAGGTGTCGGCGGTAGTGGCGGAACCGCTAACGGGGTAGGCGAGGGTGGCAAGGATGCCGGGAGGGGTAAGGGGGAAGTGGAGGAGTGCTCCGACGACCCCGTAGGAGAAGAAGCCACTGGAATGGAAGGCCGATCAAGTGGGGGAGAAACAATGGAGGAGGGCAAGGGAGCAGTGGGCCCCGCAATAGGAAACGGCTCTAAGTGGGGAGCCGCAAGAGCCTCATCCAACGAGAGGCGGGATGAGGGGTCACCGAAATAGGACTCATGTTCGGCAAAGGTGACGTTTGCCGAGATGAAATACCTCCGAGAAGGTGGGTGATAACACCGGTAGCCTTTTTGAAGGGAGGCATAACCCACAAACACGCACCGGAGGGCACGAGCGTCGAGCTTCGTGCGGGAAGGAGACGTGTCATGCACATAGGCAGTGCAGCCGAAGACGCGAGGGAGCAGGCCGGTCCGAAGAGGCACGCCGGGGAAGGCCTCAATCATCCGATCAAGGGGACTGTGGAACCCCAAGATATCGGAGGGAATGCGGTTGACGAGTTGCGTGCTCGTTAACACCGCATCACCCCAATACGACCAGGGTACCTGGTAGTTCAGCAAGAGTGTCCGGGCCGTGGAGGTGACATAGCCAATGCGACGCTCAGCCATGCCGTTCTGCTCCGGGGTCGCCACACACGAGGATTCATGAAGAATACCCCGTTCGGCAAAGTAGGAGGCGAGATCGGCATTGACGAAATCGCGGGCGTTGTCGGACCGGAATCGCTGAATGCCGCGGCCGAACTGAGTCTGGACGACGGCACAGAAGTGACGGACGGAGGCAGGAACCTCAGATTTCGCCGCCAGCAGGTAGGTCCACGTGTAGCGGGTCGCCTCATCGACGAGAATCAAAAAATAGCGATGGCCCTTTAGGCTCGCCTGTGGGGCCGGTCCCCAAACATCACTATGAACGCGGAAAAACGGCGTCGAGCTGTGGGACACAGACGGAGAAAACGTGGATCGTCGATGCTTGGCCAACTGACAAGCTTCGCAAACAACGGTCTGTAGGTCTAGTCCAGTACACAACGACGGAAATAAACGCTTCAAAGTGGAAAACGGAGGATGACCCAGGCGCTGATGAGCCAACTGGAGCCGTGCACGGCGCTGCTCGTCAACCGGACGGAGGCTACGAGGTACCAAGAAGCACTGCGAGCGGCCCCCATCGTCCAACAGCAGCAGCCCATTCTCGCGTCTAATGGCTGTAGTCCGCCCCCCCTTGTCAGAAAGGAACATGCCGTCAGGTTGGAGGTGAAACGAACAAAAACTGAATCAACCAGGCGCTGCGGTGACATGAGGACGGCTCGCAGGTCGGGGCGTGAAGGGCGTTGCGGACAACACCGAGGCCGTCAACATAGACTGCCCGATACCAGCCACGCGAGACGTCCACCACCGGCCGTGAGAACCGCACGACTCCACTATGCCTCTCGTAGGATACAAACCGGTCGTTGAACGGGGTCATGTGATCGGTAGCCCCCGAATCAAGCACCCAGGTTGTATCCGAGACCAGAGGTGAGTGGAGAGCCGTATGACCACAGTACCACTGATCAGACACCGGAGAGGAGTACGCACCGAAACCGCCAAATGGGCGGAAGACTGGGACTGCATGGCGGCCAGCTGCTCGCGGAGAAGGGCCACATCAGCCTGAAGCTGATCCATGGGTGACGTGGAGGACGGAGTGGCTGCGACCATGGCCTTCGGTCGGCTGCCTTCTTCTTCGTTATCTAACTGCGGCGCCGCAGAAACGACTGCGGTGGCGGGCTTGTTGCAGTAGTTGCATACCACTGCGGAGGCCGGCGGATCGAAGTAGAGGCGGAAGAGGAAGTGGAGGAGGAAGTCGATGGCCGAGTGAGAAGAGCCGTCGAGTCGGGAGAGGGCTCGACGGAAGCCTGCTGCAGCTGGAAGTGACTTTCCTCCTCCTGGAGTTCCTTGACGAGATCATCGATTGACGGGAGTCCTTCGCGTCGATGGAGGGCGCGACGACGAATGTCATCGTATTCTTTGTTGAGGCCGTTTAGGAATCCCAGGAGCCGGATGCGGAGTGTATTCTGATAGGACACGGAAGCCGGGTCATCCGTTGGCAGGTAGTAGTCAACTTCCTCCCACAGCTTCTTGTGGGCCAAGGCATAGTCCGAAATGGACAGTTGGCCTTGACGGAGGTTTTGGGCACGCTGGACAAGGCTAAACAGGCGCCAGTTGTCGCCATCACGGCCACAGTAGGCAGCGGCCTGGTCCCAAAAACCCTTCACAGTCGTCCGGTGCGGGAACTTGTCACGGAACTCGGGAGCAAGAGTGTGAATGTACAGCCAGCCCATGATAAAATTTTCCTCGGCTTCCCATGCCGCGAAGTGTGGATGGGTCGGCGGTAGCGGTCGGCTATGCAGTGTTTGAACAATTGGCGCCTTGAGGGTGGTCTCGATGTACCGACGCCAGTTAAGGATGTTCGGGCCGCGGAGAAGGGTCGACTCCGGGACCATCGGGAGAGGATGGACCACCTTGTGCGACAGCGGTTCCCGCTGAAAATCAGCGTCGGAAAAATCACTAGCAGGCGTCGGCACTAGCGGGGCCACTGTGGTGCTGGCATTGCCGGAGACGGGAGGGTCAACACTGCCGCCCGCCATCAGGCAGGCAGTTGACTGTCAGGGGTCCGCTCGGGCTGGCTGCTCAGGCAGTTCCGCGGTCGGGGCTGGTCGGGCTGCTGGAACGTGCATGTTTGGCTGCTTGGGAGGCTGGTTCTCTCGGGTCTAGCGGCTCGGGCGGCTGGTCCGCTCGGATCGGCTGCTTGGGCTGCGGGACCGTTCATTGCTGGCGGCTTGGGCGGCTGGTCCGCTCGGGCTGGCGGCTCGGGCGGCTGGTCCGCTCGGGCTAGCAGCTCGGGCGGCTGGTCCGCCGGATCGGCTGCTCGGGCGGCTGGTCCGCGGAAGCGACTGGTCCGCTCGGGCTGCTGGACCGTGCAGGGCTGGCGGCTCGGGGGGCTGGTCCGCTCGGGGCGGGCTGCTCGGGCGGCGGGTCCGCTCGGAACTGGCGGCTCGGGCGGCTGGTCCGCTGGGCTGCTGCTCGGGCGGCTGGTCCGCTCGGATCTGGCGGCTCGGGCGGCGGTTCCGCGGTGGGAGACGGTCTTCGGCAAAAACGGTGGTCGTCGGTGGAACCAGGGTCGATTCTGCAGGAAGTTAGGGTTTCCCTTCCTGCAGATTCGAACAGGGCTTTGGTTCACCGGAGTTCCGCCGGGATTAGGGTGATGTCAAGCCCTATACTCAGATGCCCAAGGGCTCTGATACCATGTGAAACCCTAGAAGGGTTGAGGGAGAGGAGAAGATCCTAGATTGAAGGAGGAAGAAGATAATGACATGAGGACCCAAAGGGGTACATAGAGGGTATTTATACCCTAGGAGAGTAAGTAGGAGAGAGAGTACATAATAGGGAAGAAGTCCACACTAACAGAGGGTACAAGTGGTGATGGCAACGCCATGAATACATCTATCAATCTACATGTATATCTGTCTATTTATCAATCATCCTTTTCTCTGTCTATCTATTTGTCAATCTATCCGTTATCAATCAATCTACATACAAACCTACATACTGATCTATCAATCTCTCTATCCGCCAGCTCAATTAACGATATATTATACATTTCTCTCTGTCTACCAATCAATCATCATTTTCTCTATATATCAGTGAATCAACTCATAATGCAATCAATCTATCTATCAGCTAACTTTTATATCTATCCATCTATCTATATATCCATCTATCTGTCTGTCTATCTGCGAACCCATAAATCAATAAATCTATCAATCTGCAAACCCATTTATCAATCAATCAATCAATCAGTCAATCTATCTATCTGTCGATCAACCCATAATGTGATGAATATATCTATCAGCTAATTTTTAAGAGTATCTATCTATAAATCCATCATATATATCCATCAATCCGCCTATCTATCTGCCAAACCAGTAATCAATTTATCTATCAATCAGCGAACCCATTTATCATTCAATCACACAATCCATCTATCTATCAGCGAACCCATTTATCATTCAATCACACAATCCATCTATCTATCAGCGAACCCATTTATCATTCAATCACACAATCCATCTATCTATCAGTGAACCCATTTATGATTCAATCACTCAATCTATGTAAATATCAAACTGCGAACCCATTTATCAATCCATCAATCTATCTATCTGTCGATCAACCCATAATGTGATCAATATATCAATCAGCTAACTTTTATATCTATCTATATATCCATCCTATATATCCATCTATCCGCCTGTATATCAGCCAACCCATTTATCATTCAATGCACTCAATCGATCTATCTATCTGCAAACCCATTTATGATTCAATCACTCAATCTATGTAAATATCAATCTGCGAACTCATTGATCAATCAATCAATCAACCTATCTAACTATCTATCTATCTGCGAACCCATTTTCAATAAATCCAAAAATTCAACCTACTTCCAACCCACGCCAAATGCGGAAGTCCAGCACTCACCAGTTCTCCCTCAGATGGAAGGAGTCAGCGCGCTGAAGCGAAACGCCATGGCCGCCGTTGCGGGGGCCGGAGAAGGAGGGAACGAGCGGCGACGCCATGAATCGGTGCATGAAGTCGAGCTGCTTCGCTCGGGAGAGTCTGGCGCCGCGAGACAGCCCGAGAGGGAAGAGGAGGGTTGGGCCGTCGCCATTGCATCTCTGGCGAGCCGCTAAGCTCCGAGCGACGCCTTCCATGGCCGCCGGCGTCTCCACGTCCATCTCCCACAAGCCCCCCGCGTCCATTGTCCATGTCAGTCGCCTCATCTCGCCTTCTCCTCCCCTTCTTCTCAAAGTCGCCGCCTTGGCAGCTCTTCTCTGCCATGGATGGTGGGCTGAGCTTTTATGAGAGAAATGAAGAGGACCCATTGTCAAAGTTGGCCACTTTGGGCCTATGGGTTCCACTTCGTCCCGTCCTACGTCCCAATTTTTAGAGTTTCGTCTACATCTTTCCCTCCTGGGTTCGTCGATCTCCATTTTTTTCGTCTGAAACCGTCCAGTCCAAGAAATTCTCGTCCCGTCCGACGACCCGGGATGAAACTAGGCGTGCGTCAGCATTAGACCACTCAGAAATTGACACGTGGCGCATCACGTGTGGTGGACAGATAAACCTGTCAGGCCCATACTATACTCCCACACGACTCAGAAACCGTCCCGCCCTCCGTCCAAGACCCCAGATGGAACAGTTATTTCGTCCATGGACGAAGCAATCGTCCGGTCCGGGGACGGGTGGGCGATTCTTCGTCCCGTCCGACGTCCTGGGATGAAACAGGGCGTGCGTCAGCATTAGACCACTCCGAAATTGACACATGGGTACAGCAGGTTCGTCGGCCAGCAGGACCTGTCAAGCGCATACTATTCTCCCACAGGATGCAGATACCGTCCCAGCCCCCGTCCAAGGCCCCAGATGGGACAGTTATTTTATCCATGGAAGAAGCAATCGTCCCGTCCGGGGACTCGAAAATTGACACGTGACGCATCACATGCGTCGGCCAGCTGGACCTGTCAGGCGCATACTATTCTCCCACAGGACCCAGAAACCGTCCCGCCCCCCCCCCTGTCCAAGGCCCCAGATGGTACAGTTATTTCGTCCATGGACGAAGCAATCGTCTCGTGCGGGATTGATCGAATGATTCATCGTCCAGTCAATCGTTCTACGATTCTTTGGTGAGTGTTTCTTAAAAAATAGTGTTGGAATCAATCTCCTGTTATTTAAAAGATTTAATGTTGATGAGAAATTTTTTTTTCTTTAAACTTCATGCAGATAATTTATAAGAAGTTCATGAAGATAAAGATATTCTAATTTTTTGGATTTGGTGATTTTTTAAATAGTGCTGGAATTAATCTCATGTTATTAAAAATATTTATTTTTATGAGAAAACTTTTGTTGTTAAAATTTCATAAATAATATTTGTGACAAGCTCATGAATATGATTTTTTCCAAAAATATTGGATTTAGTGATTTTTTTTAAAATAAGTGACCGGAAGCAATCCCCTTTTATTAAAAGACTTTATGCTGATGAAATTTTTTTTATCAATATTTTATAATTAAAATAATTTATCTATATTTTAATATTTTATAGTTTGGTAATCTTTTATAATGGTAATTAAGAGTCAGATATCTTTTGTGTTTGTAGATATTGAGAATGATACTCGGAAGAAATATTTTCCATGTTTTATGCTTATGTAATATTAAATGAGAACATTTCTAAGAAATATTGATTGAAATCAATAGTAGCCGTTTCTTTCAAGCTCTGTAAGTTAGGCAGAATCTTGCATTGTATTTGTGTGGCCAATATATATTAACAGAATCATCGAATTGATACTAGCCAAATCATGTTTGCATAACACGCACATGAACTTATATTGTTATATTTTACTTTAGAAAATTAGTCATATATGTAAATTTAATATACATTTCACAAAATGTAAGGGAAAATCAACAAATCTATTATGAGTCAAGATGTTTATTATCAAAGAGATTTACATGAACATGAAAATTATTTATTATCTTATTTTAAGTCTAAACTAAGGGGATATCATTCTTTCTCTGTCACTATTCAACTACCAAAATCCCTATTTATCATTATGATTCCTTAAAACAACCAAATATATAAAAATAATGTTTTTCCTGATGTTGTTCCTTTCACCTTAGTTTTCCACATGAAATCTCACGTAATAGATATGGTATTCATTTGGAACATATAATAGAAAAAAGAGCAAAGTAGGACAAAATTAAAAAGCTAAAATAAATTCCATGTACGTTATTGGTACTAGCTAAGTATCAACTGATGGATATTATGCGTCTGTCAATCCAATCACACTAGCATGTTTTTTAAGTTCATTGAATAAAATATTTACATTCATTATTATTCCGTGTGATGTTTATAATGAAGTTCATGAATACGTGCAATGACTTAGTGAATTATGATGAGATCATAATATAGTGATCACTAGTCTTTAAATATGTATTATAAATATTCCTATTTGATGGATACTCCAGATGGACATTGAATTATCTGGATAGAATAACACTAGTTGATCCTACTTATATGACAAGTATAGCTGATCCTATGGTTATTAATGTGGTGACACTACGGATAGATAGTGGGTGCTTTTTGGAGAAAAATTCACTAAATTGTATTATACCTAAACGTCAATCACTGTACGAATCCCTGAATGGTATTATACCTAAACATCAATCAGGTTGATTCAAGTCACATTTGCATAAGTGATCCACTGACCTGAGACACCAAGGACATCTCGTGAGTGGACGGCTACATTTTGACTATGACTTACGAGCCTCTAATCATGGGATTCAAATAAGTTATAGATCGGATGTAGTAAGAAGTTTACGGAGATGATTGAGCGCTCAAGACGGGATCATCCACCCTCGGTATAAGAGGAGATTGACTCGAGGAAGAAGATGCAGAAAAATCCCTGGCCAAGGTAGTGAGGATATTGGAGAAGGCGTTCTCCAATGATCACGGTTATGCATCAGTACTAATCGAATGACGGATTAGGGTTTGACGATAAACCGTACCCTAAGTCATTCGAGAGTCTCGCACGAATAATGGATTATACATACACGATAACCGATGACGGTAAAGGTTCCATGAGAGAGTTCGAGAATACTCGTTGTAGATTGGCACCCCCCGGGCTGGAAACTCAACCTATCAATTAGGCTAAATCAATCTTCATTTAATTAATATGTATGTTGATATAGTTAGTTAAAAGGTTGGTCAATAAATGTTATTGGGCCACTAAAGTTATTAACTAGAATGATACATGAGCCTAGAGGGTCACACATACAAGGTCATAAGGGCATTAATGTATTTATTTTTCTTTGTAGGGTTTTGGAGAAAAACCTTAAGTAAAATATACAGAGGGAAAGGGGTCTCATTTTAAGCACCCATGCAAGCCTGATTTGAGAGCCCCTCCCTTTCTTCATTCTCTACATCAACCAATGAGAGAGAGCCTCCAAGAAGAGTTGAAGAGGAAGAGATGGAGATCCAAGTGCCGAGTGATCGTGTGGATACTTCTAGAGGTTGGACGCGTGAACGGCTTCAGAACGATCTCAGGGCGGCAAAGTCAAAGGTGGAATGAGTTCCCCACAAGGTACATTCAATGTTTCGTTTTAAAAATCGATTGTGAATCGATCGACATGCTTCTGCATCTATGGAAACGTGTTTTCCATGGACAAACCAAGGCATAGAACCCAACATCAACTAAGCCAATATTTTTGTATAATAAATAATAATGGAGGCTAAATATTAAAACAGTATTTCTACACAACTAATATTAACTAATATTTTATTGAAAATTCTAGCATCGCATAAAATTCACCTTATCACCCTAACGAGTCCCTAGGAAAAGAAAGCCTTTGCCCACTAAATAAGGGAATCACATTAATAATTAGAAATTTATAAAAAGTTACTCTTGGAGAGTTTCATAGTCTATTTAAGTCTAGAATATCAAGGATTCCAAGAACTTTGTTTCCTTATCCCCCTTATTCAAACTCATAGTTCTTCTTGTAGGGGAATGCTATTTACTTCAAGATAATGATATGTTACCTTGATAAAATTTTAATTAGTATACTCAATTTCATATTGTTTTTATTTCAACATCATTGTTACAATCAAAAGTTCTTATTCTAAACTCAAATATCTTGATTATTATTTTCCTAAAATTTTAGAACAAAAATCTGTCTTCAATTTGTCAAACTCATTCTTTACAAAAATCTGTCTTCGTGTTTACAATATGATATAAATAAATTTTATCTCCATATTCTTCTCCAAATACAATTCATTTGCCCAAGCCTATTAAAATAAACTAGGAGATGTATTTAGTGTTGTTCCATGTAACATCCCCAAATATTTTGAGATCTATATTCCCTAATTCATACTCTTCATTTAAATATATTATATCAGATAGTCTCACATATCAATATTCCTAATTGTCCACTTTGATTACTGTAACTATATTATATAAATAGTTTCACATGTCACCCCTTTTATTTTGCCACTATAAAATTTTAATTTTTTCTTCCCTCATCTTCATTTAGGTAGTAATATATTGATGATTGGAATCTCATAATTCAGGTAGCATCTCCTTTTCTGGATATCAAATCCTCCAAAAAAACCATTCAATACATTTTTTACCTCAATATTGTGATACATGTTGAATCCATATAACCTAAACCATACTTCAAAAACCTTAATCTAGTGGATAATTTAAAGTTTATTGAAAAATTGGTGTGTTTTATAAAGATCATCCTAAATGACATCATGTCAAATTAGGCTAACGTAAGTTTCATGAGATAAATGAGATCAGATGTGAAAAATAACAGGGTTCTGATCCTCCTTTAGAAATTATTTCCCCATTACATAATAGTTAGTACCATTTCATTTTCAAGGTTACCATATTCTTGATACATATTCCTCTGTCAAGAACATATATATCAATATCAATTATTATACACTATAACCTTGGATTTTTGTAACGAAAACATATCATACATTCATGGCATCCATTCTATTGTTCTCATACCACAGGATCATTTTATCGTTGTTTTTCCTTTTCATAAAATGATAGATTCATTTTCATAAATTGTGTAAAAATACTCAGCCCCCCCAGTTTAAGTGGTGTGCTTGAACTTATTACCCATAATGGATTTTAATTTAGCTTTTCCCAGGTTGGAGTAGACATGGTTGTTCGGTTCCTTTCGTGCGAATTTGTGCCAATTGTTCGTTCTGTTCGGTTTTTTGAACAGAACAATAACAAATTCGCACAGACCTGTCTGTGGTTCAGATTGTTTGCTTTGTGCAAATTTTTTTAAATCATTTTAAAAAAATGACACGATTTTTCCCTCTTCCTAGTCCCTCGGAAGTCGGCGCTCTCCCTCAGTCCCTCGGCGCCCTAGCCCCTTGACAGTCTCCATCGTTTTCATGGTCATTGTCCTCTCGTGTGAGATCGCTCCCGTGTGAGATTGCTTCTTGGAATTTATCAGGTATGAGGAAAACTTGGGGATACCCTCTCTTTGATGCAACACGAAAGATTGGGGACCCCCCTTCGATGATGTCGAGAGCAAACGTTCGAAAAACCTTCACAACTTCAGCAGAATTTATCGAGAGCTAACATTGATCCCCCAAAAAAACTTCAGGGGAATTTATTTTTGCTTGATTTTTCTTGTCATTTGACACTGGATGCTTTTAAGAGACCATGTGATATGTTGGAAACTATAGTTGGTGAGGCTTGAGTTGAAGCTAGATGATGACATTTTTTATTCAGACGGCATTCTAAAAATTTTCTCATCCGATGGTCTCTTGGAGAAAATGTATTTTTGAGTGCCCATAGAGACCCCTAACATGGGATTGGGTTCCAATCTTCTCCGAATGAGACGTCAGGACTAAGGATGATTTCATGTAGAATAAGGGCAATAGATTTGTCATATTTAAACACAAATTGTGCGAATTTGTTGCAATTTGTGTGAAGTTTACAAAGTTTGCAAATTTTGTTCGAATTGTGCAAAAAGCTGTTCTAATTTTCGCACAAATAAAGAACAGAACAAAGAACAAGGCCCTGTGCGGTTCTTTTGTGTGAATTTTTTGTTCGTTTCAAAAGAATTGAACAGAATAACCATGTCTAGGGAGTAGTGCTGGAAAATTCCAGGAGGTGTGAGCTCGATTTTGTTTAAAATCTCACAAAACCAAATGTTTTGTCTTCACCATTAGGGATTATTATTCTATACCCCATGTGGAAACCCCTCTAATGATACATTGAGAAGCCCATGATGGGTATTGTAATAAGATGTATCAACAAAGTTGGTGCGGCATATTACACACTGTAACACATTAAACATGGGACATTCCATGAGGTTGTCTTCAATGCAATAACAACTATGGGCAAAAATAATAAAAGAAAACCCCAAGTCCTTGTTGTTCCTTCTGGGATAGACAAGCTTTCTTGGTCTTCATGCTCAACTATCTTATACATATTTACTGTGCAGCAGTTCATGCATGAATTTTCCTTGCAACAACAAAAAGAAGAATATGAAACAAACATCCAACAAAAACTACAGATATTCAGCTAAACCTTGGAGGAAAACTATGAGGCCTTAGAGTGGAGTGAAACCAGAGCTGCATAAGCCCCTCCAGCTATCCTGAGGAGGTCTTCATGGCGGCCCTTTTCAACAATGGCACCGTTCCTGACAACGGCTATGAGGTCAGCCCCCTTGATTGTGGATAGCCGGTGGGCAACGATGACGGTCGTCCTGTTCACCATAACTCTGTCTAAAGCCTCCTGTACAACACGTTCAGACTCTGCGTCCAACGCGCTTGTGGCCTCGTCAAGTAGAAGTATTCTTGGGTCCTTTACTATGGCCCTTGCGATAGCTACTCTCTGCTTCTGGCCCCCTGACAGCTGCACTCCCCTCTCCCCTACCGCCGTGTCATAGCCCTGTAAATCCCCGGTTAATTGCACTAATAATGTTGATAATGATAGCCGCAGTACTTAGAAGAAGAAGAGGGGACAAGCTAGAGAGATGAGCTAAAATAATAGTACGTACAATAATAAAAAGAAGAGGAAGACGGAGGAAGGCAGAGAGGAGAAGTTTGACAGAGAATCTAGAATAAGGCGAAGCATATAGAAGAAGTTGAGGAAAGGTGGAGGAAAAAGATAGAATAAGAAAACGGAGGAAGAAGGAAAGAAGTTCGGGAGATAAGCATGAATAAGACGAAGAAACTAGAAGAAACCGGAAAAGCTAGAGAGATAAGCTATAATAGAAGAAGAAGAAGTAGAAGTTGAGCAATGACAGAGAAGCTAGAACAAAGCAATGAATATAGAAGAAGTTGAGGAAAGATGGAGAAAAAATATAGAATTAAGAAAAAGGAGGAAGACGGAAAGAAGAAGTTCGGGAGAAAAGCATGAATAAGACGAAGAAACTAGAAGAAACCGGAAAAGCCAGAGAGATAAGCTATAAAAGACGAAGAAGAAGATATTAAGGCGAAGTTCGAGAGAGAACCTAGAACTATTCGAGGAAAGTATAAGACGCTCGAAAAAGTTTGAGAGATAATCTAGAATGAAAAGCATGGAAAGAAAAAGAATATAGAAAGATATTCTATAAGAAGAAGACGATGATGATAATTATGATGAAGAACAACAAGAAAAATAACAATAAAAGTAATAATAATTAGAGTTAGAAGAAGAACCTGTTGCAGACTGCTGACGAACTTGTGGGCGTTGGAAGCCTCGGCAGCGGAGATGATCTCCGCCTCTGATGCCTGCCCTTCCTTGCCGTAGGCTATGTTTTCGCGGATTGTGCCGCTAAAGAGGACGGGCTCTTGACCCACGAGGCCCATTTGCTTTCGCAGCCATGCAAGTTGGTAGTTCCTCAAGTCTTCTCCATCCAGAAAGATCTGCCCTGCGTCGGGATCGTAGAACCTCTGCAGTAGCGATATCGCCGTTGACTTCCCGCACCCACTCTCCCCCACCAAAGCCACCGTCTGTGCCCAAAAGAAGAAGTTGATGATGGTGAAGTTTGGGAATCTTTCTGGAAGAACGTAGAGTATGATTCTAAATGGAGGATGATGATTATAATGAAGAAGAAAATAGAGGAATCTTTCTTAAAGAATCTTGGAGGATCTTGAGGAATCTGGGGTGAGACGCTAGAAGAGTCCTAAAGAATCTAGAATGAAAATCTAGAAGAAAAGAAACACGAAGAATCATACAAATTTAGAGCGGGAAGATAGAAAAAAGAGAGCCAAGAAGAAACTTGAAGAATCTTTCAAGAATAATACTGGAGGATCTTGAAGAACGTAGAAGAGTGTAAAGCTCGAACAAGAAGAAGAAAGAATATAGAAAGAGAAACTCCAAGAAGCAGTATAATGTAGAACTAGAACTAAATAATGTAAAGAAGAAGAAGTTTGAGAAGATTGAGGAATCATGAGAGAAACTAGAAGAAGCTGGAGAATGTAGCCTAAGAAGCTAAAAAGAGCTGGAAGAAGAAGATGAAGCTGGAAGAATCTAGAGACAGAAACAGGAAGAAACCGGAGAAGGTAGCGTAAGAAGCTAGAAGAAAAAGAAGCTGGAAGAATCTAGAGAGCGAAGCTAGAAAAAACTGGAAAAATGTAGCCTAGGAATGTAGACGAAGAAGAAGCTGGAGAATGAAACCTAGGAATTAAGAGGAAGAAACTCGAAGAATCTAGAGACAGAAACTAGAAGAAACTGGAGAATGCATCATAGGAATCTAGAAGAAGAAGAAGCTGGAGAATGATGCCTAGGAAGCGAGAGGAGTAAGCAGGAAGAACCTAGGGAGCGAAATTAGAAGAAACTGGAGAATGTATCAAAGGAATCTACAAGAAGAAGCTGGAAAATGAAGCCCAGGATGCGAGATAAAGAAACTAGAAGAATCTAGAGAGAGAATGTGGCTTAGGAATGTAGAAGAAGAAGAAGCTGGAGAATTGAAGCCTAGGATGCAAGAAGAAGAAGCTGGGAGAATCTAGTGAGAAACAAGAAGAAACCGGAGAAGGTAGCCAAAGAAGCTAGAGCAAGAAGCTGAAAATAATCTTGAAAATTCTATACAAAGACAATAATACTAATAATACGAATACCAATAACAGGAAGACGAAGAAGAAGAAGAAGCAAAAGTAGCAGTAGTACCTTGCCGGCGCCGATGGCGAGGCACAAGTCCTGGAAGATCTGCACATCGGGGCGGGTGGGATAGCGGAAGCAGACGTTCTTGAACTCGATAGTGCCTTGCACTTTCTCCGGCGTCTTCCCGGCCATATCGCTGGGGTCGATCTTCGACTTGCGATCGAGAATGGCGAAGACGGAAGCCGTCGCCGAGCCGGCCTTGCTCGTGTCCGGGGCCAGTCCGCTCGACTGCGACAGCCCAATTCCCGCCATGGACAGCGCGAAGAACACCTGCAATCCTCGCCCGTTTATATAATTGAATGAGAAAGAACACGGCGCTAAGGAAAGGAGAAGAGGCGTCACCTGGAAGACGTCGGAGAAGGTGGTCTTGCCGTCTTGGACGAATTTGCCGCCGACGTAGAAGATGGTGGCGTAGGCGCAGAAGAGGAGGAAGAAGGAGACGCCGAAGCCGATGCCGCTGATCATGCCGAGGCGGACGCCGGACTTGAGCGGGCCCTCGCACTTGGCCTTGTAGAGCTCCATCATCTTCTCCTCCGCTGAGAAGGCCGCCACCGTCCGTATGCTCCCCACCGCGTCGTTCGCCACCTGGCTTGCGTCCTCGTACATTGTCTGGCGCATGGGGAAGAAGATTTTGATTATGATGATGACCCATGATGATGATTATCATGATAATGTTGAACAAGATGTTGCGGATGATAGTGACGGTGATGAAGAACAGGGGGAAGAAGATTTTGATTATGATGACGACCCATGATGATGATTATGATGATAATGTTGAACAAGATGTTGCGGATGATAGTGACGGTGATGAAGAACAGGGGGAAGAAGATTTTGATTATGATGATGACCCATGATGATGATTATGATGATAATGTTGAACAAGATGTTGCGGATGATAGTGGTGGTGAAGAAGAACAGGAGGAAAAAGATTTGGATTATGATGATAACCCACGATGATGATAATATCGAACAAGATGTTGCGGATGATAGTGGTGGTGAAGAGCAGGAGGAAGAAGATTTTGATTATGATGATGACCCATCACGATGATGATGATGATTATTTTGAACTATCCCATGATGAAGATTATGATGATAATGTTGAACAAGATGTTGCGGATGATAGTGGTGGTGAAGGAGAACAGGAGGAAGAAGATTTGGATTATGATGATGACCCACGATGATGATTATGATGATAATATTGAACAAGATGTTGCGGATGATAGTGGTGGTGAAGGAGAACAGGAGGAAGAAGATTTGGATTATGATGATGACCCACGATGATGATTATGATGATAATATTGAACAAGATGTTGCGGATGATAGTGGTGGTGAAGAAGAACAGGAGGAAGAAGATTTGGATTATGATGATGACCCACGATGATGATAATATCGAACAAGATGTTGCGGATGATAGTGGTGGTGAAGAACAGGAGAAAGAAGATTTTGATTATGATGATGACCCATGATGAAGATTATGATGATAATGTTGAACAAGATGTTGCGGATGATAGTGGTGGTGAAGAGCAGGAGGAAGAAGATTTTGATTATGATGATGACCCATCACGATGATGATGATGACTATTATTTTTGAACTATCCCATGATGAAGATTATGATGATAATGTTGAACAAGATGTTGCGGATGATAGTGGTGGTGAAGGAGAACAGGAGGAAGAAGATTTGGATTATGATGATGACCCACGATGATGATTATGATGATAATATTGAACAAGATGTTGCGGATGATAGTGGTGGTGAAGAAGAACAGGAGGAAGAAGATTTGGATTATGATGATGACCCACGATGATGATAATATCGAACAAGATGTTGCGGATGATAGTGGTGGTGAAGAACAGGAGAAAGAAGATTTTGATTATGATGATGACCCATGATGAAGATTATGATGATAATGTTGAACAAGATGTTGCGGATGATAGCGGTGGTGAAGAACAGGAGGAAGTTGCTGATGATGATGATAGTGAAGATAAGAAGACGATTATGATAATGAAGCAGAAGATGGTGATGCTGAAGATGATGCGGACGGAGAAGATGATGATGTGATAACGGTGACGACGACCACCAAAAAGAACAAGAAGAAGAACATGATGATAATGATGATAATGACGATGACGATGAGCATGATCATGGTAAATATGAAATTTGGTGATGATGAGAAGAAGAATAAAATAAAGAAGCGGAAGAAGCCACTGATGCTGATGATTAGCATTACCATGATGAACGTGACAACAATGATGTCAAAAAGAAAATGAGGATGACGATAATGATGTGGAAAAGAAGGTGACCAAGATGATAATTCTGATGATGATGATGATGAAAAATACAAACGTTGACGATGGTCATGATGAAGACTGTGACAACAACACTGGCGATGATGACAATGATGTCAAAAAGAAAATGAGGATGACGATAATGATGTGGAAAAGAAGGTGACCAAGATGATAATTCTGATGATGATGATGATGAAAAATACAAACGTTGACGATGGTCATGATGAAGACTGTGACAACAACACTGGCGATGATGACAATGATGTCAAAAGAAAATGAGGATGACGATAATGATGTGGAAAAGAAGGTGACCAAGATGATAATTCTGATGATGATGATGATGAAAAATACAAACGTTGACGATGGTCATGATGAAGACTGTGACAACAACACTGGCGATGATGACAATGATGTCAATGATGTCAATGATGCCCACGGTGATGATGGTGACGAAGATGATGATATGAAGAAGAAGAAGAAGAAGATGAAGATGATGATGATGATGGTGTGGATGATTACCTTGGCGTCGCCGCTGAAGCCCTTGATGAACCTGAGCTGAACCCAGCCATTAAGCCCAATAAGAGGAAGCAGCGCAAGCAGAATAAGCGACAGCTGCCAGTTAGCAATGAAGGCAAGAACAAGCCCGGCCACCAACGTCGCCGCGTTCTGCGCCAGCAGCGCGAGCGCATCGCCGACGAGCCCCCGCACCGTGGCGGCATCCGTCGACAGCCTCGCGCCGACCGCGCCGCTGGAATTGGCCGCGTCGTCGAACCAGGCCACCTCCATATGAACCACCCTCTCGAACGTCCTCATCCTCACGCGGTTTATCAGCCTTGCCCCCGCCACGGCAAAGAAGAAGGTCCTCGCCGGGTACGCGGCCATGGAGACCACCCCCAGCACCAAAAACATTAAAGCCCAGAACCTCGTGTCCTTCTCCAATTGATCCGGCGGCTTGTAGAAGGACTTGATGATCTCCGCTAGCATCAGCCCAAAGACGGGCATGATCACGCCGGCCACCGCCGCGGCCACCGTGCCCGCGGCTAGCACCGGGATCTCCGGTTTGTTCATGGCGGCGAGCCGCCGGATGGACGGCGGCTTGGCTGGCGGCGCCGCCGGCGTCTCCGCCGGCTCTTCCTGGTCGTCTTCGCCGTCGTAGACTGGGATGCCCACCGGAACGACGAAGGGGAGGGAGAAGGAGTGGCGACTGCTGTTGCCAACGGAGGAGCCGCGGCTTATCGAGCGGCGGACCTGGCTTGGCTCCCGGCGCATCTCCGGTTCCGGTTCCCTCTTTTGTAGCCGGATCAGCTGCGAGTACGCGCCGTCCGGGTCCTTCACCAGCTCTTCGTGAGAACCTGTCAAAATGGAGAAAGCCCATCTGAATTCAGCGGGACAACGAGAAGGTGGAAGAAGGAAGAAGGCAAAAGGGTAAGAAAGTTGAAGAAGAATGAATAGAAAGAAGGAAGATGAGAAAGAAAATGGAAGAAGGAAGATAAGAAAGGAAGAAGAAGTAAAAGGAGGAAGATGAGGAGGAGGAGAAGAAGAAGGAATTGAAATAAGGAAAAGGAAGAAGAAAGAGGAATGAGAATAGGAATAATAGGAAGAAGAAGGAAAAGAAAAAGAACAAGGAACAACAGGAGTAGTAATAATAATAATAAGAACAAGGAATAACAATAGTAATAATAATTTTTTTTTGAAGAAACAATAGTAATAATAATAATAATAAGAGGAAGATGAAGAAGAAACGGGAAGAAGGAAAAGGAAGATGAGGAGGAAAGAGGAAGAAGGAAGAGGGTGAAGAAAGAGGAGGAAGGAAGTGGGAGAAGATGAGGAAGAACGAAGAGAGAGAAGGAACTGGAAAAACGAAGAAGAAGAACGAAGAGAGAAGGAACAGGAAAACAAAGAGAGATAGAGGAAAAGGAGCAACGAGGGGAGACAAGGAATAGGAAGAAAGAACAGGAAAACAAAGAGAGACAAGGAACAAGAAACAACAAAGAGAGACGAGGAAGAGTGAGAAAGAGAAGGAAGATGAAATAAAGAGGGAGAAGGAACATGAAGAAGGAAGAAGGAATAGGGAAAAGAGAGATTAGAGTTACCCTGCTCAACAATTCGGCCTTTCTTGACGACGGCGACGGGGAAAAGTGAGAAGGAGAAGGAAGACGAAATAAAGAGGGAGAAATATAGAGAGAGATTAGAGTTACCCTGCTCAACAATTCGGCCTTTCTGGACGACGGCGATGGAGTCGGCGTTCTGAACGGTGCTAAGCCGGTGCGCGACCACCACGGTGGTGCGGCCTCTCATGACCCGGTCCAGCGCCTCCTGCACGACTCGCTCCGACTCGGCGTCCAGCGCGCTGGTGGCCTCGTCAAGAAGAAGAATTCTCGGGTCCTTCAAAATCGCCCTGGCAATGGCAATTCTCTGCTTCTGCCCCCCCGACAGCTGCGTTCCGTGCTCCCCCACCATCGTATCCAGCCCCTGCGGCATCTTGTCCACGAACTTAGCCGCGTTTGCCCGCTCCGCCGCGGCGCGAATCTCCTCCTCCGTCGCGCCATCCTTGCCGTAAGCTATGTTATCGCGGATGCTGGCCGCGAACAGCGCCGGCTCCTGCCCCACCAGCCCGATCTTCCCTCTAATCCATCGCAGCTTCAGCTCCCGAAGATCCACGCCGTCGATCAGCACCGCCCCCGCCTGGGGGTCGTAGAACCGTTCGATCAGGCTGATCACCGTCGACTTGCCGCTGCCGCTCTGCCCCACCAGCGCCGCCGTCGTTCCGCTGGGGATGGTGAGGGAGAAGCCGGCGAAGATGGGCTCGTCGGGGCGCGCGGGGTAGGAGAAGTGCACGTCGCGGAGCTCGATCTCGCCGCGGACGTCGTCGAACGTCTGGCCGCGCTCGTCGTAGGCGTCGATCTCCGGCTTTCGCTCTATCGTCTCGAACATCTTGTAGCCCGCCGCCTTCCCCGCCGCAAAGGCGCTCAGGCAGGGCGACGCCTGCCCCAGGGAGCTGCATTTTGCATGGCCCCGAGTGAGAAAGTACGTTCTGCGTGCTGAGCGAGCGAGCGAGCGAGCGAGAGAGAGAGAGAGAGAGAGAGAGAGAGAGAGAGAGAGGAGACAGCGAAAGAGAATGAGAGAGTGAGAGAGAAAGATAGAGTGATATAGAAAAGAGAGAGCGAGAGAGACAGAGAGGAAGAAAAGGGGAGAGAGCGAGAGAGACAGAAAGAGAGACAGAGAGAGGAAGAAAGAGAGAGAGCGAGAGAGACAGAGAGAGGAAGAAAGAGAGAGAGCGAGAGAGACAGAGAGAGGAAGAAAGAGAGAGAGCGAGAGAGACAGAGAGAGGAAGAAAGAGAGAGAGCGAGAGAAAGAGAGTGAGAGTGAGGGAGAGACGGAAAGAGAGACAGCGAGAAAGACAGAGAGAGAGAGTGAGAGAGAGAGACAGAAAGAGAGACAGCGAGAAAGACAAAGAGAGAGTGTGAGAGAGAGACAGCGAGAAAGACAGAGAGAGAGAGAGACAGAAAGAGAAAGAGAGAAAGACAGAGAGAGAGAGAGATTTAAAATGAGATAGAGAGAGAGAGAGAGATAAAAAGAGAGAGCGAGAAAGACTGGGTGAGAAAGAGTGAGTGAGAGAGAGGGAGACAGAATGAGAGAGAGCGAGAAAGACTGAGAGCTAGAGAGAGAGCGAGAGAGAAAGACATAGAAAGAGGGAGACACACAGAGAGAGAAATACAGAGCTAGAGAGCAAAAGAGAGAGATTGAACGAGAGAGATAGAGAGACAGAAATAGAGAGAGAGAGAGAGAGAGAGAGAGAGAGAGAGAGGTGGGCTTACAAGGAGGATGTCAAGACGGCGAAGATGACGGTGAGGACGTTACCGCCAGTGTAACCCTTGTCGAGAATAAGCTTGCCGCCGTACCAGATGCCAAGGCCGTAGCCAAAGAGCATGATTCCGAAGACACCGCCGAGGCCAGCGCCAGCAGCGAGGCCTTCCTGGCATGTCGCCTCGTACGCCTTCCGGAGAGATTTACTGTACTTGTCTATCGATAGTTTTTCCCCGGTGAAGGAAGCTACCTGGATAGGATGAGGACATCGTCAAGAGAATACAGAAGAAACGACGACATCCATCTCTCTCTCTAAATTGAATTTGTGTTTTGTCTCCCTCCAAATCACCGCCTTTCATGTGACATCTCTTTACATCACACTCACCCTGTCCATATGCTCTCGCTCGAAACATAAAATATAGTTTTATGTCTCTACCCAAACGCTGTCTTTCTCTTTGTACATCTGCATCATGTACCTATCTCTATCTATCTCTCTCGCTTTGTCAATAAAGAAAACATATTTTTAACGTGGTGTCGCTATCGAAGCCACCCTCCTCCATTATTTGCATCGTAGAGTCGTCATCTGTCTCTCGCTTTCTCTCTCAGACTCAGATTTTCTTTTTCTACAAAGATTTCCTCCGTTTCTCTCAATCTCTTCGAATTTCTCTATCTACCTATCTGTCTATCTATCCATCCATCTATCTCTACATCTATCCATCCATCCATCCATCCATCCATCCATCCATCTATTAATCCATCCATGAATCTATAAATCCATCCATCTATCTCCCCATCTATCTATCCATCCATCAATCTATATATCCATCCATCTATCTATCTGTCTCCCATCTATCTATCTATCTATCTCTCCATCTATCCATCTATGTATCTTTCTATCTATATATCTATCTATCCATCCATCTATTTATCTATCATACAATTTATCTATCTATCATCGATCGATCTATGTATCTATCCATTCATTCATCATTCATCTGAAGAAACTTACCGTTCTAATGGCGCCGATCGTCTGCTCCACGACTACGGAGGCCTCGGCGTAGGCCGACTGTCCACGAGAAGCAAGCTTGACTATAAACATGGCCATGGCGGCGGCCGCCGCTACCAGAGGAGGGATCGTGCACATCATAACCAACGTGAGCAGCCAACCCTGCGAAAACGAAACCGCAAATCCGCCGACAAACGTAGACAGCAGCTGGATGAACTTTCCCACCTGATTCAGAAGAAATACAAGAAGAAGATGAGAAAAAAAAAAAAGAGAGATGAAGATGAAGAAGAAATTATTAGAGAGAGAGATAAAGAAGATGATGTGATGGATGTAGCCTAGATCTTAACCTTCTCGCCCATGGCATCTTGGATGAAGACGGTATCGCCGGACATCCTGCCGACGACTTCTCCTGTGTTCGTCTCCTTGTCGAAGAAGCCGATTTCTTGTCTCAAGATGGCCTTCAAGTACAGATTTCTGATCCTTGCTGCCTGTCTTTCGCCGGTGACCATCCAGCAGGCCACCTCTGGCATAAGGCGAGATTTCAATATTAATCATAACAAGATGATGATTATGATGAGGATGAAGAGGAAGAAAAATATATGATTATGACGATGATTATAATAAAAAGGTGAAGAAGATTATAATGATGAAGACGATGATTATAATCAAGAAGTAGATGAAGAAGACTACAATGATGACGACGATAATGATGATGATAATGAACAGGGAATCAGAAGAAGAGGAGGAAGAAGAATATGATAATGATAGATTTATGAACAGAAACCTGGTGAAGAATATGATAAGATGATGATGATAATCAACCGGGAAGAAGAAGAAGAAGAAAAGGAATATGATGATGATAATCACAAAGATGATGATAACGGACAGAGAATCAGAAGAAGAAGAAGAACCGAAGATCTATTCTAGAAGAAGAAGAACGACAAGGACGACAACAACGAGGAGAAGAAACTCACGGAAGAAGCACGCAACGCCGGAGCCGATGGCGAGATAAACGAATTGCAGAGAAACCTGCAAACGAATAATTAAACGATCAACGCTAAGCCAATCAGATAATCTTATGCGAGTCTCAACTCCGCCAACGGCCGTGATTCCTTCTCTACCTTGGTGACCTCGTCGAGTACGTTCACAGTCGTCGATCCTCCAAAAGCATCGCTCAATCGCCCAAACAAAAGCGTCATCAGCGGCATCGAAACGCCGTTCGCCATGGCCCCAATCGTACCCACAACCATTAGAACAAAATCAGTGCTGTCCGCGAAGGAGAAGAGCTTGGTATAGGGGACGGCCTTCGTCTCCTCATCCTTCTTCTTCTTCGTCGTCTTCTCGTCTGAACCGTCCATCTTTAGCACCCAAATGCCTGAAAATTCTCAAATCGATGATTTAGCCGCGGCAGAAACTATCTCCGGAAGCACAGTTTCGTTCAGGAAACGGCCGAAAACGCAGATCTTTCTGCGTTTTTCTTAAACTTGCGATCGTAATGACCCCTTCCTACTCTTTCTCTCTCTAACTTTCAGGAGAGAGGAGGCGACGAAAAGGCATGACAGCAAAGAAGAGAGACGAGTAGAAAGTAGGAACCTACCTGGGTAGGAAGAAGACGAAGAGCTCACCAATTGGAGGGTGCTAACGGCGCCTGTTCTTATATACTTAAAACATTTTTTCTGTTCTCTCTTGGAAGGAAGACTTTCTGCTTGTTTCAGCCTTTCAGGTGGGTTACGTGGCTTTCTTGGTTGCCAAGAATCGCTAGGGTTTGTGCCACGTGTAGTTTGCGTTTATGCCGGTTACCACAGGCAAAGACCCACTTGAAATTTAGCCCCTGTTTTTTATGAAAGTAAGTATGATTATGGTCTTGAATGTTCGTCTTTGATCCTTTGGATTTTATATTTGTTCTGATTGTCTGGCAGATTGCCAACGGTGAATTCATCAGCGATGACGATTCATAGTTAGAGGAGAAGAACTCGACGCCAATTATTTAATAAATTATAAGAAAGTTGTCATGATCAATAGTTTTGAAGGAGTATCTATGAGCCTTCCGAAAGACCATTCGAGGGAAAGGGTAAAAAGATACGTTATTGGGCATTTATTCTGTGAGATGATAAAGAATACTTATGAGGGTATTGTTTCTTATTTCAGGGTCAATCCTCCATGTGGTGAATTCGCGTCGTTTTGTGCTCCAGTGTTCTCTCTCTATCCCTATCTATTTCTCTCTCTCTCTCTCTCTCTCTCTCTCTCTCTCTCTCTCTCTCTCTCTCTCTCTCTCTCTCTCTCTCTCTCTCTCTCTCTCTCTCTCTCTCTCTCTCTCTCTCTCTCTCTCTCAACCTATCTATCACAATATCTATCTATCTCTCTTTATATATATATCCATCAGTCTATCAATCTCTCAATCTATCTATCTATCTATCTATCTATCTATCTATCTATCCATCTATCTAACTACAGCTATTTCTCTATCTGCCTTTGTATTTATTAAATATATTTATATATCTGTCTATCTATGTATCCATCTATCTATCTATATATGCTTATGTACCTGTCTGTGTATCTATCAATCTATATAAATGTCTGTCTATCTATCTATCAACCCATCTATCCATCTATCTATATCTATTTATCTGTCAGTGTATCTATTAATTTATATATATGTCTATATGTCTGTCTGTCTGTCTATCTATCTTTATATCTTCTATCTGTCTGTCTGTCTGTCTATCTATCTTTATATCTTCTATCTGTCTGTCTGTCTGTCTGTCTGTCTGTGTGTCTGTGTGTCTGTCTGTCTATCTTTCTCTCTATCTCTACATCTCTCTTCTCGTTCTTCTCTCTCTCCTCTCTATCCATCTCTCTTCTCCTTGTCTCTCTCCTCTCTATCCATCTCTCTTCTCCTTGTCTCTCTCCTCTCTATCCATCTCTCTTCTCCTTGTCTCTCTCCTCTCTATCCATCTCTCTTCTCCTTGTCTCTCTCCTCTCTATCCAT